>NC_064921.1:9741977-11190727 GCF_023897955.1 Schistocerca gregaria | reverse complement strand
ACTCTTGCTACTAGTTACTTGATGTTGCTGATTAAATTTTAATTGTGACGAGGCATTAGCAACCTTACGAGAGTCATAGTGATTCCTGGCAGTTCCTCACGAAAATTCGCATTTTTTAGATACTGTGGAAAGTCTCTCCAAAGCGGTAATCCACTAGCTGTTTATCTTCAGAGAAACTGCCAGAGGTTTCTTCAAGTTGCTGACATGAGTCTAATTGTGACGAGGCATTGGCTACCTTAAGCGAGTCATAGCGACTCTTGCCAAATGCTCACCATAATAGACATTTTTTAGATACTGTGGCCAGTCTGCCCGAAGCAATACGCCACTAGTTGTTTAATTTAAGACAACCTTCGTTACTCTTGCTAGGAGTTACTTGATGTTGCTGATTAAATTTTAATTGTGACGAGGCATTGGCAACCTTACGAGAGTCATAGTGATTCCTGGCAGTTCCTCACCAAAATACGCATTTTTTAGATACTGTGGAAAGTCTCTCCAAAGCGGTAATCCACTAGCTGTTTATCTTCAGAGAAACTGCCACAGGTTTCTTGAAGTTGCTGATGTGAGTATAATTGTGACGAGGCATTGGCTACCTTAAGCGAGTCATAGCGACTTTTGCCAAATGCTCACCATAATAGACATTTTTTAGATACTGTGGCCAGTCTGCCCGAAGCAATACGCCACTAGTTCTTTAATTTAAGACAACCATCGTTACTCTTGCTAGGAGCTACTTGATGTTACTGAATAAATTTTAATTTTGACGAGGCATTGGCAACCTTACGAGAGTCATAGTGATTCCTGGCAGTTCGTCACCAAAATACGCATTTTTTAGATACTGTGGAAAGTCTCTCCAAAGCGGTAATCCACTAGCTGTTTATCTTCAGAGAATGTGCCAGAGGTTTCTTGAAGTTGCTGACGTGAGTCTAATTGTGACAAGGCATTGGCTACCTTAAGAGAGTCATAGTGACTCTTGCCAAATGCTCACCATAATAGACATTTTTTAGATACTGTGTCCAGTCTGCCCGAAGCAATACGACACTAGTTCTTTAATTTAAGACAACCATCGTTACTCCTGCTAGGGGCTACTTGATTTTGCTGATTAAATTTTAATTGTTACGAGGCATTGTCAACCTTACGAGAGTCATAGTGATTCCTTGCAGTTCCTCACCAAAATACGCATTTTTTAGATACTGTGGAAAGTCTCTCCAAAGCGGTAATCCACTAGCTGTTTATCTTCAGAGAAATTGCCAGAGGTTTCTTGACGTTGCTGACGTGAGTCTAATTGTGACGAGGCATTGGCTACCTTAAGAGAGTCATAGTGACTCTTGCCAAATGCTCACCATAATAGACATTTTTTAGATACTGTGGCCAGTCTGCCCGAAGCATTACGCAATTAGTTGTTTAATTTAAGACAAACACCGTTACTCTTGCTAGGAGTTACTTGATGTTGCTGCTTTAATTTTAATTGTGACGAGGCATTGGCAACCTTACGAGAGTCATAGTGATTCCTGGCAGTTCCTCACGAAAATACGCATTTTTTAGATACTGTGGAAAGTCTCTCCAAATCGGTAATCCACTAGCTGTTTATCTTCATAGAAACTGCCACAGGTTTCTTGAAGTTGCTGATGTGAGTCTAATTGTGACGAGGCATTGGCTACCTTAAGAGAGTCATAGTGACTCTTGTCAAATGCTCACCATAATAGACATTTTTTAGAAACTGTGGCCAGTCTGCCCGAAGCAATACGCCACTAGTTCTTTAATTTAAGACAACCATCGTTACTCTTGCTAGGAGCTACTTGATTTTGCTGATTAAATTTTAATTGTGACGAGGCATTGGCAACCTTACGAGAGTCATAGTGATTCCTGGCAGTTCCTCACGAAAATACGCATTTTTTAGATACTGTGGAAAGTCTCTCCAAAGCGGTAATCCACTAGCTGTTTATCTTCAGAGAAACTGCCAGAGGTTTCTTGAAGTGCTGATGTGAGTCTAATTGTGACGAGGCATTGGCTACCTTCAGCGAGTCATAGCGACTCTTGCCAAATGCTCACCATAATAGACATTTTTTAGACACTGTGGCCAGTCTGCCCGAAGCATTACGCAATTAGTTGTTTAATTTAAGACAACCATCGGTAGTCTTGCTACTAGTTACTTGATGTTGCTGATTAAATTTTAATTGTGACGAGGCATTGGCAACCTTACGAGAGTCATAGTGATTCCTGGCAGTTCCTCACCAAAATACGCATTTTTTTAGATACTGTGGAAAGTCTCTCCAAAGCGGTAATCCACTAGCTGTTTATCTTCAGAGAAACTGCCAGAGGTTTCTTCAAGTTGCTGACGTGAGTCTAATTGTGACGAGGCATTGGCTACCTTAAGAGAGTCATAGTGACTCTTGCCAAATGCTCACCATAATAGACATTGTTTAGATACTGTGGCCAGTCTGAACGAAGCATTACGCAATTAGTTGTTTAATTTAAGACAAACACCGTTACTCTTGCTAGGAGTTACTTGATGTTGCTGATTTAATTTTAATTGTGACGAGGCATTGGCAACCTTACGAGAGTCATAGTGATTCCTTGCACTTCCTCACCAAAATACGCATTTTTTAGATACTGTGGAAAGTCTCTCCAAAGCGGTAATCCACTAGCTGTTTAACTTCATAGAAACTGCCAGAGGTTTCTTGAAGTTGCTGATGTGAGTCTAATTGTGACGAGGCATTGGCTACCTTAAGAGAGTCATAGTGACTCTTGCCAAATGCTCACCATAATAGACATTTTTTAGATACTGTGGCCAGTCTGCCAGAAGCATTACGCAATTAGTTGTTTAATTTGAGACAAACAACGTTACTCTTGCTAGGAGTTACTTGATGTTGCTAATTTAATTTTAATTGTGACGAGGCATTGGCAACCTTACGGGAGTCATAGTGATTCCTTGCAGTTCCTCACCAAAATACGCATTTTTTAGATACTGTGGAAAGTCTCTCCAAAGCGGTAATCCACTAGCTGTTTATCTTCAGAGAAATTGCCAGAGGTTTCTTGAAGTTGCTGACGTGAGTCTAATTGTGACGAGTCATTGGCTACCTTAAGAGAGTCATAGTGACTCTTGCCAAATGCTCACCATAATAGACATTTTTTAGATACTGTAGCTAGTCTGCCCGAAGCAATCCGCCACTAGTTCTTTAATTTAAGACAACCATCGTTACTCTTGCTAGGAGCTACTTGATCTTGCTGATTAAATTTTAATTGTGACGAGGCATTGGCAACCTTACGAGAGTCATAGTGATTCCTGGCAGTTCCTCACCAAAATACGCATTTTTTAGATACTGTGGAAAGTCTCTCCAAAGCGGTTATCCACTAGCTGTTTATCTTCAGAGAAACTGCCAGAGGTTTCTTGAAGTTGCTGACGTGAGTCTAATTGTGACAAGGCATTGGCTACCTTAAGAGAGTCATAGTGACTCTTGCCAAATGCTCACCATAATAGACATTTTTTAGATACGGTGGCCAGTCTGAACGAAGCATTACGCAATTAGTTGTTTAATTTAAGACAAACAACGTTACTCTTGCTAGGAGTTACTTGATGTTTCTGATTAAATTTTAATTGTGACGAGGCATTGGCAACCTTACGAGAGTCATAGTGATTCCTGGCAGTTCCTCACGAAAATACGCATTTTTTAGATACTGTGGAAAGTCTCTTCAAATCGGTAATCCACTAGCTGTTTATCTTCATAGAACTGCCAGAGGTTTCTTGAAGTTGCTGATGTGAGTCTAATTGTGACGAGGCATTGGCTACCTTAAGAGAGTCATAGTGACTCTTGCCAAATGCTCACCATAATGGACATTCTTTAGATACTGTGTCCAGTCTGCCCGAAGCAATACGCCACTAGTTCTTTAATTTAAGACAACCATCGTTACTCTTGCTAGGAGCTACTTGATTTTGCTGATTAAATTTTAATTGTGACGAGGCATTGGCAACCTTACGAGAGTCATAGTGATTCCTGGCAGTTCCTCACCAAAATACGCATTTTTTAGAGACTGTGGAAAGTCTCTCCAAAGCGGTAATCCACTAGCTGTTTATCTTCAGAGAAACTGCCAGAGGTTTCTTGAAGTTGCTGACGTGAGTCTAATTGTGACAAGGTATTGGCTACCTTAAGAGAGTCATAGTGACTCTTGCCAAATGCTCACCATAATAGACATTTTTTAGATACTGTGGCCAGTCTGAACGAAGCATTACGCAATTAGTTGTTTAATTTAAGACAAACACCGTTACTCTTGCTAGGAGTTACTTGATGTTGATGATTTAATTTTAATTGTGACGAGGCATTGGCAACCTTACGAGAGTCATAGTGATTCCTTGCAGTTCCTCACCAAAATACGCATTTTTTAGATACTGTGGAAAGTCTCTCCAAAGCGGTAATCCACTAGCTGTTTATCTTCAGAGAAATTGCCAGAGGTTTCTTGACGTTGCTGACGTGAGTCTAATTGTGACGAGGCATTGGCTACCTTAAGAGAGTCATAGTGACTCTTGCCAAATGCTCACCATAATAGACATTTTTTAGATACTGTGGCCAGTCTGAACGAACATTACGCAATTAGTTGTTTAATTTAAGAAAACACCGTTACTCTTGCTAGGAGTTACTTGATGTTGCTGATTAAATTTTAATTGTGACGAGGCATTGGCAACCTTACGAGAGTCATAGTGATTCCTGGCAGTTCCTCACGAAAATACGCATTTTTTAGATACTGTGGAAAGTCTCTCCAAAGCGGTAATCCACTAGCTGTTTATCTTCATAGAAACTGCCACAGGTTTCTTGAAGTTGCTGATGTGAGTCTAATTGTGACGAGGCATTGGCTACCTTAAGAGAGTCATAGTGACTCTTGCCAAATGCTCACCATAATAGACATCTTTTAGATACTGTGGCCAGTCTGCCCGAAGCAATACGCCACTAGTTCTTTAATTTAAGACAACCATCGTTACTCTTGCTAGGAGCTACTTGATTTTGCTGATTAAATTTTAATTGTGACGAGGTATTGGCAACCTTACGAGAGTCATAGTGATTCCTGGCAGTTCCTCACGAAAATACGCATTTTTTAGATACTGTGTAAAGTCTCTCCAAATCGGTAATCCACTAGCTGTTTATCTTCATAGAAACTGCCACAGGTTTCTTGAAGTTGCTGATGTGAGTCTAATTGTGACGAGGCATTGGCTACCTTAAGAGAGTCATAGTGACTCTTGCCAAATGCTCACCATAATAGACATTTTTTAGATACTGTGGCCAGTCTGCCCGAAGCAATACGCCACTAGTTCTTTAATTTAAGACAACCATCGTTACTCTTGCTAGGAGCTACTTGATTATGCTGATTAAATTTTAATTGTGACGAGGCATTGGCAACCTTACGAGAGTCATAGTGATTCCTGGCAGTTCCTCACGAAAATACGCATTTTTTAGATACTGTGGAAAGTCTCTCCAAATCGGTAATCCACTAGCTGTTTATCTTCATAGAACTGCCACAGGTTTCTTGAAGTTGCTGATGTGAGTCTAATTGTGACGAGGCATTGGCTACCTTAAGAGAGTCATAGTGACTCTTGCCAAATGCTCACCATAATAGACATTTTTTAGATACTGTGTCCAGTCTGCCCGAAGCAATACGCCACTAGTTCTTTAATTTAAGACAACCATCGTTACTCCTGCTAAGGGCTACTTGATTTTGCTGATTAAATTTTAATTGTGACGAGGCATTGTCAACCTTACGAGAGTCATAGTGATTCCTGGCAGTTCCTCACCAAAATACGCATTTTTTAGATACTGTGGAAAGTCTCTCCAAAGCGGTAATCCACTAGCTGTTTATCTTCAGAGAAACTGCCAGAGGTTTCTTGAAGTTGCTGACGTGAGTCTAAATGTGACAAGGCATTGGCTACCTTAAGAGAGTCATAGTGACTCTTGCCAAATGCTCACCTTAATAGACATTTTTTAGATACTGTGGCCAGTCTGAACGAAGCATTACGCAATTAGTTGTTTAATTTAAGACAAACACCGTTATTCTTGCTAGGAGTTACTTGATGTTGATGATTTAATTTTAATTGTGACGAGGCATTGGCAACCTTACGAGAGTCATAGTGATTCCTTGCAGTTCCTCACCAAAATACGCATTTTTTAGATACTGTGGAAAGTCTCTCCAAAGCGGTAATCCACTAGCTGTTTATCTTCAGAGAAATTGCCAGAGGTTTCTTGACGTTGCTGACGTGAGTCTAATTGTGACGAGGCATTGGCTACCTTAAGAGAGTCATAGTGACTCTTGCGAAATGCTCACCATAATAGACATTTTTTAGATACTGTGGCCAGTCTGCCCGAAGCATTACGCAATTAGTTGTTTAATTTAAGACAAACACCGTTACTCTTGCTAGGAGTTACTTGATGTTGCTGCTTTAATTTTAATTGTGACGAGGCATTGGCAACCTTACGAGAGTCATAGTGATTCCTGGCAGTTCCTCACGAAAATACGCATTTTTTAGATACTGTGGAAAGTCTCTCCAAATCGGTAATCCACTAGCTGTTTATCTTCATAGAAACTGCCAGAGGTTTCTTGAAGTTGCTGATGTGAGTCTAATTGTGACGAGGCATTGGCTACCTTAAGAGAGTCATAGTGACTCTTGTCAAATGCTCACCATAATAGACATTTTTTAGAAACTGTGGCCAGTCTGCCCGAAGCAATACGCCACTAGTTCTTTAATTTAAGACAACCATCGTTACTCTTGCTAGGAGCTACTTGATTTTGCTGATTAAATTTTAATTGTGACGAGGCATTGGCAACCTTACGAGAGTCATAGTAATTCTTGGCAGTTCCTCACCAAAATACGCATTTTTTAGATACTGTGGAAAGTCTCTCCAAAGCGGTAATCCACTAGCTGTTTATCTTCAGAGAAATTGCCAGATGTTTCTTGACGTTGCTGACGTGAGTCTAATTGTGACGAGGCATTGGCTACCTTAAGAGAGTCATAGTGACTCTTGCCAATTGCTCACCATAATAGACATTTTTTAGATACTGTGGCCAGTCTGCCCGAAGCATTACGCAATTAGTTGTTTAATTTAAGACAATCACCGTTACTCTAGCTAGGAGTGACTTGATGTTGCTGATTAAATTTTAATTGTGACGAGGCATTGGCTACCTTACGAGAGTCATAGTGATTCGTGGCAGTTCCTCACGAAAATACGCATTTTTAGATACTGTGGAAAGTCTCTCCAAATCGGTAATCCACTAGCTGTTTATCTTCATAGAAACTGCCACAGGTTTCTTGAAGTTGCTGACGTGAGTCTAATAGTGACGAGGCATTGGCTACCTTAAAAGAGTCGTAGTGACTCTTGCCAAATGTTCACTATAATAGACATTTTTTAGATACTGTGGCCAGTCACCCCGAAGCATTACGCAATTAGTTGTTTAATTTAAGACAACCACCGTTACTCTTGCTAGGAGTTACTTGATGTTGCTGATTTAATTTTAATTGTGACGAGGCATTGGCTACCTTACGAGCGTCATAGTGATTCCTGGAAGTTCCTCACGAAAATACGCATTTTTTAGATACTGTGGAAAAACTCTCCAAAGCGGTAATCCACTAGCTGTTTATCTTCAGAGAAACTGCCAGAGGTTTCTTGAAGTTGCTGATGTGAGTCTAATGGTGACGAGGCATTGGCTACCTTAAGCGAGTCATAGCGACTCATGCGAAATGCTCACCATAATAGACTTTTTTTAGATACTGTGGCCAGTCTGCCCGAAGCAATACGACACTAGTTCTTTAATTTAAGACAACCATCGTTACTCTTGCTAGGAGTTACTTGATGTTGCTGATTAAATTTTAATTGTGACGAGGCATTGGCAACCTTACGAGAGTCATAGTGATTCCTGGCAGTTCCTCACCAAAATACGCATTTTTAGGTACTGTGGAAAGTCTATCCAAAGCGGTAATCCAGTAGCTGTTTATCTTCAGAGAAACTGCCAGAGGTTTCTTGAAGTTGCTGATGTGAGTCTAATTGTGACAAGGCATTGGCTACCTCTAGAGAGTCATAGCGACTCTTGCCAAATGGTCACCATAATAGACATTTTTCAGATACTGTGAAAAGTCTGCCCGAAACAATACGCAACTAGTTCTTTAATTTAAGACAACCACCGTTACTCTTGCTAGGAGTTACTTGATGTTGCTGATTTAATTTTAATTGTGTCGAGGCATTGGCAACCTTACGAGAGTCATAGTGATTCCTTGCAGTTCCTCACCAAAATACGCATTTTTTAGATACTGTGGAAAGTCTCTCGAAAGCGGTAATCCACTAGCTGTTTATCTTCAGAGAAATTGCCAGAGGTTTCTTGACGTTGCTGACGTGAGTCTAATTGTGACGAGGCATTGGCTACCTGAAGAGAGTCATAGTGACTCTTGCCAAATGCTCACCATAATAGACATTTTTTAGATACTGTGGCCAGTCTGAACGAAGCATTACGCAATTATTTGTTTAATTTAAGACAAACACCGTTACTCTTGCTAGGAGTTACTTGATGTTGCTGATTAAATTTTAATTGTGACGAGGCATTGGCAACCTTACGAGAGTCATAGTGATTCCTGGCAGTTCCTCACGAAAATACGTATTTTTTAGATACTGTGGAAAGTCTCTCCAAATCGGTAATCCACTAGCTGTTTATCTTCATAGAAACTGCCACAGGTTTCTTGAAGTTGCTGATGTGAGTCTAATTGTGACGAGGCATTGGCTACCTTAAGAGAGTCATAGTGACTCTTGCCAAATGCTCACCATAATAGACATTTTTTAGATACTGTGGCCAGCCTGCCCGAAGCAATACGCCACTAGTTCTTTAATTTAAGACAACCATCGTTACTCTTGCTAAGAGCTACTTGATTTGGCTGATTAAATTTTAATTGTGACGAGGCATTGGCAACCTTACGAGAGTCATAGTGATTCCTGGCAGATCCTCACCAAAATACGCATTTTTTAGATACTGTGGAAAGTCTCTGAAAAGCGGTAATCCACTAGCTATTTATCTTCAGAGAAACTGCCAGAGGTTTCTTGAAGTTGCTGACGTGAGTCTAATTGTGACAAGGCATTGGCTACCTTAAGAGAGTCATAGTGACTCTTGCCAAATGCTCACCATAATAGACATTTTTTAGATACTGTGGCCAGTCTGAACGAAGCATTACGCAATTAGTTGTTTAATTTAAGACAAACACCGTTACTCTTGCTAGGAGTTACTTGATGTTGATGATTTAATTTTAATTGTGACGAGGCATTGGCAACCTTACGAGAGTCATAGTGATTCCTTGCAGTTCCTCACCAAAATACGCATTTTTTAGATACTGTGGAAAGTCTCTCCAAAGCGGTAATCCACTAGCTGTTTATCTTCAGAGAAATTGCCAGAGGTTTCTTGACGTTGCTGACGTGAGTCTAATTGTGACGAGGCATTGGCTACCTTAAGAGAGTCATAGTGACTCTTGCCAAATGCTCACCATAATGGACATTTTTTAGATACTGTGGCCAGTCTGCCCGAAGCATTACGCAATTAGTTGTTTAATTTAAGACAAACACCGTTACTCTTGCTAGGAGTTACTTGATGTTGCTGATTAAATTTTAATTGTGACGAGGCATTGGCAACCTTACGAGAGTCATAGTGATTCCTGGCAGTTCCTCACGAAAATACGCATTTTTTAGATACTGTGGAAAGTCTCTCCAAATCGGTAATCCACTAGCTGTTTATCTTCATAGAAACTGCCACAGGTTTCTTGAAGTTGCTGATGTGAGTCTAATTGTGACGAGGCATTGGCTACCTTAAGAGAGTCATAGTGACTCTTGTCAAATGCTCAACATAATAGACATTTTTTAGATACTGTGGCCAGTCTGCCCGAAGCAATACGCCACTAGTTCTTTAATTTAAGACAACCATCGTTACTCTTGCTAGGAGCTACTTGATTTTGCTGATTAAATTTTAATTGTGACGAGGCATTGGCAACCTTACGAGAGTCATAGTGATTCTTGGCAGTTCCTCACCAAAATACGCATTTTTTAGATACTGTGGAAAGTCTCTCCAAAGCGGTAATCCACTAGCTGTTTATCTTCAGAGAATTTGCCAGAGGTCTCTTGACGTTGCTGACGTGAGTCTAATTGTGACGAGGCATTGGCTACCTTAAGAGAGTCATAGTGACTCTTGCCAAATGCTCACCATAATAGACATTTTTTAGATACTGTGGCCAGTCTGCCCGAAGCATTACGCAATTAGTTGTTTAATTTAAGACAAACACCGTTACTCTTGCTAGGAGTGACTTGATGTTGCTGATTAAATTTTAATTGTGACGAGGCATTGGCAACCTTACGAGAGTCATAGTGATTCGTGGCAGTTCCTCACGAAAATACGCATTTTTAGATACTGTGGAAAGTCTCTCCAAATCGGTAATCCACTAGCTGTTTATCTTCATAGAAACTGCCACAGGTTTCTTGAAGTTGCTGACGTGAGTCTAATTGTGACGAGGCATTGGCTACCTTAAAAGAGTCGTAGTGACTCTTGCCAAATGTTCACTATAATAGACATTTTTTAGATACTGTGGCCAGTCACCCCGAAGCATTACGCAATTAGTTGTTTAATTTAAGACAACCACCGTTACTCTTGCTAGGAGTTACTTGATGTTGCTGATTTAATTTTAATTGTGACGAGGCATTGGCAACCTTACGAGAGTCATAGTGATTCCTGGCAGTTCCTCACGAAAATACGCATTTTTTAGATACTGTGGAAAGTCTCTCCAAATCGGTAATCCACTAGCTGTTTATCTTCATAGAACTGCCACAGGTTTCTTGAAGTTGCTGATGTGAGTCTAATTGTGACGAGGCATTGGCTACCTTAAGAGAGTCATAGTGACTCTTGCCAAATGCTCACCATAATAGACATTTTTTAGATACTGTGTCCAGTCTGCCCGAAGCAATACGCCACTAGTTCTTTAATTTAAGACAACCATCGTTACTCCTGCTAAGGGCTACTTGATTTTGCTGATTAAATTTTAATTGTGACGAGGCATTGTCAACCTTACGAGAGTCATAGTGATTCCTGGCAGTTCCTCACCAAAATACGCATTTTTTAGATACTGTGGAAAGTCTCTCCAAAGCGGTAATCCACTAGCTGTTTATCTTCAGAGAAACTGCCAGAGGTTTCTTGAAGTTGCTGACGTGAGTCTAAATGTGACAAGGCATTGGCTACCTTAAGAGAGTCATAGTGACTCTTGCCAAATGCTCACCTTAATAGACATTTTTTAGATACTGTGGCCAGTCTGAACGAAGCATTACGCAATTAGTTGTTTAATTTAAGACAAACACCGTTATTCTTGCTAGGAGTTACTTGATGTTGATGATTTAATTTTAATTGTGACGAGGCATTGGCAACCTTACGAGAGTCATAGTGATTCCTTGCAGTTCCTCACCAAAATACGCATTTTTTAGATACTGTGGAAAGTCTCTCCAAAGCGGTAATCCACTAGCTGTTTATCTTCAGAGAAATTGCCAGAGGTTTCTTGACGTTGCTGACGTGAGTCTAATTGTGACGAGGCATTGGCTACCTTAAGAGAGTCATAGTGACTCTTGCCAAATGCTCACCATAATAGACATTTTTTAGATACTGTGGCCAGTCTGCCCGAAGCATTACGCAATTAGTTGTTTAATTTAAGACAAACACCGTTACTCTTGCTAGGAGTTACTTGATGTTGCTGCTTTAATTTTAATTGTGACGAGGCATTGGCAACCTTACGAGAGTCATAGTGATTCCTGGCAGTTCCTCACGAAAATACGCATTTTTTAGATACTGTGGAAAGTCTCTCCAAATCGGTAATCCACTAGCTGTTTATCTTCATAGAAACTGCCAGAGGTTTCTTGAAGTTGCTGATGTGAGTCTAATTGTGACGAGGCATTGGCTACCTTAAGAGAGTCATAGTGACTCTTGTCAAATGCTCACCATAATAGACATTTTTTAGAAACTGTGGCCAGTCTGCCCGAAGCAATACGCCACTAGTTCTTTAATTTAAGACAACCATCGTTACTCTTGCTAGGAGCTACTTGATTTTGCTGATTAAATTTTAATTGTGACGAGGCATTGGCAACCTTACGAGAGTCATAGTAATTCTTGGCAGTTCCTCACCAAAATACGCATTTTTTAGATACTGTGGAAAGTCTCTCCAAAGCGGTAATCCACTAGCTGTTTATCTTCAGAGAAATTGCCAGATGTTTCTTGACGTTGCTGACGTGAGTCTAATTGTGACGAGGCATTGGCTACCTTAAGAGAGTCATAGTGACTCTTGCCAATTGCTCACCATAATAGACATTTTTTAGATACTGTGGCCAGTCTGCCCGAAGCATTACGCAATTAGTTGTTTAATTTAAGACAATCACCGTTACTCTAGCTAGGAGTGACTTGATGTTGCTGATTAAATTTTAATTGTGACGAGGCATTGGCTACCTTACGAGAGTCATAGTGATTCGTGGCAGTTCCTCACGAAAATACGCATTTTTAGATACTGTGGAAAGTCTCTCCAAATCGGTAATCCACTAGCTGTTTATCTTCATAGAAACTGCCACAGGTTTCTTGAAGTTGCTGACGTGAGTCTAATAGTGACGAGGCATTGGCTACCTTAAAAGAGTCGTAGTGACTCTTGCCAAATGTTCACTATAATAGACATTTTTTAGATACTGTGGCCAGTCACCCCGAAGCATTACGCAATTAGTTGTTTAATTTAAGACAACCACCGTTACTCTTGCTAGGAGTTACTTGATGTTGCTGATTTAATTTTAATTGTGACGAGGCATTGGCTACCTTACGAGCGTCATAGTGATTCCTGGAAGTTCCTCACGAAAATACGCATTTTTTAGATACTGTGGAAAAACTCTCCAAAGCGGTAATCCACTAGCTGTTTATCTTCAGAGAAACTGCCAGAGGTTTCTTGAAGTTGCTGATGTGAGTCTAATGGTGACGAGGCATTGGCTACCTTAAGCGAGTCATAGCGACTCATGCGAAATGCTCACCATAATAGACTTTTTTTAGATACTGTAGCCAGTCTGCCCGAAGCAATACGACACTAGTTCTTTAATTTAAGACAACCATCGTTACTCTTGCTAGGAGTTACTTGATGTTGCTGATTAAATTTTAATTGTGACGAGGCATTGGCAACCTTACGAGAGTCATAGTGATTCCTGGCAGTTCCTCACCAAAATACGCATTTTTAGGTACTGTGGAAAGTCTATCCAAAGCGGTAATCCAGTAGCTGTTTATCTTCAGAGAAACTGCCAGAGGTTTCTTGAAGTTGCTGATGTGAGTCTAATTGTGACAAGGCATTGGCTACCTCTAGAGAGTCATAGCGACTCTTGCCAAATGGTCACCATAATAGACATTTTTCAGATACTGTGAAAAGTCTGCCCGAAACAATACGCAACTAGTTCTTTAATTTAAGACAACCACCGTTACTCTTGCTAGGAGTTACTTGATGTTGCTGATTTAATTTTAATTGTGTCGAGGCATTGGCAACCTTACGAGAGTCATAGTGATTCCTTGCAGTTCCTCACCAAAATACGCATTTTTTAGATACTGTGGAAAGTCTCTCGAAAGCGGTAATCCACTAGCTGTTTATCTTCAGAGAAATTGCCAGAGGTTTCTTGACGTTGCTGACGTGAGTCTAATTGTGACGAGGCATTGGCTACCTGAAGAGAGTCATAGTGACTCTTGCCAAATGCTCACCATAATAGACATTTTTTAGATACTGTGGCCAGTCTGAACGAAGCATTACGCAATTATTTGTTTAATTTAAGACAAACACCGTTACTCTTGCTAGGAGTTACTTGATGTTGCTGATTAAATTTTAATTGTGACGAGGCATTGGCAACCTTACGAGAGTCATAGTGATTCCTGGCAGTTCCTCACGAAAATACGTATTTTTTAGATACTGTGGAAAGTCTCTCCAAATCGGTAATCCACTAGCTGTTTATCTTCATAGAAACTGCCACAGGTTTCTTGCAGTTGCTGATGTGAGTCTAATTGTGACGAGGCATTGGCTACCTTAAGGGAGTCATAGTGACTCTTGCCAAATGCTCACCATAATAGACATTTTTTAGATACTGTGGCCAGCCTGCCCGAAGCAATACGCCACTAGTTCTTTAATTTAAGACAACCATCGTTACTCTTGCTAAGAGCTACTTGATTTGGCTGATTAAATTTTAATTGTGACGAGGCATTGGCAACCTTACGAGAGTCATAGTGATTCCTGGCAGATCCTCACCAAAATACGCATTTTTTAGATACTGTGGAAAGTCTCTGAAAAGCGGTAATCCACTAGCTATTTATCTTCAGAGAAACTGCCAGAGGTTTCTTGAAGTTGCTGACGTGAGTCTAAATGTGACAAGGCATTGGCTACCTTAAGAGAGTCATAGTGACTCTTGCCAAATGCTCACCTTAATAGACATTTTTTAGATACTGTGGCCAGTCTGAACGAAGCATTACGCAATTAGTTGTTTAATTTAAGACAAACACCGTTATTCTTGCTAGGAGTTACTTGATGTTGATGATTTAATTTTAATTGTGACGAGGCATTGGCAACCTTACGAGAGTCATAGTGATTCCTTGCAGTTCCTCACCAAAATACGCATTTTTTAGATACTGTGGAAAGTCTCTCCAAAGCGGTAATCCACTAGCTGTTTATCTTCAGAGAAATTGCCAGAGGTTTCTTGACGTTGCTGACGTGAGTCTAATTGTGACGAGGCATTGGCTACCTTAAGAGAGTCATAGTGACTCTTGCGAAATGCTCACCATAATAGACATTTTTTAGATACTGTGGCCAGTCTGCCCGAAGCATTACGCAATTAGTTGTTTAATTTAAGACAAACACCGTTACTCTTGCTAGGAGTTACTTGATGTTGCTGCTTTAATTTTAATTGTGACGAGGCATTGGCAACCTTACGAGAGTCATAGTGATTCCTGGCAGTTCCTCACGAAAATACGCATTTTTTAGATACTGTGGAAAGTCTCTCCAAATCGGTAATCCACTAGCTGTTTATCTTCATAGAAACTGCCAGAGGTTTCTTGAAGTTGCTGATGTGAGTCTAATTGTGACGAGGCATTGGCTACCTTAAGAGAGTCATAGTGACTCTTGTCAAATGCTCACCATAATAGACATTTTTTAGAAACTGTGGCCAGTCTGCCCGAAGCAATACGCCACTAGTTCTTTAATTTAAGACAACCATCGTTACTCTTGCTAGGAGCTACTTGATTTTGCTGATTAAATTTTAATTGTGACGAGGCATTGGCAACCTTACGAGAGTCATAGTAATTCTTGGCAGTTCCTCACCAAAATACGCATTTTTTAGATACTGTGGAAAGTCTCTCCAAAGCGGTAATCCACTAGCTGTTTATCTTCAGAGAAATTGCCAGATGTTTCTTGACGTTGCTGACGTGAGTCTAATTGTGACGAGGCATTGGCTACCTTAAGAGAGTCATAGTGACTCTTGCCAATTGCTCACCATAATAGACATTTTTTAGATACTGTGGCCAGTCTGCCCGAAGCATTACGCAATTAGTTGTTTAATTTAAGACAATCACCGTTACTCTAGCTAGGAGTGACTTGATGTTGCTGATTAAATTTTAATTGTGACGAGGCATTGGCTACCTTACGAGAGTCATAGTGATTCGTGGCAGTTCCTCACGAAAATACGCATTTTTAGATACTGTGGAAAGTCTCTCCAAATCGGTAATCCACTAGCTGTTTATCTTCATAGAAACTGCCACAGGTTTCTTGAAGTTGCTGACGTGAGTCTAATAGTGACGAGGCATTGGCTACCTTAAAAGAGTCGTAGTGACTCTTGCCAAATGTTCACTATAATAGACATTTTTTAGATACTGTGGCCAGTCACCCCGAAGCATTACGCAATTAGTTGTTTAATTTAAGACAACCACCGTTACTCTTGCTAGGAGTTACTTGATGTTGCTGATTTAATTTTAATTGTGACGAGGCATTGGCTACCTTACGAGCGTCATAGTGATTCCTGGAAGTTCCTCACGAAAATACGCATTTTTTAGATACTGTGGAAAAACTCTCCAAAGCGGTAATCCACTAGCTGTTTATCTTCAGAGAAACTGCCAGAGGTTTCTTGAAGTTGCTGATGTGAGTCTAATGGTGACGAGGCATTGGCTACCTTAAGCGAGTCATAGCGACTCATGCGAAATGCTCACCATAATAGACTTTTTTTAGATACTGTGGCCAGTCTGCCCGAAGCAATACGACACTAGTTCTTTAATTTAAGACAACCATCGTTACTCTTGCTAGGAGTTACTTGATGTTGCTGATTAAATTTTAATTGTGACGAGGCATTGGCAACCTTACGAGAGTCATAGTGATTCCTGGCAGTTCCTCACCAAAATACGCATTTTTAGGTACTGTGGAAAGTCTATCCAAAGCGGTAATCCAGTAGCTGTTTATCTTCAGAGAAACTGCCAGAGGTTTCTTGAAGTTGCTGATGTGAGTCTAATTGTGACAAGGCATTGGCTACCTCTAGAGAGTCATAGCGACTCTTGCCAAATGGTCACCATAATAGACATTTTTCAGATACTGTGAAAAGTCTGCCCGAAACAATACGCAACTAGTTCTTTAATTTAAGACAACCACCGTTACTCTTGCTAGGAGTTACTTGATGTTGCTGATTTAATTTTAATTGTGTCGAGGCATTGGCAACCTTACGAGAGTCATAGTGATTCCTTGCAGTTCCTCACCAAAATACGCATTTTTTAGATACTGTGGAAAGTCTCTCGAAAGCGGTAATCCACTAGCTGTTTATCTTCAGAGAAATTGCCAGAGGTTTCTTGACGTTGCTGACGTGAGTCTAATTGTGACGAGGCATTGGCTACCTGAAGAGAGTCATAGTGACTCTTGCCAAATGCTCACCATAATAGACATTTTTTAGATACTGTGGCCAGTCTGAACGAAGCATTACGCAATTATTTGTTTAATTTAAGACAAACACCGTTACTCTTGCTAGGAGTTACTTGATGTTGCTGATTAAATTTTAATTGTGACGAGGCATTGGCAACCTTACGAGAGTCATAGTGATTCCTGGCAGTTCCTCACGAAAATACGTATTTTTTAGATACTGTGGAAAGTCTCTCCAAATCGGTAATCCACTAGCTGTTTATCTTCATAGAAACTGCCACAGGTTTCTTGAAGTTGCTGATGTGAGTCTAATTGTGACGAGGCATTGGCTACCTTAAGAGAGTCATAGTGACTCTTGCCAAATGCTCACCATAATAGACATTTTTTAGATACTGTGGCCAGCCTGCCCGAAGCAATACGCCACTAGTTCTTTAATTTAAGACAACCATCGTTACTCTTGCTAAGAGCTACTTGATTTGGCTGATTAAATTTTAATTGTGACGAGGCATTGGCAACCTTACGAGAGTCATAGTGATTCCTGGCAGATCCTCACCAAAATACGCATTTTTTAGATACTGTGGAAAGTCTCTGAAAAGCGGTAATCCACTAGCTATTTATCTTCAGAGAAACTGCCAGAGGTTTCTTGAAGTTGCTGACGTGAGTCTAATTGTGACAAGGCATTGGCTACCTTAAGAGAGTCATAGTGACTCTTGCCAAATGCTCACCATAATAGACATTTTTTAGATACTGTGGCCAGTCTGAACGAAGCATTACGCAATTAGTTGTTTAATTTAAGACAAACACCGTTACTCTTGCTAGGAGTTACTTGATGTTGATGATTTAATTTTAATTGTGACGAGGCATTGGCAACCTTACGAGAGTCATAGTGATTCCTTGCAGTTCCTCACCAAAATACGCATTTTTTAGATACTGTGGAAAGTCTCTCCAAAGCGGTAATCCACTAGCTGTTTATCTTCAGAGAAATTGCCAGAGGTTTCTTGACGTTGCTGACGTGAGTCTAATTGTGACGAGGCATTGGCTACCTTAAGAGAGTCATAGTGACTCTTGCCAAATGCTCACCATAATGGACATTTTTTAGATACTGTGGCCAGTCTGCCCGAAGCATTACGCAATTAGTTGTTTAATTTAAGACAAACACCGTTACTCTTGCTAGGAGTTACTTGATGTTGCTGATTAAATTTTAATTGTGACGAGGCATTGGCAACCTTACGAGAGTCATAGTGATTCCTGGCAGTTCCTCACGAAAATACGCATTTTTTAGATACTGTGGAAAGTCTCTCCAAATCGGTAATCCACTAGCTGTTTATCTTCATAGAAACTGCCACAGGTTTCTTGAAGTTGCTGATGTGAGTCTAATTGTGACGAGGCATTGGCTACCTTAAGAGAGTCATAGTGACTCTTGTCAAATGCTCAACATAATAGACATTTTTTAGATACTGTGGCCAGTCTGCCCGAAGCAATACGCCACTAGTTCTTTAATTTAAGACAACCATCGTTACTCTTGCTAGGAGCTACTTGATTTTGCTGATTAAATTTTAATTGTGACGAGGCATTGGCAACCTTACGAGAGTCATAGTGATTCTTGGCAGTTCCTCACCAAAATACGCATTTTTTAGATACTGTGGAAAGTCTCTCCAAAGCGGTAATCCACTAGCTGTTTATCTTCAGAGAATTTGCCAGAGGTCTCTTGACGTTGCTGACGTGAGTCTAATTGTGACGAGGCATTGGCTACCTTAAGAGAGTCATAGTGACTCTTGCCAAATGCTCACCATAATAGACATTTTTTAGATACTGTGGCCAGTCTGCCCGAAGCATTACGCAATTAGTTGTTTAATTTAAGACAAACACCGTTACTCTTGCTAGGAGTGACTTGATGTTGCTGATTAAATTTTAATTGTGACGAGGCATTGGCAACCTTACGAGAGTCATAGTGATTCGTGGCAGTTCCTCACGAAAATACGCATTTTTAGATACTGTGGAAAGTCTCTCCAAATCGGTAATCCACTAGCTGTTTATCTTCATAGAAACTGCCACAGGTTTCTTGAAGTTGCTGACGTGAGTCTAATTGTGACGAGGCATTGGCTACCTTAAAAGAGTCGTAGTGACTCTTGCCAAATGTTCACTATAATAGACATTTTTTAGATACTGTGGCCAGTCACCCCGAAGCATTACGCAATTAGTTGTTTAATTTAAGACAACCACCGTTACTCTTGCTAGGAGTTACTTGATGTTGCTGATTTAATTTTAATTGTGACGAGGCATTGGCAACCTTACGAGAGTCATAGTGATTCCTGGCAGTTCCTCACGAAAATACGCATTTTTTAGATACTGTGGAAAGTCTCTCCAAATCGGTAATCCACTAGCTGTTTATCTTCATAGAACTGCCACAGGTTTCTTGAAGTTGCTGATGTGAGTCTAATTGTGACGAGGCATTGGCTACCTTAAGAGAGTCATAGTGACTCTTGCCAAATGCTCACCATAATAGACATTTTTTAGATACTGTGTCCAGTCTGCCCGAAGCAATACGCCACTAGTTCTTTAATTTAAGACAACCATCGTTACTCCTGCTAAGGGCTACTTGATTTTGCTGATTAAATTTTAATTGTGACGAGGCATTGTCAACCTTACGAGAGTCATAGTGATTCCTGGCAGTTCCTCACCAAAATACGCATTTTTTAGATACTGTGGAAAGTCTCTCCAAAGCGGTAATCCACTAGCTGTTTATCTTCAGAGAAACTGCCAGAGGTTTCTTGAAGTTGCTGACGTGAGTCTAAATGTGACAAGGCATTGGCTACCTTAAGAGAGTCATAGTGACTCTTGCCAAATGCTCACCTTAATAGACATTTTTTAGATACTGTGGCCAGTCTGAACGAAGCATTACGCAATTAGTTGTTTAATTTAAGACAAACACCGTTATTCTTGCTAGGAGTTACTTGATGTTGATGATTTAATTTTAATTGTGACGAGGCATTGGCAACCTTACGAGAGTCATAGTGATTCCTTGCAGTTCCTCACCAAAATACGCATTTTTTAGATACTGTGGAAAGTCTCTCCAAAGCGGTAATCCACTAGCTGTTTATCTTCAGAGAAATTGCCAGAGGTTTCTTGACGTTGCTGACGTGAGTCTAATTGTGACGAGGCATTGGCTACCTTAAGAGAGTCATAGTGACTCTTGCCAAATGCTCACCATAATAGACATTTTTTAGATACTGTGGCCAGTCTGCCCGAAGCATTACGCAATTAGTTGTTTAATTTAAGACAAACACCGTTACTCTTGCTAGGAGTTACTTGATGTTGCTGCTTTAATTTTAATTGTGACGAGGCATTGGCAACCTTACGAGAGTCATAGTGATTCCTGGCAGTTCCTCACGAAAATACGCATTTTTTAGATACTGTGGAAAGTCTCTCCAAATCGGTAATCCACTAGCTGTTTATCTTCATAGAAACTGCCAGAGGTTTCTTGAAGTTGCTGATGTGAGTCTAATTGTGACGAGGCATTGGCTACCTTAAGAGAGTCATAGTGACTCTTGTCAAATGCTCACCATAATAGACATTTTTTAGAAACTGTGGCCAGTCTGCCCGAAGCAATACGCCACTAGTTCTTTAATTTAAGACAACCATCGTTACTCTTGCTAGGAGCTACTTGATTTTGCTGATTAAATTTTAATTGTGACGAGGCATTGGCAACCTTACGAGAGTCATAGTAATTCTTGGCAGTTCCTCACCAAAATACGCATTTTTTAGATACTGTGGAAAGTCTCTCCAAAGCGGTAATCCACTAGCTGTTTATCTTCAGAGAAATTGCCAGATGTTTCTTGACGTTGCTGACGTGAGTCTAATTGTGACGAGGCATTGGCTACCTTAAGAGAGTCATAGTGACTCTTGCCAATTGCTCACCATAATAGACATTTTTTAGATACTGTGGCCAGTCTGCCCGAAGCATTACGCAATTAGTTGTTTAATTTAAGACAATCACCGTTACTCTAGCTAGGAGTGACTTGATGTTGCTGATTAAATTTTAATTGTGACGAGGCATTGGCTACCTTACGAGAGTCATAGTGATTCGTGGCAGTTCCTCACGAAAATACGCATTTTTAGATACTGTGGAAAGTCTCTCCAAATCGGTAATCCACTAGCTGTTTATCTTCATAGAAACTGCCACAGGTTTCTTGAAGTTGCTGACGTGAGTCTAATAGTGACGAGGCATTGGCTACCTTAAAAGAGTCGTAGTGACTCTTGCCAAATGTTCACTATAATAGACATTTTTTAGATACTGTGGCCAGTCACCCCGAAGCATTACGCAATTAGTTGTTTAATTTAAGACAACCACCGTTACTCTTGCTAGGAGTTACTTGATGTTGCTGATTTAATTTTAATTGTGACGAGGCATTGGCTACCTTACGAGCGTCATAGTGATTCCTGGAAGTTCCTCACGAAAATACGCATTTTTTAGATACTGTGGAAAAACTCTCCAAAGCGGTAATCCACTAGCTGTTTATCTTCAGAGAAACTGCCAGAGGTTTCTTGAAGTTGCTGATGTGAGTCTAATGGTGACGAGGCATTGGCTACCTTAAGCGAGTCATAGCGACTCATGCGAAATGCTCACCATAATAGACTTTTTTTAGATACTGTAGCCAGTCTGCCCGAAGCAATACGACACTAGTTCTTTAATTTAAGACAACCATCGTTACTCTTGCTAGGAGTTACTTGATGTTGCTGATTAAATTTTAATTGTGACGAGGCATTGGCAACCTTACGAGAGTCATAGTGATTCCTGGCAGTTCCTCACCAAAATACGCATTTTTAGGTACTGTGGAAAGTCTATCCAAAGCGGTAATCCAGTAGCTGTTTATCTTCAGAGAAACTGCCAGAGGTTTCTTGAAGTTGCTGATGTGAGTCTAATTGTGACAAGGCATTGGCTACCTCTAGAGAGTCATAGCGACTCTTGCCAAATGGTCACCATAATAGACATTTTTCAGATACTGTGAAAAGTCTGCCCGAAACAATACGCAACTAGTTCTTTAATTTAAGACAACCACCGTTACTCTTGCTAGGAGTTACTTGATGTTGCTGATTTAATTTTAATTGTGTCGAGGCATTGGCAACCTTACGAGAGTCATAGTGATTCCTTGCAGTTCCTCACCAAAATACGCATTTTTTAGATACTGTGGAAAGTCTCTCGAAAGCGGTAATCCACTAGCTGTTTATCTTCAGAGAAATTGCCAGAGGTTTCTTGACGTTGCTGACGTGAGTCTAATTGTGACGAGGCATTGGCTACCTGAAGAGAGTCATAGTGACTCTTGCCAAATGCTCACCATAATAGACATTTTTTAGATACTGTGGCCAGTCTGAACGAAGCATTACGCAATTATTTGTTTAATTTAAGACAAACACCGTTACTCTTGCTAGGAGTTACTTGATGTTGCTGATTAAATTTTAATTGTGACGAGGCATTGGCAACCTTACGAGAGTCATAGTGATTCCTGGCAGTTCCTCACGAAAATACGTATTTTTTAGATACTGTGGAAAGTCTCTCCAAATCGGTAATCCACTAGCTGTTTATCTTCATAGAAACTGCCACAGGTTTCTTGCAGTTGCTGATGTGAGTCTAATTGTGACGAGGCATTGGCTACCTTAAGGGAGTCATAGTGACTCTTGCCAAATGCTCACCATAATAGACATTTTTTAGATACTGTGGCCAGCCTGCCCGAAGCAATACGCCACTAGTTCTTTAATTTAAGACAACCATCGTTACTCTTGCTAAGAGCTACTTGATTTGGCTGATTAAATTTTAATTGTGACGAGGCATTGGCAACCTTACGAGAGTCATAGTGATTCCTGGCAGATCCTCACCAAAATACGCATTTTTTAGATACTGTGGAAAGTCTCTGAAAAGCGGTAATCCACTAGCTATTTATCTTCAGAGAAACTGCCAGAGGTTTCTTGAAGTTGCTGACGTGAGTCTAATTGTGACAAGGCATTGGCTACCTTAAGAGAGTCATAGTGACTCTTGCCAAATGCTCACCATAATAGACATTTTTTAGATACTGTGGCCAGTCTGAACGAAGCATTACGCAATTAGTTGTTTAATTTAAGACAAACACCGTTACTCTTGCTAGGAGTTACTTGATGTTGATGATTTAATTTTAATTGTGACGAGGCATTGGCAACCTTACGAGAGTCATAGTGATTCCTTGCAGTTCCTCACCAAAATACGCATTTTTTAGATACTGTGGAAAGTCTCTCCAAAGCGGTAATCCACTAGCTGTTTATCTTCAGAGAAATTGCCAGAGGTTTCTTGACGTTGCTGACGTGAGTCTAATTGTGACGAGGCATTGGCTACCTTAAGAGAGTCATAGTGACTCTTGCCAAATGCTCACCATAATGGACATTTTTTAGATACTGTGGCCAGTCTGCCCGAAGCATTACGCAATTAGTTGTTTAATTTAAGACAAACACCGTTACTCTTGCTAGGAGTTACTTGATGTTGCTGATTAAATTTTAATTGTGACGAGGCATTGGCAACCTTACGAGAGTCATAGTGATTCCTGGCAGTTCCTCACGAAAATACGCATTTTTTAGATACTGTGGAAAGTCTCTCCAAATCGGTAATCCACTAGCTGTTTATCTTCATAGAAACTGCCACAGGTTTCTTGAAGTTGCTGATGTGAGTCTAATTGTGACGAGGCATTGGCTACCTTAAGAGAGTCATAGTGACTCTTGTCAAATGCTCAACATAATAGACATTTTTTAGATACTGTGGCCAGTCTGCCCGAAGCAATACGCCACTAGTTCTTTAATTTAAGACAACCATCGTTACTCTTGCTAGGAGCTACTTGATTTTGCTGATTAAATTTTAATTGTGACGAGGCATTGGCAACCTTACGAGAGTCATAGTGATTCTTGGCAGTTCCTCACCAAAATACGCATTTTTTAGATACTGTGGAAAGTCTCTCCAAAGCGGTAATCCACTAGCTGTTTATCTTCAGAGAATTTGCCAGAGGTCTCTTGACGTTGCTGACGTGAGTCTAATTGTGACGAGGCATTGGCTACCTTAAGAGAGTCATAGTGACTCTTGCCAAATGCTCACCATAATAGACATTTTTTAGATACTGTGGCCAGTCTGCCCGAAGCATTACGCAATTAGTTGTTTAATTTAAGACAAACACCGTTACTCTTGCTAGGAGTGACTTGATGTTGCTGATTAAATTTTAATTGTGACGAGGCATTGGCAACCTTACGAGAGTCATAGTGATTCGTGGCAGTTCCTCACGAAAATACGCATTTTTAGATACTGTGGAAAGTCTCTCCAAATCGGTAATCCACTAGCTGTTTATCTTCATAGAAACTGCCACAGGTTTCTTGAAGTTGCTGACGTGAGTCTAATTGTGACGAGGCATTGGCTACCTTAAGCGAGTCATAGCGACTCATGCGAAATGCTCAGCATAATAGACATTTTTTAGATACTGTGGCCAGTCTGCCCGAAGCGATACGACACTAGTTCTTTAATTTAAGACAACCATCGTTACTCTTGCTAGGAGTTACTTGATGTTGCTGATTAAATTTTAATTGTGACGAGGCATTGGCAACCTTACGAGAGTCATAGTGATTCCTGGCAGTTCCTCACCAAAATACGCATTTTTAGATACTGTGGAAAGTCTATCCAAAGCGGTAATCCAGTAGCTGTTTATCTTCAGAGAAACTGCCAGAGGTTTCTTGAAGTTGCTGATGTGAGTCTAATTGTGACAAGGCATTGGCTATGTCTAGAGAGTCATAGCGACTCTTGCCAAATGGTCACCATAATAGACATTTTTCAGATACTGTGAAAAGTCTGCCCAAAACAATACGCAACTAGTTCTTTAATTTAAGACAACCACCGTTACTCTTGCTAGGAGTTACTTGATGTTGCTGACTTAATTTTAATTGTGTCGAGGCATTGGCAACCTTACGAGAGTCATAGTGATTCCTGGCAGTTCCTCACCAAAATACGCATTTTTTAGATACTGCGGAAAGTCTCTCCAAAGCGGTAATCTACTAGCTGTTTTTCTTCCGAGAAACTGCCAGAGGTTTCTTGAAGTTGCTGATGTGAGTCTAATTGTGACGAGGAATTGGCTACATTCAGCGAGTCATAGCGACTCTTGCCAAATGATCACCATAATAGACATTTTTTAGATACTGTGGCCAGTCTGCCCGAAGCATTACGCCACTAGTTGTTTAATTTAAGACAACCATCGTTACTCTTGCTACTAGTTACTTGATGTTGCTGATTAAATTTTAATTGTGACGAGGCATTGGCAACCTTACGAGAGTCATAGTGATTCCTGGCAGTTCCTCACCAAAATACGCATTTTTTAGATACTGTGGAATGTCTCTCCAAAGCGGTAATCCACTAGCTGTTTATCTTCAGAGAAACTGCCAGAGGTTTCTTGAAGTTGCTGACGTGAGTCTAATTGTGACAAGGCATTGGCTACCTTAAGAGAGTCATAGTGACTCTTGCCAAATGCTCACCATAATAGACATTTTTTAGATACTGTGGCCAGTCTGAACGAAGCATTACGCAATTAGTTGTTTAATTTAAGACAAATACCGTTACTCTTGCTAGGAGTTACTTGATGTTGATGATTTAATTTTAATTGTGACGAGGCATTGGCAACCTTACGAGAGTCATAGTGATTCCTTGCAGTTCCTCACCAAAATACGCATTTTTTAGATACTGTGGAAAGTCTCTCCAAAGCGGTAATCCACTAGCTGTTTATCTTCAGAGAAATTGCCAGAGGTTTCTTGACGTTGCTGACGTGAGTCTAATTGTGACGAGGCATTGGCTACCTTAAGAGAGTCATAGTGACTCTTGCCAAATGCTCACCATAATAGACATTTTTTAGATACTGTGGCCAGTCTGAACGAAGCATTACGCAATTAGTTGTTTAATTTAAGACAAACACCGTTACTCTTGCTAGGAGTTACTTGATGTTGCTGATTAAATTTTAATTGTGACGAGGCATTGGCAACCTTACGAGAGTCATAGTGATTCCTGGCAGTTCCTCACCAAAATACGCATTTTTAGATACTGTGGAAAGTCTATCCAAAGCGGTAATCCAGTAGCTGTTTATCTTCAGAGAAACTGCCAGAGGTTTCTTGAAGTTGCTGATGTGAGTCTAATTGTGACAAGGCATTGGCTACCTCTAGAGAGTCATAGCGACTCTTGCCAAATGGTCACCATAATAGACATTTTTCAGATACTGTGAAAAGTCTGCCCAAAACAATACGCAACTAGTTCTTTAATTTAAGACAACCACCGTTACTCTTGCTAGGAGTTACTTGATGTTGCTGACTTAATTTTAATTGTGTCGAGGCATTGGCAACCTTACGAGAGTCATAGTGATTCCTGGCAGTTCCTCACCAAAATACGCATTTTTTAGATACTGCGGAAAGTCTCTCCAAAGCGGTAATCCACTAGCTGTTTGTCTTCCGAGAAACTGCCAGAGGTTTCTTGAAGTTGCTGATGTGAGTCTAATTGTGACGAGGAATTGGCTACATTCAGCGAGTCATAGCGACTCTTGCCAAATGATCACCATAATAGACATTTTTTAGATACTGTGGCCAGTCTGCCCGAAGCATTACGCCACTAGTTGTTTAATTTAAGACAACCATCGTTACTCTTGCTACTAGTTACTTGATGTTGCTGATTAAATTTTAATTGTGACGAGGCATTGGCAACCTTACGAGAGTCATAGTGATTCCTGGCAGTTCCTCACCAAAATACGCATTTTTTAGATACTGCGGAAAGTCTCTCCAAAGCGGTAATCCACTAGCTGTTTGTCTTCCGAGAAACTGCCAGAGGTTTCTTGAAGTTGCTGATGTGAGTCTAATTGTGACGAGGAATTGGCTACATTCAGCGAGTCATAGCGACTCTTGCCAAATGATCACCATAATAGACATTTTTTAGATACTGTGGCCAGTCTGCCCGAAGCAATACGCCACTAGTTCTTTAATTTAAGACAACCATCGTTACTCTTGCTAGGAGCTACTTGATTTTGCTGATTAAATTTTAATTGTGACGAGGCATTGGCAACCTTACGAGAGTCATAGTGATTCTTGGCAGTTCCTCACCAAAATACGCATTTTTTAGATACTGTGGAAAGTCTCTCCAAAGCGGTAATCCACTAGCTGTTTAACTTCAGAGAATTTGCCAGAGGTCTCTTGACGTTGCTGACGTGAGTCTAATTGTGACGAGGCATTGGCTACCTTAAGAGAGTCATAGTGACTCTTGCCAAATGCTCACCATAATAGACATTTTTTAGATACTGTGGCCAGTCTGCCCGAAGCATTACGCAATTAGTTGTTTAATTTAAGACAAACACCGTTACTCTTGCTAGGAGTGACTTGATGTTGCTGATTAAATTTTAATTGTGACGAGGCATTGGCAACCTTACGAGAGTCATAGTGATTCGTGGCAGTTCCTCACGAAAATACGCATTTTTAGATACTGTGGAAAGTCTCTCCAAATCGGTAATCCACTAGCTGTTTATCTTCATAGAAACTGCCACAGGTTTCTTGAAGTTGCTGACGTGAGTCTAATTGTGACGAGGCATTGGCTACCTTAAAAGAGTCGTAGTGACTCTTGCCAAATGTTCACTATAATAGACATTTTTTAGATACTGTGGCCAGTCACCCCGAAGCATTACGCAATTAGTTGTTTAATTTAAGACAACCACCGTTACTCTTGCTAGGAGTTACTTGATGTTGCTGATTTAATTTTAATTGTGACGAGGCATTGGCAACCTTACGAGCGTCATAGTGATTCGTGGAAGTTCCTCACGAAAATACGCATTTTTTGGATACTGTGGAAAAACTCTCCAAAGCGGTAATCCACTAGCTGTTTATCTTCAGAGAAACTGCCAGAGGTTCCTTGAAGTTGCTGATGTGAGTCTAATTGTGACGAGGCATTGGCTACCTTAAGCGAGTCATAGCGACTCATGCGAAATGCTCACCATAATAGACATTTTTTAGATACTGTGGCCAGTCTGCCCGAAGCGATACGACACTAGTTCTTTAATTTAAGACAACCATCGTTACTCTTGCTAGGAGTTACTTGATGTTGCTGATTAAATTTTAATTGTGACGAGGCATTGGCAACCTTACGAGAGTCATAGTGATTCCTGGCAGTTCCTCACCAAAATACGCATTTTTAGATACTGTGGAAAGTCTATCCAAAGCGGTAATCCAGTAGCTGTTTATCTTCAGAGAAACTGCCAGAGGTTTCTTGAAGTTGCTGATGTGAGTCTAATTGTGACAAGGCATTGGCTATGTCTAGAGAGTCATAGCGACTCTTGCCAAATGGTCACCATAATAGACATTTTACAGATACTGTGAAAAGTCTGCCCAAAACAATACGCAACTAGTTCTTTAATTTAAGACAACCACCGTTACTCTTGCTAGGAGTTACTTGATGTTGCTGACTTAATTTTAATTGTGTCGAGGCATTGGCAACCTTACGAGAGTCATAGTGATTCCTGGCAGTTCCTCACCAAAATACGCATTTTTTAGATACTGCGGAAAGTCTCTCCAAAGCGGTAATCTACTAGCTGTTTGTCTTCCGAGAAACTGCCAGAGGTTTCTTGAAGTTGCTGATGTGAGTCTAATTGTGACGAGGAATTGGCTACATTCAGCGAGTCATAGCGACTCTTGCCAAATGATCACCATAATAGACATTTTTTAGATACTGTGGCCAGTCTGCCCGAAGCATTACGCCACTAGTTGTTTAATTTAAGACAACCATCGTTACTCTTGCTACTAGTTACTTGATGTTGCTGATTAAATTTTAATTGTGACGAGGCATTGGCAACCTTACGAGAGTCATAGTGATTCCTGGCAGTTCCTCACCAAAATACGCATTTTTTAGATACTGTGGAATGTCTCTCCAAAGCGGTAATCCACTAGCTGTTTATCTTCAGAGAAACTGCCAGAGGTTTCTTGAAGTTGCTGACGTGAGTCTAAATGTGACAAGGCATTGGCTACCTTAAGAGAGTCATAGTGACTCTTGCCAAATGCTCACCATAATAGACATTTTTTAGATACTGTGGCCAGTCTGAACGAAGCATTACGCAATTAGTTGTTTAATTTAAGACAAATACCGTTACTCTTGCTAGGAGTTACTTGATGTTGATGATTTAATTTTAATTGTGACGAGGCATTGGCAACCTTACGAGAGTCATAGTGATTCCTTGCAGTTCCTCACCAAAATACGCATTTTTTAGATACTGTGGAAAGTCTCTCCAAAGCGGTAATCCACTAGCTGTTTATCTTCAGAGAAATTGCCAGAGGTTTCTTGACGTTGCTGACGTGAGTCTAATTGTGACGAGGCATTGGCTACCTTAAGAGAGTCATAGTGACTCTTGCCAAATGCTCACCATAATAGACATTTTTTAGATACTGTGGCCAGTCTGAACGAAGCATTACGCAATTAGTTGTTTAATTTAAGACAAACACCGTTACTCTTGCTAGGAGTTACTTGATGTTGCTGATTAAATTTTAATTGTGACGAGGCATTGGCAACCTTACGAGAGTCATAGTGATTCCTGGCAGTTCCTCACCAAAATACGCATTTTTAGATACTGTGGAAAGTCTATCCAAAGCGGTAATCCAGTAGCTGTTTATCTTCAGAGAAACTGCCAGAGGTTTCTTGAAGTTGCTGATGTGAGTCTAATTGTGACAAGGCATTGGCTACCTCTAGAGAGTCATAGCGACTCTTGCCAAATGGTCACCATAATAGACATTTTTCAGATACTGTGAAAAGTCTGCCCAAAACAATACGCAACTAGTTCTTTAATTTAAGACAACCACCGTTACTCTTGCTAGGAGTTACTTGATGTTGCTGACTTAATTTTAATTGTGTCGAGGCATTGGCAACCTTACGAGAGTCATAGTGATTCCTGGCAGTTCCTCACCAAAATACGCATTTTTTAGATACTGCGGAAAGTCTCTCCAAAGCGGTAATCCACTAGCTGTTTGTCTTCCGAGAAACTGCCAGAGGTTTCTTGAAGTTGCTGATGTGAGTCTAATTGTGACGAGGAATTGGCTACATTCAGCGAGTCATAGCGACTCTTGCCAAATGATCACCATAATAGACATTTTTTAGATACTGTGGCCAGTCTGCCCGAAGCATTACGCCACTAGTTGTTTAATTTAAGACAACCATCGTTACTCTTGCTACTAACTACTTGATGTTGCTGATTAAATTTTAATTGTGACGAGGCATTGGCAACCTTACGAGAGTCATAGTGATTCCTGGCAGTTCCTCACCAAAATACGCATTTTTTAGATACTGCGGAAAGTCTCTCCAAAGCGGTAATCCACTAGCTGTTTGTCTTCCGAGAAACTGCCAGAGGTTTCTTGAAGTTGCTGATGTGAGTCTAATTGTGACGAGGAATTGGCTACATTCAGCGAGTCATAGCGACTCTTGCCAAATGATCACCATAATAGACATTTTTTAGATACTGTGGCCAGTCTGCCCGAGGCATTACGCCACTAGTTGTTTAATTTAAGACAACCATCGTTACTCTTGCTACTAGTTACTTGATGTTGCTGATTAAATTTTAATTGTGACGAGGCATTGGCAACCTTACGAGAGTCATAGTGATTCCTGGCAGTTCCTCACCAAAATACGCATTTTTTAGATACTGTGGAATGTCTCTCCAAAGCGGTAATCCACTAGCTGTTTATCTTCAGAGAAACTGCCAGAGGTTTCTTGAAGTTGCTGACGTGAGTCTAATTGTGACAAGGCATTGGCTACCTTAAGAGAGTCATAGTGACTCTTGCCAAATGCTCACCATAATAGACATTTTTTAGATACTGTGGCCAGTCTGCCCGAAGCATTACGCCACTAGTTGTTTAATTTAAGACAACCATCGTTACTCTTGCTACTAGTTACTTGATGTTGCTGATTAAATTTTAATTGTGACGAGGCATTGGCAACCTTACGAGAGTCATAGTGATTCCTGGCAGTTCCTCACCAAAATACGCATTTTTTAGATACTGTGGAATGTCTCTCCAAAGCGGTAATCCACTAGCTGTTTATCTTCAGAGAAACTGCCAGAGGTTTCTTGAAGTTGCTGACGTGAGTCTAATTGTGACAAGGCATTGGCTACCTTAAGAGAGTCATAGTGACTCTTGCCAAATGCTCACCATAATAGACATTTTTTAGATACTGTGGCCAGTCTGAACGAAGCATTACGCAATTAGTTGTTTAATTTAAGACAAATACCGTTACTCTTGCTAGGAGTTACTTGATGTTGATGATTTAATTTTAATTGTGACGAGGCATTGGCAACCTTACGAGAGTCATAGTGATTCCTTGCAGTTCCTCACCAAAATACGCATTTTTTAGATACTGTGGAAAGTCTCTCCAAAGCGGTAATCCACTAGATGTTTATCTTCAGAGAAATTGCCAGAGGTTTCTTGACGTTGCTGACGTGAGTCTAATTGTGACGAGGCATTGGCTACCTTAAGAGAGTCATAGTGACTCTTGCCAAATGCTCACCATAATAGACATTTTTTAGATACTGTGGCCAGTCTGAACGAAGCATTACGCAATTAGTTGTTTAATTTAAGACAAACACCGTTACTCTTGCTAGGAGTTACTTGATGTTGCTGATTAAATTTTAATTGTGACGAGGCATTGGCAACCTTACGAGAGTCATAGTGATTCCTGGCAGTTCCTCACCAAAATACGCATTTTTAGATACTGTGGAAAGTCTATCCAAAGCGGTAATCCAGTAGCTGTTTATCTTCAGAGAAACTGCCAGAGGTTTCTTGAAGTTGCTGATGTGAGTCTAATTGTGACAAGGCATTGGCTACCTCTAGAGAGTCATAGCGACTCTTGCCAAATGGTCACCATAATAGACATTTTTCAGATACTGTGAAAAGTCTGCCCAAAACAATACGCAACTAGTTCTTTAATTTAAGACAACCACCGTTACTCTTGCTAGGAGTTACTTGATGTTGCTGACTTAATTTTAATTGTGTCGAGGCATTGGCAACCTTACGAGAGTCATAGTGATTCCTGGCAGTTCCTCACCAAAATACGCATTTTTTAGATACTGCGGAAAGTCTCTCCAAAGCGGTAATCCACTAGCTGTTTGTCTTCCGAGAAACTGCCAGAGGTTTCTTGAAGTTGCTGATGTGAGTCTAATTGTGACGAGGAATTGGCTACATTCAGCGAGTCATAGCGACTCTTGCCAAATGATCACCATAATAGACATTTTTTAGATACTGTGGCCAGTCTGCCCGAAGCATTACGCCACTAGTTGTTTAATTTAAGACAACCATCGTTACTCTTGCTACTAGTTACTTGATGTTGCTGATTAAATTTTAATTGTGACGAGGCATTGGCAACCTTACGAGAGTCATAGTGATTCCTGGCAGTTCCTCACCAAAATACGCATTTTTTAGATACTGCGGAAAGTCTCTCCAAAGCGGTAATCCACTAGCTGTTTGTCTTCCGAGAAACTGCCAGAGGTTTCTTGAAGTTGCTGATGTGAGTCTAATTGTGACGAGGAATTGGCTACATTCAGCGAGTCATAGCGACTCTTGCCAAATGATCACCATAATAGACATTTTTTAGATACTGTGGCCAGTCTGCCCGAGGCATTACGCCACTAGTTGTTTAATTTAAGACAACCATCGTTACTCTTGCTACTAGTTACTTGATGTTGCTGATTAAATTTTAATTGTGACGAGGCATTGGCAACCTTACGAGAGTCATAGTGATTCCTGGCAGTTCCTCACCAAAATACGCATTTTTTAGATACTGTGGAATGTCTCTCCAAAGCGGTAATCCACTAGCTGTTTATCTTCAGAGAAACTGCCAGAGGTTTCTTGAAGTTGCTGACGTGAGTCTAATTGTGACAAGGCATTGGCTACCTTAAGAGAGTCATAGTGACTCTTGCCAAATGCTCACCATAATAGACATTTTTTAGATACTGTGGCCAGTCTGAACGAAGCATTACGCAATTAGTTGTTTAATTTAAGACAAACACCGTTACTCTTGCTAGGAGTTACTTGATGTTGCTGATTAAATTTTAATTGTGACGAGGCATTGGCAACCTTACGAGAGTCATAGTGATTCCTGGCAGTTCCTCACGAAAATACGTATTTTTTAGATACTGTGGAAAGTCTCTCCAAATCGGTAATCCACTAGCTGTTTATCTTCATAGAAACTGCCACAGGTTTCTTGAAGTTGCTGATGTGAGTCTAATTGTGACGAGGCATTGGCTACCTTAAGAGAGTCATAGTGACTCTTGCCAAATGCTCACCATAATAGACATTTTTTAGATACTGTGGCCAGCCTGCCCGAAGCAATACGCCACTAGTTCTTTAATTTAAGACAACCATCGTTACTCTTGCTAAGAGCTACTTGATTTGGCTGATTAAATTTTAATTGTGACGAGGCATTGGCAACCTTACGAGAGTCATAGTGATTCCTGGCAGATCCTCACCAAAATATGCATTTTTTAGATACTGTGGAAAGTCTCTGAAAAGCGGTAATCCACTAGCTATTTATCTTCAGAGAAACTGCCAGAGGTTTCTTGAAGTTGCTGACGTGAGTCTAATTGTGACAAGGCATTGGCTACCTTAAGAGAGTCATAGTGACTCTTGCCAAATGCTCACCATAATAGACATTTTTTAGATACTGTGGCCAGTCTGAACGAAGCATTACGCAATTAGTTGTTTAATTTAAGACAAACACCGTTACTCTTGCTAGGAGTTACTTGATGTTGATGATTTAATTTTAATTGTGACGAGGCATTGGCAACCTTACGAGAGTCATAGTGATTCCTTGCAGTTCCTCACCAAAATACGCATTTTTTAGATACTGTGGAAAGTCTCTCCAAAGCGGTAATCCACTAGCTGTTTATCTTCAGAGAAATTGCCAGAGGTTTCTTGACGTTGCTGACGTGAGTCTATTTGTGACGAGGCATTGGCTACCTTAAGAGAGTCGTAGTGACTCTTGCCAAATGCTCACCATAATAGACATTTTTTAGATACTGTGGCCAGTCTGCCCGAAGCATTACGCAATTAGTTGTTTAATTTAAGACAAACACCGTTACTCTTGCTAGGAGTTACTTGATGTTGCTGATTAAATTTTAATTGTGACGAGGCATTGGCAACCTTACGAGAGTCATAGTGATTCCTGGCAGTTCCTCACGAAAATACGCATTTTTTAGATACTGTGGAAAGTCTCTCCAAATCGGTAATCCACTAGCTGTTTATCTTCATAGAAACTGCCACAGGTATCTTGAAGTTGCTGATGTGAGTCTAATTGTGACGAGGCATTGGCTACCTTAAGAGAGTCATAGTGACTCTTGTCAAATGCTCACCATAATAGACATTTTTTAGATACTGTGGCCAGTCTGCCCGAAGCAATACGCCACTAGTTCTTTAATTTAAGACAACCATCGTTACTCTTGCTAGGAGCTACTTGATTTTGCTGATTAAATTTTAATTGTGACGAGGCATTGGCAACCTTACGAGAGTCATAGTGATTCTTGGCAGTTCCTCACCAAAATACGCATTTTTTAGATACTGTGGAAAGTCTCTCCAAAGCGGTAATCCACTAGCTGTTTATCTTCAGAGAATTTGCCAGAGGTTTCTTGACGTTGCTGACGTGAGTCTAATTGTGACGAGGCATTGGCTACCTTAAGAGAGTCATAGTGACTCTTGCCAAATGCTCACCATAATAGACATTTTTTAGATACTGTGGCCAGTCTGCCCGAAGCATTACGCAATTAGTTGTTTAATTTAAGACAAACACCGTTACTCTTGCTAGGAGTGACTTGATGTTGCTGATTAAATTTTAATTGTGACGAGGCATTGGCAACCTTACGAGAGTCATAGTGATTCGTGGCAGTTCCTCACGAAAATACGCATTTTTAGATACTGTGGAAAGTCTCTCCAAATCGGTAATCCACTAGCTGTTTATCTTCATAGAAACTGCCACAGGTTTCTTGAAGTTGCTGACGTGAGTCTAATTGTGACGAGGCATTGGCTACCTTAAAAGAGTCGTAGTGACTCTTGCCAAATGTTCACTATAATAGACATTTTTTAGATACTGTGGCCAGTCACCCCGAAGCATTACGCAATTAGTTGTTTAATTTAAGACAACCACCGTTACTCTTGCTAGGAGTTACTTGATGTTGCTGATTTAATTTTAATTGTGACGAGGCATTGGCAACCTTACGAGCGTCATAGTGATTCGTGGAAGTTCCTCACGAAAATACGCATTTTTTGGATACTGTGGAAAAACTCTCCAAAGCGGTAATCCACTAGCTGTTTATCTTCAGAGAAACTGCCAGAGGTTTCTTGAAGTTGCTGATGTGAGTCTAATTGTGACGAGGCATTGGCTACCTTAAGCGAGTCATAGCGACTCATGCGAAATGCTCACCATAATAGACATTTTTTAGATACTGTGGCCAGTCTGCCCGAAGCAATACGACACTAGTTCTTTAATTTAAGACAACCATCGTTACTCTTGCTAGGAGTTACTTGATGTTGCTGATTAAATTTTAATTGTGACGAGGCATTGGCAACCTTACGAGAGTCATAGTGATTCCTGGCAGTTCCTCACCAAAATACGCATTTTTAGATACTGTGGAAAGTCTATCCAAAGCGGTAATCCAGTAGCTGTTTATCTTCAGAGAAACTGCCAGAGGTTTCTTGAAGTTGCTGATGTGAGTCTAATTGTGACAAGGCATTGGCTACCTCTAGAGAGTCATAGCGACTCTTGCCAAATGGTCACCATAATAGACATTTTTCAGATACTGTGAAAAGTCTGCCCGAAACAATACGCAACTAGTTCTTTAATTTAAGACAACCACCGTTACTCTTGCTAGGAGTTACTTGATGTTGCTGATTTAATTTTAATTGTGTCGAGGCATTGGCAACCTTACGAGAGTCATAGTGATTCCTGGCAGTTCCTCACCAAAATACGCATTTTTTAGATACTGCGGAAAGTCTCTCCAAAGCGGTAATCCACTAGCTGTTTATCTTCCGAGAAACTGCCAGAGGTTTCTTGAAGTTGCTGATGTGAGTCTAATTGTGACGAGGAATTGGCTACCTTCAGCGAGTCATAGCGACTCTTGCCAAATGATCACCATAATAGACATTTTTTAGATACTGTGGCCAGTCTGCCCGAAGCATTACGCCACTAGTTGTTTAATTTAAGACAACCATCGTTACTCTTGCTACTAGTTACTTGATGTTGCTGATTAAATTTTAATTGTGACGAGGCATTGGCAACCTTACGAGAGTCATAGTGATTCCTGGCAGTTCCTCACCAAAATACGCATTTTTTAGATAGTGTGGAATGTCTCTCCAAAGCGGTAATCCACTAGCTGTTTATCTTCAGAGAAACTGCCAGAGGTTTCTTGAAGTTGCTGACGTGAGTCTAATTGTGACAAGGCATTGGCTACCTTAAGAGAGTCATAGTGACTCTTGCCAAATGCTCACCATAATAGACATTTTTTAGATACTGTGGCCAGTCTGAACGAAGCATTACGCAATTAGTTGTTTAATTTAAGACAAATACCGTTACTCTTGCTAGGAGTTACTTGATGTTGATGATTTAATTTTAATTGTGACGAGGCATTGGCAACCTTACGAGAGTCATAGTGATTCCTTGCAGTTCCTCACCAAAATACGCATTTTTTAGATACTGTGGAAAGTCTCTCCAAAGCGGTAATCCACTAGCTGTTTATCTTCAGAGAAATTGCCAGAGGTTTCTTGACGTTGCTGACGTGAGTCTAATTGTGACGAGGCATTGGCTAACTGAAGAGAGTCATAGTGACTCTTGCCAAATGCTCACCATAATAGACATTTTTTAGATACTGTGGCCAGTCTGAACGAAGCATTACGCAATTAGATGTTTAATTTAAGACAAACACCGTTACTCTTGCTAGGAGTTACTTGATGTTGCTGATTAAATTTTAATTGTGACGAGGCATTGGCAACCTTACGAGAGTCATAGTGATTCCTGGCAGTTCCTCACGAAAATACGTATTTTTTAGATACTGTGGAAAGTCTCTCCAAATCGGTAATCCACTAGCTGTTTATCTTCATAGAAACTGCCACAGGTTTCTTGAAGTTGCTGATGTGAGTCTAATTGTGACGAGGCATTGGCTACCTTAAGAGAGTCATAGTGACTCTTGCCAAATGCTCACCATAATAGACATTTTTTAGATACTGTGGCCAGCCTGCCCGAAGCAATACGCCACTAGTTCTTTAATTTAAGACAACCATCGTTACTCTTGCTAAGAGCTACTTGATTTGGCTGATTAAATTTTAATTGTGACGAGGCATTGGCAACCTTACGAGAGTCATAGTGATTCCTGGCAGATCCTCACCAAAATACGCATTTTTTAGATACTGTGGAATGTCTCTCCAAAGCGGTAATCCACTAGCTATTTATCTTCAGAGAAACTGCCAGAGGTTTCTTGAAGTTGCTGACGTGAGTCTAATTGTGACAAGGCATTGGCTACCTTAAGAGAGTCATAGTGACTCTTGCCAAATGCTCACCATAATAGACATTTTTTAGATACTGTGGCCAGTCTGAACGAAGCATTACGCAATTAGTTGTTTAATTTAAGACAAACACCATTACTCTTGCTAGGAGTTACTTGATGTTGATGATTTAATTTTAATTGTGACGAGGCATTGGCAACCTTACGAGAGTCATAGTGATTCCTTGCAGTTCCTCACCAAAATACGCATTTTTTAGATACTGTGGAAAGTCTCTCCAAAGCGGTAATCCACTAGCTGTTTATCTTCAGAGAAATTGCCAGAGGTTTCTTGACGTTGCTGACGTGAGTCTAATTGTGACGAGGCATTGGCTACCTTAAGAGAGTCATAGTGACTCTTGCCAAATGCTCACCATAATAGACATTTTTTAGATACTGTGGCCAGTCTGCCCGAAGCATTACGCAATTAGTTGTTTAATTTAAGACAAACACCGTTACTCTTGCTAGGAGTGACTTGATGTTGCTGATTAAATTTTAATTGTGACGAGGCATTGGCAACCTTACGAGAGTCATAGTGATTCGTGGCAGTTCCTCACGAAAATACGCATTTTTAGATACTGTGGAAAGTCTCTCCAAATCGGTAATCCACTAGCTGTTTATCTTCATAGAAACTGCCACAGGTTTCTTGAAGTTGCTGACGTGAGTCTAATTGTGACGAGGCATTGGCTACCTTAAAAGAGTCGTAGTGACTCTTGCCAAATATTCACTATAATAGACATTTTTTAGATACTGTGGCCAGTCACCCCGAAGCATTACGCAATTAGCAGTTTAATTTAAGACAACCACCGTTACTCTTGCTAGGAGTTACTTGATGTTGCTGATTTAATTTTAATTGTGACGAGGCATTGGCAACCTTACGAGCGTCATAGTGATTCGTGGAAGTTCCTCACGAAAATACGCATTTTTTGGATACTGTGGAAAAACTCTCCAAAGCGGTAATCCACTAGCTGTTTATCTTCAGAGAAACTGCCATAGGTTTCTTGAAGTTGCTGATGTGAGTCTAATTGTGACGAGGCATTGGCTACCTTAAGCGAGTCATAGCGACTCATGCGAAATGCTCACCATAATAGACTTTTTTTAGATACTGTGGCCAGTCTGCCCGAAGCAATACGACACTAGTTCTTTAATTTAAGACAACCATCGTTACTCTTGCTAGGAGTTACTTGATGTTGCTGATTAAATTTTAATTGTGACGAGGCATTGGCAACCTTACGAGAGTCATAGTGATTCCTGGCAGTTCCTCACCAAAATACGCATTTTTAGATACTGTGGAAAGTCTCTCCAAATCGGTAATCCACTAGCTGTTTATCTTCAGAGAAACTGCCAGATGTTTCTTGAAGTTGCTGATGTGAGTCTAATTGTGACGAGGCATTGGCTACCTTAGGAGAGTCATAGTGACTCTTGCCAAATGCTCACCATAATAGACATTTTTTAGATACTGTGGCCGGTCTGCCCGAAGCATTACGCAAATAGTTGTTTAATTTAAGACAACCACCGTTACTCTTGCTAGGAGTTACTTGATGTTGATGATTTAATTTTAATTGTGACGGGGCATTGGCAACCTTACGAGAGTCATAGTGATTCCTGGCAGTTCCTCACCAAAATACGCATTTTTTAGATATTGTGGAGAGTCTCTCCAAATCGGTAATCCACTAGCTGTTTATCTTCATAGAAACTGCCACAGGTTTCTTGAAGTTGCTGACGTGAGTCTAAATGTGACGAGGCATTGGCTACCTTAAGAGAGTCATAGTGACTCTTGCCAAATGCTCACTATAATAGACATTTTTTAGATACTGTGGCCAGTCACCCCGAAGCATTACGCAATTAGTTGTTTAATTTAAGACAACCACCGTTACTCTTGCTAGGAGTTACTTGATGTTGCTGATTAAATTTTAATAGTGACTTGGCATTGGCAACCTTACGAGAGTCATAGTGATTCCTGGCATTTCCTCACCAAAATACGCATTTTTTAGATACTGTGGAAAGTCTCTCCAAAGCGGTAATCCACTAGCTGCTTATCTTCAGAGAAACTGCCAGAGGTTTCTTGAAGTTGCTGATGTGAGTCTAATTGTAACGAGGCATTGGCTCCCTTAAGCGAGTCATAGTGACTCTTGCCAAATGCTCACCATAATAGACATTTTTTAGATACTGTGGCCAGTCTGCCTGAAGCAATACGCCACTAGTTCTTTAATTTAAGACAACCATCGTTACTCTTGCTAGGAGTTACTTGATGTCGCTGATTAAATTTTAATTGTGACGAGGCATTGTCAACCTTACGAGAGTCATAGTGATTCCTGGCAGTTCCTCACCAAAATACGCAATTTTTAGATACTGTGGAAAGTCTCTCCAAAGCGGTAATCCACTAGCTGTTTATCTTAAGAGAAACTGCCAGAGGTTTCTTGAAGTTGCTGATGTGAGTCTAATTGTGACGAGGCATTGGCTACCTTAAGAGAGTCATAGTGACTCTTGCCAAATGCTCACCATAATAGACATTTTTTAGATACTGTGGCCAGTCTGCCTGAAGCATTACGCAATTAGTTATTTAATTTAAGACAACCATCTTTACTCTTGCTAGGAGTTACTTGATGTTGCTGATTAAATTTTAATTGTGACGAGGCATTGGCAACCTTACGAGAGTCATAGTGATTCCTCGCAGTTACTCACAAAAATATGAATTTTTTAGATACTGTGGAATGTCTCTCCAAAGCGGTAATCCACTAGCTGTTTATCTCCCGAGAACCTGCCAGAGGTTTCTTGAAGTTGCTGATGTGAATGTAATTGTGACGAGGCATTGGCTACCTTAAGCGAGTCATAGCGACTCTTGCCAAATGCTCACCATAATAGACACTATTTAGATACTGTGGCCAGTCTGCCCGAAGCAATGCGCCACTAGTTCTTTAATTTAAGACAACCATCGTTACTCTTGCTAGGAGTTACTTGATGTTGCTAATTTAATTTTAATTGTGACGAGGCATTGGCAATCTTACGAGAGCCATAGTGATTCCTGGCAATTCCTCACCAAAATACGCATTTTTTAGATACTGTGGAAAGTCTCTCCAAAGCGGTAATCCACTAGCTGTTTATCTTAAGAGAAACTGCCAGAGGTTTCTTGAAGTTGCTGATGTGAGTCTAATTGTGACGAGGCATTGGCTACCTTAAGCGAGTCTTAGCGACTCTTCCCATATGCTCACCATAATAGACATTTTTTAGATACTGTGGCCAGTCTGCCCGAAGCATTACGCAATTAGTTGTTTAATTTAAGACAACCATCGTTACTCTTGCTAGGAGTTACTTGATGTTGCTGATTAAATTTTAATTGTGACGAGGTATTGGCAACCTTACGAGAGTCATAGTGATTCCTATCAGTTCCTCACCAAAATACGCATTTTTTAGATACTGTGGAAAGTCTCTCCAAAGCCGTAATCCACTAGCTGTTTATCTTCAGAGAAACTGCCAGAGGTTTCTTGCAGTTGCTGATGTGAGTCTAATTGTGACGAGGCATTGGCTACCTTAAGCGAGTCATAGCGACTCTTGCCAAATGCTCACCATTATAAACTTTTTTTAGATACTGTGGCCAGTCTGCCCGAAGCATTACGCAATTAGTCTTTTAATTTAAGACAACCATCGTTACTCTTGCTAGGAGTTACTTGATGTTGCTGATTAAATTTTAATTGTGACGAGGCATTGGCAACCTTACGAGAGTCATAGCGATTCCTATCAGTTCCTCACCAAAATACGCATTTTTTAGATACTGTGGAAAGTCTCTCCAAAGCGGTAATCCACTAGCTGTTTATCTTCAGAGAAACTGCCAGAGGTTTCTTGAAGTTGCTGATGTGAGTCTAATTGTGACGAGGCATTGGCTACCTTAAGCGAGTCTTAGCGACTCTTCCCATATGCTCACCATAATAGACATTTTTTAGATACTGTGGCCAGTCTGCCCGAAGCAATACGCCATTAGTCCTTTAATTTAAGACAACCATCGTTACCCTTGCTAGGAGTTACTTGATGTTGCTGATTAAATTTTAATTGTGACGAGACATTGGCAACCTTACGAGAGTCATAGTGATTCCTGGCAGTTCCTCACCAAAATACGCATTTTTTAGATACTGTGGAAAGTCTCTCCAAAGCGGTAATCCACTAGCTTTTTATCTTAAGAGAAACTGCCAGAGGTTTCTTGAAGTTGCTGATGTGAGTGTAATTGTGATGGGGCATTGGCTACCTTAAGAGAGTCAAAGTGACTCTTGCCATATGCTCACCATAATAGACATTTTTTAGATACTGTGGCCAGTCTGCCCGAAGCATTACGCAATTAGTTGTTTAATTTAAGACAAACACCTTTACTCTTGCTAGAGGTTACTTGATGTTGCTGATTTAATTTTAATTGTGTCGAGGCATTGGCAACCTTACGCGAGTCATAGTGATTCCTGGCAGTTCCTCACCAAAATACGCATTTTTTAGATACTGTGGAAAGTCTCTCCAAAGCGGTAATCCACTAGCTGTTTATCTTAAGAGAAACTGCCAGAGGTTTCTTGAAGTTGCTGATGGGAGTGTAATTGTGACGAGGCATTGGCTACCTTAAGAGAGTCATAGCGACTCTTGCCAAATGCTCACCATAATAGACATTTTTTAGATACTGTGGCCAGTCTGCCCGAAGCATTACGCAATTAGTTGTTTAATTTAAGACAACCATCGTTACTCTTGCTAGGAGTTACTTGATGTTGCTGATTAAATTTTAATTGTGACGAGGTATTGGCAACCTTACGAGAGTCATAGTGATTCCTATCAGTTCCTCACCAAAATACGCATTTTTAGATACTTTGGAAAGTCTCTCCAAAGCGGTAATCCACTAGCTGTTTATCTTCAGAGAAACTGCCAGAGGTTTCTTGAAGTTGCTGATGTGAGTCTAATTGTGACGAGGCATTGGCTACCTTAAGCGAGTCATAGCGACTCTTGCCAAATGCTCACCATTATAGACATTTTTTAGATACTGTGGCCAGTCTGCCCGAAGCATTACGCAATTAGTTGTTTAATTTAAGACAACCATCGTTACCTTTGCTAGGAGTTACTTGATGTTGCTGATCAAATTTTAATTGTGACGAGACATTGGCAACCTTACGAGAGTCATAGTGATTCCTGGCAGTTCCTCACCAAAATACGCATTTTTTAGATACTGTGGAAAGTCTCTCCAAAGCGGTAATCCACTAGCTTTTTATCTTAAGAGAAACTGCCAGAGGTTTCTTGAAGTTGCTGATGTGAGTGTAATTGTGATGGGGCATTGGCTACCTTAAGAGAGTCATAGTGACTCTTGCCAAATGCTCACCATAATAGACATTTTTTAGATACTGTGGCCAGTCTGCCCGAAGCATTACGCAATTAGTTGTTTAATTTAAGACAACCATCGTTACTCTTGCTAGGAGTTACTTGATGTTGCTGATTAAATTTTAATTGTGACGAGGCATTGGCAACCTTACGAGAGTCATAGTGATTCCTGGCAGTTCCTCACTAAAATACGCATTTTTTAGATACTGTGGAAAGTCTCTCCAAAGCGGTAATCCACTAGCTGTTTATCTTCAGAGAAACTGCCAGAGGTTTCTTGAAGTTGCAGATGTGAGTCTAATTGTGACGAGGCATTGGCTACCTTCAGCGAGTCATAGCGACTCTTGCTAAATGCTCACCATTATAGACATTTTTAGATACTGTGGCCAGTCTGCCCGAAGCAATACGCCACTAGTTCTTTAATTTAAGACAACCATCGTTACTCTTGCTACTAGTTACTTGATGTTGCTGATTAACTTTTAATTGTGACGAGGCATCGGCAACCTTACGAGAGTCATAGTGATTCCTGGCAGTTCCTCACCAAAATACGCATTTTTTAGATACTGTAGAAAGTCTCTCCAAAGCGGTAATCCACTAGCTGTTTATCTTAAGAGAAACTGCCAGAGGTATCTTGAAGTTGCTGGCGTGAGTCTAAATGTGACGAGGCATTGGCTACCTTAAGAGAGTCATAGTGACTCTCGCCAAATGCTCACCATAATGGACATTTTTTAGATACTGTGGCCAGTCTGCCCGAAGCATTACGCAATTAGTTGTTTAATTTAAGACAACCATCGTTACTCTTGCTAGGAGTTACTTGATGTTGCTGATTAAATTTTAATTGTGACAAGGCATTGGCAACCTTACGAGAGTCATAGTGATTCCTATCAGATCCTCACCAAAATACGCATTTTTTAGATACTGTGGAAAGTCTCTCAAAAGCGGTAATCCACTAGCTGTTTATCTTCACAGAAACTGCCAGAGGTTTCTTGACGTTGCTGATGTGAGTCTAATTGTGACGAGGCATTGGCTACCTTAAGCGAGTCATAGCGACTCTTGCCAAATGCTCACCATTATAGACATTTTTTAGATACTGTGGCCAGTCTGCCCGAAGCATTACGCAATTAGTTGTTTAATTTAAGACAACCATCGTTACTCTTGCTAGGAGTTACTTGATGTTGCTGATTAAATTTTAATTGTGACGAGGCATTGGCAACCTTACGAGAGTCATAGTGATTCCTATCAGTTCCTCACCAAAATACGCATTTTTTAGATACTGTGGAAAGTCTCTCCAAAGCGGTAATCCACTAGCTGTTTATCTTCAGAGAAACTGCCAGAGGTTTCTTGAAGTTGCTGATGTGAGTCTAATTGTGACGAGGCATTGGCTACCTTAAGCGAGTCATAGCGACTCTTCCCATATGCTCACCATTTTAGACATTTTTTAGATACTGTGGCCAGTCTGCCCGAAGCAATACGCAACTAGTCCTTTAATTTAAGACAACCATCGTTACCCTTGCTAGGAGTTACTTGATGTTGCTGATTAAATTTTAATTGTGACGAGACATTGACAACCTTACGAGAGTCATAGTGATTCCTGGCAGTTCCTCACCAAAATACGCATTTTTTAGATACTGTGGAAAGTCTCTCCAAAGCGGTAATACACTAGCTGTTTATCTTCAGAGAAACTGCCAGAGGTTTCTTCAAGTTGCTGACGTGAGTCTAATTGTGACGAGGCATTGGCTACCTTAAGCGAGTCATATCGACTCTTGCCAAATGCTCACCATAATAGATATTTTTTAGATACTGCGGCCAGTCTGCCCGAAGCATTACGCAATTAGTTGTTTAATTTAAGACAAACACCGTTACTCTTGCTAGGGGTTACTAGATGTTGCTGATTTAATTTTAATTGTGTCGAGGCATTGGCAACCTTACGAGAGTCATAGTGATTCCTGGCAGTTCCTCACCAAAATACGAATTTTTTAGATACTGTGGAAAGTCTCTCCAAAGCGGTAATCCACTAGCTGTTTGTCTTCAGAGAAACTGCCAGAGGTTTCTTGAAGTTGCTGATGTGAGTCTAATTGTGACGAGGCATTGCCTACCTTAAGAGAGTCATAGTGACTCTTGCGAAATGCTCACCATAATAGACATTTTTTGGATTCTGTGGCCAGTCTGCCCGAAGCATTACGCAATTAGTTGTTTAATTTAAGACAACCACCGTTACTCTTGCTAGGAGTTACTTGATGTTGCTGATTTAATTTTAATTGTGACGAGGCATTGGCAACCTTACGAGAGTCATAGTGATTCCTGGCAGTTCCTCACCAAAATACGCATTTTTTAGATACTGTGGAAAGTCTCTCCAAAGCGGTAATCCACTAGCTGTTTATCTTCAGAGAAACTGCCAGAGGTTTCTTGAAGTTGCTGATGTGATTCTAATTGTAACGAGGCATTGGCTACCTTAAGCGAGTCATAGTGACTCTTGCCAAATGCTCACCATAATAGACATTTTTTAGATACTGTGGCCAGTCTGCCCAGAAGCATTACGCAATTAGTTGTTTAATTTAAGACAACCATCGTTACTCTTGTTAGGAGTTACTTGATGTTGCTGATTAAATTTTAATTGTGACAAGTCATTGGCAACCTTACGAGAGTCATAGTGATTCCTATCAGTTCCTCACCAAAATACGCATTTTTTAGATACTGTGGAAAGTCTCTCCAAAGCGGTAATCCACTAGCTGTTTATCTTCAGAGAAACTGCCAGAGGTTTCTTGACGTTGCTGATGTGAGTCTAATTGTGACGAGGCATTGGCTACCTTAAGCGAGTCATAGCGACTCTTGCCAAATGCTCACCATTATAGACATTTTTTAGATACTGTGGCCAGTCTGCCCGAAGCATTACGCAATTAGTTGTTTAATTTAAGACAACCATCGTTACTCTTGCTAGGAGTTACTTGATGTTGCTGATTAAATTTTAATTGTGACGAGGCATTGGCAACCTTACGAGAGTCATAGTGATTCCTATCAGTTCCTCACCAAAATATGCATTTTTTAGATACTGTGGAAAGTCTCTCCATAGCGGTAATCCACTAGCTGTTTATCTTCAGAGAAACTGCCAGAGGTTTCTTGAAGTTGCTGATGTGAGTCTAATTGTGACGAGGCATTGGCTACCTTAAGCGAGTCATAGCGACTCTTCCCATATGCTCACCATTATAGACATTTTTTAGATACTGTGGCCAGTCTGTCCGAAGCAATACGCCACTAGTCCTTTAATTTAAGACAACCATCGTTACCCTTGCTAGGACTTACTTGATGTTGCTGATTAAATTTTAATTGTGACGAGACATTGACAACCTTACGAGAGTCATAGTGATTCCTGGCAGTTCCTCACCAAAATACGCATTTTTTAGATACTGTGGAAAGTCTCTCCAAAGCGGTAATCCACTAGCTTTTTATCTTAAGAGAAACTGCCAGAGGTTTCTTGAAGTTGCTGATGTGAGTGTAATTGTGATGGGGCATTGGCTACCTTAAGAGAGTCATAGTGACTCTTGCCAAATGCTCACCATAATAGACACTTTTTAGATACTGTGGCCAGTCTGCCCGAAGCATTACGCGATTAGTTGTTTAATTTAAGACAACCATCGTTACTCTTGCTAGGAGTTACTTGATGTTGCTGATTAAATTTTAATTGTGACGAGGCATTGGCAACCTTACGAGAGTCATAGTGATTCCTGGCAGTTCCTCACCAAAATACGCATATTTTAGATACTGTGGAAAGTCTCTCCAAAGCAGTAATCCACTAGCTGTTTATCTTCAGAGAAACTGCCAGAGGTTTCTTGAAGTTGCTGATGTGAGTCTAATTGTGACGAGGCATTGGCTACCCTCAGCGAGTCATAGCGACTCTTGCCAAATGCTCACCATAATAGACATTTTTTAGATACTGTGGCCAGTCTGCCCGAAATAATACGCCACTAGTTCTTTAATTTAAGACAACCATCGTTACTCTTGCTACTAGTTACTTGATGTTGGTGATTAAATTTTAATTGTGACGAGGCATTGGCAACCTTACGAGAGTCATAGTGATTCCTGGCAGTTCCTCACCAAAATACGCATTTTTTAGATACTGTGGAAAGTCTCTCCAAAGCGGTAATCCACTAGCTGTTTATCTTAAGAGAAACTGCCAGAGGTCTCTTGAAGTTGCTGACGTGAGTTTAAATGTGACGAGGCATTGGCTACCTTAAGAGAGTCATAGTGACTCTCGCCAAATGCTCACCATAATGGACATTTTTTAGATACAGTGGCCAGTCTGCCCGAAGCATTACGCAAATAGTTGTTTAATTTAAGACAACCACCGTTACTCTTGCTAGGAGTTACTTGATATTGCTGATTAAATTTTAATTGTGACGAGGCATTGGCAACCTTACGAGAGTCATAGTGATTCCTGGCAGTTCCTCACCAAAATACGCAATTTTTAGATACTGTGGAAAGTCTCTCCAAAGCGGTAGTCCACTAGCTGTTTGTCTTCAGAGAAACTGCCAGAGGTTTCTTGAAGTTGCTGATGTGAGTCTAATTGTGACGAGGCATTGGCTACCTTAAGGGAGTCATAGTGACTCTTGCCAAATGCTCACCATAATAGACATTTTTTGGATACTGTGGCCAGTCTGCCCGATGCATTACGCAATTAGTTGTTTAATTTAAGACAACCACCGTTACTCTTGCTAGGAGTTACTTGATGTTGCTGATTTAATTTTAATTGTGACGAGGCATTGGCAACCTTACGAGAGTCATAGTGATTCCTGGCAGTTCCTCACCAAAATACGCATTTTTTAGATACTGTGGAAAGTCTCTCCAAAGCGGTAATCCACTAGCTGTTTATCTTCAGAGAAACTGCCAGAGGTTTCTTGAAGTTGCTGATGCGAGTCTAATTGTAACGAGGCATTGGCTACCTTAAGCGAGTCATAGTGACTCTTGCCAAATGCTCACCATAATAGACATTTTTTAGATACTGTGGCCAGTCTGCCCGAAGCAATACGCCACTAGTTGTTTAATTTAAGACAACCATCGTTACTCTTGCTAGGAGTTACTTGATGTCGCTGATTAAATTTTAATTGTGACGAGGCATTGGCAACCTTACGAGAGTCATAGTGATTCCTGGCATTTCCTCACCAAAATACGCATTTTTTAGATACTGTGGAAAGTCTCTCCAAAGCGGTAATCCACTAGCTGTTTATCTTCAGAGAAACTGCCAGAGGTTTCTTCAAGTTGCTGACGTAAGTGTAATTGTGACGAGGCATTGGCTACCTTAAGAGAGTCATAGTGATTCCTGGCAGTTCCTCACAAAAATATGAATTTTTTAGATACTGTGGAAAGTCTCTCCAAAGCGGTAATCCACTAGCTGTTTATCTTCCGAGAAACTGCCAGAGGTTTCTTGAAGTTGCTGATGTGAGTGTAATTGTGATGGGGCATTGGCTACCTTAAGAGAGTCATAGTGACTCTTGCCAAATGCTCACCATAATAGACATTTTTTTAGATACTGTGGCCAGTCTGCCCGAAGCATTACGCAATTAGTTGTTTAATTTAAGACAACCATCGTTACTCTTGCTAGCAGTTACTTGATGTTGCTGATTAAATTTTAATTGTGACGAGGCATTGGCACCCTTACGAAAGTCATAGTGATTCCTGGCAGTTCCTCACCAAAATACGCATTTTTTAGATACTGTGGAAAGTCTCTCCAAAGCGGTAATCCTCTAGCTGTTTATCTTCAGAGAAACTGCCAGAGGTTTCTTGAAGTTGCTGACGTGAGTCTAATTGTGACGAGGCATTGGCTACCTTAAGAGAGTCATAGGGACTCTTGCGAAATGCTCACCATAATAGACATTTTTTAGATACTGTGGCCAGTCTGCCCGAAGCATTACGCAATTATTTGTTTAATTTAAGACAAACACCGTTACTCTTGCTAGGAGTTACTTGATGTTGCTGATTAAATTTTAATTGTGACGAGGCATTGGCAACCTTACGAGAGTCATAGTGATTCCTGGCAGTTCCTCACCAAAATACGCATTTTTTAGATACTGTGGAAAGTCTCTCCAAAGCGGTAATCCACTAGCTGTTTATCTTCAGAGAAACTGCCAGAGGTTTCTTGAAGTTGCTGACGTGAGTCCAATTGGGACGAGGCATTGGCGACCTTAAGAGAGTCATAGTGACTCTTGCCAAATGCTCACCATAATAGACATTTTTTGGATACTGTGGCCAGTCTGCCCGATGCATTACGCAATTAGTTGTTTAATTTAAGACAACCACCGTTACTCTTGCTAGGAGTTACTTGATGTTGCTGATTTAATTTTAATTGTGACGAGGCATTGGCAACCTTACGAGAGTCATAGTGATTCCTGGCAGTTCCTCACCAAAATACGCATTTTTTAGATACTGTGGAAAGTCTCTCCAAAGCGGTAATCCACTAGCTGTTTATCTTCAGAGAAACTGCCAGAGGTTTCTTGAAGTTGCTGATGTGAGTCTAATTGTAACGAGGCATTGGCTACCTTAAGCGAGTCATAGTGACTCTTGCCAAATGCTCACCATAATAGACATTTTTTAGATACTGTGGCCAGTCTGCCCGAAGCAATACGCCACTAGTTGTTTAATTTAAGACAACCATCGTTACTCTTGCTAGGAGTTACTTGATGTCGCTGATTAAATTTTAATTGTGACGAGGCATTGGCAACCTTACGAGAGTCATAGTGATTCCTGGCATTTCCTCACCAAAATACGCATTTTTTAGATACTGTGGAAAGTCTCTCCAAAGCGGTAATCCACTAGCTGTTTATCTTCAGAGAAACTGCCAGAGGTTTCTTCAAGTTGCTGACGTAAGTGTAATTGTGACGAGGCATTGGCTACCTTAAGAGAGTCATAGTGATTCCTGGCAGTTCCTCACAAAAATATGAATTTTTTAGATACTGTGGAAAGTCTCTCCAAAGCGGTAATCCACTAGCTGTTTATCTTCCGAGAAACTGCCAGAGGTTTCTTGAAGTTGCTGATGTGAGTGTAATTGTGATGGGGCATTGGCTACCTTAAGAGAGTCATAGTGACTCTTGCCAAATGCTCACCATAATAGACATTTTTTTAGATACTGTGGCCAGTCTGCCCGAAGCATTACGCAATTAGTTGTTTAATTTAAGACAACCATCGTTACTCTTGCTAGCAGTTACTTGATGTTGCTGATTAAATTTTAATTGTGACGAGGCATTGGCACCCTTACGAAAGTCATAGTGATTCCTGGCAGTTCCTCACCAAAATACGCATTTTTTAGATACTGTGGAAAGTCTCTCCAAAGCGGTAATCCTCTAGCTGTTTATCTTCAGAGAAACTGCCAGAGGTTTCTTGAAGTTGCTGACGTGAGTCTAATTGTGACGAGGCATTGGCTACCTTAAGAGAGTCATAGGGACTCTTGCGAAATGCTCACCATAATAGACATTTTTTAGATACTGTGGCCAGTCTGCCCGAAGCATTACGCAATTATTTGTTTAATTTAAGACAAACACCGTTACTCTTGCTAGGAGTTACTTGATGTTGCTGATTAAATTTTAATTGTGACGAGGCATTGGCAACCTTACGAGAGTCATAGTGATTCCTGGCAGTTCCTCACCAAAATACGCATTTTTTAGATACTGTGGAAAGTCTCTCCAAAGCGGTAATCCACTAGCTGTTTATCTTCAGAGAAACTGCCAGAGGTTTCTTGAAGTTGCTGACGTGAGTCCAATTGGGACGAGGCATTGGCGACCTTAAGAGAGTCATAGTGACTCTTGCCAAATGCTCACCATAATAGACGTTTTTTAGATACTGTGTCCAGTCTGCCCGAAGCATTACGCAATTAGTTGTTTAATTTAAGACAAACACCGTACTCTTGCTAGGAGTTACTTGATGTTGCTGATTAAATTTTAATTGTGACGAGGCATTGGCAATCTTACGAGAGTCATAGTGATTCCTGGCAGTTCCTCACCAAAATACGCATTTTTTAGATACTGTGGAAAGGCTCTCCAAATCGGTAATCCACTAGCTGTTTATCTTCAGAGAAACTGCCACAGGTTTCTTGAAGTTGCTGACGTGAGTCTAATTGTGACGAGGCATTGGCTACCTTAAGAGAGTCATAGTGACTCTTGCCAAATGCTCACTATAATAGACATTTTTTAGATACTGTGGCCAGTCACCCCGAAGCATTACGCATTAGTTGTTTAATTTAAGACAACCACCGTTACTCTTGCTAGGAGTTACTAGATGTTGCTGATTTAATTTTAATTGTGTCGAGGCATTGGCAACCTTACGAGAGTCATAGGGATTCCTGGCAGTTCCTCACCAAAATACGCATTTTTTTAGATACTGTGGAAAGTCTCTCCAAAGCGGCAATCCACTAGCTGTTTATCTTCAGAGAAACTGAAAGAGGTTTCTTGAAGTTGCTGATGTGAGTCTAATTGTGACGAGGCATTAGCTACCTTAAGAGAGTCATAGTGACTCTTGCCAAATGCTCAACATAATAGACGTTTTTTAGATACTGTGGCCAGTCTGCCCGAAGCATTACGCAATTAGTTGTTAATTTAAGACAACCATCGTTACTCTTGCTAGGAGTTACTTGATGTTGCTGATTAAATTTTAATTGTGACGAGGCATTGGCAACCTTACGAGAGTCATAGTGATTCCTGGCAGTTCCTCACCAAAATACGCATTTTTTAGATACTATGGAAAGTCTGTCCAAAGCGGTAATCCACTAGCTGTTTATCTTCAGAGAAACTGCCAGAGGTTTCTTGAAGTTGCTGTTGTGAGTCTAATTGTGATGAGGCATTGGCTACCTTAAGCGAGTCATAGTGACTCTTGCCAAATGCTCACCATAATAGACAATTTTTAGATACTGTGGCCAGTCTGGCCGAAGCAATACGCCACTAGTTCTTTAATTTAAGAAAACCATCGTTACTCTTGCTAGGAGTTATTTGATATTGCTGATTAAATTTAATTGTGACGAGGCATTGGCAACCTTACGAGAGTCATAGTGATTCCTGGCAGTTCCTCACCAAAATACGCGTTTTTTATATACTGTGGAAAGGCTCTCCGAATCGGTAATCCACTAGCTGTTTATCTTCAGAGAAACTGCCACAGGGTTCTTGAAGTTGCTGATGTGAGTCTAATTGTGACGAGGCATTGGCTACTTTAAGAGAGTCATAGTGACTCATGCCAAATGCTCGCCATAATGGACATTTTTTAGAAACTGTGGCCAGTCTGCCCGAAGCATTACGCAATTAGTTGTTTAATTTAAGACAACCACCGTTACTCATGCTAGGAGTTACTTGATATTGCTGATTAAATTTTAATTGTGACGAAGCATTGGCAACCTTACGGGAGTCATAGTGATTCCTGGCAGTTCCTCACCAAAATACGCATTTTTTTTAGATACTGTGGAAAGTCTCTCCAAAGCGGTAATCCACTAGCTGTTTATCTTCAGAGAAACTGCCAGAGGTTTCTTGAAGTTGCTGATGTGAGTGTAATTGTGACGAGGCATTGACTACCTTAAGCGAGTCATAGTGACTCTTGCCAACTGCTCACCAAAATAGACATTTTTTAGATACTGTGGCCAGTCTGCCCGAAGCATTACGCAATTAGTTGTTTAATTTAAGACAAACACCGTTACTCTTGCTGGGAGTTACTAGATGTTGCTGATTTAATTTTAATTGTGTCGAGGCATTGGCAACCTTACGAGAGTCATAGTGATTCCTGGCAGTTCCTCACCAAAATACGCATTTTTTTAGATACTGTGGAAAGTCTCTCCAAAGCGGCAATCCACTAGCTGTTTATCTTCAGAGAAACTGCCAGAGGTTTCTTGAAGTTGCTGATGTGAGTCTAATTGTGACGAGGCAATAGCTACCTTAAGAGAGTCATAGTGACTCTTGCCAAATGCTCACCATAATAGACGTTTTTTAGATACTGTGGCCAGTCTGCCCGAAGCAATACGCCACTAGTTCTTTAATTTAAGAAAACCATCGTTACTCTTGGTAGGAGTTACTTGATGGTGCTGATTAAATTTAATTGTGACGAGGCATTGGCAACCTTACGAGAGTCATTGTGATTCCTGGCAGTTCCTCACCAAAATACGCATTTTTTAGACACTGTGGAAAGTTACTCCAAAGCGTTAATCCACTAGCTATTTATCTTCAGAGAAACTGCCAGAGGTTTCTTGAAGTTGCTGAAGTGAGTCTAATTGTGACGAGGCATTAGCTACCTTAAGAGAGTCATAGTGACTCTTGCCAAATGCTCACTATAATAGACATTTTTTAGATACTGTGGCTAGTCTGCCCGAAGCATTACGCAAATAGTTGTTTAATTTAAGACAAACACAGTTACTCTTGCTAGGAGTTACTTGATATTGCTGATTAAATTTTAATTGTGACGAGGCATTGGCAACCTTACGAGAGTCATAGTGATTCCTGGCAGTTTCACACCGAAATACGCATTTTTTAGATACATTGGAAAGTCTCTCCAAAGCGGTAATCCACTAGCTGTTTATCTTCAGAGATACTGACAGAGGTTTCTTGAAGTTGCTGATGTGAGTCTAATTGTGACGAGGCATTGGCTACCCTAAGCGAGTCATAGCGACTCTTGCCAAATGCTCACCATAGTAGACATTTTTTAGATACTGTGGCCAGTCTGCCCGAAGCAATACGACACTAGTTCTTTAATTTAGACCACCATCGTTACTCTTGCTAGGAGTTACTTGATGTTGCTGATTAAATTAAATTGTGACGAGGCATTGGCAACCTTATGAGAGTCATAGTGATTCCTGACAGTTCCTCACCAAAATACGCATTTTTTAGATACTGTGGAAAGTCTGTCCAAAGCGGTAATCCACTAGCTGTTTATCTTAAGAGAAACTGCCAGAAGTTTCTTGAAGTTGCTCATGTGAGTCTAATTGTGACGAGGCATTGGCTACCTTAAGCGAGTCATAGTGACTCTTGCCAAATGCTCACCATAATAGACAATTTTTAGATACTGTGGCCAGTCTGCCCGAAGCATTACGCAATTAGTTGTTTAATTTAAGACAAACACCGTTACTCTTGCTGGGAGTTACTAGATGTTGCTGATTTAATTTTAATTGTGTCGAGGCATTGGCAACCTTACGAGAGTCATAGTGATTCCTGGCAGTTCCTCACCAAAATACGCATTTTTTTAGATACTGTGGAAAGTCTCTCCAAAGCGGCAATCCACTAGCTGTTTATCTTCAGAGAAACTGCCAGAGGTTTCTTGAAGTTGCTGATGTGAGTCTAATTGTGACGAGGCAATAGCTACCTTAAGAGAGTCATAGCGACTCTTGCCAAATGCTCACCATAATAGACGTTTTTTAGGTACTGTGGCCAGTCTGCCCGAAGCAATACGCCACTAGTTCTTTAATTTAAGAAAACCATCGTTACTCTTACTAGGAGTTACTTGATGGTGCTGATTAAATTTAATTGTGACGAGGCATTGGCAACCTTACGAGAGTCATTGTGATTCCTGGCAGTTCCTCACCAAAATACGCATTTTTTAGACACTGTGGAAAGTTTCTCCAAAGCGTTAATCCACTAGCTATTTATCTTCAGAGAAACTGCCAGAGGTTTCTTGAAGTTGCTGAAGTGAGTCTAATTGTGACGAGGCATTGGCTACCTTAAGAGAGTCATAGTGACTCTTGCCAAATGCTCACTATAATAGACGTTTTTTAGATACTGTGGCCAGTCTGCCCGAAGCAATACGCCACTAGTTCTTTAATTTAAGACAACCATCGTTACTCTTGCTACTAGTTACTTGATGTTGCTGATTAACTTTTAATTGTGACGAGGCATCGGCAACCTTACGAGAGTCATAGTGATTCCTGGCAGTTCCTCACCAAAATACGCATTTTTTAGATACTGTAGAAAGTCTCTCCAAAGCGGTAATCCACTAGCTGTTTATCTTAAGAGAAACTGCCAGAGGTATCTTGAAGTTGCTGGCGTGAGTCTAAATGTGACGAGGCATTGGCTACCTTAAGAGAGTCATAGTGACTCTCGCCAAATGCTCACCATAATGGACATTTTTTAGATACTGTGGCCAGTCTGCCCGAAGCATTACGCAATTAGTTGTTTAATTTAAGACAACCATCGTTACTCTTGCTAGGAGTTACTTGATGTTGCTGATTAAATTTTAATTGTGACAAGGCATTGGCAACTTTACGAGAGTCATAGTGATTCCTATCAGATCCTCACCAAAATACGCATTTTTTAGATACTGTGGAAAGTCTCTCAAAAGCGGAAATCCACTAGCTGTTTATCTTCACAGAAACTGCCAGAGGTTTCTTGACGTTGCTGATGTGAGTCTAATTGTGACGAGGCATTGGCTACCTTAAGCGAGTCATAGCGACTCTTGCCAAATGCTCACCATTATAGACATTTTTTAGATACTGTGGCCAGTCTGCCCGAAGCATTACGCAATTAGTTGTTTAATTTAAGACAACCATCGTTACTCTTGCTAGGAGTTACTTGATGTTGCTGATTAAATTTTAATTGTGACGAGGCATTGGCAACCTTACGAGAGTCATAGTGATTCCTATCAGTTCCTCACCAAAATACGCATTTTTTAGATACTGTGGAAAGTCTCTCCAAAGCGGTAATCCACTAGCTGTTTATCTTCAGAGAAACTGCCAGAGGTTTCTTGAAGTTGCTGATGTGAGTCTAATTGTGATGGGGCATTGGCTACCTTAAGAGAGTCATAGTGACTCTTGCCAAATGCTCACCATAATAGACACTTTTTAGATACTGTGGCCAGTCTGCCCGAAGCATTACGCGATTAGTTGTTTAATTTAAGACAACCATCGTTACTCTTGCTAGGAGTTACTTGATGTTGCTGATTAAATTTTAATTGTGACGAGGCATTGGCAACCTTACGAGAGTCATAGTGATTCCTGGCAGTTCCTCACCAAAATACGCATTTTTTAGATACTGTGGAAAGTCTCTCCAAAGCAGTAATCCACTAGCTGTTTATCTTCAGAGAAACTGCCAGAGGTTTCTTGAAGTTGCTGATGTGAGTCTAATTGTGACGAGGCATTGGCTACCTTCAGCGAGTCATAGCGACTCTTGCCAAATGCTCACCATAATAGACATTTTTTAGATACTGTGGCCAGTCTGCCCGAAATAATACGCCACTAGTTCTTTAATTTAAGACAACCATCGTTACTCTTGCTACTAGTTACTTGATGTTGGTGATTAAATTTTAACTGTGACGAGGCATTGGCAACCTTACGTGAGTCATAGTGATTCCTGGCAGTTCCTCACCAAAATACGCATTTTTTAGATACTGTGGAAAGTCTCTCCAAAGCGGTAATCCACTAGCTGTTTATCTTAAGAGAAACTGCCAGAGGTCTCTTGAAGTTGCTGACGTGAGTTTAAATGTGACGAGGCATTGGCTACCTTAAGAGAGTCATAGTGACTCTCGCCAAATGCTCACCATAATGGACATTTTTTAGATACTGTGGCCAGTCTGCCCGAAGCATTACGCAAATAGTTGTTTAATTTAAGACAACCACCGTTACTCGTGCTAGGAGTTACTTGATTTTGCTGATTAAATTTTAATTGTGACGAGGCATTGGCAACCTTACGAGAGTCATAGTGATTCCTGGCAGTTCCTCACCAAAATACGCATTTTTTAGATACTGTGGAAAGTCTCTCCAAAGCGGTAGTCCACTAGCTGTTTGTCTTCAGAGAAACTGCCAGAGGTTTCTTGAAGTTGCTGATGTGAGTCTAATTGTGACGAGGCATTGGCTACCTTAAGCGAGTCATAGTGACTCTTGCCAAATGCTCACCATAATAGACATTTTTTGGATACTGTGGCCAGTCTGCCCGAAGCATTACGCAATTAGTTGTTTAATTTAAGACAACCACCGTTACTCTTGCTATGAGTTACTTGATGTTGCTGATTTAATTTTAATTGTGACGAGGCATTGGCAACCTTACGAGAGTCATAGTGATTCCTGGCAGTTCCTCACCAAAATACGCATTTTTTAGATACTGTGGAAAGTCTCTCCAAAGCGGTAATCCACTAGCTGTTTATCTTCAGAGAAACTGCCAGAGGTTTCTTGAAGTTGCTGATGTGAGTCTAATTGTAACGAGGCATTGGCTACCTTAAGCGAGTCATAGTGACTCTTGCCAAATGCTCACCATAATAGACATTTTTTAGATACTGTGGCCAGTCTGCCCGAAGCAATACGCCACTAGTTGTTTAATTTAAGACAACCATCGTTACTCTTGCTAGGAGTTACTTGATGTCGCTGATTAAATTTTAATTGTGACGAGGCATTGGCAACCTTACGAGAGTCATAGTGATTCCTGGCAGTTCCTCACCAAAATACGCATTTTTTAGATACTGTGGAAAGTCTCTCCAAAGCGGTAATCCACTAGCTGTTTATCTTAAGAGAAACTGCCAGAGGTTTCTTGAAGTTGCTGATGTGAGTGTAATTGTGACGAGGCATTGGCTACCTTAAGAGAGTCATAGTGACTTTTGCCAAATGCTCACCATAATAGACATTTTTTAGATACTGTGGCCAGTCTGCCCGAAGCATTACGCAATTAGTTATTTAATTTAAGACAACCATCTTTACTCTTGCTAGGAGTTACTTGATGTTGCTGATTAAATTTTAATTGTGACGAGGCATTGGCAACCTTACGAGAGTCATAGTGATTCCTGGCATTTCCTCACCAAAATACGCATTTTTTAGATACTGTGGAAAGTCTCTCCAAAGCGGTAATCCACTAGCTGTTTATCTTCAGAGAAACTGCCAGAGGTTTCTTCAAGTTGCTGACGTAAGTGTAATTGTGACGAGGCATTGGCTACCTTAAGAGAGTCATAGTGATTCCTGGCAGTTCCTCACAAAAATATGAATTTTTTAGATACTGTGGAAAGTCTCTCCAAAGCGGTAATCCACTAGCTGTTTATCTTCCGAGAAACTGCCAGAGGTTTCTTGAAGTTGCTGATGTGAGTGTAATTGTGATGGGGCATTGGCTACCTCAAGAGAGTCATAGTGACTCTTGCCAAATGCTCACCATAATAGACATTTTTTTAGATACTGTGGCCAGTCTGCCCGAAGCATTACGCAATTAGTTGTTTAATTTAAGACAACCATCGTTACTCTTGCTAGGAGTTACTTGATGTTGCTGATTAAATTTTAATTGTGACGAGGCATTGGCACCCTTACGAAAGTCATAGTGATTCCTGGCAGTTCCTCACCAAAATACGCATTTTTTAGATACTGTGGAAAGTCTCTCCAAAGCGGTAATCCTCTAGCTGTTTATCTTCAGAGAAACTGCCAGAGGTTTCTTGAAGTTGCTGACGTGAGTCTAATTGTGACGAGGCATTGGCTACCTTAAGAGAGTCATAGGGACTCTTGCGAAATGCTCACCATAATAGACATTTTTTAGATACTGTGGCCAGTCTGCCCGAAGCATTACGCAATTAGTTGTTTAATTTAAGACAAACACCGTTACTCTTGCTAGGAGTTACTTGATGTTGCTGATTAAATTTTAATTGTGACGAGGCATTGGCAACCTTACGAGAGTCATAGTGATTCCTGGCAGTTCGTCACCAAAATACGCATTTTTTAGATACTGTGGAAAGTCTCTCCAAAGCGGTAATCCACTAGCTGTTTATCTTCAGAGAAACTGCCAGAGGTTTCTTGAAGTTGCTGACGTGAGTCCAATTGGGACGAGGCATTGGCGACCTTAAGAGGGTCATAGTGACTCTTGCCAAATGCTCACCATAATAGACGTTTTTTAGATACTGTGTCCAGTCTGCCCGAAGCATTACGCAATTAGTTGTTTAATTTAAGACAAACACCGTACTCTTGCTAGGAGTTACTTGATGTTGCTGATTAAATTTTAATTGTGACGAGGCATTGGCAATCTTACGAGAGTCATAGTGATTCCTGGCAGTTCCTCACCAAAATACGCATTTTTTAGATACTGTGGAAAGGCTCTCCAAATCGGTAATCCACTAGCTGTTTATCTTCAGAGAAACTGCCACAGGTTTCTTGAAGTTGCTGACGTGAGTCTAATTGTGACGAGGCATTGGCTACCTTAAGAGAGTCATAGTGACTCTTGCCAAATGCTCACTATAATAGACATTTTTTAGATACTGTGGCCAGTCACCCCGAAGCATTACGCAATTAGTTGTTTAATTTAAGACAACCACCGTTACTCTTGCTAGGAGTTACTAGATGTTGCTGATTTAATTTTAATTGTGTCGAGGCACTGGCAACCTTACGAGAGTCATAGGGATTCCTGGCAGTTCCTCACCAAAATACGCATTTTTTTAGATACTGTGGAAAGTCTCTCCAAAGCGGCAATCCACTAGCTGTTTATCTTCAGAGAAACTGAAAGAGGTTTCTTGAAGTTGCTGATGTGAGTCTAATTGTGACGAGGCATTAGCTACCTTAAGCGAGTCATAGTGACTCTTGCCAAATGCTCACCATAATAGACAATTTTTAGATACTGTGGCCAGTCTGGCCGAAGCAATACGCCACTAGTTCTTTAATTTAAGAAAACCATCGTTACTCTTGCTAGGAGTTATTTGATATTGCTGATTAAATTTAATTGTGACGAGGCATTGGCAACCTTACGAGAGTCATAGTGATTCCTGGCAGTTCCTCACCAAAATACGCGTTTTTTATATACTGTGGAAAGGCTCTCCGAATCGGTAATCCACTAGCTGTTTATCTTCAGAGAAACTGCCACAGGGTTCTTGAAGTTGCTGATGTGAGTCTAATTGTGACGAGGCATTGGCTACTTTAAGAGAGTCATAGTGACTCTTGCCAAATGCTCGCCATAATGGACATTTTTTAGAAACTGTGGCCAGTCTGCCCGAAGCAATACGCCACTAGTTCTTTAATTTAAGAAAACCATCGTTACTCTTACTAGGAGTTACTTGATGGTGCTGATTAAATTTAATTGTGACGAGGCATTGGCAACCTTACGAGAGTCATTGTGATTCCTGGCAGTTCCTCACCAAAATACGCATTTTTTAGACACTGTGGAAAGTTTCTCCAAAGCGTTAATCCACTAGCTATTTATCTTCAGAGAAACTGCCAGAGGTTTCTTGAAGTTGCTGAAGTGAGTCTAATTGTGACGAGGCATTGGCTACCTTAAGGGAGTCATAGTGACTCTTGCCAAATGCTCACTATAATAGACGTTTTTTAGATACTGTGGCCAGGCTGCCCGAAGCATTACGCAATTAGTTGTTAATTTAAGACAACCATCGTTACTCTTGCTAGGAGTTACTTGATGTTGCTGATTAAATTTTAATTGTGACGAGGCATTGGCAACCTTACGAGAGTCATAGTGATTCCTGGCAGTTCCTCACCAAAATACGCATTTTTTAGATACTGTGGAAAGTCTGTCCAAAGCGGCAATCCACTAGCTGTTTATCTTCAGAGAAACTGCCAGAGGTTTCTTGAAGTTGCTGTTGTGAGTCTAATTGTGACGAGGCATTGGCTACCTTAAGCGAGTCATAGTGACTCTTGCCAAATGCTCACCATAATAGACAATTTTTAGATACTGTGGCCAGTCTGCCCGAAGAAATACGCCACTAGTTCTTTAATTTAAGAAAACAATCGTTACTCTTGCTAGGAGTTACTTAATGTTGCTGATTAAATTAAATTGTGACGAGGCATTGGCAACCTTACGAGAGTCATAGTGATTCCTGGCAGTTCCTCACCAAAATACGCATTTTTTAGACACTGTGGAAAGTTCCTCCAAAGCGGTAATCCACTAGCTGTTTATCTTAAGAGAAATTGCCAGAGGTTTCTTGAAGTTGCTGACATGAGTCTAATTGTGACGATGCATTGACTACCTTAAGAGAGTCATAGTGACTCTTGCCAAATGCTCACCATAATAGACATTTTTTAGATACTGTGGCCAGTCTGCCCGAAGCATTTCGCAAATAGTTGTTTAATTTAAGACAAACACCGTTACTCTTGCTAGGAGTTACTTGATATTGCTGATTAAATTTTAATTGTGATGAGGCATTGACAACCTTACGAGAGTCATAGGGATTCCTGGCAGTTCCTCACCAAAATACGCATTTTTTTAGATACTGTGGAAAGGCTCTCCGAATCGGTAATCCACTAGCTGTTTATCTTCAGAGAAACTGAAACAGGTTTCTTGAAGTTGCTGATGTGAGTCTAATTGTGACGAGGCATTGGCTACTTTAAGAGAGTCATAGTGACTCTTGCCAAATGCTCACCATAATGGACATTTTATAGAAACTGTGGCCAGTCTGCCCGAAGCATTACGCAATTAGTTGTTTAATTTAAGACAACCACCGTTACTCATGCTAGGAGTTACTTGATATTGCTGATTAAATTTTAATTGTGACGAAGCATTGGCAACCTTACGAGAGTCATAGTGATTCCTGGCAGTTCCTCACCAAAATACGCATTTTTTTAGATACTGTGGAAAGTCTCTCCAAAGCGGTAATCCACTAGCTGTTTATCTTCAGAGAAACTGCCAGAGGTTTCTTGAAGTTGCTGATGTGAGTGTAATTGTGACGAGGCATTGACTACCTTAAGCGAGTCATAGTGACTCTTGCCAACTGCTCACCAAAATAGACATTTTTTAGATACTGTGGCCAGTCTGCCCGAAGCATTACGCAATTAGTTGTTTAATTTAAGACAAACACCGTTACTCTTGCTGGGAGTTACTAGATGTTGCTGATTTAATTTTAATTGTGTCGAGGCATTGGCAACCTTACGAGAGTCATAGTGATTCCTGGCAGTTCCTCACCAAAATACGCATTTTTTTAGATACTGTGGAAAGTCTCTCCAAAGCGGTAATCCACTAGCTGTTTATCTTCAGAGAAACTGCCAGAGGTTTCTTGAAGTTGCTGATGTGAGTCTAATTGTGACGAGGCAATAGCTACCTTAAGAGAGTCATAGTGACTCTTGCCAAATGGTCACCATAATAGACGTTTTTTAGATACTGTGGCCAGTCTGCCCGAAGCAATACGCCACTAGTTCTTTAATTTAAGAAAACCATCGTTACTCTTACTAGGAGTTACTTGATGGTGCTGATTAAATTTAATTGTGACGAGGCATTGGCAACCTTACGAGAGTCAGTGTGATTCCTGGCAGTTCCTCACCAAAATACGCATTTTTTAGACACTGTGGAAAGTTTCTCCATAGCGTTAATCCACTAGCTATTTATCTTCAGAGAAACTGCCAGAGGTTTCTTGAAGTTGCTGAAGTGAGTCTAATTGTGACGAGGCATTAGCTACCTTAAGAGAGTCATAGTGACTCTTGCCAAATGCTCACCATAATAGACATTTTTTAGATACTGTGGCCAGTCTGCCCGAAGCATTACGCAAATAGTTGTTTAATTTAAGACAAACACAGTTACTCTTGCTAGGAGTTACTTGATATTGCTGATTAAATTTTAATTGTGACGAGGCATTGGCAACCTTACGAGAGTCATAGTGATTCCTGGCAGTTTCTCACCAAAATACGCATTTTTTAGATACTGTGGAAAGTCTCTCCAAAGCGGTAATCCACTAGCTGTTTATCTTCAGAGATACTGCCAGAGGTTTCTTGAAGTTGCTGATGTGAGTCTAATTGTGACGAGGCATTGGCTACCCTAAGCGAGTCATAGCGACTCTTGCCAAATGCTCACCATAGTAGACATTTTTTAGATACTGTGGCCAGTCTGCCCGAAGCAATACGACACTAGTTCTTTAATTTAGACCACCATCGTTACTCTTGCTAGGATTTACTTGATGTTGCTGATTTAATTTTAATTGTGACGAGGCATTGGCAACCTTATGAGAGTCATAGTGATTCCTGGCAGTTCCTCACCAAAATACGCATTTTTTAGATACTGTGGAAAGGCTCTCCAAATCGGTAATCCACTAGCTGTTTATCATCAGAGAAACTGCCACAGGTTTCTTGAAGTTGCTGATGTGGGTCTAATTGTGACGAGGCATTGGCTACCTTAAGAGAGTCATAGTGACTCTTGCCAAATGCTCTCTATAATAGACGTTTTTTAGATACTGTGGCCAGTCTGCCCGAAGCATTACGCAATTAGTTGTTAATTTAAGACAACCATCGTTACTCTTGCTAGGAGTTACTTGATGTTGCTGATTAAATTTTAATTGTGACAAGGCATTGGCAACCTTACGAGAGTCATAGTGATTCCTGGCAGTTCCTCACCAAAATACGCATTTTTTAGATACTGTGGAAAGGCTGTCCAAAGCGGTAATCCACTAGCTGTTTATCTTCAGAGAAAATGCCAGAGGTTTCTTGAAGTTGCTCATGTGAGTCTAATTGTGACGAGGCATTGGCTACCTTAAGCGAGTCATAGTGACTCTTGCCAAATGCTCACCATAATAGACAATTTTTAGATACTGTGGCCAGTCTGCCCGAAGCATTACGCAATTAGTTGTTTAATTTAAGACAAACACCGTTACTCTTGCTGGGAGTTACTAGATGTTGCTGATTTAATTTTAATTGTGTCGAGGCATTGGCAACGTTACGAGAGTCATAGTGATTCCTGGCAGTTCCTCACCAAAATACGCATTTTTTTAGATACTGTGGAAAGTTTCTCCAAAGCGTTAATCCACTAGCTGTTTATCTTCAGAGAAACTGCCAGAGGTTTCTTGAAGTTGCTGATGTGAGTCTAATTGTGACGAGGCAATAGCTACCTTAAGAGAGTCATAGTGACTCTTGCCAAATGCTCACCATAATAGACGTTTTTTAGATACTGTGGCCAGTCTGCCCAAAGCAATACGCCACTAGTTCTTTAATTTAAGAAAACCATCGTTACTCTTGCTAGGAGTTACTTGATGGTGCTGATTAAATTTAATTGTGACGAGGCATTGGCAACCTTACGAGAGTCATTGTGATTCCTGGCAGTTCCTCACCAAAATACGCATTTTTTAGACACTGTGGAAAGTTTCTCCAAAGCGTTAATCCACTAGCTGTTTATCTTCAGAGAAACTGCCAGAGGTTTCTTGAAGTTGCTGATGTGAGTCTAATTGTGACGAGGCGTTAGCTACCTTAAGAGAGTCATAGTGACTCTTGCCAAATGCTCACCATAATAGACATTTTTTAGATACTGTGGCTAGTCTGCCCGAAGCATTACGCAAATAGTTGTTTAATTTAAGACAAACACAGTTACCCTTGCTAGGAGTTACTTGATATTGCTGATTAAATTTTAATTGTGACGAGGCATTGGCAACCTTACGAGAGTCATAGTGATTCCTGGCAGTTTCTCACCAAAATACGCATTTTTTAGATACTGTGGAAAGTCTCTCCAAAGCGGTAATCCACTAGCTGTTTATCTTCAGAGATACTGCCAGAGGTTTCTTGAAGTTGCTGATGTGAGTCTAATTGTGACGAGGCATTGGCTACCCTAAGCGAGTCATAGCGACTCTTGCCAAATGCTCACCATAGTAGACATTTTTTAGATACTGTGGCCAGTCTGCCCGAAGCAATACGACACTAGTTCTTTAATTTAGACCACCATCGTTACTCTTGCTAGGAGTTACTTGATGTTGCTGATTTAATTTTAATTGTGACGAGGCATTGGCAACCTTATGAGAGTCATAGTGATTCCTGGCAGTTCCTCACCAAAATACGCATTTTTTAGATACTGTGGAAAGGCTCTCCAAATCGGTAATCCACTAGCTGTTTATCTTCAGAGAAACTGCCACAGGTTTCTTGAAGTTGCTGACGTGAGTCTAATTGTGACGAGGCATTGGCTACCTTAAGAGAGTCATAGTGACTCTTGCCAAATGCTCACTATAATAGACGTTTTTTAGATACTGTGGCCAGTCTGCCCGAAGCATTACGCAATTAGTTGTTAATTTAAGACAACCATCGTTACTCTTGCTAGGAGTTACTTGATGTTGCTGATTAAATTTTAATTGTGACGAGGCATTGGCAACCTTACGAGAGTCATAGTGATTCCTGGCAGTTCCTCACCAAAATACGCATTTTTTAGATACTGTGGAAAGTCTGTCCAAAGCGGTAATCCACTAGCTGTTTATCTTCAGAGAAACTGCCAGAGGTTTCTTGAAGTTGCTGATGTGAGTCTAATTGTGACGAGGCATTGGCTACCTTAAGCGAGTCATAGTGACTCTTCCCAAATGCTCACCATAATAGACAATTTTTAGATACTGTGGCCAGTCTGCCCGAAGCAATACGCCACTAGTTCTTTAATTTAAGAAAACCATCGTTACTCTTGCTAGGAGTTACTTGATGTTGCTGATTAAATTTAATTGTGACGAGGCATTGGCAACCTTACGAGATTCATAGTGATTCCTGGCAGTTCCTCACCAAAATACGCATTTTTTAGACACTGTGGAAAGTTCCTCCAAAGCGGTAATCCACTAGCTTTTTATCTTAAGAGAAATTGCCAGAGGTTTCTTGAAGTTGCTGACGTGTGTCTAATTGTGACGATGCATTGACTACCTTAAGAGAGTCATAGTGACTCTTGCCAAATGATCACCATAATAGACATTTTTTAGATACTGTGGCCAGTCTGCCCGAAGCATTTCGCAAATAGTTGTTTAATTTAAGACAAACACCGTTACTCTTGCTAGGAGTTACTTGATATTGCTGATTAAATTTTAATTGTGACGAGGCATTGGCAACCTTACGAGAGTCATAGTGATTCCTGGCAGTTTCTCACCAAAATACGCATTTTTTAGATACTGTGGAAAGTCTCTCCAAAGCGGTAATCCACTAGCTGTTTATCTTCAGAAATACTGCCAGAGGTTTCTTGAAGTTGCTGATGTGAGTCTAATTGTGACGAGGCATTGGCTACCTTAAGCGAGTCATAGCGACTCTTGCCAAATGCTCACCATAATAGACATTTTTTAGATACTGTGGCCAGTCTGCCCGAAGCAATACGACACTAGTTCTTTAATTTAAGACCACCATCTTTACTCTTGCTAGGAGTTACTTGATGTTGCTGATTAAATTTTAATTGTGACGAGGCATTGGCAACCTTACGAGAGTCATAGTGATTCCTGGCAGTTCCTCACCAAAATACGCATTTTTTAGATACTGTGGAAAGTCTCTCCAAAGCGGTAATCCACTAGCTGTTTATCTTAAGAGAAACTGCCAGAGGTTTCATGAAGTTGCTTATGTGAGTCTAATTGTGACGATGCATTGGCTACCTTAGGAGAGTCATAGTCACTCTTGCCAAATGCTCACCATAATAGACATTTTGTAGATACTGTGGCCAGTCTGCCCGAAGCATTACGCAATTAGTTGTTTAATTTAAGAAAACCATCGTTACCCTTGCTAGGAGTTACTTGATGGTGCTGATTAAATTTAATTGTGACGAGGCATTGGCAACCTTACGAGAGTCATTGTGATTCCTGGCAGTTCCTCACCAAAATACGCATTTTTTAGACACTGTGGAAAGTTTCTCCAAAGCGTTAATCCACTAGCTGTTTATCTTCAGAGAAACTGCCAGAGGTTTCTTGAAGTTGCTGATGTGAGTCTAATTGTGACGAGGCGTTAGCTACCTTAAGAGAGTCATAGTGACTCTTGCCAAATGCTCACCATAATAGACATTTTTTAGATACTGTGGCTAGTCTGCCCGAAGCATTACGCAAATAGTTGTTTAATTTAAGACAAACACAGTTACCCTTGCTAGGAGTTACTTGATATTGCTGATTAAATTTTAATTGTGACGAGGCATTGGCAACCTTACGAGAGTCATAGTGATTCCTGGCAGTTCCTCACCAAAATACGCATTTTTTAGATACTGTGGAAAGGCTCTCCAAATCGGTAATCCACTAGCTGTTTATCTTCAGAGAAACTGCCACAGGTTTCTTGAAGTTGCTGACGTGAGTCTAATTGTGACGAGGCATTGGCTACCTTAAGAGAGTCATAGTGACTCTTGCCAAATGCTCACTATAATAGACGTTTTTTAGATACTGTGGCCAGTCTGCCCGAAGCATTACGCAATTAGTTGTTAATTTAAGACAACCATCGTTACTCTTGCTAGGAGTTACTTGATGTTGCTGATTAAATTTTAATTGTGACGAGGCATTGGCAACCTTACGAGAGTCATAGTGATTCCTGGCAGTTCCTCACCAAAATACGCATTTTTTAGATACTGTGGAAAGTCTGTCCAAAGCGGTAATCCACTAGCTGTTTATCTTCAGAGAAACTGCCAGAGGTTTCTTGAAGTTGCTGATGTGAGTCTAATAGTGACGAGGCATTGGCTACCTTAAGCGAGTCATAGTGACTCTTGCCAAATGCTCACCATAATAGACAATTTTTAGATACTGTGGCCAGTCTGCCCGAAGCAATACGCCACTAGTTCTTTAATTTAAGAAAACCATCGTTACTCTTGCTAGGAGTTACTTGATGTTGCTGATTAAATTTAATTGTGACGAGGCATTGGCAACCTTACGAGATTCATAGTGATTCCTGGCAGTTTCTCACCAAAATACGCATTTTTTAGACACTGTGGAAAGTTCCTCCAAAGCGGTAATCCACTAGCTTTTTATCTTAAGAGAAATTGCCAGAGGTTTCTTGAAGTTGCTGACGTGTGTCTAATTGTGACGATGCATTGACTACCTTAAGAGAGTCATAGTGACTCTTGCCAAATGCTCACCATAATAGACATTTTTTAGATACTGTGGCCAGTCTGCCCGAAGCATTTCGCAAATAGTTGTTTAATTTAAGACAAACACCGTTACTCTTGCTAGGAGTTACTTGATATTGCTGATTAAATTTTAATTGTGACGAGGCATTGGCAACCTTACGAGAGTCATAGTGATTCCTGGCAGTTTCTCACCAAAATACGCATTTTTTAGATACTGTGGAAAGTCTCTCCAAAGCGGTAATCCACTAGCTGTTTATCTTCAGAAATACTGCCAGAGGTTTCTTGAAGTTGCTGATGTGAGTCTAATTGTGACGAGGCATTGGCTACCTTAAGCGAGTCATAGCGACTCTTGCCAAATGCTCACCATAATAGACATTTTTTAGATACTGTGGCCAGTCTGCCCGAAGCAATACGACACTAGTTCTTTAATTTAAGACCACCATCTTTACTCTTGCTAGGAGTTACTTGATGTTGCTGATTAAATTTTAATTGTGACGAGGCATTGGCAACCTTACGAGAGTCATAGTGATTCCTGGCAGTTCCTCACCAAAATACGCATTTTTTAGATACTGTGGAAAGTCTCTCCAAAGCGGTAATCCACTAGCTGTTTATCTTAAGAGAAACTGCCAGAGGTTTCATGAAGTTGCTTATGTGAGTCTAATTGTGACGATGCATTGGCTACCTTAAGAGAGTCATAGTCACTCTTGCCAAATGCTCACCATAATAGACATTTTTTAGATACTGTGGCCAGTCTGCCCGAAGCATTACGCAATTAGTTGTTTAATTTAAGAAAACCATCGTTACTCTTGCTAGGAGTTACTTGATGTTGCTAATTAAATTTTAATTGTGACGAAGCATTGGCAACCTTACGAGAGTCATAGTGATTCATGGCAGTTCCTCACCAAAATACGCATTTTTTAGATACTGTGGAAAGTCTCTCCAAAGCGGTAATCCACTAGCTGTTTATCTTCAGAGAAACTGCCAGAGGTTTCTTGAAGTTGCTGATGTGAGTGTAATTGTGACGAGGCATTGCCTAAATTAAGCGAGTCATAGTGACTCTTGCCAAACGCTCACCATAATAGACAATTTTTAGATACTGTGGCCAGTCTGCCCGAAGCAATACGCCACTAGTTCTTTAATTTAAGAAAACCATCGTTACTCTTGCTAGGAGTTACTTGATGTTGCTGATTAAATTTAATTGTGACGAGGCATTGGCAACCTTACGAGAGTCATAGTGATTCCTGGCAGTTCCTCACGAAAATCCGCATTTTTTAGATACTGTGGAAAGTCTCTCCAAAGCGGTAATCCACTAGCTGTTTATCTTCAGAGAAACTGCCAGAGGTTTCTTCAAGTTGCTGACGTGAGTCAAATTGTGACGAGGCATTGGCTACCTTAAGAGAGTCATAGTGACTCTTGCCAAATGCTCACCATAATAGACATTTTTTAGATACTGTGGCTAGTCTGCCCGAAGCATTACGCAAATAGTTGTTTAATTTAAGACAAACACAGTTACTCTTGCTAGGAGTTACTTGATATTGCTGATTAAATTTTAATTGTGACGAGGCATTGGCAACCTTACGAGAGTCATAGTGATTCCTGGCAGTTTCTCACCAAAATACGCATTTTTTAGATACTGTGGAAAGTCTCTCCAAAGCGGTAATCTACTAGCTGTTTATCTTCAGAGATACTGCCAGAGGTTTCTTGAAGTTGCTGATGTGAGTCTAATTGTGACGAGGCAATGGCTACGCTAAGCGAGTCACAGCGACTCTTGCCAAATGCTCACCATAGTAGACATTTTTTAGATACTGTGGCCAGTCTGCCCGAAGCAATACGACACTAGTTCTTTAATTTAGACCACCATCGTTACTCTTGCTAGGAGTTACTTGATGTTGCTGATTTAATTTTAATTGTGACGAGGCATTGGCAACCTTATGAGAGTCATAGTGATTCCTGGCAGTTCCTCACCAAAATACGCATTTTTTAGATACTGTGGAAAGGCTCTCCAAATCGGTAATCCACTAGCTGTTTATCTTCAGAGAAACTGCCACAGGTTTCTTGAAGTTGCTGACGTGAGTCTAATTGTGACGAGGCATTGGCTACCTGAAGAGAGTCATAGTGACTCTTGCCAAATGCTCACTATAATAGACGTTTTTTAGATACTGTGGCCAGTCTGCCCGAAGCATTACGCAATTAGTTGTTAATTTAAGACAACCATCGTTACTCTTGCTAGGAGTTACTTGATGTTGCTGATTAAATTTTAATTGTGACGAGGCATTGGCAACCTTACGAGAGTCATAGTGATTCCTGGCAGTTCCTCACGAAAATACGCATTTTTTAGATACTGTGGAAAGTCTCTCCAAAGCGGTAATCCACTAGCTGTTTATCTTCAGAGAAACTGTCAGAGGTTTCTTGAAGTTGCTGATGTGAGTCTAATTGTGACGAGGCATTGGCTACCTTAAGCGAGTCATAGTGACTCTTGCCAAATGGTCACCATAATAAACAATTTTTAGATACTGTGGCCAGTCTGCCCGAAGCAATACGCCACTAGTTCTTTAATTTAAGAAAACCATCGTTACTCTTGCTAGGAGTTACTTGATGTTGCTGATTAAATTTAAATGTGACGAGGCATTGGCAACCTTACGAGAGTCATAGTGATTCCTGGCAGTTCCTCGCCAAAATACGCATTTTTTAGACACTGTGGAAAGTTCCTCCAAAGCGGTAATCCACTAGCTGTTTATCTTAAGAGAAATTGCCAGAGGTTTCTTGAAGTTGCTGACGTGAGTCTAATTGTGACGATGCATTGACTACCTTAAGAGAGTCATAGTGACTCTTGCCAAATGCTCACCATAATAGACATTTTTTAGATACTGTGGCCAGTCTGCCCGAAGCATTTCGCAAATAGTTGTTTAATTTAAGACAAACACCGTTACTCTTGCTAGGAGTTACTTGATATTGCTGATTAAATTTTAATTGTGACGAGGCATTGGCAACCTTACGAGAGTCATAGTGATTCCTGGCAGTTTCTCACCAAAATACGCATTTTTTGGATACTGTGGAAAGTCTCTCCAAAGCGGTAATCCACTAGCTGTTTATCTTCAGAAATACTGCCAGAGGTTTCTTGAAGTTGCTGATGTGAGTCTAATTGTGACGAGGCATTGGCTACCTTAAGCGAGTCATAGCGACTCTTGCCAAATGCTCACCATAATAGACATTTTTTAGATACTGTGGCCAGTCTGCCCGAAGCAATACGACACTAGTTCTTTAATTTAAGACCACCATCTTTACTCTTGCTAGGAGTTACTTGATGTTGCTGATTAAATTTTAATTGTGACGAGGCATTGACAACCTTACGAGAGTCATAGTGATTCCTGGCAGTTCCTCACCAAAATACGCATTTTTTAGATACTGTGGAAAGTCTCTCCAAAGCGGTAATCCACTAGCTGTTTATCTTAAGAGAAACTGCCAGAGGTTTCATGAAGTTGCTTATGTGAGTCTAATTGTGACGATGCATTGGCTACCTTAAGAGAGTCATAGTCACTCTTGCCAAATGCTCACCATAATAGACATTTTGTAGATACTGTGGCCAGTCTGCCCGAAGCATTACGCAATTAGTTGTTTAATTTAAGAGAAACACCGTTACTCTTGCTAGGAGTTACTTGATGTTGCTAATTAAATTTTAATTGTGACGAAGCATTGGCAACCTTACGAGAGTCATAGTGATTCATGGCAGTTCCTCACCAAAATACGCATTTTTTAGATACTAAGGAAAGTCTCTCCAAAGCGGTAATCCACTAGCTGTTTATCTTCAGAGAAACTGCCAGAGGTTTCTTGAAGTTGCTGATGTGAGTGTAATTGTGACGAGGCATTGGCTACCTTAAGCGAGTCATAGTGACTCTTGCAAAACGCTCACCATAATAGACAATTTTTAGATACTGTGGCCAGTCTGCCCGAAGCAGTACGCCACTAGTTCTTTAATTTAAGAAAACCATCGTTACTCTTGCTAGGAGTTACTTGATGTTGCTGATTAAATTTAATTGTGACGAGGCATTGGCAACCTTACGGGAGTCATAGTGATTCCTGGCAGTTCCTCACGAAAATCCGCATTTTTTAGATACTGTGGAAAGTCTCTCCAAAGCGGTAATCCACTAGCTGTTTATCTTCAGAGAAACTGCCAGAGGTTTCTTCAAGTTGCTGACGTGAGTCAAATTGTGACGAGGCATTGGCTACCTTAAGAGAGTCATAGTGACTCTTGCCAAATGCTCACCATAATAGACATTTTTTAGATACTGTGGCTAGTCTGCCCGAAGCATTACGCAAATAGTTGTTTAATTTAAGACAAACACAGTTACTCTTGCTAGGAGTTACTTGATATTGCTGATTAAATTTTAATTGTGACGAGGCATTGGCAACCTTACGAGAGTCATAGTGATTCCTGGCAGTTTCTCACCAAAATACGCATTTTTTAGATACTGTGGAAAGTCTCTCCAAAGCGGTAATCTACTAGCTGTTTATCTTCAGAGATACTGCCAGAGGTTTCTTGAAGTTGCTGATGTGAGTCTAATTGTGACGAGGCAATGGCTACGCTAAGCGAGTCACAGCGACTCTTGCCAAATGCTCACCATAGTAGACATTTTTTAGATACTGTATCCAGTCTGCCCGAAGCAATACGACACTAGTTCTTTAATTTAGACCACCATCGTTACTCTTGCTAGGAGTTACTTGATGTTGCTGATTAAATTTTAATTGTGACGAGGCATTGGCAACCTTACGAGAGTCATAGTGATTCCTGGCAGTTCCTCACCAAAATACGCATTTTTTAGATACTGTGGAAAGTCTCTCCAAAGCGGTAATCCACTAGCTGTTTATCTTAAGAGAAACTGCCAGAGGTTTCATGAAGTTGCTTATGTGAGTCTAATTGTGACGATGCATTGGCTACCTTAAGAGAGTCATAGTCACTCTTGCCAAATGCTCACCATAATAGACATTTTGTAGATACTGTGGCCAGTCTGCCCGAAGCATTACGCAATTAGTTGTTTAATTTAAGAGAAACACCGTTACTCTTGCTAGGAGTTACTTGATGTTGCTAATTAAATTTTAATTGTGACGAAGCATTGGCAACCTTACGAGAGTCATAGTGATTCATGGCAGTTCCTCACCAAAATACGCATTTTTTAGATACTAAGGAAAGTCTCTCCAAAGCGGTAATCCACTAGCTGTTTATCTTCAGAGAAACTGCCAGAGGTTTCTTGAAGTTGCTGATGTGAGTGTAATTGTGACGAGGCATTGGCTACCTTAAGCGAGTCATAGTGACTCTTGCCAAACGCTCACCATAATAGACAATTTTTAGATACTGTGGCCAGTCTGCCCGAAGCAGTACGCCACTAGTTCTTTAATTTAAGAAAACCATCGTTACTCTTGCTAGGAGTTACTTGATGTTGCTGATTAAATTTAATTGTGACGAGGCATTGGCAACCTTACGGGAGTCATAGTGATTCCTGGCAGTTCCTCACGAAAATCCGCATTTTTTAGATACTGTGGAAAGTCTCTCCAAAGCGGTAATCCACTAGCTGTTTATCTTCAGAGAAACTGCCAGAGGTTTCTTCAAGTTGCTGACGTGAGTCAAATTGTGACGAGGCATTGGCTACCTTAAGAGAGTCATAGTGACTCTTGCCAAATGCTCACCATAATAGACATTTTTTAGATACTGTGGCTAGTCTGCCCGAAGCATTACGCAAATAGTTGTTTAATTTAAGACAAACACAGTTACTCTTGCTAGGAGTTACTTGATATTGCTGATTAAATTTTAATTGTGACGAGGCATTGGCAACCTTACGAGAGTCATAGTGATTCCTGGCAGTTTCTCACCAAAATACGCATTTTTTAGATACTGTGGAAAGTCTCTCCAAAGCGGTAATCTACTAGCTGTTTATCTTCAGAGATACTGCCAGAGGTTTCTTGAAGTTGCTGATGTGAGTCTAATTGTGACGAGGCAATGGCTACGCTAAGCGAGTCACAGCGACTCTTGCCAAATGCTCACCATAGTAGACATTTTTTAGATACTGTATCCAGTCTGCCCGAAGCAATACGACACTAGTTCTTTAATTTAGACCACCATCGTTACTCTTGCTAGGAGTTACTTGATGTTGCTGATTTAATTTTAATTGTGACGAGGCATTGGCAACCTTATGAGAGTCATAGTGATTCCTGGCAGTTCCTCACCAAAATACGCATTTTTTAGATACTGTGGAAAGGCTCTCCAAATCGGTAATCCACTAGCTGTTTATCTTCAGAGAAACTGCCACAGGTTTCTTGAAGTTGCTGCCGTGAGTCTAATTGTGACGAGGCATTGGCTACCTGAAGAGAGTCATAGTGACTCTTGCCAAATGCTCACTATAATAGACGTTTTTTAGATACTGTGGCCAGTCTGCCCGAAGCATTACGCAATTAGTTGTTAATTTAAGACAACCATCGTTACTCTTGCTAGGAGTTACTTGATGTTGCTGATTAAATTTTAATTGTGACGAGGCATTGGCAACCTTACGAGAGTCATAGTGATTCCTGGCAGTTCCTCACCAAAATTCGCATTTTTTAGATACTGTGGAAAGTCTGTCCAAAGCGGTAATCCACTAGCTGTTTATCTTCAGAGAAACTGCCAGAGGTTTCTTGAAGTTGCTGATGTGAGTCTAATTGTGACGAGGCATTGGCTACCTTAAGCGAGTCATAGTGACTCTTGCCAAATGGTCACCATAATAAACAATTTTTAGATACTGTGGCCAGTCTGCCCGAAGCAATACGCCACTAGTTCTTTAATTTAAGAAAACCATCGTTACTCTTGCTAGGAGTTACTTGATGTTGCTGATTAAATTTAAATGTGACGAGGCATTGGCAACCTTACGAGAGTCATAGTGATTCCTGGCAGTTCCTCGCCAAAATACGCATTTTTTAGACACTGTGGAAAGTTCCTCCAAAGCGGTAATCCACTAGCTGTTTATCTTAAGAGAAATTGCCAGAGGTTTCTTGAAGTTGCTGACGTGAGTCTAATTGTGACGATGCATTGACTACCTTAAGAGAGTCATAGTGACTCTTGACAAATGCTCACCATAATAGACATTTTTTAGATACTGTGGCCAGTCTGCCCGAAGCATTTCGCAAATAGTTGTTTAATTTAAGACAAACACCGTTACTCTTGCTAGGAGTTACTTGATATTGCTAATTAAATTTTAATTGTGACGAAGCATTGGCAACCTTACGAGAGTCATAGTGATTCATGGCAGTTCCTCACGAAAATACGCATTTTTTAGATACTGTGGAAAGTCTCTCCAAAGCGGTAATCCACTAGCTGTTTATCTTCAGAGAAACTGTCAGAGGTTTCTTGAAGTTGCTGATGTGAGTCTAATTGTGACGAGGCATTGGCTACCTTAAGCGAGTCATAGTGACTCTTGCCAAATGGTCACCATAATAAACAATTTTTAGATACTGTGGCCAGTCTGCCCGAAGCAATACGCCACTAGTTCTTTAATTTAAGAAAACCATCGTTACTCTTGCTAGGAGTTACTTGATGTTGCTGATTAAATTTAAATGTGACGAGGCATTGGCAACCTTACGAGAGTCATAGTGATTCCTGGCAGTTCCTCGCCAAAATACGCATTTTTTAGACACTGTGGAAAGTTCCTCCAAAGCGGTAATCCACTAGCTGTTTATCTTAAGAGAAATTGCCAGAGGTTTCTTGAAGTTGCTGACGTGAGTCTAATTGTGACGATGCATTGACTACCTTAAGAGAGTCATAGTGACTCTTGCCAAATGCTCACCATAATAGACATTTTTTAGATACTGTGGCCAGTCTGCCCGAAGCATTTCGCAAATAGTTGTTTAATTTAAGACAAACACCGTTACTCTTGCTAGGAGTTACTTGATATTGCTGATTAAATTTTAATTGTGACGAGGCATTGGCAACCTTACGAGAGTCATAGTGATTCCTGGCAGTTTCTCACCAAAATACGCATTTTTTGGATACTGTGGAAAGTCTCTCCAAAGCGGTAATCCACTAGCTGTTTATCTTCAGAAATACTGCCAGAGGTTTCTTGAAGTTGCTGATGTGAGTCTAATTGTGACGAGGCATTGGCTACCTTAAGCGAGTCATAGCGACTCTTGCCAAATGCTCACCATAATAGACATTTTTTAGATACTGTGGCCAGTCTGCCCGAAGCAATACGACACTAGTTCTTTAATTTAAGACCACCATCTTTACTCTTGCTAGGAGTTACTTGATGTTGCTGATTAAATTTTAATTGTGACGAGGCATTGGCAACCTTACGAGAGTCATAGTGATTCCTGGCAGTTCCTCACCAAAATACGCATTTTTTAGATACTGTGGAAAGTCTCTCCAAAGCGGTAATCCACTAGCTGTTTATCTTAAGAGAAACTGCCAGAGGTTTCATGAAGTTGCTTATGTGAGTCTAATTGTGACGATGCATTGGCTACCTTAAGAGAGTCATAGTCACTCTTGCCAAATGCTCACCATAATAGACATTTTGTAGATACTGTGGCCAGTCTGCCCGAAGCATTACGCAATTAGTTGTTTAATTTAAGAGAAACACCGTTACTCTTGCTAGGAGTTACTTGATGTTGCTAATTAAATTTTAATTGTGACGAAGCATTGGCAACCTTACGAGAGTCATAGTGATTCATGGCAGTTCCTCACCAAAATACGCATTTTTTAGATACTAAGGAAAGTCTCTCCAAAGCGGTAATCCACTAGCTGTTTATCTTCAGAGAAACTGCCAGAGGTTTCTTGAAGTTGCTGATGTGAGTGTAATTGTGACGAGGCATTGGCTACCTTAAGCGAGTCATAGTGACTCTTGCCAAACGCTCACCATAATAGACAATTTTTAGATACTGTGGCCAGTCTGCCCGAAGCAGTACGCCACTAGTTCTTTAATTTAAGAAAACCATCGTTACTCTTGCTAGGAGTTACTTGATGTTGCTGATTAAATTTAATTGTGACGAGGCATTGGCAACCTTACGGGAGTCATAGTGATTCCTGGCAGTTCCTCACGAAAATCCGCATTTTTTAGATACTGTGGAAAGTCTCTCCAAAGCGGTAATCCACTAGCTGTTTATCTTCAGAGAAACTGCCAGAGGTTTCTTCAAGTTGCTGACGTGAGTCAAATTGTGACGAGGCATTGGCTACCTTAAGAGAGTCATAGTGACTCTTGCCAAATGCTCACCATAATAGACATTTTTTAGATACTGTGGCTAGTCTGCCCGAAGCATTACGCAAATAGTTGTTTAATTTAAGACAAACACAGTTACTCTTGCTAGGAGTTACTTGATATTGCTGATTAAATTTTAATTGTGACGAGGCATTGGCAACCTTACGAGAGTCATAGTGATTCCTGGCAGTTTCTCACCAAAATACGCATTTTTTAGATACTGTGGAAAGTCTCTCCAAAGCGGTAATCTACTAGCTGTTTATCTTCAGAGATACTGCCAGAGGTTTCTTGAAGTTGCTGATGTGAGTCTAATTGTGACGAGGCAATGGCTACGCTAAGCGAGTCACAGCGACTCTTGCCAAATGCTCACCATAGTAGACATTTTTTAGATACTGTATCCAGTCTGCCCGAAGCAATACGACACTAGTTCTTTAATTTAGACCACCATCGTTACTCTTGCTAGGAGTTACTTGATGTTGCTGATTTAATTTTAATTGTGACGAGGCATTGGCAACCTTATGAGAGTCATAGTGATTCCTGGCAGTTCCTCACCAAAATACGCATTTTTTAGATACTGTGGAAAGGCTCTCCAAATCGGTAATCCACTAGCTGTTTATCTTCAGAGAAACTGCCACAGGTTTCTTGAAGTTGCTGCCGTGAGTCTAATTGTGACGAGGCATTGGCTACCTGAAGAGAGTCATAGTGACTCTTGCCAAATGCTCACTATAATAGACGTTTTTTAGATACTGTGGCCAGTCTGCCCGAAGCATTACGCAATTAGTTGTTAATTTAAGACAACCATCGTTACTCTTGCTAGGAGTTACTTGATGTTGCTGATTAAATTTTAATTGTGACGAGGCATTGGCAACCTTACGAGAGTCATAGTGATTCCTGGCAGTTCCTCACCAAAATTCGCATTTTTTAGATACTGTGGAAAGTCTGTCCAAAGCGGTAATCCACTAGCTGTTTATCTTCAGAGAAACTGCCAGAGGTTTCTTGAAGTTGCTGATGTGAGTCTAATTGTGACGAGGCATTGGCTACCTTAAGCGAGTCATAGTGACTCTTGCCAAATGGTCACCATAATAAACAATTTTTAGATACTGTGGCCAGTCTGCCCGAAGCAATACGCCACTAGTTCTTTAATTTAAGAAAACCATCGTTACTCTTGCTAGGAGTTACTTGATGTTGCTGATTAAATTTAAATGTGACGAGGCATTGGCAACCTTACGAGAGTCATAGTGATTCCTGGCAGTTCCTCGCCAAAATACGCATTTTTTAGACACTGTGGAAAGTTCCTCCAAAGCGGTAATCCACTAGCTGTTTATCTTAAGAGAAATTGCCAGAGGTTTCTTGAAGTTGCTGACGTGAGTCTAATTGTGACGATGCATTGACTACCTTAAGAGAGTCATAGTGACTCTTGACAAATGCTCACCATAATAGACATTTTTTAGATACTGTGGCCAGTCTGCCCGAAGCATTTCGCAAATAGTTGTTTAATTTAAGACAAACACCGTTACTCTTGCTAGGAGTTACTTGATATTGCTAATTAAATTTTAATTGTGACGAAGCATTGGCAACCTTACGAGAGTCATAGTGATTCATGGCAGTTCCTCACCAAAATACGCATTTTTTAGATACTGTGGAAAGTCTCTCCAAAGCGGTAATCCACTAGCTGTTTATCTTCAGAGAAACTGCCAGAGGTTTCTTGAAGTTGCTGATGTGAGTGTAATTGTGACGAGGCATTGCCTAAATTAAGCGAGTCATAGTGACTCTTGCCGAATGCTCACCATAATAGACAATTTTTAGATACTGTGGCCAGTCTGCTAGAAGCAATACGCCACTAGTTCTTTAATTTAAGAAAACCATCGTTACTCTTGCTAGGAGTTACTTGATGTTGCTGATTAAATTTAATTGTGACGAGGCATTGGCAACCTTACGAGAGTCATAGTGATTCCTGGCAGTTCCTCACGAAAATACGCATTTTTTAGATACTGTGGAAACTCTCTCCAAAGCGGTAATCCACTAGCTGTTTATCTTCAGAGAAACTGCCAGAGGTTTCTTCAAGTTGCTGACGTGAGTCAAATTGTGACGAGGCATTGGCTACCTTAAGAGAGTCATAGTTACTCTTGCCAAATGCACACCATAATAGACATTTTTTTAGATACTGTGGCCAGTCTGCCCGAATCACTACGCAATTAGTTGTTTAATTTAAGACAACCACCGTTAATCTTGCTAGGAGTTACTTGATGTTGGTGATTTAATTTTAATTGTGACGAGGCATTGGCAACCTTACGAGAGTCATAGTGATTCCTGGCAGTTCCTCACCAAAATACGCTTCTTTTAGAAACTGTGGAAAGTCTCTCCAAAGCGGTAATCCACTAGCTGTTTATCTTCAGAGAAACTGCCAGAGGTTTCTTGAAGTTGCTGATGTGAGTCTAATTGTGACAAGGCATTGGCTACCTTAAGCGAGTCATAGCGACTCTTGCCAAATGCTCACCATAATAGACAATTTTTAGATACTGTGGGCAGTCTGCCCGAAGCAATACGCCACTAGTTCTTTAATTTAAGACAACCATCGTTACTCTTGCTAGGAGTTACTTGATGTTGCTGATTAAATTTTAATTGTGACGAGGCATTGGCAACCTTACGAGAGTCATAGTGATTCCTGGCAGTTCCTCACCAAAATTCGCATGTTTTAGATACTGTGGAAAGTCTCTCCAAAGCGGTAATCCACTAGCTGTTTATCTTCAGAGAAACTGCCAGAGGTTTCTTGAAGTTGCTGATGTGAGTGTAACTGTGACGAGGCATTGCCTACCTTAAGCGAGTCATAGTGACTCTTGCCAAATGCTCACCATAATAGACATTTTTTAGATACTGTGGCCAGTCTGCCCGAAGCATTACGCAATTAGTTGTTTAATTAAAGACAAACACCGTTACTCTTGCTAGGAGTTACTTGATGTTGCTGATTAAATTTTAATTGTGACGAGGCATTGGCAACCTTACGAGAGTCATAGTGATTCCTGGCAGTTCCTCACGAAAATACGCATTTTTTAGATACTGTGGAAAGTCTCTCCAAAGCGGTAATCCACTAGCTGTTTATCTTCAGAGAAACTGTCAGAGGTTTCTTGTAGTTGCTGATGTGAGTCTAATTGTGACGAGGCATTGGCTACCTTAAGCGAGTCATAGTGACTCTTGCCAAATGCTCACAATAATAGACAATTTGTAGATACTGTGGGCAGTCTGCCCGAAGCAATACGCCACTAGATCTTTAATTTAAGAAAACCATCGTTACTCTTGCTAGGAGTTACTTTATGTTGCTGATTAAATTTTAATCGTGACGAGGCATTGGCAACCTTACGAGAGTCATAGTGATTCCTGGCAGTTCCTCACCAAAATACGCATCTTTTAGATACTGTGGAAAGTCTCTCCAAAGCGGTAATCCACTAGCTGTTTATCTTAAGAGAAATTGCCAGAGGTTTCTTGAAGTTGCTGATGTGAGTGTAATTGTGACGAGGCATTGCCTACCTTAAGCCAGTCATAGTGACTCCTGCCTAATGCTCCCCATTATAGACATTTTTTAGATACTGAGGCCAGTCTGCCGAAGCATTACGCAATTAGTTGTTTAATTTAAGACAAACACCGTTACTCTTGCTAGGAGTTACTTGATGTTTCTGATTTAATTTTAATTGTGTTGAGGCATTGGCAACCTTACGAGAGTCATAGTGATTCCTGGCAGTTCCTCAGCAAAATACGCATTTTTTAGATACTGTGGAAAGTCTCTCCAAAGCGGTAACCCACAAGCTGTTTATCTTCAGAGAAACTGCCAGAGGTTTCTTGAAGTTGCTGATGTGAGTCTAATTGTGACAAGGCATTGGCTACCTTAAGCGAGTCATAGCGACTCTTGCCAAATGCTCACCATAATAGACATTTTTTAGATACTGTGGGCAGTCTGCCCGAAGCAATACGCCACTAGTTCTTTAATTTAAGAAATCCATTGTTACTCTTGCTAGGAGTTACTTGATGTTGCTGATTAAATTTTAATTGTGACGAGGCATTGGCAACCTTACGAGAGTCATAGTGATTCCTGGCAGTTCCTCACCATAATACGCATTTTTTAGATACTGTGGAAAGTCTCTCCAAAGCAGTAATCCACTAGCTGTTTATCTTCAGAGAAACTGCCAGAGGTTTCTTCAAGTTGCTGACGTGAGTCAAATTGTGACGAGGCATTGGCTACCTTAAGAGAGTCATAGTTACTCTTGCCAAATGCACACCATAATAGACATTTTTTTAGATACTGTGGCCAGTCTGCCCGAATCATTACGCAATTAGTTGTTTAATTTAAGACAACCATTGTTACTCTTGCTAGGATTTACTTGATGTTGCTGATTTAATTTTAATTGTGATGAGGCATTGGCAACCTTACGAGAGTCATAGTGATTCCTGGCAGTTCCTCACGAAAATACGCATTTTTTAGATACTGTGGAAAGTCTCTCCAAAGCGGTAATCCACTAGCTCTTTATCTTCAGAGAAACTGCCAGAGGTTTCTTGAAGTTGCTGATGTGAGTCTAATTGTGACGAGGCATTGGCTACCTTAAGCGAGTCATAGTGACTCTTGCCAAACGCTCACCATAATTGACAATTTTTAGATACGGTGGCCAGTCTGCCCGAAGCAATACGCCACTAGTTCTTTAATTTAAGAAAACCATCGTTACTCTTGCTAGGAGTTACTTGATGTTGCTGATTAAATTTAATTGTGACGAGGCATTAGCAACCTTACGAGAGTCATAGTGATTCCTGGCAGTTCCTCACGAAAATCCGCATTTTTTAGATACTGTGGAAAGTCTCTCCAAAGCGGTAATCCACTAGCTGTTTATCTTCAGAGAAACTGCCAGAGGTTTCTTCAAGTTGCTGACGTGAGTCAAATTGTGACGAGGCATTGGCTACCTTAAGAGAGTCATAGTTACTCTTGCCAAATGCTCACCATAATAGACATTTTTTAGATACTGTGGCTAGTCTGCCCGAAGCATTACGCAAATAGTTGTTTAATTTAAGACAAACACAGTTACTCTTGCTAGGAGTTACTTGATATTGCTGATTAAATTTTAATTGTGACGAGGCATTGGCAACCTTACGAGAGTCATAGTGATTCCTGGCAGTTTCTCACCAAAATACGCATTTTTTAGATACTGTGGAAAGTCTCTCCAAAGCGGTAATCCACTAGCTGTTTATCTTCAGAGATACTGCCAGAGGTTTCTTGAAGTTGCTGATGTGAGTCTAATTGTGACGAGGCAATGGCTACGCTAAGCGAGTCACAGCGACTCTTGCCAAATGCTCACCATAGTAGACATTTTTTAGATACTGTGGCCAGTCTGCCCGAAGCAATACGACACTAGTTCTTTAATTTAGACCACCATCGTTACTCTTGCTAGGAGTTACTTGATGTTGCTGATTTAATTTTAATTGTGACGAGGCATTGGCAACCTTATGAGAGTCATAGTGATTCCTGGCAGTTCCTCACCAAAATACGCATTTTTTAGATACTGTGGAAAGGCTCTCCAAATCGGTAATCCACTAGCTGTTTATCTTCAGAGAAACTGCCACAGGTTTCTTGAAGTTGCTGACGTGAGTCTAATTGTGACGAGGCATTGGCTACCTGAAGAGAGTCATAGTGACTCTTGCCAAATGCTCACTATAATAGACGTTTTTTAGATACTGTGGCCAGTCTGCCCGAAGCATTACGCAATTAGTTGTTAATTTAACACAACCATCGTTACTCTTGCTAGGAGTTACTTGATGTTGCTGATTAAATTTTAATTGTGACGAGGCATTTGCAACCTTACGAGAGTCATAGTGATTCCTGGCAGTTCCTCACCAAAATACGCATTTTTTAGATACTGTGGAAAGTCTCTCCAAAGCGGTAATCCACTAGCTGTTTATCTTCAGAGAAACTGCCAGAGGTTTCTTGAAGTTGCTGATGTGAGTCTAATTGTGACGAGGCATTGGCTACCTTAAGCGAGTCATAGTGACTCTTGCCAAATGGTCACCATAATAATCAATTTTTAGATACTGTGGCCAGTCTGCCCGAAGCAATACGCCACTAGTTCTTTAATTTAAGAAAACCATCGTTACTCTTGCTAGGAGTTACTTGATGTTGCTGATTAAATTTAAATGTGACGAGGCATTGGCAACCTTACGAGAGTCATAGTGATTCCTGGCAGTTCCTCGCCAAAATACGCATTTTTTAGACACTGTGGAAAGTTCCTCCAAAGCGGTAATCAACTAGCTGTTTATCTTAAGAGAAATTGCCAGAGGTTTCTTGAAGTTGCCGACGTGAGTCTAATTGTGACGATGCATTGTCTACCTTAAGAGAGTCATAGTGACTCTTGCCAAATGCTCACCATAATAGACATTTTTTAGATACTGTGGCCAGTCTGCCCGAAGCATTTCGCAAATAGTTGTTTAATTTAAGACAAACACCGTTACTCTTGCTAGGAGTTACTTGATATTGCTGATTAAATTTTAATTGTGACGAGGCATTGGCAACCTTACGAGAGTCATAGTGATTCCTGGCAGTTTCTCACCAAAATACGCATTTTTTAGATACTGTGGAAAGTCTCTCCAAAGCGGTAATCCACTAGCTGTTTATCTTCAGAAATACTGCCAGAGGTTTCTTGAAGTTGCTGATGTGAGTCTAATTGTGACGAGGCATTGGCTACCTTAAGCGAGTCATAGCGACTCTTGCCAAATGCTCACCATAATAGACATTTTTTAGATACTGTGGCCAGTCTGCCCGAAGCAATACGACACTAGTTCTTTAATTTAAGACCACCATCTTTACTCTTGCTAGGAGTTACTTGATGTTGCTGATTAAATTTTAATTATGACGAGGCATTGGCGACCTTACGAGAGTCATAGTGATTCCTGGCAGTTCCTCACCAAAATACGCATTTTTTAGATACTGTGGAAAGTCTCTCCAAAGCGGTAATCCACTAGCTGATTACCTTAAGAGAAACTGCCAGAGGTTTCTTGAAGTTGCTTATGTGAGTCTAATTGTGACGATGCATTGGCTACCTTAAGAGAGTCATAGTCACTCTTGCCAAATGCTCAATATAATAGACATTTTGTAGATACTGTGGCCAGTCTGCCCGAAGCATTACGCAATTAGTTGTTTAATTTAAGAGAAACACCGTTACTCTTGCTAGGAGTTACTTGATGTTGCTAATTAAATTTTAATTGTGACGAAGCATTGGCAACCTTACGAGAGTCATAGTGATTCATGGCAGTTCCTCACCAAAATACGCATTTTTTAGATACTGTGGAAAGTCTCTCCAAAGCGGTAATCCACTAGCTGTTTATCTTCAGAGAAACTGCCAGAGGTTTCTTGAAGTTGCTGATGTGAGTGTAATTGTGACGAGGCATTGCCTAAATTAAGCGAGTCATAGTGACTCTTGCCGAATGCTCACCATAATAGACAATTTTTAGATACTGTGGCCAGTCTGCTAGAAGCAATACGCCACTAGTTCTGTAATTTAAGAAAACCATCGTTACTCTTGCTAGGAGTTACTTGATGTTGCTGATTAAATTTAATTGTGACGAGGCATTGGCAACCTTACGAGAGTCATAGTGATTCCTGGCAGTTCGTCACGAAAATACGCATTTTTTAGATACTGTGGAAAGTCTCACCAAAGCGGTAATCCACTAGCTGTTTATCTTCAGAGAAACTGCCAGAGGTTTCTTCAAGTTGCTGACGTGAGTCAAATTGTGACGAGGCATTGGCTACCTTAAGAGAGTCATAGTTACTCTTGCCAAATGCACACCATAATAGACATTTTTTTAGATACTGTGGCCAGTCTGCCCGAATCATTACGCAATTAGTTGTTTAATTTATGACAACCACCGTTAATCTTGCTAGGAGTTACTTGATGTTGGTGATTTAATTTTAATTGTGACGAGGCATTGGCAACCTTACGAGAGTCATAGTGATTCCTGGCAGTTCCTCACCAAAATACGCTTTTTTTAGATACTGTGGAAAGTCTCTCCAAAGCGGTAATCCACTAGCTGTTTATCTTCAGAGAAACTGCCAGAGGTTTCTTGAAGTTGCTGATGTGAGTCTAATTGTGACGAGGCATTGGCTACCTTAAGCGAGTCATAGTGACTCTTGCCAAACGCTCACCATAATAGACAATTTTTAGATACTGTGGCCAGTCTGCCCGAAGCAATACGCCACTAGTTCTTTAATTTAAGAAAACCATCGTTACTCTTGCTAGGAGTTACTTGATGTTGCTGATTAAATTTAATTGTGACGAGGCATTGGCAACCTTACGAGAGTCATAGTGATTCCTGGCAGTTCCTCACGAAAATCCGCATATTTTAGATACTGTGGAAAGTCTCTCCAAAGCGGTAATCCACTAGCTGTTTATCTTCAGAGAAACTGCCAGAGGTTTCTTCAAGTTGCTGACGTGAGTCAAATTGTGACGAGGCATTGGCTACCTTAAGAGAGTCATAGTTACTCTTGCCAAATGCTCACCATAATAGACATTTTTTAGATACTGTGGCTAGTCTGCCCGAAGCATTACGCAAATAGTTGTTTAATTTAAGACAAACACAGTTACTCTTGCTAGGAGTTACTTGATATTGCTGATTAAATTTTAATTGTGACGAGGCATTGGCAACCTTACGAGAGTCATAGTGATTCCTGGCAGTTTCTCACCAAAATACGCATTTTTTAGATACTGTGGAAAGTCTCTCCAAAGCGGTAATCCACTAGCTGTTTATCTTCAGAGATACTGCCAGAGGTTTCTTGAAGTTGCTGATGTGAGTCTAATTGTGACGAGGCAATGGCTACGCTAAGCGAGTCACAGCGACTCTTGCCAAATGCTCACCATAGTAGACATTTTTTAGATACTGTGGCCAGTCTGCCCGAAGCAATACGACACTAGTTCTTTAATTTAGACCACCATCGTTACTCTTGCTAGGAGTTACTTGATGTTGCTGATTTAATTTTAATTGTGACGAGGCATTGGCAACCTTATGAGAGTCATAGTGATTCCTGGCAGTTCCTCACCTAAATACGCATTTTTTAGATACTGTGGAAAGTCTCTCCAAATCGGTAATCCACTAGCTGTTTATCTTCAGAGAAACTGCCACAGGTTTCTTGAAGTTGCTGACGTGAGTCTAATTGTGACGAGGCATTGGCTACCTGAAGAGAGTCATAGTGACTCTTGCCAAATGCTCACTATAATAGACGTTTTTTAGATACTGTGGCCAGTCTGCCCGAAGCATTACGCAATTAGTTGTTAATTTAACACAACCATCGTTACTCTTGCTAGGAGTTACTTGATGTTGCTGATTAAATTTTAATTGTGACGAGGCATTTGCAACCTTACGAGAGTCATAGTGATTCCTGGCAGTTCCTCACCAAAATACGCATTTTTTAGATACTGTGGAAAGTCTGTCCAAAGCGGTAATCCACTAGCTGTTTATCTTCAGAGAAACTGCCAGAGGTTTCTTGAAGTTGCTGATGTGAGTCTAATTGTGACGAGGCATTGGCTACCTTAAGCGAGTCATAGTGACTCTTGCCAAATGGTCACCATAATAAACAATTTTTAGATACTGTGGCCAGTCTGCCCGAAGCAATACGCCACTAGTTCTTTAATTTAAGAAAACCATCGTTACTCTTGCTAGGAGTTACTTGATGTTGCTGATTAAATTAAAAGTGACGAGGCATTGGCAACCTTACGAGAGTCATAGTGATTCCTGGCAGTTCCTCGCCAAAATACGCATTTTTTAGACACTGTGGAAAGTTCCTCCAAAGCGGTAATCAACTAGCTGTTTATCTTAAGAGAAATTGCCAGAGGTTTCTTGAAGTTGCCGACGTGAGTCTAATTGTGACGATGCATTGTCTACCTTAAGAGAGTCATAGTGACTCTTGCCAAATGCTCAAAATAATAGACATTTTTTAGATACTGTGGCCAGTCTGCCCGAAGCATTTCGCAAATAGTTGTTTAATTTAAGACAAACACCGTTACTCTTGCTAGGAGTTACTTGATATTGCTGATTAAATTTTAATTGTGACGAGGCATTGGCAACCTTACGAGAGTCATAGTGATTCCTGGCAGTTTCTCACCAAAATACGCATTTTTTAGATACTGTGGAAAGTCTCTCCAAAGCGGTAATCCACTAGCTGTTTATCTTCAGAAATACTGCCAGAGGTTTCTTGAAGTTGCTGATGTGAGTCTAATTGTGACGAGGCATTGGCTACCTTAAGCGAGTCATAGCGACTCTTGCCAAATGCTCACCATAATAGACATTTTTTAGATACTGTGGCCAGTCTGCCCGAAGCAATACGACACTAGTTCTTTAATTTAAGACCACCATCTTTACTCTTGCTAGGAGTTACTTGATGTTGCTGATTAAATTTTAATTATGACGAGGCATTGGCGACCTTACGAGAGTCATAGTGATTCCTGGCAGTTCCTCACCAAAATACGCATTTTTTAGATACTGTGGAAAGTCTCTCCAAAGCGGTAATCCACTAGCTGATTACCTTAAGAGAAACTGCCAGAGGTTTCTTGAAGTTGCTTATGTGAGTCTAATTGTGACGATGCATTGGCTACCTTAAGAGAGTCATAGTCACTCTTGCCAAATGCTCAATATAATAGACATTTTGTAGATACTGTGGCCAGTCTGCCCGAAGCATTACGCAATTAGTTGTTTAATTTAAGAGAAACACCGTTACTCTTGCTAGGAGTTACTTGATGTTGCTAATTAAATTTTAATTGTGACGAAGCATTGGCAACCTTACGAGAGTCATAGTGATTCATGGCAGTTCCTCACCAAAATACGCATTTTTTAGATACTGTGGAAAGTCTCTCCAAAGCGGTAATCCACTAGCTGTTTATCTTCAGAGAAACTGCCAGAGGTTTCTTGAAGTTGCTGATGTGAGTGTAATTGTGACGAGGCATTGCCTAAATTAAGCGAGTCATAGTGACTCTTGCCGAATGCTCACCATAATAGACAATTTTTAGATACTGTGGCCAGTCTGCTAGAAGCAATACGCCACTAGTTCTTTAATTTAAGAAAACCATCGTTACTCTTGCTAGGAGTTACTTGATGTTGCTGATTAAATTTAATTGTGACGAGGCATTGGCAACCTTACGAGAGTCATAGTGATTCCTGGCAGTTCCTCACGAAAATACGCATTTTTTAGATACTGTGGAAAGTCTCTCCAAAGCGGTAATCCACTAGCTGTTTATCTTCAGAGAAACTGCCAGAGGTTTCTTCAAGTTGCTGACGTGAGTCAAATTGTGACGAGGCATTGGCTACCTTAAGAGAGTCATAGTTACTCTTGCCAAATGCACACCATAATAGACATTTTTTTAGATACTGTGGCCAGTCTGCCCGAATCATTACGCAATTAGTTGTTTAATTTATGACAACCACCGTTAATCTTGCTAGGAGTTACTTGATGTTGGTGATTTAATTTTAATTGTGACGAGGCATTGGCAACCTTACGAGAGTCATAGTGATTCCTGGCAGTTCCTCACCAAAATACGCTTTTTTTAGATACTGTGGAAAGTCTCTCCAAAGCGGTAATCCACTAGCTGTTTATCTTCAGAGAAACTGCCAGAGGTTTCTTGAAGTTGCTGATGTGAGTCTAATTGTGACGAGGCATTGGCTACCTTAAGCGAGTCATAGTGACTCTTGCCAAACGCTCACCATAATAGACAATTTTTAGATACTGTGGCCAGTCTGCCCGAAGCAATACGCCACTAGTTCTTTAATTTAAGAAAACCATCGTTACTCTTGCTAGGAGTTACTTGATGTTGCTGATTAAATTTAATTGTGACGAGGCATTGGCAACCTTACGAGAGTCATAGTGATTCCTGGCAGTTCCTCACGAAAATCCGCATTTTTTAGATACTGTGGAAAGTCTCTCCAAAGCGGTAATCCACTAGCTGTTTATCTTCAGAGAAACTGCCAGAGGTTTCTTCAAGTTGCTGACGTGAGTCAAATTGTGACGAGGCATTGGCTACCTTAAGAGAGTCATAGTTACTCTTGCCAAATGCTCACCATAATAGACATTTTTTAGATACTGTGGCTAGTCTGCCCGAAGCATTACGCAAATAGTTGTTTAATTTAAGACAAACACAGTTACTCTTGCTAGGAGTTACTTGATATTGCTGATTAAATTTTAATTGTGACGAGGCATTGGCAACCTTACGAGAGTCATAGTGATTCCTGGCAGTTTCTCACCAAAATACGCATTTTTTAGATACTGTGGAAAGTCTCTCCAAAGCGGTAATCCACTAGCTGTTTATCTTCAGAGATACTGCCAGAGGTTTCTTGAAGTTGCTGATGTGAGTCTAATTGTGACGAGGCAATGGCTACGCTAAGCGAGTCACAGCGACTCTTGCCAAATGCTCACCATAGTAGACATTTTTTAGATACTGTGGCCAGTCTGCCCGAAGCAATACGACACTAGTTCTTTAATTTAGACCACCATCGTTACTCTTGCTAGGAGTTACTTGATGTTGCTGATTTAATTTTAATTGTGACGAGGCATTGGCAACCTTATGAGAGTCATAGTGATTCCTGGCAGTTCCTCACCAAAATACGCATTTTTTAGATACTGTGGAAAGGCTCTCCAAGTCGGTAATCCACTAGCTGTTTATCTTCAGAGAAACTGCCACAGGTTTCTTGAAGTTGCTGACGTGAGTCTAATTGTGACGAGGCATTGGCTACCTGAAGAGAGTCATAGTGACTCTTGCCAAATGCTCACTATAATAGACGTTTTTTAGATACTGTGGCCAGTCTGCCCGAAGCATTACGCAATTAGTTGTTAATTTAACACAACCATCGTTACTCTTGCTAGGAGTTACTTGATGTTGCTGATTAAATTTTAATTGTGACGAGGCATTTGCAACCTTACGAGAGTCATAGTGATTCCTGGCAGTTCCTCACCAAAATACGCATTTTTTAGATACTGTGGAAAGTCTGTCCAAAGCGGTAATCCACTAGCTGTTTATCTTCAGAGAAACTGCCAGAGGTTTCTTGAAGTTGCTGATGTGAGTCTAATTGTGACGAGGCATTGGCTACCTTAAGCGAGTCATAGTGACTCTTGCCAAATGGTCACCATAATAAACAATTTTTAGATACTGTGGCCAGTCTGCCCGAAGCAATACGCCACTAGTTCTTTAATTTAAGAAAACCATCGTTACTCTTGCTAGGAGTTACTTGATGTTGCTGATTAAATTTAAATGTGACGAGGCATTGGCAACCTTACGAGAGTCATAGTGATTCCTGGCAGTTCCTCGCCAAAATACGCATTTTTAGACACTGTGGAAAGTTCCTCCAAAGCGGTAATCAACTAGCTGTTTATCTTAAGAGAAATTGCCAGAGGTTTCTTGAAGTTGCCGACGTGAGTCTAATTGTGACGATGCATTGTCTACCTTAAGAGAGTCATAGTGACTCTTGCAAAATGCTCACCATAATAGACATTTTTTAGATACTGTGGCCAGTCTGCCCGAAGCATTTCGCAAATAGTTGTTTAATTTAAGACAAACACCGTTACTCTTGCTAGGAGTTACTTGATATTGCTGATTAAATTTTAATTGTGACGAGGCATTGGCAACCTTACGAGAGTCATAGTGATTCCTGGCAGTTTCTCACCAAAATACGCATTTTTTAGATACTGTGGAAAGTCTCTCCAAAGCGGTAATCCACTAGCTGTTTATCTTCAGAAATACTGCCAGAGGTTTCTTGAAGTTGCTGATGTGAGTCTAATTGTGACGAGGCATTGGCTACCTTAAGCGAGTCATAGCGACTCTTGCCAAATGCTCACCATAATAGACATTTTTTAGATACTGTGGCCAGTCTGCCCGAAGCAATACGACACTAGTTCTTTAATTTAAGACCACCATCTTTACTCTTGCTAGGAGTTACTTGATGTTGCTGATTAATTTTTAATTATGACGAGGCATTGGCGACCTTACGAGAGTCATAGTGATTCCTGGCAGTTCCTCACCAAAATACGCATTTTTTAGATACTGTGGAAAGTCTCTCCAAAGCGGTAATCCACTAGCTGATTACCTTAAGAGAAACTGCCAGAGGTTTCTTGAAGTTGCTTATGTGAGTCTAATTGTGACGATGCATTGGCTACCTTAAGAGAGTCATAGTCACTCTTGCCAAATGCTCAATATAATAGACATTTTGTAGATACTGTGGCCAGTCTGCCCGAAGCATTACGCAATTAGTTGTTTAATTTAAGAGAAACACCGTTACTCTTGCTAGGAGTTACTTGATGTTGCTAATTAAATTTTAATTGTGACGAAGCATTGGCAACCTTACGAGAGTCATAGTGATTCATGGCAGTTCCTCACCAAAATACGCATTTTTTAGATACTGTGGAAAGTCTCTCCAAAGCGGTAATCCACTAGCTGTTTATCTTCAGAGAAACTGCCAGAGGTTTCTTGAAGTTGCTGATGTGAGTGTAATTGTGACGAGGCATTGCCTAAATTAAGCGAGTCATAGTGACTCTTGCCGAATGCTCACCATAATAGACAATTTTTAGATACTGTGGCCAGTCTGCTAGAAGCAATACGCCACTAGTTCTTTAATTTAAGAAAACCATCGTTACTCTTGCTAGGAGTTACTTGATGTTGCTGATTAAATTTAATTGTGACGAGGCATTGACAACCTTACGAGAGTCATAGTGATTCCTGGCAGTTCCTCACGAAAATACGCATTTTTTAGATACTGTGGAAAGTCTCTCCAAAGCGGTAATCCACTAGCTGTTTATCTTCAGAGAAACTGCCAGAGGTTTCTTCAAGTTGCTGACGTGAGTCAAATTGTGACGAGGCATTGGCTACCTTAAGAGAGTCATAGTTACTCTTGCCAAATGCACACCATAATAGACATTTTTTTAGATACTGTGGCCAGTCTGCCCGAATCATTACGCAATTAGTTGTTTAATTTATGACAACCACCGTTAATCTTGCTAGGAGTTACTTGATGTTGGTGATTTAATTTTAATTGTGACGAGGCATTGGCAACCTTACGAGAGTCATAGTGATTCCTGGCAGTTCCTCACCAAAATACGCTTCTTTTAGATACTGTGGAAAGTCTCTCCAAAGCGGTAATCCACTAGCTGTTTATCTTCAGAGAAACTGCCAGAGGTTTCTTGAAGTTGCTGATGTGAGTCTAATTGTGACAAGGCATTGGCTACCTTAAGCGAGTCATAGCGACTCTTGCCAAATGCTCACCATAATAGACAATTTTTAGATACTGTGGGCAGTCTGCCCGAGGCAATACGCCACTAGTTCTTTAATTTAAGAAAACCATCGTTACTCTTGCTAGGAGTTACTTGATGTTGCTGATTAAATTTTAATTGTGACGAGGCATTGGCAACCTTACGAGAGTCATAGTGATTCCTGGCAGTTCCTCACCAAAATTCGCATGTTTTAGATACTGTGGAAAGTCTCTCCAAAGCGGTAATCCACTAGCTGTTTATCTTCAGCGAAACTGCCAGAGGTTTCTTGAAGTTGCTGATGTGAGTGTAACTGTGACGAGGCATTGCCTACCTTAAGCGAGTCATAGTGACTCTTGCCAAATGCTCACCATAATAGACATTTTTTAGATACTGTGGCCAGTCTGCCCGAAGCATTACGCAATTAGTTGTTTAATTAAAGACAAACACCGTTACTCTTGCTAGGAGTTACTTGATGTTGCTGATTAAATTTTAATTGTGACGAGGCATTGGCAACCTTACGAGAGTCATAGTGATTCCTGGCAGTTCCTCACGAAAATACGCATTTTTTAGATACTGTGGAAAGTCTCTCCAAAGCGGTAATCCACTAGCTGTTTATCTTCAGAGAAACTGTCAGAGGTTTCTTGAAGTTGCTGATGTGAGTCTAATTGTGACGAGGCATTGGCTACCTTAAGCGAGTCATAGTGACTCTTGCCAAATGCTCACCATAATAGACAATTTTTAGATACTGTGGGCAGTCTGCCCGAAGCAATACGCCACTAGATCTTTAATTTAAGAAAACCATCGTTACTCTTGCTAGGAGTTACTTTATGTTGCTGATTAAATTTTAATCGTGACGAGGCATTGGCAACCTTACGAGAGTCATAGTGATTCCTGGCAGTTCCTCACCAAAATACGCATCTTTTAGATACTGTGGAAAGTCTCTCCAAAGCGGTAATCCACTAGCTGTTTATCTTAAGAGAAATTGCCAGAGGTTTCTTGAAGTTGCTGATGTGAGTGTAATTGTGACGAGGCATTGCCTACCTTAAGCCAGTCATAGTGACTCCTGCCTAATGCTCCCCATTATAGACATTTTTTAGATACTGAGGCCAGTCTGCCGAAGCATTACGCAATTAGTTGTTTAATTTAAGACAAACACCGTTACTCTTGCTAGGAGTTACTTGATGTTTCTGATTTAATTTTAATTGTGTCGAGGCATTGGCAACCTTACGAGAGTCATAGTGATTCCTGGCAGTTCCTCAGCAAAATACGCATTTTTTAGATACTGTGGAAAGTCTCTCCAAAGCGGTAACCCACTAGCTGTTTATCTTCAGAGAAACTGCCAGAGGTTTCTTGAAGTTGCTGATGTGAGTCTAATTGTGACAAGGCATTGGCTACCTTAAGCGAGTCATAGCGACTCTTGCCAAATGCTCACCATAATAGACATTTTTTAGATACTGTGGGCAGTCTGCCCGAAGCAATACGCCACTAGTTCTTTAATGTAAGACAACCATCGTTACTCTTGCTAGGAGTTACTTGATGTTGCTGATTACATTTTAATTGTGACGAGGCATTGGCAACCTTACGAGAGTCATAGTGATTCCTGGCAGTTCCTCACCAAAATACGCATCTCTTAGATACTGTGGAAAGTGTCTCCAAAGCGGTAATCCACTAGCTGTTTATCTTCAGAGAAACTGCCTGAGGTTTCTTGAAGTTGCTGATGTGAGTCTAATTGTGACGAGGCATTGGCTACCTTAAGCGAGTCATAGTGACTCTTGCCAAATGGTCACCATAATAAACAATTTTTAGATACTGTGGCCAGTCTGCCCGAAGCAATACGCCACTAGTTCTTTAATTTAAGAAAACCATCGTTACTCTTGCTAGGAGTTACTTGATGTTGCTGATTAAATTTAAATGTGACGAGGCATTGGCAACCTTACGAGAGTCATAGGGATTCCTGGCAGTTCCTCGCCAAAATACGCATTTTTTAGACACTGTGGAAAGTTCCTCCAAAGCGGTAATCAACTAGCTGTTTATCTTAAGAGAAATTGCCAGAGGTTTCTTGAAGTTGCCGACGTGAGTCTAATTGTGACGATGCATTGTCTACCTTAAGAGAGTCATAGTGACTCTTGCCAAATGCTCACCATAATAGACATTTTTTAGATACTGTGGCCAGTCTGCCCGAAGCATTTCGCAAATAGTTGTTTAATTTAAGACAAACACCGTTACTCTTGCTAGGAGTTACTTGATATTGCTGATTAAATTTTAATTGTGACGAGGCATTGGCAACCTTACGAGAGTCATAGTGATTCCTGGCAGTTTCTCACCAAAATACGCATTTTTTAGATACTGTGGAAAGTCTCTCCAAAGCGGTAATCCACTAGCTGTTTATCTTCAGAAATACTGCCAGAGGTTTCTTGAAGTTGCTGATGTGAGTCTAATTGTGACGAGGCATTGGCTACCTTAAGCGAGTCATAGCGACTCTTGCCAAATGCTCACCATAATAGACATTTTTTAGATACTGTGGCCAGTCTGCCCGAAGCAATACGACACTAGTTCTTTAATTTAAGACCACCATCTTTACTCTTGCTAGGAGTTACTTGATGTTGCTGATTAATTTTTAATTATGACGAGGCATTGGCGACCTTACGAGAGTCATAGTGATTCCTGGCAGTTCCTCACCAAAATACGCATTTTTTAGATACTGTGGAAAGTCTCTCCAAAGCGGTAATCCACTAGCTGATTACCTTAAGAGAAACTGCCAGAGGTTTCTTGAAGTTGCTTATGTGAGTCTAATTGTGACGATGCATTGGCTACCTTAAGAGAGTCATAGTCACTCTTGCCAAATGCTCAATATAATAGACATTTTGTAGATACTGTGGCCAGTCTGCCCGAAGCATTACGCAATTAGTTGTTTAATTTAAGAGAAACACCGTTACTCTTGCTAGGAGTTACTTGATGTTGCTAATTAAATTTTAATTGTGACGAAGCATTGGCAACCTTACGAGAGTCATAGTGATTCATGGCAGTTCCTCACCAAAATACGCATTTTTTAGATACTGTGGAAAGTCTCTCCAAAGCGGTAATCCACTAGCTGTTTATCTTCAGAGAAACTGCCAGAGGTTTCTTGAAGTTGCTGATGTGAGTGTAATTGTGACGAGGCATTGCCTAAATTAAGCGAGTCATAGTGACTCTTGCCGAATGCTCACCATAATAGACAATTTTTAGATACTGTGGCCAGTCTGCTAGAAGCAATACGCCACTAGTTCTTTAATTTAAGAAAACCATCGTTACTCTTGCTAGGAGTTACTTGATGTTGCTGATTAAATTTAATTGTGACGAGGCATTGACAACCTTACGAGAGTCATAGTGATTCCTGGCAGTTCCTCACGAAAATACGCATTTTTTAGATACTGTGGAAAGTCTCTCCAAAGCGGTAATCCACTAGCTGTTTATCTTCAGAGAAACTGCCAGAGGTTTCTTCAAGTTGCTGACGTGAGTCAAATTGTGACGAGGCATTGGCTACCTTAAGAGAGTCATAGTTACTCTTGCCAAATGCACACCATAATAGACATTTTTTTAGATACTGTGGCCAGTCTGCCCGAATCATTACGCAATTAGTTGTTTAATTTATGACAACCACCGTTAATCTTGCTAGGAGTTACTTGATGTTGGTGATTTAATTTTAATTGTGACGAGGCATTGGCAACCTTACGAGAGTCATAGTGATTCCTGGCAGTTCCTCACCAAAATACGCTTTTTTTAGATACTGTGGAAAGTCTCTCCAAAGCGGTAATCCACTAGCTGTTTATCTTCAGAGAAACAGCCAGAGGTTTCTTGAAGTTGCTGATGTGAGTCTAATTGTGACAAGGCATTGGCTACCTTAAGCGAGTCATAGCGACTCTTGCCAAATGCTCACCATAATAGACAATTTTTACATACTGTGGGCAGTCTGCCCGAGGCAATACGCCACTAGTTCTTTAATTTAAGACAACCATCGTTACTCTTGCTAGGAGTTACTTGATGTTGCTGATTAAATTTTAATTGTGACGAGGCATTGGCAACCTTACGAGAGTCATAGTGATTCCTGGCAGTTCCTCACCAAAATTCGCATGTTTTAGATACTGTGGAAAGTCTCTCCAAAGCGGTAATCCACTAGCTGTTTATCTTCAGCGAAACTGCCAGAGGTTTCTTGAAGTTGCTGATGTGAGTGTAACTGTGACGAGGCATTGCCTACCTTAAGCGAGTCATAGTGACTCTTGCCAAATGCTCACCATAATAGACATTTTTTAGATACTGTGGCCAGTCTGCCCGAAGCATTACGCAATTAGTTGTTTAATTAAAGACAAACACCGTTACTCTTGCTAGGAATTACTTGATGTTGCTGATTAAATTTTAATTGTGACGAGGCATTGGCAACCTTACGAGAGTCATAGTGATTCCTGGCAGTTCCTCACGAAAATACGCATTTTTTAGATACTGTGGAAAGTCTCTCCAAAGCGGTAATCCACTAGCTGTTTATCTTCAGAGAAACTGTCAGAGGTTTCTTGAAGTTGCTGATGTGAGTCTAATTGTGACGAGGCATTGGCTACCTTAAACGAGTCATAGTGACTCTTGCCAAATGCTCACCATAATAGACAATTTTTAGATACTGTGGGCAGTCTGCCCGAAGCAATACGCCACTAGATCTTTAATTTAAGAAAACCATCGTTACTCTTGCTAGGAGTTACTTTATGTTGCTGATTAAATTTTAATCGTGACGAGGCATTGGCAACCTTACGAGAGTCATAGTGATTCCTGGCAGTTCCTCACCAAAATACGCATCTTTTAGATACTGTGGAAAGTCTCTCCAAAGCGGTAATCCACTAGCTGTTTATCTTAAGAGAAATTGCCAGAGGTTTCTTGAAGTTGCTGATGTGAGTGTAATTGTGACGAGGCATTGCCTACCTTAAGCCAGTCATAGTGACTCCTGCCTAATGCTCCCCATTATAGACATTTTTTAGATACTGAGGCCAGTCTGCCGAAGCATTACGCAATTAGTTGTTTAATTTAAGACAAACACCGTTACTCTTGCTAGGAGTTACTTGATGTTTCTGATTTAATTTTAATTGTGTCGAGGCATTGGCAACCTTACGAGAGTCATAGTGATTCCTGGCAGTTCCTCAGCAAAATACGCATTTTTTAGATACTGTGGAAAGTCTCTCCAAAGCGGTAACCCACTAGCTGTTTATCTTCAGAGAAACTGCCAGAGGTTTCTTGAAGTTGCTGATGTGAGTCTAATTGTGACAAGGCATTGGCTACCTTAAGCGAGTCATAGCGACTCTTGCCAAATGCTCACCATAATAGACATTTTTTAGATACTGTGGGCAGTCTGCCCGAAGCAATACGCCACTAGTTCTTTAATGTAAGACAACCATCGTTACTCTTGCTAGGAGTTACTTGATGTTGCTGATTACATTTTAATTGTGACGAGGCATTGGCAACCTTACGAGAGTCATAGTGATTCCTGGCAGTTCCTCACCAAAATACGCATCTCTTAGATACTGTGGAAAGTCTCTCCAAAGCGGTAATCCACTAGCTGTTTATCTTCAGAGAAACTGCCTGAGGTTTCTTGAAGTTGCTGATGTGAGTCTAATTGTGACGAGGCATTGGCTACCTTAAGCGAGTCATAGTGACTCTTGCAAAATGCTCACCATAATAGACAATTTTTAGATACTGTGGCCAGTCTGCCCGAAGCAATACGCCACTAGTTCTTTAATTTAAGAAAACCATTGTTACTCTTGCTAGGAGTTACTTGATGTTGCTGATTAAATTTTAATTGTGACGAGGCATTGGCAACCTTACGAGAGTCATAGTGATTCCTGGCAGTTCCTCACCATAATACGCATTTTTTAGATACTGTGGAAAGTCGCTCCAAAGCGGTAATCCACTAGCTGTTTATCTTCAGAGAAACTGCCAGAGGTTTCTTCAAGTTGCTGACGTGAGTCAAATTGTGACGAGGCATTGGCTACATTAAGAGAGTCATAGTTACTCTTGCCAAATGCACACCATAATAGACATTTTTTTAGATACTGTGGCCAGTCTGCCCGAATCATTACGCAATTAGTTGTTTAATTTAAGACAACCATTGTTACTCTTGCTAGGAGTTACTTGATGTTGCTGATTTAATTTTAATTGTGATGAGGCATTGGCAACCTTACGAGAGTCATAGTGATTCCTGGCAGTTCCTCACGAAAATACGCATTTTTTAGATACTGTGGAAAGTCTCTCCAAAGCGGTAATCCACTAGCTCTTTATCTTCAGAGAAACTGCCAGAGGTTTCTTGAAGTTGCTGATGTGAGTCTAATTGTGACGAGGCATTGGCTACCTTAAGAGAGTCATAGTGACTCTTGCCAAATGCTCACCATAATAGACATTTTTAAGATACTGTGGCCAGTCTGCCCGAAGCATTACGCAATTAGTTGTTTAATTTAAGACAACCACCGTTAATCCTGCTAGGAGTTACTTGATGTTGGTGATTTAATTTTAATTTTGACGAGGCATTGGCAACCTTACGAGAGTCATAGTGATTCCTGGCAGTTCCTCACCAAAATACGCATCTTTTAGATACTGTGGAAAGTCTCTCCAAAGCGGTAATCCACTAGCTGTTTATCTTCAGAGAAACTGCCAGAGGTTTCTTGAAGTTGCTGATGTGAGTCTAATTGTGACCAGGCATTGGCTACCTTAAGCGAGTCATAGCGACTCTTGCCAAATGCTCACCATAATAGACAATTTTTAGATACTGTGGGCAGTCTGCCCGAAGCAATACGCCACTAGTTCTTTAATTTAAGACTACCATCGTTACTCTTGCTAGGAGTTACTTGATGTTGCTGATTAAATTTTAATTGTGACGTGGCATTGGCAACCTTACGAGAGTCATAGTGATTCCTGGCAGTTCCTCACCAAAATACGCATTTTTTAGATACTGTGGAAAGTCTCTCCAAAGCGGTAATCCACTAGCTGTTTATCTTCAGAGAAACTGCCAGAGGTTTCTTGAAGTTGCTGATGTGAGTGTAACTGTGACGAGGCATTGCCTACCTTAAGCGAGTCATAGTGACTCTTGCCAAATGCTCACCTTAATAGACATTTTTTAGATACTGTGGCCAGTCTGCCCGAAGCATTACGCAATTAGTTGTTTAATTTAAGAGAAACACCGTTACTCTTGCTAGGAGTTACTTGATGTTGCTAATTAAATTTTAATTGTGACGAAGCATTGGCAACCTTACGAGAGTCATAGTGATTCATGGCAGTTCCTCACCAAAATACGCATTTTTTAGATACTGTGGAAAGTCTCTCCAAAGCGGTAATCCACTTGCTGTTTATCTTCAGAGAAACTGCCAGAGGTTTCTTGAAGTTGCTGATGTGAGTGTAATTGTGACGAGGCATTGCCTAAATTAAGCGAGTCATAGTGACTCTTGCCAAATGCTCACCATAATAGACAATTTTTAGATACTGTGGCCAGTCTGCCCGAAGCAATACGCCACTAGTTCTTTAATTTAAGAAAACCATCGTTACTCTTGCTAGGAGTTACTTGATGTTGCTGATTAAATTTAATTGTGACGAGGCATTGGCAACCTTACGAGAGTCATAGTGATTCCTGGCAGTTCCTCACGAAAATACGCATTTTTTAGATACTGTGGAAAGTCTCTCCAAAGCGGTAATCCACTAGCTGTTTATCTTCAGAGAAACTGCCAGAGGTATCTTCAAGTTGCTGACGTGAGTCAAATTGTGACGAGGCATTGGCTACCTTAAGAGAGTCATAGTTACTCTTGCCAAATGAACACCATAATAGACATTTTTTCAGATACTGTGGCCAGTCTGCCCGAATCATTACGCAATTAGTTGTTTAATTTAAGACAACCATTGTTACTCTTGCTAGGAGTTACTTGATGTTGCTGATTTAATTTTAATTGTGATGAGGCATTGGCAACGTTACGAGAGTCATAGTGATTCCTGGCAGTTCCTCACGAAAATACGCATTTTTTAGATACTGTGGAAAGTCTCTACAAAGCGGTAATCCACTAGCTGTTAATCTTCAGAGAAACTGCCAGAGGTTTCTTGAAGTTGCTGATGTGAGTCTAATTGTGACGAGGCATTGGCTACCTTAAGAGAGTCATAGTGACTCTTGCCAAATGCTCACCATAATAGACATTTTTTAGATACTGTGGCCAGTCTGCCCGAAGCATTACGCAATTAGTTGTTTAATTTAAGACAACCACCGTTAATCTTGCTAGGAGTTACTTGATGTTGGTGATTTAATTTTAATTGTGACGAGGCATTGGCAACCTTACGAGAGTCATAGTGATTCCTGGCAGTTCCTCACCAAAATACGCATCTTTTAGATACTGTGGAAAGTCTCTCCAAAGCGGTAATCCACTAGCTGTTTATCTTCAGAGAAACTGCCAGAGGTTTCTTCAAGTTGCTGATGTGAGTCTAATTGTGACAAGGCATTGGCTACCTTAAGCGAGTCATAGCGACTCTTGCCAAATGCTCACCATAATAGACAATTTTTAGATACTGTGGGCAGTCTGCCCGAAGCAATACGCCATTAGTTCTCTAATTTAAGACAACCATCGTTACTCTTGCTAGGAGTTACTTGATGTTGCTGATTAAATTTTAATTGTGACGAGGCATTGGCAACCTTACGAGAGTCATAGTGATTCCTGGCAGTTCCTCACCAAAATACGCATGTTTTAGATACTGTGGAAAGTCTCTCCAAAGCGGTAATCCACTAGCTGTTTATCTTCAGAGAAACTGCCAGAGGTTTCTTGAAGTTGCTGATGTGAGTGTAACTGTGACGAGGCATTGCCTACCTTAAGCGAGTCATAGTGACTCTTGCCAAATGCTCACCATAATAGACATTTTTTAGATACTGTGGCCAGTCTGCCCGAAGCATTACGCAATTAGATGTTTAATTTAAGAGAAACACCGTTACTCTTGCTAGGAGTTACTTGATGTTGCTAATTAAATTTTAATTGTGACGAAGCATTGGCAACCTTACGAGAGTCATAGTGATTCATGGCAGTTCCTCACCAAAATACGCATTTTTTAGATACTGTGGAAAGTCTCTCCAAAGCGGTAATCCACTAGCTGTTTATCTTCAGAGAAACTGCAAGAGGTTTCTTGAAGTTGCTGATGTGAGTGTAATTGTGACGAGGCATTGCCTAAATTAAGCGAGTCATAGTGACTCTTGCCAAATGCTCACCATAATAGACAATTTTTAGATACTGTGGCCAGTCTGCCCGAAGCAATACGCCACTAGTTCTTTAATTTAAGAAAACCATCGTTACTCTTGCTAGGAGTTACTTGATGTTGCTGATTAAATTTAATTGTGACGAGGCATTGGCAACCTTACGAGAGTCATAGTGATTCCTGGCAGTTCCTCACGAAAATACGCATTTTTTAGATACTGTGGGAAGTCTCTCCAAAGCGGTAATCCACTAGCTGTTTATCTTCAGAGAAACTGCTAGAGGTTTCTTCAAGTTGATGACGTGAGTCAAATTGTGACGAGGCATTGGCTACCTTAAGAGAGTCATAGTTACTCTTGCCAAATGCACACCATAACAGACATTTTTTTAGATACTGTGGCCAGTCTGCCCGAATCATTACGCAATTAGTTGTTTAATTTAAGACAACCATTGTTACTCTTGCTAGGAGTTACTTGATGTTGCTGATTTAATTTTAATTGTGATGAGGCATTGGCAACGTTACGAGAGTCATAGTGATTCCTGGCAGTTCCTCACGAAAATACGCATTTTTTAGATACTGTGGAAAGTCTCTCCAAAGCGGTAATCCACTAGCTGTTTATCTTCAGAGAAACTGCCAGAGGTTTCTTGAAGTTGCTGATGTGAGTCTAATTGTGACGAGGCATTGGCTACCTTAAGAGAGTCATAGTGACTCTTGCCAAATGCTCACCATAATAGACATTTTTTAGATACTTTGGCCAGTCTGCCCGAAGCATTACGCAATTAGTTGTTTAATTTAAGACAACCACCGTTAATCTTGCTAGGAGTTACTTGATGTTGGTGATTTAATTTTAATTGTGACGAGGCATTGGCAACGTTACGAGAGTCATAGTGATTCCTGGCAGTTCCTCACGAAAATACGCATTTTTTAGATACTGTGGAAAGTCTCTCCAAAGCGGTAATCCACTAGCTGTTTATCTTCAGAGAAACTGCCAGAGGTTTCTTGAAGTTGCTGATGTGAGTCTAATTGTGACGAGGCATTGGCTACCTTAAGAGAGTCATAGTGACTCTTGCCAAATGCTCACCATAATAGACATTTTTTAGATACTGTGGCCAGTCTGCCCGAAGCATTACGCAATTAGTTGTTTAATTTTAGGCTACCACCGTTAATCTTGCTAGGAGTTAGTTGATGTTGGTGATTTAATTTTAATTGTGACGAGGCATTGGCAACCTTACGAGAGTCATAGTGATTCCTGGCAGTTCCTCACCAAAATACGCATCTTTTAGATACTGTGGAAAGTCTCTCCAAAGCGGTAATCCACTAGCTGTTTATCTTCAGAGAAACTGCCAGAGGTTTCTTGAAGTTGCTGATGTGAGTCTAATTGTGACGAGGCATTGGCTACCATAAGCGAGTCATAGTGACTCTTGCCAAATGCTCACTATAATAGACAATTTTTAGATACTGTGGGCAGTCTGCCCGAAGCAATACGCCACTAGATCTTTAATTTAAGAAAACCATCGTTATTCTTGCTAGGAGTTACTTTATGTTGCTGATTAAATTTTAATTGTGACGAGGCATTGGCAACCTTACGAGAGTCATAGTGATTCCTGGCAGTTCCTCACCAAAATACGCATCTTTTAGATACTGTGGAAAGTCTCTCCAAAGCGGTAATCCACTAGCTGTTTATCTTAAGAGAAATTGCCAGAGGTTTCTTGAAGTTGCTGATGTGAGTGTAATTGTGACGAGGCATTGCCTACCTTAAGCCAGTCATAGTGACTCCTGCCTAATGCTCCCCATTATAGACATTTTTTAGATACTGAGGCCAGTCTGCCCGAAGCATTACGCAATTAGTTGTTTAATTGAAGACAAACACCGTTACTCTTGCTAGGAGTTACTTGATGTTTCTGATTTAATTTTAATTGTGTCGAGGCATTGGCAACCTTACGAGAGTCATAGTGATTCCTGGCAGTTCCTCAGCAAAATACGCATTTTTTAGATACTGTGGAAAGTCTCTCCAAAGCGGTAACCCACTAGCTGTTTATCTTCAGAGAAACTGCCAGAGGTTTCTTGAAGTTGCTGATGTGAGTCTAATTGTGACAAGGCATTGGCTACCTTAAGCGAGTCATAGCGACTCTTGCCAAATGCTCACCATAATAGACATTTTTTAGATACTGTGGGCAGTCTGCCCGAAGCAATACGCCACTAGTTCTTTAATGTAAGACAACCATCGTTACTCTTGCTAGGAGTTACTTGATGTTGCTGATTACATTTTAATTGTGACGAGGCATTGGCAACCTTACGAGAGTCATAGTGGTTCCTGGCAGTTCCTCACCAAAATACGCATTTTTTAGATACTGTGGAAAGTCTCTCCAAAGCGGTAATCCACTAGCTGTTTATCTTCAGAGAAACTGCCAGAGGTTTCTTGAAGTTGCTGATGTGAGTCTAATTGTGACGAGGCATTGGCTACCTTAAGCGAGTCATAGTGACTCTTGCCAAATGCTCACCATAATAGACAATTTTTAGATACTGTGGCCAGTCTGCCCGAAGCAATACACCACTAGTTCTTTAATTTAAGAAAACCATTGTTACTCTTGCTAGGAGTTACTTGATGTTGCTGATTAAATTTTAATTGTGACGAGGCATTGGCAACCTTACGAGAGTCATAGTGATTCCTGGCAGTTCCTCACCAAAATACGCATTTTTTAGATACTGTGGAAAGTCTCTCCAAAGCGGTAATCCACTAGCTGTTTATCTTAAGAGAAATTGCCAGAGGTTTCTTGAAGTTGCTGATGTGAGTGTAATTGTGACGAGGCATTGCCTACCTTAAGCGAGTCATAGTGACTCCTGCCAAATGCTCCCCATTATAGACATTTTTTAGATACTGAGGCCAGTCTGCCCGAAGCACTACGCAATTACTTGTTTAATTTAAGACAAACACCGTTACTCTTGCTAGGAGATACTTGATGTTTCTGATTTAATTTTACTTGTGTCGAGGCATTGGCAACCTTACGAGAGTCATAGTGATTCCTGGCAGTTCCTCACCAACATACGCATTTTTTAGATACTGTAGTAAGTCTCTCCAAAGCGGTAACCCACTAGCTGTTTATCTTCAGAGAAACTGCCAGAGGTTTCTTGAAGTTGCTGATGTGAGTCTAATTGTGACAAGGCATTGGCTACCTTAAGCGAGTCATAGCGACTCTTGCCAAATGCTCACCATAATAGACATAATTTAGATACTGTGGGCAGTCTGCCCGAAGCAATACGCCACTAGTTCATTAATTTAAGACAACCATATTTACTCTTGCTAGGAGTTACTTGATGTTGCTGATTAAAGTTTAATTGTGACGAGGCATTGGCAACCTTACGAGAGTCATAGTGATTCCTGGCAGTTCCTCACCAAAATATTCATCTTTTAGATACTGTGGAAAGTCTCTCCAAAGCGGTAATCCACTAGCTGTTTATCTTAAGAGAAATTGCCAGAGGTTTCTTGAAGTTGCTGACGAGAGTCTAATTGTGACGATGCATTGGCTACCATAAGAGAGTCATAGTGACTCTTGCCAAATGCTTACCATAATATAAATTTTTTAAATACAGTGGGCAGTCTGCCCGAAGCATTACGCAATTAGTTGTTTAATTTAAGACAAACACCGTTACTCTTGCTAGGAGTTACTTTATATTGCTGATTAAATTTTAATTGTGACGAGGCATTGGCAACCTTACGAGAGTCATAGTGTTTCCTGGCAGTTCCTCACCAAAATACACATTTTTAGATACTGTGGAAAGTCTCTCCAAAGCGGTAATCCACTAGCTGTTTATCCTCAGAGAAACTGCCAGAGGTTTCTTGAAGTTGCTGATGTGAGTCTAATTGTGACGAGGCATTGGCTACCTTAAGAGAGTTATAGTGACTCTTGCCAAATGCTCACCATCATAGATATTTTTTAGATACTGTGGCCAGTCTGCCCGAAGCATTACGCAATTAGTTGTTTAATTTAAGACAAACACCGTTACTCTTGCTATGAGTTACTTTATATTGCTGATTAAATTTTAATTGTGACGAGGCATTGGCAACCTTACGAGAGTCATAGTGATTCCTTGCACTTCCTCACCAAAATACGCATTTTTTAGATACTGTGGAAAGTCTCTCGAAAGCGGTAATCCACTAGATGTTTATCTTAGGAGCAACTGCCAGAGGTTTCTTGAAGTTGCTGATGTGAGTCTAATTGTGACGAGGCATTGGCTACCTTAAGCGAGTCATAGTGACTCTTGCCAAATGATCACCATAATAGACATTTTTTAGATACTGTGGGCAGTCTGCCCGAAGCAATACGCCACTAGTTCTTTAATTTAAGACAACCATCGTTACTCTTGCTAGGAGTTACTTGATGTTGCTGATTTAATTTTAATTGTGATGAGGCATTGACAACCTTACGAGAGTCATAGTGTTTCCTGGCAGTTCCTCACCAAAATACGCATTATTAGATACTGTGGAAAGTCTCTCCAAAGCGGTAATCCACTAGCTGTTTATCCTCAGAGAAACTGCCACAGGTTTCTTGAAGTTGCTGATGTGAGTCTAATTGTGACGAGGCTACCTTAAGAGAGTCATAGTGACTCTTGCCAAATGCTCACCATAATAGATATTTTTTAGATACTGTGGCCAGTCTGCCCGAAGCATTACGCAATTAGTTGTTTAATTTAAGACAACCATCGTTACTCTTGCTAGGAGTTACTTGATATTGCTGATTAAATTTTAATTGTGACGAGGCATTGGCAACCTTACGAGAGTCATAGTGATTCCTGGCAGTTTCTCACCAAAATACGCATTTTTTAGATACTGTGGAAAGTCTCTCCAAAGCGGTAATCCACTAGCTGTTTATCTTCAGAGAAACTGCCAGAGGTTTCTTGAAGTTGCTGATGTGAGTCTAATTGTGACAAGGCATTGGCTACCTTAAGCAAATCATAGTTACTCTTGCCAAATGCTCACCATAATTGACATTTTTAGATACTGTGGCCAGTCTGCCCGAAGCATTACGCAATTAGTTGTTTAAGTTAAGACAACCACCGTTACTCTTGCTAGGAGTTACTTGATATTGCTGATTAAATTTTAATTGTGTCGAGGCATTGGCAACCTTACGAGAGTCATAGTGATTCCTGGCAGTTCCTCACCAAAATACGCATTTTTTAGATACTGTGTAAAGTCTCTCCAAAGCAGTAATCCACTATATGTTTATCTTAAGAGAAATTGCCAGAGGTTTCTTGAAGTTACTGACGAGAGTCTAATTGTGACGATGCGTTGGCTACCTTAAGAGAGTCATAGTGACTCTTGCAAAATGCTCACCATAATAGACATTTTTTAGATACTGTGGCCAGTCTGCCCAAAGCATTACGCAATTAGTTGTTTAATTTAAGACAACCACCGTTACTCTTGGTAGGAGTTACTTGATGTTGCTGATTTAATTTTAATTGTGGCGAGGCATTGGCAACCTTACGAGAGTCATAGTGATTCCTGGCAGTTCCTCACCAAAATACGCATTTTTTAGATTCTGTGGAAAGTCTCTCCAAAGCGGTAATCCACTAGCTGTTTATCTTAAGAGAAAGTGACAGAGGTTTCTTGAAGTTGCTGACGTGAGTCTAATTGTAACGAGGCATTGGCTACTTTAAGCGAGTCATAGTGACTCTTGCCAAATGCTCACCATAATAGATATTTTTTAGATACTGTGGTCAGTCTGCCCGAAGCAATACGCCACTACTTCTTTAATTTAAGACAACCATCGTTACTCTTGCTAGGAGTTACTTGATGTTGCTGATTAAATTTTAATTGTGACGAGGCATTGGCAACCTTACGAGAGTCATAGTTATTCCTGGCAGTTCCTCACCGAAATACGCATTTTTTAGATACTGTGGAATGTCTCTCCAAAGCTGTAATCCACTAGCTGTTTATCTTAAGAGAAATTGCCAGAGGTTTCTTGAAGTTGCTGACGAGAGTCTAATTGTGACGATGCATTGGCTACCCTAAGAGAGTCATAGTGACTCTTGCCAAATGCTCACCATAATAGACATTTTTTAGATACTGTGGCCAGTCTGCCCGAAGCATTACGCAATTAGTTGTTTAATTTAAGGCAACCACCGTTACTCTTGCTAGGAGTTACTTGATGTTGCTGATTTAATTTTAATTGTGACGAGGCATTGGTAACCTTAGGAGAGTCATAGTGATTCCTGGCAGTTCCTCACCAAAATACGCATTTTTTAGATACTGTGGAAAGTCTCTCCAAAGCGGTATTACACTAGCTGTTTATCTTCAGAGAAACTGCCAGAGGTTTCTTGACGTTGCTGATGTGAGTCTAATTGTGACGAGGTGTTGGCTACCTTAAGCGAGTCATAGTGACTCTTGCCAAATGCTCACCATGATAGACATTTTTTAGATACTGTGGCCAGTCTGCCCGAAGCAATACCCCACTAGTTCTTTAATTTAAGACAACCATCGTTACTCTTGCTAGGAGTTACTTGATGGTGCTGATTAAATTTTAATTGTGACGAGGCGTTGGCAACCTTACGAGAGTCATAGTGATTCCTGGCAGTTCCTCACGAAAATACGCATTTTTTAGATACTGTGGAAAGTCTCTCCAAAGCGGTAATCCACTAGCTGTTTATCTTAAGAGAAATTGGCAGAGGTTTCTTGAAGTTACTGACGAGAGTCTAATTGTGACGATGCATTGGCTGCCTTAAGAGAGTCATAGTTACTCTTGCCAAATGCTCACCATAATTGACATTTTTTAGATTTTGTGGCCATTCTGCCCGAAGCATTACGCAATTAGTTGTTTAAGTTAAGACAACCACCGTTACTCTTGCTAGGAGTTACTTGATATTGCTGATTAAATTTTAATTGTGACGAAGCATTGGCAACCTTACGAGAGTCATAGTGATTCCTGGCAGTTCCTCACCAAAATACGCATGTTTTAGATACTGTGGAAAGTCTCTCCAAAGCGGTAATCCACCAGCTGTTTATCTTCAGAGAAACTGCCAGAGGTTTCTTGAAGTTGCTGATGTGAGTGTAATTGTGACGAGGCATTGGATACCTTAAGCGAGTCATAGTGACTCTTGCCAAATGCTCACCATAATAGACATTTTCTAGATACTGTGGCCAGTCTGCCCGAAGCATTACGCAATTAGTTGTTAATTTAAGACAACCATCGTAACTCTTGCTAGGAGTTACTTGATGTTGCTGATTAAATTTTAATTGTGACGAGGCATTGGCAACCTTACGAGAGTCATAGTGATTCCTGGCAGTTCCTCACCAAAATACGCATCTTTTAGATACTGTGGAAAGTCTCTCCAAAGCGGTAATCCACTAGCTGTTTATCTTAAGAGAAATTGCCAGAGGTTTCTTGAAGTTGCTGACGTGAGTCTAATTGTGACGATGCATTGGCTACCTTAAGAGAGTCAAAGTGACTCTTGCCAAATGCTCACCATAATAGACATATTTTAGATACTGTGGCCAGTCTGCCCGAAGCATTACACAATTAGTTGTTTAATTTAAGACAAACACCATTACTCTTGCTAGGAGTTACTTGATGTTGCTGATTAAATTTTAATTGTGACAAGGCATTGGCAACCTTACGAGAGTCATAGTGATTCCTGGCAGTTCCTCACCAAAATACGCATTTTTTAAGTATTGTGGAAAGTCTCTCCAAAGCGGTAACCCACTAGCTGTTTATCTTCAGAGAAACTGCCAGAGGTTTCTTGAAGTTGCTGATGTGAGTCTAATTGTGACAAGGCATTGGCTACCTTTAGAGAGTCATAGCGACTCTTGCCAAATGCTCACCATAGTAGACATTTTTTAGATACTGTGGGCAGTCTGCCCGAAGCAATACGCCACTAGTTCTTTAATTTTGACAACCATCGTTACTCTTGCTAGGAGTTACTTGATGTTGCTGATTAAATTTTAATTGTGACGTGGCATTGGCAACCTTACGAGAGTCATAGTGATTCCTGGCAGTTCCTCACCAAAATACGCATTTTTTAGATACTGTGGAATGTCTCTCCAAAGCAGTAATCCACTAGCTGTTTATCTTAAGAGAAATTGCCAGAGGTTTCTTGAAGTTGCTGACGAGAGTCTAATTGTGACGATGCATTGGCTACCCTAAGAGAGTCATAGTGACTCTTGCCAAATGCTCACCATAATAGACATTTTTTAGATACTGTGGCCAGTCTGCCCGAAGCATTACGCAATTAGTTGTTTAATTTAAGACAATCACCGTTACTCTTGCTAGGAGTTACTTGATGTTGCTGATTAAAGTTTAATTGTGACGAGGCATTGGCAACCTTACGAGAGTCATAGTGATTCCTGGCAGTTCCTCACCAAAATACTCATCTTTTAGATACTGTGGAAAGTCTCTCCAAAGCGGTAATCCACTAGCTGTTTATCTTAAGAGAAATTGCCAGAGGTTTCTTGAAGTTGCTGACGAGAGTCTAATTGTGACGATGCATTGGCTACCATAAGAGAGTCATAGTGACTCTTGCCAAATGCTTACCATAATATAAATTTTTTAAATACAGTGGGCAGTCTGCCCGAAGCATTACGCAATTAGTTGTTTAATTTAAGACAAACACCGTTACTCTTGCTAGGAGTTACTTTATATTGCTGATTAAATTTTAATTGTGACGAGGCATTGGCAACCTTACGAGAGTCATAGTGTTTCCTGGCAGTTCCTCACCAAAATACACATTTTTAGATACTGTGGAAAGTCTCTCCAAAGCGGTAATCCACTAGCTGTTTATCCTCAGAGAAACTGCCAGAGGTTTCTTGAAGTTGCTGATGTGAGTCTAATTGTGACGAGGCATTGGCTACCTTAAGAGAGTTATAGTGACTCTTGCCAAATGCTCACCATCATAGATATTTTTTAGATACTGTGGCCAGTCTGCCCGAAGCATTACGCAATTAGTTGTTTAATTTAAGACAAACACCGTTACTCTTGCTATGAGTTACTTTATATTGCTGATTAAATTTTAATTGTGACGAGGCATTGGCAACCTTACGAGAGTCATAGTGATTCCTTGCACTTCCTCACCAAAATACGCATTTTTTAGATACTGTGGAAAGTCTCTCGAAAGCGGTAATCCACTAGATGTTTATCTTAGGAGCAACTGCCAGAGGTTTCTTGAAGTTGCTGATGTGAGTCTAATTGTGACGAGGCATTGGCTACCTTAAGCGAGTCATAGTGACTCTTGCCAAATGATCACCATAATAGACATTTTTTAGATACTGTGGGCAGTCTGCCCGAAGCAATACGCCACTAGTTCTTTAATTTAAGACAACCATCGTTACTCTTGCTAGGAGTTACTTGATGTTGCTGATTTAATTTTAATTGTGATGAGGCATTGACAACCTTACGAGAGTCATAGTGTTTCCTGGCAGTTCCTCACCAAAATACGCATTATTAGATACTGTGGAAAGTCTCTCCAAAGCGGTAATCCACTAGCTGTTTATCCTCAGAGAAACTGCCACAGGTTTCTTGAAGTTGCTGATGTGAGTCTAATTGTGACGAGGTGTTGGCTACCTTAAGCGAGTCATAGTGACTCTTGCCAAATGCTCACCATAATAGATATTTTTTAGATACTGTGGCCAGTCTGCCCGAAGCATTACGCAATTAGTTGTTTAATTTAAGACAACCATCGTTACTCTTGCTAGGAGTTACTTGATATTGCTGATTAAATTTTAATTGTGACGAGGCATTGGCAACCTTACGAGAGTCATAGTGATTCCTGGCAGTTTCTCACCAAAATACGCATTTTTTAGATACTGTGGAAAGTCTCTCCAAAGCGGTAATCCACTAGCTGTTTATCTTCAGAGAAACTGCCAGAGGTTTCTTGAAGTTGCTGATGTGAGTCTAATTGTGACAAGGCATTGGCTACCTTAAGCAAATCATAGTTACTCTTGCCAAATGCTCACCATAATTGACATTTTTAGATACTGTGGCCAGTCTGCCCGAAGCATTACGCAATTAGTTGTTTAAGTTAAGACAACCACCGTTACTCTTGCTAGGAGTTACTTGATATTGCTGATTAAATTTTAATTGTGTCGAGGCATTGGCAACCTTACGAGAGTCATAGTGATTCCTGGCAGTTCCTCACCAAAATACGCATTTTTTAGATACTGTGTAAAGTCTCTCCAAAGCAGTAATCCACTATATGTTTATCTTAAGAGAAATTGCCAGAGGTTTCTTGAAGTTACTGACGAGAGTCTAATTGTGACGATGCGTTGGCTACCTTAAGAGAGTCATAGTGACTCTTGCAAAATGCTCACCATAATAGACATTTTTTAGATACTGTGGCCAGTCTGCCCAAAGCATTACGCAATTAGTTGTTTAATTTAAGACAACCACCGTTACTCTTGGTAGGAGTTACTTGATGTTGCTGATTTAATTTTAATTGTGGCGAGGCATTGGCAACCTTACGAGAGTCATAGTGATTCCTGGCAGTTCCTCACCAAAATACGCATTTTTTAGATTCTGTGGAAAGTCTCTCCAAAGCGGTAATCCACTAGCTGTTTATCTTAAGAGAAAGTGACAGAGGTTTCTTGAAGTTGCTGACGTGAGTCTAATTGTAACGAGGCATTGGCTACTTTAAGCGAGTCATAGTGACTCTTGCCAAATGCTCACCATAATAGATATTTTTTAGATACTGTGGTCAGTCTGCCCGAAGCAATACGCCACTACTTCTTTAATTTAAGACAACCATCGTTTCTCTTGCTAGGAGTTACTTGATGTTGCTGATTAAATTTTAATTGTGACGAGGCATTGGCAACCTTACGAGAGTCATAGTTATTCCTGGCAGTTCCTCACCGAAATACGCATTTTTTAGATACTGTGGAATGTCTCTCCAAAGCTGTAATCCACTAGCTGTTTATCTTAAGAGAAATTGCCAGAGGTTTCTTGAAGTTGCTGACGAGAGTCTAATTGTGACGATGCATTGGCTACCCTAAGAGAGTCATAGTGACTCTTGCCAAATGCTCACCATAATAGACATTTTTTAGATACTGTGGCCAGTCTGCCCGAAGCATTACGCAATTAGTTGTTTAATTTAAGGCAACCACCGTTACTCTTGCTAGGAGTTACTTGATGTTGCTGATTTAATTTTAATTGTGACGAGGCATTGGTAACCTTAGGAGAGTCATAGTGATTCCTGGCAGTTCCTCACCAAAATACGCATTTTTTAGATACTGTGGAAAGTCTCTCCAAAGCGGTATTACACTAGCTGTTTATCTTCAGAGAAACTGCCAGAGGTTTCTTGACGTTGCTGATGTGAGTCTAATTGTGACGAGGTGTTGGCTACCTTAAGCGAGTCATAGTGACTCTTGCCAAATGCTCACCATGATAGACATTTTTTAGATACTGTGGCCAGTCTGCCCGAAGCAATACCCCACTAGTTCTTTAATTTAAGACAACCATCGTTACTCTTGCTAGGAGTTACTTGATGGTGCTGATTAAATTTTAATTGTGACGAGGCGTTGGCAACCTTACGAGAGTCATAGTGATTCCTGGCAGTTCCTCACGAAAATACGCATTTTTTAGATACTGTGGAAAGTCTCTCCAAAGCGGTAATCCACTAGCTGTTTATCTTAAGAGAAATTGGCAGAGGTTTCTTGAAGTTACTGACGAGAGTCTAATTGTGACGATGCATTGGCTGCCTTAAGAGAGTCATAGTTACTCTTGCCAAATGCTCACCATAATTGACATTTTTTAGATTTTGTGGCCATTCTGCCCGAAGCATTACGCAATTAGTTGTTTAAGTTAAGACAACCACCGTTACTCTTGCTAGGAGTTACTTGATATTGCTGATTAAATTTTAATTGTGACGAAGCATTGGCAACCTTACGAGAGTCATAGTGATTCCTGGCAGTTCCTCACCAAAATACGCATGTTTTAGATACTGTGGAAAGACTCTCCAAAGCGGTAATCCACCAGCTGTTTATCTTCAGAGAAACTGCCAGAGGTTTCTTGAAGTTGCTGATGTGAGTGTAATTGTGACGAGGCATTGGATACCTTAAGCGAGTCATAGTGACTCTTGCCAAATGCTCACCATAATAGACATTTTCTAGATACTGTGGCCAGTCTGCCCGAAGCATTACGCAATTAGTTGTTAATTTAAGACAACCATCGTAACTCTTGCTAGGAGTTACTTGATGTTGCTGATTAAATTTTAATTGTGACGAGGCATTGGCAACCTTACGAGAGTCATAGTGATTCCTGGCAGTTCCTCACCAAAATACGCATCTTTTAGATACTGTGGAAAGTCTCTCCAAAGCGGTAATCCACTAGCTGTTTATCTTAAGAGAAATTGCCAGAGGTTTCTTGAAGTTGCTGACGTGAGTCTAATTGTGACGATGCATTGGCTACCTTAAGAGAGTCAAAGTGACTCTTGCCAAATGCTCACCATAATAGACATATTTTAGATACTGTGGCCAGTCTGCCCGAAGCATTACACAATTAGTTGTTTAATTTAAGACAAACACCATTACTCTTGCTAGGAGTTACTTGATGTTGCTGATTAAATTTTAATTGTGACAAGGCATTGGCAACCTTACGAGAGTCATAGTGATTCCTGGCAGTTCCTCACCAAAATACGCATTTTTTAAGTATTGTGGAAAGTCTCTCCAAAGCGGTAACCCACTAGCTGTTTATCTTCAGAGAAACTGCCAGAGGTTTCTTGAAGTTGCTGATGTGAGTCTAATTGTGACAAGGCATTGGCTACCTTTAGAGAGTCATAGCGACTCTTGCCAAATGCTCACCATAGTAGACATTTTTTAGATACTGTGGGCAGTCTGCCCGAAGCAATACGCCACTAGTTCTTTAATTTTGACAACCATCGTTACTCTTGCTAGGAGTTACTTGATGTTGCTGATTAAATTTTAATTGTGACGTGGCATTGGCAACCTTACGAGAGTCATAGTGATTCCTGGCAGTTCCTCACCAAAATACGCATTTTTTAGATACTGTGGAATGTCTCTCCAAAGCAGTAATCCACTAGCTGTTTATCTTAAGAGAAATTGCCAGAGGTTTCTTGAAGTTGCTGACGAGAGTCTAATTGTGACGATGCATTGGCTACCCTAAGAGAGTCATAGTGACTCTTGCCAAATGCTCACCATAATAGACATTTTTTAGATACTGTGGCCAGTCTGCCCGAAGCATTACGCAATTAGTTGTTTAATTTAAGACAATCACCGTTACTCTTGCTAGGAGTTACTTGATGTTGCTGATTAAATTTTAATTGTGACGAGGCATTGGCAACCTTACGAGAGTCATAGTGATTCCTGGCAGTTTCTCACGAAAATACGCATTTTTTAGATACTGTGGAAAGTCTCTCCAAAGCGGTAATCCACTAGCTGTTTATCTTCAGAGAAACTGCCAGAGGATTCTTGAAGTTGCTGATGTGAGTCTAATTGTGACGAGTCATTGGCTACCTTAAGAGAGTCATAGTGACTCTTGCCAAATGCTCACCATAATAGACATTTTTTAGATACTGTGGCCAGTCTGCCCGAAGCATTACGCAATTATTTGTTTAATTTAAGACAACCACCGTTACTCTTGCTAGGAGTTACTTGATGTTGCTGATTAAATTATAATTGTGACGAGGCATTGGCAACCTTACGAGAGTCATAGTGATTCCTGGCAGTTCCTCACGAAAATACGCATTTTTTAGATACTGTGGAAAGTCTCTCCAAAGCGGTAATCCACTAGCTGTTTATCTTCAGAAAAACTGCCAGAGGTTTCTTGAAGTTGCTGATGTGAGTCTAATTGTGACGAGGCATTGGCTACCTTAAGAGAGTCATAGTGACTCTTGCCAAATGCTCACCATAATAGACATTTTTTAGATACTGTGGCCAGTCTGCCCGGAGCATTACGCAATTAGTTGTTTAATTTAAGGCAACCACCGTTACACTTGCTAGGAGTTACTTGATGTTGCTGATTAAATTTTAATTGTGACGAGGCATTGGCAACCTTACGAGAGTCATAGTGATTCCTGGCAGTTCCTCACCAAAATACGCATTTTTAGATACTGTGGAAAGTCTCTCCAAAGCGGTAATCCACTAGCTGTTTATCTTCAGAGAAACTGCCAGAGGTTTCTTGAAGTTGTTGACGTGAGTCTTATTGTGACGATGCATTGGCTACCTTAAGAGAGTCATAGTGACTCTTGCCAAATGCTCACCATAATAGAAATTTTTTAGATACTGTGGCCAGTTTGCCCGAAGCAATACGCCACTAGTTCCTTAATTTAAGACAACCATCGTTACTCTTGCTAGTAGTTACTTGATGTTGCTGATTTAATTTTAATTGTGACGAGGCATTGGGAACCTTACGAGAGTCACAGTGATTCCTGGCAGTTCCTCAGCAAAATACGCATTTTTTAGATACTGTGGCTAGTCTCTCCAAAGCGGTAAACCACTAGCTGTTTATCTTCAGAGAAACTGCCAGAGGTTTCTTGAAGTTGCTGATGTGAGTCTAATTGTGACGAGGCATTGGCAACCTTACGAGAATCATAGTGATTCCTGGCAGTTCCTCACCAAAATACGCATTTTTTAGATACTGTGGAAAGTCTCTATAAAGCGGTAATCCACTAGCTGTTTATCTTAAGAGAAACTGCCAGAGGTTTCTTGAAGTTGCTGACGTGAGTCTAATTGTGACGATGCATTGGCTACCTTAAGAGAGTCATAGTGACTCTTGCCAAATGCTCACCATAATAGACATTTTTTAGATACTGTGGCCAGTCTGCCCGAAGCATTACGCAATTAGTTGTTTAATTTAAGACAACCACCGTTACTTTTGCTAGGAGTTTCTTGATGTTGCTGATTAAATTTTAATTGTGACGAGGCATTGGCAACCTTACGAGAGTCATAGTGATTCCTGGCAGTTCCTCACCAAAATACGCATTTTTTAGATACTGTGGAAAGTCTCTCCAAAGTGGTATTCCACTAGCTGTTTATCTTCAGAGAAACTGCCAGAGGTTTCTTGACGTTGCTGATGTGAGTCTAATTGTGACGAGGTATTGGCTACCTTAAGCGAGTCATAGTGACTCTTGCCAAATGCTCACCATAATAGACATTTTTTACATACTGTGGCCAGTCTTCCCGGAGCAATACCCCACTAGTTCTTTAATTTAAGACATCCATCGTTACTCTTGCTAGGAGTTACTTGATGGTGCTGATTAAATTTTAATTGTGACGAGGCATTGGCAACCGTACGAGACTCATAGTGATTCCTGGCAGTTCCTCACGAAAATACGCATTTTTTAGATACTGTGGAAAGTCTCTCCAAAGCGGTAATCCACTAGCTGTTTATCTTCAGAGAAACTGCCAGAGGTTTCTTGAAGTTGCTGATGTGAGTCTAATTGTGACGAGGCATTGGCTACCTTAAGAGAGTCATAGTGACTCTTGCCAAATGCTCACCATAATAGACATTTTTTAGATACTGTGGCCAGTCTGCCCGAAGCATTACGCAATTAGTTGTTTAATTTAAGACAATCACCGTTACTCTTGCTAGGAGTTACTTGATGTTGCTGATTAAATTTTAATTGTTAAGAAGCATTGGCAACCTTACGAGAGTCATAGTGATTCCTGGCAGTTCCTCACGAAAACACGCATTTTTTAGATACTGTGGAAAGTCTCTCCAAAGCGGTATTACACTAGCTGTTTATCTTCAGAGAAACTGCCAGAGGTTTCTTGACGTTGCTGATGTGAGTCTAATTGTGACGAGGTGTTGGCTACCTTAAACGAGTTATAGTGACTCTTGCCAAATGCTCACCATAATAGACATTTTTTAGATACTGTGGCCAGTCTGCCCGAAGCATTACGCAATTAGTTGTTTAATTTAAGACAATCACCGTTACTCTTGCTAGGAGTTACTTGATGTTGCTGATTAAATTTTAATTGTGACGAGGCATTGGCAACCTTGCGAGAGTCATAGTGATTCCTGGCAGTTCCTCACCAAAATACGCTTTTTTTTTTAGATACTGTGGAAAGTCTCTCCAAAGCGGTAATCCACTAGCTGTTTATCTTCAGAGAAACTGCCAGAGGATTCTTGAAGTTGCTGATGTGAGTCTAATTGTGACGAGGCATTGGCTACCTTAAGAGAGTCATAGTGACTCTTGCCAAATGCTCACCATAATAGACATTTTTTAGATACTGTGGCCAGTCTGCCCGAAGCATTACGCAATTATTTGTTTAATTTAAGACAACCACCGTTACTCTTGCTAGGAGTTACTTGATGTTGCTGATTAAATTTTAATTGTGACGAGGCATTGGCAACCTTACGAGAGTCATAGTGATTCCTGGCAGTTCCTCACGAAAATACGCATTTTTTAGATACTGTGGAAAGTCTCTCCAAAGCGGTAATCCACTAGCTGTTTATCTTCAGAAAAACTGCCAGAGGTTTCTTGAAGTTGCTGATGTGAGTCTAATTGTGACGAGGCATTGGCTACCTTAAGAGAGTCATAGTGACTCTTGCCAAATGCTCACCATAATAGACATTTTTAGATACTGTGGCCAGTCTGCCCGGAGCATTACGCAATTAGTTGTTTAATTTAAGGCAACCACCGTTACACTTGCTAGAAGTTACTTGATGTTGCTGATTAAATTTTAATTGTGACGAGGCATTGGCAACCTTACGAGAGTCATAGTGATTCCTGGCAGTTCCTCACCAAAATACGCATTTTTAGATACTGTGGAAAGTCTCTCCAAAGCGGTAATCCACTAGCTGTTTATCTTCAGAGAAACTGCCAGAGGTTTCTTGAAGTTGTTGACGTGAGTCTTATTGTGACGATGCATTGGCTACCTTAAGAGAGTCATAGTGACTCTTGCCAAATGCTCACCATAATAGAAATTTTTTAGATACTGTGGCCAGTTTGCCCGAAGCAATACGCCACTAGTTCCTTAAATTAAGACAACCATCGTTACTCTTGCTAGTAGTTACTTGATGTTGCTGATTTAATTTTAATTGTGACGAGGCATTGGGAACCTTACGAGAGTCACAGTGATTCCTGGCAGTTCCTCAGCAAAATACGCATTTTTTAGATACTGTGGCTAGTCTCTCCAAAGCGGTAATCCACTAGCTGTTTATCTTCAGAGAAACTGCCAGAGGTTTCTTGAAGTTGCTGATGTGAGTCTAATTGTGACGAGGCATTGGCAACCTTACGAGAATCATAGTGATTCCTGGCAGTTCCTCACCAAAATACGCATTTTTTAGATACTGTGGAAAGTCTCTATAAAGCGGTAATCCACTAGCTGTTTATCTTAAGAGAAACTGCCAGAGGTTTCTTGAAGTTGCTGACGTGAGTCTAATTGGGACGATGCATTGGCTACCTTAAGAGTGTCATAGTGACTCTTGCCAAATGCTCACCATAATAGACATTTTTTAGATACTGTGGCCAGTCTGCCCGAAGCATTACGCAATTAGTTGTTTAATTTAATACAACCACCGTTACTTTTGCTAGGAGTTTCTTGATGTTGCTGATTAAATTTTAATTGCGACGAGGCATTGGCAACCTTACGAGAGTCATAGTGATTCCTGGCAGTTCCTCACCAAAATACGCATTTTTTAGATACTGTGGAAAGTCTCTCCAAAGCGGTATACCACTAGCTGTTTATCTTCAGAGAAACTGCCAGAGGTTTCTTGACGTTGCTGATGTGAGTCTAATTGTGACGAGGTATTGGCTACCTTAAGCGAGTCATAGTGACTCTTGCCAAATGCTCACCATAATAGACATTTTTTACATACTGTGGCCAGTCTTCCCGGAGCAATACCCCACTAGTTCTTTAATTTAAGACATCCATCGTTACTCTTGCTAGGAGTTACTTGATGGTGCTGATTAAATTTTAATTGTGACGAGGCATTGGCAACCTTACGAGACTCATAGTGATTCCTGGCAGTTCCTCACGAAAATACGCATTTTTTAGATACTGTGGAAAGTCTCTCCAAAGCGGTAATCCACTAGCTGTTTATCTTCAGAGAAACTGCCAGAGGTTTCTTGAAGTTGCTGATGTGAGTCTAATTGTGACGAGGCATTGGCAACCTTACGAGAGTCATAGTGATTCCTGGCAGTTCCTCACCAAAATACGCATTTTTTAGATACTGTGGAAAGTCTCTCCAAAGCGGTAATCCACTAGCTGTTTATCTTCAGAGAAACTGCCAGAGGTTTTTTGAAGTTGCTGATGTGAGTCTAATTGTGACGAGGCATTGGCTACCTTAAGAGAGTCATAGTGACTCTTGCCAATTGCTCACCATAATAGACATTTTTTAGATACTGTGGCCAGTCTGCCCGAAGCATTACGCAATTAGTTGTTTAATTTAAGACAATCACCGTTACTCTTGCTAGGAGTTACTTGATGTTGCTGATTAAATTTTAATTGTGACGAGGCATTGGCAACCTTACGAGAGTCATAGTGATTCCTGGCAGTTCCTCACGAAAATACGCATTTTTTAGATACTGTGGAAAGTCTCTCCAAAGCGGTAATCCACTAGCTGTTTATCTTCAGAGAAACTGCCAGAGGATTCTTGAAGTTGCTGATGTGAGTCTAATTGTGACGAGGCATTGGCTACCTTAAGAGAGTCATAGTGACTCTTGCCAAATGCTCACCATAATAGACATTTTTTAGATACTGTGGCCAGTCTGCCCGAAGCATTACGCAATTATTTGTTTAATTTAAGACAACCACCGTTACTCTTGCTAGGAGTTACTTGATGTTGCTGATTAAATTATAATTGTGACGAGGCATTGGCAACCTTACGAGAGTCATAGTGATTCCTGGCAGTTCCTCACGAAAATACGCATTTTTTAGATACTGTGGAAAGTCTCTCCAAAGCGGTAATCCACTAGCTGTTTATCTTCAGAAAAACTGCCAGAGGTTTCTTGAAGTTGCTGATGTGAGTCTAATTGTGACGAGGCATTGGCTACCTTAAGAGAGTCATAGTGACTCTTGCCAAATGCTCACCATAATAGACATTTTTTAGATACTGTGGCCAGTCTGCCCGGAGCATTACGCAATTAGTTGTTTAATTTAAGGCAACCACCGTTACACTTGCTAGGAGTTACTTGATGTTGCTGATTAAATTTTAATTGTGACGAGGCATTGGCAACCTTACGAGAGTCATAGTGATTCCTGGCAGTTCCTCACGAAAATACGCATCTTTTAGATACTGTGGAAAGTCTCTCCAAAGCGGTAATCCACTAGCTGTTTAACTTCAGAGAAACTGCCAGAGGTTTCTTGAAGTTGTTGACGTGAGTCTTATTGTGACGATGCATTGGCTACCTTAAGAGAGTCATAGTGACTCTTGCCAAATGCTCACCATAATAGAAATTTTTTAGATACTGTGGCCAGTTTGCCCGAAGCAATACGCCACTAGTTCCTTAATTTAAGACAACCATCGTTACTCTTGCTAGTAGTTACTTGATGTTGCTGATTTAATTTTAATTGTGACGAGGCATTGGGAACCTTACGAGAGTCATAGTGATTCCTGGCAGTTCCTCAGCAAAATACGCATTTTTTAGATACTGTGGCTAGTCTCTCCAAAGCGGTAATCCACTAGCTGTTTATCTTCAGAGAAACTGCCAGAGGTTTCTTGAAGTTGCTGATGTGAGTCTAATTGTGACGAGGCATTGGCAACCTTACGAGAATCATAGTGATTCCTGGCAGTTCCTCACCAAAATACGCATTTTTTAGATACTGTGTAAAGTCTCTATAAAGCGGTAATCCACTAGCTGTTTATCTTAAGAGAAACTGCCAGAGGTTTCTTGAAGTTGCTGACGTGAGTCTAATTGTGACGATGCATTGGCTACCTTAAGAGAGTCATAGTGACTCTTGCCAAATGCTCACCATAATAGACATTTTTTAGATACTGTGGCCAGTCTGCCCGAAGCATTACGCAATTAGTTGTTTAATTTAAGACAACCACCGTTACTTTTGCTAGGAGTTTCTTGATGTTGCTGATTAAATTTTAATTGTGACGAGGCATTGGCAACCTTACGAGAGTCATAGTGATTCCTGGCAGTTCCTCACCAAAATACGCATTTTTTAGATACTGTGGAAAGTCTCTCCAAAGCGGTAATCCACTAGCTGTTTATCTTCAGAGAAACTGCCAGAGGTTTTTTGAAGTTGCTGATGTGAGTCTAATTGTGACGAGGCATTGGCTACCTTAAGAGAGTCATAGTGACTCCTGCCAATTGCTCACCATAATAGGCATTTTTTAGATACTGTGGCCAGTCTGCCCGAAGCATTACGCAATTAGTTGTTTAATTTAAGACAATCACCGTTACTCTTGCTAGGAGTTACTTGATGTTGCTGATTAAATTTTAATTGTGACGAGGCATTGGCAACCTTACGAGAGTCATAGTGATTCCTGGCAGTTCCTCACGAAAATACGCATTTTTTAGATACTGTGGAAAGTCTCTCCAAAGCGGTAATCCACTAGCTGTTTATCTTCAGAATAACTGCCAGAGGTTTCTTGAAGTTGCTGATGTGAGTCTAATTGTGACGAGGCATTGGCTACCTTAAGAGAGTCATAGTGACTCTTGCCAAATGCTCACCATAATAGACATTTTTTAGATACTGTGGCCAGTCTGCCCGGAGCATTACGCAATTAGTTGTTTAATTTAAGGCAACCACCGTTACACTTGCTAGGAGTTACTTGATGTTGCTGATTAAATTTTAATTGTGACGAGGCATTGGCAACCTTACGAGAGTCATAGTGATTCCTGGCAGTTCCTCACCAAAATACGCATTTTTAGATACTGTGGAAAGTCTCTCCAAAGCGGTAATCCACTAGCTGTTTATCTTCAGAGAAACTGCCAGAGGTTTCTTGAAGTTGTTGACGTGAGTCTTATTGTGACGATGCATTGGCTACCTTAAGAGAGTCATAGTGACTCTTGCCAAATGCTCACCATAATAGAAATTTTTTAGATACTGTGGCCAGTTTGCCCGAAGCAATACGCCACTAGTTCCTTAAATTAAGACAACCATCGTTACTCTTGCTAGTAGTTACTTGATGTTGCTGATTTAATTTTAATTGTGACGAGGCATTGGGAACCTTACGAGAGTCACAGTGATTCCTGGCAGTTCCTCAGCAAAATACGCATTTTTTAGATACTGTGGCTAGTCTCTCCAAAGCGGTAATCCACTAGCTGTTTATCTTCAGAGAAACTGCCAGAGGTTTCTTGAAGTTGCTGATGTGAGTCTAATTGTGACGAGGCATTGGCAACCTTACGAGAATCATAGTGATTCCTGGCAGTTCCTCACCAAAATACGCATTTTTTAGATACTGTGGAAAGTCTCTATAAAGCGGTAATCCACTAGCTGTTTATCTTAAGAGAAACTGCCAGAGGTTTCTTGAAGTTGCTGACGTGAGTCTAATTGTGACGATGCATTGGCTACCTTAAGAGTGTCATAGTGACTCTTGCCAAATGCTCACCATAATAGACATTTTTTAGATACTGTGGCCAGTCTGCCCGAAGTATTACGCAATTAGTTGTTTAATTTAAGACAACCACCGTTACTTTTGCTAGGAGTTTCTTGATGTTGCTGATTAAATTTTAATTGCGACGAGGCATTGGCAACCTTACGAGAGTCATAGTGATTCCTGGCAGTTCCTCACCAAAATACGCATTTTTTAGATACTGTGGAAAGTCTCTCCAAAGCGGTATACCACTAGCTGTTTATCTTCAGAGAAACTGCCAGAGGTTTCTTGACGTTGCTGATGTGAGTCTAATTGTGACGAGGTATTGGCTACCTTAAGCGAGTCATAGTGACTCTTGCCAAATGCTCACCATAATAGACATTTTTTACATACTGTGGCCAGTCTTCCCGGAGCAATACCCCACTAGTTCTTTAATTTAAGACATCCATCGTTACTCTTGCTAGGAGTTACTTGATGGTGCTGATTAAATTTTAATTGTGACGAGGCATTGGCAACCTTACGAGACTCATAGTGATTCCTGGCAGTTCCTCACGAAAATACGCATTTTTTAGATACTGTGGAAAGTCTCTCCAAAGCGGTAATCCACTAGCTGTTTATCTTCAGAGAAACTGCCAGAGGTTTCTTGAAGTTGCTGATGTGAGTCTAATTGTGACGAGGCATTGGCTACCTTAAGAGAGTCATAGTGACTCTTGCCAAATGCTCACCATAATAGACATTTTTTAGATACTGTGGCCAGTCTGCCCGAAGCATTACGCAATTAGTTGTTTAATTTAAGACAACCACCGTTACTTTTGCTAGGAGTTACTTGATGTTGCTGATTAAATTTTAATTGTGACGAAGCATTGGCAACCTTACGAGAGTCATAGGGATTCCTGGCAGTTCCTCACGAAATACGCATTTTTTAGATACTGTGGAAAGTCTCTCCAAAGCGGTAATCCACTAGCTGTTTATCTTCAGAGAAACTGCCAGAGGTTTCTTGAAGTTGCTGATGTGAGTCTAATTGTGACGAGGCATTGGCTACCTTATGAGAGTCATAGTGACTCTTGCTAAATGCTCACCATAATAGACATTTTTTAGATACTGTGGCCAGTCTGCCTGGAGCATTACGCAATTAGTTGTTTAATTTAAGACAACCACCGTTACACTTGCTAGGAGTTACTTGATGTTGCTGATTTAATTTTAATTGTGACGAGGCATTGGCAACCTTACGAGAGTCATAGTGATTCCTGGCAGTTCCTCACCAAAATACGCTTTTTTAGATACTGTGGAAAGTCTCTCCAAAGCGGTAATCCACTAGCTGTTTATCTTCAGAGAAACTGCCAGAGGTTTCTTGAAGTTGCTGATGTGAGTCTAATTGTGACGAGGCATTGGCTACCTTAAGAGAGTCATAGTGACTCTTGCCAAATGCTCACCATAATAGACATTATTTAGATACTGTGGCCAGTCTGCCCGAAGAACTACGCAATTAGTTGTTAAATTAAGACAACCACCGTTACTCTTGCTAGGAGTTACTTGATGTTGCTGATTAAATTTTAATTGTGACGAGGCATTGGCAACTTTACGAGAGTCATAGTGATTCCTGGCAGTTCCTCTTCAAAATACGCATTTTTTAGTTACTGTGGAAAGTCTCTATAAAGCGGTAATCCACTACCTGTTTATCTTAAGAGAAACTGCCAGAGGTTTCTTGAAGTTGTTGACGTGAGTCTAATTGTGACGATGCATTGGCTACCTTAAGAGAGTCATAGTGACTCTTGCCAAATGCTCATCATAATAGACATTTTTTAGATACTGTGGCCAGTCTGCCCGAAGCAATACGCCACTAGTTCCTTAATTTAAGACAACCATCGTTACTCTTGCTAGGAGTTACTTGATGTTGCTGATTTAATTTTAATTGTGACGAGGCATTGGTAACCTTAAGAGAGTCATAGTGATTCCTGGCAGTTCCTCACGAAAATACGCATCTTTTAGATACTGTGGAAAGTCTCTCCAAAGCGGTATTACACTAGCTGTTTATCTTCAGAGAAACTGCCAGAGGTTTCTTGACGTTGCTGATGTGAGTCTAATTGTGACGAGGTATTGGCTACCTTAAGCGAGTCATAGTGACTCTTGCCAAATGCTCACCATAATAGACATTTTTTAGATACTGTGGCCAGTCTGCCCGAAGCAATACCCCACTAGTTCTTTAATTTAAGACAACCATCGTTACTCTTGCTAGGAGTTACTTGATGGTGCTGATTAAATTTTAATTGTGACGAGGCATTGGCAACCTTACGAGAGTCATAGTGATTCCTGGCAGTTCCTCACGAAAATACGCATTTTTTAGATACTGTGGAAAGTCTCTCCAAAGCGGTAATCCACTAGCTGTTTATCTTCAGAGAAACTGCCAGAGGTTTCTTGAAGTTGTTGACGTGAGTCTTATTGTGACGATGCATTGGCTACCTTAAGAGAGTCATAGTGACTCTTGCCAAATGCTCACCATAATAGAAATTTTTTAGATACTGTGGCCAGTTTGCCCGAAGCAATACGCCACTAGTTCCTTAATTTAAGACAACCATCGTTACTCTTGCTAGTAGTTACTTGATGTTGCTGATTTAATTTTAATTGTGACGAGGCATTGGGAACCTTACGAGAGTCATAGTGATTCCTGGCAGTTCCTCAGCAAAATACGCATTTTTTAGATACTGTGGCTAGTCTCTCCAAAGCGGTAATCCACTAGCTGTTTATCTTCAGAGAAACTGCCAGAGGTTTCTTGAAGTTGCTGATGTGAGTCTAATTGTGACGAGGCATTGGCAACCTTACGAGAATCATAGTGATTCCTGGCAGTTCCTCACCAAAATACGCATTTTTTAGATACTGTGTAAAGTCTCTATAAAGCGGTAATCCACTAGCTGTTTATCTTAAGAGAAACTGCCAGAGGTTTCTTGAAGTTGCTGACGTGAGTCTAATTGTGACGATGCATTGGCTACCTTAAGAGAGTCATAGTGACTCTTGCCAAATGCTCACCATAATAGACATTTTTTAGATACTGTGGCCAGTCTGCCCGAAGCATTACGCAATTAGTTGTTTAATTTAAGACAACCACCGTTACTTTTGCTAGGAGTTTCTTGATGTTGCTGATTAAATTTTAATTGTGACGAGGCATTGGCAACCTTACGAGAGTCATAGTGATTCCTGGCAGTTCCTCACCAAAATACGCATTTTTTAGATACTGTGGAAAGTCTCTCCAAAGCGGTAATCCACTAGCTGTTTATCTTCAGAGAAACTGCCAGAGGTTTTTTGAAGTTGCTGATGTGAGTCTAATTGTGACGAGGCATTGGCTACCTTAAGAGAGTCATAGTGACTCCTGCCAATTGCTCACCATAATAGGCATTTTTTAGATACTGTGGCCAGTCTGCCCGAAGCATTACGCAATTAGTTGTTTAATTTAAGACAATCACCGTTACTCTTGCTAGGAGTTACTTGATGTTGCTGATTAAATTTTAATTGTGACGAGGCATTGGCAACCTTACGAGAGTCATAGTGATTCCTGGCAGTTCCTCACGAAAATACGCATTTTTTAGATACTGTGGAAAGTCTCTCCAAAGCGGTAATCCACTAGCTGTTTATCTTCAGAATAACTGCCAGAGGTTTCTTGAAGTTGCTGATGTGAGTCTAATTGTGACGAGGCATTGGCTACCTTAAGAGAGTCATAGTGACTCTTGCCAAATGCTCACCATAATAGACATTTTTTAGATACTGTGGCCAGTCTGCCCGGAGCATTACGCAATTAGTTGTTTAATTTAAGGCAACCACCGTTACACTTGCTAGGAGTTACTTGATGTTGCTGATTAAATTTTAATTGTGACGAGGCATTGGCAACCTTACGAGAGTCATAGTGATTCCTGGCAGTTCCTCACCAAAATACGCATTTTTAGATACTGTGGAAAGTCTCTCCAAAGCGGTAATCCACTAGCTGTTTATCTTCAGAGAAACTGCCAGAGGTTTCTTGAAGTTGTTGACGTGAGTCTTATTGTGACGATGCATTGGCTACCTTAAGAGAGTCATAGTGACTCTTGCCAAATGCTCACCATAATAGAAATTTTTTAGATACTGTGGCCAGTTTGCCCGAAGCAATACGCCACTAGTTCCTTAAATTAAGACAACCATCGTTACTCTTGCTAGTAGTTACTTGATGTTGCTGATTTAATTTTAATTGTGACGAGGCATTGGGAACCTTACGAGAGTCACAGTGATTCCTGGCAGTTCCTCAGCAAAATACGCATTTTTTAGATACTGTGGCTAGTCTCTCCAAAGCGGTAATCCACTAGCTGTTTATCTTCAGAGAAACTGCCAGAGGTTTCTTGAAGTTGCTGATGTGAGTCTAATTGTGACGAGGCATTGGCAACCTTACGAGAATCATAGTGATTCCTGGCAGTTCCTCACCAAAATACGCATTTTTTAGATACTGTGGAAAGTCTCTATAAAGCGGTAATCCACTAGCTGTTTATCTTAAGAGAAACTGCCAGAGGTTTCTTGAAGTTGCTGACGTGAGTCTACTTGTGACGATGCATTGGCTACCTTAAGAGTGTCATAGTGACTCTTGCCAAATGCTCACCATAATAGACATTTTTTAGATACTGTGGCCAGTCTGCCCGAAGTATTACGCAATTAGTTGTTTAATTTAAGACAACCACCGTTACTTTTGCTAGGAGTTTCTTGATGTTGCTGATTAAATTTTAATTGCGACGAGGCATTGGCAACCTTACGAGAGTCATAGTGATTCCTGGCAGTTCCTCACGAAAATACGCATTTTTTAGATACTGTGGAAAGTCTCTCCAAAGCGGTAATCCACTAGCTGTTTATCTTCAGAATAACTGCCAGAGGTTTCTTGAAGTTGCTGATGTGAGTCTAATTGTGACGAGGCATTGGCTACCTTAAGAGAGTCATAGTGACTCTTGCCAAATGCTCACCATAATAGACATTTTTTAGATACTGTGGCCAGTCTGCCCGGAGCATTACGCAATTAGTTGTTTAATTTAAGGCAACCACCGTTACACTTGCTAGGAGTTACTTGATGTTGCTGATTAAATTTTAATTGTGACGAGGCATTGGCAACCTTACGAGAGTCATAGTGATTCCTGGCAGTTCCTCACCAAAATACGCATTTTTAGATACTGTGGAAAGTCTCTCCAAAGCGGTAATCCACTAGCTGTTTATCTTCAGAGAAACTGCCAGAGGTTTCTTGAAGTTGTTGACGTGAGTCTTATTGTGACGATGCATTGGCTACCTTAAGAGAGTCATAGTGACTCTTGCCAAATGCTCACCATAATAGAAATTTTTTAGATACTGTGGCCAGTTTGCCCGAAGCAATACGCCACTAGTTCCTTAAATTAAGACAACCATCGTTACTCTTGCTAGTAGTTACTTGATGTTGCTGATTTAATTTTAATTGTGACGAGGCATTGGGAACCTTACGAGAGTCACAGTGATTCCTGGCAGTTCCTCAGCAAAATACGCATTTTTTAGATACTGTGGCTAGTCTCTCCAAAGCGGTAATCCACTAGCTGTTTATCTTCAGAGAAACTGCCAGAGGTTTCTTGAAGTTGCTGATGTGAGTCTAATTGTGACGAGGCATTGGCAACCTTACGAGAATCATAGTGATTCCTGGCAGTTCCTCACCAAAATACGCATTTTTTAGATACTGTGGAAAGTCTCTATAAAGCGGTAATCCACTAGCTGTTTATCTTAAGAGAAACTGCCAGAGGTTTCTTGAAGTTGCTGACGTGAGTCTACTTGTGACGATGCATTGGCTACCTTAAGAGTGTCATAGTGACTCTTGCCAAATGCTCACCATAATAGACATTTTTTAGATACTGTGGCCAGTCTGCCCGAAGTATTACGCAATTAGTTGTTTAATTTAAGACAACCACCGTTACTTTTGCTAGGAGTTTCTTGATGTTGCTGATTAAATTTTAATTGCGACGAGGCATTGGCAACCTTACGAGAGTCATAGTGATTCCTGGCAGTTCCTCACGAAAATACGCATTTTTTAGATACTGTGGAAAGTCTCTCCAAAGCGGTAATCCACTAGCTGTTTATCTTCAGAATAACTGCCAGAGGTTTCTTGAAGTTGCTGATGTGAGTCTAATTGTGACGAGGCATTGGCTACCTTAAGAGAGTCATAGTGACTCTTGCCAAATGCTCACCATAATAGACATTTTTTAGATACTGTGGCCAGTCTGCCCGGAGCATTACGCAATTAGTTGTTTAATTTAAGGCAACCACCGTTACACTTGCTAGGAGTTACTTGATGTTGCTGATTAAATTTTAATTGTGACGAGGCATTGGCAACCTTACGAGAGTCATAGTGATTCCTGGCAGTTCCTCACCAAAATACGCATTTTTAGATACTGTGGAAAGTCTCTCCAAAGCGGTAATCCACTAGCTGTTTATCTTCAGAGAAACTGCCAGAGGTTTCTTGAAGTTGTTGACGTGAGTCTTATTGTGACGATGCATTGGCTACCTTAAGAGAGTCATAGTGACTCTTGCCAAATGCTCACCATAATAGAAATTTTTTAGATACTGTGGCCAGTTTGCCCGAAGCAATACGCCACTAGTTCCTTAAATTAAGACAACCATCGTTACTCTTGCTAGTAGTTACTTGATGTTGCTGATTTAATTTTAATTGTGACGAGGCATTGGGAACCTTACGAGAGTCACAGTGATTCCTGGCAGTTCCTCAGCAAAATACGCATTTTTTAGATACTGTGGCTAGTCTCTCCAAAGCGGTAATCCACTAGCTGTTTATCTTCAGAGAAACTGCCAGAGGTTTCTTGAAGTTGCTGATGTGAGTCTAATTGTGACGAGGCATTGGCAACCTTACGAGAATCATAGTGATTCCTGGCAGTTCCTCACCAAAATACGCATTTTTTAGATACTGTGGAAAGTCTCTATAAAGCGGTAATCCACTAGCTGTTTATCTTAAGAGAAACTGCCAGAGGTTTCTTGAAGTTGCTGACGTGAGTCTAATTGGGACGATGCATTGGCTACCTTAAGAGTGTCATAGTGACTCTTGCCAAATGCTCACCATAATAGACATTTTTTAGATACTGTGGCCAGTCTGCCCGAAGCATTACGCAATTAGTTGTTTAATTTAAGACAACCACCGTTACTTTTGCTAGGAGTTTCTTGATGTTGCTGATTAAATTTTAATTGCGACGAGGCATTGGCAACCTTACGAGAGTCATAGTGATTCCTGGCAGTTCCTCACCAAAATACGCATTTTTTAGATACTGTGGAAAGTCTCTCCAAAGCGGTATACCACTAGCTGTTTATCTTCAGAGAAACTGCCAGAGGTTTCTTGACGTTGCTGATGTGAGTCTAATTGTGACGAGGTATTGGCTACCTTAAGCGAGTCATAGTGACTCTTGCCAAATGCTCACCATAATAGACATTTTTTACATACTGTGGCCAGTCTTCCCGGAGCAATACCCCACTAGTTCTTTAATTTAAGACATCCATCGTTACTCTTGCTAGGAGTTACTTGATGGTACTGATTAAATTTTAATTGTGACGAGGCATTGGCAACCTTACGAGACTCATAGTGATTCCTGGCAGTTCCTCACGAAAATACGCATTTTTTAGATACTGTGGAAAGTCTCTCCAAAGCGGTAATCCACTAGCTGTTTATCTTCAGAGAAACTGCCAGAGGTTTCTTGAAGTTGCTGATGTGAGTCTAATTGTGACGAGGCATTGGCAACCTTACGAGAGTCATAGTGATTCCTGGCAGTTCCTCACCAAAATACGCATTTTTTAGATACTGTGGAAAGTCTCTCCAAAGCGGTAATCCACTAGCTGTTTATCTTCAGAGAAACTGCCAGAGGTTTTTTGAAGTTGCTGATGTGAGTCTAATTGTGACGAGGCATTGGCTACCTTAAGAGAGTCATAGTGACTCTTGCCAATTGCTCACCATAATAGACATTTTTTAGATACTGTGGCCAGTCTGCCCGAAGCATTACGCAATTAGTTGTTTAATTTAAGACAATCACCGTTACTCTTGCTAGGAGTTACTTGATGTTGCTGATTAAATTTTAATTGTGACGAGGCATTGGCAACCTTACGAGAGTCATAGTGATTCCTGGCAGTTCCTCACGAAAATACGCATTTTTTAGATACTGTGGAAAGTCTCTCCAAAGCGGTAATCCACTAGCTGTTTATCTTCAGAGAAACTGCCAGAGGATTCTTGAAGTTGCTGATGTGAGTCTAATTGTGACGAGGCATTGGCTACCTTAAGAGAGTCATAGTGACTCTTGCCAAATGCTCACCATAATAGACATTTTTTAGATACTGTGGCCAGTCTGCCCGAAGCATTACGCAATTATTTGTTTAATTTAAGACAACCACCGTTACTCTTGCTAGGAGTTACTTGATGTTGCTGATTAAATTATAATTGTGACGAGGCATTGGCAACCTTACGAGAGTCATAGTGATTCCTGGCAGTTCCTCACGAAAATACGCATTTTTTAGATACTGTGGAAAGTCTCTCCAAAGCGGTAATCCACTAGCTGTTTATCTTCAGAAAAACTGCCAGAGGTTTCTTGAAGTTGCTGATGTGAGTCTAATTGTGACGAGGCATTGGCTACCTTAAGAGAGTCATAGTGACTCTTGCCAAATGCTCACCATAATAGACATTTTTTAGATACTGTGGCCAGTCTGCCCGGAGCATTACGCAATTAGTTGTTTAATTTAAGGCAACCACCGTTACACTTGCTAGGAGTTACTTGATGTTGCTGATTAAATTTTAATTGTGACGAGGCATTGGCAACCTTACGAGAGTCATAGTGATTCCTGGCAGTTCCTCACGAAAATACGCATTTTTTAGATACTGTGGAAAGTCTCTCCAAAGCGGTAATCCACTAGCTGTTTATCTTCAGAGAAACTGCCAGAGGTTTCTTGAAGTTGTTGACGTGAGTCTAATTGTGACGATGCATTGGCTACCTTAAGAGAGTCATAGTGACTCTTGCCAAATGCTCACCATAATAGAAATTTTTTAGATACTGTGGCCAGTTTGCCCGAAGCAATACGCCACTAGTTCCTTAATTTAAGACAACCATCGTTACTCTTGCTAGTAGTTACTTGATGTTGCTGATTTAATTTTAATTGTGACGAGGCATTGGGAACCTTACGAGAGTCATAGTGATTCCTGGCAGTTCCTCAGCAAAATACGCATTTTTTAGATACTGTGGCTAGTCTCTCCAAAGCGGTAATCCACTAGCTGTTTATCTTCAGAGAAACTGCCAGAGGTTTCTTGAAGTTGCTGATGTGAGTCTAATTGTGACGAGGCATTGGCAACCTTACGAGAATCATAGTGATTCCTGGCAGTTCCTCACCAAAATACGCATTTTTTAGATACTGTGTAAAGTCTCTATAAAGCGGTAATCCACTAGCTGTTTATCTTAAGAGAAACTGCCAGAGGTTTCTTGAAGTTGCTGACGTGAGTCTAATTGTGACGATGCATTGGCTACCTTAAGAGAGTCATAGTGACTCTTGCCAAATGCTCACCATAATAGACATTTTTTAGATACTGTGGCCAGTCTGCCCGAAGCATTACGCAATTAGTTGTTTAATTTAAGACAACCACCGTTACTTTTGCTAGGAGTTTCTTGATGTTGCTGATTAAATTTTAATTGTGACGAGGCATTGGCAACCTTACGAGAGTCATAGTGATTCCTGGCAGTTCCTCACCAAAATACGCATTTTTTAGATACTGTGGAAAGTCTCTCCAAAGCGGTAATCCACTAGCTGTTTATCTTCAGAGAAACTGCCAGAGGTTTTTTGAAGTTGCTGATGTGAGTCTAATTGTGACGAGGCATTGGCTACCTTAAGAGAGTCATAGTGACTCCTGCCAATTGCTCACCATAATAGGCATTTTTTAGATACTGTGGCCAGTCTGCCCGAAGCATTACGCAATTAGTTGTTTAATTTAAGACAATCACCGTTACTCTTGCTAGGAGTTACTTGATGTTGCTGATTAAATTTTAATTGTGACGAGGCATTGGCAACCTTACGAGAGTCATAGTGATTCCTGGCAGTTCCTCACGAAAATACACATTTTTTAGATACTGTGGAAAGTCTCTCCAAAGCGGTAATCCACTAGCTGTTTATCTTCAGAATAACTGCCAGAGGTTTCTTGAAGTTGCTGATGTGAGTCTAATTGTGACGAGGCATTGGCTACCTTAAGAGAGTCATAGTGACTCTTGCCAAATGCTCACCATAATAGACATTTTTTAGATACTGTGGCCAGTCTGCCCGGAGCATTACGCAATTAGTTGTTTAATTTAAGGCAACCACCGTTACACTTGCTAGGAGTTACTTGATGTTGCTGATTAAATTTTAATTGTGACGAGGCATTGGCAACCTTACGAGAGTCATAGTGATTCCTGGCAGTTCCTCACCAAAATACGCATTTTTTAGATACTGTGGAAAGTCTCTATAAAGCGGTAATCCACTAGCTGTTTATCTTAAGAGAAACTGCCAGAGGTTTCTTGAAGTTGCTGACGTGAGTCTAATTGTGACGATGCATTGGCTACCTTAAGAGTGTCATAGTGACTCTTGCCAAATGCTCACCATAATAGACATTTTTTAGATACTGTGGCCAGTCTGCCCGAAGTATTACGCAATTAGTTGTTTAATTTAAGACAACCACCGTTACTTTTGCTAGGAGTTTCTTGATGTTGCTGATTAAATTTTAATTGCGACGAGGCATTGGCAACCTTACGAGAGTCATAGTGATTCCTGGCAGTTCCTCACCAAAATACGCATTTTTTAGATACTGTGGAAAGTCTCTCCAAAGCGGTATACCACTAGCTGTTTATCTTCAGAGAAACTGCCAGAGGTTTCTTGACGTTGCTGATGTGAGTCTAATTGTGACGAGGTATTGGCTACCTTAAGCGAGTCATAGTGACTCTTGCCAAATGCTCACCATAATAGACATTTTTTACATACTGTGGCCAGTCTTCCCTTAGCAATACCCCACTAGTTCTTTAATTTAAGACATCCATCGTTACTCTTGCTAGGAGTTACTTGATGGTGCTGATTAAATTTTAATTGTGACGAGGCATTGGCAACCTTACGAGACTCATAGTGATTCCTGGCAGTTCCTCACGAAAATACGCATTTTTTAGATACTGTGGAAAGTCTCTCCAAAGCGGTAATCCACTAGCTGTTTATCTTCAGAGAAACTGCCAGAGGTTTCTTGAAGTTGCTGATGTGAGTCTAATTGTGACGAGGCATTGGCTACCTTAAGAGAGTCATAGTGACTCTTGCCAAATGCTCACCATAATAGACATTTTTTAGATACTGTGGCCAGTCTGCCCGAAGCATTACGCAATTAGTTGTTTAATTTAAGACAACCACCGTTACTTTTGCTAGGAGTTACTTGATGTTGCTGATTAAATTTTAATTGTGACGAAGCATTGGCAACCTTACGAGAGTCATAGGGATTCCTGGCAGTTCCTCACGAAATACGCATTTTTTAGATACTGTGGAAAGTCTCTCCAAAGCGGTAATCCACTAGCTGTTTATCTTCAGAGAAACTGCCAGAGGTTTCTTGAAGTTGCTGATGTGAGTCTAATTGTGACGAGGCATTGGCTACCTTATGAGAGTCTTAGTGACTCTTGCTAAATGCTCACCATAATAGACATTTTTTAGATACTGTGGCCAGTCTGCCTGGAGCATTACGCAATTAGTTGTTTAATTTAAGACAACCACCGTTACACTTGCTAGGAGTTACTTGATGTTGCTGATTTAATTTTAATTGTGACGAGGCATTGGCAACCTTACGAGAGTCATAGTGATTCCTGGCAGTTCCTCACCAAAATACGCTTTTTTAGATACTGTGGAAAGTCTCTCCAAAGCGGTAATCCACTAGCTGTTTATCTTCAGAGAAACTGCCAGAGGTTTCTTGAAGTTGCTGATGTGAGTCTAATTGTGACGAGGCATTGGCTACCTTAAGAGAGTCATAGTGACTCTTGCCAAATGCTCACCATAATAGACATTATTTAGATACTGTGGCCAGTCTGCCCGAAGAACTACGCAATTAGTTGTTAAATTAAGACAACCACCGTTACTCTTGCTAGGAGTTACTTGATGTTGCTGATTAAATTTTAATTGTGACGAGGCATTGGCAACTTTACGAGAGTCATAGTGATTCCTGGCAGTTCCTCTTCAAAATACGCATTTTTTAGTTACTGTGGAAAGTCTCTATAAAGCGGTAATCCACTACCTGTTTATCTTAAGAGAAACTGCCAGAGGTTTCTTGAAGTTGTTGACGTGAGTCTAATTGTGACGATGCATTGGCTACCTTAAGAGAGTCATAGTGACTCTTGCCAAATGCTCATCATAATAGACATTTTTTAGATACTGTGGCCAGTCTGCCCGAAGCAATACGCCACTAGTTCCTTAATTTAAGACAACCATCGTTACTCTTGCTAGGAGTTACTTGATGTTGCTGATTTAATTTTAATTGTGACGAGGCATTGGTAACCTTAAGAGAGTCATAGTGATTCCTGGCAGTTCCTCACGAAAATACGCATCTTTTAGATACTGTGGAAAGTCTCTCCAAAGCGGTATTACACTAGCTGTTTATCTTCAGAGAAACTGCCAGAGGTTTCTTGACGTTGCTGATGTGAGTCTAATTGTGACGAGGTATTGGCTACCTTAAGCGAGTCATAGTGACTCTTGCCAAATGCTCACCATAATAGACATTTTTTAGATACTGTGGCCAGTCTGCCCGAAGCAATACCCCACTAGTTCTTTAATTTAAGACAACCATCGTTACTCTTGCTAGGAGTTACTTGATGGTGCTGATTAAATTTTAATTGTGACGAGGCATTGGCAACCTTACGAGAGTCATAGTGATTCCTGGCAGTTCCTCACGAAAATACGCATTTTTTAGATACTGTGGAAAGTCTCTCCAAAGCGGTAATCCACTAGCTGTTTATCTTCAGAGAAACTGCCAGAGGTTTCTTGAAGTTGTTGACGTGAGTCTTATTGTGACGATGCATTGGCTACCTTAAGAGAGTCATAGTGACTCTTGCCAAATGCTCACCATAATAGAAATTTTTTAGATACTGTGGCCAGTTTGCCCGAAGCAATACGCCACTAGTTCCTTAATTTAAGACAACCATCGTTACTCTTGCTAGTAGTTACTTGATGTTGCTGATTTAATTTTAATTGTGACGAGGCATTGGGAACCTTACGAGAGTCATAGTGATTCCTGGCAGTTCCTCAGCAAAATACGCATTTTTTAGATACTGTGGCTAGTCTCTCCAAAGCGGTAATCCACTAGCTGTTTATCTTCAGAGAAACTGCCAGAGGTTTCTTGTAGTTGCTGATGTGAGTCTAATTGTGACGAGGCATTGGCAACCTTACGAGAATCATAGTGATTCCTGGCAGTTCCTCACCAAAATACGCATTTTTTAGATACTGTGTAAAGTCTCTATAAAGCGGTAATCCACTAGCTGTTTATCTTAAGAGAAACTGCCAGAGGTTTCTTGAAGTTGCTGACGTGAGTCTAATTGTGACGATGCATTGGCTACCTTAAGAGAGTCATAGTGACTCTTGCCAAATGCTCACCATAATAGACATTTTTTAGATACTGTGGCCAGTCTGCCCGAAGCATTACGCAATTAGTTGTTTAATTTAAGACAACCACCGTTACTTTTGCTAGGAGTTTCTTGATGTTGCTGATTAAATTTTAATTGTGACGAGGCATTGGCAACCTTACGAGACTCATAGTGATTCCTGGCAGTTCCTCACGAAAATACGCATTTTTTAGATACTGTGGAAAGTCTCTCCAAAGCGGTAATCCACTAGCTGTTTATCTTCAGAGAAACTGCCAGAGGTTTCTTGAAGTTGCTGATGTGAGTCTAATTGTGACGAGGCATTGGCTACCTTAAGAGAGTCATAGTGACTCTTGCCAAATGCTCACCATAATAGACATTTTTTAGATACTGTGGCCAGTCTGCCCGAAGCATTACGCAATTAGTTGTTTAATTTAAGACAACCACCGTTACTTTTGCTAGGAGTTACTTGATGTTGCTGATTAAATTTTAATTGTGACGAAGCATTGGCAACCTTACGAGAGTCATAGGGATTCCTGGCAGTTCCTCACGAAATACGCATTTTTTAGATACTGTGGAAAGTCTCTCCAAAGCGGTAATCCACTAGCTGTTTATCTTCAGAGAAACTGCCAGAGGTTTCTTGAAGTTGCTGATGTGAGTCTAATTGTGACGAGGCATTGGCTACCTTATGAGAGTCTTAGTGACTCTTGCTAAATGCTCACCATAATAGACATTTTTTAGATACTGTGGCCAGTCTGCCTGGAGCATTACGCAATTAGTTGTTTAATTTAAGACAACCACCGTTACACTTGCTAGGAGTTACTTGATGTTGCTGATTTAATTTTAATTGTGACGAGGCATTGGCAACCTTACGAGAGTCATAGTGATTCCTGGCAGTTCCTCACCAAAATACGCTTTTTTAGATACTGTGGAAAGTCTCTCCAAAGCGGTAATCCACTAGCTGTTTATCTTCAGAGAAACTGCCAGAGGTTTCTTGAAGTTGCTGATGTGAGTCTAATTGTGACGAGGCATTGGCTACCTTAAGAGAGTCATAGTGACTCTTGCCAAATGCTCACCATAATAGACATTATTTAGATACTGTGGCCAGTCTGCCCGAAGAACTACGCAATTAGTTGTTAAATTAAGACAACCACCGTTACTCTTGCTAGGAGTTACTTGATGTTGCTGATTAAATTTTAATTGTGACGAGGCATTGGCAACTTTACGAGAGTCATAGTGATTCCTGGCAGTTCCTCTTCAAAATACGCATTTTTTAGTTACTGTGGAAAGTCTCTATAAAGCGGTAATCCACTACCTGTTTATCTTAAGAGAAACTGCCAGAGGTTTCTTGAAGTTGTTGACGTGAGTCTAATTGTGACGATGCATTGGCTACCTTAAGAGAGTCATAGTGACTCTTGCCAAATGCTCATCATAATAGACATTTTTTAGATACTGTGGCCAGTCTGCCCGAAGCAATACGCCACTAGTTCCTTAATTTAAGACAACCATCGTTACTCTTGCTAGGAGTTACTTGATGTTGCTGATTTAATTTTAATTGTGACGAGGCATTGGTAACCTTAAGAGAGTCATAGTGATTCCTGGCAGTTCCTCACGAAAATACGCATCTTTTAGATACTGTGGAAAGTCTCTCCAAAGCGGTATTACACTAGCTGTTTATCTTCAGAGAAACTGCCAGAGGTTTCTTGACGTTGCTGATGTGAGTCTAATTGTGACGAGGTATTGGCTACCTTAAGCGAGTCATAGTGACTCTTGCCAAATGCTCACCATAATAGACATTTTTTAGATACTGTGGCCAGTCTGCCCGAAGCAATACCCCACTAGTTCTTTAATTTAAGACAACCATCGTTACTCTTGCTAGGAGTTACTTGATGGTGCTGATTAAATTTTAATTGTGACGAGGCATTGGCAACCTTACGAGAGTCATAGTGATTCCTGGCAGTTCCTCACGAAAATACGCATTTTTTAGATACTGTGGAAAGTCTCTCCAAAGCGGTAATCCACTAGCTGTTTATCTTCAGAGAAACTGCCAGAGGTTTCTTGAAGTTGTTGACGTGAGTCTTATTGTGACGATGCATTGGCTACCTTAAGAGAGTCATAGTGACTCTTGCCAAATGCTCACCATAATAGAAATTTTTTAGATACTGTGGCCAGTTTGCCCGAAGCAATACGCCACTAGTTCCTTAATTTAAGACAACCATCGTTACTCTTGCTAGTAGTTACTTGATGTTGCTGATTTAATTTTAATTGTGACGAGGCATTGGGAACCTTACGAGAGTCATAGTGATTCCTGGCAGTTCCTCAGCAAAATACGCATTTTTTAGATACTGTGGCTAGTCTCTCCAAAGCGGTAATCCACTAGCTGTTTATCTTCAGAGAAACTGCCAGAGGTTTCTTGTAGTTGCTGATGTGAGTCTAATTGTGACGAGGCATTGGCAACCTTACGAGAATCATAGTGATTCCTGGCAGTTCCTCACCAAAATACGCATTTTTTAGATACTGTGTAAAGTCTCTATAAAGCGGTAATCCACTAGCTGTTTATCTTAAGAGAAACTGCCAGAGGTTTCTTGAAGTTGCTGACGTGAGTCTAATTGTGACGATGCATTGGCTACCTTAAGAGAGTCATAGTGACTCTTGCCAAATGCTCACCATAATAGACATTTTTTAGATACTGTGGCCAGTCTGCCCGAAGCATTACGCAATTAGTTGTTTAATTTAAGACAACCACCGTTACTTTTGCTAGGAGTTTCTTGATGTTGCTGATTAAATTTTAATTGTGACGAGGCATTGGCAACCTTACGAGAGTCATAGTGATTCCTGGCAGTTCCTCACCAAAATACGCATTTTTTAGATACTGTGGAAAGTCTCTCCAAAGCGGTAATCCACTAGCTGTTTATCTTCAGAGAAACTGCCAGAGGTTTTTTGAAGTTGCTGATGTGAGTCTAATTGTGACGAGGCATTGGCTACCTTAAGAGAGTCATAGTGACTCCTGCCAATTGCTCACCATAATAGGCATTTTTTAGATACTGTGGCCAGTCTGCCCGAAGCATTACGCAATTAGTTGTTTAATTTAAGACAATCACCGTTACTCTTGCTAGGAGTTACTTGATGTTGCTGATTAAATTTTAATTGTGACGAGGCATTGGCAACCTTACGAGAGTCATAGTGATTCCTGGCAGTTCCTCACGAAAATACGCATTTTTTAGATACTGTGGAAAGTCTCTCCAAAGCGGTAATCCACTAGCTGTTTATCTTCAGAATAACTGCCAGAGGTTTCTTGAAGTTGCTGATGTGAGTCTAATTGTGACGAGGCATTGGCTACCTTAAGAGAGTCATAGTGACTCTTGCCAAATGCTCACCATAATAGACATTTTTTAGATACTGTGGCCAGTCTGCCCGGAGCATTACGCAATTAGTTGTTTAATTTAAGGCAACCACCGTTACACTTGCTAGGAGTTACTTGATGTTGCTGATTAAATTTTAATTGTGACGAGGCATTGGCAACCTTACGAGAGTCATAGTGATTCCTGGCAGTTCCTCACTAAAATACGCATTTTTAGATACTGTGGAAAGTCTCTCCAAAGCGGTAATCCACTAGCTGTTTATCTTCAGAGAAACTGCCAGAGGTTTCTTGAAGTTGTTGACGTGAGTCTTATTGTGACGATGCATTGGCTACCTTAAGAGAGTCATAGTGACTCTTGCCAAATGCTCACCATAATAGAAATTTTTTAGATACTGTGGCCAGTTTGCCCGAAGCAATACGCCACTAGTTCCTTAAATTAAGACAACCATCGTTACTCTTGCTAGTAGTTACTTGATTTTGCTGATTTAATTTTAATTGTGACGAGGCATTGGGAACCTTACGAGAGTCACAGTGATTCCTGGCAGTTCCTCAGCAAAATACGCATTTTTTAGATACTGTGGCTAGTCTCTCCAAAGCGGTAATCCACTAGCTGTTTATCTTCAGAGAAACTGCCAGAGGTTTCTTGAAGTTGCTGATGTGAGTCTAATTGTGACGAGGCATTGGCAACCTTACGAGAATCATAGTGATTCCTGGCAGTTCCTCACCAAAATACGCATTTTTTAGATACTGTGGAAAGTCTCTATAAAGCGGTAATCCACTAGCTGTTTATCTTAAGAGAAACTGCCAGAGGTTTCTTGAAGTTGCTGACGTGAGTCTAATTGTGACGATGCATTGGCTACCTTAAGAGTGTCATAGTGACTCTTGCCAAATGCTCACCATAATAGACATTTTTTAGATACTGTGGCCAGTCTGCCCGAAGTATTACGCAATTAGTTGTTTAATTTAAGACAACCACCGTTACTTTTGCTAGGAGTTTCTTGATGTTGCTGATTAAATTTTAATTGCGACGAGGCATTGGCAACCTTACGAGAGTCATAGTGATTCCTGGCAGTTCCTCACCAAAATACGCATTTTTTAGATACTGTGGAAAGTCTCTCCAAAGCGGTATACCACTAGCTGTTTATCTTCAGAGAAACTGCCAGAGGTTTCTTGACGTTGCTGATGTGAGTCTAATTGTGACGAGGTGTTGGCTACCTTAAGCGAGTCATAGTGACTCTTGCCAAATGCTCACCATAATAGACATTTTTTACATACTGTGGCCAGTCTTCCCGGAGCAATACCCCACTAGTTCTTTAATTTAAGACATCCATCGTTACTCTTGCTAGGAGTTACTTGATGGTGCTGATTAAATTTTAATTGTGACGAGGCATTGGCAACCTTACGAGACTCATAGTGATTCCTGGCAGTTCCTCACGAAAATACGCATTTTTTAGATACTGTGGAAAGTCTCTCCAAAGCGGTAATCCACTAGCTGTTTATCTTCAGAGAAACTGCCAGAGGTTTCTTGAAGTTGCTGATGTGAGTCTAATTGTGACGAGGCATTGGCTACCTTAAGAGAGTCATAGTGAGTCTTGCCAAATGCTCACCATAATAGACATTTTTTAGATACTGTGGCCAGTCTGCCCGAAGCATTACGCAATTAGTTGTTTAATTTAAGACAACCACCGTTACTTTTGCTAGGAGTTACTTGATGTTGCTGATTAAATTTTAATTGTGACGAAGCATTGGCAACCTTACGAGAGTCATAGGGATTCCTGGCAGTTCCTCACGAAATACGCATTTTTTAGATACTGTGGAAAGTCTCTCCAAAGCGGTAATCCACTAGCTGTTTATCTTCAGAGAAACTGCCAGAGGTTTCTTGAAGTTGCTGATGTGAGTCTAATTGTGACGAGGCATTGGCTACCTTATGAGAGTCATAGTGACTCTTGCTAAATGCTCACCATAATAGACATTTTTTAGATACTGTGGCCAGTCTGCCTGGAGCATTACGCAATTAGTTGTTTAATTTAAGACAACCACCGTTACACTTGCTAGGAGTTACTTGATGTTGCTGATTTAATTTTAATTGTGACGAGGCATTGGCAACCTTACGAGAGTCATAGTGATTCCTGGCAGTTCCTCACCAAAATACGCTTTTTTAGATACTGTGGAAAGTCTCTCCAAAGCGGTAATCCACTAGCTGTTTATCTTCAGAGAAACTGCCAGAGGTTTCTTGAAGTTGCTGATGTGAGTCTAATTGTGACGAGGCATTGGCTACCTTAAGAGAGTCATAGTGACTCTTGCCAAATGCTCACCATAATAGACATTATTTAGATACTGTGGCCAGTCTGCCCGAAGAACTACGCAATTAGTTGTTAAATTAAGACAACCACCGTTACTCTTGCTAGGAGTTACTTGATGTTGCTGATTAAATTTTAATTGTGACGAGGCATTGGCAACTTTACGAGAGTCATAGTGATTCCTGGCAGTTCCTCTTCAAAATACGCATTTTTTAGTTACTGTGGAAAGTCTCTATAAAGCGGTAATCCACTACCTGTTTATCTTAAGAGAAACTGCCAGAGGTTTCTTGAAGTTGTTGACGTGAGTCTAATTGTGACGATGCATTGGCTACCTTAAGAGAGTCATAGTGACTCTTGCCAAATGCTCATCATAATAGACATTTTTTAGATACTGTGGCCAGTCTGCCCGAAGCAATACGCCACTAGTTCCTTAATTTAAGACAACCATCGTTACTCTTGCTAGGAGTTACTTGATGTTGCTGATTTAATTTTAATTGTGACGAGGCATTGGTAACCTTAAGAGAGTCATAGTGATTCCTGGCAGTTCCTCACGAAAATACGCATCTTTTAGATACTGTGGAAAGTCTCTCCAAAGCGGTATTACACTAGCTGTTTATCTTCAGAGAAACTGCCAGAGGTTTCTTGACGTTGCTGATGTGAGTCTAATTGTGACGAGGTATTGGCTACCTTAAGCGAGTCATAGTGACTCTTGCCAAATGCTCACCATAATAGACATTTTTTAGATACTGTGGCCAGTCTGCCCGAAGCAATACCCCACTAGTTCTTTAATTTAAGACAACCATCGTTACTCTTGCTAGGAGTTACTTGATGGTGCTAATTAAATTTTAATTGTGACGAGGCATTGGCAACCTTACGAGAGTCATAGTGATTCCTGGCAGTTCCTCACGAAAATACGCATTTTTTAGATACTGTGGAAAGTCTCTCCAAAGCGGTAATCCACTAGCAGTTTATCTTCAGAGAAACTGCCAGAGGTTTCTTGAAGTTGCTGATGTGAGTCTAATTGTGACGAGGCATTGGCTACCTTAAGAGAGTCATAGTGACTCTTGCCAATTGCTCACCATAATAGACATTTTTTAGATACTGTGGCCAGTCTGCCCGAAGCATTACGCAATTAGTTGTTTAATTTAAGACAATCACCGTTACTCTTGCTAGGAGTTACTTGATGTTGCTGATTAAATTTTAATTGTGACGAGGCATTGGCAACCTTACGAGAGTCATAGTGATTCCTGGCAGTTCCTCACGAAAATACGCATTTTTTAGATACTGTGGAAAGTCTCTCCAAAGCGGTAATCCACTAGCTGTTTATCTTCAGAGAAACTGCCAGAGGTTTCTTGAAGTTGCTGATGTGAGTCTAATTGTGACGAGGCATTGGCTACCTTATGAGAGTCATAGTGACTCTTGCCAAATGCTCACCATAATAGACATTTTTTAGATACTGTGGCCAGTCTGCCCGAAGAATTACGCAATAATTTGTTAAATTAAGACAACCACCGTTACTCTTGCTAGGAGTTACTTGATGTTGCTGATTAAATTTTAATTGTGACGAGGCATTGGCAACTTTACGAGAGTCATAGTGATTCCTGGCAGTTCCTCACCAAAATACGCATTTTTTAGTTACTGTGGAAAGTCTCTATAAAGCGGTAATCCACTACCTGTTTATCTTAAGAGAAACTGCCAGAGGTTTCTTGAAGTTGTTGTCGTGAGTCTAATTGTGACGATGCATTGGCTACCTTAAGAGAGTCATAGTGACTCTTGCCAAATGCTCACCATAATAGACATTATTTAGATACTGTGGCCAGTCTGCCCGAAGAATTACGCAATTAGTTGTTAAATTAAGACAACCACCGTTACTCTTGCTAGGAGTTACTTGATGTTGCTGATTAAATTTTAATTGTGACGAGGCATTGGCAACTTTACGAGAGTCATAGTGATTCCTGGCAGTTCCTCTTCAAAATACGCATTTTTTAGTTACTGTGGAAAGTCTCTATAAAGCGGTAATCCACTACCTGTTTATCTTAAGAGAAACTGCCAGAGGTTTCTTGAAGTTGTTGACGTGAGTCTAATTGTGACGATGCATTGGCTACCTTAAGAGAGTCATAGTGACTCTTGCCAAATGCTCACCATAATAGACATTTTTTAGATACTGTGGCCAGTCTGCCCGAAGCAATACGCCACTAGTTCCTTAATTTAAGACAACCATCGTTACTCTTGCTAGGAGTTACTTGATGTTGCTGATTTAATTTTAATTGTGACGAGGCATTGGTAACCTTAAGAGAGTCATAGTGATTCCTTGCAGTTCCTCACGAAAATACGCATCTTTTAGATACTGTGGAAAGTCTCTCCAAAGCGGTATTACACTAGCTGTTTATCTTCAGAGAAACTGCCAGAGGTTTCTTGACGTTGCTGATGTGAGTCTAATTGTGACGATGTATTGGCTACCTTAAGCGAGTCATAGTGTCTCTTGCCAAATGCTCACCATAATAGACATTTTTTAGATACTGTGGCCAGTCTGCCCGAAGCAATACCCCACTAGTTCTTTAATTTAAGACAACCATCGTTACTCTTGCTAGGAGTTACTTGATGGTGCTGATTAAATTTTAATTGTGACGAGGCATTGGCAACCTTACGAGAGTCATAGTGATTCCTGGCAGTTCCTCACGAGAATACGCATTTTTTAGATACTGTGGAAAGTCTCTCCAAAGCGGTAATCCACTAGCAGTTTATCTTCAGAGAAACTGCCAGAGGTTTCTTGAAGTTGCTGATGTGAGTCTAATTGTGACGAGGCATTGGCTACCTTAAGAGAGTCATAGTGACTCTTGCCAATTGCTCACCATAATAGACATTTTTTAGATACTGTGGCCAGTCTGCCCGAAGCATTACGCAATTAGTTGTTTAATTTAAGACAATCACCGTTACTCTTGCTAGGAGTTACTTGATGTTGCTGATTAAATTTTAATTGTGACGAGGCATTGGCAACCTTACGAGAGTCATAGTGATTCCTGGCAGTTCCTCACGAAAATACGCATTTTTTAGATACTGTGGAAAGTCTCTCCAAAGCGGTAATCCACTAGCTGTTTATCTTCAGAGAAACTGCCAGAGGTTTCTTGAAGTTGCTGATGTGAGTCTAATTGTGACGAGGCATTGGCTACCTTAAGAGAGTCATAGTGACTCTTGCCAAATGCTCACCATAATAGACATTTTTTAGATACTGTGGCCAGTCTGCCCGAAGCATTACGCAATTAGTTGTTTAATTTAAGACAACCACCGTTACTTTTGCTAGGAGTTACTTGATGTTGCTGATTAAATTTTAATTGTGACGAAGCATTGGCAACCTTACGAGAGTCATAGTGATTCCTGGCAGTTCCTCACCAAAATACGCTTTTTTAGATACTGTTGAAAGTCTCTCCAAAGCGGTAATCCACTAGCTGTTTATCTTCAGAGAAACTGCCAGAGGTTTCTTGAAGTTGCTGATGTGAGTCTAATTGTGACGAGGCATTGGCTACCTTAAGAGAGTCATAGTGACTCTTGCCAAATGCTCACCATAATAGACATTATTTAGATACTGTGGCCAGTCTGCCCGAAGAATTACGCAATTATTTGTTAAATTAAGACAACCACCGTTACTCTTGCTAGGAGTTACTTGATGTTGCTGATTAAATTTTAATTGTGACGAGGCATTGGCAACTTTACGAGAGTCATAGTGATTCCTGGCAGTTCCTCACCAAAATACACATTTTTTAGTTACTGTGGAAAGTCTCTATAAAGCGGTAATCCACTACCTGTTTATCTTAAGAGAAACTGCCAGAGGTTTCTTGAAGTTGTTGTCGTGAGTCTAATTGTGACGATGCATTGGCTACCTTAAGAGAGTCATAGTGACTCTTGCCAAATGCTCACCATAATAGACATTTTTTAGATACTGTGGCCAGTCTGCCCGAAGCAATACGCCACTAGTTCCTTAATTTAAGACAACCATCGTTACTCTTGCTAGAGGTTACTTGATGTTGCTGATTTAATTTTAATTGTGACGAGGCATTGGTAACCTTAAGAGAGTCATAGTGATTCCTGGCAGTTCCTCACCAAAATACGCATTTTTTAGATACTGTGGAAAGTCTCTCCAAAGCGGTATTACACTAGCTGTTTATCTTCAGAGAAACTGCCAGAGGTTTCTTGACGTTGCTGATGTGAGTCTAATTGTGACGAGGTATTGGCTACCTTAAGCGAGTCCTAGTGACTCTTGCCAAATGCTCACCATAATAGACATTTTTTAGATACTGTGGCCAGTCTGCCCGAAGCAATACCCCACTAGTTCATTAATTTAAGACAACCATCGTTACTCTTGCTAGGAGTTACTTGATGTTGCTGATTAAATTTTAATTGTGACGAGGCATTGGCAACCTTACGAGAGTCATAGTGATTCCTGGCAGTTCCTCACGAAAATACGCATTTTTTAGATACTGTGGAAAGTCTCTCCAAAGCGGTAATCCACTAGCTGTTTATCTTCAGAGAAACTGCCAGAGGTTTCTTGAAGTTGCTGATGTGAGTCTAATTGTGACGAGGCATTGGCTACCTTAAGAGAGTCATAGTGACTCTTGCCAATTGCTCACCATAATAGACATTTTTTAGATACTGTGGCCAGTCTGCCCGAAGCATTACGCAATTAGTTGTTTAATTTAAGACAATCACCGTTACTCTTGCTAGGAGTTACTTGATGTTGCTAATTAAATTTTAATTGTGACGAGGCATTGGCAACCTTACGAGAGTCATAGTGATTCCTGGCAGTTCCTCACGAAAATACGCATTTTTTAGATACTGTGGAAAGTCTCTCCAAAGCGGTAATCCACTAGCTGTTTATCTTCAGAGAAACTGCCAGAGGTTTCTTGAAGTTGCTGATGTGAGTCTAATTGTGACGAGGCATTGGCTACCTTAAGAGAGTCATAGTGACTCTTGCCAAATGCTCACCATAATAGACATTTTCTAGATACTGTGGCCAGTCTGCCCGAAGCATTACGCAATTAGTTGTTTAATTTAAGACAACCACCGTTACTCTTGCTAGGAGTTACTTGATGTTGCTGATTTAATTTTAATTGTGACGAGGCATTGGCAACCTTACGAGAGTCATAGTGATTCCTGGCAGTTCCTCATGAAAATACGCATTTTTTAGATACTGTGTAAAGTCTCTCCAAAGCGGTAATCCACTAGCTGTTTATCTTCAGAGAAACTGCCAGAGGTTTCTTGACGTTGCTGATGTGAGTCTAATTGTGACGAGGTATTGGCTACCTTAAGCGAGTCATAGTGACTCTTGCCAAATGCTCACCATAATAGACATTTTTTAGATACTGTGGCCAGTCTGCCCGAAGCAATACCCCACTAGTTCTTTAATTTAAGACAACCATCGTTACTCTTGCTAGGAGTTACTTGATGGTGCTGATTAAATTTTAATTGTGACGAGGCATTGGCAACCTTACGAGAGTCATAGTGATTCCTGGCAGTTCCTCACGAAAATACGCATTTTTTAGATACTGTGGAAAGTCTCTCCAAAGCGGTAATCCACTAGCTGTTTATCTTCAGAGAAACTGCCAGAGGTTTCTTGAAGTTGCTGATGTGAGTCTAATTGTGACGAGGCATTGGCTACCTTAAGAGAGTCATAGTGACTCTTGCCAATTGCTCACCATAATAGACATTTTTTAGATACTGTGGCCAGTCTGCCCGAAGCATTACGCAATTAGTTGTTTAATTTAAGACAATCACCGTTACTCTTGCTAGGAGTTACTTGATGTTGCTGATTAAATTTTAATTGTGACGAGGCATTGGTAACCTTAAGAGAGTCATAGTGATTCCTGGCAGTTCCTCACCAAAATACGCATTTTTTAGATACTGTGGAAAGTCTCTCCAAAGCGGTATTACACTAGCTGTTTATCTTCAGAGACACTGCCAGAGGTTTCTTGACGTTGCTGATGTGAGTCTAATTGTGACGAGGTATTGGCTACCTTAAGCGAGTCATAGTGACTCTTGCCAAATGCTCACCATAATAGACATTTTTTAGATACTGTGGCCAGTCTGCCCGAAGCAATACCCCACTAGTTCATTAATTTAAGACAACCATCGTTACTCTTGCTAGGAGTTACTTGATGGTGCTGATTAAATTTTAATTGTGACGAGGCATTGGCAACCTTACGAGAGTCATAGTGATTCCTGGCAGTTCCTCACGAAAATACGCATTTTTTAGATACTGTGGAAAGTCTCTCCAAAGCGGTAATCCACTAGCTCTTTATCTTCAGAGAAACTGCCAGAGGTTTCTTGAAGTTGCTGATGTGAGTCTAATTGTGACGAGGCATTGGCTACCTTAAGAGAGTCATAGTGACTCTTGCCAATTGCTCACCAAAATAGACATTTTTTAGATACTGTGGCCAGTCTGCCCGAAGCATTACGCAATTAGTTGTTTAATTTAAGACAATCACCGTTACTCTTGCTAGGAGTTACTTGATGTTGCTGATTAAATTTTAATTGTGACGAGGCATTGGCAACCTTACGAGAGTCATAGTGATTCCTGGCAGTTCCTCACGAAAATACGCATTTTTTAGATACTGTGGAAAGTCTCTCGAAAGCGGTAATCCACTAGCTGTTTATCTTCACAGAAACAGCCAGAGGTTTCTTGAAGTTGCTGATGTGAGTCTAATTGTGACGAGGCATTGGCTACCTTAAGAGAGTCATAGTGACTCTTGCCAAATGCTCACCATAATAGACATTTTTTAGATACTGTGGCCAGTCTGCCCGAAGCATTACGCAATTAGTTGTTTAATTTAAGACAACCACCGTTACTCTTGCTAGGAGTTACTTGATGTTGCTGATTAAATTTTAATTGTGACGAGGCATTGGCAACCTTACGAGAGTCATAGTGATTCCTGGCAGTTCCTCACGAAAATACGCATTTTTTAGATACTGTGGAAAGTCTCTCCAAAGCGGTAATCCACTAGTTGTTTATCTTCAGAGAAACTGCCAGAGGTTTCTTGACGTTGCTGATGTGAGTCTAATTGTGACGAGGTATTGGCTACCTTAAGCGAGTCATAGTGACTCTTGCCAAATGCTCACCATAATAGACATTTTTTAGATACTGTGGCCAGTCTGCCCGAAGCAATACCCCACTAGTTCTTTAATTTAAGACAACCATCGTTACTCTTGCTAGGAGTTACTTGATGGTGCTGATTAAATTTTAATTGTGACGAGGCATTGGCAACCTTACGAGAGTCATAGTGATTCCTGGCAGTTCCTCACCAAAATACGCATTTTTTAGATACTGTGGAAAGTCTCTCCAAAGCGGTAATCCACTAGCTGTTTATCTTCAGAGAAACTGCCAGAGGTTTCTTGAAGTTGCTGATGTGAGTCTAATTGTGACGAGGCATTGGCTACCTTAAGAGAGTCATAGTGACTCTTGCCAATTGCTCACCATAATAGACATTTTTTAGATACTGTGGCCAGTCTGCCCGAAGCATTACGCAATTAGTTGTTTAATTTAAGACAATCACCGTTACTCTTGCTAGGAGTTACTTGATGTTGCTGATTAAATTTTAATTGTGACGAGGCATTGGCAACCTTCCGAGAGTCATAGTGATTCCTGGCAGTTCCTCACGAAAATACGCATTTTTTAGATACTGTGGAAAGTCTCTCCAAAGCGGTAATCCACTAGCTGTTTATCTTCAGAGAAACTGCCAGAGGTTTCTTGAAGTTGCTGATGTGAGTCTAATTGTGACGAGGCATTGGCTACCTTAAGAGAGTCATAGTGACTCTTGCCAAATGCTCACCATAATAGACATTTTTTAGATACTGTGGCCAGTCTGCCCGAAGCATTACGCAATTAGTTGTTTAATTTAAGACAACCACCGTTACTTTTGCTAGGAGTTACTTGATGTTGCTGATTAAATTTTAATTGTGACGAAGCATTGGCAACCTTACGTGAGTCATAGTGATACCTGGCAGTTCCTCACCAAAATACGCTTTTTTAGATACTGTGGAAAGTCTCTCCAAAGCGGTAATCCACTAGCTGGTTATCTTCAGAGAAACTGCCAGAGGTTTCTTGAAGTTGCTGATGTGAGTGTAATTGTGACGAGGCATTGGCTACCTTAAGAGAGTCATAGTGACTCTTGCCAAATGCTCACCATAATAGACATTATTTAGATACTGTGGCCAGTCTGCCCGAAGAATTACGCAATTAGTTGTTAAATTAAGACAACCACCGTTACTCTTGCTAGGAGTTACTTGATGTTGCTGAATAAATTTTAATTGTGACGAGGCATTGGCAACTTTACGAGAGTCATAGTGATTCCTGGCAGTTCCTCACCAAAATACGCATTTTTTTGTTACTGTGGAAAGTCTCTATAAAGCGGTAATCCACTACCTGTTTATCTTAAGAGAAACTGCCAGAGGTTTCTTGAAGTTGTTGACGTGAGTCTAATTGTGACGATGCATTGGCTACCTTAAGCGAGTCATAGTGACTCTTGCCAAATGCTCACCATAATAGACATTTTTTAGATACTGTGGCCAGTCTGCCCGAAGCAATACCCCACTAGTTCTTTAATTTAAGACAACCATCGTTACTCTTGCTAGGAGTTACTTGATGGTGCTGATTAAATTTTAATTGTGACGAGGCATTGGCAACCTTACGAGAGTCATAGTGATTCCTGGCAGTTCCTCACGAAAATACGCATTTTTTAGATACTGTGGAAAGTCTCTCCAAAGCGGTAATCCACTAGCTGTTTATCTTCAGAGAAACTGCCAGAGGTTTCTTGAAGTTGCTGATGTGAGTCTAATTGTGACGAGGCATTGGCTACCTTAAGAGAGTCATAGTGACTCTTGCCAAATGCTCACCATAATAGATATTTTTTAGATACTGTGGCCAGTCTGCCCGAAGCAATACCCCACTAGTTCTTTAATTTAAGACAACCATCGTTACTCTTGCTAGGAGTTACTTGATGGTGCTGATTAAATTTTAATTGTGACGAGGCATTGGCAACCTTACGAGAGTCATAGTGATTCCTGGCAGTTCCTCACGAAAATACGCATTTTTTAGATACTGTGGAAAGTCTCTCCAAAGCGGTAATCCACTAGCTGTTTATCTTCAGAGAAACTGCCAGAGGTTTCTTGAAGTTCCTGATGTGAGTCTAATTGTGACGAGGCATTGGCTACCTTAAGAGAGTCATAGTGACTCTTGCCAAATGCTCACCATAATAGACATTTTTTAGATACTGTGGCCAGTCTGCCCGGAGCATTACGCAATTAGTTGTTTAATTTAAGACAACCACTGTTACACTTGCTAGGAGTTACTTGATGTTGCTGATTTAATTTTAATTGTGACGAGGCATTGGCAACCTTACGAGAGTCATAGTGATTCCTGGCAGTTCCTCACCAAAATACGCATTTTTAGATACTGTGGAAAGTCTCTCCAAAGCGGTAATCCACTAGCTGTTTATCTTCAGAGAAACTGCCAGAGGTTTCTTGAAGTTGTTGACGTGAGTCTTATTGTGACGATGCATTGGCTACCTTAAGAGAGTCATAGTGACTCTTGCCAAATGCTCACCATAATAGAAAATTTTTAGATACTGTGGCCAGTTTGCCCGAAGCAATACGCCACTAGTTCCTTAATTTAAGACAACCATCGTTACTCTTGCTAGGAGTTACTTGATGTTGCTGATTTAATTTTAATTGTGACGAGGCATTGGGAACCTTACGAGAGTCATAGTGATTCCTGGCAGTTCCTCAGCAAAATACGCATTTTTTAGATACTGTGGCTAGTCTCTCCAAAGCGGTAATCCACTAGCTGTTTATCTTCAGAGAAACTGCCAGAGGTTTCTTGAAGTTGCTGATGTGAGTCTAATTGTGACGAGGCATTGCCTAAATTAAGCGAGTCATAGTGACTCTTGCCAAATGCTAACCATAATAGACATTTTTTAGATACTGTGGCCAGTCTGCCCGTAGCATTACGCAATTAGTTGTTTAATTTAAGGCAACCACCGTTACTCTTGCTAGGAGTTACTTGATGGTGCTGATTAAATTTTAATTGTGACGAGGCATTGGCAACCTCACGAGAGTCATAGTGATTCCTGGCAATTCCTCACGAAAATACGCATTTTTTAGATACTGTGGAAAGTCTCCCCAAAGCGGTAATCCACTAGCTGTTTATCTTCAGAGAAACTGCCAGAGGTTTCTTGAAGTTGCTGATGTGAGTCTAATTGTGACGAGGCATTGGCTACCTTAAGAGAGTCATAGTGACTCTTGCCAAATGCTCACCATAATAGACATTTTGTAGATACTGTGGCCAGTCTGCCCGAAGCATAACGCAATTAGTTGTTTAATTTAAGACAACCACCGTTACACTTGCTAGGAGTTACTTGACGTTGCTGATTAAAATTTAATTGTGACGAGGCATTGGCAACCTTACGAGAGTCATAGTGATTCCTGGCAGTTCCTCACGAAAATACGCATTTTTTAGATACTGTGGAAAGTCTCTCCAAAGCGGTAATCCACTAGCTGTTTATCTTCAGAGAAACTGCCAGAGGTTTCTTGAAGTTGCTGATGTGAGTCTAATTGTGACGAGGCATTGGCTACCTTAAGAGAGTCATAGTGACTCTTGCCAAATGCTCACCATAATAGACAATTTTTAGATACTGATGCCAGTCTGCCCGGAGCATTACTCAATTAGTTGTTTAATTTAAGACAACCACCGTTACACTTGCTAGGAGTTACTTGATGTTGCTGATTTAATTATAATTGTGACGAGGCATTGGCAACCTTACGAGAGTCATAGTGATTCCTGGGAGTTCCTCACCAAAATACGCATTTTTAAATACTGTTGAAAGTCTCTCCAAAGCGGTAATCCACTAGCTGTTTATCTTCAGAGAAACTGCCAGAGGTTTCTTGAAGTTGCTGATGTGAGTCTAATTGTGACGAGGCATTGGCTACCTTAAGAGAGTCATAGTGACTCTTGCCAAATGCTCACCATAATAGACATTTTTTAGATACTGTGGCCAGTCTGCCCGAAGCATTACGCAATTAGTTGTTTAATTTAAGATAACCACCGTTACTCTTGCTAGGAGGTACTTGATGTTGCTGATTTAATTTTAATTGTGATGAGGCATTGGCAATCTTACGAGAGTCATAGTGATTCCTGGCAGTTCCTCAGCAAAATACGCATTTTTTAGATACTGTGGCTAGTCTCTCCAAAGCGGTAATCCACTAGCTGTTTATCTTCAGAGAAACTGCCAGAGGTTTCTTGAAGTTGCTGATGTGAGTCTAATTGTGACGAGGCATTGCCTAAATTAAGCGAGTCATAGTGACTCTAGCCAAATGCTCACCATAATAGACATTTTTTAGATACTGTGGCCAGTCTGCCCGTAGCATTACGCAATTAGTTGTTTAATTTAAGGCAACCACCGTTACTCTTGCTAGGAGTTACTTGATGGTGCTGATTAAATTTTAATTGTGACGAGGCATTGGCAACCTCACGAGAGTCATAGTGATTCCTGGCAATTCCTCACGAAAATACGCATTTTTTAGATACTGTGGAAAGTCTCCCCAAAGCGGTAATCCACTAGCTGTTTATCTTCAGAGAAACTGCCAGAGGTTTCTTGAAGTTGCTGATGTGAGTCTAATTGTTACGAGGCATTGGCTACCTTAAGAGAGTCATAGTGACTCTTGCCAAATGCTCACCATAATAGACATTTTGTAGATACTGTGGCCAGTCTGCCCGAAGCATAACGCAATTAGTTGTTTAATTTAAGACAACCACCGTTACTCTTGCTAGGAGTTACTTGACGTTGCTGATTAAAATTAAATTGTGACGAGGCATTGGCAACCTTACGAGAGTCATAGTGATTCCTGGCAGTTCCTCACGAAAATACGCATTTTTTAGATACTGTGGAAAGTCTCTCCAAAGCGGTAATCCACTAGCTGTTTATCTTCAGAGAAACTGCCAGAGGTTTCTTGAAGTTGCTGATGTGAGTCTAATTGTGACGAGGCATTGGCTACCTTAAGAGAGTCATAGTGACTCTAGCCAAATGCTCACCATAATAGACATTTTTTAGATACTGTGGCCAGTCTGCCCGAAGCATTACGCAATTAGTTGTTTAATTTAAGATAACCACCGTTACTCTTGCTAGGAGGTACTTGATGTTGCTGATTTAATTTTAATTGTGATGAGGCATTGGCAATCTTACGAGAGTCATAGTGATTCCTGGCAGTTCCTCACCAAAATACGCATTTTTGATACTGTGGAAAGTCTCTCCAAAGCGGTAATCCACTAGCTGTTTAACTTCAGAGAAACTGCCAGAGGTTTCTTGAAGTTGCTGATGTGAGTCTAATTGTGACGAGGCATTGGCTACCTTAAGAGAGTCATAGTGACTCTTGCCAAATGCTCACCATAATAGACATTTTTTAGATACTGTGGCCAGTCTGCCCGAAGCATTACGCAATTAGTTGTTTAATTTAAGATAACCACCGTTACTCTTGCTAGGAGGTACTTGATGTTGCTGATTTAATTTTAATTGTGACGAGGCATTGGCAATCTTACGAGAGTCATAGTGATTCCTGGCAGTTCCTCACCAAAATACGCATTTTTGATACTGTGGAAAGTCTCTCCAAAGCGGTAATCCACTAGCTGTTTATCTTCAGAGAAACTGCCAGAGGTTTCTTGAAGTTGCTGATGTGAGTCTAATTGTGACGAGGCATTGGCTACCTTAAGAGAGTCATAGTGACTCTTGCCAAATGCTCACCATAATAGACATTTTTAGATACTGTGGCCAGTCTGCCCGAAGATTTACGCAATTAGTTGTTAAATTAAGACAACCACCATTACTCTTGCTAGGGGTTACTTGATGTTGCTGATTAAATTTTAATTGTGACGAGGCATTGAGACAACCTTACGAGAGTCATAGTGATTCCTGGCAGTTCCTCACCAGAATACGCATTTTTTAGTTACTGTGGAAAGTCTCTATAAAGCGGTAATCCACTACCTGTTTATCTTAAGAGAAACTGCCAGAGGTTTCTTGAAGTTGTTGACGTGAGTCTAATTGTGACGATGCATTGGCTACCTTAAGAGAGTCATAGTGACTCTTGCCAAATGCTCACCATAATAGACATTTTTTAGATACTGTTTCCAGTCTGCCCGAAGCAATACGCCACTAGTTCCTTAATTTAAGACAACCATCGTTACTCTTGCTAGGAGTTACTTGATGTTGCTGATTTAATTTTAATTGTGACGAGGCATTGGCAAACTTACGAGAGTCATAGTGATTCCTGGCAGTTCCTCACCAAAATACGCATTTTTTAGATACTGTGGAAAGTCTCTCCAAAGCGGTAATCCACTAGCTGTTTATCTTCAGAGAAACTGCCAGAGGTTTCTTGAAGTTGCTGATGTGAGTCTAATTGTGACGAGGCATTGGCTACTCTAAGAGAGTCATAGTGACTCTTGCCAAATGCTCACCATAATAGACATTTTTTAGATACTGTGGCCAGTCTGCCCGAAGCATTACGCAATTAGTTGTTTAATTTAAGACAACCACCGTTACTCTTGCTAGGAGTTACTTGATGTTGCTGATTAAATTTTAATTGTGACGAGGCATTGGCAACCTTACGAGAGTCATAGTGATTCCTGGCAGTTCCTCACGAAAATACGCATTTTTTAGATACTGTGGAAAGTCTCTCCAAAGCGGTAATCCACCAGCTGTTTATCTTCAGAGAAACTGCCAGAGGTTTCTTGAAGTTGCTGATGTGAGTCTAATTGTGACGAGGCATTGGCTACCTTAAGAGAGTCATAGTGACTCTTGCCAAATGCTCACCATAATAGACATTTTTTAGATACTGTGGCCAGTCTGCCCGGAGCATTACGCAATTAGTTGTTTAATTTAAGACAACCACCGTTACACTTGCTAGGAGTTACTTGATGTTGCTGATTTAATTTTAATTGTGACGAGGCATTGGCAACCTTACGAGTGTCATAGTGATTCCTGGCAGTTCCTCACCAAAATACGCATTTTTAGATACTGTGGAAAGTCTCTCCAAAGCGGTAATCCACTAGCTGTTTATCTTCAGAGAAACTGCCAGAGGTTTCTTGAAGTTGCTGATGTGAGTCTAATTGTGACGAGGCATTGGCTACCTTAGGAGAGTCATAGTGATTCCTGGCAGTTCCTCACCAAAATACGCATTTTTTAGATACTGTTGAAAGTCTCCCCAAAGCGGTAATCCACTAGCTGTTTATCTTCAGAGAAACTGCCAGAGGTTTCTTGAAGTTGCTGATGTGAGTCTAATTGTGACGAGGCATTGGCTACCTTAAGAGAGTCATAGTGACTCTTGCCAAATGCTCACCATAATAGACATTTTGTAGATACTGTGGCCAGTCTGTCCGAAGCATAACGCAATTAGTTGTTTAATTTAAGACAACCACTGTTACTCTTGCTAGGAGTTACTTGACGTTGCTGATTAAATTTTAATTGTGACGAGGCATTGGCAACCTTACGAGAGTCATAGTGATTCCTGGCAGTTCCTCACGAAAATACGCATTTTTTAGATACTGTGGAAAGTCTCTCCAAAGCGGTAATCCACTAGCTGTTTATCTTCAGAGAAACTGCCAGAGGTTTCTTGAAGTTGCTGATGTGAGTCTAATTGTGACGAGGCATTGGCTACCTTAAGAGAGTCATAGTGACTCTTGCCAAATGCTCACCATAATAGACAATTTTTAGATACTGATGCCAGTCTGCCCGGAGCATTACACAATTAGTTGTTTAATTTAAGATAACCACCGTTACTCTTGCTAGGAGGTACTTGATGTTGCTGATTTAATTTTAATTGTGACGAGGCATTGGCAAACTTACGAGAGTCATAGTGATTCCTGGCAGTTCCTCACCAAAATACGCATTTTTTAGATACTGTGGAAAGTCTCTCCAAAGCGGTAATCCACTAGCTGTTTATCTTCAGAGAAACTGCCAGAGGTTTCTTGAAGTTGCTGATGTGAGTCTAATTGTGACGAGGCATTGGCTACTCTAAGAGAGTCATAGTGACTCTTGCCAAATGCTCACCATAATAGACATTTTTTAGATACTGTGGCCAGTCTGCCCGAAGCATTACGCAATTAGTTGTTTAATTTAAGACAACCACCGTTACTCTTGCTAGGAGTTACTTGATGTTGCTGATTAAATTTTAATTGTGACGAGGCATTGGCAACCTAACGAGAGTCATAGTGATTCCTGGCAGTTCCTCACGAAAATACGCATTTTTTAGATACTGTGGAAAGTCTCTCCAAAGCGGTAATCCACCAGCTGTTTATCTTCAGAGAAATTGCCAGAGGTTTCTTGAAGTTGCTGATGTGAGTCTAATTGTGACGAGGCATTGGCTACCTTAAGAGAGTCATAGTGACTCTTGCCAAATGCTCACCATAATAGACATTTTTTAGATACTGTGGCCAGTCTGCCCGGAGCATTACGCAATTAGTTGTTTAATTTAAGACAACCACCGTTACACTTGCTAGGAGTTACTTGATGTTGCTGATTTAATTTTAATTGTGACGAGGCATTGGCAACCTTACGAGAGTCATAGTGATTCCTGGCAGTTCCTCACCAAAATACGCATTTTTAGATACTGTGGAAAGTCTCTCCAAAGCGGTAATCCACTAGCTGTTTATCTTCAGAGAAACTGCCAGAGGTTTCTTGAAGTTGCTGATGTGAGTCTAATTGTGACGAGGCATTGGCTACCTTAAGAGAGTCATAGTGATTCCTGGCAGTTCCTCACCAAAATACGCATTTTTTAGTTACTGTGGAATGTCTCTATAAAGCGTAATCCACTACCTGTTTATCTTAAGAGAAACTGCCAGAGGTTTCTTGAAGTTGTTGACGTGAGTCTAATTGTGACGATGCATTGGCTACCTTAAGAGAGTCATAGTGACTCTGGCCAAATGCTCACCATAATAGACATTTTTTAGATACTGTGGCCAGTCTGCCCGAAGCAATACGCCACTAGTTCCTTAATTTAAGACAACCATCGTTACTCTTGCTAGGAGTTACTTGATGTTGCTGATTTAATTGTAATTGTGACGAAGTATTGGGAACCTTACGAAAGTCATGGTGATTCCTGGCAGTTCCTCAACCAAATACGCATTTTTTAGATACTGTGGCTAGTCTCTCCAAAGCGGTAATCCACTAGCTGTTTAACTTCAGAGAAACTGCCAGAGGTTTCTTGAAGTTGCTGATGTGAGTTTAATTGTGACGAGGCATTGGCAACCTTACGAGAATCATAGTGATTCCTGGCAGTTCCTCACCAAAATACGCATTTTTTAGATACTGTGGAAAGTCTCTATAAAGCGGTAATCCACTTGCTGTTTATCTTAAGAGAAACTGCCAGAGATTTCTTGAAGTTGCTGACGTGAGTCTAATTGTGACGATGCATTGGCTACCTTAAGAGAGTCATAGTGACTCTTGCCAAATGCTCACAATTATAGAAATTTTTTAGATACTGTGGCCAGTCTGCCCGTAGTATTACGCAATTAGTTGTTTAATTTAAGGCAACCACCGTTACTCTTGCTAGGAGTTACTTGATGTTGCTGATTTAATTTTAATTGTGACGAGGCATTGGCAACCTTTCGAGAGTCATAGTGATTCCTGGTAGTTCTTCACCAAAATACGCATTTTTTAGATACTGTGGAAAATCTCTCCAAAGCGGTAATACACTAGCTGTTTATCTTATGAGAAATTGCCAGAGGTTTCTTGAAGTTGCTGACGAGAGTCTAATTGTGACGAGGTATTGGCTACCTTAAGCGAGTCATAGTGACTCTTGCCAAATGCTCACCATAATAGACATTTTTTAGATACTGTGGCCAGTCTGCCCGAAGCAATACCCCACTAGTTCTTTAATTTAAGACAACCATCGTTACTCTTGCTAGGAGTTACTTGATGGTGCTGATTAAATTTTAATTGTGAAGAGGCATTGGCAACCTCACGCGAGTCATAGTGATTCCTGGCAGTTCCTCACGAAAATACGCATTTTTTAGATACTGTGGAAAGTCTCTCCAAAGCGGTAATCCACTAGCTGTTTATCTTCAGAGAAACTGCCAGAGGTTTCTTGAAGTTGCTGATGTGAGTCTAATTGTGACGAGGCATTGGCTACCTTAAGAGAGTCATAGTGACTCTTGCCAAATGCTCACCATAATAGACATTTTGTAGATACTGTGGCCAGTGTGCCTGAAACATTACGCAATTAGTTGTTTAATTTAAGACAACCACCGTTACTCTTGCTAGGAGTTACTTGATATTGCTGATTAAATTTTAATTGTGACGAGGCATTGGCAACCTTACGAGAGTCATAGTGATTCCTGGCAGTTCCTCACCAAAATACGCATTTTTTAGATACTGTGGAAAGTCTCTCCAAAGCGGTAATCCACTAGCTGTTTATCTTCAGAGAAACTGCCAGAGGTTTCTTGAAGTTGCTGATGTGAGGATAATTGTGACGAGGCATTGGCTACCTTAAGAGAGTCATAGTGACTCTTGCCAAATGCTCACCATAATAGACATTTTTTAGATACTGTTGCCAGTCTGCCCGGAGCATTACGCAATTAGTTGTTTAATTTAAGACAACCACCGTTACACTTGCAAGGAGTTACTTGATGTTGCTGATTTAATTTTAATTGTGACGAGGCATTGGCAACCTTACGAGAGTCATAGTGATTCCTGGCAGTTCCTCACCAAAATACGCATTTTTAGATACTGTGGAAAGTCTCTCCAAAGCGGTAATCCACTAGCTGTTTATCTTCAGAGAAACTGCCAGAGGTTTCTTGAAGTTGCTGATGTGAGTCTAATTGTGACGAGGCATTGGCTACCTTAGGAGAGTCATAGTGACTCTTGCCAAATGCTCACCGTAATAGACATTTTTTAGATACTGTGGCCAGTCTGCCCGAAGCATTACGCAATTAGTTGTTTAATTTAAGATAACCACCGTTACTCTTGCTAGGAGTTACTTGATGTTACTGATTTAATTTTAATTGTGACGAGGCATTGGCAACCTTACGAGAGTCATAGTGATTCCTGGCAGTTCCTCACGAAAATACGCATTTTTTAGATACTGTGGAAAGTCTCTATGAAGCGGTAATCCACTAGCTGTTTATCTTAAGAGAAACTCCCAGGGGTTTCTTGAAGTTGCTGACCTGAGTCTAATTGTGACGAGGCATTGGCTACCTTAAGCGAGTCATAGTGACTCTTGCCAAATGCTCACCATAATAGACATTTTTTAGATACTGTGGCCAGTCTGCCCGAAGCATTACGCAATTAGTTGTTTAATTTAAGATAACCACCGTTACTCTTGCTAGGAGTTACTTGATGTTACTGACTTAATTGTAATTGTGATGAGGCATTGGCAACCTTACGAGAGTCATAGTGATTCCTGGCAGTTCCTCACCAAAATACGCATTTTTTAGATACTGTGGAATGTCTCTCCAAAGCGGTAATCCACTAGCTGTTTATCTTAAGAGAAATTGCCAGAGGTTTCTTGAAGTTGCTGACGAGAGTCTAATTGTGACGATGCATTGGCTATCTTAAGAGAGTCATAGTGACTCTTGCCAAATGCTCACCATAATAGACATTTTTTAGATACTGTGGCCAGTCTGCCCGAAGCATTACGCAATTAGTTGTTTAATTTAAGGCAACCACCGTTACTCTTGCTAGGAGTTACTTGATGTTGCTGATTTAATTTTAATTGTGACGAGGCATTGGTAACCTTACGAGAGTCATAGTGATTCCTGGCAGTTCCTCACCAAAATACGCATTTTTTAGATACTGTGGAAAGTCTCTCCAAAGCGGTATTCCACTAGCTGTTTATCTTCAGAGAAACTGCCAGAGGTATCTTGACGTTGCTGATGTGAGTCTAATTGTGACGTGGTATTGGCTACCTTAAGCGAGTCATAGTGACTCTTGCCAAATGCTCACCATAATAGACATTTTTTAGATACTGTGGCCAGTCTGCCCGAAGCAATACCCCACTAGTTCTTTAAGACAACCATCGTTACTCTTGTTAGGAGTTACTTGATGGTGCTGATTAAATTTTAATTGTGACGAGGCATTGGCAACCTTACGAGAGTCATAGTGAATCCTGGCAGTTCCTCACGAAAATACGCATTTTTTAGATACTGTGGAAAGTCTCTCCAAAGCGGTAATCCACTAGCTGTTTATCTTCAGAGAAACTGCCAGAGGTTTCTTGAAGTTGCTGATGTGAGTCTAATTGTGACGAGGCATTGGCTACTCTAAGAGAGTCATAGTGACTCTTGCCAAATGCTCACCATAATAGACATTTTTTAGATACTGTGGCCAGTCTGCCCGAAGCATTACGCAATTAGTTGTTTAATTTAAGACAACCACCGTTACTCTTGCTAGGAGTTACTTGATGTTGCTGATTAAATTTTAATTGTGACGAGGCATTGGCAACCTTACGAGATTCATAGTGATTCCTGGCAGTTCCTCACGAAAATACGCATTTTTTAGATACTGTGGAAAGTCTCTCCAAAGCGGTAATCCACCAGCTGTTTATCTTCAGAGAAACTGCCAGAGGTTTCTTGAAGTTGCTGATGTGAGTCTAATTGTGACGAGGCATTGGCTACCTTAAGAGAGTCATAGTGACTCTTGCCAAATGCTCACCATAATAGACATTTTTTAGATACTGTGGCCAGTCTGCCCGGAGCATTACGCAATTAGTTGTTTAATTTAAGACAACCACCGTTACACTTGCTAGGAGTTACTTGATGTTGCTGATTTAATTTTAATTGTGACGAGGCATTGGCAACCTTACGAGAGTCATAGTGATTCCTGGCAGTTCCTCACCAAAATACGCATTTTTAGATACTGTGGAAAGTCTCTCCAAAGCGGTAATCCACTAGCTGTTTATCTTCAGAGAAACTGCCAGAGGTTTCTTGAAGTTACTGATGTGAGTCTAATTGTGACGAGGCATTGGCTACCTTAAGAGAGTCATAGTGATTCCTGGCAGTTCCTCACCAAAATACGCATTTTTTAGTTACTGTGGAAAGTCTCAATAAAGCGGTAATCCACTACCTGTTTATCTTAAGAGAAACTGCCAGAGGTTTCTTGAAGTTGTTGACGTGAGTCTAATTGTGACGATGCATTGTCTACCTTAAGAGAGTCATAGTGACTCTGGCCAAATGCTCACCATAATAGACATTTTTTAGATACTGTGGCCAGTCTGATCGAAGCAATACGCCACTAGTTCCTTAATTTAAGACAACCATCGTTACTCTTGCTAGGAGTTACTTGATGTTGCTGATTTAATTGTAATTGTGACGAGGCATTGGGAACCTTACGAGAGTCATAGTGATTCCTGGCAGTTCCTCAACCAAATACGCATTTTTTAGATACTGTGGCTAGTCTCTCCAAAGCGGTAATCCACTAGCTGTTTAACTTCAGAGAAACTGCCAGAGGTTTCTTGAAGTTGCTGATGTGAGTTTAATTGTGACGAGGCATTGGCAACCTTACGAGAATCATAGTGATTCCTGGCAGTTCCTCACCAAAATACGCATTTTTTAGATACTGTGGAAAGTCTCTATAAAGCGGTAATCCACTAGCTGTTTATCTTAAGAGAAACTGCCAGAGATTTCTTGAAGTTGCTGACGTGAGTCTAATTGTGACGATGCATTGGCTACCTTAAGAGAGTCATAGTGACACTTGCCAAATGCTCACCATTATAGAAATTTTTTAGATACTGTGGCCAGTCTGCCCGTAGTATTACGCAATTAGTTGTTTAATTTAAGGCAACCACCGTAACTCTTGCTAGGAGTTACTTGATGTTGCTGATTTAATTTTAATTGTGACGAGGCATTGGCAACCTTTCGAGAGTCATAGTGATTCCTGGTAGTTCTTCACCAAAATACGCATTTTTTAGATACTGTGGAAAATCTCTCCAAAGCGGTAATACACTAGCTGTTTATCTTATGAGAAATTGCCAGAGGTTTCTTGAAGTTGCTGACGACAGTCTAATTGTGACGATGCATTGGCTACCTTAAGAGAGTCATAGTGACTCTTGCCAAATGCTCACCATAATAGACATTTTTTAGATACTGTGGCCAGTCTGCCCGAAGCATTACGCAATTAGTTGTTTAATTTAAGGCAACCACCGTTACTCTTGCTAGGAGTACTTGATGTTGCTGATTTAATTTTAATTGTGACGAGGCATTGGTAACCTTACGAGAGTCATAGTGATTCCTGGCAGTTCCTCACCAAAATACGCATTTTTTAGATACTGTGGAAAGTCTCTCGAAAGCGGTATTCCACTAGCTGTTTATCTTCAGAGAAACTGCCAGAGGTTTCTTGACGTTGCTGATGTGAGTCTAATTGTGACGAGGTATTGGCTACCTTAAGCGAGTCATAGTGACTCTTGCCAAATCCTCACCATAATAGACATTTTTTAGATACTGTGGCCAGTCTGCCCGAAGCAATACCCCACTAGTTCTTTAATTTAATACAACCATCGTTACTCTTGCTAGGAGTTACTTGATAATGCTGATTAAATTTTAATTGTGACGAGGCATTGGCAACCTCACGCGAGTCATAGTGATTCCTGGCAGTTCCTCACGAAAATACGCATTTTTTTGATACTGTGGAAAGTCTCTCCAAAGCGGTAATCCACTAGCTGTTTATCTTCAGAGAAACTGCCAGAGGTTTCTTGAAGTTGCTGATGTGAGTCTAATTGTGACGAGGCATTGGCTACCTTAAGAGAGTCATAGTGACTCTTGCCAAATGCTCACCATAATAGACATTTTGTAGATACTGTGGCCAGTGTGCCTGAAGCATTACGCAATTAGTTGTTTAATTTAAGACAACCACCGTTACTCTTGCTAGGAGTTACTTGATGTTGCTGATTAAATTTTAATTGTGACGAGGCATTGGCAACCTTACGAGAGTCATAGTGATTCCTGGCAGTTCCTCACCAAAATACGCATTTTTTAGATACTGTGGAAAGTCTCTCCAAAGCGGTAATCCACTAGCTGTTTATCTTCAGAGAAACTGCCAGAGGTTTCTTGAAGTTGCTGATGTGAGGCTAATTGTGACGAGGCATTGGCTACCTTAAGAGAGTCATAGTGACTCTTGCCAAATGCTCACCATAATAGACAATTTTTAGATACTGTTGCCAGTCTGCCCGGAGCATTACGCAATTAGTTGTTTAATTTAAGACAACCACCGTTACACTTGCTAGGAGTTACTTGATGTTGCTGATTTAATTTTAATTGTGACGAGGCATTGGCAACCTTACGAGAGTCATAGTGATTCCTGGCAGTTCCTCACCAAAATACGCATTTTTAGATACTGTGGAAAGTCTCTCCAAAGCGGTAATCCACTAGCTGTTTATCTTCAGAGAAACTGGAAGAGGTTTCTTGAAGTTGCTGACGTGAGTCTAATTGTGACGATGCATTGGCTACCTTAAGAGAGTCATAGTGACTCTTGCCAAATGCTCACCATAATAGACAATTTGTAGATACTGTGGCCAGTCTGCCCGAAGCATTACGCAATTAGTTGTTTAATTTAAGACAACCACCGTTACTCTTGTTAGGAGTTACTTGATGTTGCTGATTAAATTTTAATTGTGACGAGGCATTGGCAACCTTACAAGAGTCATAGTGATTCCTGGCAGTTCCTCACGAAAATACTCATTTTTTAGATACTGTGGAAAGTCTCTCCAAAGCGGTAATCCACTAGCTGTTTATCTTCAGAGAAACTGCCAGAGGTTTCTTGAAGTTGCTGATGTGAGTCTAATTGTGACGATTCATTGGCTACCTTAAGAAAGCCATAGTGATTCCTGGCAGTTCCTCACCAAAATACGCATTTTTAGTTACTGTGGAAAGTCTCTATAAAGCGGTAATCCACTACCAGTTTATCTTAAGAGAAACTGCCAGAGGTTTCTTGAAGTTGTTGACGTGAGTCTAATTGTGACGATGCATTGGCTACCTTAAGAGAGTCATAGTGACTCTGGCCAAATGCTCACCATAATAGACATTTTTTAAATACTGTGGCCAGTCTGCCCGAAGCAATACGCCACTAGTTCCTTAATTTAAGACAACCATCGTTACTCTTGCTAGGAGTTACTTGATGTTGCTGATTTAATTGTAATTGTGACGAGGCATTGGGAACCTTACGAGAGTCATAGTGATTCCTGGCAGTTCCTCAACCAAATACGCATTTTTTAGATACTGTGGCTAGCCTCTCCAAAGCGGTAATCCACTATCTGTTTAACTTCAGAGAAACTGCCAGAGGTTTCTTGAAGTTGCTGATGTGAGTTTAATTGTGACGAGGCATTGGCAACCTTACGAGAATCATAGTGATTCCTGGCAGTTCCTCACCAAAATACGCATTTTTTAGATACTGTGGAAAGTCTCTATAAAGCGGTAATCCACTAGCTGTTTATCTTAAGAGAAACTGCCAGAGATTTCTTGAAGTTGCTGACGTGAGTCTAATTGTGACGATGCATTGGCTACCTTAAGAGAGTCATAGTGACTCTTGCCAAATGCTCAACATTATAGAAATTTTTTAGATACTGTGGCCAGTCTGCCCGTAGTATTACGCAATTAGTTGTTTAATTTAAGGCAACCACCGTTACTCTTGCTAGGAGTTACTTGATGTTACTGATTTAATTTTAATTGTGACGAGGCATTGGCAACCTTACGAGAGTCATAGTGATTCCTGGCAGTTCCTCACGAAAATACGCATTTTTTAGATACTGTGGAAAGTCTCTATAAAGCGGTAATCCACTAGCTGTTTATCTTAAGAGAAACTCCCAGGGGTTTCTTGAAGTTGCTGACGTGAGTCTAATTGTGATGAGGCATTGGCTACCTTAAGCGAGTCATAGTGACTCTTGCCAAATGCTCACCATAATAGACATTTTTTAGATACTGTGGCCAGTCTGCCCGAAGAAATACGCCACTAGTTCTTTAAGACAACCATCGTTACTCTTGCTAGGAGTTACTTGATGTTGCTGATTAAATTTTAATTGTGACGAGTAATTGGCAACCTTACGAGAGTCATAGTGATTCCTGGCAGTTCCTCATTAAAATACGCATTTTTTAGATACTGTGGAAAGTCTCTCCAAATCGGTAATCCACTAGCTGTTTATCTTAAGAGAAACTGCCAGAGGTTTCTTGAAGTTGCTGACGTGAGTCTAATTGTGACGATGCATTGGCTACCTTAAGAGAGTCATAGTGACTCTTGCCAAATGCTCACCATAATAGACAATTTGTAGATACTGTGGCCAGTCTGCCCGAAGCATTACGCAATTAGTTGTTTAATTTAAGGCAACCACCGTTACTCTTGCTAGGAGTTACTTGATGTTGCTGATTTAATTTTAATTGTGACGAGGCATTGGTAACCTTACGAGAGTCATAGTGATTCCTGGCAGTTCCTCACCAAAATACGCATTTTTTAGATACTGTGGAAAGTCTCTCGAAAGCGGTATTCCACTAGCTGTTTATCTTCAGAGAAACTGCCAGAGGTTTCTTGACGTTGCTGATGTGAGTCTAATTGTGACGAGGTATTGGCTACCTTAAGCGAGTCATAGTGACTCTTGCCAAATCCTCACCATAATAGACATTTTTTAGATACTGTGGCCAGTCTGCCCGAAGCAATACCCCACTAGTTCTTTAATTCAAGACAACCATCGTTACTCTTGCTAGGAGTTACTTGATGGTGCTGATTAAATTTTAATTGTGACGAGGCATTGGCAACCTCACGCGAGTCATAGTGATTCCTGGCAGTTCCTCACGAAAATACGCATTTTTTAGATACTGTGGAAAGTCTCTCCAAAGCGGTAATCCACTAGCTGTTTATCTTCAGAGAAACTGCCAGAGGTTTCTTGAAGTTGCTGATGTGAGTCTAATTGGGACGAGGCATTGGCTACCTTAAGAGAGTCATAGTGACTCTTGCCAAATGCTCACCATAATAGACATTTTGTAGATACTGTGGCCAGTGTGCCTGAAGCATTACGCAATTAGTTGTTTAACTTAAGACAACCACCGTTACTCTTGCTAGGAGTTACTTGATGTTGCTGATTAAATTTTAATTGTGAGGAGGCATTGGCAACCTTACGAGAGTCATAGTGATTCCTGGCAGTTCCTCACCAAAATACGCATTTTTTAGATACTGTGGAAAGTCTCTCCAAAGCGGTAATCCACTAGCTGTTTATCTTCAGAGAAACTGCCATAGGTTTCTTGAAGTTGCTGATGTGAGGCTAATTGTGACGAGGCATTGGCTACCTTAAGAGAGTCATAGTGACTCTTGCCAAATGCTCACCATAATAGACATTTTTTAGATACTGTTGCCAGTCTGCCCGGAGCATTACGCAATTAGTTGTTTAATTTAAGACAACCACCGTTACACTTGCTAGGAGTTACTTGATGTTGCTGATTTAATTTTAATTGTGACGAGGCATTGGCAACCTTACGAGAGTCATAGTGATTCCTGGCAGTTCCTCACCAAAATACGCATTTTTAGATACTGTGGAAAGTCTCTCCAAAGCGGTAATCCACTAGCTGTTTATCTTCAGAGAAACTGCCAGAGATTTCTTGAAGTTGCTGATGTGAGTCTAATTGTGATGAGGCATTGGCTACCTTAGGAGAGTCATAGTGACTCTTGCCAAATGCTCACCATAATAGACATTTTTTAGATACTGTGACCAGTCTGTCCGAAGCATTACGCATTTAGTTGTTTAATTTAAGATAACCACCGTTACTCTTACTAGGAGTTACTTGATGTTACTGATTTAATTTTAATTGTGACGAGGCATTGGCAACCTTACGAGAGTCATAGTGATTCCTGGCAGTTCGTCACGAAAATACACATTTTTTAGATACTGTGGAAAGTCTCTATAAAGCGGTAATCCACTAGCTGTTTATCTTAAGAGAAACTCCCAGGGGTTTCTTGAAGTTGCTGACGTGAGTCTAATTGTGACGAGGCATTGGCTACCTTAAGCGAGTCATAGTGACTCTTGCCAAATGCTCACCATAATAGACATTTTTTAGGTACTGCGGCCAGTCTGCCCGAAGAAATACGCCACTAGTTCTTTAAGAGAACCATCGTTACTCTTGCTAGGAGTTACTTGATGTTGCTGATTAAATTTTAATTGTGACGAGTAATTGGCAACCTTACTAGAGTCATAGTGATTCCTGGCAGTTCCTCATTAAAATACGCATTTTTTAGATACTGTGGAAAGTCTCTCCAAATCGGTAATCCACTAGCTGTTTATCTTAAGAGAAACTGCCAGAGGTTTCTTGAAGTTGCTGACGTGAGTCTAATTGTGACGATGCATTGGCTACCTTAAGAGAGTCATAGTGACTCTTGCCAAATGCTCACCATAATAGACAATTTGTAGATACTGTGGCCAGTCTGCCCGAAGCATTACGCAATTAGTTGTTTAATTTAAGACAACCACCGTTACTCTTGTTAGGAGTTACTTGATGTTGCTGATTAAATTTTAATTGTGACGAGGCATTGGCAACCTTACGAGAGTCATAGTGATTCCTGGCAGTTCCTCACGAAAATACGCATTTTTTAGATACTGTGGAAAGTCTCTCCAAAGCGGTAATCCACTAGCTGTTTATCTTCAGAGAAACTGCCAGAGGTTTCTTGAAGTTGCTGATGTGAGTCTAATTGTGACGAGGCATTGGCTACCTAAAGAGACTCATAGTGACTCTTGCCAAATGCTCACCATAATAGACATTTTTTAGATACTGTGGCCAGTCTGCCCGAAGCATTACGCAATTAGTTGTTTAATTTAAGATAACCACCGTTACTCTTGCTAGGAGTTACTTGATGGTACTGATTTAATTGTAATTGTGACGAGGCATTGGCAACCTTACGAGAGTCATAGTGATTCCTGGCAGTTCCTAACCAAAATACGCATTTTTTAGATACTGTGGAAAGTCTCTCCAAAGCGATAATCCACTAGCTGCTTATCTGCAGAGAAACTGCCAGAGGTTTCTTGAAGTTGTTGATGTGAGTCTAATTGTGACGAGGCATTGGCTACCTTAAGCGAGTCATAGCGACTCTTGCCAAATGCTCACCATAATAGACATTTTTTTGATACTGTCGCCAGTCTGCCCGAAGCAATACGCCACTAGTTCTTTAATTTAAGACAACCATCGTTACTCTTGCTAGGAGTTACTTGATGTTGCTGATTAAATTTTAATTGTGACGAGGCATTGGCAACCTTACGAGAGTCATAGTGATTCCTGGCAGTTCCTCACCAAAATACGCATTTTTTAGATACTGTGGAAACTCTCTCCAAAGCGGTAATCCACTAGCTGTTTATCTTAAGAGAAACTGCCAGAGGTTTCTAGAAGTTGCTGACGTGAGTCTAATTGTGACGATGCAATGGCTACCTTAAGAGAGTTATAGTGACTCTTGCCAAATGCTCACCATAAAAGACATTTTTAGATACTGTGGCCAGTCTGCCCGAAGCATTACACAATTAGTTGTTTACTTTAAGACAACCACCGTTACTCTTGCTAGGAGTTACTTGTTATTGCTGATTACATTTTAATTGTGACGAGGCATTGGCAACATTACGAGAGTCATAGTGATTCCTGGCATTTCGTCACCAAAATACGCATTTTTTAGATACTGTGGAAACTCTCTCCAAAGCGGTAATCCACTAGCTGTTTATCTTCAGAGAAACTGCCAGAGGTTTCTTGAAGTTGCTGAAGTGAGGCTAATTGTGACGAGGCATTGGCTACCTTAAGAGAGTCATAGTGACTCTTGCCAAATGCTCACCATAATAGACATTTTTTAGATACTGTTGCCAGTCTGCCCGGAGCATTACGCAATTAGTTGTTTAATTTAAGACAACCACCGTTACACTTGCTAGGAGTTACTTGATGTTGCTGATTTAATTTTAATTGTGACGAGGCATTGGCAACCTTACGAGAGTCATAGTGATTCCTGGCAGTTCCTCACCAAAATACGCATATTTAGATACTGTGGAAAGTCTCTCCAAAGCGGTAATCCACTAGCTGTTTATCTTCAGAGAAACTGCCAGAGGTTTCTTGAAGTTGCTGATGTGAGTCTAATTGTGACGAGGCATTGGCTACCTTAGGAGAGTCATAGTGACTCTTGCCAAATGCTCACCATAATAGACATTTTTTAGATACTGTGGCCAGTCTGCCCGAAGCATTACGCAATTAGTTGTTTAATTTAAGATAACCACCGTTACTCTTGCTAGGAGTTACTTGATGTTACTGATTTAATTTTAATTGTGACGAGGCATTGGCAACCTTACGAGAGTCATAGTGATTCCTGGCAGTTCCTCACGAAAATACGCATTTTTTAGATACTGTGGAAAGTCTCTATAAAGCGGTAATCCACTAGCTGTTTATCTTAAGAGAAACTCCCAGGGGTTTCTTGAAGTTGCTGACGTGAGTCTAATTGTGACGATGCATTGGCTACCTTAAGAGAGTCATAGTGACTCTTGCCAAATGCTCACCATAATAGACATTTTTTAGATAATGTGGCCATTCTGCCCGAAGCATTACGCAATTATTTGTTTAATTTAAGACAACCACCGTTACTCTTGCTAGGGGTTACTTGATGTTGCTGATTAAATTTTAATTGTGACGAGGCACTGGCAACCTTACGAGAGTCATAGTGATTCCTGGTAGTTCTTCACCAAAATACGCATTTTTTAGATACTGTGGAAAATCTCTCCAAAGCGGTAATCCACTAGCTGTTTATCTTAAGAGAAATTGCCAGAGGTTTCTTGAAGTTGCTGACGAGAGTCTAATTGTGACGATGCATTGGCTACCTTAAGAGAGTCATAGTGACTCTTGCCAAATGCTCACCATAATAGATATTTTTTAGATACTGTGGCCAGTCTGCCCGAAGCATTACGCAATTAGTTGTTTAATTTAAGGCAACCACCGTTACTCTTGCTAGGAGTTACTTGATGTTGCTGATTTAATTTTAATTGTGACGAGGCCTTGGTAACCTTACGAGAGTCATAGTGATTCCTGGCAGTTCCTCGCCAAAATACGCATTTTCTAGATACTGTGGAAAGTCTCTCCAAAGCGGTATTCCACTAGCTGTTTATCTTCAGAGAAACTGCCAGAGGTTTCTTGACGTTGCTGATGTGAGTCTAATTGTGACGAGGCATTGGCTACCTTAAGCGAGTCATAGTGACTCTTGCCAAATGCTCACCATAATAGACATTTTTTAGATACTGTGGCCAGTCTGCCCGAAGCAATACGCCACTAGTTCTTTAATTTAAGACAACCATCGTTACTCTTGCTAGGAGTTACTTGATGTTGCTGATTAAATTTTAATTGTGACGAGTAATTTGCAACCCTACGAGAGTCATAGTGATTCCTGGCAGTTCCTCATTAAAATACGCATTTTTTAGATACTGTGGAAAGTCTCTCCAAATCGGTAATCCACTAGCTGTTTATCTTAAGAGAAACTGCCAGAGGTTTCTTGAAGTTGCTGACGTGAGTCTAATTGTGACGATGCATTGGCTACCTTAAGAGAGTCATAGTGACTCTTGCCAAATGCTCACCATAATAGACAATTTGTAGATACTGTGGCCAGTCTGCCGAAGCATTACGCAATTAGTTGTTTAATTTAAGACAACCACCGTTACTCTTGTTAGGAGTTACTTGATGTTGCTGATTAAATTTTAATTGTGACGAGGCATTGGCAACCTTACGAGAGTCATAGTGATTCCTGGCAGTTCCTCACGAAAATACGCATTTTTTAGATACTGTGGAAAGTCTCTCCAAAGCGGTAATCCACTAGCTGTTTATCTTCAGAGAAACTGCCAGAGGTTTCTTGAAGTTGCTGATGTGAGTCTAATTGTGACGAGGCATTGGCTACCTTAAGAGACTCATAGTGACTCTTGCCAAATGCTCACCATAATAGACATTTTTTAGATACTGTGGCCAGTCTGCCCGAAGCATTACGCAATTAGTTGTTTAGTTTAAGATAACCACCGTTACTCTTGCTAGGAGTTACTTGATGTTACTGATTTAATTGTAATTGCGACGAGGCATTGGCAACCTTACGAGAGTCATAGTGATTCCTGGCAGTTCCTCACCAAAATACGCATTTTTTAGATACTGTGGAAAGTCTCTCCAAAGCGATAATCCACTAGCTGCTTATCTGCAGAGAAACTGCCAGAGGTTTCTTGAAGTTGTTGATGTGAGTCTAATTGTGACTAGGCATTGGCTACCTTAAGCGAGTCATAGCGTCTCTTGCCAAATGCTCACCATAATAGACATTTTTTAGATACTGTGGCCAGTCTGCCCGAAGCATTACGCAATTGGTTGTTTAATTTAAGACAACCACCGTTACTCTTGCTAGGAGTTACTTGATATTGCTGATTAAATTTTAATTGTGACGAGGCATTGGCAACCTCTCGAGAGTCATAGTGATTCCTGGCAGTTCCTCACCAAAATACGCGTCTCTTAGATACTGTGGAAAGCCTCTCATAAGCGGTAATCCACTAGCTGTTTATCTTAAGAGAAACTGCCAGAGGTTTCTTGAAGTTGCTGACGTGAGTCTAATTGTGACGATGCATTGGCTACCTTAAGAGAGTCATAGTGACTCTTGCCAAATGCTCACCATAATAGACATTTTTTAAATACTGTGGCCAGTCTGCCCGAAGCATTACGCAATTAGAAGTTTAACTTAAGACATCCACTGTTACTCTTGCTAGGAGTTACTTGATATTGCTGATTAAATTTTAATTGTGACGAGGCATTGGCAACCTTACGAGAGTCATAGTGATTCCTGGCAGTTCCTCACCAAAATACTCATTTTTTACATACTGTGGAAAGTATCTCCAAAGCGGTAATCCACTAGCTGTTTATCTCAAGAGAAATTGCCAGAGGTTTCTTGAAGTTGCTGATGAGAGTCTAATTGTGACGATGCATTGGCTACCTTAAGAGAGTCATAGTGACTCTTGCCAAATGCTCACCATAATAGACATTTTTTAGTTACTGTGGATAGTCTGCCCGAAGCATTACGCAATTAGTTGCTTAATTTAAGACAACCACCGTTACTCTTGCTAGGAGTTACTTGATGTTGCTGATTAAATTTTAATTGTGACGAGGCATTGGCAACCTTACGAGAGTCATAGTGATTCCTGGCAGTTCCTCACCAAAATACGAATTTTTTAGATACTGTGGAAAGTCTCTCCAAAGCGGTAATCCACTAGCTGTTTATCTTCAGAGAAACTGCCAGAGGTTTCTTGAAGTTGCTGATGTGAGGCTAATTGTGACGAGGCATTGGCTACCTTAAGCGAGTCATAGTGACACTTGCCAAATGCTAACCATAATAGACATTTTTTAGATACTGTCGCCAGTCTGCCCGAAGCAATACGCCACTAGTTCTTTAATTTAAGACAACCATCTTTACTCTTGCTAGGAGTTACTTGATGTTGCTAATTAAATTTTAATTGTGACGAGGCATTGGCAACCTTACGAGAGTCATAGTGATTCCTGGCAGTTCCTCACCAAAATACGCATTTTTTAGATACTGTGGAAAGTCTCTCCAAAGCGATAATCCACTAGCAGCTTATCTGCAGAGAAACTGCCAAAGGTTTCTTGAAGTTGTTGATGTGAGTCTAATTGTGACGAGGCATTGGCTACCTTAAGCGAGTCATAGCGACTCTTGCCAAATGCTCACCATAATAGACATTTTTTAGATACTGTCGCCAGTCTGCCCGAAGCAATACGCCACTAGTTCTTTAATTTAAGACAACCATCGTTACTCTTGCTAGGAGTTACTTGATGTTGCTGATTAAATTTTAATTGTGACGAGTAATTGGCAACCTTACGAGAGTCATAGTGATTCCTGGCAGTTCCTCATTAAAATATGCATTTTTTAGATACTGTGGAAAATCTCTCCAAATCGGTAATCCACTAGCTGTTTATCTTAAGAGAAACTGCCAGAGGTTTCTTGAAGTTGCTGACGTGAGTCTAATTGTGACGATGCATTGGCTACCTTAAGAGAGTCATAGTGACTCTTGCCAAATGCTCACCATAATAGACAATTTGTAGATACTGTGGCCAGTCTGCCGAAGCATTACGCAATTAGTTGTTTAATTTAAGACAACCACCGTTACCCTTGTTAGGAGTTACTTGATGTTGCTGATTAAATTTTAATTGTGACGAGGCATTGGCAAACTTACGAGAGTCATAGTGATTCCTGGCAGTTCCTCACGAAAATACGCATTTTTTAGATACTGTGGAAACTCTCTCCAAAGCGGTAATCCACTAGCTGTTTATCTTCAGAGAAACTGCCAGAGGTTTCTTGAAGTTGCTGATGTGAGTCTAATTGTGACGAGGCATTGGCTACCTTAAGAGACTCATAGTGACTCTTGCCAAATGCTCACCATAATAGACATTTTTTAGATACTGTGGCCAGTCTGCCCGAAGCATTACGCAATTAGTTGTTTAATTTAAGATAACCACCGTTACTCTTGCTAGGAGTTACTTGATGTTACTGATTTAATTGTAATTGTGACGAGGCATTGGGAACCTTACGAGAGTCATAGTGATTCCTGGCAGTTCCTCACCAAAATACGCATTTTTTAGATACTGTGGAAAGTCTCTCCAAAGCGATAATCCACTAGCTGCTTATCTGCAGAGAAACTGCCAGAGGTTTCTTGAAGTTGTTGATGTGAGTCTAATTGTGACGAGGCATTGGCTACCTTAAGCGAGTCATAGCGTCTCTTGCCAAATGCTCACCATAATAGACATTTTTTAGATACTGTGGCCAGTCTGCCCGAAGCATTACGCAATTGGTTGTTTAATTTAAGACAACCACCATTACTCTTGCTAGGAGTTACTTGATATTGCTGATTAAATTTTAATTGTGACGAGGCATTGGCAACCTCTCGAGAGTCATAGTGATTCCTGGCAGTTCCTCACCAAAATACGCGTCTTTTAGATACTGTGGAAAGCCTCTCATAAGCGGTAATCCACTAGCTGTTTATCTTAAGAGAAACTGCCAGAGGTTTCTTGAAGTTGCTGACGTGAGTCTAATTGTGACGATGCATTGGCTACCTTAAGAGAGTCATAGTGACCCTTGCCAAATGCTCACCATAATAGACATTTTTTAGATACTGTGGCCAGTCTGCCCGAAGCATTACGCAATTAGAAGTTTAACTTAAGACATCCACTGCTACTCTTGCTAGGAGTTACTTGATATTGCTGATTAAATTTTAATTGTGACGAGGCATTGGCAACCTTACGAGAGTCATAGTGATTCCTGGCAGTTCCTCACCAAAATACTCATTTTTTACATACTGTGGAAAGTATCTCCAAAGCGGTAATCCACTAGCTGTTTATCTCAAGAGAAATTGCCAGAGGTTTCTTGAAGTTGCTGATGTGAGGCTAATTGTGACGAGGCATTGGCTACCTTAAGCGAGTCATAGTGACACTTGCCAAATGCTAACCATAATAGACATTTTTTAGACACTGTCGCCAGTCTGCCCGAAGCAATACGCCACTAGTTCTTTAATTTAAGACAACCATCGTTACTCTTGCTAGGAGTTACTTGATGTTGCTGATTAAATTTTAATTGTGACAAGGCATTGGCAACCTTACGAGAGTCATAGTGATTCCTGGCAGTTCCTCACCAAAATACGCATTTTTTAGATACTGTGGAAAGTCTCTCCAAAGCGATAATCCACTAGCAGCTTATCTGCAGAGAAACTGCCAGAGGTTTCTTGAAGTTGTTGATGTGAGTCTAATTGTGACGAGGCATTGGCTACCTTAAGCGAGTCATAGCGACTCACTCCAAATGCTCACCATAATAGACATTTTTTAGATACTGTGGCCAGTCTGCCCGAAGCATTACGCAATTAGTTGTTTAATTTAAGACATCCACCGTTACTCTTGCTAGGAGTTACTTGATATTGCTGATTAAATTTTAATTGTGACGAGGCATTGGCAACCTTACGAGAGTCATAGTGATTCCTGGCAGTTCCTCACCAAAATACGCATTTTTTAGATACTGTGGAAAGTCTCTCCAAAGTGGTAATCCACTAGCTGTTTATCTTCAGAGAAACTGCCAGAGGTTTCTTGAAGTTGCTGATGTGAGTCTAATTGTGACGAGGCATTGGCAACCTTACGAGAGTCATAGTGATTCCTGGCAGTTCCTCACCAAAATACGCATTTTTTAGATACTGTGGAAAGTCTCTCCAAAGCGGTTATCCACTAGCTGTTTATCTTCAGAGAAACTGCCAGAGGTTTCTTGAAGTTGCTGACATGAGTCTAATTGTGACGATGCATTGGCTACCTTAAGAGAGTCATAGTGACTCGTGCCAAATGCTCACCATAATAGACATTTTTTAGATACTGTGGCCAGTCAGCCCGAAGCATTACGCAATTAGTTGTTTAATTTAAGACAACCACCGTTACTCTTGCTAGGAGTTACTTGTTGCTGATTAAATTTTAATTGTGACGAAGCATTGGCAACCTTACGAGAGTCATAGTGATTCCTGGCAGTTCCTCACCAAAATACGCATTATTTAAATACTGTGGAAAGTCTCTCGAAAGCGGTAATCCACTAGTTGTTTATCTTCAGAGAAACTGCCAGAGGTTTCTTGAAGTTGCTGATGTGAGTGTAATTGTGTCGAGGCATTGGCTACCTTTAATTTAAGACAACCATCGTTACTCTTGCTAGGAGTTACTTGATGTTGCTAATTAAATTTTAATTGTGACGAGGCATTGGCAACCTTACGAGAGTCATAGTGATTCCTGGCAGTTCCTCACCAAAATACGCATTTTTTAGATACTGTGGAAAGTCTCTCCAAAGCGATAATCCACTAGCAGCTTATCTGCAGAGAAACTGCCAAAGGTTTCTTGAAGTTGTTGATGTGAGTCTAATTGTGACGAGGCATTGGCTACCTTAAGCGAGTCATAGCGACTCTTGCCAAATGCTCACCATAATAGACATTTTTTAGATACTGTCGCCAGTCTGCCCGAAGCAATACGCCACTAGTTCTTTAATTTAAGACAACCATCGTTACTCTTGCTAGGAGTTACTTGATGTTGCTGATTAAATTTTAATTGTGACGAGTAATTGGCAACCTTACGAGAGTCATAGTGATTCCTGGCAGTTCCTCATTAAAATATGCATTTTTTAGATACTGTGGAAAATCTCTCCAAATCGGTAATCCACTAGCTGTTTATCTTAAGAGAAACTGCCAGAGGTTTCTTGAAGTTGCTGACGTGAGTCTAATTGTGACGATGCATTGGCTACCTTAAGAGAGTCATAGTGACTCTTGCCAAATGCTCACCATAATAGACAATTTGTAGATACTGTGGCCAGTCTGCCGAAGCATTACGCAATTAGTTGTTTAATTTAAGACAACCACCGTTACCCTTGTTAGGAGTTACTTGATGTTGCTGATTAAATTTTAATTGTGACGAGGCATTGGCAAACTTACGAGAGTCATAGTGATTCCTGGCAGTTCCTCACGAAAATACGCATTTTTTAGATACTGTGGAAACTCTCTCCAAAGCGGTAATCCACTAGCTGTTTATCTTCAGAGAAACTGCCAGAGGTTTCTTGAAGTTGCTGATGTGAGTCTAATTGTGACGAGGCATTGGCTACCTTAAGAGACTCATAGTGACTCTTGCCAAATGCTCACCATAATAGACATTTTTTAGATACTGTGGCCAGTCTGCCCGAAGCATTACGCAATTAGTTGTTTAATTTAAGATAACCACCGTTACTCTTGCTAGGAGTTACTTGATGTTACTGATTTAATTGTAATTGTGACGAGGCATTGGGAACCTTACGAGAGTCATAGTGATTCCTGGCAGTTCCTCACCAAAATACGCATTTTTTAGATACTGTGGAAAGTCTCTCCAAAGCGATAATCCACTAGCTGCTTATCTGCAGAGAAACTGCCAGAGGTTTCTTGAAGTTGTTGATGTGAGTCTAATTGTGACGAGGCATTGGCTACCTTAAGCGAGTCATAGCGTCTCTTGCCAAATGCTCACCATAATAGACATTTTTTAGATACTGTGGCCAGTCTGCCCGAAGCATTACGTAATTGGTTGTTTAATTTAAGACAACCACCGTTACTCTTGCTAGGAGTTACTTGATATTGCTGATTAAATTTTAATTGTGACGAGGCATTGGCAACCTCTCGAGAGTCATAGTGATTCCTGGCAGTTCCTCACCAAAATACGCGTCTTTTAGATACTGTGGAAAGCCTCTCATAAGCGGTAATCCACTAGCTGTTTATCTTAAGAGAAACTGCCAGAGGTTTCTTGAAGTTGCTGACGTGAGTCTAATTGTGACGATGCATTGGCTACCTTAAGAGAGTCATAGTGACCCTTGCCAAATGCTCACCATAATAGACATTTTTTAGATACTGTGGCCAGTCTGCCCGAAGCATTACGCAATTAGAAGTTTAACTTAAGACATCCACTGCTACTCTTGCTAGGAGTTACTTGATATTGCTGATTAAATTTTAATTGTGACGAGGCATTGGCAACCTTACGAGAGTCATAGTGATTCCTGGCAGTTCCTCACCAAAATACTCATTTTTTACATACTGTGGAAAGTATCTCCAAAGCGGTAATCCACTAGCTGTTTATCTCAAGAGAAATTGCCAGAGGTTTCTTGAAGTTGCTGATGTGAGGCTAATTGTGACGAGGCATTGGCTACCTTAAGCGAGTCATAGTGACACTTGCCAAATGCTAACCATAATAGACATTTTTTAGACACTGTCGCCAGTCTGCCCGAAGCAATACGCCACTAGTTCTTTAATTTAAGACAACCATCGTTACTCTTGCTAGGAGTTACTTGATGTTGCTGATTAAATTTTAATTGTGACAAGGCATTGGCAACCTTACGAGAGTCATAGTGATTCCTGGCAGTTCCTCACCAAAATACGCATTTTTTAGATACTGTGGAAAGTCTCTCCAAAGCGATAATCCACTAGCAGCTTATCTGCAGAGAAACTGCCAGAGGTTTCTTGAAGTTGTTGATGTGAGTCTAATTGTGACGAGGCATTGGCTACCTTAAGCGAGTCATAGCGACTCTCTCCAAATGCTCACCATAATAGACATTTTTTAGATACTGTGGCCAGTCTGCCCGAAGCATTACGCAATTAGTTGTTTAATTTAAGACATCCACCGTTACTCTTGCTAGGAGTTACTTGATATTGCTGATTAAATTTTAATTGTGACGAGGCATTGGCAACCTTACGAGAGTCATAGTGATTCCTGGCAGTTCCTCACCAAAATACGCATTTTTTAGATACTGTGGAAAGTCTCTCCAAAGTGGTAATCCACTAGCTGTTTATCTTCAGAGAAACTGCCAGAGGTTTCTTGAAGTTGCTGATGTGAGTCTAATTGTGACGAGGCATTGGCAACCTTACGAGAGTCATAGTGATTCCTGGCAGTTCCTCACCAAAATACGCATTTTTTAGATACTGTGGAAAGTCTCTCCAAAGCGGTTATCCACTAGCTGTTTATCTTCAGAGAAACTGCCAGAGGTTTCTTGAAGTTGCTGACATGAGTCTAATTGTGACGATGCATTGGCTACCTTAAGAGAGTCATAGTGACTCGTGCCAAATGCTCACCATAATAGACATTTTTTAGATACTGTGGCCAGTCAGCCCGAAGCATTACGCAATTAGTTGTTTAATTTAAGACAACCACCGTTACTCTTGCTAGGAGTTACTTGTTGCTGATTAAATTTTAATTGTGACGAAGCATTGGCAACCTTACGAGAGTCATAGTGATTCCTGGCAGTTCCTCACCAAAATACGCATTATTTAAATACTGTGGAAAGTCTCTCGAAAGCGGTAATCCACTAGTTGTTTATCTTCAGAGAAACTGCCAGAGGTTTCTTGAAGTTGCTGATGTGAGTGTAATTGTGTCGAGGCATTGGCTACCTTAAGCGAGTCATAGTGACACTTGCCAAATGCTCACCATAATAGACATTTTTTAGATACTGTGGCCAGTCTGCCCGAAGCAATACGACACTAGTTCTTTAATTTAAGACAACCATCGTTTCTCTTGCTAGGAGTTACTTGATGTTGCTGATTAAATTTTAATTGTGACGAGGCATTGGCAACCTTACGAGAGTCATAGTGATTCCTGGCAGTTCCTCACCATAATACGCATTTTTTAGATACTGTGGAAAGTCTCTCCAAAGCGGTTATCCACTAGCTGTTTATCTTAAGAGAAATTGCCAGAGGTTTCTTGAAGTTGCTGACGTGAGTCTAATTGTGACGATGCATTGGCTACCTTAAGATAGTCATAGGGACTCTTGCCAAATGCTCACCATAATAGACATTTTTTAGATACTGTGGCCAGTCTGCCCGAAGCATTACGCAATTATTTGTTTAATTTAAGACAACCACCGTTACTCTTGCTAGGAGTTACTTGATATTGCTGATTAAATTTTAATTGAGACGAGGCATTGGCAACCTTACGAGAGTCATAGTGATTCCTGGCAGTTCCTCACCAAAATACGCATTTTTTAGATACTGTGGAAAGTCTCTCCAAAGCGGTAATCCACTAGCTGTTTATCTTAAGAGAAACTGCCAGAGGTTTCTTGAAGTTGCTGACGTGAGTCTAATTGTGACGATGCATTGGCTACCTTAAGAGAGTCATAGTGAGTATTGCCAAATGCTCACCATAATAGACATTTTTTAGATACTGTGGCCAGTCTGCCCTAAGCATTAGGCAATTAGTTGTTTAATTTAAGACAACCACCGTTACTCTTGCTAGGAGTTACTTGATATTGCTGATTAAATTTTAATTGTGACGAGGCATTGGCAACCTTACGAGAGTCATAGTGATTCCTGGCAGTTCCTCACCAAAATACGCATTTTTTAGATACTGTGGAAAGTCTCTCCAAAGCGGTAATCCACTAGATGTTTATCTTCAGAGAAACTGCCAGAGGTTTCTTGAAGTTGCTGACGTGAGTCTAATTGTGACGAGGCATTGGCAACCTTACGAGAGTCATAGTGATTCCTGGCAGTTCCTCACCAAAATACGCATTTTTTAGATACTGTGGAAAGTCTCTCCAAAGCGGTAATCCACTAGCTGTTTATCTTCAGAGAAACTGCCAGAGGTTTCTTGAAGTTGCTGATGTGAGTCTAATTGTGACGAGCCATTGGCAACCTTACGAGAGTCATAGTGATTCCTGGCAGTTCCTCACCAAAATACGCATTTTTTAGATACTGTGGAAAGTCTCTCCAAAGCGGTAATCCACTAGCTGTTTATCTTAAGAGAAACTGCCAGAGGTTTCTTGAAGTTGCTGACGTGACTCTAATTGTGACGATGCATTGGCTACCTTAAGAGAGTCATAGTGACTCTTGCAAAATGCTCACCATAATAGACATTTTTTAGATACTGTGGCCAGTCTGCCCGAAGCATTACGCAATTAGTTGTTTAATTTAAGACAACCACCGTTACTCTTGCTAGGAGTTACTTGATATTGCTGATTAAATTTTAATTGTGACGAGGCATTGGCAACCTTACGAGAGTCATAGTGATTCCTGGCAGTTCCTCACCAAAATACGCATTTTTTAGATACTGTGGAAAGTCTCTCCAAAGTGGTAATCCACTAGCTGTTTATCTTCAGAGAAACTGCCAGAGGTTTCTTGAAGTTGCTGATGTGAGTCTAATTGTGACGAGGCATTGGCAACCTTACGAGAGTCATAGTGATTCCTGGCAGTTCCTCACCAAAATACGCATTTTTTAGATACTGTGGAAAGTCTCTCCAAAGCGGTTATCCACTAGCTGTTTATCTTCAGAGAAACTGCCAGAGGTTTCTTGAAGTTGCTGACATGAGTCTAATTGTGACGATGCATTGGCTACCTTAAGAGGGTCATAGTGACTCGTGCCAAATGCTCACCATAATAGACATTTTTTAGATACTGTGGCCAGTCAGCCCGAGGCATTACGCAATTAGTTGTTTAATTTAAGACAACCACCGTTACTCTTGCTAGGAGTTACTTGTTGCTGATTAAATTTTAATTGTGACGAAGCATTGGCAACCTTACGAGAGTCATAGTGATTCCTGGCAGTTCCTCACCATAATACGAATTTTTTAGATACTGTGGAAAGTCTCTCCAAAGCGGTTATCCACTAGCTGTTTATCTTAAGAGAAATTGCCAGAGGTTTCTTGAAGTTGCTGACGTGAGTCTAATTGTGACGATGCATTGGCTACCTTAAGATAGTCATAGGGACTCTTGCCAAATGCTCACCATAATAGACATTTTTTAGATACTGTGGCCAGTCTGCCCGAAGCATTACGCAATTATTTGTTTAATTTAAGACAACCACCGTTACTCTTGCTAGGAGTTACTTGATATTGCTGAATAAATTTTAATTGAGACGAGGCATTGGCAACCTTACGAGAGTCATAGTGATTCCTGGCAGTTCCTCACCAAAATACGCATTTTTTAGATACTGTGGAAAGTCTCTCCAAAGCGGTAATCCACTAGCTGTTTATCTTAAGAGAAACTGCCAGAGGTTTCTTGAAGTTTGTGACGTGAGTCTAATTGTGACGATGCATTGGCTACCTTAAGAGAGTCATAGTGAGTATTGCCAAATGCTCACCATAATAGACATTTTTTAGATACTGTGGCCAGTCTGCCCGAAGCATTAGGCAATTAGTTGTTTAATTTAAGACAACCACCGTTACTCTTGCTAGGAGTTACTTGATATTGCTGATTAAATTTTAATTGTGACGAGGCATTGGCAACCTTACGAGAGTCATAGTGATTCCTGGCAGTTCCTCACCAAAATACGCATTTTTTAGATACTGTGGAAAGTCTCTCCAAAGCGGTAATCCACTAGATGTTTATCTTCAGAGAAACTGCCAGAGGTTTCTTGAAGTTGCTGATGTGAGTCTAATTGTGACGAGGCATTGGCAACCTTACGAGAGTCATAGTGATTCCTGGCAGTTCCTCACCAAAATACGCATTTTTTAGATACTGTGGAAAGTCTCTCCAAAGCGGTAATCCACTAGCTGTTTATCTTCAGAGAAACTGCCAGAGGTTTCTTGAAGTTGCTGATGTGAGTCTAATTGTGACGAGCCATTGGCAACCTTACGAGAGTCATAGTGATTCCTGGCAGTTCCTCACCAAAATACGCATTTTTTAGATACTGTGGAAAGTCTCCTCAAAGCGGTAATCCACTAGCTGTTTATCTTCAGAAAAAACTGCCAGGGGTTTCTTGAAGTTGCTGATGTGAGTCTAATTGTGACGAGGCATTGGCAACCTTACGAGAGTCATAGTGATTCCTGGCAGTTCCTCACAAAAATACGCATTTTTTAGATACTGTGGAAAGTCTCTCCAAAGCGGTAATCCACTAGCTGTTTATCTTCAGAGAAACTGCCAGAGGTTTCTTGAAGTTGCTGACGTGAGTCTAATTGTGACGATGCATTGGCTACCTTAAGAGAGTCATAGTGACTCTTGCCAAATGCTCACCATAATAGACATTTTTTAGATACTGTGGCCAGTCTGCCCGAAGCATTACGCAATTAGTTGTTTAATTTAAGACAACCACCGTTACTCTTGCTAGGAGTTACTTGATGTTGCTGATTAAATTTTAATTGTGACGAAGCATTGGCAACCTTACCAGAGTCATAGTGATTCCTGGCAGTTCCTCACGAAGATACGCATTATTTAGATCCTGTGGAAAGTCTCTCGAAAGCGGTAATCCACTAGCTGTTTATCTTCAGAGAAACTGCCAGAGGTTTCTTGAAGTTGCTGATGTGAGTCAAATTGTGACGAGGCATTGGCTACCTTAAGCGAGTCATAGTGACACTTGCCAAATGCTCACCATAATAGACATTTTTTAGATACTATGGCCAGTCTGCCCGAAGCAATACGCCACTAGTTCTTTAATTTAAGACAACCATCGTTTCTCTTGCTAGGAGTTACTTGATGTTGCTGATTAAATTTTAATTGTGACGAGGCATTGGCAACCTTACGAGAGTCATAGTGATTCCTGGCAGTTCCTCACCATAATACGCATTTTTTAGATACTGTGGAAAGTCTCTCCAAAGTGTTAATCCACTAGCTGTTTATCTTCAGAGAAACAGCCAGAGGTTTCTTGAAGTTGCTGATGTGAGTCTAATTGTGACGAGGCATTGGCAACCTTACGAGAGTCATAGTGATTCCTGGCAGTTCCTCACCAAAATACGCATTTTTTAGATACTGTGGAAAGTCTCTCGAAAGCGGTAATCCACTAGTTGTTTATCTTCAGAGAAACTGCCAGAGGTTTCTTGATGTTGCTGATGTGAGTCTAATTGTGACGAGGCATTGGCTACCTTAAGCGAGTCATAGTGACACTTGCCAAATGCTCACCATAATAGACATTTTTTAGATACTATGGCCAGTCTGCCCGAAGCAATACGCCACTAGTTCTTTAATTTAAGACAGCCATCGTTTCTCTTGCTAGGAGTTACTTGATGTTGCTGATTAAATTTTAATTGTGACGAGGCATTGGCAACCTTACGAGAGTCATAGTGATTCCTGGCAGTTCCTCACCATAATACGCATTTTTTAGATACTGTGGAAAGTCTCTCCAAAGCGGTTATCCACTAGCTGTTTATCTTAAGAGAAATTGCCAGAGGTTTCTTGAAGTTGCTGACGTGAGTCTAATTGTGACGATGCATTGGCTACCTTAAGATAGTCATAGGGACTCTTGCCAAATGCTCACCATAATAGACATTTTTTAGATACTGTGGCCAGTCTGCCCGAAGCATTACGCAATTAGTAGTTTAATTTAAGACAACCACCGTTACTCTTGCTAGGAGTTACTTGATATTGCTGATTAAATTTTAATTGAGACGAGGCATTGGCAACCTTACGAGAGTCATAGTGATTCCTGGCAGTTCCTCACCAAAATACGCATTTTTTGGATACTGTGGAAAGTCTCTCCAAAGCGGTAATCCACTAGCTGTTTATCTTAAGAGAAACTGCCAGAGGTTTCTTGAAGTTGCTGACGTGAGTCTAATTGTGACGATGCGTTGGCTACCTTAAGAGAGTCATAGTGAGTCTTGCCAAATGCTCACCATAATAGACATTTTTTAGATACTGTGGCCAGTCTGCCCGAGGCATTACGCAATTAGTTGTTTAATTTAAGACAACCACCGTTACTCTTGCTAGGAGTTACTTGATATTGCTGATTAAATTTTAATTGTGACGAGGCATTGGCAACCTTACGAGAGTCATAGTGATTCCTGGCAGTTCCTCACCAAAATACGCATTTTTTAGATACTGTGGAAAGTCTCTCCAAAGCGGTAATCCACTAGATGTTTATCTTCAGAGAAACTGCCAGAGGTTTCTTGAAGTTGCTGATGTGAGTCTAATTGTGACGAGGCATTGGCAACCTTACGAGAGTCATAGTGATTCCTGGCAGTTCCTCACCAAAATACGCATTTTTTAGATACTGTGGAAAGTCTCTCCAAAGCGGTAATCCACTAGCTGTTTATCTTCAGAGAAACTGCCAGAAGTTCTTGAAGTTGCTGACATGAGTCTAATTGTGACGATGCATTGGCTACCTTAAGAGAGTCATAGTGACTCTTGCCAAATGCTCACCATAATAGACATTTTTTAGATACTGTGGCCAGTCTGCCCGAAGCATTACGCAATTAGTTGTTTAATTTAAGACAACCACCGTTACTCTTGCTAGGAGTTACTTGATGTTGCTGATTAAATTTTAATTGTGACGAAGCATTGGCCACCTTACGAGAGTGATAGTGATTCCTGGCAGTTCCTCACCAAAATACGCATTTTTTAGATACTGTGGAAAGTCTCTCGAAAGCGGTAATCCACTAGCTGTTTATCTTCAGAGATACTGCCAGAGGTTTCTTGAAGTTGCTGATGTGAGTCTAATTGTGACGAGGCATTGGCTACCTTACGCGAGTCATAGTGACACTTGCCAAATGCTCACCATAATAGATATTTTTTAGATACTGTGGCCAGTCTGCCCGAAGCATTACGCAATTAGTTGTTTAATTTAAGACAACCACCGTTACTCTTGCTAGGAGTTACTTGATATTGCTGATTAAATTTTAATTGAGACGAGGCATTGGCAACCTTACGAGAGTCATAGTGGTTCCTGGCAGTTCCTCACCAAAATACGCATTTTTTAGATACTGTGGAAAGTCTCTTCAAAGCGGTAATCCACTAGCTGCTTATCTTCAGAGAAACTGCCAGAGGTTTCTTGAAGTCGATGATGTGAGTCTAATTGTGACGAGGCATTGGCTACCTTAAGCGAGTCATAGTGACTCTTGCCAAATGCTCAACATAATAGACATTTTTTTGATACTGTGGCCAGTCTGCCGGAAGCAATACGCAATTAGTTGTTTAATTTAAGACAACCACCGTTACTCTTGCTAGGAGTTACTTGATATTGCTGATTAAATTTTAATTGTGACAAGGCATTGGCAACCTTACGAGAGTCATAGTGATTCCTGGCAGTTCCTCACCAAAATACGCATTTTTTAGATACTGTGGAAAGTCTCTCCAAAGCGGTAATCCACTAGCTGTTTATCTTCAGAGAAACTGCCAGAGGTTTCTTGAAGTTGCTGATGTGAGTCTAATTGTGACGAGGCATTGGCAACCTTACGAGAGTCATAGTGATTTTTGGCACTTCCTCACCAAAATACGCATTTTTTAGATACTGTGGAAAGTCTCTCCAAAGCGGTAATCCACTAGCTGTTTATCTTCAGAGAAACTGCCAGGGTTTTCTTGAAGTTGCTGACGTGAGTCTAATTGTGACGATGCATTGGCTACCTTAAGAGAGTCATAGTGACTCTTGCCAAATGCTCACCATAATAGACATTTTTTAGATACTGTGGCCAGTCTGCCCGAAGCATTACGCAATTAGTTGTTTAATTTAAGACAACCACCGTTACTCTTGCTAGGAGTTACTTGATGTTGCTGATTAAATTTTAATTGTGACGAAGCATTGGCACCCTTACGAGAGTCATAGTGATTCCTGGCAGTTCCTCACCAAAATACGCATTTTTTAGATACTGTGGAAAGTCTCTCGAAAGCGGTAATCCACTAGCTGTTTATCTTCAGAGAAACTGCCAGAGGTTTCTTGAAGTTGCTGATGTGAGTCTAATTGTGACGAGGCATTGGCTACCTTAAGCGAGTCATAGTGACACTTGCCAAATGCTCACCATAATAGACATTTTTTAGATACTGTGGCCAGTCTGCCCGAAGCATTACGCAATTAGTTGTTTAATTTATGACAACCACCGTTACTCTTGCTAGGAGTTACTGTATATTGCTGATTAAATTTTAAATGTGACGAAGCATTGGCAACCTTACTAGAGTCGTAGTGATTCCTGGCAGTTCCTCACCAAAATACGCATTTTTTAGATACTGTGGAAAGTCTCTATAAAGCGGTAATCCACTACCTGTTTATCTTAAGAGAAACTGCCAGAGGTTTCTTGAAGTTGCTGATGTGAGTCTAATTGTGACGAGGCATTGGCTACCTTAAGCAAGTCATAGCGACTCTTGCCAAATGCTCACCATAATAGACATTTTTTAGATACTGTGGCCAGTCTGCCCGAAGCAATACGCCACTAGTTCTATATTTTAAGACAACCATCGTTAATCTTGCTAGGAGTTACTTGATGTTGCTGATTAAATTTTAATTGTGACGAGGCATTGGCAACCTTACGAGAGTCATAGTGATTCCTGGCAGTTCCTCACCAAAATACGCATTTTTTAGATACAGTGGAAAGTCTCTCCAAAGCGGTAATCCACTAGCTGTTTATCTTCAGAGAAACTGCCAGGGGTTTCTTGAAGTTGCTGATGTGAGTCTAATTGTGACGAGGCATTGGCAACCTTACGAGAGTCATAGTGATTCCTGGCAGTTCCTCACAAAAATACGCATTTTTTAGATACTGTGGAAAGTCTCTCCAAAGCGGTAATCCACTAGCTGTTTATCTTCAGAGAAACTGCCAGAGGTTTCTTGAAGTTGCTGACGTGAGTCTAATTGTGACGATGCATTGGCTACCTTAAGAGAGTCATAGTGACTCTTGCCAAATGCTCACCATAATAGACATTTTTTAGATACTGTGGCCAGTCTGCCCGAAGCATTACGCAATTAGTTGTTTAATTTAAGACAACCACCGTTACTCTTGCTAGGAGTTACTTGATGTTGCTGATTAAATTTTAATTGTGATGAAGCATTGGCAACCTTACCTGAGTCATGGTGATTCCTGGCAGTTCCTCACGAAAATACGCATTTTTTAGATCCTGTGGAAAGTCTCTCGAAAGCGGTAATCCACTAGCTGTTTATCTTTAGAGAAACTGCCAGAGGTTTCTTGAAGTTGCTGATGTGAGTCTAATTGTGACGAGGCATTGTCTACCTTAAGCGAGTCATAGTGACACTTGCCAAATGCTCACCATAATAGACATTTTTTAGATACTGTGGCCAGTCTGCCCGAAGCAATACGCCACTAGTTCTTTAATTTAAGACAACCATCGTTTCTCTTGCTAGGAGTTACTTGATGTTGCTGATTAAATTTTAATTGTGACGAGGCATTGGCAACCTTACGAGAGTCATAGTGATTCCTGGCAGTTCCTCACCATAATACGCATTTTTTAGATACTGTTTAAAGTCTCTCCAAAGCGGTTATCCACTAGCTGTTTATCTTAAGAGAAATTGGCAGAGGTTTCTTGAAGTTGCTGACGTGAGTCTAATTGTGACGATGCATTGGCTACCTTAAGAGAGTCATAGGGACTCTTGCCAAATGTTCACCATAATAGACATTTTTTAGATACTGTGGCCAGTCTGCCCGAAGCATTACGCAATTAGTTGTTTAATTTAAGACAACCATCGTTACTCTTGCTAGGAGTTACTTGATATTGCTGATTAAATTTTAATTGAGACGAGGCATTGGCAACCTTACGAGAGTCATAGTGATTCCTGGCAGTTCCTCACCAAAATACGCATTTTTTAGATACTGTGGAAAGTCTCTTCAAAGCGGTAATCCACTAGCTGTTTATCTTCAGAGAAACTGCCAGAGGTTTCTTGAAGTTGCTGATGTGAGTCTAATTGTGACGAGGCATTGGCTACCTTAAGCGAGTCATAGTGGCACTTGCCAAATGCTCACCATAATAGACATTTTTTAGATACTGTGGCCAGTCTGCCCGAAGCATTACGCAATTAGTTGTTTAATTTATGACAACCACCGTTACTCTTGCTAGGAGTTACTTGATATTGCTGATTAAATTTTAAATGTGACGAAGCATTGGCAACCTTACTAGAGTCATAGTGATTCCTGGCAGTTCCTCACCAAAATACGCATTTTTTAGATACTGTGGAAAGTCTCTATAAAGCGGTAATCCACTACCTGTTTATCTTAAGAGAAACTGCCAGAGGTTTCTTGAAGTTGCTGACGTGAGTCTAATTGTGACGATGCATTGGCTACCTTAAGAGAGTCATAGTGACTCTTGCCAAATGCTCACCATAATAGACATTTTTAGATACTGTGGCCAGTCTGCCCGAAGCAATACGCCACTAGTTATTTAATTTAAGACAACCATCGTTACTCTTGCTAGGAGTTACTTGATATTGCTGATTAAATTTTAATTGTGACGAGGCATCAGCAACCCTACGAGAGTCATAGTGATTCCTGGCAGTTCCTCACCAAAACACGCATTTTTTAGATACTGTGGAAAGTCTCTTCAAAGCGGTAATCCACTAGCTGCTTATCTTCAGAGAAACTGCCAGAGGTTTCTTGAAGTCGATGATGTGAGTCTAATTGCGACGGGGCATTGGCTACCTTAAGCGAGTCATAGCGACTCTTGCCAAATGCTCACCATAATAGACATTTTTTAGATACTGTGGCCAGTCTGCCCGAAGCAACACGCCACTAGTTCTATAATTTAAGACAACCATCGTTAATCTTGCTAGGAGTTACTTGATGTTGCTGATTAAATTTTAATTGTGACGAGGCATTGGCAACCTTACGAGAGTCATAGTGATTCCTGGCAGTTTCTCACCAAAATACGCATTTTTTAGATACTGTGGAAAGTCTCTTCAAAGCGGTAATCCACTAGCTGTTTATCTTAAGAGAAACTGCCAGAGGTTTCTTGAAGTTGCTGACGTGAGTCTAATTGTGACGATGCATTGGCTACCTTAAGCGAGTCATAGTGACTCTTGCCAAATGCTCAACATAATAGACATTTTTTTGATACTGTGGCCAGTCTGCCGGAAGCAATACGCAATTAGTTGTTTAATTTAAGACAACCACCGTTACTCTTGCTAGGAGTTACTTGATATTGCTGATTAAATTTTAATTGTGACAAGGCATTGGCAACCTTACGAGAGTCATAGTGATTCCTGGCAGTTCCTCACCAAAATACGCATTTTTTAGATACTGTGGAAAGTCTCTCCAAAGCGGTAATCCACTAGCTGTTTATCTTCAGAGAAACTGCCAGGGGTGTCTTGAAGTTGCTGATGTGAGTCTAATTGTGACGAGGCATTGGCCACCTTACGAGAGTCATAGTGATTCCTGGCAGTTCCTCACAAAAATACGCATTTTTTAGATACTGTGGAAAGTCTCTCCAAAGCGGTAATCCACTAGCTGTTTATCTTCAGAGAAACTGCCAGAGGTTTCTTGAAGTTGCTGACGTGAGTCTAATTGTGACGATGCATTGGCTACCTTAAGAGAGTCATAGTGACTCTTGCCAAATGCTCATCATAATAGACATTTTTTAGATACTGTGGCCAGTCTGCCCGAAGCATAACGCAATTAGTTGTTTAATTTTAGACAACCACCGTTACTCTTGCTAGGAGTTACTTGATGTTGCTGATTAAATTTTAATTGTGACGAAGCATTGGCAACCTTACCAGAGTCATAGTGATTCCTGGCAGTTCCTCACGAAAATACGCATTTTTTAGATCCTGTGGAAAGTCTCTCGAAAGCGGTAATCCACTAGCTGTTTATCTTCAGAGAAACTGCCAGAGGTTTCTTGAAGTTGCTGATGTGAGTCTAATTGTGACGAGGCATTGGCTACCTTAAGCGAGTCATAGTGACACTTGCCAAATGCTCACCATAATAGACATTTTTTAGATACTGTGGCCAGTCTGCCCGAAGCAATACGCCACTAGTTCTTTAATTTAAGACAACCATCGTTTCTCTTGCTAGGAGTTACTTGATGTTGCTGATTAAATTTTAATTGTGACGAGGCATTGGCAACCTTACGAGAGTCATAGTGATTCCTGGCAGTTCCTCACCATAATACGCATTTTCTAGATACTGTGGAAAGTCTCTCCAAAGCGGTTATCCACTAGCTGTTTATCTTAAGAGAAATTGGCAGAGGTTTCTTGAAGTTGCTGACGTGAGTCTAATTGTGACGATGCATTGGCTACCTTAAGAGAGTCATAGGGACTCTTGCCAAATGTGCACCATAATAGACATTTTTTAGATACTGTGGCCAGTCTGCCCGAAGCATTACGCAATTAGTTGTTTAATTTAAGACAACCACCGTTACTCTTGCTAGGAGTAACTTGATATTGCTGATTAAATTTTAATTGAGACGAGGCATTGGCAACCTTACGAGAGTCATAGTGATTCCTGGCAGTTCCTCAGCAAAATACGCATTTTTTAGATACTGTGGAAAGTCTCTTCAAAGCGGTAATCCACTAGCTGTTTATCTTCAGAGAAACTGCCAGAGGTTTCTTGAAGTCGCTGATGTGAGTCTAATTGTGACGAAGCATTGGCTACCTTAAGCGAGTCATAGTGACACTTGCCAAATGCTCACCATAATAGACATTTTTTAGATACTGTGTCCAGTCTGCCCGAAGCATTACGCAATTAGTTGTTTTATTTATGACAACCACCGTTACTCTTGCTAGGAGTTACTTTATATTGCTGATTAAATTTTAAATGTGACGAAGCATTGGCAACCTTACGAGAGTCATAGTGATTCCTAGCAGTTCCTCACCAAAATACGCATTTTTTAGATACTGTGGAAAGTCTCTATAAAGCGGTAATCCACTACCTGTTTATCTTAAGAGAAACTGCCAGAGGTTTCTTGAAGTTGCTGACGTGAGTGTAATTGTGACGATGCATTGGCTACCTTAAGCGAGTCATAGCGACTCTTGCCAAATGCTCACCATAATAGACATTTTTTAGATACTGTGGCCAGTCTGCCCGAAGCAATACACCACTAGTTTTATAATTTAAGACAACCATCGTTAATCTTGCTAGGAATTACTTGATGTTGCTGATTAAATTTTAATTGTGACGAGGCATTGGCAACCTTACGAGAGTCATAGTGATTCCTAGCAGTTCCTCACCAAAATACGCATTTTGTAGATACTGTGGAAAGTCTCTCCAAAGCGGTAATCCACTAGCTGTTTATCTTCAGAGAAACTGCCAGAGGTTTCTTGAAGTTGCTGATGTGAGTATAATTGTGACGAGGCATTGGCTACCTTAAGCGAGTCATAGTGACACTTGCCAAATGCTCACCATAATAGACATTTTTTAGATACTGTGGCCAGTCTGCCCGAAGCATTACGCAATTAGTTGTTTAATTTATGACAACCACCGTTACTCTTGCTAGGAGTTACTTGATATTGCTGATTAAATTTCAAATGTGACGAAGCATTGGCAACCTTACTAGAGTCATAGTGATTCCTGGCAGTTCCTCACCACAATACGCATTTTTTAGATACTGTGGAAAGTCTCTATAAAGCGGTAATCCACTACCTGTTTATCTTAAGAGAAACTGCCACAGGTTTCTTGAAGTTGCTGACGTGAGTCTAATTGTGACGATGCATTGGCTACCTTAAGAGAGTCATAGTGACTCTTGCCAAATGCTCACCATAATAGACATTTTTAGATACTGTGGCCAGTCTGCCCGAAGCAATACGCCACTAGTTATTTAATTTAAGACAACCATCGTTACTCTTGCTAGGAGTTACTTGATGTTGCTGATTAAATTTTAATTGTGACGAGGCATCGGCAACCCTACGAGAGTCATAGTGATTCCTGGCAGTTCCTCACCAAAATACGCATTTTTTAGATACTGTGGAAAGTCTCTTCAAAGCGGTAATCCACTAGCTGCTTATCTTCAGAGAAACTGCCAGAGGTTTCTTGAAGTCGATGATGTGAGTCTAATTGAGACGAGGCATTGGCTACCTTAAGCGAGTCATAGCGACTCTTGCCAAATGCTCACCATAATAGACATTTTTTTGATACTGTGGCCAGTCTGCCCGAAGCAACACGCCACTAGTTCTATAATTTAAGACAACCATCGTTAATCTTGCTAGGAGTTACTTGATGTTGCTGATTAAATTTTAATTGTGACGAGGCATTGGCAACCTTACGAGAGTCATAGTGATTCCTGGCAGTTCCTCACCAAAATACGCATTTTTTAGATACTGTGGAAAGTCTCTCCAAAGCGGTAATCCACTAGCTGTTTATCTTCAGAGAAACTGCCAGGGGTTTCTTGAAGTTGCTGATGTGAGTCTAATTGTGACGAGGCATTGGCAACCTTACGAGAGTCATAGTGATTCCTGGCAGTTCCTCACAAAAATACGCATTTTTTAGATACTGTGGAAAGTCTCTCCAAAGCGGTAATCCACTAGCTGTTTATCTTCAGAGAAACTGCCAGAGGTTTCTTGAAGTTGCTGACGTGAGTCTAATTGTGACGATGCATTGGCTACCTTAAGAGAGTCATAGTGACTCTTGCTAAATGCTCACCATAATAGACATTTTTTAGATACTGTGGCCAGTCTGCCCGAAGCATAACGCAATTAGTTGTTTAATTTTAGACAACCACCGTTACTCTTGCTAGGAGTTACTTGATGTTGCTGATTAAATTTTAATTGTGACGAAGCATTGGCAACCTTACCAGAGTCATAGTGATTCCTGGCAGTTCCTCACGAAAATACGCATTTTTTAGATCCTGTGGAAAGTCTCTCGAAAGCGGTAATCCACTAGCTGTTTATCTTCAGAGAAACTGCCAGAGGTTTCTTGAAGTTGCTGATGTGAGTCTAATTGTGACGAGGCATTGGCTACCTTAAGCGAGTCATAGTGACACTTGCCAAATGCTCACCATAATAGACATTTTTTAGATACTGTGGCCAGTCTGCCCGAAGCAATACGCCACTAGTTCTTTAATTTAAGACAACCATCGTTTCTCTTGCTAGGAGTTACTTGATGTTGCTGATTAAATTTTAATTGTGACGAGGCATTGGCAACCTTACGAGAGTCATAGTGATTCCTGGCAGTTCCTCACCATAATACGCATTTTTTAGATACTGTGGAAAGTCTCTCCAAAGCGGTTATCCACTAGCTGTTTATCTTAAGAGAAATTGGCAGAGGTTTCTTGAAGTTGCTGACGTGAGTCTAATTGTGACGATGCATTGGCTACCTTAAGAGAGTCATAGGGACTCTTGCAAAATGTGCACCATAATAGACATTTTTTAGATACTGTGGCCAGTCTGCCCGAAGCATTACGCAATTAGTTGTTTAATTTAAGACAACCACCGTTACTCTTGCTAGGAGTAACTTGATATTGCTGATTAAATTTTAATTGAGACGAGGCATTGGCAACCTTACGAGAGTCATAGTGATTCCTGGCAGTTCCTCAGCAAAATACGCATTTTTTAGATACTGTGGAAAGTCTCTTCAAAGCGGTAATCCACTAGCTGTTTATCTTCAGAGAAACTGCCAGAGGTTTCTTGAAGTCGCTGATGTGAGTCTAATTGTGACGAAGCATTGGCTACCTTAAGCGAGTCATAGTGACACTTGCCAAATGCTCACCATAATAGACATTTTTTAGATACTGTGGCCAGTCTGCCCGAAGCATTACGCAATTAGTTGTTTTATTTATGACAACCACCGTTACTCTTGCTAGGAGTTACTTGATATTGCTGATTAAATTTTAAATGTGACGAAGCATTGGCAACCTTACGAGAGTCATAGTGATTCCTAGCAGTTCCTCACCAAAATACGCACTTTTTAGATACTGTGGAAAGTCTCTATAAAGCGGTAATCCACTACCTGTTTATCTTAAGAGAAACTGCCAGAGGTTTCTTGAAGTTGCTGACGTGAGTCTAATTGTGACGATGCATTGGCTACCTTAAGCGAGTCATAGCGACTCTTGCCAAATGCTCACCATAATAGACATTTTTTAGATACTGTGGCCAGTCTGCCCGAAGCAATACACCACTAGTTTTATAATTTAAGACAACCATCGTTAATCTTGCTAGGAATTACTTGATGTTGCTGATTAAATTTTAATTGTGACGAGGCATTGGCAACGTTACGAGAGTCATAGTGATTCCTGGCAGTTCCTCACCAAAATACGCATTTTGTAGATACTGTGGAAAGTCTCTCCAAAGCGGTAATCCACTAGCTGTTTATCTTCAGAGAAACTGCCAGAGGTTTCTTGAAGTTGCTGTTGTGAGTCTAATTGTGACGAGGCATTGGCAACATTACGAGAGTCATAGTGATTCCTGGCAGTTCCTCACCAAAATACGCATTTTTTAGATACTGTGGAAAGTCTCTCCAAAGCGGTAATCCACTAGCTGTTTATCTTCAGAGAAACTGCCAGAGGTTTCTTCAAGTTGCTGACGTGAGTCTAATTGTGACGATGCATTGGCTACCTTAAGAGAGTCATAGTGACTCTTGCCAAATGCTCACCATAATAGACATTTTTTAGATACTGTGGCCAGTCTGCCCAAAGCATTACGCAATTAGTTGTTTAATTTAAGACAACCACCGTTACTCTTGCTAGGAGTTACTTGATGTTGCTGATTTAATTTTAATTGTGACGAAGCATTGGCAACCTTACCAGAGTCATAGTAATTCCTGGCAGTTCCTCACGAAAATACGCATTTTTTACATGCTGTGGAAAGTCTCTCGAAAGCGGTAATCCACTAGCTGTTTATCTTCAGAGAAACTGCCAGAGGTTTCTTGAAGTTGCTGATGTGAGTCTAATTGTGACGAGGCATTGGCTACCTTAAGCGAGTCATACTGACACTTGCCAAATGCTCACCATAATAGACATTTTTTAGATACTGTGGCCAGTCTGCCCGAAGCAATACGCCACTAGTTCTTTAATTTAAGACAACCATCGTTTCTCTTGCTAGGAGTTACTTGATGTTGCTGATTAAATTTTAATTGTGACGAGGCATTGGCAACCTTACGAGAGTCATAGTGATTCCTGGCAGTTCCTCACCATAATACGCATTTTTTAGATACTGTGGTAAGTCTCTCCAAAACGGTTATCCACTAGCTGTTTATCTTAAGAGAAATTGCATGAGGTTTCTTGAAGTTGCTGACGTGAGTCTAATTGCGACGATGCATTGGCTACCTTAAGAGAGTCATAGTGACTCTTGCCAAATGCTCACCATAATAGACATTTTTTAGATACTGTGGCCAGTCTGCCCGAAGCATTACGCAATTAGTTGTTTAATTTAAGACAACCACCGTTACTCTTGCTAGGAGTTACTTGATATTGCTGATTAAATTTTATTTGAGACGAGGCATTGGCAACCTTACGAGAGTCATAGTGATTCCTGGCCGTTCCTCAAAAAATACGCATTTCTTAGATACTGTGGAAAGTCTCTTCAAAGCGGTAATCCACTAGCTGTTTATCTTCAGAGAAACTGCCAGGGGTTTCTTGAAGTTGCTGATGTGAGTCTAATTGTGACGAGGCATTGGCAACCTTACGAGAGTCATAGTGATTCCTGGCAGTTCCTCACAAAAATACGCATTTTTTAGATACTGTGGAAAGTCTCTCCAAAGTGGTAATCCACTAGCTGTTTATCTTCAGAGAAACTGCCAGAGGTTTCTTGAAGTTGCTGACGTGAGTCTAATTGTGACGATGCATTGGCTACCTTAAGAGAGTCATAGTGACTCTTGCCAAATGCTCACCATAATAGACATTTTTTAGATACTGTGGCCAGTCTGCCCGAAGCATTACGCAATTAGTTGTTTAATTTAAGACAACCACCGTTACTCTTGCTAGGATTTACTTGATGTTGCTGATTAAATTTTAATTGTGACGAAGCATTGGCAACCTTACCAGAGTCATAGTGATCCCTGGCAGTTCCTCACGAAAATACGCATTTTTTAGATCCTGTGGAAAGTCTCTCGAAAGCGGTAATCCACTAGCTGTTTATCTTCAGAGAAACTGCCAGAGGTTTCTTGAAGTTGCTGACGTGAGCCTAATTGTGACGATGCATTGGCTACCTTAAGAGAGTCATAGGGACTCTTGCCAAATGTTCACCATAATAGACATTTTTTAGATACTGTGGCCAGTCTGCCCGAAGCATTACGCAATTAGTTGTTTAATTTAAGACAACCACCGTAACTCTTGCTAGGAGTTACTTGATGTTGCTGATTAAATTTTAATTGTGACGAGGCATTGGCAACCTTACGCGAGTCATAGTGATTCCTGGCAGTTCCTCACGAAAATACGCATTTTTTTGATACTGTGGATAGTCTCTCGAAAGCGGTAATCCACTAGCTGTTTATCTTCAGAGAAACTGCCAGAGGTATCTTGAAGTTGCTGGTGTGAGTCTAATTGTGACGAGGCATTGGCTACCTTAAGCGAGTCATAGTGACTCTTGCCAAATGCTCACCATAATAGACATTTTTTAGATATTGTGGTCAGTCTGCCCGAAGCAATACGCCACTAGTTCTTTAATTTAAGACAACCATCGTTTCTCTTGCTAGGAGTTACTTGATGTTGCTGATTAAATTTTAATTGTGACGAGGCATTGGCAACCTTACGAGAGTCATAGTGATTCCTGGCAGTTCCTCACCATAATACGCATTTTTTAGATACTGTGGAAAGTCTCTCCAAAGCGGTTATCCACTAGCTGTTTATCTTAAGAGAAATTGGCAGAGGTTTCTTGAAGTTGCTGACGTGAGTTTAATTGTGACGATGCATTGGCTACCTTAAGAGAGTCATAGGGACTCTTGCCAAATGTTCACCATAATAGACATCTTTTAGATACTGTGGCCAGTCTGCCCGAAGCATTACGCAATTAGTTGTTTAATTTAAGACAACCATCGTTACTCTTGCTAGGAGTTACTTGATATTGCTGATTAAATTTTAATTGAGACGAGGCATTGGCAACCTTACGAGAGTCATAGTGATTCCTGGCAGTTCCTCACCAAAATACGCATTTTTTAGATACTGTGGAAAGTCTCTTCAAAGCGGTAATCCACTAGCTGTTTATCTTCAGAGAAACTGCCAGAGGTTTCTTGAAGTTGCTGATGTGAGTCTAATTGTGATGAGGCATTGGCTACCTTAAGCGAGTCATAGTGACACTTGCCAAATGCTCACCATAATAGACATTTTTTAGATACTGTGGCCAGTCTGCCCGAAGCATTACGCAATTAGTTGTTTAATTTATGACAACCACCGTTACTCTTGCTAGGAGTTTCTTGATATTGCTGATTAAATTTTAAATGTGACGAAGCATTGGCAACCTTACTAGAGTCATAGTGATTCCTGGCAGTTCCTCACCAAAATACGCATTTTTTAGATACTGTGGAAAGTCTCTATAAAGCGGTAATCCACTACCTGTTTATCTTAAGAGAAACTGCCAGAGGTTTCTTGAAGTTGCTGACGTGAGTCTAATTGTGACGATGCATTGGCTACCTTAAGAGAGTCATAGTGACTCTTGCCAAATGCTCACCATAATAGACATTTTTAGATACTGTGGCCAGTCTGCCCGAAGCAATACGCCACTAGTTATTTACTTTAAGACAACCATCGTTACTCTTGCTAGGAGTTACTTGATGTTGCTGATTAAATTTTAAATGTGACGAAGCATTGGCAACCTTACCAGAGTCATAGTAATTCCTGGCAGTTCCTCACGAAAATACGCATTTTTTAGATGCTGTGGAAAGTCTCTCGAAAGCGGTAATCCACTAGCTGTTTATCTTCAGAGAAACTGCCAGAGGTTTCTTGAAGTTGCTGATGTGAGTCTAATTGTGACGAGCCATTGGCTACCTTAAGCGAGTCATACTGACACTTGCCAAATGCTCACCATAATAGACATTTTTTAGATACTGTGGCCAGTCTGCCCGAAGCAATACGCCACTAGTTCTTTAATTTAAGACAACCATCGTTTCTCTTGCTAGGAGTTACTTGATGTTGCTGATTAAATTTTAATTGTGACGAGGCATTGGCAACCTTACGAGAGTCATAGTGATTCCTGGCAGTTCCTCACCATAATACGCATTTTTTAGATACTGTGGTAAGTCTCTCCAAAACGGTTATCCACTAGCTGTTTATCTTAAGAGAAATTGCATGAGGTTTCTTGAAGTTGCTGACGTGAGTCTAATTGCGACGATGCATTGGCTACCTTAAGAGAGTCATAGTGACTCTTGCCAAATGCTCACCATAATAGACATTTTTTAGATACTGTGGCCAGTCTGCCCGAAGCATTACGCAATTAGTTGTTTAATTTAAGACAACCACCGTTACTCTTGCTAGGAGTTACTTGATATTGCTGATTAAATTTTATTTGAGACGAGGCATTGGCAACCTTACGAGAGTCATAGTGATTCCTGGCCGTTCCTCAAAAAATACGCATTTCTTAGATACTGTGGAAAGTCTCTTCAAAGCGGTAATCCACTAGCTGTTTATCTTCAGAGAAACTGCCAGGGGTTTCTTGAAGTTGCTGATGTGAGTCTAATTGTGACGAGGCATTGGCAACCTTACGAGAGTCATAGTGATTCCTGGCAGTTCCTCACAAAAATACGCATTTTTTAGATACTGTGGAAAGTCTCTCCAAAGCGGTAATCCACTAGCTGTTTATCTTCAGAGAAACTGCCAGAGGTTTCTTGAAGTTGCTGACGTGAGTCTAATTGTGACGATGCATTGGCTACCTTAAGAGAGTCATAGTGACTCTTGCCAAATGCTCACCATAATAGACATTTTTTAGATACTGTGGCCAGTCTGCCCGAAGCATTACGCAATTAGTTGTTTAATTTAAGACAACCACCGTTACTCTTGCTAGGAGTTACTTGATGTTGCTGATTAAATTTTAATTGTGACGAAGCATTGGCAACCTTACCAGAGTCATAGTGATCCCTGGCAGTTCCTCACGAAAATACGCATTTTTTAGATCCTGTGGAAAGTCTCTCGAAAGCGGTAATCCACTAGCTGTTTATCTTCAGAGAAACTGCCAGAGGTTTCTTGAAGTTGCTGACGTGAGCCTAATTGTGACGATGCATTGGCTACCTTAAGAGAGTCATAGGGACTCTTGCCAAATGTTCACCATAATAGACATTTTTTAGATACTGTGGCCAGTCTGCCCGAAGCATTACGCAATTAGTTGTTTAATTTAAGACAACCACCGTAACTCTTGCTAGGAGTTACTTGATGTTGCTGATTACATTTTAATTGTGACGAGGCATTGGCAACCTTACGCGAGTCATAGTGATTCCTGGCAGTTCCTCACGAAAATACGCATTTTTTTGATACTGTGGATAGTCTCTCGAAAGCGGTAATCCACTAGCTGTTTATCTTCAGAGAAACTGCCAGAGGTATCTTGAAGTTGCTGGTGTGAGTCTAATTGTGACGAGGCATTGGCTACCTTAAGCGAGTCATAGTGACTCTTGCCAAATGCTCACCATAATAGACATTTTTTAGATATTGTGGTCAGTCTGCCCGAAGCAATACGCCACTAGTTCTTTAATTTAAGACAACCATCGTTTCTCTTGCTAGGAGTTACTTGATGTTGCTGATTAAATTTTAATTGTGACGAGGCATTGGCAACCTTACGAGAGTCATAGTGATTCCTGGCAGTTCCTCACCATAATACGCATATTTTAGATACTGTGGAAAGTCTCTTCAAAGCGGTAATCCACTAGCTGTTTATCTTCAGAGAAACTGCCAGAGGTTTCTTGAAGTTGCTGATGTGAGTCTAATTGTGATGAGGCATTGGCTACCTTAAGCGAGTCATAGTGACACTTGCCAAATGCTCACCATAATAGACATTTTTTAGATACTGTGGCCAGTCTGCCCGAAGCATTACGCAATTAGTTGTTTAATTTATGACAACCACCGTTACTCTTGCTAGGAGTTTCTTGATATTGCTGATTAAATTTTAAATGTGACGAAGCATTGGCAACCTTACTAGTGTCATAGTGATTCCTGGCAGTTCCTCACCAAAATACGCATTTTTTAGATACTGTGGAAAGTCTCTATAAAGCGGTAATCCACTACCTGTTTATCTTAAGAGAAACTGCCAGAGGTTTCTTGAAGTTGCTGACGTGAGTCTAATTGTGACGATGCATTGGCTACCTTAAGAGAGTCATAGTGACTCTTGCCAAATGCTCACCATAATAGACATTTTTAGATACTGTGGCCAGTCTGCCCGAAGCAATACGCCACTAGTTATTTACTTTAAGACAACCATCGTTACTCTTGCTAGGAGTTACTTGATGTTGCTGATTAAATTTTAATTGTGACGAGGCATCGGCAACCCTACGAGAGTCATAGTGATTCCTGGCAGTTCCTCACCAAAATACGCATTTTTTAGATACTGTGGAAAGTCTCTTCAAAGCGGTAATCCACTAGCTGCTTATCTTCAGAGAAACTGCCAGAGGTTTCTTGAAGTCGATGATGTGAGTCTAATTGTGACGAGGCATTGGCTACCTTAAGCGAGTCATAGCGACTCTTGCCAAATGCTCACCATAATAGACATTTTTTAGATACTGTGGCCAGTCTGCCCGAAGCAATACGCCACTAGTTCTATAATTTAAGACAACCATCGTTAATCTTGCTAGGAGTTACTTGATGTTGCTGATTAAATTTTAATTGTGACGAGGCATTGGCAACCTTACGAGAGTCATAGTGATTCCTGGCAGTTCCTCACCAAAATACGCATTTTTTAGATACTGTGGAAAGTCTCTCCAAAGCGGTAATCCACTAGCTGTTTATCTTCAGAGAAACTGCCAGGGGTTTCTTGAAGTTGCTGATGTGAGTCTAATTGTGACGAGGCATTGGCAACCTTACGAGAGTCATAGTGATTCCTGGCAGTCCCTCACAAAAATACGCATTTTTTAGATACTGTGGAAAGTCTCTCCAAAGCGGTAATCCACTAGCTGTTTATCTTCAGAGAAACTGCCAGAGGTTTCTTGAAGTTGCTGACGTGAGTCTAATTGTGACGATGCATTGGCTACCTTAAGAGAGTCATAGTGACTCTTGCCAAATGCTCACCATAATAGACATTTTATAGATACTGTGGCCAGTCTGCCCGAAGCATAACGCAATTAGTTGTTTAATTTTAGACAACTACCGTTACTCTTGCTAGGAGTTACTTGATGTTGCTGATTAAATTTTAATTGTGACGAAGCATTGGCAACCTTACCAGAGTCATAGTGATTCCTGGCAGTTCCTCACGAAAATACGCATTTTTTAGATCCTGTGGAAAGTCTCTCGAAAGCGGTAATCCACTAGCTGTTTATCTTCAGAGAAACTGCCAGAGGTTTCTTGAAGTTGCTGATGTGAGTCTAATTGTGACGAGGCATTGGCTACCTTAAGCGAGTCATAGTGACACTTGCCAAATGCTCACCATAATAGACATTTTTTAGATACTGTGGCCAGTCTGCCCGAAGCAATACGCCACTAGTTCTTTAATTTAAGACAACCATCGTTTCTCTTGCTAGGAGTTACTTGATGTTGCTGATTAAATTTTAATTGTGACGAGGCATTGGCAACCTTACGAGAGTCATAGTGATTCCTGGCAGTTCCTCACCATAATACGCATTTTTTAGATACTGTGGAAAGTCTCTCCAAAGCGGTTATCCACTAGCTGTTTATCTTAAGAGAAATTGGCAGAGGTTTCTTGAAGTTGCTGACGTGAGTCTAATTGTGACGATGCATTGGCTACCTTAAGAGAGTCATAGGGACTCTTGCCAAATGTGCACCATAATAGACATTTTTTAGATACTGTGGCCAGTCTGCCCGAAGCATTACGCAATTAGTTGTTTAATTTAAGACAACCACCGTTACTCTTGCTAGGAGTTACTTGATATTGCTGATTAAATTTTAATTGAGACGAGGCATTGGCAACCTTACGAGAGTCATAGTGATTCCTGGCAGTTCCTCAGCAAAATACGCATTTTTTAGATACTGTGGAAAGTCTCTTCAAAGCGGTAATCCACTAGCTGTTTATCTTCAGAGAAACTGCCAGAGGTTTCTTGAAGTCGCTGATGTGAGTCTAATTGTGACGAAGCATTGGCTACCTTAAGCGAGTATAGTGACACTTGCCAAATGCTCACCATAATAGACATTTTTTAGATACTGTGGCCAGTCTGCCCGAAGCATTACGCAATTAGTTGTTTTATTTATGACAACCACCGTTACTCTTGCTAGGAGTTACTTGATATTGCTGATTAAATTTTAAATGTGACGAAGCATTGGCAACCTTACGAGAGTCATAGTGATTCCTAGCAGTTCCTCACCAAAATACGCATTTTTTAGATACTGTGGAAAGTCTCTATAAAGCGGTAATCCACTACCTGTTTATCTTAAGAGAAACTGCCAGAGGTTTCTTGAAGTTGCTGACGTGAGTCTAATTGTGACGATGCATTGGCTACCTTAAGCGAGTCATAGCGACTCTTGCCAAATGCTCACCATAATAGACATTTTTTAGATACTGTGGCCAGTCTGCCCGAAGCAATACACCACTAGTTTTATAATTTAAGACAACCATCGTTAATCTTGCTAGGAATTACTTGATGTTGCTGATTAAATTTTAATTGTGACGAGGCATTGGCAACCTTACGAGAGTCATAGTGATTCCTGGCAGTTCCTCACCAAAATACGCATTTTGTAGATACTGTGGTAAGTCTCTCCAAAACGGTTATCCACTAGCTGTTTATCTTAAGAGAAATTGCCAGAGGTTTCTTGAAGTTGCTGACGTGAGTCTAATTGAGACGATGCATTGGCTACCTTAAGAGAGTCATAGGGACTCTTGCCAAATGCTCACCATAATAGACATTTTTTAGATACTGTGGCCAGTCTGCCCGAAGCATTACGCAATTAGTTGTTTAATTTAAGACAACCACCGTTACTCTTGCTAGGAGTTACCTGATATTGCTGATTAAATTTTATTTGAGACGAGGCATTGGCAACCTTACGAGAGTCATAGTGATTCCTGGCATTTCCTCAAAAAATACGCATTTCTTAGATACTGTGGAAAGTCTCTTCAAAGCGGTAATCCACTAGCTGTTTATCTTCAGAGAAACTGCCAGGGGTTTCTTGAAGTTGCTGATGTGAGTCTAATTGTGACGAGGCATTGGCAACCTTACGAGAGTCATAGTGATTCCTGGCAGTTCCTCACAAAAATACGCATTTTTTAGATACTGTGGAAAGTCTCTCCAAAGCGGTAATCCACTAGCTGTTTATCTTCAGAGAAACTGCCAGAGGTTTCTTGAAGTTGCTGACGTGAGTCTAATTGTGACGATGCATTGGCTACCTTAAGAGAGTCATAGTGACTCTTGCCAAATGCTCACCATAATAGACATTTTTTAGATACTGTGGCCAGTCTGCCCGAAGCATTACGCAATTAGTTGTTTAATTTAAGACAACCACCGTTACTCTTGCTAGGAGTTACTTGATGTTGCTGATTAAATTTTAATTGAGACGAGGCATTGGCAACCTTACGAGAGTCATAGTGATTCCTGGCAGTTTCTCACCAAAATACGCATTTTTTAGATACTGTGGAAAGTCTCTTCAAAGCGGTAATCCACTAGCTGCTTATCCTCAGAGAAACTGCCAGAGGTTTCTTGAAGTCGCTGATGTGAGTCTAATTGTGACGATGCATTGGTTACCTTAAGCAAGTCATAGTGACACTTGCCAAATGCTCACCATAATAACCATTTTTTAGATACTGTGGCCAGTCTGCCCGAAGCATTACGCAATTAGTTGTTTAATTTATGACAACCACCGTTACTCTTGCTAGGAGTTACTTGATATTGCTGATTAAATTTTAAATGTGACGAAGCATTGGCAACCTAACGAGAGTCATAGTGATTCCTAGCAGTTCCTCACCAAAATACGCATTTTTAGATACTGTGAAAGTCTCTATAAAGCGGTAATCCACTACCTGTTTATCTTAAGAGAAACTGCCAGAGGTTTCTTGAAGTTGCTGACGTGAGTCTAATTGTGACGACGCATTGGCTACCTTAAGAGAGTCATAGAGACTCTTGCCAAATGCTCACCATAATAGACATTTTTAGATACTGTGGCCAGTCTGCCCGAAGCAATACGCCACTAGTTATTTAATTTAAGACCACCATCGTTACTCTTGCTAGGAGTTACTTGATGTTGCTGATTAAATTTTAATTGTGACGAGGCATTGGCAGCCCTACGAGAGTCATAGTGATTCCTGGCAGTTCCTCACCAAAATACGCATTTTTTAGATACTGTGGAAAGTCTCTTCAAAGCGGTAATCCACTAGCTGCTTATCTTCAGAGAAACTGCCAGAGGTTTCTTGAAGTCGATGATGTGCGTCTAATTGTGACGAGGCATTGGCTACCTTAAGTGAGGCATAGCGACTCTTGCCAAATGCTCACCATAATAGACATATTTTAGATACTGTGGCCAGTCTGCCCGAAGCAATACACCACTAGTTCTATAATTTAAGACAACCATCGTTAATCTTGCTAGGAGTTACTTGATGTTGCTGATTAAATTTTAATTGTGACGAGGCATTGGCAACCTTACGAGAGTCATAGTGATTCCTGGCAGTTCCTCACCAAAATACGCATTTTGTAGATACTGTGGAAAGTCTCTCCAAAGCGGTAATCCACTAGCTGTTTATCTTCAGAGAAACTGCCAGAGGTTTCTTGAAGGTGCTGATGTGAGTCTAATTGTGACGAGGCATTGGCAACCTTACGAGAGTCATAGTGATTCCAGGCAGTTCCTCACCAAAATACGCATTTTTTAGATACTGTGGAAAGTCTCTCCAAAGCGGTAATCCACTAGCTGTTTATCTTCAGAGAAACTGCCAGAGGTTTCTTGAAGTTGCTGACGTGAGTCTAATTGTGACGAGGCATTGGCTACCTTAAGAGAGTCATAGTGACTCTTGCCAAATGCTCACCATAATAGACATTTTTTAGATACTGTGGCCAATCTGCCGAAAGCATTACGCAATTAGTTGTTTAATTTAAGACAACCACCGTTACTCTTGCTAGGAGTTACTTGATGTTGCTGATTAAATTTTAATTGTGACGAGGCATTGGCTACCTTATGAGAGTCATAGTGATTCCTGGCAGTTCCTCACCATAATACGCATTTTTTAGATACTGTGGTAAGTCTCTCCAAAACGGTTATCCACTAGCTGTTTATCTTAAGAGAAATTGCCAGAGGTTTCTTGAAGTTGCTGACGTGAGTCTAATTGCGACGATGCATTGGCTACCTTAAGAGAGTCATAGGGACTCTTGCCAAATGCTCACCATAATAGACATTTTTTAGATACTGTGGCCAGTCTGCCCGAAGCATTACGCAATTAGTTGTTTAATTTAAGACAACCACCGTTACTCTTGCTAGGAGTTACTTGATATTGCTGATTAAATTTTATTTGAGACGAGGCATTGGCAACCTTACGAGAGTCATAGTGATTCCTGGCAGTTCCTCACCAAAATACGCATTTTTTAGATACTGTGGAAAGTCTCTTCAAAGCGGTAATCCACTAGCTGCTTATCTTCAGAGAAACTGCCAGAGGTTTCTTGAAGTCGCTGATGTGAGTCTAATTGTGACGAGGCATTGGCTACCTTAAGCGAGTCATAGCGACTCTGGCCAAATGCTCACCATAATAGACATTTTTTAGATACTGTGGCCAGTCTGCCCGAAACAATACGCCACTAGTTCTATAATTTAAGACAACTATCGTTAATCTTGCTAGGAGTTACTTGATGTTGCTGATTAAATTTTAATTGTGACGAGGCATTGGCAACCTTACGAGAGTCATAGTGATTCCTGGCGGTCCCTCACCAAAATACGCCTTTTTTAGATACTGTGGAAAGTCTCTCCAAAGCGGTAATCCACTAGCTGTTTATCTTCAGAGAAACTGCCAGAGGTTTCTTGAAGTTGCTGACGTGAGTCTAACTGTGACGATGCATTGGCTACCTTAAGAGAGTCATAGTGACTCTTGCCAAATGCTCACCATAATAGACATTTTTTAGATACTGTGGCCAGTCTGCCCGAAGCATTACGCAATTAGTTGTTTAATTTATGACAACCACCGTTACTCTTGCAAGGAGTTACATGATATTGCTGATTAAATTTTAAATGTGACGAAGCATTGGCAACCTTACGAGAGTCATAGTGATTCCTGGCAGTTCCTCACCAAAATACGCATTTTTTAGATATGGTGGATAGTCTCTATAAAGCGGTAATCCACTACCTGTTTATCTTAAGAGAAACTGCCAGAGGTTTCTTGAAGTTGCTGACGTGAGTCTAATTGTTACGATGCATTGGCTACCTTAAGAGAGTCATAGTGACTCTTGCCAAATGCTCACCATAATAGACATTTTTTAGATACTGTGGCCAGTCTGCCCGAAGCAATACGCCACTAGTTATTTAATTTAAGACAACCATCGTTACTCTTGCTAGGAGTTACTTTATGTTGCTGATTAAATTTTAATTGTGACGAGGCATTGGCAACCTTACGAGAGTCATAGTGATTCCTGGCAGTTCCTCACCATAATACGTATTTTTTAGATACTGTGGAAAGTCTCTCCAAAGCGGTTATCCACTAGCTGTTTATCTTAAGAGAAATTGCCAGAGGTTTCTTGAAGTTGCTGACGTGAGTCTAATTGTAACGATGCATTGGCTACCTTAAGAGAGTCATAGGGACTCTTGCCAAATGCTCACAATATTGACATTTTTTAGATACTGTGGCCAGTCTGCCCGAAGCATTACGCAATTAGCTGTTTAATTTATGACAACCACCGTTACTCTTGCTAGGAGTTACTTGATATTGCTGATTAAATTTTAATTGAGACGAGGCATTGGCAACCTTACGAGAGTCACAGTGATTCCTGGCAGTTCCTCACCAAAATACGCATTTTTTAGATACTGTGGAAAGTCTCTTCAAAGCGGTAATCCACTAGCTGCTTATCTTCAGAGAAACTGCCAGAGGTTTCTTGAAGTCGCTGATGTGAGTCTAATTGTGACGAGGCATTGGCTACCTTAAGCGAGTCATAGCGACTCTTGCCAAATGCTCACCATAATAGACATTTTTTAGATACTTTGGCCAGTCTGCCCGAAGCAATACACCACTAGTTCTATAATTTAAGACAACCATCGTTAATCTTGCTAGGAGTTACTTGATGTTGCTGATTAAATTTTAATTGTGACGAGGCATTGGCAACCTTACGAGAGTCATAGTGATTCCTGGCAGTTAATCACCAAAATACGCATTTTTTAGATACTGTGGAATGTCTCTCCAAAGCGGTAATCCACTAGCTGTTTATCTTCAGAGAAACTGCCAGAGGTTTCTTGAAGTTGCTGACGTGAGTCTAATTGTAACGATGCATTGGCTACCTTAAGCGAGTCATAGTGACACTTGCCAAATGCTCACCATAATAGACACTTTTTAGATACTGTGGACAGTCTGCCCGAAGCATTACGCAATTAGTTGTTTAATTTATGACAACCACCGTTACTCTTGCTAGGAGTTACTTGATAATGCTGATTAAATTTTAAATGTGACGAAGCATTGGCAACCTTACGAGACTCATAGTGATTCCTGGCAGTTCCTCACCAAAATACGCATTTTTTAGATACTGTGGAAAGTCTCTACAAAGCGGTAATCCACTACCTGTTTATCTTAAGAGAAACTGCCAGAGGTTTCTTGAAGTTGCTGACGTGAGTCTAATTGTGACGATGCATTGGCTACCTTAAGAGAGTCATAGTGACTCTTGCCAAATGCTCACCATAATAGACATTTTTAGATACTGTGGCCAGTCTGCCCGAAGCAATACGCCACTAGTTATTTAATTTAAGACAACCATCGTTACTCTTTCTAGGAGTTACTTGATGTTGCTGATTAAATTTTAATTGTGACGAGGCATTGGCAACCCTACGAGAGTCATAGTGATTCCTGGCAGTTCCTCACCAAAATACGCATTTTTTAGATACTGTGGAAAGTCTCTTCAAAGCGGTAATCCACTAGCTGCTTATCTTCAGAGAAACTGCCAGAGGTTTCTTGAAGTCGATGATATGAGTCTAATTGTGACGAGGCATTGGCTACCTTAAGCGAGTCATAGCGACTCTTGCCAAATGCTCACCATAATAGACATTTTTTAGATACTTTGGCCAGTCTGCCCGAAGCAATACACCACTAGTTCTATAATTTAAGACAACCATCGTTAATCTTGCTAGGAGTTACTTGATGTTGCTGATTAAATTTTAATTGTGACGAGGCATTGGCAACCTTACGAGAGTCATAGTGATTCCTGGCAGTTAATCACCAAAATACGCATTTTTTAGATACTGTGGAATGTCTCTCCAAAGCGGTAATCCACTAGCTGTTTATCTTCAGAGAAACTGCCAGAGGTTTCTTGAAGTTGCTGATGTGAGTCTAATTGTGACGAGGCATTGGCAACCTTACGAGAGTCATAGTGATTCCTGGCAGTTCCTCACCAAAATACGCATTTTTTAGATACTGTGGAAAGTCTCTCCAAAGCGGTAATCCACTAGCTGTTTATCTTCAGAGAAGCTGCCAGAGTTTTCTTGAAGTTGCTGACGTGAGTCTAATTGTGACGATGCATTGGCTACCTTAAGAGAGTCATAGTGACACTTGCCAAATGCTCACCATAATAGACATTTTTTAGATACTGTGGCCAGTCTGCCCGAAGCATTACGCAATTAGTTGTTTAATTTAAGACAACCACCGTTACTCTTGCTAGGAGTTACTTGATGTTGCTGATTAAATTTTAATTGTGACGAAGCATTGGCAACCTTACCAGAGTCATAGTGATTCGTGGCAGTTCCTCACGAAAATACGCATTTTTTAGATACTGTGGAAAGTCTCTCCAAAGCGGTAATCCACTAGCTGTTTATCTTCAGAGAAACTGCCAGAGGTTTCTTGAAGTTGCTGATGTGAGTCTAATTGTGACGAGGCATTGGCTACCTTAAGCGAGTCATAGTGACACTTGCCAAATGTTCACCATAATAGACATTTTTTAGATACTGTGGCCAGTCTGCCCGAAGCATTACGCAATTAGTTGTTTAATTTAAGACAACCACCGTTACTCTTGCTAGGAGTTACTTGATGTTGCTGATTAAATTTTAATTGAGACGAGGCATTGGCAACCTTACGAGAGTCATAGTGATTCCTGGCAGTTCCTCACCAAAATACGCATTTTTTAGATACTGTGGAAAGTCTCTTCAAAGCGGTAATCCACTAGCTGCTTATCTTCAGAGAAACTGCCAGAGGTTTCTTGAAGTCGCTGATGTGAGTCTAATTGTGACGATGCATTGGCTACCTTAAGCGAGTCATAGTGACACTTGCCAAATGCTCACCATAATAGACATTTTTTAGATACTGTGGCCAGTCTGCCCGAAGCATTACGCAATTAGTTGTTTAATTTATGACAACCACCGTTACTCTTGCTAGGAGTTACTTGATATTGCTGATTATTTTTTAAATCTGACGAAGCATTGGCAACCTTACGAGAGTCATAGTGATTCCTAGCAGTTCCTCACCAAAATACGCATTTTTTAGATACTGTGGAAAATCTCTATAAAGCGGTAATCCACTACCTGTTTATCTTAAGGGAAACTGCCAGAGGTTTCTTGAAGTTGCTGACGTGAGTCTAATTGTGACGACGCATTGGCTACCTTAAGAGAGTCATAGTGACTCTTGCCAAATGCTCACCATAACAGACATTTTTAGATACTGTGGCCAGTCTTCCCGAAGCAATACGCCACTAGTTATTTAATTTAAGACCACCATCGTTACTCTTGCTAGGAGTTACTTGATGTTGCTGATTAAATTTTAATTGTGACGAGGCATTGGCAGCCCTACGAGACTCATAGTGATTCCTGGCAGTTCCTCACCAAAATACGCATTTTTTAGATACTGTGGATAGTCTCTTCAAAGCGGTAATCCACTAGCTGCTTATCTTCAGAGAAACTGCCAGAGGTTTCTTGAAGTCGATGATGTGAGTCTAATTGTGACGAGGCATTGGCTACCTTAAGCGAGTCATAGCGACTCTTGCCAAATGCTCACCATAATAGACATTTTTTAGATACTGTGGCCAGTCTGCCCGAAGCAATACACCACTAGTTCTATAATTTAAGACAACCATCGTTAATCTTGCTAGGAGTTACTTGATGTTGCTGATAAAATTTCAATTGTGACGAGGCATTGGCAACCTTACGAGAGTCATAGTGATTCCTGGCAGTTCCTCACCAAAATACGCATTTTTTAGATACTGTGGAAAGTCTCTCCAAAGCGGTAATCCACTAGCTGTTTATCTTCAGAGAAACTGCCAGGGGTTTCTTGAAGTTGCTGATGTGAGTCTAATTGTGACGAGGCATTGGCAACCTTACGAGAGTCATAGTGATTCCTGGCAGTTCCTCACAAAAATACGCATTTTTTAGATACTGTGGAAAGTCTCTCCAAAGCGGTAATCCACTAGCTGTTTATCTTCAGAGAAACTGCCAGAGGTTTCTTGAAGTTGCTGACGTGAGTCTAATTGTGACGATGCATTGGCTACCTTAAGAGAGTCATAGCGACTCTTGCCAAATGCTCACCATAATAGACATTTTTTAGATACTGTGGCCAGTCTGCCCGAAGCATTACGCAATTAGTTGTTTAATTTAAGACAACCACCGTTACTCTTGCTAGGAGTTACTTGATGTTGCTGATTAAATTTTAATTGTGACGAAGCATTGGCAACCTTACCAGAGGCATAGTGATCCCTGGCAGTTCCTCACGAAAATACGCATTTTTTAGATCCTGTGGAAAGTCTCTCGAAAGCGGTAATCCACTAGCTGTTTATCTTCAGAGAAACTGCCAGAGGTTTCTTGAAGTTGCTGACGTGAGCCTAATTGTGACGATGCATTGGCTACCTTAAGAGAGTCATAGGGACTCTTGCCAAATGCTCACCATAATAGACATTTTTTAGATACTGTGGCCAGTCTGCCCGAAGCATTACGCAATTAGTTGTTTAATTTAAGACAACCACCGTAACTCTTGCTAGGAGTTACTTGATATTGCTGATTAAATTTTAAATGTGACGAAGCATTGGCAACCTTACGAGAGTCATAGTGATTCCTAGCAGTTCCTCACCAAAATACGCATTTTTTAGATACTGTGAAAGTCTCTATAAAGCGGTAATCCACTACCTGTTGATCTTAAGAGAAACTGCCAGAGGTTTCTTGAAGTTGCTGACGTGAGTCTAATTGTGACGACGCATTGGCTACCTTAAGAGAGTCATAGAGACTCTTGCCAAATGCTCACCATAATAGACATTTTTAGATACTGTGGCCAGTCTGCCCGAAGCAATACGCCACTAGTTATTTAATTTAAGACCACCATCGTTACTCTTGCTAGGAGTTACTTGATGTTGCTGATTAAATCTTAATTGTGACGAGGCATTGGCAGCCCTACGAGAGTCATAGTGATTCCTGGCAGTTCCTCACCAAAATACGCATTTTTTAGATACTGTGGAAAGTCTCTTCAAAGCGGTAATCCACTAGCTGCTTATCTTCAGAGAAACTGCCAGAGGTTTCTTGAAGTCGATGATGTGCGTCTAATTGTGACGAGGCATTGGCTACCTTAAGTGAGGCATAGCGACTCTTGCCAAATGCTCACCATAATAGACATATTTTAGATACTGTGGCCAGTCTGCCCGAAGCAATACACCACTAGTTCTATAATTTAAGACAACCATCGTTAATCTTGCTAGGAGTTACTTGATGTTGCTGATTAAATTTTAATTGTAACGAGGCATTGGTAACCTTACGAGAGTCATAGTGATTCCTGGCAGTTCCTCACCAAAATACGCATTTTGTAGATACTGTGGAAAGTCTCTCCAAAGCGGTAATCCACTAGCTGTTTATCTTCAGAGAAACTGCCAGAGGTTTCTTGAAGGTGCTGATGTGAGTCTAATTGTGACGAGGCATTGGCAACCTTACGAGAGTCATAGTGATTCCTGGCAGTTCCTCACCAAAATACGCATTTTTTAGATACTGTGGAAAGTCTCTCCAAAGCGGTAATCCACTAGCTGTTTATCTTCAGAGAAACTGCCAGAGGTTTCTTGAAGTTGCTGACGTGAGTCTAATTGTGACGATGCATTGGCTACCTTAAGAGAGTCATAGTGACTCTTGCCAAATGCTCACCATAATAGACATTTTTTAGATACTGTGGCCAGTCTGCCGAAAGCATTACGCAATTAGTTGTTTAATTTAAGACAACCACCGTTACTCTTGCTAGGAGTTACTTGATGTTGCTGATTTAATTTTTATTGTGACGAAGCATTGGCAACCTTACCAGAGTCATAGTAATTCCTGGCAGTTCCTCACGAAAATACGCATTTTTTAGATACTGTGGAAAGTCTCTCGAAAGCGGTAATCCACTAGCTGTTTATCTTCAGAGAAACTGCCAGAGGTTTCTTGAAGTTGCTGATGTGAGTCTAATTGTGACGAGGCATTGGCTACCTTAAGCGAGTCATAGTGACACTTTCCAAATGCTCACCATAATAGACATTTTTTAGATACTGTGGCCAGTCTGCCCGAAGCAATACGCCACTAGTTCCCTAATTTAAGACAACCATCGTTTCTCTTGCTAGGAGTTACTTGATATTGCTGTTATTTTTTAAATCTGACGAAGCATTGGCAACCTTACGAGAGTCATAGTGATTCCTGGCAGTTCCTCACCAAAATACGCATTTTTTAGATACGGTGGAAAGTCTCTATAAAGCGGTAATCCACTACCTGTTTATCTTAAGAGAAACTGCCAGAGGTTTCTTGAAGTTGCTGACGTGAGTCTAATTGTGACGATGCATTGGCTACCTTAAGAGAGTCATAGTGACTCTTGCCAAATGCTCACCATAATAGACATTTTTAGATACTGTGGCCAGTCTGCCCGAAGCAATACGCCACTAGTTATTTAATTTAAGACAACCATCGTTACTCTTGCTAGGAGTTACTTTATGTTGCTGATTAAATTTTAATTGAGACGAGGCATTGGCAACCTTACGAGAGTCATAGTGATTCCTGGCAGTTCCTCACCAAAATACGCATTTTTTAGATACTGTGGAAAGTCTCTTCAAAGCGGTAATCCACTAGCTGCTTATCTTCAGAGAAACTGCCAGAGGTTTCTTGAAGTCGCTGATGTGAGTCTAATTGTGACGAGGCATTGGCTACCTTAAGCGAGTCATAGCGACTCTTGCCAAATGCTCACCATAATAGACATTTTTTAGATACTTTGGCCAGTCTGCCCGAAGCAATACACCACTAGTTCTATAATTTAAGACAACCATCGTTAATCTTGCTAGGAGTTACTTGATGTTGCTGATTAAATTTTAATTGTGACGAGGCATTGGCAACCTTACGAGAGTCATAGTGATTCCTGGCAGTTAATCACCAAAATACGCATTTTTTAGATACTGTGGAAAGTCTCTACAAAGCGGTAATCCACTTCCTGTTTATCTTAAGAGAAACTGCCAGAGGTTTCTTGAAGTTGCTGACGTGAGTCTAATTGTGACGATGCATTGGCTACCTTAAGAGAGTCATAGTGACTCTTGCCAAATGCTCACCATAACAGACATTTTTAGATACTGTGGCCAGTCTTCCCGAAGCAATACGCCACTAGTTATTTAATTTAAGACCACCATCGTTACTCTTGCTAGGAGTTACTTGATGTTGCTGATTAAATTTTAATTGTGACGAGGCATTGGCAGCCCTACGAGACTCATAGTGATTCCTGGCAGTTCCTCACCAAAATACGCATTTTTTAGATACTGTGGAAAGTCTCTTCAAAGCGGTAATCCACTAGCTGCTTATCTTCAGAGAAACTGCCAGAGGTTTCTTGAAGTCGATGATGTGAGTCTAATTGTGACGAGGCATTGGCTACCTTAAGCGAGTCATAGCGACTCTTGCCAAATGCTCACCATAATAGACATTTTTTAGATACTGTGGCCAGTCTGCCCGAAGCAATACACCACTAGTTCTATAATTTAAGACAACCATCGTTAATCTTGCTAGGAGTTACTTGATGTTGCTGATTAAATTTTAATTGTGACGAGGCATTGGCAACCTTACGAGAGTCATAGTGATTCCTGGCAGTTCCTCACCAAAATACGCATTTTTTAGATACTGTGGAAAGTCTCTCCAAAGCGGTAATCCACTAGCTGTTTATCTTCAGAGAAACTGCCAGAGGTTTCTTGAAGTTGCTGATGTGAGTCTAATTGTGACGAGGCATTGGCAACCTTACGAGAGTCATAGTGATTCCTGGCAGTTCCTCACCAAAATACGCATTTTTTAGATACTGTGGAAAGTCTCTCCAAAGCGGTAATCCACTAGCTGTTTATCTTCAGAGAAACTGCCAGAGGTTTCTCGAAGTTGCTGACGTGAGTCTAATTGTGACGATGCATTGGCTACCTTAAGAGAGTCATAGTGACTCTTGCAAAATGCTCACCATAATAGACATTTTTTAGATACTGTGGCCAGTCTGCCCAAAGCATTACGCAATTAGTTGTTTAATTTAAGACAACCACCGTTACTGTTGCTAGGAGTTACTTGATGTTGCTGATTTAATTTTAATTGTGACGAAGCATTGGCAACCTTACCAGAGTCATAGTGATTCCTGGCAGTTCCTCACGAATATACGCATTTTTTAGATACTGTGGAAAGTCTCTCGAAAGCGGTAATCCACTAGCTGCTTATCTTCAGAGAAAATGCCAGAGGTTTCTTGAAGTTGCTGATGTGAGTCTAATTGTGACGATGCATTGGCTACCTTAAGCGAGTCATAGTGACACTTGCAAAATGCTCACCATAATAGACATTTTTTAGATACTGTGGCCAGTCTGCCCGAAGCAATACGCCACTAGTTCTTTAATTTAAGACAACCATCGTTTCTCTTGCTAGGAGTTACTTGATGTTGCTGATTAAATTTTAATTGTGACGATGCATTGGCAACCTTACGAGAGTCATAGTGATTCCTGGCAGTTCCTCACCAAAATACGCATTTTTTAGATACTGTGGAAAGTCTCTTCAAAGCGGTAATCCACTAGCTGCTTATCTTCAGAGAAACTGCCAGAGGTTTCTTGAAGTCGCTGATGTGAGTCTAATTGTGACGAGGCATTGGCTACCTTGAGCGAGTCATAGCGACTCTTGCCAAATGCTCACCATAATAGACATTTTTTAGATACTGTGGCCAGTCTGCCCGAAGCAATACGCCACTAGTTCTATAATTTAAGACAACTATCGTTAATCTTGCTAGGAGTTACTTGATGTTGATGATTAAATTTTAATTGTGACGATGCATTGACTACCTTAAGAGAGTCATAGTGACTCTTGCCAATTGCTCACCATAATAGACATTTTTAGATACTGTGGCGAGTCTGCCCGAAGCAATACGTCACTAGTTATTTAATCTAAGACAACCATCGTTACTCTTGCTAGGAGTTACTTGATGTTGCTGATTAAATTTTAATTGTGACGAGGCATTGGCAACCCTACGAGAGTCATAGTGATTCCTGGCAGTTCCTCACCAAAATACGCATTTTTTATATACTGTGGAAAGTCTCTTCACAGCGGTAATCCACTAGCTGCTTATCTTCAGAGAAACTGCCAGAGGTTTCTTGAAGTCGATGAAGTGAGTCTAATTGTGACGAGGCATTGGCTACCTTAAGCGAGTCATAGCGACTCTTGCCAAATGCTCACCATAATAGACATTTTTTAGATACTGTGGCCAGTCTGCCCGAAGCAATACACCACTAGTTCTATAATTAAAGACAACCATCGTTAATCTTGCTAGGAGTTACTTGATGTTGCTGATTAAATATTAATTGTGACGAGGCATTGGCAACCCTACGAGAGTCATAGTGATTCCTGGCAGTTAATCACCAAAATACGCATTTTTTAGATACTGTGGAAAGTCTCTCCAAAGCGGTAATCCACTAGCTGTTTATCTTCAGAGAAACTGCCAGAGGTTTCTTGAAGTTGCTGATGTGAGTCTAATTGTGACGAGGCATTGGCAACCTTACGAGAGTCATAGTGATTCCTAGCAGTTCCTCACCAAAATACGCATTTTTTAGATACTGTGGAAAGTCTCTCCAAAGCGGTAATCCACTAGCTGTTTATCTTAAGAGAAACTGCCGGAGGTTTCTTGAAGTTGCTGACGTGAGTCTAACTGTGACGATGCATTGGCTACCTTAAGAGAGTCATAGTGACACTTGCCAAATGCTCACCATAATAGACATTTTTTAGATACTGTGGCCAGTCTGCCCGAAGCATTACGCAATTAGTTGTTTAATTTAAGACAACCACCGTTACTCTTGCTAGGAGTTACTTGATGTTGCTGATTAAATTTTAATTGTGATGAAGCATTGGCAACCTTACCAGTGTCATAGTGATTCCTGGCAGTTCCTCACGAAAATACGCATTTTTTAGATACTGTGGAAAGTCTCTCCAAAGCGGTAATCCACTAGCTGTTTATCTTCAGAGAAACTGCCAGAGGTTTCTTGAAGTTGTTGATGTGAGTCTAATTGTGACGAGGCATTGGCTACCTTAAGCGAGTCATAGTGACACTTGCCAAATGCTCACCATAATAGACATTTTTTAGATACTGTGGCCAGTCTGCCCGAAGCAATACGCCACTAGTTCTTTAATTTAAGACAACTATCGTTACTCTTGCTAGGAGTTACTTGATGTTGCTGATTAAATTTTAATTGTGACGAGGCATTGGCAACCCTACGAGAGTCATAGTGATTCCTGGCAGTTCCTCACCAAAATACACATTTTTTAGATACTGTGGAAAGTCTCTCCAAAGCGGTTATCCACTAGCTGTTTAACTTAAGAGAAATTGCCAGAGGTTTCTTGAAGTGCTGACGTGAGACTAATTGTGGCGATGCATTGGCTACCTTAAGAGAGTCATAGGGACTCTTGCCAAATGCTCACCATAATAGACATTTTTTAGATACTGTGGCCAGTCTGCCCGAAATATTACGCAATTAGTTGTTTAATTTAAGACAACCACTGTTACTCTTGCTAGGAGTTACTTGATATTGCTGATTAAATTTTAATTGTGACGAAGCATTGGCAACCTTACGAGAGTCATAGTGTTTCCTGGCAGTTGCTCACCAAAATACGCATTTTTTAGATACTGTGGAAAGTCTCTCCAAAGCGGTAATCCACTAGCTGTTTATCTTCAGAGAAACTGCCAGAGGTATCTTGAAGTTGCTGATGTGAATCTAATTGTGACGAGGCATTGGCAACCTTAAGCGAGTCATAGTGACTCTTGCCAAATGCTCACCATAATAGTCATTTTTTAGATACTGTGGCCAGTCTGCCGGAAGCAATACGCCACTAGTTCTTTAATTTAAGACAACCATCATTACTCTTGCTAGGACTTACTTGACGTTGCTGATTAAATTTTAATTGTGACGAGGCATTGGCAACCTTACGAGATTCATAGTGATTCCTGGCAGTTACTCACCAAGATACGCATTTCTTAGATACTGTGGAAAGTCTCTCCAAAGCGGTAATCCACTAGCTGTTTATCTTAAGAGAAATTGCCAGAGGTTTCTTGAAGTCGCTGATGTGAGTCTAATTGTGACGAGGCATTGGCTACATTAAGCGAGTCATAGCGACTCTTGCCAAATGCTCACCATAATAGACACATTTTAGATACTGTGGAAAGTCTGCCCGAAGCAATACGCCACTAGTTCTTTATTTTAAGACAACCATCGTTAATCTTGCAAGGAGTTACTTGATTTTGCTGATTAAATTTTAATTGTGACGAGGCATTGGCAACCTTACGAGAGTCATAGTGATTCCTGGCAGTTCCTCACCGAAATACGCATTTTTTAGATACTGTGGAAAGTCTCTCCAAAGCGGTAATCCACTAGCTGTTTATCTTCAGAGAAACTGCCAGAGGTTTCTTGAAGTTGCTGACGTGAGTCTAATTGTGACGATGCATTGGCTACCTTAAGAGAGTCATAGTGACTCTTGCCAAATGCTCACGATAATAGACATTTTTTAGATACTGTGGCCAGTCTGCCCGAAGCATTACGCAATTAGTTGTTTAATTTAAGACAACCACCGTTACTCTTGCTAGGAGTTACTTGATATTGCTGATTAAATTTTAAATGTGACGAAGGATTGGCAACTTTACGAGAGTCATAGTGACACTTGCCAAATGCTCACCATAATAGACATTTTTTAGATACAGTCTCCAGTCTGCCCGAAGCATTACGCAATTAGTTGTTTAATTTAAGACAACCACCGTTACTCTTGCTAGGATTTACTTGATATTGCTGATTAAATTTTAATTGTGATGAGGCATTGGCCACCTTACCAGAGTCATAGTGATTCCTGGCAGTTCCTCACCAAAATACGCATTTTTTAGATACTGTGGAAAGTCTCTCCAAAGCGGTAATCCACTAGCTGTTTATCTTCAGAGAAACTACCAGAGGTTTCTTGAAGTTGCTGATGTGAGTCTAATTATGACGAAGCATTCGCTACCTTAAGCGAGTCATAGCGACTCTTGCCAAATGCTCACCATAATAGACATTTTTTACATACTGTGGCCAGTCTGCCCGAAGCAATACGCCACTAGTTCTTTAATTTAAGACAACCATCGTTACTCTTGCTAGGAGTTACTTGATGTTGCTGATTAAATTTTAATTGTGACGAGGCATTGGCAACCCTACGAGAGTCATAGTGATTCCTGGCAATTCCTCACCAAAATACACATTTTTTAGATACTGTGGAAAGTCTCTCCAAGGCGGTTATCCACTAGCTGTTTATCTTAAGAGAAATTGCCAGAGGTTTCTTGAAGTTGCTGACGTGAGACTAATTGTGACGATGCATTGGCTACCTTAAGAGAGTCATAGGGAATCTTGCCAAATGCTCACCACAATAGACATTTTTTAGATACAGTGGCCAGTCTGCCCGAAGCATTACGCAATTAGTTGTTTAATTTAAGACAACCATCGTTACTCTTGCTAGGATTTACTTGACATTGCTGATTAAATTTTAATTGTGACGAGGCATTGGAAACCTTACCAGAGTCATAGTGATTCCTGGCAGTTCCTAACCAAAATACGCATTTTTTAGATACTGTGGAAAGTCTCTCCAAAAGCGGTAATCCACTAGCTGTTTATCTTCAGAGAAACTGCCAGGGGTTTCTTGAAGTTGCTGATGTGAGTCTAATTGTGACGAGGCATTGGCTACCTTAAGCGAGTCATAGCGACTCTTGCCAAATGCTCACCATAATAGACATTTTTTAGATACTGTGGCCAGTCTGCCCGAAGCAATACGCCACTAGTTCATTAATTTAAGACAACCATCGTTACTCTTGCTAGGAGTTACTTGATGTTGTTGATTAAATTTTAATTGTGACGAGGCATTGGCAACCCTACGAGAGTCATAGTGATTCCTGGCAGTTAATCACCAAAATACGCATTTTTTAGATACTGTGGAAAGTCTCTCCAAAGCGGTAATCCACTAGCTGTTTATCTTCAGAGAAACTGCCATAGGTTTCTTGAAGTTGCTGATGTGAGTCTAATTGTGACGAGGCATTGGCAACCTTACGAGAGTCATAGTGATTCCTGGCAGTTCCTCACCAAAATACGCATTTTTTAGATACTGTGGAAAGTCTCTCCAAAGCGGAATTCCACTACCTGTTTATCTTAAGAGAAACTGCCAGAGGTTTCTTGAAGTTGCTGACGTGAGTCTAACTGTGACGATGCATTGGCTACCTTAAGAGAGTCATAGTGACACTTGCCAAATGCTCACCATAATAGACATTTTTTAGATACTGTGGCCAGTCTGCCCGAAGCATTACGCAATTAGTTGTTTAATTTAAGACAACCACCGTTACTCTTGCTAGGAGTTACTTGATGTTGCTGATTAAATTTTAATTGTGATGAAGCAATGGCAACCTTACCAGTGTCATAGTGATTCCTGGCAGTTCCTCACCGAAATACGCATTTTTTAGATACTGTGGAAAGTCTCTCCAAAGCAGTAATCCACTAGCTGTTTATCTTCAGAGAAACTGCCAGAGGTTTCTTGAAGTTGCTGACGTGAGTGTAATTGTGACGATGCATTGGCTACCTTAAGAGAGTCATAGTGACTCTTGCCAAATGCTCACGATAATAGACATTTTTTAGATACTGTGGCCAGTCTGCCCGAAGCATTACGCAATTAGTTGTTTAATTTAAGACAACCACCGTTACTCTTGCTAGGAGTTACTTGATATTGCTGATTAAATTTTAAATGTGACGAAGGATTGGCAACCTTACGAGAGTCATAGTGACACTTGCCAAATGCTCACCATAATAGACATTTTTTAGATACTGTCTCCAGTCTGCCCGAAGCATTACGCAATTAGTTGTTTAATTTAAGACAACCACCGTTACTCTTGCTAGGATTTACTTGATATTGCTGATTAAATTTTAATTGTGATGAGGCATTGGCCACCTTACCAGAGTCATAGTGATTCCTGGCAGTTCCTCACCAAAATACGCATTTTTTAGATACTGTGGAAAGTCTCTCCAAAGCGGTAATCCACTAGCTGTTTATCTTCAGAGAAACTACCAGAGGTTTCTTGAAGTTGCTGATGTGAGTCTAATTATGACGAAGCATTCGCTACCTTAAGCGAGTCATAGCGACTCTTGCCAAATGCTCACCATAATAGACATTTTTTAGATACTGTGGCCAGTCTGCCCGAAGCAATACGCCACTAGTTCTTTAATTTAAGACAACCATCGTTACTCTTGCTAGGAGTTACTTGATGTTGCTGATTAAATTTTAATTGTGACGAGGCATTGGCAACCCTACGAGAGTCATAGTGATTCCTGGCAGTTCCTCACCAAAATACACATTTTTTAGATACTGTGGAAAGTCTCTCCAAGGCGGTTATCAACTAGCTGTTTATCTTAAGAGAAATTGCCAGAGGTTTCTTGATGTTGCTGACGTGAGACTAATTGTGACGATGCATTGGCTACCTTAAGAGAGTCATAGGGACTCTTGCCAAATGCTCACCATAATAGACATTTTTTAGATACAGTGGCCAGTCTGCCCGAAGCATTACGCAATTAGTTGTTTAATTTAAGACAACCATCGTTACTCTTGCTAGGATTTACTTGACATTGCTGATTAAATTTTAATTGTGACGAGGCATTGGAAACCTTACCAGAGTCATAGTGATTCCTGGCAGTTCCTAACCAAAATACGCATTTTTTAGATACTGTGGAAAGTCTCTCCAAAAGCGGTAATCCACTAGCTGTTTATCTTCAGAGAAACTGCCAGGGGTTTCTTGAAGTTGCTGATGTGAGTCTAATTGTGACGAGGCATTGGCTACCTTAAGCGAGTCATAGCGACTCTTGCCAAATGCTCACCATAATAGACATTTTTTAGATACTGTGGCCAGTCTGCCCGAAGCAATACGCCACTAGTTCATTAATTTAAGACAACCATCGTTACTCTTGCTAGGAGTTACTTGATGTTGTTGATTAAATTTTAATTGTGACGAGGCATTGGCAACCCTACGAGAGTCATAGTGATTCCTGGCAGTTAATCACCAAAATACGCATTTTTTAGATACTGTGGAAAGTCTCTCCAAAGCGGTAATCCACTAGCTGTTTATCTTCAGAGAAACTGCCATAGGTTTCTTGAAGTTGCTGATGTGAGTCTAATTGTGACGAGGCATTGGCAACCTTACGAGAGTCATAGTGATTCCTGGCAGTTCCTCACCAAAATACGCATTTTTTAGATACTGTGGAAAGTCTCTCCAAAGCGGTAATCCACTACCTGTTTATCTTAAGAGAAACTGCCAGAGGTTTCTTGAAGTTGCTGACGTGAGTCTAACTGTGACGATGCATTGGCTACCTTAAGAGAGTCATAGTGACACTTGCCAAATGCTCACCATAATAGACATTTTTTAGATACTGTGGCCAGTCTGCCCGAAGCATTACGCAATTAGTTGTTTAATTTAAGACAACCACCGTTACTCTTGCTAGGAGTTACTTGATGTTGCTGATTAAATTTTAATTGTGATGAAGCAATGGCAACCTTACCAGTGTCATAGTGATTCCTGGCAGTTCCTCACCGAAATACGCATTTTTTAGATACTGTGGAAAGTCTCTCCAAAGCAGTAATCCACTAGCTGTTTATCTTCAGAGAAACTGCCAGAGGTTTCTTGAAGTTGCTGACGTGAGTGTAATTGTGACGATGCATTGGCTACCTTAAGAGAGTCATAGTGACTCTTGCCAAATGCTCACGATAATAGACATTTTTTAGATACTGTGGCCAGTCTGCCCGAAGCATTACGCAATTAGTTGTTTAATTTAAGACAACCACCGTTACTCTTGCTAGGAGTTACTTGATATTGCTGATTAAATTTTAAATGTGACGAAGGATTGGCAACCTTACGAGAGTCATAGTGACACTTGCCAAATGCTCACCATAATAGACATTTTTTAGATACTGTCTCCAGTCTGCCCGAAGCATTACGCAATTAGTTGTTTAATTTAAGACAACCACCGTTACTCTTGCTAGGATTTACTTGATATTGCTGATTAAATTTTAATTGTGATGAGGCATTGGCCACCTTACCAGAGTCATAGTGATTCCTGGCAGTTCCTCACCAAAATACGCATTTTTTAGATACTGTGGAAAGTCTCTCCAAAGCGGTAATCCACTAGCTGTTTATCTTCAGAGAAACTACCAGAGGTTTCTTGAAGTTGCTGATGTGAGTCTAATTATGACGAAGCATTCGCTACCTTAAGCGAGTCATAGCGACTCTTGCCAAATGCTCACCATAATAGACATTTTTTAGATACTGTGGCCAGTCTGCCCGAAGCAATACGCCACTAGTTCTTTAATTTAAGACAACCATCGTTACTCTTGCTAGGAGTTACTTGATGTTGCTGATTAAATTTTAATTGTGACGAGGCATTGGCAACCCTACGAGAGTCATAGTGATTCCTGGCAGTTCCTCACCAAAATACACATTTTTTAGATACTGTGGAAAGTCTCTCCAAGGCGGTTATCAACTAGCTGTTTATCTTAAGAGAAATTGCCAGAGGTTTCTTGAAGTTGCTGACGTGAGACTAATTGTGACGATGCATTGGCTACCTTAAGAGAGTCATAGGGACTCTTGCCAAATGCTCACCATAATAGACATTTTTTAGATACAGTGGCCAGTCTGCCCGAAGCATTACGCAATTAGTTGTTTAATTTAAGACAACCATCGTTACTCTTGCTAGGATTTACTTGACATTGCTGATTAAATTTTAATTGTGACGAGGCATTGGAAACCTTACCAGAGTCATAGTGATTCCTGGCAGTTCCTAACCAAAATACGCATTTTTTAGATACTGTGGAAAGTCTCTCCAAAAGCGGTAATCCACTAGCTGTTTATCTTCAGAGAAACTGCCAGGGGTTTCTTGAAGTTGCTGATGTGAGTCTAATTGTGACGAGGCATTGGCTACCTTAAGCGAGTCATAGCGACTCTTGCCAAATGCTCACCATAATAGACATTTTTTAGATACTGTGGCCAGTCTGCCCGAAGCAATACGCCACTAGTTCCTTAATTTAAGACAACCATCGTTACTCTTGCTAGGAGTTACTTGATGTTGTTGATTAAATTTTAATTGTGACGAGGCATTGGCAACCCTACGAGAGTCATAGTGATTCCTGGCAGTTAATCACCAAAATACGCATTTTTTAGATACTGTGGAAAGTCTCTCCAAAGCGGTAATCCACTAGCTGTTTATCTTCAGAGAAACTGCCAGAGGTTTCTTGAAGTTGCTGATGTGAGTCTAATTGTGACGAGGCATTGGCAACCTTACGAGAGTCATAGTGATTCCTGGCAGTTCCTCACCAAAATACGCATTTTTTAGATACTGTGGAAAGTCTCTCCAAAGCGGTAATCCACTACCTGTTTATCTTAAGGGAAACTGCCAGAGGTTTCTTGAAGTTGCTGACGTGAGTCTAACTGTGACGATGCATTGGCTACCTTAAGAGAGTCATAGTGACACTTGCCAAATGCTCACCATAATAGACATTTTTTAGATACTGTGGCCAGTCTGCCCGAAGCATTACGCAATTAGTTGTTTAATTTAAGACAACCACCGTTACTCTTGCTAGGAGTTACTTGATGTTGCTGATTAAATTTTAATTGTGATGAAGCATTGGCAACCTTACCAGTGTCATAGTGATTCCTGGCAGTTCCTCACGAAAATACGCATTTTTTAGATACTGTGGAAAGTCTCTCCAAAGCGGTAATCCACTAGCTGTTTATCTTCAGAGAAACTGCCAGAGGTTTCTTGAAGTTGTTGATGTGAGTCTAATTGTGACGAGGCATTGGCTACCTTAAGCGAGTCATAGGGACACTTGCCAAATGCTCACCATAATAGACATTTTTTAGATACTGTGGCCAGTCTGCCCGAAGCAATGCGCCACTAGTTCTTTAATTTAAGACAACCATCGTTACTCTTGCTAGGAGTTACTTGATGTTGCTGATTAAATTTTAATTGTGACGAGGCATTGGCAACCCTACGAGAGTCATAGTGATTCCTGGCAGTTCCTCACCAAAATACACATTTTTTAGATACTGTGGAAAGTCTCTCCAAAGCGGTAATCCACTAGCTGTTTATCTTAAGAGAAATTGCCAGAGGTTTCTTGAAGTCGCTGATGTGAGTCTAATTGTGACGAGGCATTGGCTACATTAAGCGAGTCATAGCGACTCTTGCCAAATGCTCACCATAATAGACATTTTTAGATACTGTGGCCAGTCTGCCCGAAGCAATACGCCACTAGTTCTTTAATTTAAGACAACCATCGTTAATCTTGCTAGGAGTTACTTGATGTTGCTGATTAAATTATAATTGTAACGAGGCATTGGCAACCTTACGAGAGTCATAGTGATTCCTGGCAGATCCTCACCGAAATACGCATTTTTTAGATACTGTTGAAAGTCTCTCCAAAGCGGTAATCCACTAGCTGTTTATCTTCAGAGAAACTGCCAGAGGTTTCTTGAAGTTGCTGACGTGAGTCTAATTGTGACGATGCATTGGCTACCTTAAGAGAGTCATAGTGACTCTTGCCAAATGCTCACCATAATAGACATTTTTTAGATACTGTGGCCAGTCTGCCCGAAGCATTACGCAAATAGTTGTTTAATTTAAGACAACCGACGTTACTCTTGCTAGGAGTTACTTGATATTGCTGATTAAATTTTAAATGTGACGAAGCATTAACAACCTTATGAGAGTCATAGTGAAACTTGCCAAATGCTCACCATAATAGACATTTTTTAGATACTGTCTCCATTCTGCCCGAAGCATTACGCAATTAGTTGTTTAATTTAAGACAACCACCGTTACTCTTGCTAGGAGTTACTTGATATTGCTGATTAAATTTTAATTGTGATGAGGCATTTGCCACCTTACCAGAGTCATAGTGATTCCTGGCAGTTACTCACCAAAATACGCCTTTTTTAGATACTGTGGAAAGTCTCTCCAAAGCGGTAATCCACTAGCTGTTTATCTTCAGAGAAACTGCCAGAGGTTTCTTGAAGTTGCTGATGTGTGTCTAATTATGACGAGGCATTGGCTACCTTAAGCGAGTCATAGCGACTCTTGCCAAATGCTCACCATAATAGACATTTTTTAGATACTGTTGCCAGTCTGCCCGAAGCAATACGGCACAAGTTCTTTAATTTAAGACAACCATCGTTACTCTTGCTAGGAGTTACTTGATGTTGCTGATTAAATTTTAATTGTGACAAGGCATTGGCAACCTTACGAGAGTCATAGTGATTCCTCTCAGTTCCTCACCAAAATACGCATTTTTTAGATACTGTGGAAAGTCTCTCCAAAGCGGTAACCAACTAGCTGTTTATCTTAAGGCAAACTGCCAGAGGTTTCTTGAAGTTGCTGCCGTGGGTCTAATTGTGACGAGGCATTGGCTACCTTAAGCGAGTCATAGTGACTCTTGCCAAATGCTCACCATAATAGACATTTTTTAGATACTGTGGTCGGTCTGCCCGAAGCAACACGCCACTAGTTCTTTAATTTAAGACAACCATCGTTACTCTTGCTAGGATTTACTTGACGTTGCTGATTAAATTTTAATTGTGAAGAGGCATTGGCAACCTTACGAGATTCATAGTGATTCCTGGCAGTTCCTCACCAAAATACGCATTTCTTAGATACTGTGGAAAGTCTCTCCAAAGCGGTAATCCACTAGCTGTTTATCTTAAGAGAAATTGCCAGAGGTTTCTTGAAGTCGCTGATGTGAGTCTAATTGTGACGAGGCATTGGCTACATTAAGCGAGTCATAGCGACTCTTGCCAAATGCTCACCATAATAGACATTTTTAGATACTGTGGCCAGTCTGCCCGAAGCAATACGCCACTAGTTCTTTAATTTAAGACAACCATCGTTAATCTTGCTAGGAGTTACTTGATGTTGCTGATTAAATTATAATTGTAACGAGGCATTGGCAACCTTACGAGAGTCATAGTGATTCCTGGCAGATCCTCACCGAAATACGCATTTTTTAGATACTGTTGAAAGTCTCTCCAAAGCGGTAATCCACTAGCTGTTTATCTTCAGAGAAACTGCCAGAGGTTTCTTGAAGTTGCTGACGTGAGTCTAATTGTGACGATGCATTGGCTACCTTAAGAGAGTCATAGTGACTTTTGCAAAATGCTCACCATAATAGACATTTTTTAGATACTGTGGCCAGTCTGCCCGAAGCATTACGCAATTAGTTGTTTAATTTAAGACAACCGACGTTACTCTTGCTAGGAGTTACTTGATATTGCAGATTAAATTTTAAATGTGACGAAGCATTGGCAACCTTACGAGAGTCATAGTGAAACTTGCCAAATGCTCACCATAATAGACATTTTTTAGATACTGTCTCCATTCTGCCCGAAGCATTACGCAATTAGTTGTTTAATTTAAGAAAACCACCGTTACTCTTGCTAGGAGTTACTTGATATTGCTGATTAAATTTTAATTGTGATGAGGCATTTGCCACCTTACCAGAGTCATAGTGATCCCTGGCAGTTACTCACCAAAATACGCATTTTTTAGATACTGTGGAAAGTCTCTCCAAAGCGGTAATCCACTAGCTGTTTATCTTCAGAGAAACTTCCAGAGGTTTCTTGAAGTTGCTGATGTGTGTCTAATTATGACGAGGCATTGGCTACCTTAAGCGAGTCATAGCGACTCTTGCCAAATGCTCACCATAATAGACATTTTTTAGATACTGTTGCCAGTCTGCCCGAAGCAATACGGCACAAGTTCTTTAATTTAAGACAACCATCGTTACTCTTGCTAGGAGTTACTTGATGTTGCTGATTAAATTTTAATTGTGACAAGGCATTGGCAACCTTACGAGAGTCATAGTGATTCCTGGCAGTTCCTCACAAAAATACGCATTCTTTAGATACTGTGGAAACTCTCTCCAAAGCGGTAACCAACTAGCTGTTTATCTTAAGGCAAACTGCCAGAGGTTTCTTGAAGTTGCTGCCGTGGGTCTAATTGTGACGAGGCATTGGCTACCTTAAGCGAGTCATAGTGACTCTTGCCAAATGCTCACCATAATAGACATTTTTTAGATACTGTGGTCGGTCTGCCCGAAGCAACACGCCACTAGTTCTTTAATTTAAGACAACCATCGTTACTCTTGCTAGGATTTACTTGACGTTGCTGATTAAATTTTAATTGTGAAGAGGCATTGGCAACCTTACGAGATTCATAGTGATTCCTGGCAGTTCCTCACCAAAATACGCATTCCTTAGATACTGTGGAAAGTCTCTCCAAAGCGGTAATCCACTAGCTGTTTATCTTAAGAGAAATTGCCACAGGTTTCTTGAAGTTGCTGATGTGAGTCTAATTATTACGAGGCATTGGCTACCTTAAGCGAGTCATAGCGACTCTTGCCAAATGCTCACCATAATAGACATTTTTTAGATACTGTGTCCAGTCTGCCGGAAGCAATACGCCACTAGTTCTTTAATTTAAGACAACCATCATTACTCTTGCTAGGATTTACTTGACGTTGCTGATTAAATTTTAATTGTGACGAGGCATTGGCAACCTTACGAGATTCATAGTGATTCCTGGCAGTTCCTCACCAAAATACGCATTTCTTAGATACTGTGGAAAGTCTCTCCAAAGCGGTAATCCACTAGCTGTTTATCTTAAGAGAAATTGCCAGAGGTTTCTTGAAGTCGCTGATGTGAGTCTAATTGTGACGAGGCATTGGCTACATTAAGCGAGTCATAGCGACTCTTGCCAAATGCTCACCATAATAGACATTTTTAGATACTGTGGCCAGTCTGCCCGAAGCAATACGCCACTAGTTCTTTAATTTAAGACAACCATCGTTAATCTTGCTAGGAGTTACTTGATGTTGCTGATTAAATTATAATTGTAACGAGGCATTGGCAACCTTACGAGAGTCATAGTGATTCCTGGCAGATCCTCACCGAAATACGCATTTTTTAGATACTGTTGAAAGTCTCTCCAAAGCGGTAATCCACTAGCTGTTTATCTTCAGAGAAACTGCCAGAGCTTTCTTGAAGTTGCTGACGTGAGTCTAATTGTGACGATGCATTGGCTACCTTAAGAGAGTCATAGTGACTCTTGCCAAATGCTCACCATAATAGACATTTTTTAGATACTGTGGCCAGTCTGCCCGAAGCATTACGCAATTAGTTGTTTAATTTAAGACAACCGACGTTACTCTTGCTAGGAGTTACTTGATATTGCTGATTAAATTTTAAATGTGACGAAGCATTAGCAACCTTACGAGAATCATAGTGAAACTTGCCAAATGCTCACCATAATAGACATTTTTTAGATACTGTCTCCATTCTGCCCGAAGCATTACGCAATTAGTTCTTTAATTTAAGACAACCACCGTTACTCTTGCTAGGAGTTACTTGATATTGCTGATTAAATTTTAATTGTGATGAGGCATTTGCCACCTTACCAGGGTCATAGTGATTCCTGGCAGTTACTCACCAAAATACGCATTTTTTAGATACTGTGGAAAGTCTCTCCAAAGCGGTAATCCACTAGCTGTTTATCTTCAGAGAAACTGCCAGAGGTTTCTTGAAGTTGCTGATGTGTGTCTAATTATGACGAGGCATTGGCTACCTTAAGCGAGTCATAGCGACTCTTGCCAAATGCTCACCATAATAGACATTTTTTAGATACTGTTGCCAGTCTGCCCGAAGCAATACGGCACAAGTTCTTTAATTTAAGACAACCATCGTTACTCTTGCTAGGAGTTACTTGATGTTGCTGATTAAATTTTAATTGTGACAAGGCATTGGCAACCTTACGAGATTCATAGTGATTCCTGGCAGTTCCTCACCAAAATACGCATTTCTTAGATACTGTGGAAAGTCTCTCCAAAGCGGTAATCCACTAGCTGTTTATCTTAAGAGAAATTGCCAGAGGTTTCTTGAAGTTGCTGACGTGAGTCTAATTGTGACGATGCATTGGCTACCTTAAGAGAGTCATAGTGACTCTTGCCAAATGCTCACCATAATAGACATTTTTTAGATACTGTGGCCAGTCTGCCCGAAGCATTATGCAATTAGTTGTTTAATTTAAGACAACCGACGTTACTCTTGCTAGGAGTTACTTGATATTGCTGATTAAATTTTAAATGTGACGAAGCATTGGCAACCTTACGAGAGTCATAGTGAAACTTGCCAAATGCTCACCATAATAGACATTTTTTAGATACTGTCTCCATTCTGCCCGAAGCATTACGCAATTAGTTGTTTAATTTAAGACAACCACCGTTACCCTTGCTAGGAGTTACTTGATATTGCTGATTAAATTTTAATTGTGATGAGGCATTTGCCACCTTACCAGAGTCATAGTGATTCCTGGCAGTTACTCACCAAAATACGCATTTTTTAGATACTGTGGAAAGTCTCTCCAAAGCGGTAATCCACTAGCTGTTTATCTTCAGAGAAACTGCCAGAGGTTTCTTGAAGTTGCTGATGTGTGTCTAATTATGACGAGGCATTGGCTACCTTAAGTGAGTCATAGCGACTCTTGCCAAATGCTCACCATAATAGACATTTTTTAGATACTGTTGCCAGTCTGCCCGAAGCAATACGGCACAAGTTCTTTAATTTAAGACAACCATCGTTACTCTTGCTAGGAGTTACTTGATGTTGCTGATTAAATTTTAATTGTGACAAGGCATTGGCAACCTTACGAGAGTCATAGTGATTCCTGGCAGTTCCTCACCAAAATACGCATTTTTTAGATACTGTGGAAAGTCTCTCCAAAGCGGTAACCAACTAGCTGTTTATCTTAAGGCAAACTGCCAGAGGTTTCTTGAAGTTGCTGCCGTGAGTCTAATTGTGACGAGGCATTGGCTACCTTAAGCGAGTCATAGTGACTCTTGCCAATTGCTCACCATAATAGACATTTTTTAGATACTGTGGTCAGTCTGCCCGAAGCAACACGCCACTAGTTCTTTAATTTAAGACAACCATCGTTACTCTTGCTAGGATTTACTTGACGTTGCTGATTAAATTTTAATTGTGACGAGGCATTGGCAACCTTACGAGATTCATAGTGATTCCTTTCAGTTCCTCACCAAAATACGCATTTCTTAGATACTGTGGAAAGTCTCTCCAAAGCGGTAATCCACTAGCTGTTTACCTTAAGAGAAATTACCAGAGGTTTCTTGAAGTTACTGATGTGAGTCTAATTATTACGAGGCATTGGCTACCTTAAGCGAGTCATAGCGACTCTTGCCAAATGCTCACCATAATAGACATTTTTTAGATACTGTGGCCAGTCTGCCCGAAGCAATCCGCCACTAGTTCCTTAATTGAAGACAACCATCGTTACTCTTGCTAGGAGTTACTTGATGTTGCTGATTAAATTTTAATTGTGACGAGGCATTGGCAACCTTACGAGAGTCATAGTGATTCCTGGCAGTTCCTCACGAAAATACGCATTTTTTTGATACTGTTGATAGTCTCTCGAAAGCGGTAATCCACTAGCTGTTTATCTTCAGAGAAACTGCCAGAGGTTTCTTCAAGTTGCTGACGTAAGTCTAATTGTGACGTGGCATTGGCTACCTTAAGAGAGTCATAGTGACTTTTGCCAAATGCTCACCATAATAGACATTTTTTAGATACTGTGGCCAGTCTGCCCGAAGCGATACGCCACTAGTTGTTTAATTTAAGACAACCATCGTTACTCTTGCTAGGAGTTACTTGATGTTGCTGATTTAATTTTAATTGTGATGAGGCATTGGCAACCTTACGAGCGTCATAGTGATTCCTGGCAGTTCCTCACGAAAATACGCATTTTTTAGATACTGTGGAAAGTCTCTCCAAAGCGGTAATCCACTAGCTGTTTATCTTCAGAGAAACTGCCAGAGGTTTCTTCAAGTTGCTGACGTGAGTCTAATTGTGACGATGCATTGGCTACCTTAAGAGAGTCATAGTGACTCTTGCCAAATGCTCACCATAATAGACATTTTTTAGATACTGTGGCCAGTCTGCCCGAAGCATTACGCAATTAGTTGTTTAATTTAAGACAACCGACGTTACTCTTGCTAGGAGTTACTTGATATTGCTGATTAAATTTTAAATGTGACGAAGCATTGGCAACCTTACGAGAGTCATAGTGAAACTTGCCAAATGCTCACCATAATAGACATTTTTTAGATACTGTCTCCATTCTGCCCGAAGCATTACGCAATTAGTTGTTTAATTTAAGAAAACCATCGTTACTCTTGCTAGGAGTTACTTGATATTGCTGATTAAATTTTAATTGTGATGAGGCATTTGCCACCTTACCAGAGTCATAGTGATTCCTGGCAGTTACTCACCAAAATACACATTTTTTAGATACTGTGGAAAGTCTCTCCAAAGCGGTAATCCACTAGCTGTTTATCTTCAGAGAAACTTCCAGAGGTTTCTTGAAGTTGCTGATGTGTGTCTAATTATGACGAGGCATTGGCTACCTTAAGCGAGTCATAGCGACTCTTGCCAAATGCTCACCATAATAGACATTTTTTAGATACTGTTGCCAGTCTGCCCGAAGCAATACGGCACAAGTTCTTTAATTTAAGACAACCATCGTTACTCTTGCTAGGAGTTACTTGATGTTGCTGATTAAATTTTAATTGTGACAAGGCATTGGCAACCTTACGAGAGTCATAGTGATTCCTGGCAGTTCCTCACAAAAATACGCATTTTTTAGATACTGTGGAAAGTCTCTCCAAAGCAGTAACCAACTAGCTGTTTATCTTAAGGCAAACTGCCAGAGGTTTCTTGAAGTTGCTGCCGTGGGTCTAATTGTGACGAGGCATTGGCTACCTTAAGCGAGTCATAGTGACTCTTGCCAAATGCTCACCATAATAGACATTTTTTAGATACTGTGGTCAGTCTGCCCGAAGCAACACGCCACTAGTTCTTCAATTTAAGACAACCATCGTTACTCTTGCTAGGATTTACTTGACGTTGCTGATTAAATTTTAATTGTGAAGAGGCATTGGCAACCTTATGAGATTCATAGTGATTCCTGGCAGTTCCTCACCAAAATACGCATTTCTTAGATACTGTGGAAAGTCTCTCCAAAGCGGTAATCCACTAGCTGTTTATCTTAAGAGAAATTGCCACAGGTTTCTTGAAGTTGCTGATGTGAGTCTAATTATTACGAGGCATTGGCTACCTTAAGCGAGTCATAGCGACTCTTGCCAAATGCTCACCATAATAGACATTTTTTAGATACTGTGGCCAGTCTGCCCGAAGCAATCCGCCACTAGTTCTTTAATTGAAGACAACCATCGTTACTCTTGCTAGGAGTTACTTGATGTTGCTGATTAAATTTTAATTGTGACGAGGCATTGGCAACCTTACGAGAGTCATAGTGATTCCTGGCAGTTCCTCACGAAAATACGCATTTTTTTGATACTGTTGATAGTCTCTCGAAAGCGGTAATCCACTAGCTGCTTATCTTCAGAGAAACTGCCAGAGGTTTCTTCAAGTTGCTGACGTAAGTCTAATTGTGACGTGGCATTGGCTACCTTAAGAGAGTCATAGTGACTTTTGCCAAATGCTCACCATAATAGACATTTTTTAGATACTGTGGCCAGTCTGCCCGAAGCGATACGCCACTAGTTGTTTAATTTAAGACAACCATCGTTTCTCTTGCTAGGAGTTACTTGATGTTGCTGATTTAATTTTAATTGTGATGAGGCATTGGCAACCTTACGAGCGTCATAGTGATTCCTGGCAGTTCCTCACGAAAATACGCATTTTTTAGATACTGTGGAAAGTCTCTCCAAAGCAGTAATCCACTAGCTGTTTATCTTCAGAGAAACTGCCAGAGGTTTCTTCAAGTTGCTGACGTGAGTCTAATTGTGACGATGCATTGGCTACCTTAAGAGAGTCATAGTGACTCTTGCCAAATGCTCACCATAATAGACATTTTTTAGATACTGTGGCCAGTCTGCCCGAAGCATTACGCAATTAGTTGTTTAATTTAAGACAACCGACGTTACTCTTGCTAGGAGTTACTTGATATTGCTGATTAAATTTTAAATGTGACGAAGCATTGGCAACCTTACGAGAGTCATAGTGAAACTTGCCAAATGCTCACCATAGTAGACATTTTTTAGATACTGTCTCCATTCTGCCCGAAGCATTACGCAATTAGTTGTTTAATTTAAGAAAACCACCGTTACTCTTGCTAGGAGTTACTTGATATTGCTGATTAAATTTTAATTGTGATGAGGCATTTGCCACCTTACCAGAGTCATAGTGATTCCTGGCAGTTACTCACCAAAATACGCATTTTTTAGATACTGTGGAAAGTCTCTCCAAAGCGGTAATCCACTAGCTGTTTATCTTCAGAGAAACTGCCAGAGGTTTCTTGAAGTTGCTGATGTGTGTCTAATTATGACGAGGCATTGGCTACCTTAAGCGAGTCATAGCGACTCTTGCCAAATGCTCACCATAATAGACATTTTTTAGATACTGTTGCCAGTCTGCCCGAAGCAATACGGCACAAGTTCTTTAATTTAAGACAACCATCGTTACTCTTGCTAGGAGTTACTTGATGTTGCTGATTAAATTTTTATTGTGACAAGGCATTGGCAACCTTACGAGAGTCATAGTGATTCCTGGCAGTTCCTCACAAAAATACGCATTTTTTAGATACTGTGGAAAGTCTCTCCAAAGCGGTAACCAACTAGCTGTTTATCTTAAGGCAAACTGCCAGAGGTTTCTTGAAGTTGCTGCCGTGGGTCTAATTGTGACGAGGCATTGGCTACCTTAAGCGAGTCATAGTGACTCTTGCCAAATGCTCACCATAATAGACATTTTTTAGATACTGTGGTCAGTCTGCCCGAAGCAACACGCCACTAGTTCTTTAATTTAGGACAACCATCGTTACTCTTGCTAGGATTTACTTGACGTTGCTGATTAAATTTTAATTGTGAAGAGGCATTGGCAACCTTACGAGATTCATAGTGATTCCTGGCAGTTCCTCACCAAAATACGCATTTCTTAGATACTGTGGAAAGTCTCTCCAAAGCGGTAATCCACTAGCTGTTTATCTTAAGAGAAATTGCCAGAGGTTTCTTGAAGTTGCTGATGTGAGTCTAATTATTACGAGGCATTGGCTACCTTAAGCGAGTCATAGCGACTCTTGCCAAATGCTCACCATAATAGACATTTTTTAGATACTGTGGCCAGTCTGCCTGAAGCAATCCGCCACTAGTTCTTTAATTGAAGGCAACCATCGTTACTCTTGCTAGGAGTTACTTGATGTTGCTGATTAAATTTTAATTGTGACGAGGCATTGGCAACCTTACGAGAGTCATAGTGATTCCTGGCATTTCCTCACGAAAATACGCATTTTTTTGATACTGTTGATAGTCTCTCGAAAGCGGTAATCCACTAGCTGTTTATCTTCAGAGAAACTGCCAGAGGTTTCTTCAAGTTGCTGACGTAAGTCTAATTGTGACGTGGCATTGGCTACCTTAAGAGAGTCATAGTGACTTTTGCCAAATGCTCACCATAATAGACATTTTTTAGATACTGTGGCCAGTCTGCCCGAAGCGATACGCCACTAGTTGTTTAATTTAAGACAACCATCGTTACTCTTGCTAGGAGTTACTTGATGTTGCTGATTTAATTTTAATTGTGATGAGGCATTGGCAACCTTACGAGCGTCATAGTGATTCCTGGCAGTTCCTCACGAAAATACGCATTTTTTAGATACTGTGGAAAGTCTCTCCAAAGCGGTAATCCACTATCTGTTTATCTTCAGAGAAACTGCCAGAGGTTTCTTCAAGTTGCTGACGTGAGTCTAATTGTGACGATGCATTGGCTACCTTAAGAGAGTCATAGTGACTCTTGCCAAATGCTCACCATAATAGACATTTTTTAGATACTGTGGCCAGTCTGCCCGAAGCATTACGCAATTAGTTGTTTAATTTAAGACAACCGACGTTACTCTTGCTAGGAGTTACTTGATATTGCTGATTAAATTTTAAATGTGACGAAGCATTGGCAACCTTACGAGTGTCATAGTGAAACTTGCCAAATGCTCACCATAATAGACATTTTTTAGATACTGTCTCCATTCTGCCCGAAGCATTACGCAATTAGTTGTTTAATTTAAGAAAACCACCGTTACTCTTGCTAGGAGTTACTTGATATTGCTGATTAAATTTTAATTGTGATGAGGCATTTGCCACCTTACCAGAGTCATAGTGATTCCTGGCAGTTACTCACCAAAATACGCATTTTTTAGATACTGTGGAAAGTCTCTCCAAAGCGGTAATCCACTAGCTCTTTATCTTCAGAGAAACTGCCAGAGGTTTCTTGAAGTTGCTGATGTGTGTCTAATTATGACGAGGCATTGGCTACCTTAAGCGAGTCATAGCGACTCTTGCCAAATGCTCACCATAATAGACATTTTTTAGATACTGTTGCCAGTCTGCCCGAAGCAATACGGCACAAGTTCTTTAATTTAAGACAACCATCGTTACTCTTGCTAGGAGTTACTTGATGTTGCTGATTAAATTTTTATTGTGACAAGGCATTGGCAACCTTACGAGAGTCATAGTGATTCCTGGCAGTTCCTCACAAAAATACGCATTTTTTAGATACTGTGGAAAGTCTCTCCAAAGCGGTAACCAACTAGCTGTTTATCTTAAGGCAAACTGCCAGAGGTTTCTTGAAGTTGCTGCCGTGGGTCTAATTGTGACGAGGCATTGGCTACCTTAAGCGAGTCATAGTGACTCTTGCCAAATGCTCACCATAATAGACATTTTTTAGATACTGTGGTCAGTCTGCCCGAAGCAACACGCCACTAGTTCTTTAATTTAAGACAACCATCGTTACTCTTGCTAGGATTTACTTGACGTTGCTGATTAAATTTTAATTGTGAAGAGGCATTGGCAACCTTACGAGATTCATAGTGATTCCTGGCAGTTCCTCACCAAAATACGCATTTCTTAGATACTGTGGAAAGTCTCTCCAAAGCGGTAATCCACTAGCTGTTTATCTTAAGAGAAATTGCCAGAGGTTTCTTGAAGTTGCTGATGTGAGTCTAATTATTACGAGGCATTGGCTACCTTAAGCGAGTCATAGCGACTCTTGCCAAATGCTCACCATAATAGATATTTTTTAGATACTGTGGCCAGTCTGCCCGAAGCAATCCGCCACTAGTTCTTTAATTGAAGACAACCATCGTTACTCTTGCTAGGAGTTACTTGATGTTGCTGATTAAATTTTAATTGTGACGAGGCATTGGCAACCTTACGAGAGTCATAGTGATTCCTGGCAGTTCCTCACGAAAATACGCATATTTTTGATACTGTTGATAGTCTCTCGAAAGCGGTAATCCACTAGCTGTTTATCTTCAGAGAAACTGCCAGAGGTTTCTTCAAGTTGCTGACGTAAGTCTATGTGTGACGAGGCATTGGCTACCTTAAGAGAGTCATAGTGACTTTTGCCAAATGCTCACCATAATAGACATTTTTTAGATACTGTGGCCAGTCTGCCCGAAGCGATACGGCACTAGTTGTTTAATTTAAGACAACCATCGTTACTCTTGCTAGGAGTTACTTGATGTTGCTGATTAAATTTTAATTGTGATGAGGCATTGGCAACCTTACGCGCGTCATAGTGATTACTGGCAGTTCCTCACGAAAATACGCATTTTTTAGATACTGTGGAAAGTCTCTCCAAAGCGGTAATCCACTAGCTGTTTATCTTCAGAGAAACTGCCAGAGGTTTCTTCAAGTTGCTGACGTGAGTCTAATTGTAACGAGGCATTGGCTACCTTAAGAGAGTCATAGTGACTTTTGCCAAATGCTCACCATAATAGACATTTTTTAGATACTGTGGCCAGTCTGCCCGAAGCATTACGCAATTAGTTGTTTAATTTAAGACAACCGACGTTACTCTTGCTAGGAGTTACTTGATATTGCTGATTAAATTTTAAATGTGACGAAGCATTGGCAACCTTACGAGAGTCATAGTGAAACTTGCCAAATGCTCACCATAATAGACATTTTTTAGATACTGTCTCCATTCTGCCCGAAGCATTACGCAATTAGTTGTTTAATTTAAGAAAACCACCGTTACTCTTGCTAGGAGTTACTTGATATTGCTGATTAAATTTTAATTGTGATGAGGCATTTGCCACCTTACCAGAGTCATAGTGATTCCTGGCAGTTACTCACCAAAATACGCATTTTTTAGATACTGTGGAAAGTCTCTCCAAAGCGGTAATCCACTAGCTGTTTATCTTCAGAGAAACTGCCAGAGGTTTCTTGAAGTTGCTGATGTGTGTCTAATTATGACGAGGCATTGGCTACCTTAAGCGAGTCATAGCGACTCTTGGCAAATGCTCACCATAATAGACATTTTTTAGATACTGTTGCCAGTCTGCCCGAAGCAATACGGCACAAGTTCTTTAATTTAAGACAACCATCGTTACTCTTGCTAGGAGTTACTTGATGTTGCTGATTAAATTTTTATTGTGACAAGGCATTGGCAACCTTACGAGAGTCATAGTGATTCCTGGCAGTTCCTCACAAAAATACGCATTTTTTAGATACTGTGGAAAGTCTCTCCAAAGCGGTAACCAACTAGCTGTTTATCTTAAGGCAAACTGCCAGAGGTTTCTTGAGGTTGCTGCCGTGGGTCTAATTGTGACGAGGCATTGGCTACCTTAAGCAAGTCATAGTGACTCTTGCCAAATGCTCACCATAATAGACATTTTTTAGATACTGTGGTCAGTCTGCCCGATGCAACACGCCACTAGTTCTTTAATTTAAGACAACCATCGTTACTCTTGCTAGGATTTACTTGACGTTGCTGATTAAATTTTAATTGTGAAGAGGCATTGGCAACCTTACGAGATTCATAGTGATTCCTGGCAGTTCCTCACCAAAATACGCATTTCTTAGATACTGTGGAAAGTCTCTCCAAAGCGGTAATCCACTAGCTGTTTATCTTAAGAGAAATTGCCAGAGGTTTCTTGAAGTTGCTGATGTGAGTCTAATTATTACGAGGCATTGGCTACCTTAAGCGAGTCATAGCGACTCTTGCCAAATGCTCACCATAATAGACATTTTTTAGATACTGTGGCCAGTCTGCCCGAAGCAATCCGCCACTAGTTCTTTAATTGAAGACAACCATCGTTACTCTTGCTAGGAGTTACTTGATGTTGCTGATTAAATTTTAATTGTGACGAGGCATTGGCAACCTTACGAGAGTCATAGTGATTCCTGGCAGTTCCTCACGAAAATACGCATATTTTTGATACTGTTGATAGTCTCTCGAAAGCGGTAATCCACTAGCTGTTTATCTTCAGAGAAACTGCCAGAGGTTTCTTCAAGTTGCTGACGTAAGTCTATGTGTGACGAGGCATTGGCTACCTTAAGAGAGTCATAGTGACTTTTGCCAAATGCTCACCATAATAGACATTTTTTAGATACTGTGGCCAGTCTGCCCGAAGCGATACGCCACTAGTTGTTTAATTTAAGACAACCATCGTTACTCTTGCTAGGAGTTACTTGATGTTGCTGATTTAATTTTAATTGTGATGAGGCATTGGCAACCTTACGCGCGTCATAGTGATTACTGGCAGTTCCTCACGAAAATACGCATTTTTTAGATACTGTGGAAAGTCTCTCCAAAGCGGTAATCCACTAGCTGTTTATCTTCAGAGAAACTGCCAGAGGTTTCTTCAAGTTGCTGACGTGAGTCTAATTGTAACGAGGCATTGGCTACCTTAAGAGAGTCATAGTGACTTTTGCCAAATGCTCACCATAATAGACATTTTTTAGATACTGTGGCCAGTCTGCCTGAAGCGATACGCCACTAGTTGTTTAATTTAAGACAACCATCGTTACTCTTGCTAGGAGTTACTTGATGTTGGTGATTTAATTTTAATTGTGATGAGGCATTGGCAACCTTACGAGATTCATAGTGATTCCTGGCAGTTCCTCACCAAAATACGCATTTCTTAGATACTGTGGAAAGTCTCTCCAAAGCGGTAATCCACTAGCTGTTTATCTTAAGAGAAATTGCCAGAGGTTTCTTGAAGTTGCTGATGTGAGTCTAATTATTACGAGGCATTGGCTACCTTAAGCGAGTCATAGCGACTCTTGCCAAATGCTCACCATAATAGACATTTTTTAGATACTGTGGCCAGTCTGCCCGAAGCAATCCGCCACTAGTTCTTTAATTGAAGACAACCATCGTTACTCTTGCTAGGAGTTACTTGATGTTGCTGATTAAATTTTAATTGTGACGAGGCATTGGCAACCTTACGAGAGTCATAGTGATTCCTGGCAGTTCCTCACGAAAATACGCATATTTTTGATACTGTTGATAGTCTCTCGAAAGCGGTAATCCACTAGCTGTTTATCTTCAGAGAAACTGCCAGAGGTTTCTTCAAGTTGCTGACGTAAGTCTATGTGTGACGAGGCATTGGCTACCTTAAGAGAGTCATAGTGACTTTTGCCAAATGCTCACCATAATAGACATTTTTTAGATACTGTGGCCAGTCTGCCCGAAGCGATACGCCACTAGTTGTTTAATTTAAGACAACCATCGTTACTCTTGCTAGGAGTTACTTGATGTTGCTGATTTAATTTTAATTGTGATGAGGCATTGGCAACCTTACGCGCGTCATAGTGATTACTGGCAGTTCCTCACGAAAATACGCATTTTTTAGATACTGTGGAAAGTCTCTCCAAAGCGGTAATCCACTAGCTGTTTATCTTCAGAGAAACTGCCAGAGGTTTCTTCAAGTTGCTGACGTGAGTCTAATTGTAACGAGGCATTGGCTACCTTAAGAGAGTCATAGTGACTTTTGCCAAATGCTCACCATAATAGACATTTTTTAGATACTGTGGCCAGTCTGCCCGAAGCAATACGCCACTAGTTCTTTAATTTAAGACAACCATCGTTAATCTTGCTAGGAGTTACTTGATGTTGCTGATTAAATTATAATTGTAACGAGGCATTGGCAACCTTACGAGAGTCATAGTGATTCCTGGCAGATCCTCACCGAAATACGCATTTTTTAGATACTGTTGAAAGTCTCTCCAAAGCGGTAATCCACTAGCTGTTTATCTTCAGAGAAACTGCCAGAGGTTTCTTGAAGTTGCTGACGTGAGTCTAATTGTGACGATGCATTGGCTACCTTAAGAGAGTCATAGTGACTTTTGCAAAATGCTCACCATAATAGACATTTTTTAGATACTGTGGCCAGTCTGCCCGAAGCATTACGCAATTAGTTGTTTAATTTAAGACAACCGACGTTACTCTTGCTAGGAGTTACTTGATATTGCAGATTAAATTTTAAATGTGACGAAGCATTGGCAACCTTACGAGAGTCATAGTGAAACTTGCCAAATGCTCACCATAATAGACATTTTTTAGATACTGTCTCCATTCTGCCCGAAGCATTACGCAATTAGTTGTTTAATTTAAGAAAACCACCGTTACTCTTGCTAGGAGTTACTTGATATTGCTGATTAAATTTTAATTGTGATGAGGCATTTGCCACCTTACCAGAGTCATAGTGATCCCTGGCAGTTACTCACCAAAATACGCATTTTTTAGATACTGTGGAAAGTCTCTCCAAAGCGGTAATCCACTAGCTGTTTATCTTCAGAGAAACTTCCAGAGGTTTCTTGAAGTTGCTGATGTGTGTCTAATTATGACGAGGCATTGGCTACCTTAAGCGAGTCATAGCGACTCTTGCCAAATGCTCACCATAATAGACATTTTTTAGATACTGTTGCCAGTCTGCCCGAAGCAATACGGCACAAGTTCTTTAATTTAAGACAACCATCGTTACTCTTGCTAGGAGTTACTTGATGTTGCTGATTAAATTTTAATTGTGACAAGGCATTGGCAACCTTACGAGAGTCATAGTGATTCCTGGCAGTTCCTCACAAAAATACGCATTCTTTAGATACTGTGGAAACTCTCTCCAAAGCGGTAACCAACTAGCTGTTTATCTTAAGGCAAACTGCCAGAGGTTTCTTGAAGTTGCTGCCGTGGGTCTAATTGTGACGAGGCATTGGCTACCTTAAGCGAGTCATAGTGACTCTTGCCAAATGCTCACCATAATAGACATTTTTTAGATACTGTGGTCGGTCTGCCCGAAGCAACACGCCACTAGTTCTTTAATTTAAGACAACCATCGTTACTCTTGCTAGGATTTACTTGACGTTGCTGATTAAATTTTAATTGTGAAGAGGCATTGGCAACCTTACGAGATTCATAGTGATTCCTGGCAGTTCCTCACCAAAATACGCATTCCTTAGATACTGTGGAAAGTCTCTCCAAAGCGGTAATCCACTAGCTGTTTATCTTAAGAGAAATTGCCACAGGTTTCTTGAAGTTGCTGATGTGAGTCTAATTATTACGAGGCATTGGCTACCTTAAGCGAGTCATAGCGACTCTTGCCAAATGCTCACCATAATAGACATTTTTTAGATACTGTGTCCAGTCTGCCGGAAGCAATACGCCACTAGTTCTTTAATTTAAGACAACCATCATTACTCTTGCTAGGATTTACTTGACGTTGCTGATTAAATTTTAATTGTGACGAGGCATTGGCAACCTTACGAGATTCATAGTGATTCCTGGCAGTTCCTCACCAAAATACGCATTTCTTAGATACTGTGGAAAGTCTCTCCAAAGCGGTAATCCACTAGCTGTTTATCTTAAGAGAAATTGCCAGAGGTTTCTTGAAGTCGCTGATGTGAGTCTAATTGTGACGAGGCATTGGCTACATTAAGCGAGTCATAGCGACTCTTGCCAAATGCTCACCATAATAGACATTTTTAGATACTGTGGCCAGTCTGCCCGAAGCAATACGCCACTAGTTCTTTAATTTAAGACAACCATCGTTAATCTTGCTAGGAGTTACTTGATGTTGCTGATTAAATTATAATTGTAACGAGGCATTGGCAACCTTACGAGAGTCATAGTGATTCCTGGCAGATCCTCACCGAAATACGCATTTTTTAGATACTGTTGAAAGTCTCTCCAAAGCGGTAATCCACTAGCTGTTTATCTTCAGAGAAACTGCCAGAGCTTTCTTGAAGTTGCTGACGTGAGTCTAATTGTGACGATGCATTGGCTACCTTAAGAGAGTCATAGTGACTCTTGCCAAATGCTCACCATAATAGACATTTTTTAGATACTGTGGCCAGTCTGCCCGAAGCATTACGCAATTAGTTGTTTAATTTAAGACAACCGACGTTACTCTTGCTAGGAGTTACTTGATATTGCTGATTAAATTTTAAATGTGACGAAGCATTAGCAACCTTACGAGAATCATAGTGAAACTTGCCAAATGCTCACCATAATAGACATTTTTTAGATACTGTCTCCATTCTGCCCGAAGCATTACGCAATTAGTTCTTTAATTTAAGACAACCACCGTTACTCTTGCTAGGAGTTACTTGATATTGCTGATTAAATTTTAATTGTGATGAGGCATTTGCCACCTTACCAGGGTCATAGTGATTCCTGGCAGTTACTCACCAAAATACGCATTTTTTAGATACTGTGGAAAGTCTCTCCAAAGCGGTAATCCACTAGCTGTTTATCTTCAGAGAAACTGCCAGAGGTTTCTTGAAGTTGCTGATGTGTGTCTAATTATGACGAGGCATTGGCTACCTTAAGCGAGTCATAGCGACTCTTGCCAAATGCTCACCATAATAGACATTTTTTAGATACTGTTGCCAGTCTGCCCGAAGCAATACGGCACAAGTTCTTTAATTTAAGACAACCATCGTTACTCTTGCTAGGAGTTACTTGATGTTGCTGATTAAATTTTAATTGTGACAAGGCATTGGCAACCTTACGAGAGTCATAGTGATTCCTCTCAGTTCCTCACCAAAATACGCATTTTTTAGATACTGTGGAAAGTCTCTCCAAAGCGGTAATCCACTAGCTGTTTATCTTCGGAGAAACTGCCAGAGGTATCTTGAAGTTGCTGATGTGAGTCTAATTGCGACGAGGCATTGGCTACCTTAAGCGAGTCATAGTGACTCTTGCCAAATGCTCACCATAATAGACATTTTTTAGATACTGTGTCCAGTCTGCCGGAAGCAATACGCCACTAGTTCTTTAATTTAAGACAACCATCATTACTCTTGCTAGGATTTACTTGACGTTGCTGATTAAATTTTAATTGTGACGAGGCATTGGCAACCTTACGAGATTCATAGTGATTCCTGGCAGTTCCTCACCAAAATACGCATTTCTTAGATACTGTGGAAAGTCTCTCCAAAGCGGTAATCCACTAGCTGTTTATCTTAAGAGAAATTGCCAGAGGTTTCTTGAAGTTGCTGACGTGAGTCTAATTGTGACGATGCATTGGCTACCTTAAGAGAGTCATAGTGACTCTTGCCAAATGCTCACCATAATAGACATTTTTTAGATACTGTGGCCAGTCTGCCCGAAGCATTATGCAATTAGTTGTTTAATTTAAGACAACCGACGTTACTCTTGCTAGGAGTTACTTGATATTGCTGATTAAATTTTAAATGTGACGAAGCATTGGCAACCTTACGAGAGTCATAGTGAAACTTGCCAAATGCTCACCATAATAGACATTTTTTAGATACTGTCTCCATTCTGCCCGAAGCATTACGCAATTAGTTGTTTAATTTAAGACAACCACCGTTACCCTTGCTAGGAGTTACTTGATATTGCTGATTAAATTTTAATTGTGATGAGGCATTTGCCACCTTACCAGAGTCATAGTGATTCCTGGCAGTTACTCACCAAAATACGCATTTTTTAGATACTGTGGAAAGTCTCTCCAAAGCGGTAATCCACTAGCTGTTTATCTTCAGAGAAACTGCCAGAGGTTTCTTGAAGTTGCTGATGTGTGTCTAATTATGACGAGGCATTGGCTACCTTAAGTGAGTCATAGCGACTCTTGCCAAATGCTCACCATAATAGACATTTTTTAGATACTGTTGCCAGTCTGCCCGAAGCAATACGGCACAAGTTCTTTAATTTAAGACAACCATCGTTACTCTTGCTAGGAGTTACTTGATGTTGCTGATTAAATTTTAATTGTGACAAGGCATTGGCAACCTTACGAGAGTCATAGTGATTCCTGGCAGTTCCTCACCAAAATACGCATTTTTTAGATACTGTGGAAAGTCTCTCCAAAGCGGTAACCAACTAGCTGTTTATCTTAAGGCAAACTGCCAGAGGTTTCTTGAAGTTGCTGCCGTGAGTCTAATTGTGACGAGGCATTGGCTACCTTAAGCGAGTCATAGTGACTCTTGCCAATTGCTCACCATAATAGACATTTTTTAGATACTGTGGTCAGTCTGCCCGAAGCAACACGCCACTAGTTCTTTAATTTAAGACAACCATCGTTACTCTTGCTAGGATTTACTTGACGTTGCTGATTAAATTTTAATTGTGACGAGGCATTGGCAACCTTACGAGATTCATAGTGATTCCTTTCAGTTCCTCACCAAAATACGCATTTCTTAGATACTGTGGAAAGTCTCTCCAAAGCGGTAATCCACTAGCTGTTTACCTTAAGAGAAATTACCAGAGGTTTCTTGAAGTTACTGATGTGAGTCTAATTATTACGAGGCATTGGCTATCTTAAGCGAGTCATAGCGACTCTTGCCAAATGCTCACCATAATAGACATTTTTTAGATACTGTGGCCAGTCTGCCCGAAGCAATCCGCCACTAGTTCCTTAATTGAAGACAACCATAGTTACTCTTGCTAGGAGTTACTTGATGTTGCTGATTAAATTTTAATTGTGACGAGGCATTGGCAACCTTACGAGAGTCATAGTGATTCCTGGCAGTTCCTCACGAAAATACGCATTTTTTTGATACTGTTGATAGTCTCTCGAAAGCGGTAATCCACTAGCTGTTTATCTTCAGAGAAACTGCCAGAGGTTTCTTCAAGTTGCTGACGTAAGTCTAATTGTGACGTGGCATTGGCTACCTTAAGAGAGTCATAGTGACTTTTGCCAAATGCTCACCATAATAGACATTTTTTAGATACTGTGGCCAGTCTGCCCGAAGCGATACGCCACTAGTTGTTTAATTTAAGACAACCATCGTTACTCTTGCTAGGAGTTACTTGATGTTGCTGATTTAATTTTAATTGTGATGAGGCATTGGCAACCTTACGAGCGTCATAGTGATTCCTGGCAGTTCCTCACGAAAATACGCATTTTTTAGATACTGTGGAAAGTCTCTCCAAAGCGGTAATCCACTAGCTGTTTATCTTCAGAGAAACTGCCAGAGGTTTCTTCAAGTTGCTGACGTGAGTCTAATTGTGACGATGCATTGGCTACCTTAAGAGAGTCATAGTGACTCTTGCCAAATGCTCACCATAATAGACATTTTTTAGATACTGTGGCCAGTCTGCCCGAAGCATTACGCAATTAGTTGTTTAATTTAAGACAACCGACGTTACTCTTGCTAGGAGTTACTTGATATTGCTGATTAAATTTTAAATGTGACGAAGCATTGGCAACCTTACGAGAGTCATAGTGAAACTTGCCAAATGCTCACCATAATAGACATTTTTTAGATACTGTCTCCATTCTGCCCGAAGCATTACGCAATTAGTTGTTTAATTTAAGAAAACCATCGTTACTCTTGCTAGGAGTTACTTGATATTGCTGATTAAATTTTAATTGTGATGAGGCATTTGCCACCTTACCAGAGTCATAGTGATTCCTGGCAGTTACTCACCAAAATACACATTTTTTAGATACTGTGGAAAGTCTCTCCAAAGCGGTAATCCACTAGCTGTTTATCTTCAGAGAAACTTCCAGAGGTTTCTTGAAGTTGCTGATGTGTGTCTAATTATGACGAGGCATTGGCTACCTTAAGCGAGTCATAGCGACTCTTGCCAAATGCTCACCATAATAGACATTTTTTAGATACTGTTGCCAGTCTGCCCGAAGCAATACGGCACAAGTTCTTTAATTTAAGACAACCATCGTTACTCTTGCTAGGAGTTACTTGATGTTGCTGATTAAATTTTAATTGTGACAAGGCATTGGCAACCTTACGAGAGTCATAGTGATTCCTGGCAGTTCCTCACAAAAATACGCATTTTTTAGATACTGTGGAAAGTCTCTCCAAAGCAGTAACCAACTAGCTGTTTATCTTAAGGCAAACTGCCAGAGGTTTCTTGAAGTTGCTGCCGTGGGTCTAATTGTGACGAGGCATTGGCTACCTTAAGCGAGTCATAGTGACTCTTGCCAAATGCTCACCATAATAGACATTTTTTAGATACTGTGGTCAGTCTGCCCGAAGCAACACGCCACTAGTTCTTCAATTTAAGACAACCATCGTTACTCTTGCTAGGATTTACTTGACGTTGCTGATTAAATTTTAATTGTGAAGAGGCATTGGCAACCTTATGAGATTCATAGTGATTCCTGGCAGTTCCTCACCAAAATACGCATTTCTTAGATACTGTGGAAAGTCTCTCCAAAGCGGTAATCCACTAGCTGTTTATCTTAAGAGAAATTGCCACAGGTTTCTTGAAGTTGCTGATGTGAGTCTAATTATTACGAGGCATTGGCTACCTTAAGCGAGTCATAGCGACTCTTGCCAAATGCTCACCATAATAGACATTTTTTAGATACTGTGGCCAGTCTGCCCGAAGCAATCCGCCACTAGTTCTTTAATTGAAGACAACCATCGTTACTCTTGCTAGGAGTTACTTGATGTTGCTGATTAAATTTTAATTGTGACGAGGCATTGGCAACCTTACGAGAGTCATAGTGATTCCTGGCAGTTCCTCACGAAAATACGCATTTTTTTGATACTGTTGATAGTCTCTCGAAAGCGGTAATCCACTAGCTGCTTATCTTCAGAGAAACTGCCAGAGGTTTCTTCAAGTTGCTGACGTAAGTCTAATTGTGACGTGGCATTGGCTACCTTAAGAGAGTCATAGTGACTTTTGCCAAATGCTCACCATAATAGACATTTTTTAGATACTGTGGCCAGTCTGCCCGAAGCGATACGCCACTAGTTGTTTAATTTAAGACAACCATCGTTTCTCTTGCTAGGAGTTACTTGATGTTGCTGATTTAATTTTAATTGTGATGAGGCATTGGCAACCTTACGAGCGTCATAGTGATTCCTGGCAGTTCCTCACGAAAATACGCATTTTTTAGATACTGTGGAAAGTCTCTCCAAAGCAGTAATCCACTAGCTGTTTATCTTCAGAGAAACTGCCAGAGGTTTCTTCAAGTTGCTGACGTGAGTCTAATTGTGACGATGCATTGGCTACCTTAAGAGAGTCATAGTGACTCTTGCCAAATGCTCACCATAATAGACATTTTTTAGATACTGTGGCCAGTCTGCCCGAAGCATTACGCAATTAGTTGTTTAATTTAAGACAACCGACGTTACTCTTGCTAGGAGTTACTTGATATTGCTGATTAAATTTTAAATGTGACGAAGCATTGGCAACCTTACGAGAGTCATAGTGAAACTTGCCAAATGCTCACCATAGTAGACATTTTTTAGATACTGTCTCCATTCTGCCCGAAGCATTACGCAATTAGTTGTTTAATTTAAGAAAACCACCGTTACTCTTGCTAGGAGTTACTTGATATTGCTGATTAAATTTTAATTGTGATGAGGCATTTGCCACCTTACCAGAGTCATAGTGATTCCTGGCAGTTACTCACCAAAATACGCATTTTTTAGATACTGTGGAAAGTCTCTCCAAAGCGGTAATCCACTAGCTGTTTATCTTCAGAGAAACTGCCAGAGGTTTCTTGAAGTTGCTGATGTGTGTCTAATTATGACGAGGCATTGGCTACCTTAAGCGAGTCATAGCGACTCTTGCCAAATGCTCACCATAATAGACATTTTTTAGATACTGTTGCCAGTCTGCCCGAAGCAATACGGCACAAGTTCTTTAATTTAAGACAACCATCGTTACTCTTGCTAGGAGTTACTTGATGTTGCTGATTAAATTTTTATTGTGACAAGGCATTGGCAACCTTACGAGAGTCATAGTGATTCCTGGCAGTTCCTCACAAAAATACGCATTTTTTAGATACTGTGGAAAGTCTCTCCAAAGCGGTAACCAACTAGCTGTTTATCTTAAGGCAAACTGCCAGAGGTTTCTTGAAGTTGCTGCCGTGGGTCTAATTGTGACGAGGCATTGGCTACCTTAAGCGAGTCATAGTGACTCTTGCCAAATGCTCACCATAATAGACATTTTTTAGATACTGTGGTCAGTCTGCCCGAAGCAACACGCCACTAGTTCTTTAATTTAGGACAACCATCGTTACTCTTGCTAGGATTTACTTGACGTTGCTGATTAAATTTTAATTGTGAAGAGGCATTGGCAACCTTACGAGATTCATAGTGATTCCTGGCAGTTCCTCACCAAAATACGCATTTCTTAGATACTGTGGAAAGTCTCTCCAAAGCGGTAATCCACTAGCTGTTTATCTTAAGAGAAATTGCCAGAGGTTTCTTGAAGTTGCTGATGTGAGTCTAATTATTACGAGGCATTGGCTACCTTAAGCGAGTCATAGCGACTCTTGCCAAATGCTCACCATAATAGACATTTTTTAGATACTGTGGCCAGTGTGCCTGAAGCAATCCGCCACTAGTTCTTTAATTGAAGGCAACCATCGTTACTCTTGCTAGGAGTTACTTGATGTTGCTGATTAAATTTTAATTGTGACGAGGCATTGGCAACCTTACGAGAGTCATAGTGATTCCTGGCATTTCCTCACGAAAATACGCATTTTTTTGATACTGTTGATAGTCTCTCGAAAGCGGTAATCCACTAGCTGTTTATCTTCAGAGAAACTGCCAGAGGTTTCTTCAAGTTGCTGACGTAAGTCTAATTGTGACGTGGCATTGGCTACCTTAAGAGAGTCATAGTGACTTTTGCCAAATGCTCACCATAATAGACATTTTTTAGATACTGTGGCCAGTCTGCCCGAAGCGATACGCCACTAGTTGTTTAATTTAAGACAACCATCGTTACTCTTGCTAGGAGTTACTTGATGTTGCTGATTTAATTTTAATTGTGATGAGGCATTGGCAACCTTACGAGCGTCATAGTGATTCCTGGCAGTTCCTCACGAAAATACGCATTTTTTAGATACTGTGGAAAGTCTCTCCAAAGCGGTAATCCACTATCTGTTTATCTTCAGAGAAACTGCCAGAGGTTTCTTCAAGTTGCTGACGTGAGTCTAATTGTGACGATGCATTGGCTACCTTAAGAGAGTCATAGTGACTCTTGCCAAATGCTCACCATAATAGACATTTTTTAGATACTGTGGCCAGTCTGCCCGAAGCATTACGCAATTAGTTGTTTAATTTAAGACAACCGACGTTACTCTTGCTAGGAGTTACTTGATATTGCTGATTAAATTTTAAATGTGACGAAGCATTGGCAACCTTACGAGTGTCATAGTGAAACTTGCCAAATGCTCACCATAATAGACATTTTTTAGATACTGTCTCCATTCTGCCCGAAGCATTACGCAATTAGTTGTTTAATTTAAGAAAACCACCGTTACTCTTGCTAGGAGTTACTTGATATTGCTGATTAAATTTTAATTGTGATGAGGCATTTGCCACCTTACCAGAGTCATAGTGATTCCTGGCAGTTACTCACCAAAATACGCATTTTTTAGATACTGTGGAAAGTCTCTCCAAAGCGGTAATCCACTAGCTCTTTATCTTCAGAGAAACTGCCAGAGGTTTCTTGAAGTTGCTGATGTGTGTCTAATTATGACGAGGCATTGGCTACCTTAAGCGAGTCATAGCGACTCTTGCCAAATGCTCACCATAATAGACATTTTTTAGATACTGTTGCCAGTCTGCCCGAAGCAATACGGCACAAGTTCTTTAATTTAAGACAACCATCGTTACTCTTGCTAGGAGTTACTTGATGTTGCTGATTAAATTTTTATTGTGACAAGGCATTGGCAACCTTACGAGAGTCATAGTGATTCCTGGCAGTTCCTCACAAAAATACGCATTTTTTAGATACTGTGGAAAGTCTCTCCAAAGCGGTAACCAACTAGCTGTTTATCTTAAGGCAAACTGCCAGAGGTTTCTTGAAGTTGCTGCCGTGGGTCTAATTGTGACGAGGCATTGGCTACCTTAAGCGAGTCATAGTGACTCTTGCCAAATGCTCACCATAATAGACATTTTTTAGATACTGTGGTCAGTCTGCCCGAAGCAACACGCCACTAGTTCTTTAATTTAAGACAACCATCGTTACTCTTGCTAGGATTTACTTGACGTTGCTGATTAAATTTTAATTGTGAAGAGGCATTGGCAACCTTACGAGATTCATAGTGATTCCTGGCAGTTCCTCACCAAAATACGCATTTCTTAGATACTGTGGAAAGTCTCTCCAAAGCGGTAATCCACTAGCTGTTTATCTTAAGAGAAATTGCCAGAGGTTTCTTGAAGTTGCTGATGTGAGTCTAATTATTACGAGGCATTGGCTACCTTAAGCGAGTCATAGCGACTCTTGCCAAATGCTCACCATAATAGATATTTTTTAGATACTGTGGCCAGTCTGCCCGAAGCAATCCGCCACTAGTTCTTTAATTGAAGACAACCATCGTTACTCTTGCTAGGAGTTACTTGATGTTGCTGATTAAATTTTAATTGTGACGAGGCATTGGCAACCTTACGAGAGTCATAGTGATTCCTGGCAGTTCCTCACGAAAATACGCATATTTTTGATACTGTTGATAGTCTCTCGAAAGCGGTAATCCACTAGCTGTTTATCTTCAGAGAAACTGCCAGAGGTTTCTTCAAGTTGCTGACGTAAGTCTATGTGTGACGAGGCATTGGCTACCTTAAGAGAGTCATAGTGACTTTTGCCAAATGCTCACCATAATAGACATTTTTTAGATACTGTGGCCAGTCTGCCCGAAGCGATACGGCACTAGTTGTTTAATTTAAGACAACCATCGTTACTCTTGCTAGGAGTTACTTGATGTTGCTGATTAAATTTTAATTGTGATGAGGCATTGGCAACCTTACGCGCGTCATAGTGATTACTGGCAGTTCCTCACGAAAATACGCATTTTTTAGATACTGTGGAAAGTCTCTCCAAAGCGGTAATCCACTAGCTGTTTATCTTCAGAGAAACTGCCAGAGGTTTCTTCAAGTTGCTGACGTGAGTCTAATTGTAACGAGGCATTGGCTACCTTAAGAGAGTCATAGTGACTTTTGCCAAATGCTCACCATAATAGACATTTTTTAGATACTGTGGCCAGTCTGCCCGAAGCATTACGCAATTAGTTGTTTAATTTAAGACAACCGACGTTACTCTTGCTAGGAGTTACTTGATATTGCTGATTAAATTTTAAATGTGACGAAGCATTGGCAACCTTACGAGAGTCATAGTGAAACTTGCCAAATGCTCACCATAATAGACATTTTTTAGATACTGTCTCCATTCTGCCCGAAGCATTACGCAATTAGTTGTTTAATTTAAGAAAACCACCGTTACTCTTGCTAGGAGTTACTTGATATTGCTGATTAAATTTTAATTGTGATGAGGCATTTGCCACCTTACCAGAGTCATAGTGATTCCTGGCAGTTACTCACCAAAATACGCATTTTTTAGATACTGTGGAAAGTCTCTCCAAAGCGGTAATCCACTAGCTGTTTATCTTCAGAGAAACTGCCAGAGGTTTCTTGAAGTTGCTGATGTGTGTCTAATTATGACGAGGCATTGGCTACCTTAAGCGAGTCATAGCGACTCTTGGCAAATGCTCACCATAATAGACATTTTTTAGATACTGTTGCCAGTCTGCCCGAAGCAATACGGCACAAGTTCTTTAATTTAAGACAACCATCGTTACTCTTGCTAGGAGTTACTTGATGTTGCTGATTAAATTTTTATTGTGACAAGGCATTGGCAACCTTACGAGAGTCATAGTGATTCCTGGCAGTTCCTCACAAAAATACGCATTTTTTAGATACTGTGGAAAGTCTCTCCAAAGCGGTAACCAACTAGCTGTTTATCTTAAGGCAAACTGCCAGAGGTTTCTTGAGGTTGCTGCCGTGGGTCTAATTGTGACGAGGCATTGGCTACCTTAAGCAAGTCATAGTGACTCTTGCCAAATGCTCACCATAATAGACATTTTTTAGATACTGTGGTCAGTCTGCCCGATGCAACACGCCACTAGTTCTTTAATTTAAGACAACCATCGTTACTCTTGCTAGGATTTACTTGACGTTGCTGATTAAATTTTAATTGTGAAGAGGCATTGGCAACCTTACGAGATTCATAGTGATTCCTGGCAGTTCCTCACCAAAATACGCATTTCTTAGATACTGTGGAAAGTCTCTCCAAAGCGGTAATCCACTAGCTGTTTATCTTAAGAGAAATTGCCAGAGGTTTCTTGAAGTTGCTGATGTGAGTCTAATTATTACGAGGCATTGGCTACCTTAAGCGAGTCATAGCGACTCTTGCCAAATGCTCACCATAATAGACATTTTTTAGATACTGTGGCCAGTCTGCCCGAAGCAATCCGCCACTAGTTCTTTAATTGAAGACAACCATCGTTACTCTTGCTAGGAGTTACTTGATGTTGCTGATTAAATTTTAATTGTGACGAGGCATTGGCAACCTTACGAGAGTCATAGTGATTCCTGGCAGTTCCTCACGAAAATACGCATATTTTTGATACTGTTGATAGTCTCTCGAAAGCGGTAATCCACTAGCTGTTTATCTTCAGAGAAACTGCCAGAGGTTTCTTCAAGTTGCTGACGTAAGTCTATGTGTGACGAGGCATTGGCTACCTTAAGAGAGTCATAGTGACTTTTGCCAAATGCTCACCATAATAGACATTTTTTAGATACTGTGGCCAGTCTGCCCGAAGCGATACGCCACTAGTTGTTTAATTTAAGACAACCATCGTTACTCTTGCTAGGAGTTACTTGATGTTGCTGATTTAATTTTAATTGTGATGAGGCATTGGCAACCTTACGCGCGTCATAGTGATTACTGGCAGTTCCTCACGAAAATACGCATTTTTTAGATACTGTGGAAAGTCTCTCCAAAGCGGTAATCCACTAGCTGTTTATCTTCAGAGAAACTGCCAGAGGTTTCTTCAAGTTGCTGACGTGAGTCTAATTGTAACGAGGCATTGGCTACCTTAAGAGAGTCATAGTGACTTTTGCCAAATGCTCACCATAATAGACATTTTTTAGATACTGTGGCCAGTCTGCCTGAAGCGATACGCCACTAGTTGTTTAATTTAAGACAACCATCGTTACTCTTGCTAGGAGTTACTTGATGTTGGTGATTTAATTTTAATTGTGATGAGGCATTGGCAACCTTACGAGATTCATAGTGATTCCTGGCAGTTCCTCACCAAAATACGCATTTCTTAGATACTGTGGAAAGTCTCTCCAAAGCGGTAATCCACTAGCTGTTTATCTTAAGAGAAATTGCCAGAGGTTTCTTGAAGTTGCTGATGTGAGTCTAATTATTACGAGGCATTGGCTACCTTAAGCGAGTCATAGCGACTCTTGCCAAATGCTCACCATAATAGACATTTTTTAGATACTGTGGCCAGTCTGCCCGAAGCAATCCGCCACTAGTTCTTTAATTGAAGACAACCATCGTTACTCTTGCTAGGAGTTACTTGATGTTGCTGATTAAATTTTAATTGTGACGAGGCATTGGCAACCTTACGAGAGTCATAGTGATTCCTGGCAGTTCCTCACGAAAATACGCATATTTTTGATACTGTTGATAGTCTCTCGAAAGCGGTAATCCACTAGCTGTTTATCTTCAGAGAAACTGCCAGAGGTTTCTTCAAGTTGCTGACGTAAGTCTATGTGTGACGAGGCATTGGCTACCTTAAGAGAGTCATAGTGACTTTTGCCAAATGCTCACCATAATAGACATTTTTTAGATACTGTGGCCAGTCTGCCCGAAGCGATACGCCACTAGTTGTTTAATTTAAGACAACCATCGTTACTCTTGCTAGGAGTTACTTGATGTTGCTGATTTAATTTTAATTGTGATGAGGCATTGGCAACCTTACGCGCGTCATAGTGATTACTGGCAGTTCCTCACGAAAATACGCATTTTTTAGATACTGTGGAAAGTCTCTCCAAAGCGGTAATCCACTAGCTGTTTATCTTCAGAGAAACTGCCAGAGGTTTCTTCAAGTTGCTGACGTGAGTCTAATTGTAACGAGGCATTGGCTACCTTAAGAGAGTCATAGTGACTTTTGCCAAATGCTCACCATAATAGACATTTTTTAGATACTGTGGCCAGTCTGCCTGAAGCGATACGCCACTAGTTGTTTAATTTAAGACAACCATCGTTACTCTTGCTAGGAGTTACTTGATGTTGGTGATTTAATTTTAATTGTGATGAGGCATTGGCAACCTTACGAGAGTCATAGTGATTCCTGGCAGTTTCTCACCAAAATACGCATTTTTTAGATACTGTGGAAAGTCTCTCCAAAGCGGTAATCCACTAGCTGTTTATCTTCAGAGAAACAGCCAGAGGTTTCTTCAAGTTGCTGACGTGAGTCTAATTGTGACGAGGCATTGGCTACCTTAAGAGGGTCATAGTTACTCTTGCCAAATGCTCACCATAATAGACATTTTTAGATACTGTGGCCAGTCTGCCCAAATCATTACGCAATTAGTTGTTTAATTTAAGACAACCATTGTTACTCTTGCTAGGAGTTACTTGATGTTGGTGATTTAATTTTAATTGTGATGAGGCATTGGCAACCTTACGAGTGTCATAGTGATTCCTGGCAGTTCCTCACGAAAATACGCATTTTTTAGACTGTGGAAAGTCTCTCCAAAGCGGTAATCCACTAGCTGTTTATCTTCAGAGAAACTGCCAGAGGTTTCTTCAAGTTGCTGACGTGAGTCTAATTGTGACGAGGCATGGCTACCTTAAGAGAGTCATAGTTGCTCTTGCCAAATGCTCACCATAATAGACATTTTTAGATACTGTGGCCAGTCTGCCTGAAGCAATACGCCACTAGTTCTTTAATTTAAGAAAACCATTGTTGTTCTTGCTAGGAGTTACTTGAAGTTGCTGATTTAATTTTAATTGTGATGAGGCATTGGCAACCTTAGGAGAGTCATAGTGATTCCTCTCAGTTCCTCACCAAAATACGCATTTTTTAGATACTGTGGAAAGTCTCTCCAAAGCGGTAATCCACTAGCTGTTTATCTTAAGAGAAACTGCCAGAGGTATCTTGAAGTTGCTGATGTGAGTCTAATTGTGACGAGGCATTGGCTACCTTAAGCGAGTCATAGTGACTCTTGCCAAATGCTCACCATAATAGACATTTTTTAGATACTGTGGCCAGTCTGCCAGAAGCAATACGCCACTAGTTCTTTAATTTAAGACAACCATCATTACTCTTGCTAGGATTTACTTGACGTTGTTGATTAAATTTTAATTGTGACGAGGCATTGGCAACCTTACGAGATTCATAGTGATTCCTGGCAGTTCCTCACCAAAATACGCATTTCTTAGATACTGTGGAAAGTCTCTCCAAAGCGGTAATCCACTAGCTGTTTATCTTAAGAGAAATTGCCAGAGGTTTCTTGAAGTCGCTGATGTGAGTCTAATTGTGACGAGGCATTGGCTACATTAAGCGAGTCATAGCGCATCTTGCCAAATGCTCACCATAATAGACATTTTTAGATACTGTGGCCAGTCTGCCCGAGGCAATACGCCACTAGTTCTTTAATTTAAGACAACCATCGTTAATCTTGCTAGGAGTTACTTGATGTTGCTGATTAAATTATAATTGTAACGAGGCATTGGCAACCTTACGAGAGTCATAGTGATTCCTGGCAGTTCCTCACCGAAATACGCATTTTTTAGATACTGTTGAAAGTCTCTCCAAAGCGGTAATCCACTAGCTGTTTATCTTCAGAGAAACTGCCAGAGGTTTCTTGAAGTTGGTGACGTGAGTCTAATTGTGACGATGCATTGGCTACCTTAAGAGAGTCGTAGTGACTCTTGCCAAATGCTCACCATAATAGACATTTTTTAGATACTGTGGCCAGTCTGCCCGAAGCATTACGCAATTAGTTGTTTAATTTAAGACAACCGACGGTACTCTTGCTAGGAGTTACATGATATTGCTGATTAAATTTTAAATGTGACGAAGCATTGGCAACCTTACGAGAGTCATAGTGACACTTGCCAAATGCTCACCATAATAGACATTTTTTAGATACTGTCTCCAGTCTGCCCGAAGCATTACGCAATTAGTTGTTTAATTTAAGACAACCACCGTTACTCTTGCTAGGAGTTACTTGATATTGCTGATTAAATTTTAATTGTGATGAGGCATTGGCCACCTTACCAGAGTCATAGTGATTCCTGGCAGTTCCTCACCAAAATAGGCATTTTTTAGATACTGTGGAAAGTCCCTCCAAAGCGGTAATCCACTAGCTGTTTATCTTCAGAGAAACTGCTAGAGGTTTCTTGAAGTTGCTGATGAGAGTCTAATTGTGACGAGGCATTGGCTACCTTAAGCGAGTCATAGTGACTCTTGCCAAATGCTCACCATAATAGTCATTTTTTAGATACTGTGGCCAGTCTGCCCGAAGCAATACGCCACTAGTTCTTTCATTTAAGACAACCATCGTTACTCTTGCTAGGATTTACTTGACGTTGCTGATTAAATTTTAATTGTGACGAGGCATTGGCAACCTTACGAGATTCATAGTGATTCCTGGCAGTTCCTCACCAAAATACGCATTTCTTAGATACTGTGAAAAGTCTCTCCAAAGCGGTAATCCACTAGCTGTTTATCTTAAGAGAAATTGCCAGAGGTTTCTTGAAGTCGCTGATGTGTGTCTAATTGTGACGAGGCATTGGCTACCTTAAGCGAGTCATAGCGAATCTTGCCAAATGCTCACCATAATAGACATTTTTTAGATACTGTGGCCAGTCTGCCCGAAGCAGTACGCCACTAGTTCTTTAATTTAAGTCAACCATCTTTACTCTTGCTAGGAGTTACTTGATGTTGCTGATTAAATTTTAATTGTGACGAGGCATTGGAAACCTTACGAGAGTCATAGTGATTCCTGGCAGTTCCTCATGAAAATACGCATTTTTTTGATACTGTGGATAGTCTCTCGAAAGCGGTAATCCACTAGCTGTTTATCTTCAGAGAAACTGCCAGAGGTATCTTGAAGTCGCTGATGTGTGTCTAATTGTGACGAGGCATTGGCTACCTTAAGCGAGTCATAACGACTCTTGCCAAATGCTCACCATAATAGACATTTTTTAGATACTGTGGCCAGTCTGCCCGAAGCAGTACGCCACTAGTTCTTTAATTTAAGTCAACCATCGTTACTCTTGCTAGGAGTTACTTGATGTTGCTGATTAAATTTTAATTGTGACGAGGCATTGGCAACCTTACCAGAGTCATAGTGATTCCTGGCAGTTCCTCACCAAAATACGCATTTTTTAGATACTGTGGAAAGTCTCTCCAAAGCGGTAATCCACTAGCTGTTTATCTTCAGAAAAACTACCAGAGGTTTCTTGAAGTTGCTGATGTGAGTCTAATTAAGACGAAGCATTCGCTACCTTAAGCGAGTCATAGCGACTCTTGCCAAATGCTCACCATAATAGACATTTTTTAGATACTGTGGCCAGTCTACCCGAAGCAATACGCCACTAGTTCTTTAATTTAAGACAACCATCGTTACTCTTGCTAGGAGTTACTTGATGTTGCTGATTAAATTTTAATTGTGACGAGGCATTGGCAACCCTACGAGAGTCATAGTGATTCCTGGCAGTTCCTCACCAAAATACACATTTTTTAGATACTGTGGAAAGTCTCTCCAAGGCGGTTATCCACTAGCTGTTTATCTTAAGAGAAATTGCCAGAGGTTTCTTGAAGTTGCTGACGTGAGACTAATTGTGACGATGCATTGGCTACCTTAAGAGAGTCATAGGGACTCTTGCCAAATGCTCACCATAATAGACATTTTTTAGATACAGTGGCCAGTCTGCCCGAAGCATTACGCAATTAGTTGTTTAATTTAAGACAACCATCGTTACTCTTGCTAGGATTTACTTGACATTGCTGATTAAATTTTAATTGTGACGAGGCATTGGAAACCTTACGAGAGTCATAGTGATTCCTGGCAGTTCCTAACCAAAATACGCATTTTTTAGATACTGTGGAAAGTCTCTCCAAAAGCGGTAATCCACTAGCTGTTTATCTTCAGAGAAACTGCCAGGGGTTTCTTGAAGTTGCTGATGTGAGTCTAATTGTGACGAGGCATTGGCTACCTTAAGCGAGTCATAGCGACTCTTGCCAAATGCTCACCATAATAGACATTTTTTAGATACTGTGGCCAGTCTAACCGAAGCAATACGCCACTAGTTCCTTAATTTATGACAACCATCGTTACTCTTGCTAGGAGTTATTTGATGTTGCTGATTAAATTTTAATTGTGACGAGGCATTGGCAACCTTACGAGAGTCATAGTGATTCCTGGCAGTTCCTCACCAAAATACGCATTTTTTAGATACTGTGGAAAGTCTCTCCAAAGCGGTAACCCACTAGCTGTTTATCTTAAGAGAAACTGCCAGAGGTTTCTTGAAGTTGCTGCCGTGAGTCTAATTGTGACGATGCATTGGCTACCTTAAGAGAGTCATAGTGACTCTTGCCAAATGCTCACCATAATAGACATTTTTTAGATACTGTAACCAGTCTGCCCGAAGCATTACGCAATTAGTTGTTTAATTTAAGACAACCACCATTATTCTTGCTTGGAGGTACTTGATATTGCTGATTAAATTTTAATTGTGACGAAGCATTGGCAACCTTACGAGAGTCATAGTGATTCCTGGCAGTTCCTCACGAAAATACGCATTTTTTTGATACTGTGGAAAGTCTCTCGAAAGCGGTAATCCACTAGCTGTTTATCTTCAGAGAAACTGCCAGAGGTATCTTGAAGTTGCTGATGTGAGTCTAATTGTGACGAGGCATTGGCTACCTTAAGCGAGTCATAGTGACTCTTGCCAAATGCTCACCATAATAGTCATTTTTTAGATACTGTGGCCAGTCTGCCCGAAGCAATACGCCACTAGTTCTTTCATTTAAGACAACCATCGTTACTCTTGCTAGGATTTACTTGACGTTGCTGATTAAATTTTAATTGTGACGAGGCATTGGCAACCTTACGAGATTCATAGTGATTCCTGGCAGTTCCTCACCAAAATACGCATTTCTTAGATACTGTGAAAAGTCTCTCCAAAGCGGTAATCCACTAGCTGTTTATCTTAAGAGAAATTGCCAGAGGTTTCTTGAAGTCGCTGATGTGTGTCTAATTGTGACGAGGCATTGGCTACCTTAAGCGAGTCATAGCGAATCTTGCCAAATGCTCACCATAATAGACATTTTTTAGATACTGTGGCCAGTCTGCCCGAAGCAGTACGAGACTAGTTCTTTAATTTAAGTCAACCATCTTTACTCTTGCTAGGAGTTACTTGATGTTGCTGATTAAATTTTAATTGTGACGAGGCATTGGAAACCTTACGAGAGTCATAGTGATTCCTGGCAGTTCCTCATGAAAATACGCATTTTTTTGATACTGTGGATAGTCTCTCGAAAGCGGTAATCCACTAGCTGTTTATCTTCAGAGAAACTGCCAGAGGTATCTTGAAGTCGCTGATGTGTGTCTAATTGTGACGAGGCATTGGCTACCTTAAGCGAGTCATAGCGACTCTTGCCAAATGCTCACCATAATAGACATTTTTTAGATACTGTGGCCAGTCTGCCCGAAGCAGTACGCCACTAGTTCTTTAATTTAAGTCAACCATCGTTACTCTTGCTAGGAGTTACTTGATGTTGCTGATTAAATTTTAATTGTGACGAGGCATTGGCAACCTTACCAGAGTCATAGTGATTCCTGGCAGTTCCTCACCAAAATACGCATTTTTTAGATACTGTGGAAAGTCTCTCCAAAGCGGTAATCCACTAGCTGTTTATCTTCAGAAAAACTACCAGAGGTTTCTTGAAGTTGCTGATGTGAGTCTAATTAAGACGAAGCATTCGCTACCTTAAGCGAGTCATAGCGACTCTTGCCAAATGCTCACCATAATAGACATTTTTTAGATACTGTGGCCAGTCTACCCGAAGCAATACGCCACTAGTTCTTTAATTTAAGACAACCATCGTTACTCTTGCTAGGAGTTACTTGATGTTGCTGATTAAATTTTAATTGTGACGAGGCATTGGCAACCCTACGAGAGTCATAGTGATTCCTGGCAGTTCCTCACCAAAATACACATTTTTTAGATACTGTGGAAAGTCTCTCCAAGGCGGTTATCCACTAGCTGTTTATCTTAAGAGAAATTGCCAGAGGTTTCTTGAAGTTGCTGACGTGAGACTAATTGTGACGATGCATTGGCTACCTTAAGAGAGTCATAGGGACTCTTGCCAAATGCTCACCATAACAGACATTTTTTAGATACAGTGGCCAGTCTGCCCGAAGCATTACGCAATTAGTTGTTTAATTTAAGACAACCATCGTTACTCTTGCTAGGATTTACTTGACATTGCTGATTAAATTTTAATTGTGACGAGGCATTGGAAACCTTACGAGAGTCATAGTGATTCCTGGCAGTTCCTAACCAAAATACGCATTTTTTAGATACTGTGGAAAGTCTCTCCAAAAGCGGTAATCCACTAGCTGTTTATCTTCAGAGAAACTGCCAGGGGTTTCTTGAAGTTGCTGATGTGAGTCTAATTGTGACGAGGCATTGGCTACCTTAAGCGAGTCATAGCGACTCTTGCCAAATGCTCACCATAATAGACATTTTTTAGATACTGTGGCCAGTCTAACCGAAGCAATACGCCACTAGTTCCTTAATTTATGACAACCATCGTTACTCTTGCTAGGAGTTACTTGATGTTGCTGATTAAATTTTAATTGTGACGAGGCATTGGCAACCTTACGAGTGTCATAGTGATTCCTATCAGTTCCTCACCAAAATACGCATTTTCTAGATACTGTGGAAAATCTCTCCAAAGCGGTAATCCACTAGCTGTTTATCTTCAGAGAAACTGCCAGAGGTATCTTGAAGTTGCTGATGTGAGTCTAATTGTGACTAGGCATTGGCTACCTTAAGCGAGTCATAGTGACTCTTGCCAAATGTTTACCATAATAGACATTTTTTAGATACTGTGGCCAGTCTGCCGGAAGTAATACGCCACTAGTTCTTTAATTTAAGACAACCATCATTACTCTTGCTAGGATTTACTTGACGTTGCTGATTAAATTTTAATTGTGACGAGGCATTGGCAACCTTACAAGATTCATAGTGATTCCTGGCAGTTCCTCACCAAAATACGCATTTCTTAGATACTGTGGAAAGTCTCTCCAAAGCGGTAATCCACTAGCTGTTTATCTTAAGAGAAATTGCCAGGGGTTTCTTGAAGTCGCTGATGTGAGTCTAATTTTGACGAGGCATTGGCTACATTAAGCGAGTCATAGCGACTCTTGCCAAATGCTCACCATAATAGACATCTTTCAGATACTGTGGCCAGTCTGCCTGAAGCGATACGCCACTAGTTGTTTAATTTAAGACAACCATCGTTACTCTTGCTAGGAGTTACTTGATGTTGGTGATTTAATTTTAATTGTGATGAGGCATTGGCAACCTTACGAGAGTCATAGTGATTCCTGGCAGTTTCTCACCAAAATACGCATTTTTTAGATACTGTGGAAAGTCTCTCCAAAGCGGTAATCCACTAGCTGTTTATCTTCAGAAAAACAGCCAGAGGTTTCTTCAAGTTGCTGACGTGAGTCTAATTGTGACGAGGCATTGGCTACCTTAAGAGAGTCATAGTTACTCTTGCCAAATGCTCACCATAATAGACATTTTTAGATACTGTGGCCAGTCTGCCCAAATCATTACGCAATTAGTTGTTTAATTTAAGACAACCATTGTTACTCTTGCTAGGAGTTACTTGATGTTGCTGATTTAATTTTAATTGTGATGAGGCATTGGCAACCTTACGAGTGTCATAGTGATTCCTGGCAGTTCCTCACGAAAATACGCATTTTTTAGACTGTGGAAAGTCTCTCCAAAGCGGTAATCCACTAGCTGTTTATCTTCAGAGAAACTGCCAGAGGTTTCTTCAAGTTGCTGACGTGAGTCTAATTGTGACGAGGCATGGCTACCTTAAGAGAGTCATAGTTGCTCTTGCCAAATGCTCACCATAATAGACATTTTTAGATACTGTGGCCAGTCTGCCCGAAGCAATACGCCACTAGTTCTTTAATTTAAGAAAACCATTGTTGTTCTTGCTAGGAGTTACTTGAAGTTGCTGATTTAATTTTAATTGTGATGAGGCATTGGCAACCTTAGGAGAGTCATAGTGATTCCTCTCAGTTCCTCACCAAAATACGCATTTTTTAGACACTGTGGAAAGTCTCTCCAAAGCGGTAATCCACTAGCTGTTTATCTTAAGAGAAACTGCCAGAGGTATCTTGAAGTTGCTGATGTGAGTCTAATTGTGACGAGGCATTGGCTACCTTAAGCGAGTCATAGTGACTCTTGCCAAATGCTCACCATAATAGACATTTTTTAGATACTGTGGCCAGTCTGCCAGAAGCAATACGCCACTAGTTCTTTAATTTAAGACAACCATCATTACTCTTGCTAGGATTTACTTGACGTTGTTGATTAAATTTTAATTGTGACGAGGCATTGGCAACCTTACGAGATTCATAGTGATTCCTGGCAGTTCCTCACCAAAATACGCATTTCTTAGATACTGTGGAAAGTCTCTCCAAAGCGGTAATCCACTAGCTGTTTATCTTCAGAGAAATTGCCAGAGGTTTCTTGAAGTCGCTGATGTGAGTCTAATTGTGACGAGGCATTGGCTACATTAAGCGAGTCATAGCGCATCTTTCCAAATGCTCACCATAATAGACATTTTTAGATACTGTGGCCAGTCTGCCCGAGGCAATACGCCACTAGTACTTTAATTTAAGACAACCATCGTTAATCTTGCTAGGAGTTACTTGATGTTGCTGATTAAATTATAATTGTAACGAGGCATTGGCAACCTTACGAGAGTCATAGTGATTCCTGGCAGTTCGTCACCGAAATACGCATTTTTTAGATACTGTTGAAAGTCTCTCCAAAGCGGTAATCCACTAGCTGTTTATCTTCAGAGAAACTGCCAGAGGTTTCTTGAAGTTGGTGACGTGAGTCTAATTGTGACGATGCATTGGCTACCTTAAGAGAGTCGTAGTGACTCTTGCCAAATGCTCACCATAATAGACATTTTTTAGATACTGTGGCCAGTCTGCCCGAAGCATTACGCAATTAGTTGTTTAATTTAAGACAACCGACGGTACTCTTGGTAGGAGTTACATGATATTGCTGATTAAATTTTAAATGTGACGAAGCATTGGCAACCTTACGAGAGTCATAGTGACACTTGCCAAATGCTCACCATAATAGACATTTTTTAGATACTGTCTCCAGTCTGCCCGAAGCATTACGCAATTAGTTGTTTAATTTAAGACAACCACCGTTACTCTTGCTAGGAGTTACTTGATATTGCTGATTAAATTTTAATTGTGATGAGGCATTGGCCACCTTACCAGAGTCATAGTGATTCCTGGCAGTTCCTCACCAAAATAGGCATTTTTTAGATACTGTGGAAAGTCCCTCCAAAGCGGTAATCCACTAGCTGTTTATCTTCAGAGAAACTGCCAGAGGTTTCTTGAAGTTGCTGATGAGAGTCTAATTATGACGAGGCATTGGCTACCTTAAGCGAGTCATAGTGACTCTTGGAAAATGCTCACAATAATAGACATTTTTTAGATATTGTGGCCAGTCTGCCCGAAGCAATACGCCACTAGTTCTTTAATTTAAGACAACCATCGTTACTCTTGCTAGGAGTTATTTGATGTTGCTGATTAAATTTTAATTGTGACGAGGCATTGGCAACCTTACGAGAGTCATAGTGATTCCTGGCAGTTCCTCACCAAAATACGCATTTTTTAGATACTGTGGAAAGTCTCTCCAAAGCGGTAACCCACTAGCTGTTTATCTTAAGAGAAACTGCCAGAGGTTTCTTGAAGTTGCTGCCGAGAGTCTAATTGTGACGATGCATTGATTACCTTAAGAGAGTCATAGTGACTCTTGCCAAATGCTCACCATAATAGACATTTTTTAGATACTGTGGCCAGTCTGCCCGAAGCATTACGCAATTAGTTGTTTAATTTAAGACAACCACCATTATTCTTGCTTGGAGGTACTTGATATTGCTGATTAAATTTTAATTGTGACGAAGCATTGGCAACCTTACGAGAGTCATAGTGATTCCTGGCAGTTCCTCACGAAAATACGCATTTTTTTGATACTGTGGAAAGTCTCTCGAAAGCGGTAATCCACTAGCTGTTTATCTTCAGAGAAACTGCCAGAGGTATCTTGAAGTTGCTGATGTGAGTCTAATTGTGACGAGGCATTGGCTACCTTAAGCGAGTCATAGTGACTCTTGCCAAATGCTCACCATAATAGTCATTTTTTAGATACTGTGGCCAGTCTGCCCGAAGCAATACGCCACTTGTTCTTTCATTTAAGACAACCATCGTTACTCTTGCTAGGATTTACTTGACGTTGCTGATTAAATTTTAATTGTGACGAGGCATTGGCAACCTTACGAGATTCATAGTGATTCCTGGCAGTTCCTCACCAAAATACGCATTTCTTAGATACTGTGAAAAGTCTCTCCAAAGCGGTAATCCACTAGCTGTTTATCTTAAGAGAAATTGCCAGAGGTTTCTTGAAGTCGCTGATGTGTGTCTAATTGTGACGAGGCATTGGCTACCTTAAGCGAGTCATAGCGACTCTTGCCAAATGCTCACCATAATAGACATTTTTTAGATACTGTGGCCAGTCTGCCCGAAGCAGTACGCCACTAGTTCTTTAATTTAAGTCAACCATCTTTACTCTTGCTAGGAGTTACTTGATGTTGCTGATTAAATTTTAATTGTGACGAGGCATTGGCAACCTTACGAGAGTCATAGTGATTCCTGGCAGTTCCTCATGAAAATACGCATTTTTTTGATACTGTGGATAGTCTCTCGAAAGCGGTAATCCACTAGCTGTTTATCTTCAGAGAAACTGCCAGAGCTATCTTGAAGTCGCTGATGTGTGTCTAACTGTGACGAGGCATTGGCTACCTTAAGCGAGTCATAGCGACTCTTGCCAAATGCTCACCATAATAGACATTTTTTAGATACTGTGGCCAGTCTGCCCGAAGCAGTACGCCACTAGTTCTTTAATTTAAGTCAACCATCGTTACTCTTGCTAGGAGTTACTTGATGTTGCTGATTAAATTTTAATTGTGACGAGGCATTGGCAACCTTACCAGAGTCATAGTGATTCCTGGCAGTTCCTCACCAAAATACGCATTTTTTAGATACTGTTCAAAGTCTCTCCAAAGCGGTAATCCACTAGCTGTTTATCTTCAGAAAAACTACCAGAGGTTTCTTGAAGTTGCTGATGTGAGTCTAATTATGACGAAGCATTCGCTACCTTAAGCGAGTCATAGCGACTCTTGCCAAATGCTCACCATAATAGACATTTTTTAGATACTGTGGCCAGTCTACCCGAAGCAATACGCCACTAGTTCTTTAATTTAAGACAACCATCGTTACTCTTGCTAGGAGTTACTTGATGTTGCTGATTAAATTTTAATTGTGACGAGGCATTGGCAACCCTACGAGAGTCATAGTGATTCCTGGCAGTTCCTCACCAAAATACACATTTTTTAGATATTGTGGAAAGTCTCTCCAAGGCGGTTATCCACTAGCTGTTTATCTTAAGAGAAATTGCCAGAGGTTTCTTGAAGTTGCTGACGTGAGACTAATTGTGACGATGCATTGGCTACCTTAAGAGAGTCATAGGGACTCTTGCCAAATGCTCACCATAATAGACATTTTTTAGATACAGTGGCCAGTCTGCCCGAAGCATTACGCAATTAGTTGTTTAATTTAAGACAACCATCGTTACTCTTGCTAGGATTTACTTGACATTGCTGATTAAATTTTAATTGTGACGAGGCATTGGAAACCTTACGAGAGTCATAGTGATTCCTGGCAGTTCCTAACCAAAATACGCATTTTTTAGATACTGTGGAAAGTCTCTCCAAAAGTGGTAATCCACTAGCTGTTTATCTTCAGAGAAACTGCCAGGGGTTTCTTGAAGTTGCTGATGTGAGTCTAATTGTGACGAGGCATTTGCTACCTTAAGCGAGTCATAGCGACTCTTGCCAAATGCTCACCATAATAGACATTTTTTAGATACTGTGGCCAGTCTAACCGAAGCAATACGCCACTAGTTCCTTAATTTATGACAACCATCGTTACTCTTGCTAGGAGTTACTTGATGTTGCTGATTAAATTTTAATTGTGACGAGGCATTGGCAACCTTACGAGTGTCATAGTGATTCCTATCAGTTCCTCACCAAAATACGCATTTTCTAGATACTGTGGAAAATCTCTCCAAAGCGGTAATCCACTAGCTGTTTATCTTCAGGGAAACTGCCAGAGGTATCTTGAAGTTGCTGATGTGAGTCTAATTGTGACTAGGCATTGGCTACCTTAAGCGAGTCATAGTGACTCTTGCCAAATGTTTACCATAATAGACATTTTTTAGATACTGTGGCCAGTCCGCCGGAAGTAATACGCCACTAGTTCTTTAATTTAAGACAACCATCATTACTCTTGCTAGGATTTACTTGACGTTGCTGATTAAATTTTAATTGTGACGAGGCATTGGCAACCTTACGAGAGTCATAGTGATTCCTGGCAGTTCCTCACGAAAATACGCATTTTTTTGATACTGTGGATAGTCTCTCGAAAGCGGTAATCCACTAGCTGTTTATCTTCAGAGAAACTGACAGAGGTTTCTTCAAGTTGCTAACGTGAGTCTAATTGTGACGAGGCATTGGCTACCTTAAGAGAGTCATAGTTACTCTTGCCAAATGCTCACCATAATAGACATTTTTAGATACTGTGGCCAGTCTGCCCGAATCATTACGCAATTAGTTGTTTAATTTAAGACAACAATTGTTACTCTTGCTAGGAGTTACTGGATGTTGCTGATTTAATTTTAATTGTGATGATACATTGGCAACCTTACGAGGGTCATAGTGATTCCTGGCAGTTCCTCACCAAAATACGCATTTTTTAGATAGTGTGGAAAGTCTCTCCAAAGCGGTAATCCACTAGCTGTTTATCTTCAGAGAAACTGACAGAGGTTTCTTCAAGTTGCTGACGTGAGTCTAATTGTGACGAGGCATTGGCTACCTTAAGAGAGTCATAGTTACTCTTGCCAAATGCTCACCATAATAGACATTTTTGGATACTGTGGCCAGTCTGCCCGAATCATTACGCAATTAGTTGTTTAATTTAAGACAACCATTGTTGCTCTTGCTAGGACTTACTTGATGTTGCTGATTTAATTTTAATTGTGATGAGGCATTGGCAACCTTACGAGAGTCATAGTGATTCCTCTCAGTTCCTCACCAAAATACGCATTTTTTAGATACTGTGGAAAGTCTCTCCAAAGCGGTAATCCACTAGCTGTTTATCTTCGGAGAAACTGCCAGAGGTATCTTGAAGTTGCTGATGTGAGTCTAATTGTGACGAGGCATTGGCTACCTTAAGCGAGTCATAGTGACTCTTGCCAAATGCTCACCATAATAGACATTTTTTAGATACTGTGTCCAGTCTGCCGGAAGCAATACGCCACTAGTTCTTTAATTTAAGACAACCATCATTACTCTTGCTAGGATTTACTTGACGTTGCTGATTAAATTTTAATTGTGACGAGGCATTGGCAACCTTACGAGATTCATAGTGATTCCTGGCAGATCCTCACCGAAATACGCATTTCATAGATACTGTTGAAAGTCTCTCCAAAGCGGTAATCCACTAGCTGTTTATCTTCAGAGAATCTGCCAGAGGTTTCTTGAAGTTGCTGACGTGAGTCTAACTGTGACGATGCATTGGCTACCTTAAGAGAGTCATAGTGACTCTTGCCAAATGCTCACCATAATAGACATTTTTTAGAAACTTTGGCCAGTCTGCCCGAAGCATTACGCAATTAGTTGTTTAATTTAAGACAACCAACGTTACTCTTGCTAGGAGTTACTTGATATTGCTGATTAAATTTTAAATGTGACGAAGCATTGATAACCTTACGAGAGTCATAGTGAAACTTGCCAAATGCTCACCATAATAGACATTTTTTAGATACTGTCTCCATTCTGCCCGAAGCATTACGCAATTAGTTGTTTAATTTAAGACAACCACCGTTACTCTTGCTAGGAGTTACTTGATATTGCTGATTAAATTTTAATTGTGATGAGGCATTTGCCACCTTACCAGAGTCATAGTGATTCCTGGCAGTTACTCACCAAAATACGCATTTTTTAGATACTGTGGAAAGTCTCTCCAAAGTGGTAATCCACTAGCTGTTTATCTTCAGAGAAACTGCCAGAGGTTTCTTGAAGTTGCTGATGTGTGTCTAATTATGACGAGGCATTGGCTACCTTAAGCGAGTCATAGCGACTCTTGCCAAATGCTCACCATAATAGACATTTTTTAGATACTGTTGCCAGTTTGCCCGAAGCAATACGGCACAAGTTCTTTAATTTAAGACAACCATCGTTACTCTTGCTAGGAGTTACTTGATGTTGCTGATTAAATTTTAATTGTGACAAGGCATTGGCAACCTTACGAGAGTCATAGTGATTCCTGGCAGTTCCTCACCAAAATACGCATTTTTTAGATACTGTGGAAAGTCTCTCCAAAGCGGTAACCAACTAGCTGTTTATCTTAAGGCAAACTGCCAGAGGTTTCTTGAAGTTGCTGCCGTGAGTCTAATTGTGACGAGGCATTGGCTACCTTAAGCGAGTCATAGTGACTCTTGCCAAATGCTCACCATAATAGACATTTTTTAGATACTGTGGTCAGTCTGCCCGAAGCAATACGCCACTAGTTCTTCAATTTAAGACAACCATCGTTACTCTTGCTAGGATTTACTTGACGTTGCTGATTAAATTTTAATTGTGACGAGGCATTGGCAACCTTACGAGATTCATAGTGATTCCTGGCAGTTCCTCACCAAAATACGCATTTCTTAGATACTGTGGAAAGTCTCTCCAAAGCGGTAATCCACTAGCTGTTTATCTTAAGAGAAATTGCCAGAGGTTTCTTGAAGTTGCTGATGTGAGTCTAATTATTACGAGGCATTGGCTACCTTAAGCGAGTCATAGCGACTTTTGCCAAATGCTCACCATAATAGACATATTTTAGATACTGTGGCCAGTCTGCCCGAAGCGATACGCCACTAGTTGTTTAATTTAAGACAACCATCGTTACTCTTGCTAGGAGTTACTTGATGTTGGTGATTTAATTTTAATTGTGATGAGGCATTGGCAACCTTACGAGAGTCATAGTGATTCCTGGCAGTTCCTCACGAAAATACGAATTTTTTTGATACTGTTGATAGTCTCTCGAAAGCGGTAATCCACTAGCTGTTTATCTTCAGAGAAACTTCCAGAGGTTTCTTCAAGTTGCTGACGTAAGTCTAATTGTGACGAGGCATTGGCTACCTTAAGAGAGTCATAGTGACTTTTGCCAAATGCTCACCATAATAGACATATTTTAGATACTGTGGCCAGTCTGCCCGAAGCGATACGCCACTAGTTGTTTAATTTAAGACAACCATCGTTACTCTTGCTAGGAGTTACTTGATGTTGGTGATTTAATTTTAATTGTGATGAGGCATTGGCAACCTTACGAGAGTCATAGTGATTCCTGGCAGTTCCTCACGAAAATACGCATTTCTTAGATACTGTGGAAAGTCTCTCCAAAGCGGTAATCCACTAGCTGTTTATCTTCAGAGAAACTGCCAGAGGTTTCTTCAAGTTGCTGACGTGAGTCTAATTGTGACGAGGCATTGGCTACCTTAAGAGAGTCATAGTTACTCTTGCCAAACGCTCACCATAATAGACATTTTTAGATACTGTGGCCAGTCTGCCCGAATCATTACGCAATTTGTTGTTTAATTTAAGACAACCATTGTTGCTCTTGCTAGGAGTTACTTGATGTTGCTGATTTAATTTTAATTGTGATGAGGCATTGGCAACCTTACGAGAGTCATAGTGATTCCTCTCAGGTCCTCACCAAAATACGCATTTCTTAGATACTGTGGAAAGTCTCTCCAAAGCGGTAATCCACTAGCTGTTTATCTTAAGAGAAATTGCCAGAGGTTTCTTGAAGTCGCTGATGTGAGTCTAATTGTGACGAGGCATTGGCTACATTAAGCGAGTCATAGCGACTCTTGCCAAATGCTCACCATAATAGACATTTTTAGATACTGTGGCCAGTCTGCCCGAGGCAATACTCCACTAGTTCTTTAATTTAAGCCAACCATCGTTAATCTTGCTAGGAGTTACTTGATGTTGCTGATTAAATTATAATTGTAACGAGGCATTGGCAACCTTACGAGAGTCATAGTGATTCCTGGCAGTTCCTCACCGAAATACGCATTTTTTAGATACTGTTGAAAGTCTCTCCAAAGCGGTAATCCACTAGCTGTTTATCTTCAGAGAAACTGCCAGAGGTTTCTTGAAGTTGCTGACGTGAGTCTAATTGTGACGATGCATTGGCTACCTTAAGAGTGTCATAGTGACTCTTGCCAAATGCTCACCATAATAGACATTTTTTAGAAACTGTGGCCAGTCTGCCCGAAGCATTACGCAATTAGTTGTTTAATTACGACAACCGACGTTACTCTTGCTAGGAGTTACATGATATTGCTGATTAAATTTTAAATGTGACGAAGCATTGGCAACCTTACGAGAGTCATAGTGACACTTGCCAAATGCTCACCATAATAGACATTTTTTAGATACTGTCTCCAGTCTGCCCGAAGCATTACGCAATTAGTTGTTTAATTTAAGACAACCACCGTTACTCTTGCTAGGAGTTACTTGATATTGCTGATTAAATTTTAATTGTGATGAGGCATTGGCCACCTTACCAGAGTCATAGTGATTCCTGGCTGTTCCTCACCAAAATAGGCATTTTTTAGATACTGTGGAAAGTCCCTCCAAAGCGGTAATCCACTAGCTGTTTATCTTCAGAGAAACTGCCAGAGGTTTCTTGAAGTTGCTGATGAGAGTCTAATTATGACGAGGGATTGGCTACCTTAAGCGAGTCATAGCGACTCTTGCAAAATGCTCACCATAATAGACATTTTTTAGATACTGTGGCCAGTCTGCCCGAAGCAATACGCCACTAGTTCTTTAATTTGAGACAACCATCGTTACTCTTGCTAGGAGTTATTTGATGTTGCTGATTAAATTTTAATTGTGACGAGGCTTTGGCAACCTTACGAGAGTCATAGTGATTCCTGGCAGTTCCTCACGAAAATACGCAAATTTTTGATACTGTGGATAGTCTCTCGAAAGCGGTAATCCACTAGCTGTTTATCTTCAGAGAAACTGCCAGAGGTATCTTGAAGTTGCTGATGTGAGTCTAATTGTGACGAGGCATTGGCTACCTTAAGCGAGTCATAGTGACTCTTGCCAAATGCTCACCATAATAGATATTTTTTAGATACTGTGGTCAGTCTGCCCGAAGCAATACGCCACTAGTTCTTTAATTTAAGACAACCATCGTTACTCTTGCTAGGATTTACTTGACGTTGCTGATTAAATTTGAATTGTGACGAGGCATTGGCAACCTTACGAGATTCATAGTGATTCCTGGCAGTTCCTCACCAAAATACGCATTTCATAGATACTGTGGAAAGCCTCTCCAAAGCGGTAGTCCACTAGCTGTTTATCTTAAGAGAAATTGCCAGAGGTTTCTTGAAGTCCCTGATGTGTGTCTAATTGTGACGAGGCATTGGCTACCTTAAGCGAGTCATAGCGACTCTTGCCAAATGCTCACCATAATAGACATTTTTTAGATACTGTGGCCAGTCTGCCCGAAGCAATACGCTACTAGTTCTTTAATTTAAGACAACCATCGTTACTCTTGCTAGGAGTTACTTGATGTTGCTGATTAAATTTTAATTGCGACGAGGCATTGGCAACCTTACGAGAGTCATAGTAATTCCTGGCAGTTCCTCACGAAAATACGCATTTTTTTGATACTGTGGATAGTCTCTCGAAAGCGGTAATCCACTAGCTGTTTATCTTCAGAGAAACTGCCAGCGGTATCTTGAAGTTGCTGATGTGAGTCTAATTGTGACGAGGCATTGGCTACCTTAAGCGAGTCATAGTGACTCTTGCCAAATGCTCCCCATAATAGACATTTTTTAGATACTGTGGTCAGTCTGCCCGAAGCAATACGCCACTAGTTCTTTAATTTAAGACAACCATCGTTACTCTTGCTAGGATTTACTTGACGTTGTTGGTTAAATTTTAATTGTGACGAGGCATTGGCAACCTTACGAGATTCATAGTGATTCCTGGCAGTTCATCACCAAAATACGCATTTCTTAGATACTGTGGAAAGTCTCTCCAAAGCGGTAATCCACTAGCTGTTTATCTTAAGAGAAATTGCCAGAGGTTTCTTGAAGTCGCTGATGTGTGTCTAATTGTGACGAGGCGCTGGCTACCTTAAGCGAGTCATAGCGACTCTTGCCAAATGCTCACCATAATAGTTATTTTTTAGATACTGTGGCCAGTCTGCCCGAAGCAATACGCCACTAGTTCTTTAATTTGAGACAACCATCGTTACTCTTGCTAGGAGTTATTTGATGTTGCTGATTAAATTTTAATTGTGACGTGGCTTTGGCAACCTTACGAGAGTCATAGTGATTCCTGGCAGTTCCTCACCAAAATACGCATTTTTTAGATACTGTGGAAAGTCTCTCAAAAGCGGTAACCCACTAGCTGTTTATCTTAAGAAAAACTGCCCGAGGTTTCTTGAAGTTGCTGCCGTGAGTCTAATTGTGACGATGCATTGGCTACCTTAAGAGAGTCATAGTGACTCTTGCCAAATGCTCACCATAATAGACATTTTTTTAGATACTGTGGCCAGTCTGCCCGAAGCATTACGCAATTAGTTGTTTAATTTAAGACAACCACCATTATTCTTGCTTGGAGGTACTTGATATTGCTGATTAAATTTTAATTGTGACGAAGCATTGGCCACCTTACGAGAGTCATAGTGATTCCTGGCAGTTCCTCACGAAAATACGCATTTTTTTGATACTGTGGAAAGTCTCTCGAAAGCGGTAATCCACTAGCTGTTTGTCTTCAGAGAAACCGCCAGAGGTATCTTGAAGTTGCTGATCTGAGTCTAATTGTGACGAGGCATTGGCTACCTTAAGCGAGTCATAGTGACTCTTGCCAAATGCTCACCATAATAGTCATTTTTTAGATACTGTGGCCAGTCTGCCCGAAGCAATACGCCACTAGTTCTTTCATTTAAGACAACCATCGTTACTCTTGCTAGGATTTACTTGACGTTGCTGATTAAATTTTAATTGTGACGAGGCATTGGCAACCTTACGAGATTCATAGTGATTCCTGGCAGTTCCTCACCAAAATACGCATTTCTTAGATACTGTGAAAAGTCTCTCCAAAGCGGTAATCCACTAGCTGTTTATCTTAAGAGAAATTGCCAGAGGTTTCTTGAAGTCGCTGATGTGTGTCTAATTGTGACGAGGCATTGGCTACCTTAAGCGAGTCATAGCGACTCTTGCCAAATGCTCACCATAATAGACATTTTTTAGATACTGTGGCCAGTCTGCCCGAAGCAGTACGCCACTAGTTCTTTAATTTAAGTCAACCATCGTGATCTTGCTAGGAGTTACTTGATGTTGCTGATTAAATTTTAATTGTGACGAGGCATTGGCAACCTTACGATAGTCATAGTGATTCCTGGCAGTTCCTCACGAAAATACGCATTTTTTTGATACTGTGGATAGTCTCTCGAAAGCGGTAAACCACTAGCTGTTTATCTTCAGAGAAACTGCCAGAGGTATCTTGAAGTTGCTGATGTGAGTCTAATTGTGACGAGGCATTGGCTACCTTAAGCGAGTCATAGTGACTCTTGCCAAATGCTCACCATAATAGATATTTTTTAGATACTGTGGTCAGTCTGCCCGAAGCAATACGCCACTAGTTCTTTAATTTAAGACAACCATCGTTACTCTTGCTAGGATTTACTTGACGTTGCTGATTAAATTTTAATTGTGATGAGGCATTGGCAACCTTACGAGATTCATAGTGATTCCTGGCAGTTCCTCACCAAAATACGCATTTCATAGATACTGTGGAAAGCCTCTCCAAAGCGGTAGTCCACTAGCTGTTTATCTTAAGAGAAATTGCCAGAGGTTTCTTGAAGTCGCTGATGTGTGTCTAATTGTGACGAGGCATTGGCTACCTTAAGCGAGTCATAGCGACTCTTGCCAAATGCTCACCATAATAGACATTTTTTAGATACTGTGGCCAGTCTGCCCGAAGCAATACGCCACTAGTTCTTTAATTTAAGACAACCATCGTTAATCTTGTTAGGAGTTACTTGATGTTGCTGATTAAATTTTAATTGTGACGAGGCATTGGCAACCTTACTAGAGTCATAGTGATTCCTGGCAGTTCCTCACTAAAATACGCATTTTTTAGATACTGTGGAAAGTCTCTCCAAAGCGGTAATCCACTAGCTGTTTATCTTCAGAGAAACTGCCAGAGGTTTCTTGAAGTTGCTGATGTGAGTCTAATTGTGACGAGGCATTGGCTACCTTAAGCGAGTCATAGTGACTCTTGCCAAATGCTCACCATAATAGATATTTTTTAGATACTGTGGTCAGTCTGCCCGAAGCAATACGCCACTAGTTCTTTAATTTAAGACAACCATCGTTACTCTTGCTAGGATTTACTTGACGTTGCTGATTAAATTTTAATTGTGACGAGGCATTGGCTACCTTACGAGATTCATAGTGATTCCTGGCAGTTCCTCACCAAAATACGCATTTCATAGATACTGTGGAAAGCCTCTCCAAAGCGGTAGTCCACTAGCTGTTTATCTTAAGAGAAATTGCCAGAGGTTTCTTGAAGTCGCTGATGTGTGTCTAATTGTGACGAGGCATTGGCTACCTTAAGCGAGTCATAGCGACTCTTGCCAAATGCTCACCATAATAGACATTTTTTAGATACTGTGGCCAGTCTGCCCGAAGCAATACGCCACTAGTTCTTTAATTTAAGACAACCATCGTTAATCTTGCTAGGAGTTACTTGATGTTGCTGATTAAATTTTAATTGTGACGAGGCATTGGCAACCTTACTAGAGTCATAGTGATTCCTGGCAGTTCCTCACTAAAATACGCATTTTTTAGATACTGTGGAAAGTCTCTCCAAAGCGGTAATCCACTAGCTGTTTATCTTCAGAGAAACTGCCAGAGGTTTCTTAAAGTTGCTGATGTGAGTCTAATTATGACGAGGCATTGGCTACCTTAAGCGAGTCATAGCGACTCTTGCCAAATGCTCACCATAATAGACATTTTTTAGATACTGTGGCCAGTCTGCCCGAAGCAATACGGCACTAGTTCTTTAATTTAAGACAACCATCGTTACTCTTGCTAGGAGTTACTTGATGTTGATGATTAAATTTTAATTGTGACGAAGCATTGGCAACCTTACGAGAGTCATAGTGATTCCTGGCAGTTCCTCACGAAAATACGCATTTTTTAGATACTGTGGAAAGTCTCCCCAAAGCGGTAATCCACTAGCTGTTTATCTACAGAGAAACTGCCAGAGGTTTCTTGAAGATTCTGATGTGAGTCTAATTATGACGAGGCATTGGCTACCTTAAGCGAGTCATAGCGACTCTTGCCAAATGCTCACCATAATAGACATTTTTTAGATACTGTGGCCAGTCTGCCCGAAGCAGTACGCCACTAGTTCTTTAATTTAAGTCAACCATCGTGATCTTGCTAGGAGTTACTTGATGTTGCTGATTAAATTTTAATTGTGACGAGGCATTGGCAACCTTACGATAGTCATAGTGATTCCTGGCAGTTCCTCACGAAAATACGCATTTTTTTGATACTGTGGATAGTCTCTCGAAAGCGGTAAACCACTAGCTGTTTATCTTCAGAGAAACTGCCAGAGGTATCTTGAAGTTGCTGATGTGAGTCTAATTGTGACGAGGCATTGGCTACCTTAAGCGAGTCATAGTGACTCTTGCCAAATGCTCACCATAATAGATATTTTTTAGATACTGTGGTCAGTCTGCCCGAAGCAATACGCCACTAGTTCTTTAATTTAAGACAACCATCGTTACTCTTGCTAGGATTTACTTGACGTTGCTGATTAAATTTTAATTGTGATGAGGCATTGGCAACCTTATGAGATTCATAGTGATTCCTGGCAGTTCCTCACCAAAATACGCATTTCATAGATACTGTGGAAAGCCTCTCCAAAGCGGTAGTCCACTAGCTGTTTATCTTAAGAGAAATTGCCAGAGGTTCCTTGAAGTCGCTGATGTGTGTCTAATTGTGACGAGGCATTGGCTACCTTAAGCGAGTCATAGCGACTCTTGCCAAATGCTCACCATAATAGACATTTTTTAGATACTGTGGCCAGTCTGCCCGAAGCAATACGCCACTAGTTCTTTAATTTAAGACAACCATCGTTAATCTTGCTAGGAGTTACTTGATGTTGCTGATTAAATTTTAATTGTGACGAGGCATTGGCAACCTTACTAGAGTCATAGTGATTCCTGGCAGTTCCTCACTAAAATACGCATTTTTTAGATACTGTGGAAAGTCTCTCCAAAGCGGTAATCCACTAGCTGTTTATCTTCAGAGAAACTGCCAGAGGTTTCTTGAAGTTGCTGATGTGAGTCTAATTGTGACGAGGCATTGGCTACCTTAAGCGAGTCATAGTGACTCTTGCCAAATGCTCACCATAATAGATATTTTTTAGATACTGTGGTCAGTCTGCCCGAAGCAATACGCCACTAGTTCTTTAATTTAAGACAACCATCGTTACTCTTGCTAGGATTTACTTGACGTTGCTGATTAAATTTTAATTGTGACGAGGCATTGGCTACCTTACGAGATTCATAGTGATTCCTGGCAGTTCCTCACCAAAATACGCATTTCATAGATACTGTGGAAAGCCTCTCCAAAGCGGTAGTCCACTAGCTGTTTATCTTAAGAGAAATTGCCAGAGGTTTCTTGAAGTCGCTGATGTGTGTCTAATTGTGACGAGGCATTGGCTACCTTAAGCGAGTCATAGCGACTCTTGCCAAATGCTCACCATAATAGACATTTTTTAGATACTGTGGCCAGTCTGCCCGAAGCAATACGCCACTAGTTCTTTAATTTAAGACAACCATCGTTAATCTTGCTAGGAGTTACTTGATGTTGCTGATTAAATTTTAATTGTGACGAGGCATTGGCAACCTTACTAGAGTCATAGTGATTCCTGGCAGTTCCTCACTAAAATACGCATTTTTTAGATACTGTGGAAAGTCTCTCCAAAGCGGTAATCCACTAGCTGTTTATCTTCAGAGAAACTGCCAGAGGTTTCTTAAAGTTGCTGATGTGAGTCTAATTATGACGAGGCATTGGCTACCTTAAGCGAGTCATAGCGACTCTTGCCAAATGCTCACCATAATAGACATTTTTTAGATACTGTGGCCAGTCTGCCCGAAGCAATACGGCACTAGTTCTTTAATTTAAGACAACCATCGTTACTCTTGCTAGGAGTTACTTGATGTTGATGATTAAATTTTAATTGTGACGAAGCATTGGCAACCTTACGAGAGTCATAGTGATTCCTGGCAGTTCCTCACGAAAATACGCATTTTTTAGATACTGTGGAAAGTCTCCCCAAAGCGGTAATCCACTAGCTGTTTATCTACAGAGAAACTGCCAGAGGTTTCTTGAAGATGCTGATGTGAGTCTAATTATGACGAGGCATTGGCTACCTTAAGCGAGTCATAGCGACTCTTGCCAAATGCTCACCATAATAGACATTTTTTAGATACTGTGGCCAGTCTGCCCGAAGCAATACGCTACTAGTTCTTTAATTTAAGACAACCATCGTTACTCTTGCTAGGAGTTACTTGATGTTGCTGATTAAATTTTAATTGCGACGAGGCATTGGCAACCTTACGAGAGTCATAGTGATTCCTGGCAGTTCCTCACGAAAATACGCATTTTTTTGATACTGTGGATAGTCTCTCGAAAGCGGTAATCCACTAGCTGTTTATCTTCAGAGAAACTGCCAGAGGTATCTTGAAGTTGCTGATGTGAGTCTAATTGTGACGAGGCATTGGCTACCTTAAGCGAGTCATAGTGACTCTTGCCAAATGCTCCCCATAATAGACATTTTTTAGATACTGTGGTCAGTCTGCCCGAAGCAATACGCCACTAGTTCTTTAATTTAAGACAACCATCGTTACTCTTGCTAGGATTTACTTGACGTTGTTGGTTAAATTTTAATTGTGACGAGGCATTGGCAACCTTACGAGATTCATAGTGATTCCTGGCAGTTCCTCACGAAAATACGCATTTTTTTGATACTGTGGATAGTCTCTCGAAAGCGGTAATCCACTAGCTGTTTATCTTCAGAGAAACTGCCAGAGGTATCTTGAAGTTGCTGATGTGAGTCTAATTGTGACGAGGCATTGGCTACCTTAAGCGAGTCATAGCGACTCTTGCCAAATGCTCACCATAATAGACATTTTTTAGATACTGTGGCCAGTCTGCCCGAAGCAATACGCCACTAGTTCTTTAATTTAAGACAACCATCGTTAATCTTGCTAGGAGTTACTTGATGTTGCTGATTAAATTTTAATTGTGACGAGGCATTATCAACCTTACCAGAGTCATAGTGATTCCTGGCAGTTCCTCACCAAAATACGCACTTTTAGATACTGTGGAAAGTCTCGCCAAAGCGGTAATCCACTAGCTGTTTATCTTCAGAGAAACTGCCAGAGGTTTCTTGAAGTTGCTGATGTGAGTCTAATTATGACGAGGCATTTTCTACCTTAAGCGAGTCATAGCGACTCTTGCCAAATGCTCACCATAATAGAAATTTTTTAGATACTGTGGCCAGTCTGCCCGAAGCAATACGCCACTAGTACTTTAATTTAAGACAACCATCGTTACTCTTGCTAGGAGTTACTTGATGTTGCTGATTAAATTTTAATTGTGACGAGGCATTGGCAACCTTACGAGAGTCATAGTGATTCCTGGCAGTTCCTCACGAAAATACGCATTTTTTTGATACTGTGGATAGTTTATCGAAAGCGGTAATCCACTAGCTGTTTATCTTCAGAGAAACTGCCAGAGGTATCTTGAAGTTGCTGATGTGAGTCTAATTGTGACGAGGCATTGGCTACCTTAAGCGAGTCATAGTGACTCTTGCCAAATGCTCACCATAATAGACATTTTTTAGATACTGTGGTCAGTCTGCCCGAAGCAATACGCCACTAGTTCTTTCATTTAAGACAACCATCGTTACTCTTGCTAGTATTTACTTGACGTTGCTGATTAAATTTGAATTGTGACGAGGCATTAGCAACCTTACGAGATTCATAGTGATTCCTGGCAGTTCCTCACCAAAATACGCATTTCTTAGATACTGTGGAAAGTCTCTCTAAAGCGGTAATCCACTAGCTGTTTATCTTCAGAGAAACTGCCCGAGGTTTCTTGAAGTCGCTGATGTGTGTCTAATTGTGACGAGGCATTGGCTACCTTAAGCGAGTCATAGCGACTCTTGCCAAATGCTCACCATAATAGACATTTTTTAGATACTGTGGCCAGTCTGCCCGAAGCAATACGCCACTAGTTCTTTAATTTAAGACAACCATCGTTAATCTTGCTAGGAGTTACTTGATGTTGCTGATTAAATTTTAATTGTGACGAGGCATTGGCAACCTTACCAGAGTCATAGTGATTCCTGGCAGTTACTCACCAAAATACGCATTTTTTAGATACTGTGGAAAGTCTCTCCAAAGCGGTAATCCACTAGCTGTTTATCTTCAGAGAAACTGCCAGAGGTATCTTGAAGTTGCTGATGTGAGTCTAATTGTGACGAGGCATTGGCTACCTTAAGCGAGTCATAGTGACTCTTGATAAATGCTCACCATAATAGACATTTTTTAGATACTGTGGCCAGTCAGCCGGAAGCAATACGCCACTATTTCTTTAATTTAAGACAACCATCATTACTCTTGCTAGGATTTACTTGACGTTGCTGATTAAATTTTAATTGTGACGAGTCATTGGCAACCTTACGAGATTCATAGTGATTCCTGGCAGTTCCTCACCAAAATACGCATTTCTTAGATACTGTGGAAAGTCTCTCCAAAGCGGTAATCCACTAGCTGTTTATCTTAAGAGAAATTGCCAGAGGTTTCTTGAAGTCGCTGATGTGAGTCTAATTGTGACGAGGCATTGGCTACATTAAGCGAGTCATAGCGACTCTTGAAAAATGCTCACCATAATAGACATCTTTTAGATACTGTGGCCAGTCTGCCCGAAGCAATACGCCACTAGTTCTTTAATTTAAGACAACCATCGTTAATCTTGCTAGGAATTACTTGATGTTGCTGATTAAAGTTTAATTGTGACGAGGCATTGGCAACCTTACGAGAGTCATAGTGATTCCTGGCAGTTCCTCACCGAAATACGCATTTTTTAGATACTGTGGAAAGTCTCTCCAAAGCGGTAATCCACTAGCTGTTTATCTTCAGAGAAACTGCCAGAGGTTTCTTGAAGTTGCTGACGTGAGTCTAATTGTGACGATGCATTGGCTACCTTAAGAGAGTCATAGTGACTCTTGCCAAATGCTCACCATAATAGACATTTTTTAGATACTTTTTCCAGTCTGTCCGAAGCATTACGCAATTATTTGTTTAATTTAGGACAACCACCGTTACTCTTGCTAGGAGTTACTTTATATTGCTGATTAAATTTTAAATGTGACGAAGCATTGGCAACCTTACGAGAGTCATAGTGAAACTTGCCAAATGCTCACCATAATAGACATTTTTTACATACTGTCTCCAGTCTGCCCGAAGCATTACGCAATTAGTTGTTTAATTTAAGACAACCACCGTTACTCTTGCTAGGAGTTACTTGATATTGCTGATTAAATTTTAATTGTGATGAGGCATTGGCCACCTTACCAGAGTCATAGTGATTCCTGGCAGTTCCTCACCAAAATACGCATTTTTTAGATACTGTGGAAAGTCTCTCCAATGCGGTAATCCTCTAGCTGTTTATCTTCAGAGAAACTGCCAGAGGTTTCTTGAAGTTGCTGATGTGAGTCTAATTATGACGAGGCATTGGCTACCTTAAGCGAGTCATAGCGACTCTTGCCAAATGCTCACCATAATAGACACATTTTAGATACTGTTGCCAGTCTGCCCAAAGCAATACGGCACTAGTTCTTTAATTTAAGACAACCATCGTTACTCTTGCTAGGAGTTACTTGATGTTGCTGATTAAATTTTAATTGTGACAAGGCATTGGCAACCTTACGAGAGTCATAGTGATTCCTGGCAGTTCCTCACGAAAATACTCATTTTTTAGAAACTGTGGAAAATCTCTCCAAAGCGGTAACCCACTAGCTGTTTATCTTAAGAGAAACTGCCAGAGGTTTCTTGAAGTTGCTGCCGTGAGTCTAATTGTGACGAGGCATTGGCTACCTTAAGCGAGTCATAGTGACTCTTGCCAAATGCTCACCATAATAGACATTTTTTAGATACTGTGGTCACTCTGCCCGAAGCAATACGCCACTAGTTCTTTAATTTAAGACAACCATCGTTACTCTTGCTAGGATTTACTTGACGTTGCTGGTTAAATTCTAATTGCGACGAGGCATTGGCAACCTTACGAGATTCATAGTGATTCCAGGCAGTTCCTCACCAAAATACGCATTTCTTAGATACTGTGGAAAGTCTCTCCAAAGCGGTAATCCACTAGCTGTTTATCTTCAGAGAAACTGCCAGAGGTTTCCTGAAGTTGCTGATGTGAGTCTAATTATGACGAGGCATTGGCTACCTTAAGCGAGTCATAGCGACTCTTGCCAAATGCTCACCATAATAGACATTTTTTAGATACTGTGGCCAGTCTGCACGAAGCAATACGCCACTAGTTCTTTAATTTAAGACAACCATCGTTACTCTTGCTAGGAGTCACTTGATGTTGCTGATTAAATTTTAATTGCGACGAGGCATTGGCCACCTCACGAGAGTCATAGTGATTCCTGGCAGTTCCTCACGAAAATACGCATTTTTTTGATACTGTGGATAGACTCTCGAAAGCAGTAATCCACTAGCTGTTTATGTTCAGAAAACTGCCAGAGGTATCTTGAAGTTACTGATGTGAGTCTAATTGTGACGAGGCATTGGCTACCTTAAGCGAGTCATAGTGACTCCTGCCAAATGCTCACCATAATAGACAATTTTTAGATACTGTGGTCAGTCTGCCCGAAGCAATACGCCACTAGTTCTTTAATTTAAGACAACCATCGTTACTCTTGCTAGGATTTACTTGAATTTGCTGGTTAAATTTTAATTGTGACGAGGCATTGGCAACCTTACGAGATTCATAGTGATTCCTGGCAGTTCCTCACCAAAATACGCATTTCTTAGATACTGTGGAAAGTCTCTCCAAAGCGGTAATCCACTAGCTGTTTATCTTAAGAGAAGTTGCCAGAGGTTTCTTGAAGTCGCTGATGTGAGTCTAATTGTGACGAGGCATTGGCTACCTTAAGCGAGTCATAGCGACTCTTGCCAAATGCTCACCATAATAGACATTTTTTAGATACTGTGGCCAGTCTGCCCGAAGCAATACGCCACTAGTTCTTTATTGTAAGACAACCATCGTTAATCTTGCTAGGAGTTACTTGATGTTGCTCATTAAATTTTAATTGTGACGAGGCATTGGCAACCTTAAGCGAGTCATAGTGACTCTTGCCAAATGCTCACCTTAATAGACATTTTTTAGATACTGTGGCCAGTCTGCCGGAAGCAATACGCCACTATTTCTTTAATTTAAGACAACCATCATTACTCTTGCTAGGATTTACTTGACGTTGCTGATTAATTTTTAATTGTGACGAGTCATTGGCAACCTTACGAGATTCATAGTGATTCCTGGCAGTTCCTCACCAAAATACGCATTTCTTAGATACTGTGGAAAGTCTCTCCAAAGCGGTAATCCACTAGCTGTTTATCTTAAGAGAAATTGCCAGAGGTTTCTTGAAGTCGCTGATGTGAGTCTAATTGTGACGAGGCATTGGCTATATTAAGCGAGTCATAGCGACGCTTGCCAAATGCTCACCATAATAGACATCTTTTAGATACTGTGGCCAGTCTGCCCGAAGCAATACGCCACTAGTTCTTTAATTTAAGACAACCATCGTTAATCTTGCTATGAGTTACTTGATGTTGCTGATTAAATTTTAATTGTGACGAGGCATTGGCAACCTTACGAGAGTCATAGTGATTCCTGGCAGTTCCTCACCGAAATACGCATTTTTTAGATACTGTGGAAAGTCTCTCCAAAGCGGTAATCCACTAGCTGTTTATCTTCAGAGAAACTGCCAGAGGTTTCTTCAAGTTGCTGACGTGAGTCTAATTATGACGAGGCATTGGCTACCTTAAGCGAGTCATAGCGACTCTTGCCAAATGCTCACCATAATAGACATTTTTTAGATACTGTGGCCAGTCTGCCCGAAGCAATACGCCACTAGTTCTTTAATTTAAGACAACCATCGTTACTCTTGCTAGGAGTTACTTGATGTTGCTGATTAAATTTTAATTGCGACGAGGCATTGGCAACCTTACGAGCGTCATAGTGATTCCTGGCAGTTCCTCACGAAAATACGCATTTTTTTGATACTGTCGATAGTCCCTCGAAAGCGGTAATCCACTAGCTGTTTATCTTCAGAGAAACTGCCAGAGGTATCTTGAAGTTGCTGATGTGAGTCTAATTGTGACTAGGCATTGGCTACCTTAAGCGAGTCATAGTGACTCTTGCCAAATGCTCACCATAATAGACATTTTTTAGATACTTTTTCCAGTCTGTCCGAAGCATTACGCAATTATTTGTTTAATTTAGGACAACCACCGTTACTCTTGCTAGGAGTTACTTTATATTGCTGATTAAATTTTAAATGTGACGAAGCATTGGCAACCTTACGAGAGTCATAGTGAAACTTGCCAAATGCTCACCATAATAGACATTTTTTACATACTGTCTCCAGTCTGCCCGAAGCATTACGCAATTAGTTGTTTAATTTAAGACAACCACCGTTACTCTTGCTAGGAGTTACTTGATATTGCTGATTAAATTTTAATTGTGATGAGGCATTGGCCACCTTACCAGAGTCATAGTGATTCCTGGCAGTTCCTCACCAAAATACGCATTTTTTAGATACTGTGGAAAGTCTCTCCAATGCGGTAATCCTCTAGCTGTTTATCTTCAGAGAAACTGCCAGAGGTTTCTTGAAGTTGCTGATGTGAGTCTAATTATGACGAGGCATTGGCTACCTTAAGCGAGTCATAGCGACTCTTGCCAAATGCTCACCATAATAGACACATTTTAGATACTGTTGCCAGTCTGCCCAAAGCAATACGGCACTAGTTCTTTAATTTAAGACAACCATCGTTACTCTTGCTAGGAGTTACTTGATGTTGCTGATTAAATTTTAATTGTGACAAGGCATTGGCAACCTTACGAGAGTCATAGTGATTCCTGGCAGTTCCTCACGAAAATACTCATTTTTTAGAAACTGTGGAAAATCTCTCCAAAGCGGTAACCCACTAGCTGTTTATCTTAAGAGAAACTGCCAGAGGTTTCTTGAAGTTGCTGCCGTGAGTCTAATTGTGACGAGGCATTGGCTACCTTAAGCGAGTCATAGTGACTCTTGCCAAATGCTCACCATAATAGACATTTTTTAGATACTGTGGTCACTCTGCCCGAAGCAATACGCCACTAGTTCTTTAATTTAAGACAACCATCGTTACTCTTGCTAGGATTTACTTGACGTTGCTGGTTAAATTCTAATTGCGACGAGGCATTGGCAACCTTACGAGATTCATAGTGATTCCAGGCAGTTCCTCACCAAAATACGCATTTCTTAGATACTGTGGAAAGTCTCTCCAAAGCGGTAATCCACTAGCTGTTTATCTTCAGAGAAACTGCCAGAGGTTTCCTGAAGTTGCTGATGTGAGTCTAATTATGACGAGGCATTGGCTACCTTAAGCGAGTCATAGCGACTCTTGCCAAATGCTCACCATAATAGACATTTTTTAGATACTGTGGCCAGTCTGCACGAAGCAATACGCCACTAGTTCTTTAATTTAAGACAACCATCGTTACTCTTGCTAGGAGTCACTTGATGTTGCTGATTAAATTTTAATTGCGACGAGGCATTGGCCACCTCACGAGAGTCATAGTGATTCCTGGCAGTTCCTCACGAAAATACGCATTTTTTTGATACTGTGGATAGACTCTCGAAAGCAGTAATCCACTAGCTGTTTATGTTCAGAAAACTGCCAGAGGTATCTTGAAGTTACTGATGTGAGTCTAATTGTGACGAGGCATTGGCTACCTTAAGCGAGTCATAGTGACTCCTGCCAAATGCTCACCATAATAGACAATTTTTAGATACTGTGGTCAGTCTGCCCGAAGCAATACGCCACTAGTTCTTTAATTTAAGACAACCATCGTTACTCTTGCTAGGATTTACTTGAATTTGCTGGTTAAATTTTAATTGTGACGAGGCATTGGCAACCTTACGAGATTCATAGTGATTCCTGGCAGTTCCTCACCAAAATACGCATTTCTTAGATACTGTGGAAAGTCTCTCCAAAGCGGTAATCCACTAGCTGTTTATCTTAAGAGAAGTTGCCAGAGGTTTCTTGAAGTCGCTGATGTGAGTCTAATTGTGACGAGGCATTGGCTACCTTAAGCGAGTCATAGCGACTCTTGCCAAATGCTCACCATAATAGACATTTTTTAGATACTGTGGCCAGTCTGCCCGAAGCAATACGCCACTAGTTCTTTATTGTAAGACAACCATCGTTAATCTTGCTAGGAGTTACTTGATGTTGCTCATTAAATTTTAATTGTGACGAGGCATTGGCAACCTTAAGCGAGTCATAGTGACTCTTGCCAAATGCTCACCTTAATAGACATTTTTTAGATACTGTGGCCAGTCTGCCGGAAGCAATACGCCACTATTTCTTTAATTTAAGACAACCATCATTACTCTTGCTAGGATTTACTTGACGTTGCTGATTAATTTTTAATTGTGACGAGTCATTGGCAACCTTACGAGATTCATAGTGATTCCTGGCAGTTCCTCACCAAAATACGCATTTCTTAGATACTGTGGAAAGTCTCTCCAAAGCGGTAATCCACTAGCTGTTTATCTTAAGAGAAATTGCCAGAGGTTTCTTGAAGTCGCTGATGTGAGTCTAATTGTGACGAGGCATTGGCTATATTAAGCGAGTCATAGCGACGCTTGCCAAATGCTCACCATAATAGACATCTTTTAGATACTGTGGCCAGTCTGCCCGAAGCAATACGCCACTAGTTCTTTAATTTAAGACAACCATCGTTAATCTTGCTATGAGTTACTTGATGTTGCTGATTAAATTTTAATTGTGACGAGGCATTGGCAACCTTACGAGAGTCATAGTGATTCCTGGCAGTTCCTCACCGAAATACGCATTTTTTAGATACTGTGGAAAGTCTCTCCAAAGCGGTAATCCACTAGCTGTTTATCTTCAGAGAAACTGCCAGAGGTTTCTTCAAGTTGCTGACGTGAGTCTAATTATGACGAGGCATTGGCTACCTTAAGCGAGTCATAGCGACTCTTGCCAAATGCTCACCATAATAGACATTTTTTAGATACTGTGGCCAGTCTGCCCGAAGCAATACGCCACTAGTTCTTTAATTTAAGACAACCATCGTTACTCTTGCTAGGAGTTACTTGATGTTGCTGATTAAATTTTAATTGCGACGAGGCATTGGCAACCTTACGAGCGTCATAGTGATTCCTGGCAGTTCCTCACGAAAATACGCATTTTTTTGATACTGTCGATAGTCCCTCGAAAGCGGTAATCCACTAGCTGTTTATCTTCAGAGAAACTGCCAGAGGTATCTTGAAGTTGCTGATGTGAGTCTAATTGTGACTAGGCATTGGCTACCTTAAGCGAGTCATAGTGACTCTTGCCAAATGCTCACCATAATAGACATTTTTTAGATACTGTGGCCAGTCTGCCCGAAGCAATACGCCACTAGTTCTTTATTGTAAGACAACCATCGTTACTCTTGCTAGGAGTTACTTGATGTTGCTGATTAAATTTTAATTGTGACGAGGCATTGGCAACCTTACGAGAGTCATAGTGATTCCTGGCAGTTCCTCACGAAAATACGCATTTTTTTCATACTGTGGATAGTCTCTCGAAAGCGGTAATCCACTAGCTGTTTATCTTCATAGAAACTGCCAGAGGTATCTTGAAGTTGCTGATGTGAGTCTAATTGTGACGAGGAATTGGCTACCTTAAGCGAGTCATAGTGACTCTTGCCAAATGCTCACCATAATAGACATTTTTTAGATACTGTGGTCAGTCTGCCCGAAGCAATACGCCACTAGTTCTATCATTTAAGACAACCATCGTTACTCTTGCTAGGATTTACTTGACGTTGCTGATTAAATTTTAATTGTGACGAGGCATTGGCAACCTTACGAGATTCATAGTGATTCCTGGCAGTTCCTCACCAAAATACGCATTTCTTAGATACTTAGGAAAGTCTCTCCAAAGCGGTAATCCACTAGCTGTTTATCTTAAGAGAAATTGCCAGAGGTTTCTTGAAGTCGCTGATGTTAGTCTAATTGTGACGAGGCATTGGCTACCTTAAGCGAGTCATAGCGACTCTTGCCAAATGCTCACCATAATAGACATTTTTTAGATACTGTGGCCAGTCTGCCAGAAGCAATACGCCACTAGTTCTTTAATTTAAGACAACCATCGTTAATCTTGCTAGGAGTTACTTGATGTTGCTGATTAAATTTTAATTGTGACGAGGCATTCGCAACCTTACCAGAGTCATAGTGATTCCTGGCAGTTCCTCATTAAAATACGCATTTTTTAGATACTGTGGAAAGTCTCTCCAAAGCGGTAATCCACTAGCTGTTTATCTTCAGAGAAACTGCCAGAGCATATCTTGAAGTTGCTGATGTGAGTCTAATTGTGACGAGGCATTGGCTACCTTTAGCGAGTCATAGTGACTCTTGCCAAATGCTCACCATAATAGACACTTTTTAGATACTGTGGCCAGTCTGCCGGAAGCAATACGCCACTAGTTCTTTAGTTTAAGACAACCATCATTACTCTTGCTAGGATTTACTTGACGTTGCTGATTAAATTTTAATTGTGACGAGTCATTGGCAACCTTACGAGATTCATAGTGATTCCTGGCAGTTCCTCACCAAAATACGCATTTCTTAGATACTGTGGAAAGTCTCTCCAAAGCGGTAATCCACTAGCTGTTTATCTTAAGAGAAATTGCCAGAGGTTTCTTGAAGTCGCTGATGTGAGTCTAATTGTGACGAGGCATTGGCTACATTAAGCGAGTCATAGCGACTCTTGAAAAATGCTCACCATAATAGACATCTTTTAGATACTGTGGCCAGTCTGCCCGAAGCAATACGCCACTAGTTCTTTAATTTAAGACAACCATCGTTAATCTTGCTAGGAGTTACTTGATGTTGCTGATTAAAGTTTAATTGTGACGAGGCATTGGCAACCTTACGAGAGTCATAGTGATTCCTGGCAGTTCCTCACCGAAATACGCATTTTTTAGATACTGTGGAAAGTCTCTCCAAAGCGGTAATCCACTAGCTGTTTATCTTCAGAGAAACTGCCAGAGGTTTCTTGAAGTTGCTGACGTGAGTCTAATTGTGACGATGCATTGGCTACCTTAAGAGAGTCATAGTGACTCTTGCCAAATGCTCACCATAATAGACATTTTTTAGATACTTTTTCCAGTCTGTCCGAAGCATTACGCAATTATTTGTTTAATTTAGGACAACCACCGTTACTCTTGCTAGGAGTTACTTTATATTGCTGATTAAATTTTAAATGTGACGAAGCATTGGCAACCTTACGAGAGTCATAGTGAAACTTGCCAAATGCTCACCATAATAGACATTTTTTACATACTGTCTCCAGTCTGCCCGAAGCATTACGCAATTAGTTGTTTAATTTAAGACAACCACCGTTACTCTTGCTAGGAGTTACTTGATATTGCTGATTAAATTTTAATTGTGATGAGGCATTGGCCACCTTACCAGAGTCATAGTGATTCCTGGCAGTTCCTCACCAAAATACGCATTTTTTAGATACTGTGGAAAGTCTCTCCAATGCGGTAATCCTCTAGCTGTTTATCTTCAGAGAAACTGCCAGAGGTTTCTTGAAGTTGCTGATGTGAGTCTAATTATGACGAGGCATTGGCTACCTTAAGCGAGTCATAGCGACTCTTGCCAAATGCTCACCATAATAGACACATTTTAGATACTGTTGCCAGTCTGCCCAAAGCAATACGGCACTAGTTCTTTAATTTAAGACAACCATCGTTACTCTTGCTAGGAGTTACTTGATGTTGCTGATTAAATTTTAATTGTGACAAGGCATTGGCAACCTTACGAGAGTCATAGTGATTCCTGGCAGTTCCTCACGAAAATACTCATTTTTTAGAAACTGTGGAAAATCTCTCCAAAGCGGTAACCCACTAGCTGTTTATCTTAAGAGAAACTGCCAGAGGTTTCTTGAAGTTGCTGCCGTGAGTCTAATTGTGACGAGGCATTGGCTACCTTAAGCGAGTCATAGTGACTCTTGCCAAATGCTCACCATAATAGACATTTTTTAGATACTGTGGTCACTCTGCCCGAAGCAATACGCCACTAGTTCTTTAATTTAAGACAACCATCGTTACTCTTGCTAGGATTTACTTGACGTTGCTGGTTAAATTCTAATTGCGACGAGGCATTGGCAACCTTACGAGATTCATAGTGATTCCAGGCAGTTCCTCACCAAAATACGCATTTCTTAGATACTGTGGAAAGTCTCTCCAAAGCGGTAATCCACTAGCTGTTTATCTTCAGAGAAACTGCCAGAGGTTTCCTGAAGTTGCTGATGTGAGTCTAATTATGACGAGGCATTGGCTACCTTAAGCGAGTCATAGCGACTCTTGCCAAATGCTCACCATAATAGACATTTTTTAGATACTGTGGCCAGTCTGCACGAAGCAATACGCCACTAGTTCTTTAATTTAAGACAACCATCGTTACTCTTGCTAGGAGTCACTTGATGTTGCTGATTAAATTTTAATTGCGACGAGGCATTGGCCACCTCACGAGAGTCATAGTGATTCCTGGCAGTTCCTCACGAAAATACGCATTTTTTTGATACTGTGGATAGACTCTCGAAAGCAGTAATCCACTAGCTGTTTATGTTCAGAAAACTGCCAGAGGTATCTTGAAGTTACTGATGTGAGTCTAATTGTGACGAGGCATTGGCTACCTTAAGCGAGTCATAGTGACTCCTGCCAAATGCTCACCATAATAGACAATTTTTAGATACTGTGGTCAGTCTGCCCGAAGCAATACGCCACTAGTTCTTTAATTTAAGACAACCATCGTTACTCTTGCTAGGATTTACTTGAATTTGCTGGTTAAATTTTAATTGTGACGAGGCATTGGCAACCTTACGAGATTCATAGTGATTCCTGGCAGTTCCTCACCAAAATACGCATTTCTTAGATACTGTGGAAAGTCTCTCCAAAGCGGTAATCCACTAGCTGTTTATCTTAAGAGAAGTTGCCAGAGGTTTCTTGAAGTCGCTGATGTGAGTCTAATTGTGACGAGGCATTGGCTACCTTAAGCGAGTCATAGCGACTCTTGCCAAATGCTCACCATAATAGACATTTTTTAGATACTGTGGCCAGTCTGCCCGAAGCAATACGCCACTAGTTCTTTATTGTAAGACAACCATCGTTAATCTTGCTAGGAGTTACTTGATGTTGCTGATTAAATTTTAATTGTGACGAGGCATTGGCAACCTTAAGCGAGTCATAGTGACTCTTGCCAAATGCTCACCTTAATAGACATTTTTTAGATACTGTGGCCAGTCTGCCGGAAGCAATACGCCACTATTACTTTAATTTAAGACAACCATCATTACTCTTGCTAGGATTTACTTGACGTTGCTGATTAATTTTTAATTGTGACGAGTCATTGGCAACCTTACGAGATTCATAGTGATTCCTGGCAGTTCCTCACCAAAATACGCATTTCTTAGATACTGTGGAAAGTCTCTCCAAAGCGGTAATCCACTAGCTGTTTATCTTAAGAGAAATTGCCAGAGGTTTCTTGAAGTCGCTGATGTGAGTCTAATTGTGACGAGGCATTGGCTATATTAAGCGAGTCATAGCGACGCTTGCCAAATGCTCACCATAATAGACATCTTTTAGATACTGTGGCCAGTCTGCCCGAAGCAATACGCCACTAGTTCTTTAATTTAAGACAACCATCGTTAATCTTGCTAGGAGTTACTTGATGTTGCTGATTAAATTTTAATTGTGACGAGGCATTGGCAACCTTACGAGAGTCATAGTGATTCCTGGCAGTTCCTCACCGAAATACGCATTTTTTAGACACTGTGGAAAGTCTCTCCAAAGCGGTAATCCACTAGCTGTTTATCTTCAGAGAAACTGCCAGAGGTTTCTTCAAGTTGCTGACGTGAGTCTAATTATGACGAGGCATTGGCTACCTTAAGCGAGTCATAGCGACTCTTGCCAAATGCTCACCATAATAGACATTTTTTAGATACTGTGGCCAGTCTGCCCGAAGCAATACGCCACTAGTTCTTTAATTTAAGACAACCATCGTTACTCTTGCTAGGAGTTACTTGATGTTGCTGATTAAATTTTAATTGCGACGAGGCATTGGCAACCTTACGAGCGTCATAGTGATTCCTGGCAGTTCCTCACGAAAATACGCATTTTTTTGATACTGTCGATAGTCCCTCGAAAGCGGTAATCCACTAGCTGTTTATCTTCAGAGAAACTGCCAGAGGTATCTTGAAGTTGCTGATGTGAGTCTAATTGTGACTAGGCATTGGCTACCTTAAGCGAGTCATAGTGACTCTTGCCAAATGCTCACCATAATAGACATTTTTTAGATACTGTGGCCAGTCTGCCCGAAGCAATACGCCACTAGTTCTTTATTGTAAGACAACCATCGTTACTCTTGCTAGGAGTTACTTGATGTTGCTGATTAAATTTTAATTGTGACGAGGCATTGGCAACCTTACGACAGTCATAGTGATTCCTGGCAGTTCCTCACGAAAATACGCATTTTTTTGATACTGTGGATAGTCTCTCGAAAGCGGTAATCCACTAGCTGTTTATCTTCATAGAAACTGCCAGAGGTATCTTGAAGTTGCTGATGTGAGTCTAATTGTGACGAGGAATTGGCTACCTTAAGCGAGTCATAGTGACTCTTGCCAAATGCTCACCATAATAGACATTTTTTAGATACTGTGGTCAGTCTGCCCGAAGCAATACGCCACTAGTTCTATCATTTAAGACAACCATCGTTACTCTTGCTAGGATTTACTTGACGTTGCTGATTAAATTTTAATTGTGACGAGGCATTGGCAACCTTACGAGATTCATAGTGATTCCTGGCAGTTCCTCACCAAAATACGCATTTCTTAGATACTTAGGAAAGTCTCTCCAAAGCGGTAATCCACTAGCTGTTTATCTTAAGAGAAATTGCCAGAGGTTTCTTGAAGTCGCTGATGTTAGTCTAATTGTGACGAGGCATTGGCTACCTTAAGCGAGTCATAGCGACTCTTGCCAAATGCTCACCATAATAGACATTTTTTAGATACTGTGGCCAGTCTGCCAGAAGCAATACGCCACTAGTTCTTTAATTTAAGACAACCATCGTTAATCTTGCTAGGAGTTACTTGATGTTGCTGATTAAATTTTAATTGTGACGAGGCATTCGCAACCTTACCAGAGTCATAGTGATTCCTGGCAGTTCCTCATTAAAATACGCATTTTTTAGATACTGTGGAAAGTCTCTCCAAAGCGGTAATCCACTAGCTGTTTATCTTCAGAGAAACTGCCAGAGGTATCTTGAAGTTGCTGATGTGAGTCTAATTGTGACGAGGCATTGGCTACCTTTAGCGAGTCATAGTGACTCTTGCCAAATGCTCACCATAATAGACACTTTTTAGATACTGTGGCCAGTCTGCCGGAAGCAATACGCCACTAGTTCTTTAGTTTAAGACAACCATCATTACTCTTGCTAGGATTTACTTGACGTTGCTGATTAAATTTTAATTGTGACGAGTCATTGGCAACCTTACGAGATTCATAGTGATTCCTGGCAGTTCCTCACCAAAATACGCATTTCTTAGATACTGTGGAAAGTCTCTCCAAAGCGGTAATCCACTAGCTGTTTATCTTAAGAGAAATTGCCAGAGGTTTCTTGAAGTCGCTGATGTTAGTCTAATTGTGACGAGGCATTGGCTACCTTAAGCGAGTCATAGCGACTCTTGCCAAATGCTCACCATAATAGACATTTTTTAGATACTGTGGCCAGTCTGCCAGAAGCAATACGCCACTAGTTCTTTAATTTAAGACAACCATCGTTAATCTTGCTAGGAGTTACTTGATGTTGCTGATTAAATTTTAATTGTGACGAGGCATTGGCAACCTTACGAGAGTCATAGTGATTCCTGGCAGTTCCTCACCAAAATACGCATTTTTTAGATACTGTGGAAAGTCTCTCCAAAGCGGTAATCCACTAGCTGTTTATCTTCAGAGAAACTGCCAGAGGTATCTTGAAGTTGCTGATGTGAGTCTAATTGTGACGAGGCATTGGCTACCTTTAGCGAGTCATAGTGACTCTTGCCAAATGCTCACCATAATAGACACTTTTTAGATACTGTGGCCAGTCTGCCGGAAGCAATACGCCACTAGTTCTTTAGTTTAAGACAACCATCATTACTCTTGCTAGGATTTACTTGACGTTGCTGATTAAATTTTAATTGTGACGAAGCATTGGCAACCTTACGAGAGTCATAGTGATTCCAGGCAGTTCCTCACGAAAATACGCATTTTTTAGATACTGTGGAAAGTCTCTCCAAACCGGTATTCCACTAGCTGTTTATCTTCAGAGAAACTGCCAGAGGTATCTTGAAGTTGCTGATGTGAGTCTAATTGTGACGAGGCATTGGCTACATTAAGCGAGTCATAGCGACGCTTGCCAAATGCTCACCATAATAGACATCTTTTAGATACTGTGGACAGTCTGCCCGAAGCAATACGCCACTAGTTCTTTAATTTAAGACAACCATCGTTAATCTTGCTAGGAGTTACTTGATGTTGCTGATTAAATTTTAATTGTGACGAGGCATTGGCTACCTTAAGCGAGTCATAGCGACTCTTGCCAAATGCTCACCATAATAGACATTTTTTAGATACTGTGGCCAGTCTGCCCGAAGCAATACGCCACTAGTTCTTTAATTTAAGACAACCATCGTTACTCTTGCTAGGAGTTACTTGACGTTGCTGATTAAATTTTAATTGTGACGAGTCATTGGCAACCTTACGAGATTCATAGTGATTCCTGGCAGTTCCTCACCAAAATACGCATTTCTCAGATACTGTGGAAAGTCTCTCCAAAGCGGTAATCCACTAGCTGTTTATCTTAAGAGAAATTGCCAGAGGTTTCTTGAAGTCGCTGATGTGAGTCTAATTGTGACGAGGCATTGGCTATATTAAGCGAGTCATAGCGACGCTTGCCAAATGCTCACCATAATAGACATCTTTTAGATACTGTGGCCAGTCTGCCCGAAGCTATACGCCACTAGTTCTTTAATTTAAGACAACCATCGTTAATCTTGCTAGGAGTTACTTGATGTTGCTGATTAAATTTTAATTGTGACGATGCATTGGCAACCTTACGAGAGTCATAGTGATTCCTTACAGTTCCTCACCGAAATACGCATTTTTTAGATACTGTGGAAAGTCTCTCCAAAGCGGTAATCCACTAGCTGTTTATCTTCAGAGAAACTGCCAGAGGTTTCTTCAAGTTGCTGACGTGAGTCTAATTATGACGAGGCATTGGCTACCTTAAGCGAGTCATAGCGACTCTTGCCAAATGCTCACCATAATAGACATTTTTTAGATACAGTGGCCAGTCTGCCCGAAGCAATACGCCACTAGTTCTTTAATTTAAGACAACCATCGTTACTCTTGCTAGGAGTTACTTGATGTTGCTGATTAAATTTTAATTGCGACGAGGCATTGGCAACCTTACGAGCGTCATAGTGATTCCTGGCAGTTCCTCACGAAAATACGCATTTTTTTGATACTGTGGATAGTCCCTCGAAAGCGGTAATCCACTAGCTGTTTATCTTCAGAGAAACTGCCAGAGGTATCTTGATGTTGCTGATGTGAGTCTAATTGTGACTAGGCATTGGCTACCTTAAGCGAGTCATAGTGACTCTTGCCAAATGCTCACCATAATAGACATTTTTTAGATACTGTGGCCAGTCTGCCCGAAGCAATACGCCACTAGTTCTTTATTGTAAGACAACCATCGTTAATCTTGCTAGGAGTTACTTGATGTTGCTGATTAAATTTTAATTGTGACGAGGCATTGGCAACCTTACGAGAGTCATAGTGATTCCTGGCAGTTCCTCACGAAAATACGCATTTTTTTGATACTGTGGATAGTCTCTCGAAAGCGGTAATCCACTAGCTGTTTATCTTCATAGAAACTGCCAGAGGTATCTTGAAGTTGCTGATGTGAATCTAATTGTGACGAGGAATTGGCTACCTTAAGCGAGTCATAGTGACTCTTGCCAAATGCTCACCATAATAGACATTTTTTAGATACTGTGGTCAGTCTGCCCGAAGCAATACGCCACTAGTTCTATCATTTAAGACAACCATCGTTACTCTTGCTAGGATTTACTTGACGTTGCTGATTAAATTTTAATTGTGACGAGGCATTGGCAACCTTACGAGATTCATAGTGATTCCTGGCAGTTCCTCACCAAAATACGCATTTCTTAGATACTTAGGAAAGTCTCTCCAAAGCGGTAATCCACTAGCTGTTTATCTTAAGAGAAAGTGCCAGAGGTTTCTTGAAGTTGCTGACGTGAGTCTAATTGTGACGAGGCATTGGCTACATTAAGCGAGTCATAGCGACGCTTGCCAAATGCTCACCATAATAGACATCTTTTAGATACTGTGGACAGTCTGCCCGAAGCAATACGCCACTAGTTCTTTAATTTAAGACAACCATCGTTAATCTTGCTAGGAGTTACTTGATGTTGCTGATTAAATTTTAATTGTGACGAGGCATTGGCTACCTTAAGCGAGTCATAGCGACTCTTGCCAAATGCTCACCATAATAGACATTTTTTAGATACTGTGGCCAGTCTGCCCGAAGCAATACGCCACTAGTTCTTTAATTTAAGACAACCATCGTTACTCTTGCTAGGAGTTACTTGACGTTGCTGATTAAATTTTAATTGTGACGAGTCATTGGCAACCTTACGAGATTCATAGTGATTCCTGGCAGTTCCTCACCTAAATACGCATTTCTCAGATACTGTGGAAAGTCTCTCCAAAGCGGTAATCCACTAGCTGTTTATCTTAAGAGAAATTGCCAGAGGTTTCTTGAAGTCGCTGATGTGAGTCTAATTGTGACGAGGCATTGGCTATATTAAGCGAGTCATAGCGACGCTTGCCAAATGCTCACCATAATAGACATCTTTTAGATACTGTGGCCAGTCTGCCCGAAGCTATACGCCACTAGTTCTTTAATTTAAGACAACCATCGTTAATCTTGCTAGGAGTTACTTGATGTTGCTGATTAAATTTTAATTGTGACGATGCATTGGCAACCTTACGAGAGTCATAGTGATTCCTTACAGTTCCTCACCGAAATACGCATTTTTTAGATACTGTGGAAAGTCTCTCCAAAGCGGTAATCCACTAGCTGTTTATCTTCAGAGAAACTGCCAGAGGTTTCTTCAAGTTGCTGACGTGAGTCTAATTATGACGAGGCATTGGCTACCTTAAGCGAGTCATAGCGACTCTTGCCAAATGCTCACCATAATAGACATTTTTTAGATACAGTGGCCAGTCTGCCCGAAGCAATACGCCACTAGTTCTTTAATTTAAGACAACCATCGTTACTCTTGCTAGGAGTTACTTGATGTTGCTGATTAAATTTTAATTGCGACGAGGCATTGGCAACCTTACGAGCGTCATAGTGATTCCTGGCAGTTCCTCACGAAAATACGCATTTTTTTGATACTGTGGATAGTCCCTCGAAAGCGGTAATCCACTAGCTGTTTATCTTCAGAGAAACTGCCAGAGGTATCTTGATGTTGCTGATGTGAGTCTAATTGTGACTAGGCATTGGCTACCTTAAGCGAGTCATAGTGACTCTTGCCAAATGCTCACCATAATAGACATTTTTTAGATACTGTGGCCAGTCTGCCCGAAGCAATACGCCACTAGTTCTTTATTGTAAGACAACCATCGTTAATCTTGCTAGGAGTTACTTGATGTTGCTGATTAAATTTTAATTGTGACGAGGCATTGGCAACCTTACGAGAGTCATAGTGATTCCTGGCAGTTCCTCACGAAAATACGCATTTTTTTGATACTGTGGATAGTCTCTCGAAAGCGGTAATCCACTAGCTGTTTATCTTCATAGAAACTGCCAGAGGTATCTTGAAGTTGCTGATGTGAATCTAATTGTGACGAGGAATTGGCTACCTTAAGCGAGTCATAGTGACTCTTGCCAAATGCTCACCATAATAGACATTTTTTAGATACTGTGGTCAGTCTGCCCGAAGCAATACGCCACTAGTTCTATCATTTAAGACAACCATCGTTACTCTTGCTAGGATTTACTTGACGTTGCTGATTAAATTTTAATTGTGACGAGGCATTGGCAACCTTACGAGATTCATAGTGATTCCTGGCAGTTCCTCACCAAAATACGCATTTCTTAGATACTTAGGAAAGTCTCTCCAAAGCGGTAATCCACTAGCTGTTTATCTTAAGAGAAATTGCCAGAGGTTTCTTGAAGTCGCTGATGTTAGTCTAATTGTGACGAGGCATTGGCTACCTTAAGCGAGTCATAGCGACTCTTGCCAAATGCTCACCATAATAGACATTTTTTAGATACTGTGGCCAGTCTGCCAGAAGCAATACGCCACTAGTTCTTTAATTTAAGACAACCATCGTTAATCTTGCTAGGAGTTACTTGATGTTGCTGATTAAATTTTAATTGTGACGAGGCATTGGCAACCTTACCAGAGTCATAGTGATTCCTGGCAGTTCCTCACCAAAATACGCATTTTTTAGATACTGTGGAAAGTCTCTCCAAAGCGGTAATCCACTAGCTGTTTATCTTCAGAGAAACTGCCAGAGGTATCTTGAAGTTGCTGATGTGAGTCTAATTGTGACGAGGCATTGGCTACCTTTAGCGAGTCATAGTGACTCTTGCCAAATGCTCACCATAATAGACACTTTTTAGATACTGTGGCCAGTCTGCCGGAAGCAATACGCCACTAGTTCTTTAGTTTAAGACAACCATCATTACTCTTGCTAGGATTTACTTGACGTTGCTGATTAAATTTTAATTGTGACGAAGCATTGGCAACCTTACGAGAGTCATAGTGATTCCAGGCAGTTCCTCACGAAAATACGCATTTTTTAGATACTGTGGAAAGTCTCTCCAAACCGGTATTCCACTAGCTGTTTATCTTCAGAGAAACTGCCAGAGGTATCTTGAAGTTGCTGATGTGAGTCTAATTGTGACGAGGCATTGGCTACATTAAGCGAGTCATAGCGACGCTTGCCAAATGCTCACCATAATAGACATCTTTTAGATACTGTGGCCAGTCTGCCCGAAGCAATACGCCACTAGTTCTTTAATTTAAGACAACCATCGTTAATCTTGCTAGGAGTTACTTGATGTTGCTGATTAAATTTTAATTGTGACGAGGCATTGGCTACCTTAAGCGAGTCATAGCGACTCTTGCCAAATGCTCACCATAATAGACATTTTTTAGATACTGTGGCCAGTCTGCCCGAAGCAATACGCCACTAGTTCTTTAATTTAAGACAACCATCGTTACTCTTGCTAGGAGTTACTTGACGTTGCTGATTAAATTTTAATTGTGACGAGTCATTGGCAACCTTACGAGATTCATAGTGATTCCTGGCAGTTCCTCACCAAAATACGCATTTCTTAGATACTGTGGAAAGTCTCTCCAAAGCGGTAATCCACTAGCTGTTTATCTTCAGAGAAACTGCCAGAGGTTTCTTCAAGTTGCTGACGTGAGTCTAATTATGACGAGGCATTGGCTACCTTAAGCGAGTCATAGCGACTCTTGCCAAATGCTCACCATAATAGACATTTTTTAGATACAGTGGCCAGTCTGCCCGAAGCAATACGCCACTAGTTCTTTAATTTAAGACAACCATCGTTACTCTTGCTAGGAGTTACTTGATGTTGCTGATTAAATTTTAATTGCGACGAGGCATTGGCAACCTTACGAGCGTCATAGTGATTCCTGGCAGTTCCTCACGAAAATACGCATTTTTTTGATACTGTGGATAGTCCCTCGAAAGCGGTAATCCACTAGCTGTTTATCTTCAGAGAAACTGCCAGAGGTATCTTGAAGTTGCTGATGTGAGTCTAATTGAGACTAGGCATTGGCTACCTTAAGCGAGTCATAGTGACTCTTGCCAAATGCTCACCATAATAGACATTTTTTAGATACTGTGGTCAGTCTGCCCGAAGCAATACGCCACTAGTTCTTTAATTTAAGACAACCATCGTTACTCTTGCTAGGATTTACTTGACGTTGCTGGTTAAATTTTAATTGTGACGAGGCATTGGCAACCTTACGAGATTCATAGTGATTCCTGGCAGTTCCTCACCAAAATACGCATTTCTTAGATACTGTGGAAAGTCTCTCCAATGCGGTAATCCACTAGCTGTTTATCTTAAGAGAAATCGCCAGAGGTTTCTTGAAGTCGCTGATGTGTGTCTAATTGTGACGAGGCATTGGCTACCTTAAGAGAGTCATAGTGACTCTTGCCAAATGCTCACCATAATAGACATTTTTTAGATACTGTGGCCAGTCTGCCCGAAGCATTACGCAATTAGATGTTTAATTTAAGACAACCACCGTTACTCTTGCTAGGAGTTACTTGATATTGCTGATTAAATTTTAAATGTGAAGAAGCATTGGCAACCTTACGAGAGTCATAGTGAAACTTGCCAAATGCTCACCATAATAGACATTTTTTAGATACTGTCTCCAGTCTGCCCGAAGCATTACGCAATTAGTTGTTTAATTTAAGACAACCTCCATTACTCATGCTAGGAGTTACTTGATATTGCTGATTAAATTTTAATTGTGATGAGGCATTGGCCACCTTACCAGAGTCATAGTGATTCCTGGCAGTTACTCACCAAAATACGCATTTTTTAGATACTGTGGAAAGTCTCTCCAAAGCGGTAATCCACTAGCTGTTTATCTTCAGAGAAACTGCCAGAGGTTTCTTGAAGGTGCTGATGTGAGTCTAATTATGACGAGGCATTGGCTACCTTAAGCGAGTCATAGCGACTCTTGCCAAATGCTCACCATAATAGACATTTTTTAGATACTGTTGCCAGTCTGCCCGAAGCAATACGGCACTAGTTCTTTAATTTAAGACAACCATCGTTACTCTTGCTAGGAGTTACCTGATGTTGCTGATTAAATTTTAATTGTGACAAGGCATTGGCAACCTTACGAGAGTCATAGTGATTCCTGGCAGTTCCTCACCAAAATACGCATTTCTTAGATACTGTGGAAAGTCTCTCCTAAGCGGTAACCCACTAGCTGTTTATCTTAAGAGAAACTGCCAGAGGTTTCTTTAAGTTGCTGCCGTGAGTCTAATTGTGACGAGGCATTGGCTACCTTAAGCGAGTCATAGTGACTCTTGCCAAATGCTCACCATAATAGACATTTTTTAGATACTGTGGCCAGTCTGCCCGAAGCAATACGCCACTAGTTCTTTAATTTAAGACAACCATCGTTAATATTGCTAGGAGTTACTTGATGTTGCTGATTAAATTTTAATTGTGATGAGGCATTGGCAACCTTGTGAGAGTCACAGTGATTCCTGGCAGTTCCTCACCGAAATACGCATTTTTTAGATACTGTGGAAAGTCTCTCCAAAGCGGTAATCCACTAGCTGTTTATCTTCAGAGAAACTGCCAGAGGTTTCTTGATGTTGCTGGCGTGAGTCTAATTGTGACGATGCATTGGCTACCTTAAGAGAGTCATAGTGACTCTTGCCAAATGCTCACCATTATAGACATTTTTTAGATACTGTGGCCAGTCTGCCCGAAGCATTACGCAATTAGTTGTTTAATTTAAGACAACCACCGTTACTCTTGCTAGGAGTTACTTGATATTGCTGATTAAATTTTAAATGTGACGAAGCATTGGCATCCTTACGAGAGTCATAGTGAAACTTGCCAAATGCTCACCATAATAGACATTTTTTAGATACTGTCTCCAGTCTGCCCGAAGCATTACGCAATTAGTTGTTTAATTTAAGACAACCACCGTTACTCTTGCTAGGAGTTACTTGATATTGCTGATTAAATTTTAATTGTGATGAGGCATTGGCCACCTTACCAGAGTCATAGTGATTCCTGGCAGTTACTCACCAAAATACGCATTTTTTAGATACTGTGGAAAGTCTCTCCAAAGCGGTAATCCACTAGCTGTTTATCTTCAGAGAAACTGCCAGAGGTTTCTTGAAGGTGCTGATGTGAGTCTAATTATGACGAGGCATTGGCTACCTTAAGCGAGTCATAGCGACTCTTGCGAAATGCTCACCATAATAGACATTTTTTAGATACTGTTGCCAGTCTGCCCGAAGCAATACGGCACTAGTTCTTTAATTTAAGACAACCATCGTTACTCTTGCTAGGAGTTACTTGATGTTGCTGATTAAATTTTAATTGTGACAAGGCATTGGCAACCTTACGAGAGTCATAGTGATTCCTGGCAGTTCCTCACCAAAATAGGCATTTTTTAGATACCGTGGAAAGTCTCTCCAAAGCGGTAACCCACTAGCTGTTTATCTTAAGAGAAACTGCCAGAGGTTTCTTGAGGTTGCTGCCGTGAGTCTAATTGTGACGAGGCATTGGCTACCTTAAGCGAGTCATAGTGACTCTTGCCAAATGCTCACCATAATAGACATTTTTTAGATACTGTGGTCAGTCTGCCCGAAGCAATACGCCACTAGTTCTTTCATTTAAGACAACCATCGTTACTCTTGCTAGGATTTACTTGACGTTGCTGATTAAATTTTAATTGTGACGAGGCATTGGCAACCTTACGAGATTCATAGTGATTCCTGGCAATTCCTCACCAAAATACGCATTTCTTAGATACTGTGGAAAGTCTCTCCAAAGCGGTAATCCACTAGCTGTTTATCTTAAGAGAAATTGCCAGAGGTTTCTTGAAGTTGCTGATGTGAGTCTAATTATGACGAGGCATTGGCTACCTTAAGCGAGTCATAGCGACTCTTGCCAAATGCTCACCATAATAGACATTTTTTAGATACTGTGGCCAGTCTGCCCGAAGCAATCCGCCACTAGTTCTTTAATTTAAGACAACCATCGTTACTCTTGCTAGGAGTTACTTGATGTTGCTGATTAAATTTTAATTGTGACGAGGCATTGGTAACCTTACGAGAGTCATAGTGATTCCTGGAAGTTCCTCACGAAAATACGCATTTTTTTGATACTGTGGATAGTCTCTCGAAAGCGGTAATCCACTAGCAGTTTATCTTCAGAGATACTGCCAGAGGTATCCTGAAGTTGCTGATGTGAGTCTAATTGTGACGAGGCATTGGCTACCTTAAGCGAGTCATAGTGACTCTTGCCAAATGCTCACCATAATAGACATTTTTTAGATACTGTGGTCAGTCTGCCCGAAGCAATACGCCACTAGTTCTTTAATTTAAGACAACCATCGTTACTCTTGCTAAAATTTACTTGACGTTGCTGATTAAATTTTAATTGTGACGAGGCATTGGCAACCTTACGAGATTCATTGTGATTCCTGGCAGTTCCTCACCAAAATACGCATTTCTTAGTTACTGTGGAAAGTCTCTCCAAAGCGGTAATCCACTAGCTGTTTATCTTAAGAGAAATTGCCAGAGGTTTCTTGAAGTCGCTGATGTGAGTCTAATTGTGACGAGGCATTGGCTACATTAAGCGAGTCATAGCGACTCTTGCCAAATGCTCACCATAATAGAAATTTTTTAGATACTGTGGCCAGTCTGCCCGCAGCGATACGCCACTAGTTGTTTAATTTAAGACAACCATCGTTACTCTTGCTAGGAGTTACATGATGTTGCTGATTTAATTTTAATTGTGATGAGGCATTGGCAACCTTACGAGAGTCATAGTGATTCCTGGCAGTTCCTCACGAAAATACGCATTTTTTAGATACTGTGGAAAGTCTCTACAAAGCGGTAATCCACTAGCTGTTTATCTTCAGAGAAACTGCCAGAGGTTTCTTCAAGTTGCTGATGTGAACCTAATTGTAACGAGGCATTGGCTACCTTAAGAGAGTCATAGTGACTTTTGCCAAATGCTCACCACAATAGACATTTTGTAGATACTGTGGCCAGTCTGCCCGAATCATTACGCAATTAGTTGTTTAATTTAAGACAACCATTGTTACTCTTGCTAGGAGTTACTTGAAGTTGCTGATTTAATTTTAATTGTGATGAGGCATTGGCAACCTTAAGAGAGTCATAGTGATTCCTGGCAGTTCCTCACGAAAATACGCATTTCTTAGATACTGTGGAAAGTCTCTCCAAAGCGGTAATCCACTAGCTGTTTATCTTCAGAGAAACTGCCAGAGGTTTCTTCAAGTTGCTGACGTGAGTCTAATTGTGACGAGGCATTGGCAACCTTAAGAGGGTCATAGTTACTCTTGCCAAATGCTTACCATAATAGACATTTTTAGATACTGTGGCCAGTGTGCCCGAATCATTACGCAATTAGTTGTTTAATTTAAGACAACCATTGTTGCTCTTGCTAGGAGTTACTAGATGTTGCTGATTTAATTTTAGTTGTGATGAGGCAATGGCAACCTTACCAGAGTCATAGTGATTCCTGGCAGTTCCTCACCAAAATACGCATTTTTTAGATACTGTGGAAAGTCTCTCCAAAGCGGTAATCCACTAGCTGTTTATCTTCAGAGAAACTGCCAGAGGTATCTTGAAGTTGCTGATGTGAGTCTTATTGTGACGAGGCATTGGCTACCTTAAGCGAGTCATAGTGACTCTTGCCAAATGCTCACCATAATAGACACTTTTTAGATACTGTGGCCTGTCTGCCGGAAGCAATACGCCACTAGTTCTTTAATTTAAGACAACCATCGTTACTCTTGCTAGGATTTACTTGACGTTGCTGATTAAATTTTAATTGTGACGAGGCATTGGCAACCTTACGAGATTCATAGTGATTCCTGGTAGTTAATCACCAAAATACGCATTTCTTAGATACTGTGGAAAGTCTCTCCAAAGCGGTAATCCACTAGCTGTTTATCTTAAGAGAAATTGCCAGAGGTTTCTTGAAGTCGCTGATGTGAGTCTAATTGTGACGAGTCATTGGCTACCTTAAGCGAGTCATAGCGACTCTTGCCAAATGCTCACCATAATAGACATTTTTAGATACTGTGGCGAGTCTGCCCGAAGCAATACGCCACTAGTTCTTTAATTTAAGACAACCATCGTTAATCTTGCTAAGAGTTACTTGATGTTGCTGATTAAATTTTAATTGTGACGAGGCATTGGCAACCTTACGAGAGTCATAGTGATTCCTGGCAGTTCCTCACCGAAATTTGCATTTTTTAGGTACTGTGGAAAGTCTCTCCAAAGCGGTAATCGACTAGCTGTTTATCTTCAGAGAAACTGCCAGAGGTTTCTTGAAGTTGCTGACGTGAGTCTAATTGTGACGATGCATTGGCTACCTTAAGAGAGACATAGTGACTCTTGCCAAATGCTCACCATAATAGACATTTTTTAGATACTGTGGCCAGTCTGCCCGAAGCATTACGCAATTAGTTGTTTAATTTAAGACAACCGACGTTACTCTTGCTAGGAGTTACTTGATATTGCTGATAAAATTTTAAATGTGATGAAGCATTGGCAACCTTACGAGAGTCATAGTGACACTTTCCAAATGCTCACCATAATAGACATTTTTTAGATACTGTCTCCAGTCTGCCCGAAGCATTACGCAATTAGTTGTTTAATTTAAGACAACCACCGTTACCCTTGCTAGGAGTTACTTGATATTGCCGATTAAATTTTAATTGTGATGAATCATTGGCCACCTTACCAGAGTCATAGTGATTCCTGGCAGTTCCTCACCAAAATACGCATTTTTTAGATACTGTGGAAAGTCTCTCCAAAGCGGTAATCCACTAGCTGTTTATCTTCAGAGAAACTGCCAGAGGTTTCTTGAAGTTGCTGATGTGAGTCTAATTATGACGAGGTATTGGCTACCTTAAGCGAGTCATAGCGACTCTTGCCAAATGCTCACCATAATAGACACTTTTTAGATACTGTGGTCAGTCTGCCCGAAGGAATACGCCACTAGTTCTTTCATTTAAGACAACCATCGTTACTCTTGCTAGGAGTTACTTGATGTTGCTGATTAAATTTTAATTGTGACGAGGCATTGGCAACCTTACGAGAGTCATAGTGATTCCAGGCAGTTCCTCACCAAAATACGCATTTTTTAGATAATGTGGAAAGTCTCTCCAAAGCGGTAACCCACTAGCTGTTTATCTTAAGAGAAACTGCCAGAGGTTTCTTGAAGTTGCTGCAGTGAGTCTAATTGTGACGATGCATTGGCTACCTTAAGGGAGTCATAGTGACTCTTGCCAAATGCTCACCATAATAGACATTTTTTAGATACTGTGGCCAGTCTGCCCGAAGCATTACGCAATTAGTTGTTTAATTTAAGACAACCACCGTTACTCTTGCTAGGAGTTACTTGATATTGCCGATTAAATTTTAATTGTGATGAATCATTGGCCACCTTAACAGAGTCATAGTGATTCCTGGCAGTTCCTCACGAAAATACGCATTTTTTTGATACTGTGGAAAGTCTCTCGATAGCGGTAATCCACTAGCTGTTTATCTTCAGAGAAACTGCCAGAGGTATCTTGAAGTTGCTGATGTGAGTCTACTTGTGACGAGGCATTGGCTACCTTAAGCGAGTCATAGTGACTCTTGCCAAATGCTCACCATAATAGACATTTTTTAGATACTGTGGTCAGTCTGCCCGAAGCAATACGTTACTAGTTCTTTCATTTAAGACAACCATCGTTACTCTTGCTAGGATTTACTTGACGTTGCTAAATTAAATTTTAATTGTGACGAGGCATTGGCAACCTTACGAGATTCATAGTGATTCCTGGCAGTTCCTCACCAAAATACGCATTTCTTAGATACTGTGGAAAGTCTCTCCAAAGCGGTAATCCACTAGCTGTTTATCTTAAGAGAAATTGCCAGAGGTTTCTTGAAGTCGCTGATGTGTGTCTAATTGTGACGAGGCATTGGCTACCTTAAGCGAGTCATAGCGACTCTTGCCAAATGCTCACCATAATAGACATTTTTTAGATACTGTGGCCAGTCTACCCGAAGCAATACGCCACTAGTTCTTTAATTTAAGACAACCATCGTTAATCTTGCTAGGAGTTACTTGATGTTGCTGATTAAATTTTAATTGTGACGAGGCATTGGCAACCTTACCAGAGTCATAGTGATTCCTGGCAGTTCCTCACCAAAATACGCATTTTTTAGATACTGTGGAAAGTCTCTCCAAAGCGGTAATCCACTAGCTGTTTATCTTCAGAGAAACTGCCAGAGGTATCTTGAAGTTGCTGATGTGAGTCTAATTGTGACGAGGCATTGGCTACCTTAAGCGAGTCATAGTGACTCTTGCCAAATGCTCACCATAATAGACATTTTTTAGATACTGTGGTCAGTCTGCCCAAAGCAATACGCCACTAGTTCTTTCATTTAAGACAACCATCGTTACTCTTGCTAGGATTTACTTGACGTTGCTGATTAAATTTTAATTGTGACGAGGCATTGGCAACCTTACGAGATTCATAGTGATTCCTGGCAGTTCCTCACCAAAATACGCATTTCTTAGAAACTTTGGAAAGTCTCTCCAAAGCGGTAATCCACTAGCTGTTTATCTTAAGAGAAACTGCCAGAGGTTTCTTGAAGTCGCTGATGTGAGTCTAATTGTGACGAGGCATTGGCTACCTTAAGCGAGTCATAGCGACTCTTGCCAAATGCTCACCATAATAGACATTTTTTAGATACTGTGGCCAGTCTGCCCGAAGCAATACGCCCCTAGTTCTTTAATTTAAGAAAACCATCGTTATTCTTGCTAGGAGTTACTTGATGTTGCTGATTAAATTTTAATTGTGACGAGGCATTGGCAACCTTACCGGAGTCATGGTGATCCCTGGCAGTTCCTCACCAGAATACGCATTTTTTAGATACTGTGGAAAGTCTCTCCAAAGCGGTAATCCACTAGCTGTTTATCTTCAGAGAAACTGCCAGAGGTATCTTGAAGTTGCTGATGTGAGTCTAATTGTGACGAGGCATTGGCTACCTTAAGCGAGTCATAGTGACTCTTGCCAAATGCTCACCATAATAGACATTTTTTAGATACTGTGGCCAGTCTGCCGGAAGCAATACGCCACTAGTTCTTTAATTTAAGACAACCATCATTACTCTTGCTAGGATTTGCTTGACGTTGCTGATTAAATTTTAATTGTGACGAAGCATTGGCAACCTTACGAGAGTCATAGTGATTCCTGGCAGTTCCTCACGAAAATACGCATTTTTTTGATACTGTGGAAAGTCTCTCGATAGCGGTAATCCACTAGCTGTTTATCTTCAGAGAAACTGCCAGAGGTATCTTGAAGTTGCTGATGTGAGTCTAATTGTGACGAGGCATTGGCTACCTTAAGCGAGTCATTTTTTAGATACTGTGGAAAGTCTCTCCAAAGCAGTAATCCACTAGCTGTTTATCTTCAGAGAAACTGCCAAAGGTTTCTTGAAGTTGCTGATGTGAGTCTAATTATGACGAGGCATTGGCTACCTTAAGCGAGTCATAGTGATTCCTGGCAGTTCCTCACGAAAATACGCATTTCTTAGATACTGTGGAAAGCCTCTCCAAAGCGGTAATCCACTAGCTGTTTATCTTCAGAGAAACTGCCATAGGTTTCTTGAAGTTGCTGATGTGAGTCTAATTATGACGAGGCATTGGCTACCTTAAGCGAGTCATAGCGACTCTTGCCAAATGCTCACCATAATAGACATTTTTTAGATACTGTGGCCAGTCTGCACGAAGCAATACGCCACTAGTTCTTTAATTTAAGACAACCATCGTTACTCTTGCTAGGAGTTACTTGATGTTGCTGATTAAATTTTAATTGCGACGAGGCATTGGCAACCTTACGAGAGTCATAGTGATTCCTGGCAGTTCCTCACGAAAATACGCATTTTTTTGATACTGTGGATAGTCTCTCGAAAGTGGTAATCCACTAGCTGTTTATCTTCAGAGAAACTGCCAGAGGTATCTTGAAGTTGCTGATGTGAGTCTAATTGTGACGAGGCATTGGCTACCTTAAGAGAGTCATAGTGACTCTAGCCAAATGCTCACCATAATAGACATTTTTTAGATACTGTGGTCAGTCTGCCCGAAGCAATACGCCACTAGTTCTTTAATTTAAGACAACCATCGTTACTCTTGCTAGGATTTACTTGACGTTGCTGGTTAAATTTTAATTGTGACGAGGCATTGGCAACCTTACGAGATTCATAGTGATTCCTGGCAGTTCCTCACCAAAATACGCATTTCTTAGATACTGTGGAAAGTCTCTCCAAAGCGGTAATCCACTAGCTGTTTATCTTAAGAGAAATTGCCAGAGGTTTCTTGAAGTTGCTGATGTGAGTCTAATTATGACGAGGCATTGGCTACCTTAAGCGAGTCATAGCGACTCTTGCCAAATGCTCACCATAATAGACATTTTTTAGATACTGTGGCCAGTCTGCACGAAGCAATACGCCACTAGTTCTTTAATTTAAGACAACCATCGTTACTCTTGCTAGGAGTTACTTGATGTTGCTGATTAAATTTTAATTGCGACGAGGCATTGGCAACCTTACGAGAGTCATAGTGATTCCTGGCAGTTCCTCACGAAAATACGCATTTTTTTGATACTGTGGATAGTCTCTCGAAAGTGGTAATCCACTAGCTGTTTATCTTCAGAGAAACTGCCAGAGGTATCTTGAAGTTGCTGATGTGAGTCTAATTGTGACGAGGCATTGGCTACCTTAAGAGAGTCATAGTTACTCTAGCCAAATGCTCACCATAATAGACATTTTTTAGATACTGTGGTCAGTCTGCCCGAAGCAATACGCCACTAGTTCTTTAATTTAAGACAACCATCGTTACTCTTGCTAGGATTTACTTGACGTTGCTGGTTAAATTTTAATTGTGACGAGGCATTGGCAACCTTACGAGATTCATAGTGATTCCTGGCAGTTCCTCACCAAAATACGCATTTCTTAGATACTGTGGAAAGTCTCTCCAAAGCGGTAATCCACTAGCTGTTTATCTTAAGAGAAATTGCCAGAGGTTTCTTGAAGTCGCTGATGTGTGTCTACTTGTGAAGAGGCATTGGCTACCTTAAGCGTGTCATAGCGACTCTTGCCAAATGCTCACCATAATAGACATTTTTTAGATACTGTGGCCAGTCTGCCCGAAGCAATACGCCACTAGTTCTTTAATTTAAGACAACCATCGTTAATCTTGCTAGGAGTTACTTGATGTTGCTGATTAAATTTTAATTGTGAAGAGGCATTGGCAACCTTACGAGAGTCATAGTGATTCCTGGCAGTTCCTCACGAAAATACGCATTTTTTTGATTCTGTGGATAGTCTCTCGAAAGCGGTATTCCACTAGCTGTTTATCTTCATAGAAACTGCCAGAGGTATCTTGAAGTTGCTGATGTGAGTCTAATTGTGACGAGGCATTGGCTACCTTAAGCGAGTCATAGTGACTCTTGCCAAATGCTCACCATAATAGACATTTTTTAGATACTGTGGTCAGTCTGCCCGAAGCAATACGCCACTAGTTCTTTCATTTAAGACAACCATCGTTACTCCTGCTAGGATTTACTTGACGTTGCCGATTAAATTTTAATTGTGACGAGGCATTGGCAACCTTACGAGATTCATAGTGATTCCTGGCTGTTCCTCACCAAAATACGCATTTCTTAGATACTTTGGAAAGTCTCTCCAAAGCGGTAATCCACTAGCTGTTTATCTTAAGAGAAATTGCCAGAGGTTTCTTGAAGTCGCTGATGTGAGTCTAATTGTGACGAGGCATTGGCTACCTTAAGCGAGTCATAGCGACTCTTGCCAAATGCTCACAATAATAGACATTTTTTAGATACTGTGGCCAGTCTGCCCGAAGCAATACGCCCCTAGTTCTTTAATTTGAGAAAACCATCGTTATTCTTGCTAGGAGTTACTTGATGTTGCTGATAAAATTTTAATTGTGACGAGGCATTGGCAACCTTACCAGAGTCATAGTGATCCCTGGCAGTTCCTCACCAGAATACGCATTTTTTAGATACTGCGGAAAGTCTCTCCAAAGCGGTAATCCACTAGCTGTTTATCTTCAGAGAAACTGCCAGAGGTATCTTGAAGTTGCTGATGTGAGTCTAATTGTGACGAGGCATTGGCTACCTTAAGCGAGTCATAGTGACTCTTGCCAAATGCTCACCATAATAGACATTTTTTAGATACTGTGGCCAGTCTGCCGGAAGCAATACGCCACTAGTTCTTTAATTTAAGACAACCATCATTACTCTTGCTAGGATTTACATGACGTTGCTGATTAAATTTTAATTGTGACGAAGCATTGGCAACCTTACGAGAGTCATAGTGATTCCTGGCAGTTCCTCACGAAAATACGCATTTTTTAGATACTGTGGAAAGTCTCTCCAAAGCGGTAATCCACTAGCTGTTTATCATCAGAGAAACTGCCAGAGGTATCTTGAAGTTGCTGATGTGAGTCTAATTGTGACGAGGCATTGGCTACCTTAAGCGAGTCATAGTGACTCTTGCCAAATGCTCACCATAATAGACATTTTTTAGATACTGTGGTCAGTCTGCCCGAAGCAATACGCCACTAGTTCTTTAATTTAAGACAACCATCGTTACTCTTGCTAAAATTTACTTGACGTTGCTGATTAAATTTTAATTGTGACGAGGCATTGGCAACCTTACGAGATTCATTGTGATTCCTGGCAGTTCCTCACCAAAATACGCATTTCTTAGTTACTGTGGAAAGTCTCTCCAAAGCGGTAATCCACTAGCTGTTTATCTTCAGAGAAACTGCCAGATGTTTCTTCAAGTTGCTGATGTGAACCTAATTGTAACGAGGCATTGGCTACCTTAAGAGAGTCATAGTGACTTTTGCCAAATGCTCACCACAATAGACATTTTGTAGATACTGTGGCCAGTCTGCCCGAATCATTACGCAATTAGTTGTTTAATTTAAGACAACCATTGTTACTCTTGCTAGGAGTTACTTGAAGTTGCTGATTTAATTTTAATTGTGATGAGGCATTGGCAACCTTAAGAGAGTCATAGTGATTCCTGGCAGTTCCTCACGAAAATACGCATTTCTTAGATACTGTGGAAAGTCTCTCCAAAGCGGTAATCCACTAGCTGTTTACCTTCAGAGAAACTGCCAGAGGTTTCTTCAAGTTGCTGACGTGAGTCTAATTGTGACGAGGCATTGGCAACCTTAAGAGAGTCATAGTTACTCTTGCCAAATGCTTACCATAATAGACATTTTTAGATACTGTGGCCAGTGTGCCCGAATCATTACGCAATTAGTTGTTTAATTTAAGACAACCATTGTTGCTCTTGCTAGGAGTTACTAGATGTTGCTGATTTAATTTTAGTTGTGATGAGGCATTGGCAACCTTACCAGAGTCATAGTGATTCCTGGCAGTTCCTCACCAAAATACGCATTTTTTAGATACTGTGGAAAGTCTCTCCAAAGCGGTAATCCACTAGCTGTTTATCTTCAGAGAAACTGCCAGAGGTATCTTGAAGTTGCTGATGTGAGTCTTATTGTGACGAGGCATTGGCTACCTTAAGCGAGTCATAGTGACTCTTGCCAAATGCTCACCATAATAGACATTTTTTAGATACTGTGGCCTGTCTGCCGGAAGCAATACGCCACTAGTTCTTTAATTTAAGACAACCATCGTTAGTCTTGCTAGGATTTACTTGACGTTGCTGATTAAATTTTAATTGTGACGAGGCATTGGCAACCTTACGAGATTCATAGTGATTCCTGGTAGTTAATCACCAAAATACGCATTTCTTAGATACTGTGGAAAGTCTCTCCAAAGCGGTAATCCACTAGCTGTTTATCTTAAGAGAAATTGCCAGAGGTTTCTTGAAGTCGCTGATGTGAGTCTAATTGTGACGAGTCATTGGCTACCTTAAGCGAGTCATAGCGACTCTTGCCAAATGCTCACCATAATAGACATTTTTAGATACTGTGGCGAGTCTGCCCGAAGCAATACGCCACTAGTTCTTTAATGTAAGACAACCATCGTTAATCTTGCTAAGAGTTACTTGATGTTGCTGATTAAATTTTAATTGTGACGAGGCATTGGCAACCTTACGAGAGTCATAGTGATTCCTGGCAGTTCCTCACCGAAATTTGCATTTTTTAGGTACTGTGGAAAGTCTCTCCAAAGCGGTAATCGACTAGCTGTTTATCTTCAGAGAAACTGCCAGAGGTTTCTTGAAGTTGCTGACGTGAGTCTAATTGTGACGATGCATTGGCTACCTTAAGAGAGACATAGTGACTCTTGCCAAATGCTCACCATAATAGACATTTTTTAGATACTGTGGCCAGTCTGCCCGAAGCATTACGCAATTAGTTGTTTAATTTAAGACAACCGACGTTACTCTTGCTAGGAGTTACTTGATATTGCTGATAAAATTTTAAATGTGATGAAGCTTTGGCAACCTTACGAGAGTCATAGTGACACTTTCCAAATGCTCACCATAATAGACATTTTTTAGATACTGTCTCCAGTCTGCCCGAAGCATTACGCAATTAGTTGTTTAATTTAAGACAACCACCGTTACTCTTGCTAGGAGTTACTTGATATTGCCGATTAAATTTTAATTGTGATGAATCATTGGCCACCTTACCAGAGTCATAGTGATTCCTGGCAGTTCCTCACCAAAATACGCATTTTTTAGATACTGTGGAAAGTCTCTCCAAAGCGGTAATCCACTAGCTGTTTATCTTCAGAGAAACTGCCAGAGGTTTCTTGAAGTTGCTGATGTGAGTCTAATTATGACGAGGTATTGGCTACCTTAAGCGAGTCATAGCGACTCTTGCCAAATGCTCACCATAATAGACATTTTTTAGATACTGTGGTCAGTCTGCCCGAAGCAATACGCCACTAGTTCTTTCATTTAAGACAACCATCGTTACTCTTGCTAGGAGTTACTTGATGTTGCTGATTAAATTTTAATTGTGACGAGGCATTGGCAACCTTACGAGAGTCATAGTGATTCCTGGCAGTTCCTCACCAAAATACGCATTTTTTAGATACTGTGGAAAGTCTCTCCAAAGCGGTAACCCACTAGCTGTTTATCTTAAGAGAAACTGCCAGAGGTTTCTTGAAGTTGCTGCAGTGAGTCTAATTGTGACGATGCATTGGCTACCTTAAGAGAGTCATAGTGACTCTTGCCAAATGCTCACCATAATAGACATTTTTTAGATACTGTGGCCAGTCTGCCCGAAGCATTACGCAATTAGTTGTTTAATTTAAGACAACCACCATTACTCTTGCTAGGAGGTACTTGATATTGCTGATTAAATTTTAATTGTGACGAAGCATTGGCAACCTTACGAGAGTCATAGTGATTCCTGGCAGTTCCTCACGAAAATACGCATTTTTTTGATACTGTGGAAAGTCTCTCGATAGCGGTAATCCACTAGCTGTTTATCTTCAGAGAAACTGCCAGAGGTATCTTGAAGTTGCTGATGTGAGTCTAATTGTGACGAGGCATTGGCTACCTTAAGCGAGTCATAGTGACTCTTGCCAAATGCTCACCATAATAGACATTTTTTAGATACTGTGGTCAGTCTGCCCGAAGCAATACGCCACTAGTTCTTTAATTTAAGACAACCATCGTTACTCTTGCTAGGATTTACTTGACGTTGCTAAATTAAATTTTAATTGTGACGAGGCATTGGCAACCTTACGAGATTCATAGTGAATCCTGGCAGTTCCTCACCAAAATACGCATTTCTTAGATACTGTGGAAAGTCTCTCCAAAGCGGTAATCCACTAGCTGTTTATCTTAAGAGAAATTGCCAGAGGTTTCTTGAAGTCGCTGATGTGTGTCTAATTGTGACGAGGCATTGGCTACCTTAAGCGAGTCATAGCGACTCTTGCCAAATGCTCACCATAATAGACATTTTTTAGATACTGTGGCCAGTCTGCCCGAATCATTACGCAATTAGTTGTTTAATTTAAGACAACCATTGTTACTCTTGCTAGGAGTTACTTGAAGTTGCTGATTTAATTTTAATTGTGATCAGGCATTGGCAACCTTAAGAGAGTCATAGTGATTCCTGGCAGTTCCTCACGAAAATACGCATTTCTTAGATACTGTGGAAAGTCTCTCCAAAGCGGTAATCCACTAGCTGTTTATCTTCAGAGAAACTGCCAGAGGTTTCTTCAAGTTGCTGACGTGAGTCTAATTGTGACGAGGCATTGGCAACCTTAAGAGAGTCATAGTTACTCTTGCCAAATGCTTACCATAATAGACATTTTTAGATACTGTGGCCAGTGTGCCCGAATCATTACGCAATTAGTTGTTTAATTTAAGACAACCATTGTTGCTCTTGCTAGGAGTTACTAGATGTTGCTGATTTAATTTTAGTTGTGATGAGGCATTGGCAACCTTACCAGAGTCATAGTGATTCCTGGCAGTTCCTCACCAAAATACGCATTTTTTAGATACTGTGGAAAGTCTCTCCAAAGCGGTAATCCACTAGCTGTTTATCTTCAGAGAAACTGCCAGAGGTATCTTGAAGTTGCTGATGTGAGTCTTATTGTGACGAGGCATTGGCTACCTTAAGCGAGTCATAGTGACTCTTGCCAAATGCTCACCATAATAGACATTTTTTAGATACTGTGGCCTGTCTGCCGGAAGCAATACGCCACTAGTTCTTTAATTTAAGACAACCATCGTTACTCTTGCTAGGATTTACTTGACGTTGCTGATTAAATTTTAATTGTGACGAGGCATTGGCAACCTTACGAGATTCATAGTGATTCCTGGTAGTTAATCACCAAAATACGCATTTCTTAGATACTGTGGAAAGTCTCTCCAAAGCGGTAATCCACTAGCTGTTTATCTTCAGAGAAACTGCCAGAGGTATCTTGAAGTTGCTGATGTGAGTCTTATTGTGACGAGGCATTGGCTACCTTAAGCGAGTCATAGCGACTCTTGCCAAATGCTCACCATAATAGACATTTTTAGATACTGTGGCGAGTCTGCCCGAAGCAATACGCCACTAGTTCTTTAATTTAAGACAACCATCGTTAATCTTGCTAAGAGTTACTTGATGTTGCTGATTAAATTTTAATTGTGACGAGGCATTGGCAACCTTACGAGAGTCATAGTGATTCCTGGCAGTTCCTCAAAGAAATTTGCATTTTTTAGGTACTGTGGAAAGTCTCTCCAAAGCGGTAATCGACTAGCTGTTTATCTTCAGAGAAACTGCCAGAGGTTTCTTGAAGTTGCTGACGTGAGTCTAATTGTGACGATGCATTGGCTACCTTAAGAGAGACATAGTGACTCTTGCCAAATGCTCACCATAATAGACATTTTTTAGATACTGTGGCCAGTCTGCCCGAAGCATTACGCAATTAGTTGTTTAATTTAAGACAACCGACGTTACTCTTGCCAGGAGTTACTTGATATTGCTGATTAAATTTTAATTGTGACGAAGCATTGGCAACCTTACGAGAGTCATAGTGATTCCTGGCAGTTCCTCACGAAAATACGCATTTTTTTGATACTGTGGAAAGTCTCTCGATAGCGGTAATCCACTAGCTGTTTATCTTCAGAGAAACTGCCAGAGGTATCTTGAAGTTGCTGATGTGAGTCTAATTGTGACGAGGCATTGGCTACCTTAAGCGAGTCATAGTGACTCTTGCCAAATGCTCACCATAATAGACATTTTTTAGATACTGTGGTCAGTCTGCCGGAAGCAATACGCCACTAGTTCTTTAATTTAAGACAACCATCGTTACTCTTGCTAGGATTTACTTGACGTTGCTAAATTAAATTTTAATTGTGACGAGGCATTGGCAACCTTACGAGATTCATAGTGATTCCTGGCAGTTCCTCACTTAAATACGCATTTCTTAGATACTGTGGAAAGTCTCTCCAAAGCGGTAATCCACTAGCTGTTTATCTTAAGAGAAATTGCCAGAGGTTTCTTGAAGTCGCTGATGTGTGTCTAATTGTGACGAGGCATTGGCTACCTTAAGCGAGTCATAGCGACTCTTGCCAAATGCTCACCATAATAGACATTTTTTAGATACTGTGGCCAGTCTACCCGAAGCAATACGCCACTAGTTCTTTAATTTAAGACAACCATCGTTAATCTTGCTAGGAGTTACTTGATGTTGCTGATTAAATTTTAATTGTGACGAGGCATTGGCAACCTTACCAGAGTCATAGTGATTCCTGGCAGTTCCTCACCAAAATACGCATTTTTTAGATACTGTGGAAAGTCTCTCCAAAGCGGTAATCCACTAGCTGTTTATCTTCAGAGAAACTGCCAGAGGTATCTTGAAGTTGCTGATGTGAGTCTAATTGTGACGAGGCATTGGCTACCTTAAGCGAGTCATAGTGACTCTTGCCAAATGCTCACCATAATAGACATTTTTTAGATACTGTGGTCAGTCTGCCCAAAGCAATACGCCACTAGTTCTTTCATTTAAGACAACCATCGTTACTCTTGTTAGGATTTACTTGACGTTGCTGATTAAATTTTAATTGTGACGAGGCATTGGCAACCTTACGAGATTCATAGTGATTCCTGGCAGTTCCTCACCAACATACGCATTTCTTAGAAACTTTGGAAAGTCTCTCCAAAGCGGTAATCCACTAGCTGTTTATCTTAAGAGAAACTGCCAGAGGTTTCTTGAAGTCGCTGATGTGTGTCTAATTGTGACGAGGCATTGGCTACCTTAAGCGAGTCATAGCGACTCTTGCCAAATGCTCACCATAATAGACATTTTTTAGATACTGTGGCCAGTCTGCCCGAAGCAATACGCCCCTAGTTCTTTAATTTAAGAAAACCATCGTTATTCTTGCTAGGAGTTACTTGATGTTGCTGATTAAATTTTAATTGTGACGAGGCATTGGCAACCTTACCAGAGTCATAGTGATCCCTGGCAGTTCCTCACCAGAATACGCATTTTTTAGATACTGTGGAAAGTCTCTCCAAAGCGGTAATCCACTAGCTGTTTATCTTCAGAGAAACTGCCAGAGGTATCTTGAAGTTGCTGATGTGGTCTAATTGTGACGAGGCATTGGCTACCTTAAGCGAGTCATAGTGACTCTTGCCAAATGCTCACCATAATAGACATTTTTTAGATACTGTGGCCAGTCTGCCGGAAGCAATACGCCACTAGTTCTTTAATTTAAGACAACCATCATTACTCTTGCTAGGATTTGCTTGACGTTGCTGATTAAATTTTAATTGTGACGAAGCATTGGCAACCTTACGAGAGTCATAGTGATTCCTGGCAGTTGCTCACGAAAATACGCATTTTTTTGATACTGTGGAAAGTCTCTCGATAGCGGTAATCCACTAGCTGTTTATCTTCAGAGAAACTGCCAGAGGTATCTTGAAGTTGCTGATGTGAGTCTAATTGTGACGAGGCATTGGCTACCTTAAGCGAGTCATTTTTTAGATACTGTGGAAAGTCTCTCCAAAGCAGTAATCCACTAGCTGTTTATCTTCAGAGAAACTGCCAAAGGTTTCTTGAAGTTGCTGATGTGAGTCTAATTATGACGAGGCATTGGCTACCTTAAGCGAGTCATAGCGACTCTTGCCAAATGCTCACCAGAATAGACATATTTTAGATACTGTTGCCAGTCTGCCCGAAGCAATACGGCTCTAGTTCTTTAATTTAAGACAACCATCGTTACTCTTGCTAGGAGTTACTTGATGTTGCTGATTAAATTTTAATTGTGACAAGGCATTGGCAACCTTACGAGAGTCATAGTGATTCCTGGCAGTTCCTCACGAAAATACGCATTTCTTAGATACTGTGGAAAGCCTCTCCAAAGCGGTAATCCACTAGCTGTTTATCTTCAGAGAAACTGCCATAGGTTTCTTGAAGTTGCTGATGTGAGTCTAATTATGACGAGGCATTGGCTACCTTAAGCGAGTCATAGCGACTCTTGCCAAATGCTCACCATAATAGACATTTTTTAGATACTGTGGCCAGTCTGCACGAAGCAATACGCCACTAGTTCTTTAATTTAAGACAACCATCGTTACTCTTGCTAGGAGTTACTTGATGTTGCTGATTAAATTTTAATTGCGACGAGGCATTGGCAACCTTACGAGAGTCATAGTGATTCCTGGCAGTTCCTCACGAAAATACGCATTTTCTTGATACTGTGGATAGTCTCTCGAAAGTGGTAATCCACTAGCTGTTTATCTTCAGAGAAACTGCCAGAGGTATCTTGAAGTTGCTGATGTGAGTCTAATTGTGACGAGGCATTGGCTACCTTAAGAGAGTCATAGTGACTCTAGCCAAATGCTCACCATAATAGACATTTTTTAGATACTGTGGTCAGTCTGCCCGAAGCAATACGCCACTAGTTCTTTAATTTAAGACAACCATCGTTACTCTTGCTAGGATTTACTTGACGTTGCTGGTTAAATTTTAATTGTGACGAGGCATTGGCAACCTTACGAGATTCATAGTGATTCCTGGCAGTTCCTCACCAAAATACGCATTTCTTAGATACTGTGGAAAGTCTCTCCAAAGCGGTAATCCACTAGCTGTTTATCTTAAGAGAAATTGCCAGAGGTTTCTTGAAGTTGCTGATGTGAGTCTAATTATGACGAGGCATTGGCTACCTTAAGCGAGTCATAGCGACTCTTGCCAAATGCTCACCATAATAGACATTTTTTAGATACTGTGGCCAGTCTGCACGAAGCAATACGCCACTAGTTCTTTAATTTAAGACAACCATCGTTACTCTTGCTAGGAGTTACTTGATGTTGCTGATTAAATTTTAATTGCGACGAGGCATTGGCAACCTTACGAGAGTCATAGTGATTCCTGGCAGTTCCTCACGAAAATACGCATTTTTTTGATACTGTGGATAGTCTCTCGAAAGTGGTAATCCACTAGCTGTTTATCTTCAGAGAAACTGCCAGAGGTATCTTGAAGTTGCTGATGTGAGTCTAATTGTGACGAGGCATTGGCTACCTTAAGAGAGTCATAGTGACTCTAGCCAAATGCTCACCATAATAGACATTTTTTAGATACTGTGGTCAGTCTGCCCGAAGCAATACGCCACTAGTTCTTTAATTTAAGACAACCATCGTTACTCTTGCTAAGATTTACTTGACGTTGCTGGTTAAATTTTAATTGTGACGAGGCATTGGCAACCTTACGAGATTCATAGTGATTCCTGGCAGTTCCTCACCAAAATACGCATTTCTTAGATACTGTGGAAAGTCTCTCCAAAGCGGTAATCCACTAGCTGTTTATCTTAAGAGAAATTGCCAGAGGTTTCTTGAAGTCGCTGATGTGTGTCTACTTGTGACGAGGCATTGGCTACCTTAAGCGAGTCATAGCGACTCTTGCCAAATGCTCACCATAATAGACATTTTTTAGATACTGTGGCCAGTCTGCCCGAAGCAATACGCCACTAGTTCTTTAATTTAAGACAACCATCGTTAATCTTGCTAGGAGTTACTTGATGTTGCTGATTAAATTTTAATTGTGACGAGGCATTGGCAACCTTACGAGAGTCATAGTGATTCCTGGCAGTTCCTCACGAAAATACGCATTTTTTTGATTCTGTGGATAGTCTCTCGAAAGCGGTATTCCACTAGCTGTTTATCTTCATAGATACTGCCAGAGGTATCTTGAAGTTGCTGATGTGAGTCTAATTGTGACGAGGCATTGGCTACCTTAAGCGAGTCATAGTGACTCTTGCCAAATGCTCACCATAATAGACATTTTTTAGATACTGTGGTCAGTCTGCCCGAAGCAATACGCCACTAGTTCTTTCATTTAAGACAACCATCGTTACTCCTGCTAGGAATTACTTGACGTTGCCGATTAAATTTTAATTGTGACGAGGCATTGGCAACCTTACGAGATTCATAGTGATTCCTGGCTGTTCCTCACCAAAATACGCATTTCTTAGATACTTTGGAAAGTCTCTCCAAAGCGGTAATCCACTAGCTGTTTATCTTAAGAGAAATTGCCAGAGGTTTCTTGAAGTCGCTGATGTGAGTCTAATTGTGACGAGGCATTGGCTACCTTAAGCGAGTCATAGCGACTCTTGCCAAATGCTCACCATAATAGACATTTTTTAGATACTGTGGCCAGTCTGCCCGAAGCAATACGCCCCTAGTTCTTTAATTTAAGAAAACCATCGTTATTCTTGCTAGGAGTTACTTGATGTTGCTGATAAAATTTTAATTGTGACGAGGCATTGGCAACCTTACCAGAGTCATAGTGATCCCTGGCAGTTCCTCACCAGAATACGCATTTTTTAGATACTGTGGAAAGTCTCTCCAAAGCGGTAATCCACTAGCTGTTTATCTTCAGAGAAACTGCCAGAGGTATCTTGAAGTTGCTGATGTGAGTCTAATTGTGACGAGGCATTGGCTACCTTAAGCGAGTCATAGTGACTCTTGCCAAATGCTCACCATAATAGACATTTTTTAGATACTGTGGCCAGTCTGCCGGAAGCAATACGCCACTAGTTCTTTAATTTAAGACAACCATCATTACTCTTGCTAGGATTTACATGACGTTGCTGATTAAATTTTAATTGTGACGAAGCATTGGCAACCTTACGAGAGTCATAGTGATTCCTGGCAGTTCCTCACGAAAATACGCATTTTTTAGATACTGTGGAAAGTCTCTCCAAAGCGGTAATCCACTAGCTGTTTATCATCAGAGAAACTGCCAGAGGTATCTTGAAGTTGCTGATGTGAGTCTAATTGTGACGAGGCATTGGCTACCTTAAGCGAGTCATAGTGACTCTTGCCAAATGCTCACCATAATAGACATTTTTTAGATACTGTGGCCAGTCTGCCGGAAGCAATACGCCACTATTAATTTAATTTAAGACAACCATCATTACTCTTGCTAGGATTTACTTGACGTTGCTGATTAAATTTTAATTGTGACGAGTCATTGGCAACCTTACGAGATTCATAGTGATTCCTGGCTGTTCCTCACCAAAATACGCATTTCTTAGATACTGTGGAAAGTCTCTCCAAAGCGGTAATCCACTAGCTGTTTATCTTAAGAGAAATTGCCAGAGGTTTCTTGAAGTCGCTTATGTGAGTGTAATTGTGACGAGGCATTGGCTGCATTAAGCGAGTCATAGCGACTCTTGCCAAAAGCTCACCATAATAGACATCTTTTAGATACTGTGGCCAGACTGCCCGAAGCAAGACGCCACTAGTTCTTTAATTTAAGACAACCATCGTTAATCTTGCTAGGAGTTAATTGATGTTGCTGATTAAATTTTAATTGTGACGAGGCATTGGCAACCTTACGAGAGTCATAGTGATTCCTGGCAGTTCCTCACCGAAATACGCATTTTTTAGATACTGTGGAAAGTCTCTCGAAAGCGGTAATCCACTAGCTGTTTATCTTCAGAGAAACTGCCAGAGGTTTCTTCAAGTTGCTGACGTGAGTCTAATTGTAACGAGGCATTGGCTACCTTAAGAGAGTCATAGTGACTTTTGCCAAATGCTCACCATAATAGACATTTTTTAGATACTGTGGCCAGTCTGCCCGAAGCAATACGCCACTAGTTCTTTAATTTAAGACAACCATCGTTAATCTTGCTAGGAGTTACTTGATGTTGCTGATTAAATTTTAATTGTGACGAGGCATTGGCAACCTTACGAGAGTCATAGTGATTCCTGGCAGTTCCTCACGAAAATACGCATTTTTTTGATTCTGTGGATAGTCTCTCGAAAGCGGTATTCCACTAGCTGTTTATCTTCATAGAAACTGCCAGAGGTATCTTGAAGTTGCTGATGTGAGTCTAATTGTGACGAGGCATTGGCTACCTTAAGCGAGTCATAGTGACTCTTGCCAAATGCTCACCATAATAGACATTTTTTAGATACTGTGGTCAGTCTGCCCGAAGCAATACGCCACTAGTTCTTTCATTTAAGACAACCATCGTTACTCCTGCTAGGATTTACTTGACGTTGCCGATTAAATTTTAATTGTGACGAGGCATTGGCAACCTTACGAGATTCATAGTGATTCCTGGCTGTTCCTCACCAAAATACGCATTTCTTAGATACTTTGGAAAGTCTCTCCAAAGCGGTAATCCACTAGCTGTTTATCTTAAGAGAAATTGCCAGAGGTTTCTTGAAGTCGCTGATGTGAGTCTAATTGTGACGAGGCATTGGCTACCTTAAGCGAGTCATAGCGACTCTTGCCAAATGCTCACCATAATAGACATTTTTTAAATACTGTGGCCAGTCTGCCCGAAGCAATACGCCCCTAGTTCTTTAATTTAAGAAAACCATCGTTATTCTTGCTAGGAGTTACTTGATGTTGCTGATAAAATTTTAATTGTGACGAGGCATTGGCAACCTTACCAGAGTCATAGTGATCCCTGGCAGTTCCTCACCAGAATACGCATTTTTTAGATACTGTGGAAAGTCTCTCCAAAGCGGTAATCCACTAGCTGTTTATCTTCAGAGAAACTGCCAGAGGTATCTTGAAGTTGCTGATGTGAGTCTAATTGTGACGAGGCATTGGCTACCTTAAGCGAGTCATAGTGACTCTTGCCAAATGCTCACCATAATAGACATTTTTTAGATACTGTGGCCAGTCTGCCGGAAGCAATACGCCACTAGTTCTTTAATTTAAGACAACCATCATTACTCTTGCTAGGATTTACATGACGTTGCTGATTAAATTTTAATTGTGACGAAGCATTGGCAACCTTACGAGAGTCATAGTGATTCCTGGCAGTTCCTCACGAAAATACGCATTTTTTAGATACTGTGGAAAGTCTCTCCAAAGCGGTAATCCACTAGCTGTTTATCATCAGAGAAACTGCCAGAGGTATCTTGAAGTTGCTGATGTGAGTCTAATTGTGACGAGGCATTGGCTACCTTAAGCGAGTCATAGTGACTCTTGCCAAATGCTCACCATAATAGACATTTTTTAGATACTGTGGCCAGTCTGCCGGAAGCAATACGCCACTATTAATTTAATTTAAGACAACCATCATTACTCTTGCTAGGATTTACTTGACGTTGCTGATTAAATTTTAATTGTGACGAGTCATTGGCAACCTTACGAGATTCATAGTGATTCCTGGCTGTTCCTCACCAAAATACGCATTTCTTAGATACTGTGGAAAGTCTCTCCAAAGCGGTAATCCACTAGCTGTTTATCTTAAGAGAAATTGCCAGAGGTTTCTTGAAGTCGCTTATGTGAGTGTAATTGTGACGAGGCATTGGCTGCATTAAGCGAGTCATAGCGACTCTTGCCAAAAGCTCACCATAAAAGACATCTTTTAGATACTGTGGCCAGTCTGCCCGAAGCAAGACGCCACTAGTTCTTTAATTTAAGACAACCATCGTTAATCTTGCTAGGAGTTAATTGATGTTGCTGATAAAATTTTAATTGTGACGAGGCATTGGCAACCTTACCAGAGTCATAGTGATCCCTGGCAGTTCCTCACCAGAATACGAATTTTTTAGATACTGTGGAAAGTCTCTCCAAAGCGGTAATCCACTAGCTGTTTATCTTCAGAGAAACTGCCAGAGGTATCTTGAAGTTGCTGATGTGAGTCTAATTGTGACGAGGCATTGGCTACCTTAAGCGAGTCATAGTGACTCTTGCCAAATGCTCACCATAATAGACATTTTTTAGATACTGTGGCCAGTCTGCCGGAAGCAATACGCCACTAGTTCTTTAATTTAAGACAACCATCATTACTCTTGCTAGGATTTACATGACGTTGCTGATTAAATTTTAATTGTGACGAAGCATTGGCAACCTTACGAGAGTCATAGTGATTCCTGGCAGTTCCTCACGAAAATACGCATTTTTTAGATACTGTGGAAAGTCTCTCCAAAGCGGTAATCCACTAGCTGTTTATCGTCAGAGAAACTGCCAGAGGTATCTTGAAGTTGCTGATGTGAGTCTAATTGTGACGAGGCATTGGCTACCTTAAGCGAGTCATAGTGACTCTTGCCAAATGCTCACCATAATAGACATTTTTTAGATACTGTGGCCAGTCTGCCGGAAGCAATACGCCACTATTAATTTAATTTAAGACAACCATCATTACTCTTGCTAGGATTTACTTGACGTTGCTGATTAAATTTTAATTGTGACGAGTCATTGGCAACCTTACGAGATTCATAGTGATTCCTGGCTGTTCCTCACCAAAATACGCATTTCTTAGATACTGTGGAAAGTCTCTCCAAAGCGGTAATCCACTAGCTGTTTATCTTAAGAGAAATTGCCAGAGGTTTCTTGAAGTCGCTTATGTGAGTGTAATTGTGACGAGGCATTGGCTGCATTAAGCGAGTCATAGCGACTCTTGCCAAAAGCTCACCATAATAGACATCTTTTAGATACTGTGGCCAGACTGCCCGAAGCAAGACGCCACTAGTTCTTTAATTTAAGACAACCATCGTTAATCTTGCTAGGAGTTAATTGATGTTGCTGATTAAATTTTAATTGTGACGAGGCATTGGCAACCTTACGAGAGTCATAGTGATTCCTGGCAGTTCCTCACCGAAATACGCATTTTTTAGATACTGTGGAAAGTCTCTCGAAAGCGGTAATCCACTAGCTGTTTATCTTCAGAGAAACTGCCAGAGGTTTCTTCAAGTTGCTGACGTGAGTCTAATTGTAACGAGGCATTGGCTACCTTAAGAGAGTCATAGTGACTTTTGCCAAATGCTCACCATAATAGACATTTTTTAGATACTGTGGCCAGTCTGCCCGAAGCAATACGCCACTAGTTCTTTAATTTAAGACAACCATCGTTACTCCTGCTAGGATTTACTTGACGTTGCCGATTAAATTTTAATTGTGACGAGGCATTGGCAACCTTACGAGATTCATAGTGATTCCTGGCTGTTCCTCACCAAAATACGCATTTCTTAGATACTTTGGAAAGTCTCTCCAAAGCGGTAATCCACTAGCTGTTTATCTTAAGAGAAATTGCCAGAGGTTTCTTGAAGTCGCTGATGTGAGTCTAATTGTGACGAGGCATTGGCTACCTTAAGCGAGTCATAGCGACTCTTGCCAAATGCTCACCATAATAGACATTTTTTAGATACTGTGGCCAGTCTGCCCGAAGCAATACGCCCCTAGTTCTTTAATTTAAGAAAACCATCGTTATTCTTGCTAGGAGTTACTTGATGTTGCTGATAAAATTTTAATTGTGACGAGGCATTGGCAACCTTACCAGAGTCATAGTGATCCCTGGCAGTTCCTCACCAGAATACGCATTTTTTAGATACTGTGGAAAGTCTCTCCAAAGCGGTAATCCACTAGCTGTTTATCTTCAGAGAAACTGCCAGAGGTATCTTGAAGTTGCTGATGTGAGTCTAATTGTGACGAGGCATTGGCTACCTTAAGCGAGTCATAGTGACTCTTGCCAAATGCTCACCATAATAGACATTTTTTAGATACTGTGGCCAGTCTGCCGGAAGCAATACGCCACTAGTTCTTTAATTTAAGACAACCATCATTACTCTTGCTAGGATTTACATGACGTTGCTGATTAAATTTTAATTGTGATGAAGCATTGGCAACCTTACGAGAGTCATAGTGATTCCTGGCAGTTCCTCACGAAAATACGCATTTTTTAGATACTGTGGAAAGTCTCTCCAAAGCGGTAATCCACTAGCTGTTTATCATCAGAGAAACTGCCAGAGGTATCTTGAAGTTGCTGATGTGAGTCTAATTGTGACGAGGCATTGGCTACCTTAAGCGAGTCATAGTGACTCTTGCCAAATGCTCACCATAATAGACATTTTTTAGATACTGTGGCCAGTCTGCCGGAAGCAATACGCCACTATTAATTTAATTTTAGACAACCATCATTACTCTTGCTAGGATTTACTTGACGTTGCTGATTAAATTTTAATTGTGACGAGTCATTGGCAACCTTACGAGATTCATAGTGATTCCTGGCTGTTCCTCACCAAAATACGCATTTCTTAGATACTGTGGAAAGTCTCTCCAAAGCGGTAATCCACTAGCTGTTTATCTTAAGAGAAATTGCCAGAGGTTTCTTGAAGTCGCTTATGTGAGTGTAATTGTGACGAGGCATTGGCTGCATTAAGCGAGTCATAGCGACTCTTGCCAAAAGCTCACCATAAAAGACATCTTTTAGATACTGTGGCCAGTCTGCCCGAAGCAAGACGCCACTAGTTCTTTAATTTAAGACAACCATCGTTAATCTTGCTAGGAGTTAATTGATGTTGCTGATTAAATTTTAATTGTGACGAGGCATTGGCAACCTTACGAGAGTCATAGTGATTCCTGGCAGTTCCTCACCAAAATACGCATTTTTTAGATACTGTGGAAAGTCTCTCCAAAGCGGTAATCCACTAGCTGTTTATCTTCAGAGAAACTGCCAGAGGTTTCTTCAAGTTGCTGACGTGAGTCTAATTGTAACGAGGCATTGGCTACCTTAAGAGAGTCATAGTGACTTTTGCCAAATGCTCACCATAATAGACATTTTTTAGATACTGTGGCCAGTCTGCCCGAAGCAATACGCCACTAGTTTTTTAATTTAAGACAACCATCGTTAATCTTGCTAGGAGTTACTTGATGTTGCTGATTAAATTTTAATTGTGACGAGGCATTGGCAACCTTACGAGAGTCATAGTGATTCCTGGCAGTTCCTCACGAAAATACGCATTTTTTTGATTCTGTGGATAGTCTCTCGAAAGCGGTATTCCACTAGCTGTTTATCTTCATAGAAACTGCCAGAGGTATCTTGAAGTTGCTGATGTGAGTCTAATTGTGACGAGGCATTGGCTACCTTAAGCGAGTCATAGTGACTCTTGCCAAATGCTCACCATAATAGACATTTTTTAGATACTGTGGTCAGTCTGCCCGAAGCAATACGCCACTAGTTCTTTCATTTAAGACAACCATCGTTACTCCTGCTAGGATTTACTTGACGTTGCCGATTAAATTTTAATTGTGACGAGGCATTGGCAACCTTACGAGATTCATAGTGATTCCTGGCTGTTCCTCACCAAAATACGCATTTCTTAGATACTTTGGAAAGTCTCTCCAAAGCGGTAATCCACTAGCTGTTTATCTTAAGAGAAATTGCCAGAGGTTTCTTGAAGTCGCTGATGTGAGTCTAATTGTGACGAGGCATTGGCTACCTTAAGCGAGTCATAGCGACTCTTGCCAAATGCTCACCATAATAGACATTTTTTAGATACTGTGGCCAGTCTGCCCGAAGCAATACGCCCCTAGTTCTTTAATTTAAGAAAACCATCGTTATTCTTGCTAGGGGTTACTTGATGTTGCTGATAAAATTTTAATTGTGACGAGGCATTGGCAACCTTACCAGAGTCATAGTGATCCCTGGCAGTTCCTCACCAGAATACGCATTTTTTAGATACTGTGGAAAGTCTCTCCAAAGCGGTAATCCACTAGCTGTTTATCTTAAGAGAAATTGCCAGAGGTTTCTTGAAGTCGCTTATGTGAGTGTAATTGTGACGAGGCATTGGCTGCATTAAGCGAGTCATAGCGACTCTTGCCAAAAGCTCACCATAAAAGACATCTTTTAGATACTGTGGCCAGTCTGCCCGAAGCAAGACGCCACTAGTTCTTTAATTTAAGACAACCATCGTTAATCTTGCTAGGAGTTAATTGATGTTGCTGATTAAATTTTAATTGGGACGAGGCATTGGCAACCTTACGAGAGTCATAGTGATTCCTGGCAGTTCCTCACCGAAATACGCATTTTTTAGATATTGTGGAAAGTCTCTCCAAAGCGGTAATCCACTAGCTGTTTATCTTCAGAGAAACTGCCAGAGGTTTCTTCAAGTTGCTGACGTGAGTCTAATTGTAACGAGGCATTGGCTACCTTAAGAGAGTCATAGTGACTTTTGCCAAATGCTCACCATAATAGACATTTTTTAGATACTGTGGCCAGTCTGCCCGAAGCGATACGCCACTAGTTGTTTAATTTAAGACGACCATCTTTACTCCTACTAAGAGTTACTTGATGTTGGTGATTTAATTTTAATTGTGATGAGGCATTGGCAACCTTACGAGAGTCATAGTGATTCCTGGCAGTTCCTCACCAAAATACGCATTTTTTAGATACTGTGGAAAGTCTCTCCAAAGCGGTAATCCACTAGCTGTTTATCTTCAGAGAAACTGCCAGTGGTTTCTTCAAGTTGCTGACGTGAGTCTAATTGTGACGAGCATTGGCTACCTTAAGAGAGTCATAGTTACTCTTGCCAAATGCTCACCATAATAGACATTTTTAGATACTGTGGCCAGTCTGCCCGAATCATTACGCAATTAGTTGTTTAATTTAAGACAACCATTGTTACTCTTGCTATGAGTTACTTGATGTTGCTGATTTAATTTTAATTGTGATGAGGCATTGGCAACCTTACGAGAGTCATAGTGATTCCTGGCAGTTCCTCACGAAAATACGCATTTTTTAGATACTGTCTCCAGTCTGCCCGAAGCATTACGCAATTAGTTGTTTAATTTAAGACAACCACCGTTACTCTTGCTAGGAGTTACTTGATGTTGCTGATTGAATTTTAATTGTGACAAGGCATTTTTCGACCTTACGAGAGTCATAGTGATTCCTGGCAGTTCCTCACGATAATACGCATTTCTTAGATACTGTGGAAAGTCTCTCCAAAGCGGTAATCCACTAGCTGTTTATCTTCAGAGAAACTGCCAGAGGTTTCTTGAAGTTGCTGATGTGAGTCTAATTATGACGAGGCATTGGCTACCTTAAGCGAGTCATAGCGACTCTTGCCAAATGCTCACCATAATAGACATTTTTTAGATACTGTGGCCAGTCTGCACGAAGCAATACGCCACTAGTTCTTTAATTTAAGACAACCATCGTTACTCTTGCTAGGAGTTACTTGATGTTGCTGATTAAATTTTAATTGCGACGAGGCATTGGCAACCTTACGAGAGTCATAGTGATTCCTGGCAGGTCCTCACGAAAATACGCATTTTTTTTGATACTGTGGATAGTCTCTCGAAAGCGGTAATCCACTAGCTGTTTATCTTCAGAGAAACTGCCAGAGGTATCTTGAAGTTGCTGATGTGAGTCTAATTGTGACGAGGCATTGGCTACCTTAAGCGAGTCATAGCGACTCTTGCCAAATGCTCACCATAATAGACATTTTTTAGATACTGTGGCCAGTCTGCCCGAAGCAATACGCCACTAGTTCTTTAATTTAAGACAACCATCATTACTCTTGCTAGGATTTACTTGACGTTGCGGATTAAATTTTAATTGTGACGAAGCATGGCAACCTTACGAGAGTCATAGTGATTCCTGGCAGTTCCTCACGAAAATTCGCATTTTTTTGATTCTGTGGATAGTCTCTCGAAAGCGGTATTCCACTAGCTGTTTATCTTCATAGAAACTGCCAGAGGTATCTTGAAGTAGCTGATGTGAGTCTAATTGTGACGAGGCATTGGCTACCTTAAGCGAGTCATAGTGACTCTTGCCAAATGCTCACCATAATAGACATTTTTTAGATACTGTGGTCAGTCTGCCCGAAGCAATACGCCACTAGTTCTTTCATTTAAGACAACCATCGTTACTCGTGCTAGGATTTACTTGACGTTGCCGATTAAATTTTAATTGTGACGAGGCATTGGCAACCTTACGAGATTCATAGTGATTCCTGGCAGTTCCTCACCAAAATACGCATTTCTTAGATACTTTGGAAAGTCTCTCCAAAGCGGTAATCCACTAACTGTTTATCTTAAGAGACATTGCCAGAGGTTTCTTGAAGTCGCTGATGTGAGTCTAATTGTGACGAGGCATTGGCTACCTTAAGCGAGTCATAGCGACTCTTGCCAAATGCTCACCATAATAGACATTTTTTAGATACTGTGGCCAGTCTGCCCGAAGCAATACGCCACTAGTTCTTTAATTTAAGACAACCATCATTACTCTTGCTAGGATTTACTTGACGTTGCGGATTAAATTTTAATTGTGACGAAGCATGGCAACCTTACGAGAGTCATAGTGATTCCTGGCAATTCCTCACGAAAATACGCATTTTTTAGATACTGTGGAAAGTCTCTCCAAAGCGGTAATCCACTAGCTGTTTATCTTCAGAGAAACTGCCAGAGGTATCTTGAAGTTGCTGATGTGAGTCTAATTGTGACGAGGCATTGGCTACCTTAAGCGAGTCATAGTGACTCTTGCCAAATGTTTACCATAATAGACATTTTTTAGATACTGTGGCCAGTCTGCCGGAAGCAATACGCCACTATTTCTTTAATTTAAGACAACCATCATTACTCTTGCTAGGATTTACTTGACGTTGCTGATTAAATTTCAGTTGTGACGAGTCATTGGCAACCTTACGAGATTCATAGTGATTCCTGGCAGTACCTCACCAAAATACGCATTTCTTAGATACTGTGGAAAGTCTCTCCAAAGCGGTAATCCACTAGCTGTTTATATTAAGAGAAATTGCCAGAGGTTTCTTGAAGTCGCTGATGTGAGTCTAATTGTGACGAGGCATTGGCTACATTAAGCGAGTCATAGCGACTCTTGCCAAATGCTCACCATAATAGACATCTTTTAGATACTGTGGCCAGTCTCCCGAAGCAATACGCCACTAGTTCTTTAATTTAAGACAACCATCGTTAATCTTGCTAGGAGTAACTTGATGTTGCTGATTAAATTTTAATTGTGATGAGGCATTAGCAACCTTACGAGAGTCATAGTGATTCCTGGCAGTTCCTCACCGAAATACGCATTTTTTAGATACTGTGGAAAGTCTCTCCAAAGCGGTAATCCACTAGCTGTTTATCTTCAGAGAAACTGCCAGAGGTCTCTTGAAGTTGCTGACGTGAGTCTAATTGTGACGATGCATTGGCTACCTTAAGAGAGTCATAGTGACTATTGCCAAATGCTCACCATAATAGACATTTTTAGATACTGTGGCCAGTCTGCCCGAAGCATTACGCAATTAGTTGTTTAATTTAAGACAACCACCGTTACTCTTGCTAGGAGTTACTTGATATTGCTGATTAAATTTTAAATGTGACGAAGCATTGGCAACCTTACGAGAGTCATAGTGAAACTTGCCAAATGCTCACCATAATAGACATTTTTTTGATACTGTCTCCAGTCTGCCCGAAGCATTACGCAATTAGTTGTTTAATTTAAGACAACCACCGTTACTCTTGCTAGGAGTTACTTGATATTGCTGATTAAATTTTAATTGTGATGAGGCATTGGCCACCTTACCAGAGTCATAGTGATTCCTGGCAGTTACTCACCAAAATACGCATTTTTTGATACTGTGGAAAGTCTCTCCAAAGCGGTAATCCACTAGCTGTTTATCTTCAGAGAAACTGCCAGGGGTTTCTTGAGGTTGCTGATGTGAGTCTAATTATGACGAGGCATTGGCTACCTTAAGCGAGTCATAGCGACTCTTGCCAAATGCTCACCATAATAGACATTTTTTAGATACTGTTGCCAGTCTGCCCGAAGCAATACGGCACTAGTTCTTTAATTTAAGACAACCATCGTTACTCTTGCTAGGAGTTACTTGATGTTGCTGATTAAATTTTAATTGTGACAAGGCATTGGCAACCTTACGAGAGTCATAGTGATTCCTGGCAGTTCCTCACCAAAATACGCATTTTTTAGATACTGTGGAAAGTCTCTCCAAAGCGGTAACCCACTAGCTGTTTATCTTAAGGGAAATTGCCAGAGGTTTCTTGAAGTTGCTGATGTGAGTCTAATTATGACGAGGCATTGGCTACCTTAAGCGAGTCATAGCGACTCTTGCCAAATGCTCACCATAATAGAAATTTTTTAGATACTGTGGCCAGTCTGCCCGAAGCAATCTGCCACTAGTTCTTTAATTTAAGACAACCATCGTTTCTCTTGCTAGGAGTTACTTGATGTTGCTGATTAAATTTTAATTGTGACGAGGCATTGGCAACCTTACGAGAGTCATAGTGATTCCTGGCAGTTCCTCACGAAAATACGCATTTTTTTGATACTGTGGATAGTCTCTCGAAAGCGGTAATCCACTAGCAGTTTATCTTCAGAGAAACTGCCAGAGGTATCCTGAAGTTGCTGATGTGAGTTTAATTGTGACGAGGCATTGGCTACCTTAAGCGAGTCATAGTGACTCTTGCCAAATGCTCACCATAATAGACATTTTTTAGATACTGTGGTCAGTCTGCCCGAAGCAATACGCCACTGGTTCTTTAATTTAAGACAACCATCGTTACTCTTGCTAGGATTTACTTGACGTTGCTGATTAAATTTTAATTGTGACGAGGCATTGGCAACCTTACAAGATTCATAGTGATTCCTGGCAGTTCCTCACCAAAATACGCATTTCTTAGACACTGTGGAAAGTCTCTCCAAAGCGGTAATCCACTAGCTGTTTATCTTAAGAAAAATTGCCAGAGGTTTCTTGAAGTCGCTGATGTGAGTCTAATTGTGACGAGGCATTGGCTACATTAAGCGAGTCATAGCGACTCTTGCCAAATGCTCACCATAATAGAAATTTTTTAGATACTGTGGCCAGTCTGCCCGAATCATTACGCAATTAGTTGTTTAATTTAAGACAACCATTGTTGCTCTTGCTAGGAGTTACTAGATGTTGCTGATTTAATTTTAGTTGTGATGAGGCATTGGCAACCTTACCAGAGTCATAGTGATTCCTGGCAGTTATTCACCAAAATACGCATTTCTTAGATACTGTGGAAAGTCTCTCCAAAGCGGTAATCCACTAGCTGTTTATCTTAAGAGAAATTGCCAGAGGTTCTTGAAGTCGCTGATGTGAGTCTGATTGTGACGAGGCATTGGCTACATTAAGCGAGTCATGGCGACTCTTGCCAAATGCTCACCATAATAGACATTTTTAGATACTGTCGCGAGTCTGCCCGAAGCAATAAGCCACTAGTTCTTTAATTTAAGACAACCATCGTTAATCTTGCTAGGAGTTACTTGATGTTGCTGATTAAATTTTAATTGTGACGAGGCATTGGCAACCTTACGAGAGTCATAGTGATTCCTGGCAGTTCCTCACCGAAATACGCATTTTTTAGGTACTGTGGAAAGTCTCTCCAAAGCGGTAATCCACTAGCTGTTTATCTTCGGAGAAACTGCCAGAGGTTTCTTGAAGTTGCTGACGTGAGTCTAATTGTGACGATGCATTGGCTACCTTAAGAGAGTCATAGTGACTCTTGCCAAATGCTCACCATAATAGACATTTTTTAGATACTGTGGCCAGTCTGCCCGAAGCATTACGCAATTAGTTGTTTAATTTAAGACAACCGACGTTACTCTTGCTAGGAGTTACTTGATATTGCTGATTAAATTTTAAATGTGATGAAACATTGGCAACCTTACGAGAGTCATAGTGACACTTGCCAAATGCTCACCATAATAGACATTTTTTAGATACTGTCTCCAGTCTGCCCGAAGCATTACGCAATTAGTTGTTTAATTTAAGACAACCACCGTTACTCTTGCTAGGAGTTACTTGATATTGCTGATTAAATTTTAATTGTGATGAGGCATTGGCCACCTTTCCAGAGTCATAGTGATTCCTGGCAGTTCCTCACCAAAATACGCATTTTTTAGATACTGTGGAAAGTCTCTCCAAAGCGGTAATCCACTAGCTGTTTATCTTCAGAGAAACTGCCAGAGGTTTCTTGAAGTTGCTGATGTGAGTCTAATTATGACGAGGCATTGGCTACCTTAAGCGAGTCATAGCGACTCTTGCCAAATGCTCACCATAATAGACATTTTTTAGATACTGTGGCCAGTCTGCCCGAAGCGATACGCCACTAGTTGTTTAATTTAAGACGACCATCTTTACTCCTACTAAGAGTTACTTGATGTTGGTGATTTAATTTTAATTGTGATGAGGCATTGGCAACCTTACGAGAGTCATAGTGATTCCTGGCAGTTCCTCACCAAAATACGCATTTTTTAGATACTGTGGAAAGTCTCTCCAAAGCGGTAATCCACTAGCTGTTTATCTTCAGAGAAACTGCCAGTGGTTTCTTCAAGTTGCTGACGTGAGTCTAATTGTGACGAGCATTGGCTACCTTAAGAGAGTCATAGTTACTCTTGCCAAATGCTCACCATAATAGACATTTTTAGATACTGTGGCCAGTCTGCCCGAATCATTACGCAATTAGTTGTTTAATTTAAGACAACCATTGTTACTCTTGCTATGAGTTACTTGATGTTGCTGATTTAATTTTAATTGTGATGAGGCATTGGCAACCTTACGAGAGTCATAGTGATTCCTGGCAGTTCCTCACGAAAATACGCATTTTTTAGATACTGTCTCCAGTCTGCCCGAAGCATTACGCAATTAGTTGTTTAATTTAAGACAACCACCGTTACTCTTGCTAGGAGTTACTTGATGTTGCTGATTGAATTTTAATTGTGACAAGGCATTTTTCGACCTTACGAGAGTCATAGTGATTCCTGGCAGTTCCTCACGATAATACGCATTTCTTAGATACTGTGGAAAGTCTCTCCAAAGCGGTAATCCACTAGCTGTTTATCTTCAGAGAAACTGCCAGAGGTTTCTTGAAGTTGCTGATGTGAGTCTAATTATGACGAGGCATTGGCTACCTTAAGCGAGTCATAGCGACTCTTGCCAAATGCTCACCATAATAGACATTTTTTAGATACTGTGGCCAGTCTGCACGAAGCAATACGCCACTAGTTCTTTAATTTAAGACAACCATCGTTACTCTTGCTAGGAGTTACTTGATGTTGCTGATTAAATTTTAATTGCGACGAGGCATTGGCAACCTTACGAGAGTCATAGTGATTCCTGGCAGGTCCTCACGAAAATACGCATTTTTTTTGATACTGTGGATAGTCTCTCGAAAGCGGTAATCCACTAGCTGTTTATCTTCAGAGAAACTGCCAGAGGTATCTTGAAGTTGCTGATGTGAGTCTAATTGTGACGAGGCATTGGCTACCTTAAGCGAGTCATAGCGACTCTTGCCAAATGCTCACCATAATAGACATTTTTTAGATACTGTGGCCAGTCTGCCCGAAGCAATACGCCACTAGTTCTTTAATTTAAGACAACCATCATTACTCTTGCTAGGATTTACTTGACGTTGCGGATTAAATTTTAATTGTGACGAAGCATGGCAACCTTACGAGAGTCATAGTGATTCCTGGCAGTTCCTCACGAAAATTCGCATTTTTTTGATTCTGTGGATAGTCTCTCGAAAGCGGTATTCCACTAGCTGTTTATCTTCATAGAAACTGCCAGAGGTATCTTGAAGTAGCTGATGTGAGTCTAATTGTGACGAGGCATTGGCTACCTTAAGCGAGTCATAGTGACTCTTGCCAAATGCTCACCATAATAGACATTTTTTAGATACTGTGGTCAGTCTGCCCGAAGCAATACGCCACTAGTTCTTTCATTTAAGACAACCATCGTTACTCGTGCTAGGATTTACTTGACGTTGCCGATTAAATTTTAATTGTGACGAGGCATTGGCAACCTTACGAGATTCATAGTGATTCCTGGCAGTTCCTCACCAAAATACGCATTTCTTAGATACTTTGGAAAGTCTCTCCAAAGCGGTAATCCACTAACTGTTTATCTTAAGAGACATTGCCAGAGGTTTCTTGAAGTCGCTGATGTGAGTCTAATTGTGACGAGGCATTGGCTACCTTAAGCGAGTCATAGCGACTCTTGCCAAATGCTCACCATAATAGACATTTTTTAGATACTGTGGCCAGTCTGCCCGAAGCAATACGCCACTAGTTCTTTAATTTAAGACAACCATCATTACTCTTGCTAGGATTTACTTGACGTTGCGGATTAAATTTTAATTGTGACGAAGCATGGCAACCTTACGAGAGTCATAGTGATTCCTGGCAATTCCTCACGAAAATACGCATTTTTTAGATACTGTGGAAAGTCTCTCCAAAGCGGTAATCCACTAGCTGTTTATCTTCAGAGAAACTGCCAGAGGTATCTTGAAGTTGCTGATGTGAGTCTAATTGTGACGAGGCATTGGCTACCTTAAGCGAGTCATAGTGACTCTTGCCAAATGTTTACCATAATAGACATTTTTTAGATACTGTGGCCAGTCTGCCGGAAGCAATACGCCACTATTTCTTTAATTTAAGACAACCATCATTACTCTTGCTAGGATTTACTTGACGTTGCTGATTAAATTTCAGTTGTGACGAGTCATTGGCAACCTTACGAGATTCATAGTGATTCCTGGCAGTACCTCACCAAAATACGCATTTCTTAGATACTGTGGAAAGTCTCTCCAAAGCGGTAATCCACTAGCTGTTTATATTAAGAGAAATTGCCAGAGGTTTCTTGAAGTCGCTGATGTGAGTCTAATTGTGACGAGGCATTGGCTACATTAAGCGAGTCATAGCGACTCTTGCCAAATGCTCACCATAATAGACATCTTTTAGATACTGTGGCCAGTCTCCCGAAGCAATACGCCACTAGTTCTTTAATTTAAGACAACCATCGTTAATCTTGCTAGGAGTAACTTGATGTTGCTGATTAAATTTTAATTGTGATGAGGCATTAGCAACCTTACGAGAGTCATAGTGATTCCTGGCAGTTCCTCACCGAAATACGCATTTTTTAGATACTGTGGAAAGTCTCTCCAAAGCGGTAATCCACTAGCTGTTTATCTTCAGAGAAACTGCCAGAGGTCTCTTGAAGTTGCTGACGTGAGTCTAATTGTGACGATGCATTGGCTACCTTAAGAGAGTCATAGTGACTATTGCCAAATGCTCACCATAATAGACATTTTTAGATACTGTGGCCAGTCTGCCCGAAGCATTACGCAATTAGTTGTTTAATTTAAGACAACCACCGTTACTCTTGCTAGGAGTTACTTGATATTGCTGATTAAATTTTAAATGTGACGAAGCATTGGCAACCTTACGAGAGTCATAGTGAAACTTGCCAAATGCTCACCATAATAGACATTTTTTTGATACTGTCTCCAGTCTGCCCGAAGCATTACGCAATTAGTTGTTTAATTTAAGACAACCACCGTTACTCTTGCTAGGAGTTACTTGATATTGCTGATTAAATTTTAATTGTGATGAGGCATTGGCCACCTTACCAGAGTCATAGTGATTCCTGGCAGTTACTCACCAAAATACGCATTTTTTGATACTGTGGAAAGTCTCTCCAAAGCGGTAATCCACTAGCTGTTTATCTTCAGAGAAACTGCCAGGGGTTTCTTGAGGTTGCTGATGTGAGTCTAATTATGACGAGGCATTGGCTACCTTAAGCGAGTCATAGCGACTCTTGCCAAATGCTCACCATAATAGACATTTTTTAGATACTGTTGCCAGTCTGCCCGAAGCAATACGGCACTAGTTCTTTAATTTAAGACAACCATCGTTACTCTTGCTAGGAGTTACTTGATGTTGCTGATTAAATTTTAATTGTGACAAGGCATTGGCAACCTTACGAGAGTCATAGTGATTCCTGGCAGTTCCTCACCAAAATACGCATTTTTTAGATACTGTGGAAAGTCTCTCCAAAGCGGTAACCCACTAGCTGTTTATCTTAAGGGAAATTGCCAGAGGTTTCTTGAAGTTGCTGATGTGAGTCTAATTATGACGAGGCATTGGCTACCTTAAGCGAGTCATAGCGACTCTTGCCAAATGCTCACCATAATAGAAATTTTTTAGATACTGTGGCCAGTCTGCCCGAAGCAATCTGCCACTAGTTCTTTAATTTAAGACAACCATCGTTTCTCTTGCTAGGAGTTACTTGATGTTGCTGATTAAATTTTAATTGTGACGAGGCATTGGCAACCTTACGAGAGTCATAGTGATTCCTGGCAGTTCCTCACGAAAATACGCATTTTTTTGATACTGTGGATAGTCTCTCGAAAGCGGTAATCCACTAGCAGTTTATCTTCAGAGAAACTGCCAGAGGTATCCTGAAGTTGCTGATGTGAGTTTAATTGTGACGAGGCATTGGCTACCTTAAGCGAGTCATAGTGACTCTTGCCAAATGCTCACCATAATAGACATTTTTTAGATACTGTGGTCAGTCTGCCCGAAGCAATACGCCACTGGTTCTTTAATTTAAGACAACCATCGTTACTCTTGCTAGGATTTACTTGACGTTGCTGATTAAATTTTAATTGTGACGAGGCATTGGCAACCTTACAAGATTCATAGTGATTCCTGGCAGTTCCTCACCAAAATACGCATTTCTTAGACACTGTGGAAAGTCTCTCCAAAGCGGTAATCCACTAGCTGTTTATCTTAAGAAAAATTGCCAGAGGTTTCTTGAAGTCGCTGATGTGAGTCTAATTGTGACGAGGCATTGGCTACATTAAGCGAGTCATAGCGACTCTTGCCAAATGCTCACCATAATAGAAATTTTTTAGATACTGTGGCCAGTCTGCCCGAATCATTACGCAATTAGTTGTTTAATTTAAGACAACCATTGTTGCTCTTGCTAGGAGTTACTAGATGTTGCTGATTTAATTTTAGTTGTGATGAGGCATTGGCAACCTTACCAGAGTCATAGTGATTCCTGGCAGTTATTCACCAAAATACGCATTTCTTAGATACTGTGGAAAGTCTCTCCAAAGCGGTAATCCACTAGCTGTTTATCTTAAGAGAAATTGCCAGAGGTTCTTGAAGTCGCTGATGTGAGTCTGATTGTGACGAGGCATTGGCTACATTAAGCGAGTCATGGCGACTCTTGCCAAATGCTCACCATAATAGACATTTTTAGATACTGTCGCGAGTCTGCCCGAAGCAATAAGCCACTAGTTCTTTAATTTAAGACAACCATCGTTAATCTTGCTAGGAGTTACTTGATGTTGCTGATTAAATTTTAATTGTGACGAGGCATTGGCAACCTTACGAGAGTCATAGTGATTCCTGGCAGTTCCTCACCGAAATACGCATTTTTTAGGTACTGTGGAAAGTCTCTCCAAAGCGGTAATCCACTAGCTGTTTATCTTCGGAGAAACTGCCAGAGGTTTCTTGAAGTTGCTGACGTGAGTCTAATTGTGACGATGCATTGGCTACCTTAAGAGAGTCATAGTGACTCTTGCCAAATGCTCACCATAATAGACATTTTTTAGATACTGTGGCCAGTCTGCCCGAAGCATTACGCAATTAGTTGTTTAATTTAAGACAACCGACGTTACTCTTGCTAGGAGTTACTTGATATTGCTGATTAAATTTTAAATGTGATGAAACATTGGCAACCTTACGAGAGTCATAGTGACACTTGCCAAATGCTCACCATAATAGACATTTTTTAGATACTGTCTCCAGTCTGCCCGAAGCATTACGCAATTAGTTGTTTAATTTAAGACAACCACCGTTACTCTTGCTAGGAGTTACTTGATATTGCTGATTAAATTTTAATTGTGATGAGGCATTGGCCACCTTTCCAGAGTCATAGTGATTCCTGGCAGTTCCTCACCAAAATACGCATTTTTTAGATACTGTGGAAAGTCTCTCCAAAGCGGTAATCCACTAGCTGTTTATCTTCAGAGAAACTGCCAGAGGTTTCTTGAAGTTGCTGATGTGAGTCTAATTATGACGAGGCATTGGCTACCTTAAGCGAGTCATAGCGACTCTTGCCAAATGCTCACCATAATAGACATTTTTTAGATACTGTGGCCAGTCTGCCCGAAGCAATACGCCACTAGTTTTTTAATTTAAGACAACAATCGTTACTCTTGCTAGGAGTTACTTGATGTTGCTGATTAAATTTTAATTGTGACGAGGCATTGGCAACCTTACGAGAGTCATAGTGATTCCTGGCAGTTCCTCACCAAAATACGCATTTTTTAGATACTGTGGAAAGTCTCTCCAAAGCGGTTACCCACTAGCTGTTTATCTTAAGAGAAACTGCCAGAGGTTTCTTGAAGTTGCTGCCGTGAGTCTAATTGTGACGATGCATTGGCTACCTTAAGAGAGTCATAGTGACTCTTGCCAAATGCTCACCATAGTAGATATTTTTTAGATACTGTGGCCAGTCTGCCCGAAGCATTACGCAATTAGTTGTTTAATTTAAGACAACCACCATTACTCTTGCTAGGAGGTACTTGATATTGCTGATTAAATTTTAATTGTGACGAAGCATTGGCAACCTTACGAGAGTCATAGTGATTCCTGGCAGTTCCTCACGAAAATACGCATTTTTTTGATACTGTGGAAAGTCTCTCGAAAGCGGTAATCCACTAGCTGTTTATCTTCAGAGAAACTGCCAGAGGTATCTTGAAGTTGCTGATGTGAGTCTAATTGTGACGAGGCATTGGCTACCTTAAGCGAGTCATAGCGACTCTTGCCAAATGCTCACCATAATAGACATTTTTTAGATACTGTGGTCAGTCTGCCCGAAGCAATACGCCACTAGTTCTTTAATTTAAGACAACCATCGTTACTCTTGCTAGGATTTACTTGACGTTGCTGATTAAATTTTAATTGTGACGAGGCATTGGCAACCTTACGAGATTCATAGTGATTCCTGGCAGTTCCTCACCAAAATACGCATTTCTTAGATACTGTGGAAAGTCTCTCCAAAGCGGTAATCCACTAGCTGTTTATCTTAAGAGAAATTGCCAGAGGTTTCTTGAAGTCGCTGATGTGTGTCTAATTGTGACGAGGCATTGGCTACCTTAAGCGAGTCATAGCGACTCTTGCCAAATGCTCACCATAATAGACATTTTTTAGATGCTGTGGTCAGTCCTTTCGAAGCAATACGCCACTAGTTCTTTAATTTAAGACAACCATCGTTACTCTTGCTAGGATTTACTTGACGTTGCTGATTAAATTTTAAATGTGACGAGGCATTGGCAACCTTACGAGATTCATAGTGATTCCTGGCAGTTCCTCACCAAAAAACGCATTTCTTAGATACTGTGGAAAGTCTCTCCAAAGCGGTAATCCACTAGCTGTTTATCTTAAGAGAAATTGCCAGAGGTTTCTTGAAGTCGCTGATGTGAGTCTAATTGTGACGAGGCATTGGCTACATTAAGCGAGTCATAGCGACTCTTGCCAAATGCTCACCATAATAGAAATTTTTTAGATACTGTGGCCAGTCTGCCCGAAGCAATACGCCACTAGTTCTTTAATTTAAGACAACCATCGTTAATCTTGCAAGGAGTTACTTGATGTTGCTGATTAAATTTTAATTGTGACGAGGCATTGGCAACCTTACGAGAGTCATGGTGATTCCTGGCAGTTCCTCACCAAAATACGCATTTTTTAGATACTGTGGAAAGTCTCTCCAAAGCGGTAATCCACTAGCTGTTTATCTTCAGAGAAACTGGCAGAGGTTTCTTCAAGTTTCTGACGTGAGTCTAATTGTGACGAGGCACGGGCTACCTTAAGAAAGGCATAGTTACTCTTGCCAAATGCTCACCATGATAGATATTTTTTAGATACTGTGGCCAGTCTGCCCGCAGCGATACGCCACTAGTTGTTTAATTTAAGACAACCATCGTTACTCTTGCTAGGATTTACTTGATGTTACTGATTTAATTTTAATTGTGATGAGGCATTGGCAACCTTACGAGAGTCATAGTGATTCCTGGCAGTTCCTCACGAAAATACGCATTTTTTAGATACTGTGGAAAGTCTCTCCAAAGCGGTAATCCACTAGCTGTTTATCTTCAGAGAAACTGCCAGAGGTTTCTTCAAGTTGCTGACGTGAGTCTAATTGTAACGAGGCATTGGCTACCTTAAGAGAGTCATAGTTACTCTTGCCAAATGCTCACCATAATAGACATTTTTAGATACTGTGGCCAGTCTGCCCGAATCATTACGCAATTAGTTGTTTAATTTAAGACAACCATTGTTGCTCTTGCTAGGAGATACTAGATGTTGCTGATTTAATTTTAGTTGTGATGAGGCATTGGCAACCTTACCAGAGTCATAGTGATTCCTGGCAGTTCCTCACCAAAATACGCATTTCTTAGATACTGTGGAAAGTCTCTCCAAAGCGGTAATCCACTAGCTGTTTGTCTTAAGAGAAATTGCCAGAGGTTCTTGAAGTCGCTGATGTGAGTCTGATTGTGACGAGGCATTGGCTACATTAAGCGAGTCATGGCTACTCTTGCCAAATGCTCACCATAATAGACATTTTTAGATACTGTGGCGAGTCTGCCCGAAGCAATGCGCCACTAGTTCTTTAATTTAAGACAACCATCGTTAATCTTGCTAGGAGTTACTTGATGTTGCTGATTAAATTTTAATTGTGACGAGGCATTGGCAACCTTACGAGAGTCATAGTGATTCCTGGCAGTTCCTCACCGAAATACGCATTTTTTAGGTACTGTGGAAAGTCTCTCCAAAGCGGTAATCCACTAGCTGTTTATCTTCAGAGAAACTGCCAGAGGTTTCTTGAAGTTGCTGACGTGAGTCTAATTGTGACGATGCATTGGCTACCTTAAGAGAGTCATAGTGACTCTTGCCGAATGCTCACCATAATAGACATTTTTTAGATACTGTGGCCAGTCTGCCCGAAGCATTACGCAATTAGTTGTTTAATTTAAGACAACCGACGTTACTCTTGCTAGGAGTTACTTGATATTGCTGATTAAATTTTAAATGTGATGAAACATTGGCAACCTTACGAGAGTCATAGTGACACTTGCCAAATGCTCACCATAATAGACATTTTTTAGATACTGTCTCCAGTCTGCCCGAAGCATTACGCAATTAGTTGTTTAATTTAAGACAACCACCGTTACTCTTGCTAGGAGTTACTTGATATTGCTGATTAAATTTTAATAGTGATGAGGCATTGGCCACCTTTCCAGAGTCATAGTGATTCCTGGCAGTTCCTCACCAAAATACGCATTTTTTAGATACTGTGGAAAGTCTCTCCAAAGCGGTAATCCACTAGCTGTTTATCTTCAGAGAAACTGCCAGAGGTTTCTTGAAGTTGCTGATGTGAGTCTAATTGTGACGAGGCATTGGCTACCTTAAGAGAGTCATAGTGACTCTTGCCAAATGCTCACCATAATAGATATTTTTTAGATACTGTGGCCAGTCTGCCCGAAGCATTACGCAATTAGTTGTTTAATTTAACACAACCACCATTACTCTTGCTAGGAGGTACTTGATATTGCTGATTAAATTTTAATTGTGACGAAGCATTGGCAACCTTACCAGAGTCATAGTGATTCCTGGCAGTTCCTCACGAAAATACGCATTTTTTTGATACTGTGGAAAGTCTCTCGATAGCGGTAATCCACTAGCTGTTTATCTTCAGAGAAACTGCCAGAGGTATCTTGAAGTTGCTGATGTGAGTCTAATTGTGACGAGGCATTGGCTACCTTAAGCGAGTCATAGTGACTCTTGCCAAATGCTCACCATAATACACATTTTTTAGATACTGTGGTCAGTCTGCCCGAAGCAATACGCCACTAGTTCTTTAATTTAAGACAACCATCGTTACTCTTGCTAGGATTTACTTGACGTTGCTGATTAAATTTTAATTGTGACGAGGCATTGGCAACCTTACGAGATTCATAGTGATTCCTGGCAGTTCCTCACGAAAATACGCATTTCTTAGATACTGTGGAAAGTCTCTCCAAAGCGGTAATCCACTAGCTGTTTATCTTAAGAGAAATTGCCAGAGGTTTCTTGAAGTCGCTGATGTGTGTCTAATTGTGACGAGGCATTGGCTACCTTAAGCGAGTCATAGCGACTCTTGCCAAATGCTCACCATAATAGACATTTTTTAGATACTGTGGCCAGTCTCCCCGAAGCAATACGCCACTAGTTCTTTAATTTAAGACAACCATCGTTAATCTTGCTAGGAGTTACTTGATGTTGCTGATTAAATTTTAATTGTGACGAGGCATTGGCAACCTTACGAGAGTCATAGTGATTCCTGGCAGTTCCTCACCAAAATACGCATTTTTTAGATACTGTGGAAAGTCTCTCCAAAGCGGTAACCCACTAGCTGTTTATCTTAAGAGAAACTGCCAGAGGTTTCTTGAAGTTGCTGCCGTGAGTCTAATTATGACGATGCATTGGCTACCTTAAGAGAGTCATAGTGACTCTTGCCAAATGCTCACCATAATAGATATTTTTTAGATACTGTGGCCAGTCTGCCCGAAGTATTACGCAATTAGTTGTTTAATTTAAGACAACCACCATTACTCTTGCTAGGAGGTACTTGATATTGCTGATTAAATTTTAATTGTGACAAAGCATTGGCATCCTTACGAGAGTCATGGTGATTCCTGGCAGTTCCTCACCAAAATACGAATTTTTTTGATACTGTGGAAAGTCTCTCCAAAGCGGTAATCCACTAGCTGTTTATCTTCAGAGAAACTGCCAGAGGTTTCTTCAAGTTGCTGACGTGAGTCTAATTGTGACGAGGCATGGGCTACCTTAAGAGAGTCATAGTTACTCTTGCCAAATGCTCACCATAATAGACATTTTTTAGATACTGTGTCAGTCTGCCCGAAGCAATACGCCACTAGTTCTTTCATTTAAGACAACCATCGTTACTCTTGCTAGGATTTACTTGACGTTGCCGATTAAATTTTAATTGTGACGAGGCATTGGCAACCTTACGAGATTCATAGTGATTCCTGGCAGTTCCTGACCAAAATACGCATTTCTTAGATACTTTGGAAAGTCTCTCCAAAGCGGTAATCCACTAGCTGTTTATCTTAAGAGAAACTGCCAGAGGTTTCTTGAAGTCGCTGATGTGAGTCTAATTGTGACGAGGCATTGGCTACCTTAAGCGAGTCATAGTGACTCTTGCCAAATGCTCACCATAATAGACATTTTTTAGATACTGTGTCCAGTCTGCCGGAAGCAATACGCCACTATTTCTTTAATTTAAGACAACCATCATTACTCTTGCTAGGATTTACTTGACGTTGCTGATTAAATTTTAATTGTGACGAGTCATTGGCAACCTTACGAGATTCATAGTGATTCCTGGCAGTTCCTCACCAAAATACGCATTTCTTAGATACTGTGGAAAGTCTCTCCAAAGCGGTAATCCACTAGCTGTTTATCTTAAGAGAAATTGCCAGAGGTTTCTTGAAGTCGCTGATGTGAGTCTAATTGTGACGAGGCATTGGCTACATTAAGCGAGTCATAGCGACTCTTGCCAAATGCTCACCATAATAGACATCTTTTAGATACTGTGGCCAGTCTGCCCGAAGCAATACGCCACTAGTTCTTTAATTTAAGACAACCATCGTTACTCTTGCTAGGAGTTACTTGATGTTGCTGATTAAATTTTAATTGTGATGAGGCATTGGCAACCTTACGAGTGTCATAGTGATTCCTGGCAGTTCCTCACCGAAATACGCATTTTTTAGATACTGTGGAAAGTCTCTCCAAAGCGGTAATCCACTAGCTGTTTATCTTCAGAGAAACTGCCAGAGGTTTCTTGAAGTTGCTGACGTGAGTCTAATTGTGACGATGCATTGGCTACCTTAAGAGAGTCATAGTGACTATTGCCAAATGCTCACCATAATAGACATTTTTTAGATACTGTGGCCAGTCTGCCCGAAGCATTACGCAATTAGTTGTTTAATTTAAGACAACCACCGTTACTCTTGCTAGGAGTTACTTGATATTGCTGATTAAATTTTAAATGTGACGAAGCATTGGCAACCTTACGAGAGTCATAGTGAAACTTGCCAAATGCTCACCATAATAGACATTTTTTAGATACTTTTGCCAGTCTGCCCGAAGCAATACGGCACTAGTTCTTTAATTTAAGACAACCATCGTTATTCTTGCTAGGAGTTACTTGATGTTGCTGATTAAATTTTAATTGTGACAAGGCATTGGCAACCTTACGAGAGTCATAGTGATTCCTGGCAGTTCCTCACCAAAATACGCATTTTTTAGATACTGTGGAAAGTCTCTCCAAAGCGGTAACCCACTAGCTGTTTATCTTAAGAGAAACTGCCAGAGGTTTCTTGAAGTTGCTGCCGTGAGTCTAATTGTGACGAGGCATAGGCTACCTTAAGCGAGTCATAGTGACTCTTGCCAAATGCTCACCATAATAGACATGTTTTAGATACTGTGGTCAGTCTGCCCGAAGCAATACGCCAATAGTTCTTTAATTTAAGACAACCATCGTTACTCTTGCTAGGATTTACTTGACGTTGCTGATTAAATTTTAATTGTGACGAGGCATTGGCAACCTTACGAGATTCATAGTGATTCCTGGCAGTTCCTCACCAAAATACGCATTTCTTAGATACTGTGGAAAGTCTCTCCAAAGCGGTAATCCACTAGCTGTTTATCTTAAGAGAAATTGCCAGAGGTTTCTTGAAGTTGCTGATGTGAGTCTAATTATGACGAGGCATTGGCTACCTTAAGCGAGTCATAGCGACTCTTGCCAAATGCTCACCATAATAGACATTTTTTAGATAATGTGGTCAGTCCTTTCGAAGCAATCCGCCACTAGTTCTGTAATTTAAGACAACCATCGTTACTCTTGCTAGGAGTTACTTGATGTTGCTGATTAAATTTTAATTGTGACGAGGCATTGGCAACCTTACGAGAGTCATAGTGATTCCTGGCAGTTCCTCACCGAAATACGCATTTTTTAGGTACTGTGGAAAGTCTCTCCAAAGCGGTAATCCACTAGCTGTTTATCTTCAGAGAAACTGCCAGAGGTTTCTTGAAGTTGCTGACGTGAGTCTAATTGTGACGATGCATTGGCTACCTTAAGAGAGTCATAGTGACTCTTGCCAAATGCTCACCATAATAGACATTTTTTAGATACTGTGGCCAGTCTGCCCGAAGCATTACGCAATTAGTTGTTTAATTTAAGACAACCGAAGTTACTCTTGCTAGGAATTACTTGATATTGCTGATTTAATTTTAATTGTGATGAGGCATTGGCAACCTTACGAGAGTCATAGTGATTCCTGGCAGTTCCTCACCAAAATACGCATTTTTTAGATACTGTGGAAAATCTCTCCAAAGCGGTAATCCACTAGCTGTTTATCTTCAGAGAAACTGCCAGAGGTTTCTTCAAGTTGCTGACGTGAGTCTAATTGTGACGAGGCATGGGCTACCTTAAGAGAGTCATAGTTACTCTTGCCAAGTTCTCACCATAATAGATATTTTTTAGATACTGTGGCCAGTCTGCCCGCAGCGATACGCCACTAGTTGTTTAATTTAAGACAACCATCGTTACTCTTGCTAGGAGTTACTTGATGTTGCTGATTTAATTTTAATTGTGATGAGGCATTGGCAACCTTACGAGAGTCATAGTGATTCCTGGCAGTTCCTCACCAAAATACGCATTTTTTAGATACTGTGGAAAGTCTCTCCAAAGCGGTAATCCACTAGCTGTTTATCTTCAGAGAAACTGCCAGAGGTTTCTTCAAGTTGCTGACGTGAGTCTAATTGTAACGAGGCATTGGCTACCTTAAGAGAGTCATAGTTACTCTTGCCAAATGCTCACCATAATAGACATTTTTAGATACTGTGGCCAGTCTGCCCGAATCATTACGCAATTAGTTGTTTAATTTAAGACAACCATTGTTGCTCTTGCTAGGAGTTACTAGAAGTTGCTGATTTAATTTTAGTTGTGATGAGGCATTGGCAACCTTACCAGAGTCATAGTGATTCCTGGCAGTTCTTCACCAAAATACGCATTTCTTAGATACTGTGGAAAGTCTCTCCAAAGCGGTAATCCACTAGCTGTTTATCTTCAGAGAAACTGCCAGAGGTTTCTTGAAGTTGCTGATGTGAGTCTAATTATGACGAGGCATTGGCTACCTTAAGCGAGTCATAGCGACTCTTGCCAAATGCTCACCATAATAGACATTTTTTAGATACTGTGGCCAGTCTGCCCGAAGCAATACGCCACTAGTTCTTTAATTTAAGACAACCACCATTACTCTTGCTAGGAGGTACTTGATATTGCTGATTAAATTTTAATTGTGACGAAGCATTGGCAACCTTACGAGAGTCATAGTGATTCCTGGCAGTTCCTCACGAAAATATGCATTTTTTTGATACTGTGGAAAGTCTCTCGAAAGAGGTAATCCACTAGCTGTTTATCTTCAGAGAAACTGCCAGAGGTATCTTGAAGTTGCTGATGTGAGTCTAATTGTGACAAGGCATTGGCTACCTTAAGCGAGTCATAGTGACTCTTGCCAAATGCTCACCATAATAGACATTTTTTAGATACTGTGGTCAGTCTGCCCGAAGCAATACGCCACTAGTTCTTTAATTTAAGACAACCATCGTTACTCTTGCTAGGATTTACTTGACGTTGCTGATTAAATTTTCATTGTCACGAGGCATTGGCAACCTTACGAGATTCATAGTGATTCCTGGCAGTTCCTCACGAAAATACGCATTTCTTAGATACTGTGGAAAGTCTCTCCAAAGCGGTAATCCACTAGCTGTTTATCTTAAGAGAAATTGCCAGAGGTTTCTTGAAGTCGCTGATGTGTGTCTAATTGTGACGAGGCATTGGCTACCTTAAGCGAGTCATAGCGACTCTTGCCAAATGCTCACCATAATAGACATTTTTTAGATACTGTGTCCAGTCTGCCCGAAGCAATACGCCACAAGATCTTTAATTTAAGACAACCATCGTTAATCTTGCTAGGAGTTACTTGTTGTTGCTGATTAAATTTTAATTGTGACGAGGCATTGGCAACATTACCAGAGTCATAGTGATTCCTGGCAGTTCCTCACCAAAATACGCATTTTTTAGATACTGTGGAAAGTCTCTCCAAAGCGGTAATCCACTAACTGTTTATCTTCAGAGAAACTGCCAGAGGTTTCTTGAAGTTGCTGAAGTGAGTCTAATTATGACGAGGCATTGGCTACCTTAAGCGAGTCATAGCGACTCTTGCCAAATGCTCACCATAATAGACATTTTTTAGATACTGTGGCCAGTCTGCCCGAAGCAATACGCCACTAGTTCTTTAATTTAAGACAACCATCGTTACTCTTGCTAGGAGTTACTTGATGTTGCTAATTAAATTTTAATTGTGACGAGGCATTGGCAACCTTACGAGAGTCATAGTGATTCCTGGCAGTTCCTCACGAAAATACGCATTTTTTTGATACTGTGGATAGTCTCTCGAAAGCGGTAATCCACTAGCTGTTTATCTTCAGAGAAACTGCCAGAGGTATCTTGAAGTTGCTGATGTGAGTCTAATTGTGACGAGGCATTGGCTACCTTAAGCAAATCATAGTGACTCTTGCCAAATGCTCACCATAATAGACATTTTTTAGATACTGTGGTCAGTCTGCCCGAAGCACTACGCCACTAGTTCTTTAATTTAAGACAACCATCGTTACTCTTGCTAGGAGTTACTTGATGTTGCTGATTAAATTTTAATTGTGACGAGGCATTGGCAACCTTACGAGAGTCATAGTGATTCCTGGCAGTTCCTCACCAAAATACGCATTTTTTAGATACTGTGGAAAGTCTCTCCAAAGCGGTAACCCACTAGCTGTTTATCTTAAGAGAAACTGCCAGAGGTTTCTTGAAGTTGCTGCCGTGAGTCTAATTGTGACGATGTATTGGCTACCTTAAGAGAGTCATAGTGACTCTTACCAAATGCTCACCATAATAGATATTTTTTAGATACTGTGGCCAGTCTGCCCGAAGTATTACACAATTAGTTGTTTAATTTAAGACAACCACCATTACTCTTGCTAGGAGGTACTTGATATTGCTGATTAAATTTTAATTGTGACGAAGCATTTGCAACCTTACTAGAGTCATAGTGATTCCTGGCAGTTCCTCACGAAAATACGCATTTTTTTGATACTGTGGAAAGTCTCTCGAAAGCGGTAATCCACTAGCTGTTTATCTTCAGAGAAACTGCCAGAGGTATCTTGAAGTTGCTGATGTGAGTCTAATTGTGACGAGGCATTGGCTACCTTAAGCGAGTCATAGTGACTCTTGCCAAATGCTCACCATAATAGACATTTTTTAGATACTGTGGTCAGTCTGCCCAAAGCAATACGCCACTAGTTCTTTAATTTAAGACAACCATCGTTAGTCTTGCTAGGATTTACTTGACGTTGCTGATTAAATTTTAATTGTGACGAGGCATTGGCAACCTTACGAGATTCATAGTGATTCCTGGCAGTTCCTCACCAAAATACGCATTTCTTAGATACTGTGGAAAGTCTCTCCAAAGCGGTAATCCACTACCTGTTTATCTTAAGAGAAATTGCCAGAGGTTTCTTGAAGTCGCTGATGTGTGTCTAATTGTGACGAGGCATTGGCTACCTTAAGCGAGTCATAGCGACTCTTGCCAAATGCTCACCATAATAGACATTTTTTAGATACTGTGGCCAGTCTGCCCGAAGCAATACGCCACTAGTTCTTTAATTTAAGACAACCATCGTTAATCTTGCTAGGAGTTACTTGATGTTGCTGATTAAATTTTAATTGTGATGAGGCATTGGCAACCTTACCAGAGTCATAGTGATTCCTGGCAGTTCCTCACCAAAATACGCATTTTTTAGATACTGTGGAAAGTCTCTCCAAAGCGGTAATCCACTAGCTGTTTATCTTCAGAGAAACTGCCAGAGGTTTCTTGAAGTTGCTGAAGTGAGTCTAATTATGACGAGGCATTGGCTAAATTAAGCGAGTCATAGCGACTCTTGCCAAATGCTCACCATAATAGACATTTTTTAGATACTGTGGCCAGTCTGCCCGAAGCAATACGCCACTAGTTCTATAATTTAAGACAACCATCGTTACTCTTGCTAGGAGTTACTTGATGTTGCTGATTAAATTTTAATTGTGACGAGGCATTGGCAACCTTACGAGAGTCATAGTGATTCCTGGCAGTTCCTCACGAAAATACGCATTTTTTTGATACTGTGGATAGTCTCTCGAAAGCGGTAATCCACTAGCTGTTTATCTTCAGAGAATCTGCCAGAGGTATCTTGAAGTTGCTGATGTGAGTCTAATTGTGACGAGGCATTGGCTACCTTAAGCGAGTCATAGTGACTCTTGCCAAATGCTCACCATAATAGACATTTTTTAGATACTGTGGTCAGTCTGCCCGAAGCAATACGCCACTAGTTCTTTAATTTAAGACAACCATCGTTACTCTTGCTAGGATTTACTTGACGTTGCTGATTAAATTTTAATTGTCACGAGGCATTGGCAACCTTACGAGATTCATAGTGATTCCTGGCAGTTCCTCACGAAAATACGCATTTCTTAGATACTGTGGAAAGTCTCTCCAAAGCGGTAATCCACTAGCTGTTTATCTTAAGAGAAATTGCCAGAGGTTTCTTGAAGTCGCTGATGTGTGTCTAATTGTGACGAGGCATTGGCTACCTTAAGCGAGTCATAGCGACTCTTGCCAAATGCTCACCATAATAGACATTTTTTAGATACTGTGTCCAGTCTGCCCGAAGCAATACGCCACAAGTTCTTTAATTTAAGACAACCATCGTTAATCTTGCTAGGAGTTACTTGTTGTTGCTGATTAAATTTTAATTGTGACGAGGCATTGGCAACCTTACCAGAGTCATAGTGATTCCTGGCAGTTCCTCACCAAAATACGCATTTTTTAGATACTGTGGAAAGTCTCTCCAAAGCGGTAATCCACTAGCTGTTTATCTTCAGAGAAACTGCCAGAGGTTTCTTGAAGTTGCTGAAGTGAGTCTAATTATGACGAGGCATTGGCTACCTTAAGCGAGTCATAGCGACTCTTGCCAAATGCTCACCATAATAGACATTTTTTAGATACTGTGGCCAGTCTGCCCGAAGCAATACGCCACTAGTTCTTTAATTTAAGACAACCATCGTTACTCTTGCTAGGAGTTACTTGATGTTAATGATTAAATTTTAATTGTGACGAGGCATTGGCAACCTTACGAGAGTCATAGTAATTCCTGGCAGTTCCTCACGAAAATACGCATTTTTTTGATACTGTGGATAGTCTCTCGAAAGCGGTAATCCACTAGCTGTTTATCTTCAGAGAAACTGCCAGAGGTATCTTGAAGTTGCTGATGTGAGTCTAATTGTGACGAGGCATTGGCTACCTTAAGAGAGTCATAGTGACTCTTGCCAAATGCCCACCATAATAGACATTTTTTAGATACTGTGGTCAGTCTGCCCGAAGCAATACGCCACTAGTTCTTTAATTTAAGACAACCATCGTTACTCTTGCTAGGAGTTACTTGATGTTGCTGATTAAATTTTAATTGTGACGAGGCATTGGCAACCTTACGAGAGTCATAGTGATTCCTGGCAGTTCCTCACCAAAATACGTATTTTTTAGATACTGTGGAAAGTCTCTCCAAAGCGGTAACCCACTAGCTGTTTATCTTAAGAGAAACTGCCAGAGGTTTCTTGAAGTTGCTGCCGTGAGTCTAATTGTGACGATGTATTGGCTACCTTAAGAGAGTCATAGTGACTCTTACCAAATGCTCACCATAATAGATATTTTTTAGATACTGTGGCCAGTCTGCCCGAAGTATTACGCAATTAGTTGTTTAATTTAAGACAACCACCATTACTCTTGCTAGGAGGTACTTGATATTGCTGATTAAATTTTAATTGTGATGAAGCATTTGCAACCTTACTAGAGTCATAGTGATTCCTGGCAGTTCCTCACGAAAATACGCATTTTTTTTGATACTGTGGAAAGTCTCTCGAAAGCGGTAATCCACTAGCTGTTTATCTTCAGAGAAACTGCCAGAGGTATCTTGAAGTTGCTGATGTGAGTCTAATTGTGACGAGGCATTGGCAACCTTAAGCGAGTCATAGTGACTCTTGCCAAATGCTCACCATAATAGACATTTTTTAGATACTGTGGTCAGTCTGCCCGAAGCAATACGCCACTAGTTCTTTAATTTAAGACAACCATCGTTACTCTTGCTAGGATTTACTTGACGTTGCTGATTAAATTTTAATTGTGACGAGGCATTGGCAACCTTACGAGATTCATAGTGATTCCTGGCAGTTCCTCACCAAAATACGCATTTCTTAGATACTGTGGAAAGTCTCTCCAAAGCGGTAATCCACTACCTGTTTATCTTAAGTGAAATTGCCAGAGGTTTCTTGAAGTCGCTGATGTGTGTCTAATTGTGACGTGGCATTGGCTACCTTAAGCGAGTCATAGCGACTCTTGCCAAATGCTCACCATAATAGACATTTTTTAGATACTGTGGCCAGTCTGCCCGAAGCAATACGCCACTAGTTCTTTAATTTAAGACAACCATCGTTAATCTTGCTAGGAGTTACTTGATCTTGCTGATTAAATTTTAATTGTGACGAGGCATTGGCAACCTTACCAGAGTCATAGTGATTCCTGGCAGTTCCTCACCAAAATACGCATTTTTTAGATACTGTGGAAAATCTCTCCAAAGCGGTAATCCACTAGCTGTTTATCTTCAGAGAAACTGCCAGAGGTTTCTTGAAGTTGCTGAAGTGAGTCTAATTATGACGAGGCATTGGCTACCTTAAGCGAGTCATAGCGACTCTTGCCAAATGCTCACCATAATAGACATTTTTTAGATACTGTGGCCAGTCTGCCCGAAGCAATACGCCACTAGTTCTATAATTTAAGACAACCATCGTTACTCTTGCTAGGAGTTACTTGATGTTGCTGATTAAATTTTAATTGTGACGAGGCATTGGCAACCTTACGAGAGTCATAGTGATTCCTGGCAGTTCCTCACGAAAATACGCATTTTTTTGATACTGTGGATAGTCTCTCGAAAGCGGTAATCCACTAGCTGTTTATCTTCAGAGAATCTGCCAGAGGTATCTTGAAGTTGCTGATGTGAGTCTAATTGTGACGAGGCATTGGCTACCTTAAGCGAGTCATAGTGACTCTTGCCAAATGCTCACCATAATAGACATTTTTTAGATACTGTGGTCAGTCTGCCCGAAGCAATACGCCACTAGTTCTTTAATTTAAGACAACCATCGTTACTCTTGCTAGGATTTACTTGACGTTGCTGATTAAATTTTAATTGTGATGAGGCATTGTCAACCTTACAAGATTCATAGTGATTCCTGGCAGTTCCTCACCAAAATACGCATTTCTTAGATACTGTGGAAAGTCTCTCCAAAGCGGTAATCCACTAGCTGTTTATCTTAAGAGAAATTGCCAGAGGTTTCTTGAAGTCGCTGATGTGTGTCTAATTGTGACGAGGCATTGGCTACCTTAAGCGAGTCATAGCGACTCTTGCCAAATGCTCACCATAATAGACATTTTTTAGATACTGTGTCCAGTCTGCCCGAAGCAATACGCCACTAGTTCTTTAATTTAAGACAACCATCGTTACTCTTGCTAGGAGTTACTTGATGTTGCTGATTAAATTTTAATTGTGACGAGGCATTGGCAACCTTACGAGATTCATAGTGATTCCTGGCAGTTCCTCACGAAAATACGCATTTTTTTGATACTGTGGATAGTCTCTCGAAAGCGGTAATCCACTAGCTGTTTATCTTCAGAGAAACTGCCAAAGGTATCTTGAAGTTGCTGATGTGAGTCTAATTGTGACGAGGCATTGGCTACCTTAAGCGAGTCATAGTGACTCTTGCCAAATGCTCACCATAATAGACTTTTTTAGATACTGTGGTCAGTCTGCCCGAAGCAATACGCCACTAGTTCTTTAATTTAAGACAACCATCGTTACTCTTGCTAGGATTTACTTGACGTTGCTGATTAAATTTTAATTGTGACGAGGCATTGGCAACCTTACGAGATTCATAGTGATTCCTGGCAGTTCCTCACCAAAATACACACTTCTTAGATACTGTGGAAAGTCTCTCCAAAGCGGTAATCCACTAGCTGTTTATCTTATGAGGAATTGCCAGAGGTTTCTTGAAGTCGCTGATGTGTGTCTAATTGTGACGAGGCATTGGCTACCTTAAGCGAGTCATAGCGACTCTTGCCAAATGCTCACCATAATAGATATTTTTTAGATACTGTGGCCAGTCTGCCCGAAGCAATACGCCACTATTTGTTTAATTTAAGACAACCATCGTTAATCTTGCTAGGAGTTACTTGATGTTGGTGATTTAATTTTAATTGTGACGAGGCATTGGCAACCTTACCAGAGTCACAGTGATTCCTGGCAGTTCCTCACCAAAATACGCATTTTTTAGACACTGTGGAAGGTCTCTCCAAAGCGGTAATCCACTAGCTGTTTATCTTCAGAGAAACTGCCAGAGGTTTCTTGAAGTCGCTGATGTGAGTCTAATTATGACGAGGCATTGGCTACCTTAAGCGAGTCATAGCGACTCTTGCCAAATGCTCACCATAATAGACATTTTTTAGATACTGTGGCCAGTCTGCCCGAAGCAATACGCCACTAGTTCTTTAATTTAAGACAACCATCGTTACTCTTGCTAGGAGTTACTTGATGTTGCTGATTAAATTTTAATTGTGACGAGGCATTGGCAACCTTACGAGAGTCATAGTGATTCCTGGCAGTTCCTCACGAAAATACGCATTTTTTTGATACTGTGGATAGTCTCTCGAAAGCGGTAATCCACTAGATGTTTATCTTCAGAGAATCTGCCAGAGGTATCTTGAAGTTGCTGATGTGAGTCTAATTGTGACGAGGCATTGGCTACCTTAAGCGAGTCATAGTGACTCTTGCCAAATGCTCACCATAATAGACATTTTTTAGATACTGTGGTCAGTCTGCCCGAAGCAATACGCCACTAGTTCTTTAATTTAAGACAACCATCGTTACTCTTGCTAGGATTTACTTGACGTTGCTGATTAAATTTTAATTGTGATGAGGCATTGGCAACCTTACAAGATTCATAGTGATTCCTGGCAGTTCCTCACCAAAATACGCATTTCTTAGATACTGTGGAAAGTCTCTCCAAAGCGGTAATCCACTAGCTGTTTATCTTAAGAGAAATTGCCAGAGGTTTCTTGAAGTCGCTGATGTGTGTCTAATTGTGACGAGGCATTGGCTACCTTAAGCGAGTCATAGCGACTCTTGCCAAATGCTCACCATAATAGACATTTTTTAGATACTGTGTCCAGTCTGCCCGAAGCAATACGCCACTAGTTCTTTAATTTAAGACAACCATCGTTACTCTTGCTAGGAGTTACTTGATGTTGCTGATTAAATTTTAATTGTGATGAGGCATTGGCAACCTTACGAGATTCATAGTGATTCCTGGCAGTTCCTCAAGAAAATACGCATTTTTTTGATACTGTGGATAGTCTCTCGAAAGCGGTAATCCACTAGCTGTTTATCTTCAGAGAAACTGCCAAAGGTATCTTGAAGTTGCTGATGTGAGTCTAATTGTGACGAGGCATTGGCTACCTTAAGCGAGTCATAGTGACTCTTGCCAAATGCTCACCATAATACACTTTTTTAGATACTGTGGTCAGTCTGCCCGAAGCAATACGCCACTAGTTCTTTAATTTAACACAACCATCGTTACTCTTGCTAGGATTTACTTGACGTTGCTGATTAAATTTTAATTGTGACGAGGCATTGGCAACCTTACCAGAGTCATAGTGATTCCTGGCAGTTCCTCACCAAAATACGCATTTTTTAGATACTGTGGAAAGTCTCTCCAAAGCGGTAATCCACTAGCTGTTTATCTTCAGAGAAACTGCCAGAGGTTTCTTGAAGTTGCTGAAGTGAGTCTAATTATGACGAGGCATTGGCTACCTTAAGCGAGTCATAGCGACTCTTGCCAAATGCTCACCATAATAGACATTTTTTAGATACTGTGGCCAGTCTGCCCGAAGCAATACGCCACTAGTTCTTTAATTTAAGACAACCATCGTTACTCTTGCTAGGAGTTACTTGATGTTAATGATTAAATTTTAATTGTGACGAGGCATTGGCAACCTTACGAGAGTCATAGTAATTCCTGGCAGTTCCTCACGAAAATACGCATTTTTTTGATACTGTGGATAGTCTCTCGAAAGCGGTAATCCACTAGCTGTTTATCTTCAGAGAAACTGCCAGAGGTATCTTGAAGTTGCTGATGTGAGTCTAATTGTGACGAGGCATTGGCTACCTTAAGAGAGTCATAGTGACTCTTGCCAAATGCTCACCATAATAGACATTTTTTAGATACTGTGGTCAGTCTGCCCGAAGCAATACGCCACTAGTTCTTTAATTTAAGACAACCATCGTTACTCTTGCTAGGAGTTACTTGATGTTGCTGATTAAATTTTAATTGTGACGAGGCATTGGCAACCTTACGAGAGTCATAGTGATTCCTGGCAGTTCCTCACCAAAATACGCATTTTTTAGATACTGTGGAAAGTCTCTCCAAAGCGGTAACCCACTAGCTGTTTATCTTAAGAGAAACTGCCAGAGGTTTCTTGAAGTTGCTGCCGTGAGTCTAATTGTGACGATGTATTGGCTACCTTAAGAGAGTCATAGTGACTCTTACCAAATGCTCACCATAATAGATATTTTTTAGATACTGTGGCCAGTCTGCCCGAAGTATTACGCAATTAGTTGTTTAATTTAAGACAACCACCATTACTCTTGCTAGGAGGTACTTGATATTGCTGATTAAATTTTAATTGTGATGAAGCATTTGCAACCTTACTAGAGTCATAGTGATTCCTGGCAGTTCCTCACGAAAATACGCAATTTTTTTGATACTGTGGAAAGTCTCTCGAAAGCGGTAATCCACTAGCTGTTTATCTTCCGAGAAACTGCCAGAGGTATCTTGAAGTTGCTGATGTGAGTCTAATTGTGACGAGGCATTGGCAACCTTAAGCGAGTCATAGTGACTCTTGCCAAATGCTCACCATAATAGACATTTTTTAGATACTGTGGTCAGTCTGCCCGAAGCAATACGCCACTAGTTCTTTAATTTAAGACAACCATCGTTACTCTTGCTAGGATTTACTTGACGTTGCTGATTAAATTTTAATTGTGACGAGGCATTGGCAACCTTACGAGATTCATAGTGATTCCTGGCAGTTCCTCACCAAAATACGCATTTCTTAGATACTGTGGAAAGTCTCTCCAAAGCGGTAAACCACTACCTGTTTATCTTAAGTGAAATTGCCAGAGGTTTCTTGAAGTCGCTGATGTGTGTCTAATTGTGACGAGGCATTGGCTACCTTAAGCGAGTCATAGCGACTCTTGCCAAATGCTCACCATAATAGACATTTTTTAGATACTGTGGCCAGTCTGCCCGAAGCAATACGCCACTAGTTCTTTAATTTAAGACAACCATCGTTAATCTTGCTAGGAGTTACTTGATCTTGCTGATTAAATTTTAATTGTGACGAGGCATTGGCAACCTTACCAGAGTCATAGTGATTCCTGGCAGTTCCTCACCAAAATACGCATTTTTTAGATACTGTGGAAAATCTCTCCAAAGCGGTAATCCACTAGCTGTTTATCTTCAGAGAAACTGCCAGAGGTTTCTTGAAGTTGCTGAAGTGAGTCTAATTATGACGAGGCATTGGCTACCTTAAGCGAGTCATAGCGACTCTTGCCAAATGCTCACCATAATAGACATTTTTTAGATACTGTGGCCAGTCTGAACGAAGCAATACGCCACTAGTTCTATAATTTAAGACAACCATCGTTACTCTTGCTAGGAGTTACTTGATGTTGCTGATTAAATTTTAATTGTGACGAGGCATTGGCAACCTTACGAGAGTCATAGTGATTCCTGGCAGTTCCTCACGAAAATACGCATTTTTTTGATACTGTGGATAGTCTCTCGAAAGCGGTAATCCACTAGCTGTTTATCTTCAGAGAATCTGCCAGAGGTATCTTGAAGTTGCTGATGTGAGTCTAATTGTGACGAGGCATTGGCTACCTTAAGCGAGTCATAGTGACTCTTGCCAAATGCTCACCATAATAGACATTTTTTAGATACTGTGGTCAGTCTGCCCGAAGCAATACGCCACTAGTTCTTTAATTTAAGACAACCATCGTTACTCTTGCTAGGATTTACTTGACGTTGCTGATTAAATTTTAATTGTGATGAGGCATTGGCAACCTTACAAGATTCATAGTGATTCCTGGCAGTTCCTCACCAAAATACGCATTTCTTAGATACTGTGGAAAGTCTCTCCAAAGCGGTAATCCACTAGCTGTTTATCTTAAGAGAAATTGCCAGAGGTTTCTTGAAGTCGCTGATGTGTGTCTAATTGTGACGAGGCATTGGCTACCTTAAGCGAGTCATAGCGACTCTTGCCAAATGCTCACCATAATAGACATTTTTTAGATACTGTGTCCAGTCTGCCCGAAGCAATACGCCACTAGTTCTTTAATTTAAGACAACCATCGTTACTCTTGCTAGGAGTTACTTGATGTTGCTGATTAAATTTTAATTGTGACGAGGCATTGGCAACCTTACGAGATTCATAGTGATTCCTGGCAGTTCCTCACGAAAATACGCATTTTTTTGATACTGTGGATAGTCTCTCGAAAGCGGTAATCCACTAGCTGTTTATCTTCAGAGAAACTGCCAAAGGTATCTTGAAGTTGCTGATGTGAGTCTAATTGTGACGAGGCATTGGCTACCTTAAGCGAGTCATAGTGACTCTTGCCAAATGCTCACCATAATAGACTTTTTTAGATACTGTGGTCAGTCTGCCCGAAGCAATACGCCACTAGTTCTTTAATTTAAGACAACCATCGTTACTCTTGCTAGGATTTACTTGACGTTGCTGATTAAATTTTAATTGTGACGAGGCATTGGCAACCTTACGAGATTCATAGTGATTCCTGGCAGTTCCTCACCAAAATACACACTTCTTAGATACTGTGGAAAGTCTCTCCAAAGCGGTAATCCACTAGCTGTTTATCTTATGAGGAATTGCCAGAGGTTTCTTGAAGTCGCTGATGTGTGTCTAATTGTGACGAGGCATTGGCTACCTTAAGCGAGTCATAGCGACTCTTGCCAAATGCTCACCATAATAGATATTTTTTAGATACTGTGGCCAGTCTGCCCGAAGCAATACGCCACTATTTGTTTAATTTAAGACAACCATCGTTAATCTTGCTAGGAGTTACTTGATGTTGGTGATTTAATTTTAATTGTGACGAGGCATTGGCAACCTTACCAGAGTCACAGTGATTCCTGGCAGTTCCTCACCAAAATACGCATTTTTTAGACACTGTGGAAGGTCTCTCCAAAGCGGTAATCCACTAGCTGTTTATCTTCAGAGAAACTGCCAGAGGTTTCTTGAAGTCGCTGATGTGAGTCTAATTATGACGAGGCATTGGCTACCTTAAGCGAGTCATAGCGACTCTTGCCAAATGCTCACCATAATAGACATTTTTTAGATACTGTGGCCAGTCTGCCCGAAGCAATACGCCACTAGTTCTTTAATTTAAGACAACCATCGTTACTCTTGCTAGGAGTTACTTGATGTTGCTGATTAAATTTTAATTGTGACGAGGCATTGGCAACCTTACGAGAGTCATAGTGATTCCTGGCAGTTCCTCACGAAAATACGCATTTTTTTGATACTGTGGATAGTCTCTCGAAAGCGGTAATCCACTAGATGTTTATCTTCAGAGAATCTGCCAGAGGTATCTTGAAGTTGCTGATGTGAGTCTAATTGTGACGAGGCATTGGCTACCTTAAGCGAGTCATAGTGACTCTTGCCAAATGCTCACCATAATAGACATTTTTTAGATACTGTGGTCAGTCTGCCCGAAGCAATACGCCACTAGTTCTTTAATTTAAGACAACCATCGTTACTCTTGCTAGGATTTACTTGACGTTGCTGATTAAATTTTAATTGTGATGAGGCATTGGCAACCTTACAAGATTCATAGTGATTCCTGGCAGTTCCTCACCAAAATACGCATTTCTTAGATACTGTGGAAAGTCTCTCCAAAGCGGTAATCCACTAGCTGTTTATCTTAAGAGAAATTGCCAGAGGTTTCTTGAAGTCGCTGATGTGTGTCTAATTGTGACGAGGCATTGGCTACCTTAAGCGAGTCATAGCGACTCTTGCCAAATGCTCACCATAATAGACATTTTTTAGATACTGTGTCCAGTCTGCCCGAAGCAATACGCCACTAGTTCTTTAATTTAAGACAACCATCGTTACTCTTGCTAGGAGTTACTTGATGTTGCTGATTAAATTTTAATTGTGATGAGGCATTGGCAACCTTACGAGATTCATAGTGATTCCTGGCAGTTCCTCAAGAAAATACGCATTTTTTTGATACTGTGGATAGTCTCTCGAAAGCGGTAATCCACTAGCTGTTTATCTTCAGAGAAACTGCCAAAGGTATCTTGAAGTTGCTGATGTGAGTCTAATTGTGACGAGGCATTGGCTACCTTAAGCGAGTCATAGTGACTCTTGCCAAATGCTCACCATAATACACTTTTTTAGATACTGTGGTCAGTCTGCCCGAAGCAATACGCCACTAGTTCTTTAATTTAAGACAACCATCGTTACTCTTGCTAGGATTTACTTGACGTTGCTGATTAAATTTTAATTGTGACGAGGCATTGGCAACCTTACCAGAGTCATAGTGATTCCTGGCAGTTCCTCACCAAAATACGCATTTTTTAGATACTGTGGAAAGTCTCTCCAAAGCGGTAATCCACTAGCTGTTTATCTTCAGAGAAACTGCCAGAGGTTTCTTGAAGTTGCTGAAGTGAGTCTAATTATGACGAGGCATTGGCTACCTTAAGCGAGTCATAGCGACTCTTGCCAAATGCTCACCATAATAGACATTTTTTAGATACTGTGGCCAGTCTGCCCGAAGCAATACGCCACTAGTTCTTTAATTTAAGACAACCATCGTTACTCTTGCTAGGAGTTACTTGATGTTAATGATTAAATTTTAATTGTGACGAGGCATTGGCAACCTTACGAGAGTCATAGTAATTCCTGGCAGTTCCTCACGAAAATACGCATTTTTTTGATACTGTGGATAGTCTCTCGAAAGCGGTAATCCACTAGCTGTTTATCTTCAGAGAAACTGCCAGAGGTATCTTGAAGTTGCTGATGTGAGTCTAATTGTGACGAGGCATTGGCTACCTTAAGAGAGTCATAGTGACTCTTGCCAAATGCTCACCATAATAGACATTTTTTAGATACTGTGGTCAGTCTGCCCGAAGCAATACGCCACTAGTTCTTTAATTTAAGACAACCATCGTTACTCTTGCTAGGAGTTACTTGATGTTGCTGATTAAATTTTAATTGTGACGAGGCATTGGCAACCTTACGAGAGTCATAGTGATTCCTGGCAGTTCCTCACCAAAATACGCATTTTTTAGATACTGTGGAAAGTCTCTCCAAAGCGGTAACCCACTAGCTGTTTATCTTAAGAGAAACTGCCAGAGGTTTCTTGAAGTTGCTGCCGTGAGTCTAATTGTGACGATGTATTGGCTACCTTAAGAGAGTCATAGTGACTCTTACCAAATGCTCACCATAATAGATATTTTTTAGATACTGTGGCCAGTCTGCCCGAAGTATTACGCAATTAGTTGTTTAATTTAAGACAACCACCATTACTCTTGCTAGGAGGTACTTGATATTGCTGATTAAATTTTAATTGTGATGAAGCATTTGCAACCTTACTAGAGTCATAGTGATTCCTGGCAGTTCCTCACGAAAATACGCATTTTTTTTGATACTGTGGAAAGTCTCTCGAAAGCGGTAATCCACTAGCTGTTTATCTTCCGAGAAACTGCCAGAGGTATCTTGAAGTTGCTGATGTGAGTCTAATTGTGACGAGGCATTGGCAACCTTAAGCGAGTCATAGTGACTCTTGCCAAATGCTCACCATAATAGACATTTTTTAGATACTGTGGTCAGTCTGCCCGAAGCAATACGCCACTAGTTCTTTAATTTAAGACAACCATCGTTACTCTTGCTAGGATTTACTTGACGTTGCTGATTAAATTTTAATTGTGACGAGGCATTGGCAACCTTACGAGATTCATAGTGATTCCTGGCAGTTCCTCACCAAAATACGCATTTCTTAGATACTGTGGAAAGTCTCTCCAAAGCGGTAAACCACTACCTGTTTATCTTAAGTGAAATTGCCAGAGGTTTCTTGAAGTCGCTGATGTGTGTCTAATTGTGACGAGGCATTGGCTACCTTAAGCGAGTCATAGCGACTCTTGCCAAATGCTCACCATAATAGACATTTTTTAGATACTGTGGCCAGTCTGCCCGAAGCAATACGCCACTAGTTCTTTAATTTAAGACAACCATCGTTAATCTTGCTAGGAGTTACTTGATCTTGCTGATTAAATTTTAATTGTGACGAGGCATTGGCAACCTTACCAGAGTCATAGTGATTCCTGGCAGTTCCTCACCAAAATACGCATTTTTTAGATACTGTGGAAAATCTCTCCAAAGCGGTAATCCACTAGCTGTTTATCTTCAGAGAAACTGCCAGAGGTTTCTTGAAGTTGCTGAAGTGAGTCTAATTATGACGAGGCATTGGCTACCTTAAGCGAGTCATAGCGACTCTTGCCAAATGCTCACCATAATAGACATTTTTTAGATACTGTGGCCAGTCTGCCCGAAGCAATACGCCACTAGTTCTATAATTTAAGACAACCATCGTTACTCTTGCTAGGAGTTACTTGATGTTGCTGATTAAATTTTAATTGTGACGAGGCATTGGCAACCTTACGAGAGTCATAGTGATTCCTGGCAGTTCCTCACGAAAATACGCATTTTTTTGATACTGTGGATAGTCTCTCGAAAGCGGTAATCCACTAGCTGTTTATCTTCAGAGAATCTGCCAGAGGTATCTTGAAGTTGCTGATGTGAGTCTAATTGTGACGAGGCATTGGCTACCTTAAGCGAGTCATAGTGACTCTTGCCAAATGCTCACCATAATAGACATTTTTTAGATACTGTGGTCAGTCTGCCCGAAGCAATACGCCACTAGTTCTTTAATTTAAGACAACCATCGTTACTCTTGCTAGGATTTACTTGACGTTGCTGATTAAATTTTAATTGTGATGAGGCATTGGCAACCTTACAAGATTCATAGTGATTCCTGGCAGTTCCTCACCAAAATACGCATTTCTTAGATACTGTGGAAAGTCTCTCCAAAGCGGTAATCCACTAGCTGTTTATCTTAAGAGAAATTGCCAGAGGTTTCTTGAAGTCGCTGATGTGTGTCTAATTGTGACGAGGCATTGGCTACCTTAAGCGAGTCATAGCGACTCTTGCCAAATGCTCACCATAATAGACATTTTTTAGATACTGTGTCCAGTCTGCCCGAAGCAATACGCCACTAGTTCTTTAATTTAAGACAACCATCGTTACTCTTGCTAGGAGTTACTTGATGTTGCTGATTAAATTTTAATTGTGACGAGGCATTGGCAACCTTACGAGATTCATAGTGATTCCTGGCAGTTCCTCACGAAAATACGCATTTTTTTGATACTGTGGATAGTCTCTCGAAAGCGGTAATCCACTAGCTGTTTATCTTCAGAGAAACTGCCAAAGGTATCTTGAAGTTGCTGATGTGAGTCTAATTGTGACGAGGCATTGGCTACCTTAAGCGAGTCATAGTGACTCTTGCCAAATGCTCACCATAATAGACTTTTTTAGATACTGTGGTCAGTCTGCCCGAAGCAATACGCCACTAGTTCTTTAATTTAAGACAACCATCGTTACTCTTGCTAGGATTTACTTGACGTTGCTGATTAAATTTTAATTGTGACGAGGCATTGGCAACCTTACGAGATTCATAGTGATTCCTGGCAGTTCCTCACCAAAATACACACTTCTTAGATACTGTGGAAAGTCTCTCCAAAGCGGTAATCCACTAGCTGTTTATCTTATGAGGAATTGCCAGAGGTTTCTTGAAGTCGCTGATGTGTGTCTAATTGTGACGAGGCATTGGCTACCTTAAGCGAGTCATAGCGACTCTTGCCAAATGCTCACCATAATAGATATTTTTTAGATACTGTGGCCAGTCTGCCCGAAGCAATACGCCACTATTTGTTTAATTTAAGACAACCATCGTTAATCTTGCTAGGAGTTACTTGATGTTGGTGATTTAATTTTAATTGTGACGAGGCATTGGCAACCTTACCAGAGTCACAGTGATTCCTGGCAGTTCCTCACCAAAATACGCATTTTTTAGATACTGTGGAAGGTCTCTCCAAAGCGGTAATCCACTAGCTGTTTATCTTCAGAGAAACTGCCAGAGGTTTCTTGAAGTCGCTGATGTGAGTCTAATTATGACGAGGCATTGGCTACCTTAAGCGAGTCATAGCGACTCTTGCCAAATCCTCACCATAATAGACATTTTTTAGATACTGTGGCCAGTCTGCCCGAAGCAATACGCCACTAGTTCTTTAATTTAAGACAACCATCGTTACTCTTGCTAGGAGTTACTTGATGTTGCTGATTAAATTTTAATTGTGACCAGGCATTGGCAACCTTACGAGAGTCATAGTGATTCCTGGCAGTTCCTCACGAAAATACGCATTTTTTTGATACTGTGGATAGTCTCTCGAAAGCGGTAATCCACTAGCTGTTTATCTTCAGAGAAACTGTTAGAGGTATCTTGAAGTTGCTGATGTGAGTCTAATTGTGACGAGGCATTGGCTACCTTAAGAGAGTCATAGTGACTCTTGCCAAATGCTCACCATAATAGACATTTTTTAGATACTGTGGTCAGTCTGCCCGAAGCAATACGCCACTAGTTCTTTAATTTAAGACAACCATCGTTACTCTTGCTAGGATTTACTTGACGTTGCTGATTAAATTTCAATTGTGACGAGGCATTGGCAACCTTACAAGATTCATAGTGATTCCTGGCAGTTCCTCACCAAAATACGCATTTCTTAGATACTGTGGAAAGTCTCTCCAAAGCGGTAATCCACTAGCTGTTTATCTTAAGAGAAATTGCCAGAGGTTTCTTGAAGTCGCTGATGTGTGTCTAATTGTGACGAGGCATTGGCTACCTTAAGCGAGTCATAGCGACTCTTGCCAAATGCTCACCATAATAGACATTTTTTAGATACTGTGTCCAGTCTGCCCGAAGCAATACGCCACTAGTTCTTTAATTTAAGACAACCATCGTTACTCTTGCTAGGAGTTACTTGATGTTGCTGATTAAATTTTAATTGTGATGAGGCATTGGCAACCTTACGAGATTCATAGTGATTCCTGGCAGTTCCTCAAGAAAATACGCATTTTTTTGATACTGTGGATAGTCTCTCGAAAGCGGTAATCCACTAGCTGTTTATCTTCAGAGAAACTGCCAAAGGTATCTTGAAGTTGCTGATGTGAGTCTAATTGTGACGAGGCATTGGCTACCTTAAGCGAGTCATAGTGACTCTTGCTAAATGCTCACCATAATACACTTTTTTAGATACTGTGGTCAGTCTGCCCGAAGCAATACGCCACTAGTTCTTTAATTTAAGACAACCATCGTTACTCTTGCTAGGATTTACTTGACGTTGCTGATTAAATTTTAATTGTGACGAGGCATTGGCAACCTTACGAGATTCATAGTGATTCCTGGCAGTTCCTCACCAAAATACGCACTTCTTAGATACTGTGGAAAGTCTCTCCAAAGCGGTAATCCACTAGCTGTTTATCTTAAGAGAAATTGCCAGAGGTTTCTTGAAGTCGCTGATGTGAGTCTAATTGTGTCGAGGCATTGGCTACCTTAAGAGAGTCATAGTGACTTTTGCCAAATGCTCACCATAATAGACATTTTTTAGATACTGTGGCCAGTCTGCCCGAAGCGATACGCCACTATTTGTTTAATTTAAGACAACCATCGTTAATCTTGCTAGGAGTTACTTGACGTTGCTGATTAAATTTTAATTGTGACGAGGCATTGGCAACCTTACGAGATTCATAGTGATTCCTGGCAGTTCCTCACCAAAATACACACTTCTTAGATACTGTGGAAAGTCTCTCCAAAGCGGTAATCCACTAGCTGTTTATCTTAAGAGAAATTGCCAGAGGTTTCTTGAAGTCGCTGATGTGTGTCTAATTGTGACGAGGCATTGGCTACCTTAAGCGAGTCATAGCGACTCTTGCCAAATGCTCACTATAATAGATATTTTTTAGATACTGTGGCCAGTCTGCCCGAAGCAATACGCCACTAGATCTTTAATTTCAGACAACCATCGTTAATCTTGCTAGGAGTTACTTGATGTTGCTGATTAAATTTTAATTGTGACGAGGCATTGGCAACCTTACCAGAGTCACAGTGATTCCTGGCAGTTCCTCACCAAAATACGCATTTTTTAGATACTGTGGAAGGTCTCTCCAAAGCGGTAATCCACTAGCTGTTTATCTTCAGAGAAACTGCCAGAGGTTTCTTGAAGTCGCTGATGTGAGTCTAATTATGACGAGGCATTGGCTACCTTAAGCGAGTCATAGCGACTCTTGCCAAATGCTCACCATAATAGACATTTTTTAGATACTGTGGCCAGTCTGCCCGAAGCAATACGCCACTAGTTCTTTAATTTAAGACAACCATCGTTACTCTTGCTAGGAGTTACTTGATGTTGCTGATTAAATTTTAATTGTGACGAGGCATTGGCAACCTTACGAGAGTCATAGTGATTCCTGGCAGTTCCTCACGAAAATACGCATTTTTTTGATACTGTGGATAGTCTCTCGAAAGCGGTAATCCACTAGCTGTTTATCTTCAGAGAATCTGCCAGAGGTATCTTGAAGTTGCTGATGTGAATCTAATTGTGACGAGGCATTGGCTACCTTAAGCGAGTCATAGTGACTCTTGCCAAATGCTCACCATAATAGACATTTTTTAGATACTGTGGTCAGTCTGCCCGAAGCAATACGCCACTAGTTCTTTAATTTAAGACAACCATCGTTACTCTTGCTAGGATTTACTTGACGTTGCTGATTAAATTTTAATTGTGATGAGGCATTGGCAACCTTACAAGATTCATAGTGATTCCTGGCAGTTCCTCACCAAAATACGCATTTCTTAGATACTGTGGGAAGTCTCTCCAAAGCGGTAATCCACTAGCTGTTTATCTTAAGAGAATTGCCAGAGGTTTCTTGAAGTCGCTGATGTGTGTCTAATTGTGACGAGGCATTGGCTACCTTAAGCGAGTCATAGCGACTCTTGCCAAATGCTCACCATAATAGACATTTTTTAGATACTGTGTCCAGTCTGCCCGAAGCAATACGCCACTAGTTCTTTAATTTAAGACAACCATCGTTACTCTTGCTAGGAGTTACTTGATGTTGCTGATTAAATTTTAATTGTGATGAGGCATTGGCAACCTTACGAGATTCATAGTGATTCCTGGCAGTTCCTCAAGAAAATACGCATTTTTTTGATACTGTGGATAGTCTCTCGAAAGCGGTAATCCACTAGCTGTTTATCTTCAGAGAAACTGCCAAAGGTATCTTGAAGTTGCTGATGTGAGTCTAATTGTGACGAGGCATTGGCTACCTTAAGCGAGTCATAGTGACTCTTGCCAAATGCTCACCATAATAGACTTTTTTAGATACTGTGGTCAGTCTGCCGAAGCAATACGCCACTAGTTCTTTAATTTAAGACAACCATCGTTACTCTTGCTAGGATTTACTTGACGTTGCTGATTAAATTTTAATTGTGACGAGGCATTGGCAACCTTACGAGATTCATAGTGATTCCTGGCAGTTCCTCACCAAAATACGCACTTCTTAGATACTGTGGAAAGTCTCTCCAAAGCGGTAATCCACTAGCTCTTTATCTTAAGAGAAATTGCCAGAGGTTTCTTGAAGTCGCTGATGTGAGTCTAATTGTGTCGAGGCATTGGCTACCTTAAGAGAGTCATAGTGACTTTTGCCAAATGCTCACCATAATAGACATTTTTTAGATACTGTGGCCAGTCTGCCCGAAGCGATACGCCACTATTTGTTTAATTTAAGACAACCATCGTTAATCTTGCTAGGAGTTACTTGATGTTGGTGATTTAATTTTAATTGTGATGAGGCATTGGCAACCTTACGAGAGTCATAGTGATTCCTGGCAGTTCCTCACGAAAATACGCATTTTTTAGATACTGTGGAAAGTCTCTCCAAAGCGGTAATCCACTAGCTGTTTATCTTCAGAGAAACTACCAGAGGTTTCTTCAAGTTGCTGACGTGAGTCTAATTGTAACGAGGCATTGGCGACCTTAAGAGAGTCATAGTGACTTTTGCCAAATGCTCACCATAATAGACATTTTTTAGATACTGTGGCCAGTCTGCCCGAAGCGATACGCCACTAGTTGTTTAATTTAAGACAACCATCGTTACTCTTGCTAGGAGTTACTTGATGTTGCTGATTAAATTTTAATTGTGACGAGGCATTGGCAACCTTACGAGAGTCATAGTGATTCCTGGCAGTTCCTCACGAAAATACGCATTTTTTTGATACTGTGGATAGTCTCTCGAAAGCGGTAATCCACTAGCTGTTTATCTTCAGAGAAACTGCCAGAGGTATCTTGAAGTTGCTGATGTGAGTCTAATTGTGACGAGGCATTGGCTACCTTAAGCGAGTCATAGTGACTCTTGCCAAATGCTCACCATAATAGACATTTTTTAGATACTGTAGTCAGTCTGCCCGAAGCAATACGCCACTAGTTCTTTAATTTAAGACAACCATCGTTACTCTTGCTAGGATTTACTTGACGTTGCTGATTAAATTTTAATTGTGACGAGGCATTGGCAACCTTACGAGATTCATAGTGATTCCTGGCAGTTCCTCACCAAAATACGCATTTCTTAGATACTGTGGAAAGTCTCTCCAAAGCGGTAATCCACTACCTGTTTATCTTAAGAGAAATTGCCAGAGGTTTCTTGAAGTCGCTGATGTGTGTCTAATTGTGACGAGGCATTGGCTACCTTAAGCGAGTCATAGCGACTCTTGCCAAATGCTCACCATAATAGACATTTTTTAGATACTGTGGCCAGTCTGCCCGAAGCAATACGCCACTAGTTCTTTAATTTAAGACAACCATCGTTAATCTTGCTAGGAGTTACTTGATGTTGCTGATTAAATTTTAATTGTGACGAGGCATTGGCAACCTTACCAGAGTCATAGTGATTCCTGGCAGTTCCTCACCAAAATACGCATTTTTTAGATACTGTGGAAAGTCTCTCCAAAGCGGTAATCCACTAGCTGTTTATCTTCAGAGAAACTGCCAGAGGTTTCTTGAAGTTGCTGAAGTGAGTCTAATTATGACGAGGCATTGGCTACCTTAAGCGAGTCATAGCGACTCTTGCCAATTGCTCACCATAATAGACATTCTTTAGATACTGTGGCCAGTCTGCCCGAAGCAATACGCCACTAGTTCTTTAATTTAAGACAACCATCGTTACTCTTGCTAGGAGTTACTTGATGTTGCTGATTAAATTTTAATTGTGACGAGGCATTGGCAACCTTACGAGAGTCATAGTGATTCCTGGCAGTTCCTCACGAAAATACGCATTTTTTTGATACTGTGGATAGTCTCTCGAAAGCGGTAATCCACTAGCTGTTTATCTTCAGAGAATCTGCCAGAGGTATCTTGAAGTTGCTGATGTGAGTCTAATTGTGACGAGGCATTGGCTACCTTAAGCGAGTCATAGTGACTCTTGCCAAATGCTCACCATAATAGACATTTTTTAGATACTGTGTCCAGTCTGCCCGAAGCAATACGCCACTAGTTCTTTAATGTAAGACAACCATCGTTACTCTTGCTAGGAGTTACTTGATGTTGCTGATTAAATTTTAATTGTGACGAGGCATTGGCAACCTTACGAGAGTCATAGTGATTCCTGGCAGTTCCTCACGAAAATACGCATTTTTTTGATACTGTGGATAGTCTCTCGAAAGCGGTAATCCACTAGCTGTTTATCTACAGAGAAACTGCCAAAGGTATCTTGAAGTTGCTGATGTGAGTCTAATTGTGACGAGGCATTGGCTACCTTAAGCGAGTCATAGTGACTCTTGCCAAATGCTCACCATAATAGACTTTTTTAGATACTGTGGTCAGTCTGCCCGAAGCAATACGCCACTAGTTCTTTAATTTAAGACAACCATCGTTACTCTTGCTAGGATTTACTTGACGTTGCTGATTAAATTTTAATTGTGACGAGGCATTGGCAACCTTACGAGATTCATAGTGATTCCTGGCAGTTCCTCACCAAAATACGCACTTCTTAGATACTGTGGAAAGTCTCTCCAAAGCGGTAATCCACTAGCTGTTTATCTTAAGAGAAATTGCCAGAGGTTTCTTGAAGTCGCTGATGTGTGTCTAATTGTGACGAGGCATTGGCTACCTTAAGCGAGTCATAGCGACTCTTGCCAAATGCTCACCATAATAGATATTTTTTAGATACTGTGGCCAGTCTGCCCGAAGCAATACGCCACTAGATGTTTAATTTAAGACAACCATCGTTAATCTTGCTAGGAGTTACTTGATGTTGCTGATTAAATTTTAATTGTGACGAGGCATTGGCAACCTTACCAGAGTCATAGTGATTCCTGGCAGATCCTCACCAAAATACGCATTTTTTAGATACTGTGGAAGGTCTCTCCAAAGCGGTAATCCACTAGCTGTTTATCTTCAGAGAAACTGCCAGAGGTTTCTTGAAGTCGCTGATGTGAGTCTAATTATGACGAGGCATTGGCTACCTTAAGCGAGTCATAGCGACTCTTGCCAAATCCTCACCATAATAGACATTTTTTAGATACTGTGGCCAGTCTGCCCGAAGCAATACGCCACTAGTTCTTTAATTGAAGACAACCATCGTTACTCTTGCTAGGAGTTACTTGATGTTGCTGATTAAATTTTAATTGTGACCAGGCATTGGCAACCTTACGAGAGTCATAGTGATTCCTGGCAGTTCCTCACGAAAATACGCATTTTTTTGATACTGTGGATAGTCTCTCGAAAGCGGTAATCCACTAGCTGTTTATCTTCAGAGAAACTGCCAGAGGTATCTTGAAGTTGCTGATGTGAGTCTAATTGTGACGAGGCATTGGCTACCTTAAGAGAGTCATAGTGACTCTTGCCAAATGCTCACCATAATAGACATTTTTTAGATACTGTGGTCAGTCTGCCCGAAGCAATACGCCACTAGTTCTTTAATTTAAGACAACCATCGTTACTCTTGCTAGGATTTACTTGACGTTGCTGATTAAATTTCAATTGTGACGAGGCATTGGCAACCTTACGAGATTTATAGTGATTCCTGGCAGTTCCTCACCAAAATACGCATTTCTTAGATACTGTGGAAAGTCTCTCCAAAGCGGTAATCCACTAGCTGTTTATCTTAAGAGAAATTGCCAGAGGTTTCTTGAAGTCGCTGATGTGAGTCTAATTGTGACGAGGCATTGGCTACATTAAGCGAGTCATAGCGACTCTTGCCAAATGCTCACCATAATAGACATTTTTTAGATACTGTGGCCAGTCTGCCCGAAGCAATACGCCACTAGTTCTTTAATTTAAGACAACCATCGTTAATCTTGCTAGGAGTTACTTGATGTTGCTGATTAAATTTTAATTCTGACGAGGCATTGGCAACCTCACCAGAGTCATAGTGATTCCTGGCAGTTCCTCACCAAAATACGCATTTTTTAGATACTGTGGAAAGTCTCTCCAAAGCGGTAATCCACTAGCAGTTTATCTTCAGAGAAGCTGCCAGAGGTTTCTTCAAGTTGCTGACGTGAGTCTAATTGTAACGAGGCATTGGCTACCTTAAGAGAGTCATAGTGACTTTTGCCAAATGCTCACCATAATAGACATTTTTTAGATACTGTGGCCAGTCTGCCCGAAGCAATACGCCACTAGTTCTTTAATTTAAGACAACCATCGTTAATCTTGCTAGGAGTTACTTGATGTTGCTGATTAAATTTTAATTGTGACGAGGCATTGGCAACCTTACGAGAGTCATAGTGATTCCTGGCAGTTCCTCACCGAAATACGCATTTTTTAGGTACTGTGGAAAGTCTCTCCAAAGCGGTAATCCACTAGCTGTTTATCTTCAGAGAAACTGCCAGAGGTTTCTTGAAGTTGCTGACGTGAGTCTAATTGTGACGATGCATTGGCTACCTTAAGAGAGTCATAGTGACTCTTGCCAAATGCTCACCATAATAGACATTTTTTAGATACTGTGGCCAGTCTGCCCGAAGCATTACGCAATTAGTTGTTTAATTTAAGACAACCGACGTTACTCTTGCTAGGAGTTACTTGATATTGCTGATTAAATTTTAAATGTGATGAAACATTGGCAACCTTACGAGAGTCATAGTGACACTTGCCAAATGCTCACCATAATAGACATTTTTTAGATACTGTCTCCAGTCTGCCCGAAGCATTACGCAATTAGTTGTTTAATTTAAGACAACCACCGTTACTCTTGCTAGGAGTTACTTGATATTGCTGATTAAATTTTAATTGTGATGAGGCATTGGCCACCTTTACAGAGTCATAGTGATTCCTGGCAGTTCCTCACCAAAATACGCATTTTTTAGATACTGTGGAAAGTCTCTCCAAAGCGGTAATCCACTAGCTGTTTATCTTCAGAGAAACTGCCAGAGGTTTCTTGAAGTTGCTGATGTGAGTCTAATTATGACGAGGCGTTGGCTACCTTAAGCGAGTCATAGCGACTCTTGCCAAATGCTCACCATAATAGACATTTTTTAGATACTGTGGCCAGCCTGCCCGAAGCAATACGCCACTAGTTCTTTAATTTAAGACAACCACCATTACTCTTGCTAGGAGGTACTTGATATTGCTGATTAAATTTTAATTGTGACGAAGCATTGGCAACCTTACGAGAGTCATAGTGATTCCTGGCAGTTCCTCACGAAAATACGCATTTTTTTGATACTGTGGAAAGTCTCTCGAAAGCGGTAATCCACTAGCTGTTTATCTTCAGAGAAACTGCCAGAGGTATCTTGAAGTTGCTGATGTGAGTCTAATTGTGACGAGGCATTGGCTACCTTAAGCGAGTCATAGTGACTCTTGCCAAATGCTCACCATAATAGACATTTTTTAGATACTGTGGTCAGTCTGCCCGAAGCAATACGCCACTAGTTCTTTAATTTAAGACAACCATCGTTACTCTTGCTAGGATTTACTTGACGTTGCTGATTAAATTTTAATTGTGACGAGGCATTGGCAACCTTACGAGATTCATAGTGATTCCTGGCAGTTCCTCACGAAAATACGCATTTCTTAGATACTGTGGAAAGTCTCTCCAAAGCGGTAATCCACTAGCTGTTTATCTTAAGAGAAATTGCCAGAGGTTTCTTGAAGTCGCTGATGTGTGTCTAATTGTGACGAGGCATTGGCTACCTTAAGCGAGTCATAGCGACTCTTGCCAAATGCTCACCATAATAGACATTTTTTAGATACTGTGTCCAGTCTGCCCGAAGCAATACGCCACTAGTTCTCTAATTTAAGACAACCATCGTTAATCTTGCGAGTAGTTACTTGATGTTGCTGATTAAATTTTAATTGTGACAAGGCATTGGCAACCTTACCAGAGTCATAGTGATTCCTGGCAGTTCCTCACCAAAATACGCATTTTTTAGATACTGTGGAAAGTCTCTCCAAAGCGGTAATCCACTAGCTGTTTATCTTCAGAGAAACTGCCAGAGGTTTCTTGAAGTTGCTGAAGTGAGTCTAATTATGACGAGGCATTGGCTACCTTAAGCGAGTCATAGCGACTCTTGCCAAATGCTCACCATAATAGACATTTTTTAGATACTGTGGCCAGTCTGCCCGAAGCAATACGCCACTAGTTCTTTAATTTAAGACAACCATCGTTACTCTTGCTAGGAGTTACTTGATGTTGCTGATTAAATTTTAATTGTGACCAGGCATTGGCAACCTTACGAGAGTCATAGTGATTCCTGGCAGTTCCTCACGAAAATACGCATTTTTTTGATACTGTGGATAGTCTCTCGAAAGCGGTAATCCACTAGCTGTTTATCTTCAGAGAAACTGCCAGAGGTATCTTGAAGTTGCTGATGTGAGTCTAATTGTGACGAGGCATTGGCTACCTTAAGAGAGTCATAGTGACTCTTGCCAAATGCTCACCATAATAGACATTTTTTAGATACTGTGGTCAGTCTGCCCGAAGCAATACGCCACTAGTTCTTTAATTTAAGACAACCATCGTTACTCTTGCTAGGATTTACTTGACGTTGCTGATTAAATTTCAATTGTGACGAGGCATTGGCAACCTTACGAGATTTATAGTGATTCCTGGCAGTTCCTCACCAAAATACGCATTTCTTAGATACTGTGGAAAGTCTCTCCAAAGCGGTAATCCACTAGCTGTTTATCTTAAGAGAAATTGCCAGAGGTTTCTTGAAGTCGCTGATGTGAGTCTAATTGTGACGAGGCATTGGCTACATTAAGCGAGTCATAGCGACTCTTGCCAAATGCTCACCATAATAGACATTTTTTAGATACTGTGGCCAGTCTGCCCGAAGCAATACGCCACTAGTTCTTTAATTTAAGACAACCATCGTTAATCTTGCTAGGAGTTACTTGATGTTGCTGATTAAATTTTAATTCTGACGAGGCATTGGCAACCTCACCAGAGTCATAGTGATTCCTGGCAGTTCCTCACCAAAATACGCATTTTTTAGATACTGTGGAAAGTCTCTCCAAAGCGGTAATCCACTAGCAGTTTATCTTCAGAGAAGCTGCCAGAGGTTTCTTCAAGTTGCTGACGTGAGTCTAATTGTAACGAGGCATTGGCTACCTTAAGAGAGTCATAGTGACTTTTGCCAAATGCTCACCATAATAGACATTTTTTAGATACTGTGGCCAGTCTGCCCGAAGCAATACGCCACTAGTTCTTTAATTTAAGACAACCATCGTTAATCTTGCTAGGAGTTACTTGATGTTGCTGATTAAATTTTAATTGTGACGAGGCATTGGCAACCTTACGAGAGTCATAGTGATTCCTGGCAGTTCCTCACCGAAATACGCATTTTTTAGGTACTGTGGAAAGTCTCTCCAAAGCGGTAATCCACTAGCTGTTTATCTTCAGAGAAACTGCCAGAGGTTTCTTGAAGTTGCTGACGTGAGTCTAATTGTGACGATGCATTGGCTACCTTAAGAGAGTCATAGTGACTCTTGCCAAATGCTCACCATAATAGACATTTTTTAGATACTGTGGCCAGTCTGCCCGAAGCATTACGCAATTAGTTGTTTAATTTAAGACAACCGACGTTACTCTTGCTAGGAGTTACTTGATATTGCTGATTAAATTTTAAATGTGATGAAACATTGGCAACCTTACGAGAGTCATAGTGACACTTGCCAAATGCTCACCATAATAGACATTTTTTAGATACTGTCTCCAGTCTGCCCGAAGCATTACGCAATTAGTTGTTTAATTTAAGACAACCACCGTTACTCTTGCTAGGAGTTACTTGATATTGCTGATTAAATTTTAATTGTGATGAGGCATTGGCCACCTTTACAGAGTCATAGTGATTCCTGGCAGTTCCTCACCAAAATACGCATTTTTTAGATACTGTGGAAAGTCTCTCCAAAGCGGTAATCCACTAGCTGTTTATCTTCAGAGAAACTGCCAGAGGTTTCTTGAAGTTGCTGATGTGAGTCTAATTATGACGAGGCGTTGGCTACCTTAAGCGAGTCATAGCGACTCTTGCCAAATGCTCACCATAATAGACATTTTTTAGATACTGTGGCCAGCCTGCCCGAAGCAATACGCCACTAGTTCTTTAATTTAAGACAACCACCATTACTCTTGCTAGGAGGTACTTGATATTGCTGATTAAATTTTAATTGTGACGAAGCATTGGCAACCTTACGAGAGTCATAGTGATTCCTGGCAGTTCCTCACGAAAATACGCATTTTTTTGATACTGTGGAAAGTCTCTCGAAAGCGGTAATCCACTAGCTGTTTATCTTCAGAGAAACTGCCAGAGGTATCTTGAAGTTGCTGATGTGAGTCTAATTGTGACGAGGCATTGGCTACCTTAAGCGAGTCATAGTGACTCTTGCCAAATGCTCACCATAATAGACATTTTTTAGATACTGTGGTCAGTCTGCCCGAAGCAATACGCCACTAGTTCTTTAATTTAAGACAACCATCGTTACTCTTCCTAGGATTTACTTGACGTTGCTGATTAAATTTTAATTGTGACGAGGCATTGGCAACCTTACGAGATTCATAGTGATTCCTGGCAGTTCCTCACGAAAATACGCATTTCTTAGATACTGTGGAAAGTCTCTCCAAAGCGGTAATCCACTAGCTGTTTATCTTAAGAGAAATTGCCAGAGGTTTCTTGAAGTCGCTGATGTGTGTCTAATTGTGACGAGGCATTGGCTACCTTAAGCGAGTCATAGCGACTCTTGCCAAATGCTCACCATAATAGACATTTTTTAGATACTGTGTCCAGTCTGCCCGAAGCAATACGCCACTAGTTCTCTAATTTAAGACAACCATCGTTAATCTTGCGAGTAGTTACTTGATGTTGCTGATTAAATTTTAATTGTGACAAGGCATTGGCAACCTTACCAGAGTCATAGTGATTCCTGGCAGTTCCTCACCAAAATACGCATTTTTTAGATACTGTGGAAAGTCTCTCCAAAGCGATAATCCACTAGCTGTTTATCTTCAGAGAAACTGCCAGAGGTTTCTTGAAGTTGCTGAAGTGAGTCTAATTATGACGAGGCATTGGCTACCTTAAGCGAGTCATAGCGACTCTTGCCAAATGCTCACCATAATAGACATTTTTTAGATACTGTGGCCAGTCTGCCCGAAGCAATACGCCACTAGTTCTTTAATTTAAGACAACCATCGTTACTCTTGCTAGGAGTTACTTGATGTTGCTAATTAAATTTTAATTGTGACGAGGCATTGGCAACCTTACGAGAGTCATAGTGATTCCTGGCAGTTCCTCACGAAAATACGCATTTTTTTGATACTGTGGATAGTCTCTCGAAAGCGGTAATCCACTAGCTGTTTATCTTCAGAGAAACTGCCAGAGGTATCTTGAAGTTGCTGATGTGAGTCTAATTGTGACGAGGCATTGGCTACCTTAAGCAAATCATAGTGACTCTTGCCAAATGCTCACCATAATAGACATTTTTTAGATACTGTGGTCAGTCTGCCCGAAGCAATACGCCACTAGTTCTTTAATTTAAGACAACCATCGTTACTCTTGCTAGGAGTTACTTGATGTTGCTGATGAAATTTTAATTGTGACGAGGCATTGGCAACCTTACGAGAGTCATAGTGATTCCTGGCAGTTCCTCACCAAAATACGCATTTTTTAGATACTGTGGAAAGTCTCTCCAAAGCGGTAACCCACTAGCTGTTTATCTTAAGAGAAACTGCCAGAGGTTTCTTGAAGTTGCTGCCGTGAGTCTAATTGTGACGATGCATTGGCTACCTTAAGAGAGTCATAGTGACTCTTACCAAATGCTCACCATAATAGATATTTTTTAGATACTGTGGCCAGTCTGCCCGAAGTATTACGCAATTAGTTGTTTAATTTAAGACAACCACCATTACTCTTGCTAGGAGGTACTTGATATTGCTGATTAAATTTTAATTGTGACGAAGCATTGGCAACCTTACTAGAGTCATAGTGATTCCTGGCAGTTCCTCACGAAAATACGCATTTTTTTGATACTGTGGAAAGTCTCTCGAAAGCGGTAATCCACTAGCTGTTTATCTTCAGAGAAACTGCCAGAGGTATCTTGAAGTTGCTGATGTGAGTCTAATTGTGACGAGGCATTGGCTACCTTAAGCGAGTCATAGTGACTCTTGCCAAATGCTCACCATAATAGACATTTTTTAGATACTGTGGTCAGTCTGCCCGAAGAAATACGCCACTAGTTCTTTAATTTAAGACAACCATCGTTACTCTTGCTAGGATTTACTTGACGTTGCTGATTAAATTTTAATTGTGACGAGGCATTGGCAACCTTACGAGATTCATAGTGATTCCTGGCAGTTCCTCACCAAAATACGCATTTCTTAGATACTGTGGAAAGTCTCTCCAAAGCGGTAATCCACTACCTGTTTATCTTAAGAGAAATTGCCAGAGGTTTCTTGAAGTCGCTTATGTGTGTCTAATTGTGACGAGGCATTGGCTACCTTAAGCGAGTCATAGCGACTCTTGCCAAATGCTCACCATAATAGACATTTTTTAGATACTGTGGCCAGTCTGCCCGAAGCAATACGCCACTAGTTCTTTAATTTAAGACAACCATCGTTAATCTTGCTAGGAGTTACTTGATGTTGCTGATTAAATTTTAATTGTGACGAGGCATTGGCAACCTTACCAGAGTCATAGTGATTCCTGGCAGTTCCTCACCAAAATACGCATTTTTTAGATACTGTGGAAAGTCTCTCCAAAGCGGTAATCCACTAGCTGTTTATCTTCAGAGAAACTGCCAGGGGTTTCTTGAAGTTGCTGAAGTGAGTCTAATTATGACGAGGCATTGGCTACCTTAAGCGAGTCATAGCGACTCTTGCCAAATGCTCACCATAATAGACATTTTTTAGATACTGTGGCCAGTCTGCCCGAAGCAATACGCCACTAGTTCTATAATTTAAGACAACCATCGTTACTCTTGCTAGGAGTTACTTGATGTTGCTGATTAAATTTTAATTGTGACGAGGCATTGGCAACCTTACGAGAGTCATAGTGATTCCTGGCAGTTCCTCACGAAAATACGCATTTTTTTGATACTGTGGATAGTCTCTCGAAAGCGGTAATCCACTAGCTGTTTATCTTCAGAGAATCTGCCAGAGGTATCTTGAAGTTGCTGATGTGAGTCTAATTGTGACGAGGCATTGGCTACCTTAAGCGAGTCATAGTGACTCTTGCCAAATGCTCACCATAATAGACATTTTTTAGATACTGTGGTCAGTGTGCCCGAAGCAATACGCCACTAGTTCTTTAATTTAAGACAACCATCGTTACTCTTGCTAGGATTTACTTGACGTTGCTGATTAAATTTTAATTGTGACGAGGCATTGGCAACCTTACGAGATTCATAGTGATTCCTGGCAGTTCCTCACCAAAATACGCATTTCTTAGATACTGTGGAAAGTCTCTCCAAAGCGGTAATCCACTAGCTGTTTATCTTAAGAGAAATTGCCAGAGGTTTCTTGAAGTCGCTTATGTGTGTCTAATTGTGACGAGGCATTGGCTACCTTAAGCGAGTCATAGCGACTCTTGCCAAATGCTCACCATAATAGACATTTTTTAGATACTGTGGCCAGTCTGCCCGAAGCAATACGCCACTAGTTCTTTAATTTAAGACAACCATCGTTAATCTTGCTAGGAGTTACTTGATGTTGCTGATTAAATTTTAATTGTGACGAGGCATTGGCAACCTTACCAGAGTCATAGTGATTCCTGGCAGTTCCTCACCAAAATACGCATTTTTTAGATACTGTGGAAAGTCTCTCCAAAGCGGTAATCCACTAGCTGTTTATCTTCAGAGAAACTGCCAGGGGTTTCTTGAAGTTGCTGAAGTGAGTCTAATTATGACGAGGCATTGGCTACCTTAAGCGAGTCATAGCGACTCTTGCCAAATGCTCACCATAATAGACATTTTTTAGATACTGTGGCCAGTCTGCCCGAAGCAATACGCCACTAGTTCTATAATTTAAGACAACCATCGTTACTCTTGCTAGGAGTTACTTGATGTTGCTGATTAAATTTTAATTGTGACGAGGCATTGGCAACCTTACGAGAGTCATAGTGATTCCTGGCAGTTCCTCACGAAAATACGCATTTTTTTGATACTGTGGATAGTCTCTCGAAAGCGGTAATCCACTAGCTGTTTATCCTCAGAGAAACTGCCAGAGGTATCTTGAAGTTGCTGATGTGAGTCTAATTGTGACGAGGCATTGGCTACCTTAAGAGAGTCATAGTGACTCTTGCCAAATGCTCACCATAATAGACATTTTTTAGATACTGTGGTCAGTCTGCCCGAAGCAATACGCCACTAGTACTTTAATTTAAGACAACCATCGTTACTCTTGCTAGGATTTACTTGACGTTGCTGATTAAATTTCAATTGTGACGAGGCATTGGCAACCTTACGAGATTCATAGTGATTCCTGGCAGTTCCTCACCAAAATACGCATTTCTTAGATACTGTGGAAAGTCTCTCCAAAGCGGTAATCCACTAGCTGTTTATCTTAAGAGAAATTGCCAGAGGTTTCTTGAAGTCGCTGATGTGAGTCTAATTGTGACGAGGCATTGGCTACATTAAGCGAGTCATAGCGACTCTTGCCAAATGCTCACCATAATAGACATTTTTTAGATACTGTGGCCAGTCTGCCCGAAGCAATACGCCACTAGTTCTATAATTTAAGACAACCATCGTTACTCTTGCTAGGAGTTACTTGATGTTGCTGATTAAATTTTAATTGTGACGAGGCATTGGCAACCTTACGAGAATCATAGTGATTCCTGGCAGTTCCTCACGAAAATACGCATTTTTTTGATACTGTGGATAGTCTCTCGAAAGCGGTAATCCACTAGCTGTTTATCTTCAGAGAATCTGCCAGAGGTATCTTGAAGTTGCTGATGTGAGTCTAATTGTGACGAGGCATTGGCTACCTTAAGCGAGTCATAGTGACTCTTGCCAAATGCTCACCATAATAGACATTTTTTAGATACTGTGGTCAGTGTGCCCGAAGCAATACGCCACTAGTTCTTTAATTTAAGACAACCATCGTTACTCTTGCTAGGATTTACTTGACGTTGCTGATTAAATTTTAATTGTGATGAGGCATTGGCAACCTTACAAGATTCATAGTGATTCCTGGCAGTTCCTCACCAAAATACGCATTTCTTAGATACTGTGGAAAGTGTCTCCAAAGCGGTAAACCACTAGCTGTTTATCTTAAGAGAAATTGCCAGAGGTTTCTTGAAGTCGCTGATGTGTGTCTAATTGTGACGAGGCATTGGCTACCTTAAGCGAGTCATAGCGACTCTTGCCAAATGCTCACCATAATAGACATTTTTTAGATACTGTGGCCAGTCTGCCCGAAGCAATACGCCACTAGTTCTTTAATTTAAGACAACCATCGTTAATCTTGCTAGGAGTTACTTGATGTTGCTGATTAAATTTTAATTGTGACGAGGCATTGGCAACCTTACCAGAGTCATAGTGATTCCTGGCAGTTCCTCACCAAAATACGCATTTTTTAGATACTGTGGAAGGTCTCTCCAAAGCGGTAATCCACTAGCTGTTTATCTTCAGAGAAACTGCCAGAGGTATCTTGAAGTTGCTGATGTGAGTCTAATTGTGACGAGGCATTGGCTACCTTAAGCGAGTCATAGTGACTCTTGCCAAATGCTCACCATAATAGACATTTTTTAGATACTGTGGTCAGTGTGCCCGAAGCAATACGCCACTAGTTCTTTAATTTAAGACAACCATCGTTACTCTTGCTAGGATTTACTTGGCGTTGCTGATTAAATTTTAATTGTGATGAGGCATTGGCAACCTTACAAGATTCATAGTGATTCCTGGCAGTTCCTCACCAAAATACGCATTTCTTAGATACTGTGGAAAGTGTCTCCAAAGCGGTAAACCACTAGCTGTTTATCTTAAGAGAAATTGCCAGAGGTTTCTTGAAGTCGCTGATGTGTGTCTAATTGTGACGAGGCATTGGCTACCTTAAGCGAGTCATAGCGACTCTTGCCAAATGCTCACCATAATAGACATTTTTTAGATACTGTGGCCAGTCTGCCCGAAGCAATACGCCACTAGTTCTTTAATTTAAGACAACCATCGTTACTCTTGCTAGGAGTTACTTGATGTTGCTGATTAAATTTTAATTGTGACGAGGCATTGGCAACCTTACGAGATTCATAGTGATTCCTGGCAGTTCCTCACGAAAATACGCATTTTTTTGATACTGTGGATAGTCTCTCGAAAGCGGTAATCCACTAGCTGTTTATCTTCAGAGAAACTGCCAAAGGTATCTTGAAGTTGCTGATGTGAGTCTAATTGTGACGAGGCATTGGCTACCTTAAGCGAGTCATAGTGACTCTTGCCAAATGCTCACCATAATAGACTTTTTTAGATACTGTGGTCAGTCTGCCCGAAGCAATACGCCACTAGTTCTTTAATTTAAGACAACCATCGTTACTCTTGCTAGGATTTACTTGACGTTGCTGATTAAATTTTAATTGTGACGAGGCATTGGCAACCTTACGAGATTCATAGTGATTCCTGGCAGTTCCTCACCAAAATACGCACTTCTTAGATACTGTGGAAAGTCTCTCCAAAGCGGTAATCCACTAGCTGTTTATCTTAAGAGAAATTGCCAGAGGTTTCTTGAAGTCGCTGATGTGTGTCTAATTGTGACGAGGCATTGGCTACCTTAAGCGAGTCATAGCGACTCTTGCCAAATGCTCACCATAATAGATATTTTTTAGATACTGTGGCCAGTCTGCCCGAAGCAATACGCCACTAGATCTTTAATTTAAGACAACCATCGTTAATCTTGCTAGGAGTTACTTGATGTTGCTGATTAAATTTTAATTGTGACGAGGCATTGGCAACCTTACCAGAGTCATAGTGATTCCTGGCAGTTCCTCACCAAAATACGCATTTTTTAGATACTGTGGAAGGTCTCTCCAAAGCGGTAATCCACTAGCTGTTTATCTTCAGAGAAACTGCCAGAGGTTTCTTAAAGTCGCTGATGTGAGTCTAATTATGACGAGGCATTGGCTACCTTAAGCGAGTCATAGCGACTCTTGCCAAATGCTCATCATAATAGACATTTTTTAGATACTGTGGCCAGTCTGCCCGAAGCAATACGCCACTAGTTCTTTAATTTAAGACAACCATTGTTACTCTTGCTAGGAGTTACTTGATGTTGCTGATTAAATTTTAATTGTGACGAGGCATTGGCAACCTTACGAGAGTCATAGTGATTCCTGGCAGTTCCTCACGAAAATACGCATTTTTTTGATACTGTGGATAGTCTCTCGAAAGCGGTAATCCACTAGCTGTTTATCCTCAGAGAAACTGCCAGAGGTATCTTGAAGTTGCTGATGTGAGTCTAATTGTGACGAGGCATTGGCTACCTTAAGAGAGTCATAGTGACTCTTGCCAAATGCTCACCATAATAGACATTTTTTAGATACTGTGGTCAGTCTGCCCGAAGCAATACGCCACTAGTACTTTAATTTAAGACAACCATCGTTACTCTTGCTAGGATTTACTTGACGTTGCTGATTAAATTTCAATTGTGACGAGGCATTGGCAACCTTACGAGATTCATAGTGATTCCTGGCAGTTCCTCACCAAAATACGCATTTCTTAGATACTGTGGAAAGTCTCTCCAAAGCGGTAATCCACTAGCTGTTTATCTTAAGAGAAATTGCCAGAGGTTTCTTGAAGTCGCTGATGTGAGTCTAATTGTGACGAGGCATTGGCTACATTAAGCGAGTCATAGCGACTCTTGCCAAATGCTCACCATAATAGACATTTTTTAGATACTGTGGCCAGTCTGCCCGAAGCAATACGCCACTAGTTCTATAATTTAAGACAACCATCGTTACTCTTGCTAGGAGTTACTTGATGTTGCTGATTAAATTTTAATTGTGACGAGGCATTGGCAACCTTACGAGAGTCATAGTGATTCCTGGCAGTTCCTCACGAAAATACGCATTTTTTTGATACTGTGGATAGTCTCTCGAAAGCGGTAATCCACTAGCTGTTTATCTTCAGAGAATCTGCCAGAGGTATCTTGAAGTTGCTGATGTGAGTCTAATTGTGACGAGGCATTGGCTACCTTAAGCGAGTCATAGTGACTCTTGCCAAATGCTCACCATAATAGACATTTTTTAGATACTGTGGTCAGTGTGCCCGAAGCAATACGCCACTAGTTCTTTAATTTAAGACAACCATCGTTACTCTTGCTAGGATTTACTTGACGTTGCTGATTAAATTTTAATTGTGATGAGGCATTGGCAACCTTACAAGATTCATAGTGATTCCTGGCAGTTCCTCACCAAAATACGCATTTCTTAGATACTGTGGAAAGTGTCTCCAAAGCGGTAAACCACTAGCTGTTTATCTTAAGAGAAATTGCCAGAGGTTTCTTGAAGTCGCTGATGTGTGTCTAATTGTGACGAGGCATTGGCTACCTTAAGCGAGTCATAGCGACTCTTGCCAAATGCTCACCATAATAGACATTTTTTAGATACTGTGGCCAGTCTGCCCGAAGCAATACGCCACTAGTTCTTTAATTTAAGACAACCATCGTTACTCTTGCTAGGAGTTACTTGATGTTGCTGATTAAATTTTAATTGTGACGAGGCATTGGCAACCTTACGAGATTCATAGTGATTCCTGGCAGTTCCTCACGAAAATACGCATTTTTTTGATACTGTGGATAGTCTCTCGAAAGCGGTAATCCACTAGCTGTTTATCTTCAGAGAAACTGCCAAAGGTATCTTGAAGTTGCTGATGTGAGTCTAATTGTGACGAGGCATTGGCTACCTTAAGCGAGTCATAGTGACTCTTGCCAAATGCTCACCATAATAGACTTTTTTAGATACTGTGGTCAGTCTGCCCGAAGCAATACGCCACTAGTTCTTTAATTTAAGACAACCATCGTTACTCTTGCTAGGATTTACTTGACGTTGCTGATTAAATTTTAATTGTGACGAGGCATTGGCAACCTTACCAGAGTCATAGTGATTCCTGGCAGTTCCTCACCAAAATACGCATTTTTTAGATACTGTGGAAGGTCTCTCCAAAGCGGTAATCCACTAGCTGTTTATCTTCAGAGAAACTGCCAGAGGTTTCTTGAAGTCGCTGATGTGAGTCTAATTATGACGAGGCATTGGCTACCTTAAGCGAGTCATAGCGACTCTTGCCAAATGCTCATCATAATAGACATTTTTTAGATACTGTGGCCAGTCTGCCCGAAGCAATACGCCACTAGTTCTTTAATTTAAGACAACCATTGTTACTCTTGCTAGGAGTTACTTGATGTTGCTGATTAAATTTTAATTGTGACGAGGCATTGGCAACCTTACGAGAGTCATAGTGATTCCTGGCAGTTCCTCACGAAAATACGCATTTTTTTGATACTGTGGATAGTCTCTCGAAAGCGGTAATCCACTAGCTGTTTATCCTCAGAGAAACTGCCAGAGGTATCTTGAAGTTGCTGATGTGAGTCTAATTGTGACGAGGCATTGGCTACCTTAAGAGAGTCATAGTGACTCTTGCCAAATGCTCACCATAATAGACATTTTTTAGATACTGTGGTCAGTCTGCCCGAAGCAATACGCCACTAGTACTTTAATTTAAGACAACCATCGTTACTCTTGCTAGGATTTACTTGACGTTGCTGATTAAATTTCAATTGTGACGAGGCATTGGCAACCTTACGAGATTCATAGTGATTCCTGGCAGTTCCTCACCAAAATACGCATTTCTTAGATACTGTGGAAAGTCTCTCCAAAGCGGTAATCCACTAGCTGTTTATCTTAAGAGAAATTGCCAGAGGTTTCTTGAAGTCGCTGATGTGAGTCTAATTGTGACGAGGCATTGGCTACATTAAGCGAGTCATAGCGACTCTTGCCAAATGCTCACCATATTAGACATTTTTTAGATACTGTGGCCAGTCTGCCCGAAGCAATACGCCACTAGTTCTTTAATTTAAGACAACCATCGTTAATCTTGCTAGGAGTTACTTGATGTTGCTGATTAAATTTTAATTCTGACGAGGCATTGGCAACCTCACCAGAGTCATAGTGATTCCTGGCAGTTCCTCACCAAAATACGCATTTTTTAGATACTGTGGAAAGTCTCTCCAAAGCAGTAATCCACTAGCTGTTTATCTTCAGAGAAACTGCCAGAGGTTTCTTCAAGTTGCTGACGTGAGTCTAATTGTAACGAGGCATTGGCTACCTTAAGAGAGTCATAGTGACTTTTGCCAAATGCTCACCATAATAGACATTTTTTAGATACTGTGGCCAGTCTGCCCGAAGCGATACGCCACTAGTTGTTTAATTTAAGACAACCATCGTTACTCTTGCTAGGAGTTACTTGATGTTGGTGATTTAATTTTAATTGTGATGAGGCATTGGCAACCTTACGAGAGTCATAGTGATTCCTGGCAGTTCCTCACCAAAATACGCATTTTTTGGATACTGTGGAAAGTCTCTCCAAAGCGGTAATCCACTAGCTGTTTATCTTCAGAGAAACTGCCAGAGGTTTCTTCAAGTTGCTGACGTGAGTCTAATTGTGACGAGGCATTGGCTACCTTAAGAGAGTCATAGTTACTCTTGCCAAATGCTCACCAAAATAGACATTTTTAGTTACTGTGGCCAGTCTGCCCGAATCATTACGCAATTAGTTGTTTAATTTAAGACAACCATTGTTACTCTTGCTAGGAGTTACTTGATGTTGCTGATTTAATTTTAATTGTGATAAGGCATTGGCAACTTTACGAGAGTCATAGTGATTCCTGGCAGTTCCTCACGAAAATAAGCATTTTTTAGATCTGTGGAAAGTCTCTCCAAAGCGGTAATCCACTAGCTGTTTATCTTCAGAGAAACTGCCAGAGGTTTCTTTAAGTTGCTGACGTGAGTCTAATTGTGACGAGGCATTGGCTACCTTAAGCGAGTCATAGTGACTCTTGCCAAATGCTCACCATAATAGACATTTTTTAGATACTGTGGTCAGTCTGCCCGAAGCAATACGCCACTAGTTCTTTAATTTAAGACAACCATTGTTACTCTTGCTAGGAGTTACTTGATGTTGCTGATTTAATTTTAATTGTGACGAGGCATTGGCAACCTTACGAGATTCATAGTGATTCCTGGCAGTTCCTCACCAAAATACGCATTTCTTAGATACTGTGGAAAGTCTCTCCAAAGCGGTAATCCACTAGCTGTTTATCTTCAGAGAAACTGCCAGAGGTTTCTTGAAGTTGCTGATGTGAGTCTAATTATGACGAGGCATTGGCTACCTTAAGCGAGTCATAGCGACTCTTGCCAAATGTTCACCATAATAGACATTTTTTAGATACTGTGGCCAGTCTGCCCGAAGCAATCCGCCACTAGATCCTTAATTTAAGACAACCATCGTTACTCTTGCTAGGAGTTACTTGATGTTGCTGATTAAATTTTAATTGTGACGAGGCATTGGCAACCTCACCAGAGTCATAGTGATTCCTGGCAGTTCCTCACGAAAATACGCATTTTTTTGATACTGTGGATAGTCTCTCGAAAGCGGTAATCCACTAGCTGTTTATCTTCAGAGAAACTGCCAGAGGTATCTTAAAGTTGCTGATGTGAGTCTAATTGTGACGAGGCATTGGCTACCTTAAGAGAGTCATAGTGACTCTTGCCAAATGCTCACCATAATAGACATTTTTTAGATACTGTGGTCAGTCTGCCCGAAGCAATACGCCACTAGTACTTTAATTTAAGACAACCATCGTTACTCTTGCTAGGATTTACTTGACGTTGCTGATTAAATTTCAATTGTGACGAGGCATTGGCAACCTTACGAGATTCATAGTGATTCCTGGCAGTTCCTCACCAAAATACGCATTTCTTAGATACTGTGGAAAGTCTCTCCAAAGCGGTAATCCACTAGCTGTTTATCTTAAGAGAAATTGCCAGAGGTTTCTTGAAGTCGCTGATGTGAGTCTAATTGTGACGAGGCATTGGCTACATTAAGCGAGTCATAGCGACTCTTGCCAAATGCTCACCATATTAGACATTTTTTAGATACTGTGGCCAGTCTGCCCGAAGCAATACGCCACTAGTTCTTTAATTTAAGACAACCATCGTTAATCTTGCTAGGAGTTACTTGATGTTGCTGATTAAATTTTAATTCTGACGAGGCATTGGCAACCTCACCAGAGTCATAGTGATTCCTGGCAGTTCCTCACCAAAATACGCATTTTTTAGATACTGTGGAAAGTCTCTCCAAAGCAGTAATCCACTAGCTGTTTATCTTCAGAGAAACTGCCAGAGGTTTCTTCAAGTTGCTGACGTGAGTCTAATTGTAACGAGGCATTGGCTACCTTAAGAGAGTCATAGTGACTTTTGCCAAATGCTCACCATAATAGACATTTTTTAGATACTGTGGCCAGTCTGCCCGAAGCGATACGCCACTAGTTGTTTAATTTAAGACAACCATCGTTACTCTTGCTAGGAGTTACTTGATGTTGGTGATTTAATTTTAATTGTGATGAGGCATTGGCAACCTTACGAGAGTCATAGTGATTCCTGGCAGTTCCTCACCAAAATACGCATTTTTTGGATACTGTGGAAAGTCTCTCCAAAGCGGTAATCCACTAGCTGTTTATCTTCAGAGAAACTGCCAGAGGTTTCTTCAAGTTGCTGACGTGAGTCTAATTGTGACGAGGCATTGGCTACCTTAAGAGAGTCATAGTTACTCTTGCCAAATGCTCACCAAAATAGACATTTTTAGTTACTGTGGCCAGTCTGCCCGAATCATTACGCAATTAGTTGTTTAATTTAAGACAACCATTGTTACTCTTGCTAGGAGTTACTTGATGTTGCTGATTTAATTTTAATTGTGATAAGGCATTGGCAACTTTACGAGAGTCATAGTGATTCCTGGCAGTTCCTCACGAAAATAAGCATTTTTTAGATCTGTGGAAAGTCTCTCCAAAGCGGTAATCCACTAGCTGTTTATCTTCAGAGAAACTGCCAGAGGTTTCTTTAAGTTGCTGACGTGAGTCTAATTGTGACGAGGCATTGGCTACCTTAAGCGAGTCATAGTGACTCTTGCCAAATGCTCACCATAATAGACATTTTTTAGATACTGTGGTCAGTCTGCCCGAAGCAATACGCCACTAGTTCTTTAATTTAAGACAACCATTGTTACTCTTGCTAGGAGTTACTTGATGTTGCTGATTTAATTTTAATTGTGACGAGGCATTGGCAACCTTACGAGATTCATAGTGATTCCTGGCAGTTCCTCACCAAAATACGCATTTCTTAGATACTGTGGAAAGTCTCTCCAAAGCGGTAATCCACTAGCTGTTTATCTTCAGAGAAACTGCCAGAGGTTTCTTGAAGTTGCTGATGTGAGTCTAATTATGACGAGGCATTGGCTACCTTAAGCGAGTCATAGCGACTCTTGCCAAATGTTCACCATAATAGACATTTTTTAGATACTGTGGCCAGTCTGCCCGAAGCAATCCGCCACTAGATCCTTAATTTAAGACAACCATCGTTACTCTTGCTAGGAGTTACTTGATGTTGCTGATTAAATTTTAATTGTGACGAGGCATTGGCAACCTCACCAGAGTCATAGTGATTCCTGGCAGTTCCTCACGAAAATACGCATTTTTTTGATACTGTGGATAGTCTCTCGAAAGCGGTAATCCACTAGCTGTTTATCTTCAGAGAAACTGCCAGAGGTATCTTAAAGTTGCTGATGTGAGTCTAATTGTGACGAGGCATTGGCTACCTTAAGAGAGTCATAGTGACTCTTGCCAAATGCTCACCATAATAGACATTTTTTAGATACTGTGGTCAGTCTGCCCGAAGCAATACGCCACTAGTACTTTAATTTAAGACAACCATCGTTACTCTTGCTAGGATTTACTTGACGTTGCTGATTAAATTTCAATTGTGACGAGGCATTGGCAACCTTACGAGATTCATAGTGATTCCTGGCAGTTCCTCACCAAAATACGCATTTCTTAGATACTGTGGAAAGTCTCTCCAAAGCGGTAATCCACTAGCTGTTTATCTTAAGAGAAATTGCCAGAGGTTTCTTGAAGTCGCTGATGTGAGTCTAATTGTGACGAGGCATTGGCTACATTAAGCGAGTCATAGCGACTCTTGCCAAATGCTCACCATATTAGACATTTTTTAGATACTGTGGCCAGTCTGCCCGAAGCAATACGCCACTAGTTCTTTAATTTAAGACAACCATCGTTAATCTTGCTAGGAGTTACTTGATGTTGCTGATTAAATTTTAATTCTGACGAGGCATTGGCAACCTCACCAGAGTCATAGTGATTCCTGGCAGTTCCTCACCAAAATACGCATTTTTTAGATACTGTGGAAAGTCTCTCCAAAGCAGTAATCCACTAGCTGTTTATCTTCAGAGAAACTGCCAGAGGTTTCTTCAAGTTGCTGACGTGAGTCTAATTGTAACGAGGCATTGGCTACCTTAAGAGAGTCATAGTGACTTTTTTCAAATGCTCACCATAATAGACATTTTTTAGATACTGAGGCCAGTCTGCCCGAAGCGATACGCCACTAGTTGTTTAATTTAAGACAACCATCGTTACTCTTGCTAGGAGTTACTTGATGTTGGTGATTTAATTTTAATTGTGATGAGGCATTGGCAACCTTACGAGAGTCATAGTGATTCCTGGCAGTTCCTCACCAAAATACGCATTTTTTGGATACTGTGGAAAGTCTCTCCAAAGCGGTAATCCACTAGCTGTTTATCTTCAGAGAAACTGCCAGAGGTTTCTTCAAGTTGCTGACGTGAGTCTAATTGTGACGAGGCATTGGCTACCTTAAGAGAGTCATAGTTACTCTTGCCAAATGCTCACCAAAATAGACATTTTTTGTTACTGTGGCCAGTCTGCCCGAATCATTACGCAATTAGTTGTTTAATTTAAGACAACCATTGTTACTCTTGCTAGGAGTTACTTGATGTTGCTGATTTAATTTTAATTGTGATAAGGCATTGGCAACTTTACGAGAGTCATAGTGATTCCTGGCAGTTCCTCACGAAAATAAGCATTTTTTAGATCTGTGGAAAGTCTCTCCAAAGCGGTAATCCACTAGCTGTTTATCTTCAGAGAAACTGCCAGAGGTTTCTTTAAGTTGCTGACGTGAGTCTAATTGTGACAAGGCATTGGCTACCTTAAGCGAGTCATAGTGACTCTTGCCAAATGCTCACCATAATAGACATTTTTTAGATACTGTGGTCAGTCTGCCCGAAGCAATACGCCACTAGTTCTTTAATTTAAGACAACCATTGTTACTCTTGCTAGGAGTTACTTGATGTTGCTGATTTAATTTTAATTGTGACGAGGCATTGGCAACCTTACGAGATTCATAGTGATTCCTGGCAGTTCCTCACCAAAATACGCATTTCTTAGATACTGTGGAAAGTCTCTCCAAAGCGGTAATCCACTAGCTGTTTATCTTCAGAGAAACTGCCAGAGGTTTCTTGAAGTTGCTGATGTGAGTCTAATTATGACGAGGCATTGGCTACCTTAAGCGAGTCATAGCGACTCTTGCCAAATGTTCACCATAATAGACATTTTTTAGATACTGTGGCCAGTCTGCCCGAAGCAATCCGCCACTAGTTCCTTAATTTAAGACAACCATCGTTACTCTTGCTAGGAGTTACTTGATGTTGCTGATTAAATTTTAATTGTGACGAGGCATTGGCAACCTCACCAGAGTCATAGTGATTCCTGGCAGTTCCTCACCAAAATACGCATTTTTTAGATACTGTGGAAAGTCTCTCCAAAGCGGTAATCCACTAGCTGTTTATCTTCAGAGAAACTGCCAGAGGTTTCTTCAAGTTGCTGACGTGAGTCTAATTGTAACGAGGCACTGGCTACCTTAAGAGAGTCATAGTGACTTTTGCCAAATGCTCACCATAATAGACATTTTTTAGATACTGTGGCCAGTCTGCCCGAAGCGATACGCCACTAGTTGTTTAATTTAAGACAACCATCGTTACTCTTGCTAGGAGTTACTTGATGTTGGTGATTTAATTTTAATTGTGATGAGGCATTGGCAACCTTACGAGAGTCATAGTGATTCCTGGCAGTTCCTCACCAAAATACGCATTTTTTGGATACTGTGGAAAGTCTCTCCAAAGCGGTAATCCACTAGCTGTTTATCTTCAGAGAAACTGCCAGAGGTTTCTTCAAGTTGCTGACGTGAGTCTAATTGTGACGAGGCATTGGCTACCTTAAGAGAGTCATAGTTACTCTTGCCAAATGCTCACCATAATAGACATTTTTAGTTACTGTGGCCAGTCTGCCCGAATCATTACGCAATTAGTTGTTTAATTTAAGACCACCATTGTTACTCTTGCTAGGAGTTACTTGATGTTGCTGATTTAATTTTAATTGTGACGAGGCATTGGCAACTTTACGAGAGTCATAGTGATTCCTGGCAGTTCCTCACGAAAATAAGCATTTTTTAGATCTGTGGAAAGTCTCTCCAAAGCGGTAATCCACTAGCTGTTTATCTTCAGAGAAACTGCCAGAGGTTTCTTTAAGTTGCTGACGTGAGTCTAATTGTGACTAGGCATTGGCTACCTTAAGCGAGTCATAGTGACTCTTGCCAAATGCTCACCATAATAGACATTTTTTAGATACTGTGGTCAGTCTGCCCGAAGCAATACGCCACTAGTTCTTTAATTTAAGACAACCATTGTTACTCTTGCTAGGAGTTACTTGATGTTGCTGATTTAATTTTAATTGTGACGAGGCATTGGCAACCTTACGAGATTCATAGTGATTCCTGGCAGTTCCTCACCAAAATACGCATTTCTTAGATACTGTGGAAAGTCTCTCCAAAGCGGTAATCCACTAGCTGTTTATCTTCAGAGAAACTGCCAGAGGTTTCTTGAAGTTGCTGATGTGAGTCTAATTATGACGAGGCATTGGCTACCTTAAGCGAGTCATAGCGACTCTTGCCAAATGTTCACCATAATAGACATTTTTTAGATACTGTGGCCAGTCTGCCCGAAGCAATCCGCCACTAGTTCCTTAATTTAAGACAACCATCGTTACTCTTGCTAGGAGTTACTTGATGTTGCTGATTAAATTTTAATTGTGACGAGGCATTGGCAACCTCACCAGAGTCATAGTGATTCCTGGCAGTTCCTCACGAAAATACGAATTTTTTTGATACTGTGGATAGTCTCTCGAAAGCGGTAATCCACTAGCTGTTTATCTTCAGAGAAACTGCCAGAGGTATCTTGAAGTTGCTGATGTGAGTCTAATTGTGACGAGGCATTGGCTACCTTAAGAGAGTCATAGTGACTCTTGCCAAATGCTCACCATAATAGACATTTTTTAGATACTGTGGTCAGTCTGCCCGAAGCAATACGCCACTAGTACTTTAATTTAAGACAACCATCGTTACTCTTGCTAGGATTTACTTGACGTTGCTGATTAAATTTCAATTGTGACGAGGCATTGGCAACCTTACGAGATTCATAGTGATTCCTGGCAGTTCCTCACCAAAATACGCATTTCTTAGATACTGTGGAAAGTCTCTCCAAAGCGGTAATCCACTAGCTGTTTATCTTAAGAGAAATTGCCAGAGGTTTCTTGAAGTCGCTGATGTGAGTCTAATTGTGACGAGGCATTGGCTACATTAAGCGAGTCATAGCGACTCTTGCCAAATGTTCACCATAATAGACATTTTTTAGATACTGTGGCCAGTCTGCCCGAAGCAATCCGCCACTAGTTCCTTAATTTAAGACAACCATCGTTACTCTTGCTAGGAGTTACTTGATGTTGCTGATTAAATTTTAATTGTGACGAGGCATTGGCAACCTCACCAGAGTCATAGTGATTCCTGGCAGTTCCTCACCAAAATACGCATTTTTTAGATACTGTGGAAAGTCTCTCCAAAGCGGTAATCCACTAGCTGTTTATCTTCAGAGAAACTGCCAGAGGTTTCTTCAAGTTGCTGACGTGAGTCTAATTGTAACGAGGCACTGGCTACCTTAAGAGAGTCATAGTGACTTTTGCCAAATGCTCACCATAATAGACATTTTTTAGATACTGTGGCCAGTCTGCCCGAAGCGATACGCCACTAGTTGTTTAATTTAAGACAACCATCGTTACTCTTGCTAGGAGTTACTTGATGTTGGTGATTTAATTTTAATTGTGATGAGGCATTGGCAACCTTACGAGAGTCATAGTGATTCCTGGCAGTTCCTCACCAAAATACGCATTTTTTGGATACTGTGGAAAGTCTCTCCAAAGCGGTAATCCACTAGCTGTTTATCTTCAGAGAAACTGCCAGAGGTTTCTTCAAGTTGCTGACGTGAGTCTAATTGTGACGAGGCATTGGCTACCTTAAGAGAGTCATAGTTACTCTTGCCAAATGCTCACCAAAATAGACATTTTTAGTTACTGTGGCCAGTCTGCCCGAATCATTACGCAATTAGTTGTTTAATTTAAGACAACCATTGTTACTCTTGCTAGGAGTTACTTGATGTTGCTGATTTAATTTTAATTGTGATAAGGCATTGGCAACTTTACGAGAGTCATAGTGATTCCTGGCAGTTCCTCACGAAAATAAGCATTTTTTAGATCTGTGGAAAGTCTCTCCAAAGCGGTAATCCACTAGCTGTTTATCTTCAGAGAAACTGCCAGAGGTTTCTTTAAGTTGCTGACGTGAGTCTAATTGTGACGAGGCATTGGCTACCTTAAGCGAGTCATAGTGACTCTTGCCAAATGCTCACCATAATAGACATTTTTTAGATACTGTGGTCAGTCTGCCCGAAGCAATACGCCACTAATTCTTTAATTTAAGACAACCATTGTTACTCTTGCTAGGAGTTACTTGATGTTGCTGATTTAATTTTAATTGTGACGAGGCATTGGCAACCTTACGAGATTCATAGTGATTCCTGGCAGTTCCTCACCAAAATACGCATTTCTTAGATACTGTGGAAAGTCTCTCCAAAGCGGTAATCCACTAGCTGTTTATCTTCAGAGAAACTGCCAGAGGTTTCTTGAAGTTGCTGATGTGAGTCTAATTATGACGAGGCATTGGCTACCTTAAGCGAGTCATAGCGACTCTTGCCAAATGTTCACCATAATAGACATTTTTTAGATACTGTGGCCAGTCTGCCCGAAGCAATCCGCCACTAGTTCCTTAATTTAAGACAACCATCGTTACTCTTGCTAGGAGTTACTTGATGTTGCTGATTAAATTTTAATTGTGACGAGGCATTGGCAACCTCACCAGAGTCATAGTGATTCCTGGCAGTTCCTCACCAAAATACGCATTTTTTAGATACTGTGGAAAGTCTCTCCAAAGCGGTAATCCACTAGCTGTTTATCTTCAGAGAAACTGCCAGAGGTTTCTTCAAGTTGCTGACGTGAGTCTAATTGTAACGAGGCACTGGCTACCTTAAGAGAGTCATAGTGACTTTTGCCAAATGCTCACCATAATAGACATTTTTTAGATACTGTGGCCAGTCTGCCCGAAGCGATACGCCACTAGTTGTTTAATTTAAGACAACCATCGTTACTCTTGCTAGGAGTTACTTGATGTTGGTGATTTAATTTTAATTGTGATGAGGCATTGGCAACCTTACGAGAGTCATAGTGATTCCTGGCAGTTCCTCACCAAAATACGCATTTTTTGGATACTGTGGAAAGTCTCTCCAAAGCGGTAATCCACTAGCTGTTTATCTTCAGAGAAACTGCCAGAGGTTTCTTCAAGTTGCTGACGTGAGTCTAATTGTGACGAGGCATTGGCTACCTTAAGAGAGTCATAGTTACTATTGCCAAATGCTCACCATAATAGACATTTTTAGTTACTGTGGCCAGTCTGCCCGAATCATTACGCAATTAGTTGTTTAATTTAAGACCACCATTGTTACTCTTGCTAGGAGTTACTTGATGTTGCTGATTTAATTTTAATTGTGACGAGGCATTGGCAACTTTACGAGAGTCATAGTGATTCCTGGCAGTTCCTCACGAAAATAAGCATTTTTTAGATCTGTGGAAAGTCTCTCCAAAGCGGTAATCCACTAGCTGTTTATCTTCAGAGAAACTGCCAGAGGTTTCTTTAAGTTGCTGACGTGAGTCTAATTGTGACTAGGCATTGGCTACCTTAAGCGAGTCATAGTGACTCTTGCCAAATGCTCACCATAATAGACATTTTTTAGATACTGTGGTCAGTCTGCCCGAAGCAATACGCCACTAGTTCTTTAATTTAAGACAACCATTGTTACTCTTGCTAGGAGTTACTTGATGTTGCTGATTTAATTTTAATTGTGACGAGGCATTGGCAACCTTACGAGATTCATAGTGATTCCTGGCAGTTCCTCACCAAAATACGCATTTCTTAGATACTGTGGAAAGTCTCTCCAAAGCGGTAATCCACTAGCTGTTTATCTTCAGAGAAACTGCCAGAGGTTTCTTGAAGTTGCTGATGTGAGTCTAATTATGACGAGGCATTGGCTACCTTAAGCGAGTCATAGCGACTCTTGCCAAATGTTCACCATAATAGACATTTTTTAGATACTGTGGCCAGTCTGCCCGAAGCAATCCGCCACTAGTTCCTTAATTTAAGACAACCATCGTTACTCTTGCTAGGAGTTACTTGATGTTGCTGATTAAATTTTAATTGTGACGAGGCATTGGCAACCTCACCAGAGTCATAGTGATTCCTGGCAGTTCCTCACGAAAATACGAATTTTTTTGATACTGTGGATAGTCTCTCGAAAGCGGTAATCCACTAGCTGTTTATCTTCAGAGAAACTGCCAGAGGTATCTTGAAGTTGCTGATGTGAGTCTAATTGTGACGAGGCATTGGCTACCTTAAGAGAGTCATAGTGACTCTTGCCAAATGCTCACCATAATAGACATTTTTTAGATACTGTGGTCAGTCTGCCCGAAGCAATACGCCACTAGTACTTTAATTTAAGACAACCATCGTTACTCTTGCTAGGATTTACTTGACGTTGCTGATTAAATTTCAATTGTGACGAGGCATTGGCAACCTTACGAGATTCATAGTGATTCCTGGCAGTTCCTCACCAAAATACGCATTTCTTAGATACTGTGGAAAGTCTCTCCAAAGCGGTAATCCACTAGCTGTTTATCTTAAGAGAAATTGCCAGAGGTTTCTTGAAGTCGCTGATGTGAGTCTAATTGTGACGAGGCATTGGCTACATTAAGCGAGTCATAGCGACTCTTGCCAAATGCTCACCATATTAGACATTTTTTAGATACTGTGGCCAGTCTGCCCGAAGCAATACGCCACTAGTTCTTTAATTTAAGACAACCATCGTTAATCTTGCTAGGAGTTACTTGATGTTGCTGATTAAATTTTAATTCTGACGAGGCATTGGCAACCTCACCAGAGTCATAGTGATTCCTGGCAGTTCCTCACCAAAATACGCATTTTTTAGATACTGTGGAAAGTCTCTCCAAAGCAGTAATCCACTAGCTGTTTATCTTCAGAGAAACTGCCAGAGGTTTCTTCAAGTTGCTGACGTGAGTCTAATTGTAACGAGGCATTGGCTACCTTAAGAGAGTCATAGTGACTTTTGCCAAATGCTCACCATAATAGACATTTTTTAGATACTGTGGCCAGTCTGCCCGAAGCGATACGCCACTAGTTGTTTAATTTAAGACAACCATCGTTACTCTTGCTAGGAGTTACTTGATGTTGGTGATTTAATTTTAATTGTGATGAGGCATTGGCAACCTTACGAGAGTCATAGTGATTCCTGGCAGTTCCTCACCAAAATACGCATTTTTTGGATACTGTGGAAAGTCTCTCCAAAGCGGTAATCCACTAGCTGTTTATCTTCAGAGAAACTGCCAGAGGTTTCTTCAAGTTGCTGACGTGAGTCTAATTGTGACGAGGCATTGGCTACCTTAAGAGAGTCATAGTTACTCTTGCCAAATGCTCACCAAAATAGACATTTTTAGTTACTGTGGCCAGTCTGCCCGAATCATTACGCAATTAGTTGTTTAATTTAAGACAACCATTGTTACTCTTGCTAGGAGTTACTTGATGTTGCTGATTTAATTTTAATTGTGATAAGGCATTGGCAACTTTACGAGAGTCATAGTGATTCCTGGCAGTTCCTCACGAAAATAAGCATTTTTTAGATCTGTGGAAAGTCTCTCCAAAGCGGTAATCCACTAGCTGTTTATCTTCAGAGAAACTGCCAGAGGTTTCTTTAAGTTGCTGACGTGAGTCTAATTGTGACGAGGCATTGGCTACCTTAAGCGAGTCATAGTGACTCTTGCCAAATGCTCACCATAATAGACATTTTTTAGATACTGTGGTCAGTCTGCCCGAAGCAATACGCCACTAGTTCTTTAATTTAAGACAACCATTGTTACTCTTGCTAGGAGTTACTTGATGTTGCTGATTTAATTTTAATTGTGACGAGGCATTGGCAACCTTACGAGATTCATAGTGATTCCTGGCAGTTCCTCACCAAAATACGCATTTCTTAGATACTGTGGAAAGTCTCTCCAAAGCGGTAATCCACTAGCTGTTTATCTTCAGAGAAACTGCCAGAGGTTTCTTGAAGTTGCTGATGTGAGTCTAATTATGACGAGGCATTGGCTACCTTAAGCGAGTCATAGCGACTCTTGCCAAATGTTCACCATAATAGACATTTTTTAGATACTGTGGCCAGTCTGCCCGAAGCAATCCGCCACTAGTTCCTTAATTTAAGACAACCATCGTTACTCTTGCTAGGAGTTACTTGATGTTGCTGATTAAATTTTAATTGTGACGAGGCATTGGCAACCTCACCAGAGTCATAGTGATTCCTGGCAGTTCCTCACCAAAATACGCATTTTTTAGATACTGTGGAAAGTCTCTCCAAAGCGGTAATCCACTAGCTGTTTATCTTCAGAGAAACTGCCAGAGGTTTCTTCAAGTTGCTGACGTGAGTCTAATTGTAACGAGGCACTGGCTACCTTAAGAGAGTCATAGTGACTTTTGCCAAATGCTCACCATAATAGACATTTTTTAGATACTGTGGCCAGTCTGCCCGAAGCGATACGCCACTAGTTGTTTAATTTAAGACAACCATCGTTACTCTTGCTAGGAGTTACTTGATGTTGGTGATTTAATTTTAATTGTGATGAGGCATTGGCAACCTTACGAGAGTCATAGTGATTCCTGGCAGTTCCTCACCAAAATACGCATTTTTTGGATACTGTGGAAAGTCTCTCCAAAGCGGTAATCCACTAGCTGTTTATCTTCAGAGAAACTGCCAGAGGTTTCTTCAAGTTGCTGACGTGAGTCTAATTGTGACGAGGCATTGGCTACCTTAAGAGAGTCATAGTTACTCTTGCCAAATGCTCACCATAATAGACATTTTTAGTTACTGTGGCCAGTCTGCCCGAATCATTACGCAATTAGTTGTTTAATTTAAGACAACCATTGTTACTCTTGCTAGGAGTTACTTGATGTTGCTGATTTAATTTTAATTGTGATAAGGCATTGGCAACTTTACGAGAGTCATAGTGATTCCTGGCAGTTCCTCACGAAAATAGGCATTTTTTAGATCTGTGGAAAGTCTCTCCAAAGCGGTAATCCACTAGCTGTTTATCTTCAGAGAAACTGCCAGGGGTTTCTTTAAGTTGCTGACGTGAGTCTAATTGTGACGAGGCATTGGCTACCTTAAGCGAGTCATAGTGACTCTTGCCAAATGCTCACCATAATAGACATTTTCTAGATACTGTGGTCAGTCTGCCCGAAGCAATACGCCACTAGTTCTTTAATTGAAGACAACCATCGTTACTCTTGCTAGGATTTACTTGACGTTGCTGATTAAATTTCAATTGTGACGAGGCATTGGCAACCTTACGAGATTCATAGTGATTCCTGGCAGTTCCTCACCAAAATACGCATTTCTTAGATACTGTGGAAAGTCTCTCCAAAGCGGTAATCCACTAGATGTTTATCTTCAGAGAAACTGCCAGAGGTTTCTTGAAGTTGCTGATGTGAGTCTACTTATGACGAGGCATTGGCTACCTTAAGCGAGTCATAGCGACTCTTGCCAAATGTTCACCATAATAGACATTTTTTAGATACTGTGGCCAGTCTGCCCGAAGCAATCCGCCACTAGTTCCTTAATTTAAGACAACCATCGTTACTCTTGCTAGGAGTTACTTGATGTTGCTGATTAAATTTTAATTGTGACGAGGCATTGGCAACCTCACCAGAGTCATAGTGATTCCTGGCAGTTCCTCACCAAAATACGCATTTTTTAGATACTGTGGAAAGTCTCTCCAAAGCGGTAATCCACTAGCTGTTTATCTTCAGAGAAACTGCCAGAGGTTTCTTCAAGTTGCTGACGTGAGTCTAATTGTGACGAGGCATTGGCTACCTTAAGAGAGTCATAGTTACTCTTGCCAAATGCTCACCATAATAGACATTTTTAGTTACTGTGGCCAGTCTGCCCGAATCATTACGCAATTAGTTGTTTAATTTAAGATAACCATTGTTACTCTTGCTAGGAGTTACTTGATGTTGCTGATTTAATTTTAATTGTGATGAGGCATTGGCAACCTTACGAGAGTCATAGTGATTCCTGGCAGTTCCTCACGAAAATACGCATTTTTTTGATACTGTGGAAAGTCTCTCCAAAGCGGTAATCCACTAGCTGTTTATCTTAAGAGAAATTGCCACAGGTTTCTTGAAGTCGCTGATGTGTGTCTAATTGTGACGAGGCATTGGCTACCTTAAGCGAGTCATAGCGACTCTTGCCAAATGCTCACCATAATAGACATTTTTTAGATACTGTGTCCAGTCTGCCCGAAGCAATACGCCACTAGTTCTTTAATTTAAGACAACCATCGTTACTCTTGCTAGGAGTTACTTGATGTTGCTGATTAAATTTTAATTGTGACGAGGCATTGGCAACCTTACGAGATTCATAGTGATTCCTGGCAGTTCCTCACGAAAATACGCATTTATTTGATACTGTGGATAGTCTCTCGAAAGCGGTAATCTACTAGCTGTTTATCTTCAGAGAAACTGCCAAAGGTATCTTGAAGTTTCTGATGTGAGTCTAATTGTGACGAGGCATTGGCTACCTTAAGTGAGTCATAGTGACTCTTGCCAAATGCTCACCATAATAGACTTTTTTAGATGCTGTGGTCAGTCTGCCCGAAGCAATACGCCACTAGTTCTTTAATTTAAGACAACCATCGTTACTCTTGCTAGGATTTACTTGACGTTGCTGATTAAATTTTAATTGTGACGAGGCATTGGCAACCTTACGAGATTCATAGTGATTCCTGGCAGTTCCTCACCAAAATACGCACTTCTTAGATACTGTGGAAAGTCTCTCCAAAGCGGTAATCCACTAGCTGTTTATCTTAAGAGAAATTGCCAGAGGTTTCTTGAAGTCGCTGATGTGTGTCTAATTGTGACGAGGCATTGGCTACCTTAAGCGAGTCATAGCGACTCTTGCCAAATGCTCACCATAATAGATATTTTTTAGATACTGTGGCCAGTCTGCGCGAAGCAATACGCCACTAGATCTTTAATTTAAGACAACCATCGTTAATCTTGCTAGGAGTTACTTGATGTTGCTGATTAAATTTTAATTGTGACGAGGCATTGGCAACCTTACCAGAGTCATAGTGATTCCTGGCAGTTCCTCACCAAAATACGCATTTTTTAGATACTGTGGAAGGTCTCTACAAAGCGGTAATCCACTAGCTGTTTATCTTCAGAGAAACTGCCAGAGGTTTCTTGAAGTCGCTGATGTGAGTCTAATTGTGACGAGGCATTGGCTACCTTAAGCGAGTCATAGCGACTCTTGCCAAATGCTCACCATAATAGACATTTTTTAGATACTGTGGCCAGTCTGCCCGAAGCAATACGCCACTAGTTCTTTAATTTAAGACAACCATCGTTACTCTTGCTAGGAGTTACTTGATGTTGCTGATTAAATTTTAATTGTGACGAGGCATTGGCAACCTTACGAGAGTCATAGTGATTCCTGGCAGTTCCTCACGAAAATACGCATTTTTTTGATACTGTGGATAGTCTCTCGAAAGCGGTAATCCACTAGCTGTTTATCTTCAGAGAAACTGCCAGAGGTATCTTGAAGTTGCTGATGTGAGTCTAATTGTGACGAGGCATTGGCTACCTTAAGCGAGTCATAGTGACTCTTGCCAAATGCTCACCATAATAGACATTTTTTAGATACTGTGGTCAGTCTGCCCGAAGCAATACGCCACTAGTTCTTTAATTTAAGACAACCATCGTTACTCTTGCTAGGATTTACTTGACGTTGCTGATTAAATTTCAATTGTGACGAGGCATTGGCAACCTTACGAGATTCATAGTGATTCCTGGCAGTTCCTCACCAAAATACGCATTTCTTAGATACTGTGGAAAGTCTCTCCAAAGCGGTAATCCACTAGCTGTTTATCTTAAGAGAAATTGCCAGAGGTTTCTTGAAGTCGCTGATGTGAGTCTAATTGTGACGAGGCATTGGCTACATTAAGCGAGTCATAGCGACTCTTGCCAAATGCTCACCATAATAGACATTTTTTAGATACTGTGGCCAGTCTGCCCGAAGCAATACGCCACTAGTTCTTTAATTTAAGACAACCATCGTTAATCTTGCTAGGAGTTACTTGATGTTCCTGATTAAATTTTAATTCTGACGAGGCATTGGCAACCTCACCAGAGTCATAGTGATTCCTGGCAGTTCCTCACCAAAATACGCATTTTTTAGATACTGTGGAAAGTCTCTCCAAAGCGGTAATCCACTAGCTGTTTATCTTCAGAGAAACTGCCAGAGGTTTCTTCAAGTTGCTGACGTGAGTCTAATTGTAACGAGGCATTGGCTACCTTAAGAGAGTCATAGTGACTTTTGCCAAATGCTCACCATAATAGACATTTTTTAGATACTGTGGCCAGTCTGCCCGAAGCGATACGCCACTAGTTGTTTAATTTAAGACAACCATCGTTACTCTTGCTAGGAGTTACTTGATGTTGGTGATTTAATTTTAATTGTGATGAGGCATTGGCAACCTTACGAGAGTCATAGTGATTCCTGGCAGTTCCTCACCAAAATACGCATTTTTTGGATACTGTGGAAAGTCTCTCCAAAGCGGTAATCCACTAGCTGTTTATCTTCAGAGAAACTGCCAGAGGTTTCTTCAAGTTGCTGACGTGAGTCTAATTGTGACGAGGCATTGGCTACCTTAAGAGAGTCATAGTTACTCTTGCCAAATGCTCACCATAATAGACATTTTTAGTTACTGTGGCCAGTCTGCCCGAATCATTACGCAATTAGTTGTTTAATTTAAGACAACCATTGTTACTCTTGCTAGGAGTTACTTGATGTTGCTGATTTAATTTTAATTGTGATGAGGCATTGGCAACTTTACGAGAGTCATAGTGATTCCTGGCAGTTCCTCACGAAAATAAGCATTTTTTAGATCTGTGGAAAGTCTCTCCAAAGCGGTAATCCACTAGCTGTTTATCTTCAGAGAAACTGCCAGAGGTTTCTTTAAGTTGCTGACGTGAGTCTAATTGTGACGAGGCATTGGCTACCTTAAGCGAGTCATAGTGACTCTTGCCAAATGCTCACCATAATAGACATTTTTTAGATACTGTGGTCAGTCTGCCCGAAGCAATACGCCACTAGTTCTTTAATTTAAGACAACCATCGTTACTCTTGCTAGGATTTACTTGACGTTGCTGATTAAGTTTCAATTGTGACGAGGCATTGGCAACCTTACGAGATTCATAGTGATTCCTGGCAGTTCCTCACCAAAATACGCATTTCTTAGATACTGTGGAAAGTCTCTCCAAAGCGGTAATCCACTAGCTGTTTATCTTCAGAGAAACTGCCAGAGGTTTCTTGAAGTTGCTGATGTGAGTCTAATTATGACGAGGCATTGGCTACCTTAAGCGAGTCATAGCGACTCTTGCCAAATGTTCACCATAATAGACATTTTTTAGATACTGTGGCCAGTCTGCCCGAAGCAATCCGCCACTAGTTCCTTAATTTAAGACAACCATCGTTACTCTTTCTAGGAGTTACTTGATGTTGGTGATTTAATTTTAATTGTGATGAGGCATTGGCAACCTTACGAGAGTCATAGTGATTCCTGGCAGTCCCTCACGAAAATACGCATTTTTTAGATACTGTGGAAAGTCTCTCAAAAGCGGTAATCCACTAGCTGTTTAACTTCAGAGAAACTGCCAGAGGTTTCTTCAAGTTGCTGACGTGAGTCTAATTGTGACGAGGCATTGGCTACCTTAAGAGAGTCATAGTTACTCTTGCCAAATGCTCACCATAATAGACATTTTTAGTTACTGTGGCCAGTCTGCCCGAATCATTACGCAATTAGTTGTTTAATTTAAGATAACCATTGTTACTCTTGCTAGGAGTTACTTGATGTTGCTGATTTAATTTTAATTGTGATGAGGCATTGGCAACCTTACGAGAGTCATAGTGATTCCTGGCAGTTCCTCACGAAAATACGCATTTTTTTGATACTGTGGAAAGTCTCTCCAAAGCGGTAATCCACTAGCTGTTTATGTTAAGAGAAATTGCCACAGGTTTCTTGAAGTCGCTGATGTGTGTCTAATTGTGACGAGGCATTGGCTACCTTAAGCGAGTCATAGCGACTCTTGCCAAATGCTCACCATAATAGACATTTTTTAGATACTGTGTCCAGTCTGCCCGAAGCAATACGCCACTAGTTCTTTAATTTAAGACAACCATCGTTACTCTTGCTAGGAGTTACTTGATGTTGCTGATTAAATTTTAATTGTGACGAGGCATTGGCAACCTTACGAGATTCATAGTGATTCCTGGCAGTTCCTCACGAAAATACGCATTTATTTGATACTGTGGATAGTCTCTCGAAAGCGGTAATCTACTAGCTGTTTATCTTCAGAGAAACTGCCAAAGGTATCTTGAAGTTTCTGATGTGAGTCTAATTGTGACGAGGCATTGGCTACCTTAAGCGAGTCATAGTGACTCTTGCCAAATGCTCACCATAATAGACTTTTTTAGATGCTGTGGTCAGTCTGCCCGAAGCAATACGCCACTAGTTCTTTAATTTAAGACAACCATCGTTACTCTTGCTAGGATTTACTTGACGTTGCTGATTAAATTTCAATTGTGACGAGGCATTGGCAACCTTACGAAATTCATAGTGATTCCTGGCAGTTCCTCACCAAAATACGCATTTCTTAGATACTGTGGAAAGTCTCTCCAAAGCGGTAATCCACTAGCTGTTTATCTTAAGAGAAATTGCCAGAGGTTTCTTGAAGTCGCTGATGTGAGTCTAATTGTGACGAGGCATTGGCTACATTAAGCGAGTCATAGCGACTCTTGCCAAATGCTCACCATAATAGACATTTTTTAGATACTGTGGCCAGTCTGCCCGAAGCAATACGCCACTAGTTCTTTAATTTAAGACAACCATCGTTAATCTTGCTAGGAGTTGCTTGATGTTCCTGATTAAATTTTAATTCTGACGAGGCATTGGCAACCTCACCAGAGTCATAGTGATTCCTGGCAGTTCCTCACCAAAATACGCATTTTTTAGATACTGTGGAAAGTCTCTCCAAAGCGGTAATCCACTAGCTGTTTATCTTCAGAGAAACTGCCAGAGGTTTCTTCAAGTTGCTGACGTGAGTCTAATTGTAACGAGGCATTGGCTACCTTAAGAGAGTCATAGTGACTTTTGCCAAATGCTCACCATAATAGACATTTTTTAGATACTGTGGCCAGTCTGCCCGAAGCGATACGCCACTAGTTGTTTAATTTAAGACAACCATCGTTACTCTTGCTAGGAGTTACTTGATGTTGGTGATTTAATTTTAATTGTGATGAGGCATTGGCAACCTTACGAGAGTCATAGTGATTCCTGGCAGTTCCTCACCAAAATACGCATTTTTTGGATACTGTGGAAAGTCTCTCCAAAGCGGTAATCCACTAGCTGTTTATCTTCAGAGAAACTGCCAGAGGTTTCTTCAAGTTGCTGACGTGAGTCTAATTGTGACGAGGCATTGGCTACCTTAAGAGAGTCATAGTTACTCTTGCCAAATGCTCACCATAATAGACATTTTTAGTTACTGTGGCCAGTCTGCCCGAATCATTACGCAATTAGTTGTTTAATTTAAGACAACCATTGTTACTCTTGCTAGGAGTTACTTGATGTTGCTGATTTAATTTTAATTGTGATGAGGCATTGGCAACTTTACGAGAGTCATAGTGATTCCTGGCAGTTCCTCACGAAAATAAGCATTTTTTAGATCTGTGGAAAGTCTCTCCAAAGCGGTAATCCACTAGCTGTTTATCTTCAGAGAAACTGCCAGAGGTTTCTTTAAGTTGCTGACGTGAGTCTAATTGTGACGAGGCATTGGCTACCTTAAGCGAGTCATAGTGACTCTTGCCAAATGCTCACCATAATAGACATTTTTTAGATACTGTGGTCAGTCTGCCCGAAGCAATACGCCACTAGTTCTTTAATTTAAGACAACCATCGTTACTCTTGCTAGGATTTACTTGACGTTGCTGATTAAATTTCAATTGTGACGAGGCATTGGCAACCTTACGAGATTCATAGTGATTCCTGGCAGTTCCTCACCAAAATACGCATTTCTTAGATACTGTGGAAAGTCTCTCCAAAGCGGTAATCCACTAGCTGTTTATCTTCAGAGAAACTGCCAGAGGTTTCTTGAAGTTGCTGATGTGAGTCTAATTATGACGAGGCATTGGCTACCTTAAGCGAGTCATAGCGACTCTTGCCAAATGTTCACCATAATAGACATTTTTTAGATACTGTGGCCAGTCTGCCCGAAGCAATCCGCCACTAGTTCCTTAATTTAAGACAACCATCGTTACTCTTTCTAGGAGTTACTTGATGTTGGTGATTTAATTTTAATTGTGATGAGGCATTGGCAACCTTACGAGAGTCATAGTGATTCCTGGCAGTCCCTCACGAAAATACGCATTTTTTAGATACTGTGGAAAGTCTCTCAAAAGCGGTAATCCACTAGCTGTTTATCTTCAGAGAAACTGCCAGAGGTTTCTTCAAGTTGCTGACGTGAGTCTAATTGTGACGAGGCATTGGCTACCTTAAGAGAGTCATAGTTACTCTTGCCAAATGCTCACCATAATAGACATTTTTAGTTACTGTGGCCAGTCTGCCCGAATCATTACGCAATTAGTTGTTTAATTTAAGATAACCATTGTTACTCTTGCTAGGAGTTACTTGATGTTGCTGATTTAATTTTAATTGTGATGAGGCATTGGCAACCTTACGAGAGTCATAGTGATTCCTGGCAGTTCCTCACGAAAATACGCATTTTTTTGATACTGTGGAAAGTCTCTCCAAAGCGGTAATCCACTAGCTGTTTAACTTAAGAGAAATTGCCACAGGTTTCTTGAAGTCGCTGATGTGTGTCTAATTGTGACGAGGCATTGGCTACCTTAAGCGAGTCATAGCGACTCTTGCCAAATGCTCACCATAATAGACATTTTTTAGATACTGTGTCCAGTCTGCCCGAAGCAATACGCCACTAGTTCTTTAATTTAAGACAACCATCGTTACTCTTGCTAGGAGTTACTTGATGTTGCTGATTAAATTTTAATTGTGACGAGGCATTGGCAACCTTACGAGATTCATAGTGATTCCTGGCAGTTCCTCACGAAAATACGCATTTATTTGATACTGTGGATAGTCTCTCGAAAGCGGTAATCTACTAGCTGTTTATCTTCAGAGAAACTGCCAAAGGTATCTTGAAGTTTCTGATGTGAGTCTAATTGTGACGAGGCATTGGCTACCTTAAGCGAGTCATAGTGACTCTTGCCAAATGCTCACCATAATAGACTTTTTTAGATGCTGTGGTCAGTCTGCCCGAAGCAATACGCCACTAGTTCTTTAATTTAAGACAACCATCGTTACTCTTGCTAGGATTTACTTGACGTTGCTGATTAAATTTTAATTGTGACGAGGCATTGGCAACCTTACGAGATTCATAGTGATTCCTGGCAGTTCCTCACCAAAATACGCACTTCTTAGATACTGTGGAAAGTCTCTCCAAAGCGGTAATCCACTAGCTGTTTATCTTAAGAGAAATTGCCAGAGGTTTCTTGAAGTCGCTGATGTGTGTCTAATTGTGACGAGGCATTGGCTACCTTAAGCGAGTCATAGCGACTCTTGCCAAATGCTCACCATAATAGATATTTTTTAGATACTGTGGCCAGTCTGTGCGAAGCAATACGCCACTAGATCTTTAATTTAAGACAACCATCGTTAATCTTGCTAGGAGTTACTTGATGTTGCTGATTAAATTTTAATTGTGACGAGGCATTGGCAACCTTACCAGAGTCATAGTGATTCCTGGCAGTTCCTCACCAAAATACGCATTTTTTAGATACTGTGGAAGGTCTCTCCAAAGCGGTAATCCACTAGCTGTTTATCTTCAGAGAAACTGCCAGAGGTTTCTTGAAGTCGCTGATGTGAGTCTAATTATGACGAGGCATTGGCTACATTAAGCGAGTCATAGCGACTCTTGCCAAATGCTCACCATAATAGACATTTTTTAGATACTGTGGCCAGTCTGCCCGAAGCAATACGCCACTAGTTCTTTAATTTAAGACAACCATCGTTACTCTTGCTAGGAGTTACTTGATGTTGCTGATTAAATTTTAATTGTGACGAGGCATTGGCAACCTTACGAGAGTCATAGTGATTCCTGGCAGTTCCTCACGAAAATACGCATTTTTTTGATACTGTGGATAGTCTCTCGAAAGCGGTAATCCACTAGCTGTTTATCTTCAGAGAAACTGCCAGAGGTATCTTGAAGTTGCTGATGTGAGTCTAATTGTGACGAGGCATTGGCTACCTTAAGAGAGTCATAGTGACTCTTGCCAAATGCTCACCATAATAGACATTTTTTAGATACTGTGGTCAGTCTGCCCGAAGCAATACGCCACTAGTTCTTTAATTTAAGACAACCATCGTTAATCTTGCTAGGAGTTACTTGATGTTCCTGATTAAATTTTAATTCTGACGAGGCATTGGCAACCTCACCAGAGTCATAGTGATTCCTGGCAGTTCCTCACCAAAATACGCATTTTTTAGATACTGTGGAAAGTCTCTCCAAAGCGGTAATCCACTAGCTGTTTATCTTCAGAGAAACTGCCAGAGGTTTCTTCAAGTTGCTGACGTGAGTCTAATTGTAACGAGGCATTGGCTACCTTAAGAGAGTCATAGTGACTTTTGCCAAATGCTCACCATAATAGACATTTTTTAGATACTGTGGTCAGTCTGCCCGAAGCGATACGCCACTAGTTGTTTAATTTAAGACAACCATCGTTACTCTTGCTAGGAGTTACTTGATGTTGGTGATTTAATTTTAATTGTGATGAGGCATTGGCAACCTTACGAGAGTCATAGTGATTCCTGGCAGTTCCTCACCAAAATACGCATTTTTTGGATACTGTGGAAAGTCTCTCCAAAGCGGTAATCCACTAGCTGTTTATCTTCAGAGAAACTGCCAGAGGTTTCTTCAAGTTGCTGACGTGAGTCTAATTGTGACGAGGCATTGGCTACCTTAAGAGAGTCATAGTTACTCTTGCCAAATGCTCACCATAATAGACATTTTTAGTTACTGTGGCCAGTCTGCCCGAATCATTACGCAATTAGTTGTTTAATTTAAGACAACCATTGTTACTCTTGCTAGGAGTTACTTGATGTTGCTGATTTAATTTTAATTGTGATGAGGCATTGGCAACTTTACGAGAGTCATAGTGATTCCTGGCAGTTCCTCACGAAAATAAGCATTTTTTAGATCTGTGGAAAGTCTCTCCAAAGCGGTAATCCACTAGCTGTTTATCTTCAGAGAAACTGCCAGAGGTTTCTTTAAGTTGCTGACGTGAGTCTAATTGTGACGAGGCATTGGCTACCTTAAGCGAGTCATAGTGACTCTTGCCAAATGCTCACCATAATAGACATTTTTTAGATACTGTGGTCAGTCTGCCCGAAGCAATACGCCACTAGTTCTTTAATTTAAGACAACCATCGTTACTCTTGCTAGGATTTACTTGACGTTGCTGATTAAATTTCAATTGTGACGAGGCATTGGCAACCTTACGAGATTCATAGTGATTCCTGGCAGTTCCTCACCAAAATACGCATTTCTTAGATACTGTGGAAAGTCTCTCCAAAGCGGTAATCCACTAGCTGTTTATCTTCAGAGAAACTGCCAGAGGTTTCTTGAAGTTGCTGATGTGAGTCTAATTATGACGAGGCATTGGCTACCTTAAGCGAGTCATAGCGACTCTTGCCAAATGTTCACCATAATAGACATTTTTTAGATACTGTGGCCAGTCTGCCCGAAGCAATCCGCCACTAGTTCCTTAATTTAAGACAACCATCGTTACTCTTTCTAGGAGTTACTTGATGTTGGTGATTTAATTTTAATTGTGATGAGGCATTGGCAACCTTACGAGAGTCATAGTGATTCCTGGCAGTCCCTCACGAAAATACGCATTTTTTAGATACTGTGGAAAGTCTCTCAAAAGCGGTAATCCACTAGCTGTTTATCTTCAGAGAAACTGCCAGAGGTTTCTTCAAGTTGCTGACGTGAGTCTAATTGTGACGAGGCATTGGCTACCTTAAGAGAGTCATAGTTACTCTTGCCAAATGCTCACCATAATAGACATTTTTAGTTACTGTGGCCAGTCTGCCCGAATCATTACGCAATTAGTTGTTTAATTTAAGATAACCATTGTTACTCTTGCTAGGAGTTACTTGATGTTGCTGATTTAATTTTAATTGTGATGAGGCATTGGCAACCTTACGAGAGTCATAGTGATTCCTGGCAGTTCCTCACGAAAATACGCATTTTTTTGATACTGTGGAAAGTCTCTCCAAAGCGGTAATCCACTAGCTGTTTATCTTAAGAGAAATTGCCACAGGTTTCTTGAAGTCGCTGATGTGTGTCTAATTGTGACGAGGCATTGGCTACCTTAAGCGAGTCATAGCGACTCTTGCCAAATGCTCACCATAATAGACATTTTTTAGATACTGTGTCCAGTCTGCCCGAAGCAATACGCCACTAGTTCTTTAATTTAAGACAACCATCGTTACTCTTGCTAGGAGTTACTTGATGTTGCTGATTAAATTTTAATTGTGACGAGGCATTGGCAACCTTACGAGATTCATAGTGATTCCTGGCAGTTCCTCACGAAAATACGCATTTATTTGATACTGTGGATAGTCTCTCGAAAGCGGTAATCTACTAGCTGTTTATCTTCAGAGAAACTGCCAAAGGTATCTTGAAGTTTCTGATGTGAGTCTAATTGTGACGAGGCATTGGCTACCTTAAGCGAGTCATAGTGACTCTTGCCAAATGCTCACCATAATAGACTTTTTTAGATGCTGTGGTCAGTCTGCCCGAAGCAATACGCCACTAGTTCTTTAATTTAAGACAACCATCGTTACTCTTGCTAGGATTTACTTGACGTTGCTGATTAAATTTTAATTGTGACGAGGCATTGGCAACCTTACGAGATTCATAGTGATTCCTGGCAGTTCCTCACCAAAATACGCACTTCTTAGATACTGTGGAAAGTCTCTCCAAAGCGGTAATCCACTAGCTGTTTATCTTAAGAGAAATTGCCAGAGGTTTCTTGAAGTCGCTGATGTGTGTCTAATTGTGACGAGGCATTGGCTACCTTAAGCGAGTCATAGCGACTCTTGCCAAATGCTCACCATAATAGATATTTTTTAGATACTGTGGCCAGTCTGTGCGAAGCAATACGCCACTAGATCTTTAATTTAAGACAACCATCGTTAATCTTGCTAGGAGTTACTTGATGTTGCTGATTAAATTTTAATTGTGACGAGGCATTGGCAACCTTACCAGAGTCATAGTGATTCCTGGCAGTTCCTCACCAAAATACGCATTTTTTAGATACTGTGGAAGGTCTCTCCAAAGCGGTAATCCACTAGCTGTTTATCTTCAGAGAAACTGCCAGAGGTTTCTTGAAGTCGCTGATGTGAGTCTAATTATGACGAGGCATTGGCTACCTTAAGCGAGTCATAGCGACTCTTGCCAAATGCTCACCATAATAGACATTTTTTAGATACTGTGGCCAGTCTGCCCGAAGCAATACGCCACTAGTTCTTTAATTTAAGACAACCATCGTTACTCTTGCTAGGAGTTACTTGATGTTGCTGATTAAATTTTAATTGTGACGAGGCATTGGCAACCTTACGAGAGTCATAGTGATTCCTGGCAGTTCCTCACGAAAATACGCATTTTTTTGATACTGTGGATAGTCTCTCGAAAGCGGTAATCCACTAGCTGTTTATCTTCAGAGAAACTGCCAGAGGTATCTTGAAGTTGCTGATGTGAGTCTAATTGTGACGAGGCATTGGCTACCTTAAGAGAGTCATAGTGACTCTTGCCAAATGCTCACCATAATAGACATTTTTTAGATACTGTGGTCAGTCTGCCCGAAGCAATACGCCACTAGTTCTTTAATTTAAGACAACCATCGTTACTCTTGCTAGGATTTACTTGACGTTGCTGATTAAATTTCAATTGTGACGAGGCATTGGCAACCTTACGAGATTCATAGTGATTCCTGGCAGTTCCTCACCAAAATACGCATTTCTTAGATACTGTGGAAAGTCTCTCCAAAGCGGTAATCCACTAGCTGTTTATCTTAAGAGAAATTGCCAGAGGTTTCTTGAAGTCGCTGATGTGAGTCTAATTGTGACGAGGCATTGGCTACATTAAGCGAGTCAAAGCGACTCTTGCCAAATGCTCACCATAATAGACATTTTTTAGATACTGTGGCCAGTCTGCCCGAAGCAATACGCCACTAGTTCTTTAATTTAAGACAACCATCGTTAATCTTGCTAGGAGTTACTTGATGTTCCTGATTAAATTTTAATTCTGACGAGGCATTGGCAACCTCACCAGAGTCATAGTGATTCCTGGCAGTTCCTCACCAAAATACGCATTTTTTAGATACTGTGGAAAGTCTCTCCAAAGCGGTAATCCACTAGCTGTTTATCTTCAGAGAAACTGCCAGAGGTTTCTTCAAGTTGCTGACGTGAGTCTAATTGTAACGAGGCATTGGCTACCTTAAGAGAGTCATAGTGACTTTTGCCAAATGCTCACCATAATAGACATTTTTTAGATACTGTGGTCAGTCTGCCCGAAGCAATACGCCACTAGTTCTTTAATTTAAGACAACCATCGTTACTCTTGCTAGGATTTACTTGACGTTGCTGATTAAATTTTAATTGTGACGAGGCATTGGCAACCTTACGAGATTCATAGTGATTCCTGGCAGTTCCTCACCAAAATACGCACTTCTTAGATACTGTGGAAAGTCTCTCCAAAGCGGTAATCCACTAGCTGTTTATCTTAAGAGAAATTGCCAGAGGTTTCTTGAAGTCGCTGATGTGTGTCTAATTGTGACGAGGCATTGGCTACCTTAAGCGAGTCATAGCGACTCTTGCCAAATGCTCACCATAATAGATATTTTTTAGATACTGTGGCCAGTCTGTGCGAAGCAATACGCCACTAGATCTTTAATTTAAGACAACCATCGTTAATCTTGCTAGGAGTTACTTGATGTTGCTGATTAAATTTTAATTGTGACGAGGCATTGGCAACCTTACCAGAGTCATAGTGATTCCTGGCAGTTCCTCACCAAAATACGCATTTTTTAGATACTGTGGAAGGTCTCTCCAAAGCGGTAATCCACTAGCTGTTTATCTTCAGAGAAACTGCCATAGGTTTCTTGAAGTCGCTGATGTGAGTCTAATTATGACGAGGCATTGGCTACCTTAAGCGAGTCATAGCGACTCTTGCCAAATGCTCACCATAATAGACATTTTTTAGATACTGTGGCCAGTCTGCCCGAAGCAATACGCCACTAGTTCTTTAATTTAAGACAACCATCGTTACTCTTGCTAGGAGTTACTTGATGTTGCTGATTAAATTTTAATTGTGACGAGGCATTGGCAACCTTACGAGAGTCATAGTGATTCCTGGCAGTTCCTCACGAAAATACGCATTTTTTTGATACTGTGGATAGTCTCTCGAAAGCGGTAATCCACTAGCTGTTTATCTTCAGAGAAACTGCCAGAGGTATCTTGAAGTTGCTGATGTGAGTCTAATTGTGACGAGGCATTGGCTACCTTAAGAGAGTCATAGTGACTCTTGCCAAATGCTCACCATAATAGACATTTTTTAGATACTGTGGTCAGTCTGCCCGAAGCAATACGCCACTAGTTCTTTAATTTAAGACAACCATCGTTACTCTTGCTAGGATTTACTTGACGTTGCTGATTAAATTTCAATTGTGACGAGGCATTGGCAACCTTACGAGATTCATAGTGATTCCTGGCAGTTCCTCACCAAAATACGCATTTCTTAGATACTGTGGAAAGTCTCTCCAAAGCGGTAATCCACTAGCTGTTTATCTTAAGAGAAATTGCCAGAGGTTTCTTGAAGTCGCTGATGTGAGTCTAATTGTGACGAGGCATTGGCTACATTAAGCGAGTCATAGCGACTCTTGCCAAATGCTCACCATAATAGACATTTTTTAGATACTGTGGCCAGTCTGCCCGAAGCAATACGCCACTAGTTCTTTAATTTAAGACAACCATCGTTAATCTTGCTAGGAGTTACTTGATGTTCCTGATTAAATTTTAATTCTGACGAGGCATTGGCAACCTCACCAGAGTCATAGTGATTCCTGGCAGTTCCTCACCAAAATACGCATTTTTTAGATACTGTGGAAAGTCTCTCCAAAGCGGTAATCCACTAGCTGTTTATCTTCAGAGAAACTGCCAGAGGTTTCTTCAAGTTGCTGACGTGAGTCTAATTGTAACGAGGCATTGGCTACCTTAAGAGAGTCATAGTGACTTTTGCCAAATGCTCACCATAATAGACATTTTTTAGATACTGTGGCCAGTCTGCCCGAAGCGATACGCCACTAGTTGTTTAATTTAAGACAACCATCGTTACTCTTGCTAGGAGTTACTTGATGTTGGTGATTTAATTTTAATTGTGATGAGGCATTGGCAACCTTACGAGAGTCATAGTGATTCCTGGCAGTTCCTCACCAAAATACGCATTTTTTGGATACTGTGGAAAGTCTCTCCAAAGCGGTAATCCACTAGCTGTTTATCTTAAGAGAAATTGCCAGAGGTTTCTTGAAGTCGCTGATGTGTGTCTAATTGTGACGAGGCATTGGCTACCTTAAGCGAGTCATAGCGACTCTTGCCAAATGCTCACCATAATAGATATTTTTTAGATACTGTGGCCAGTCTGTGCGAAGCAATACGCCACTAGATCTTTAATTTAAGACAACCATCGTTAATCTTGCTAGGAGTTACTTGATGTTGCTGATTAAATTTTAATTGTGACGAGGCATTGGCAACCTTACCAGAGTCATAGTGATTCCTGGCAGTTCCTCACCAAAATACGCATTTTTTAGATACTGTGGAAGGTCTCTCCAAAGCGGTAATCCACTAGCTGTTTATCTTCAGAGAAACTGCCAGAGGTTTCTTGAAGTCGCTGATGTGAGTCTAATTATGACGAGGCATTGGCTACCTTAAGCGAGTCATAGCGACTCTTGCCAAATGCTCACCATAATAGACATTTTTTAGATACTGTGGCCAGTCTGCCCGAAGCAATACGCCACTAGTTCTTTAATTTAAGACAACCATCGTTACTCTTGCTAGGAGTTACTTGATGTTGCTGATTAAATTTTAATTGTGACGAGGCATTGGCAACCTTACGAGAGTCATAGTGATTCCTGGCAGTTCCTCACGAAAATACGCATTTTTTTGATACTGTGGATAGTCTCTCGAAAGCGGTAATCCACTAGCTGTTTATCTTCAGAGAAACTGCCAGAGGTATCTTGAAGTTGCTGATGTGAGTCTAATTGTGACGAGGCATTGGCTACCTTAAGAGAGTCATAGTGACTCTTGCCAAATGCTCACCATAATAGACATTTTTTAGATACTGTGGTCAGTCTGCCCGAAGCAATACGCCACTAGTTCTTTAATTTAAGACAACCATCGTTACTCTTGCTAGGATTTACTTGACGTTGCTGATTAAATTTCAATTGTGACGAGGCATTGGCAACCTTACGAGATTCATAGTGATTCCTGGCAGTTCCTCACCAAAATACGCATTTCTTAGATACTGTGGAAAGTCTCTCCAAAGCGGTAATCCACTAGCTGTTTATCTTAAGAGAAATTGCCAGAGGTTTCTTGAAGTCGCTGATGTGAGTCTAATTGTGACGAGGCATTGGCTACATTAAGCGAGTCATAGCGACTCTTGCCAAATGCTCACCATAATAGACATTTTTTAGATACTGTGGCCAGTCTGCCCGAAGCAATACGCCACTAGTTCTTTAATTTAAGACAACCATCGTTAATCTTGCTAGGAGTTACTTGATGTTCCTGATTAAATTTTAATTCTGACGAGGCATTGGCAACCTCACCAGAGTCATAGTGATTCCTGGCAGTTCCTCACCAAAATACGCATTTTTTAGATACTGTGGAAAGTCTCTCCAAAGCGGTAATCCACTAGCTGTTTATCTTCAGAGAAACTGCCAGAGGTTTCTTCAAGTTGCTGACGTGAGTCTAATTGTAACGAGGCATTGGCTACCTTAAGAGAGTCATAGTGACTTTTGCCAAATGCTCACCATAATAGACATTTTTTAGATACTGTGGTCAGTCTGCCCGAAGCAATACGCCACTAGTTCTTTAATTTAAGACAACCATCGTTACTCTTGCTAGGATTTACTTGACGTTGCTGATTAAATTTTAATTGTGACGAGGCATTGGCAACCTTACGAGATTCATAGTGATTCCTGGCAGTTCCTCACCAAAATACGCACTTCTTAGATACTGTGGAAAGTCTCTCCAAAGCGGTAATCCACTAGCTGTTTATCTTAAGAGAAATTGCCAGAGGTTTCTTGAAGTCGCTGATGTGTGTCTAATTGTGACGAGGCATTGGCTACCTTAAGCGAGTCATAGCGACTCTTGCCAAATGCTCACCATAATAGATATTTTTTAGATACTGTGGCCAGTCTGTGCGAAGCAATACGCCACTAGATCTTTAATTTAAGACAACCATCGTTAATCTTGCTAGGAGTTACTTGATGTTGCTGATTAAATTTTAATTGTGACGAGGCATTGGCAACCTTACCAGAGTCATAGTGATTCCTGGCAGTTCCTCACCAAAATACGCATTTTTTAGATACTGTGGAAGGTCTCTCCAAAGCGGTAATCCACTAGCTGTTTATCTTCAGAGAAACTGCCATAGGTTTCTTGAAGTCGCTGATGTGAGTCTAATTATGACGAGGCATTGGCTACCTTAAGCGAGTCATAGCGACTCTTGCCAAATGCTCACCATAATAGACATTTTTTAGATACTGTGGCCAGTCTGCCCGAAGCAATACGCCACTAGTTCTTTAATTTAAGACAACCATCGTTACTCTTGCTAGGAGTTACTTGATGTTGCTGATTAAATTTTAATTGTGACGAGGCATTGGCAACCTTACGAGAGTCATAGTGATTCCTGGCAGTTCCTCACGAAAATACGCATTTTTTTGATACTGTGGATAGTCTCTCGAAAGCGGTAATCCACTAGCTGTTTATCTTCAGAGAAACTGCCAGAGGTATCTTGAAGTTGCTGATGTGAGTCTAATTGTGACGAGGCATTGGCTACCTTAAGAGAGTCATAGTGACTCTTGCCAAATGCTCACCATAATAGACATTTTTTAGATACTGTGGTCAGTCTGCCCGAAGCAATACGCCACTAGTTCTTTAATTTAAGACAACCATCGTTACTCTTGCTAGGATTTACTTGACGTTGCTGATTAAATTTCAATTGTGACGAGGCATTGGCAACCTTACGAGATTCATAGTGATTCCTGGCAGTTCCTCACCAAAATACGCATTTCTTAGATACTGTGGAAAGTCTCTCCAAAGCGGTAATCCACTAGCTGTTTATCTTAAGAGAAATTGCCAGAGGTTTCTTGAAGTCGCTGATGTGAGTCTAATTGTGACGAGGCATTGGCTACATTAAGCGAGTCATAGCGACTCTTGCCAAATGCTCACCATAATAGACATTTTTTAGATACTGTGGCCAGTCTGCCCGAAGCAATACGCCACTAGTTCTTTAATTTAAGACAACCATCGTTAATCTTGCTAGGAGTTACTTGATGTTCCTGATTAAATTTTAATTCTGACGAGGCATTGGCAACCTCACCAGAGTCATAGTGATTCCTGGCAGTTCCTCACCAAAATACGCATTTTTTAGATACTGTGGAAAGTCTCTCCAAAGCGGTAATCCACTAGCTGTTTATCTTCAGAGAAACTGCCAGAGGTTTCTTCAAGTTGCTGACGTGAGTCTAATTGTAACGAGGCATTGGCTACCTTAAGAGAGTCATAGTGACTTTTGCCAAATGCTCACCATAATAGACATTTTTTAGATACTGTGGCCAGTCTGCCCGAAGCGATACGCCACTAGTTGTTTAATTTAAGACAACCATCGTTACTCTTGCTAGGAGTTACTTGATGTTGGTGATTTAATTTTAATTGTGATGAGGCATTGGCAACCTTACGAGAGTCATAGTGATTCCTGGCAGTTCCTCACCAAAATACGCATTTTTTGGATACTGTGGAAAGTCTCTCCAAAGCGGTAATCCACTAGCTGTTTATCTTAAGAGAAATTGCCAGAGGTTTCTTGAAGTCGCTGATGTGTGTCTAATTGTGACGAGGCATTGGCTACCTTAAGCGAGTCATAGCGACTCTTGCCAAATGCTCACCATAATAGATATTTTTTAGATACTGTGGCCAGTCTGTGCGAAGCAATACGCCACTAGATCTTTAATTTAAGACAACCATCGTTAATCTTGCTAGGAGTTACTTGATGTTGCTGATTAAATTTTAATTGTGACGAGGCATTGGCAACCTTACCAGAGTCATAGTGATTCCTGGCAGTTCCTCACCAAAATACGCATTTTTTAGATACTGTGGAAGGTCTCTCCAAAGCGGTAATCCACTACCTGTTTATCTTCAGAGAAACTGCCAGAGGTTTCTTGAAGTCGCTGATGTGAGTCTAATTATGACGAGGCATTGGCTACCTTAAGCGAGTCATAGCGACTCTTGCCAAATGCTCACCATAATAGACATTTTTTAGATACTGTGGCCAGTCTGCCCGAAGCAATACGCCACTAGTTCTTTAATTTAAGACAACCATCGTTACTCTTGCTAGGAGTTACTTGATGTTGCTGATTAAATTTTAATTGTGACGAGGCATTGGCAACCTTACGAGAGTCATAGTGATTCCTGGCAGTTCCTCACGAAAATACGCATTTTTTTGATACTGTGGATAGTCTCTCGAAAGCGGTAATCCACTAGCTGTTTATCTTCAGAGAAACTGCCAGAGGTATCTTGAAGTTGCTGATGTGAGTCTAATTGTGACGAGGCATTGGCTACCTTAAGAGAGTCATAGTGACTCTTGCCAAATGCTCACCATAATAGACATTTTTTAGATACTGTGGTCAGTCTGCCCGAAGCAATACGCCACTAGTTCTTTAATTTAAGACAACCATCGTTACTCTTGCTAGGATTTACTTGACGTTGCTGATTAAATTTCAATTGTGACGAGGCATTGGCAACCTTACGAGATTCATAGTGATTCCTGGCAGTTCCTCACCAAAATACGCATTTCTTAGATACTGTGGAAAGTCTCTCCAAAGCGGTAATCCACTAGCTGTTTATCTTAAGAGAAATTGCCAGAGGTTTCTTGAAGTCGCTGATGTGAGTCTAATTGTGACGAGGCATTGGCTACATTAAGCGAGTCATAGCGACTCTTGCCAAATGCTCACCATAATAGACATTTTTTAGATACTGTGGCCAGTCTGCCCGAAGCAATACGCCACTAGTTCTTTAATTTAAGACAACCATCGTTAATCTTGCTAGGAGTTACTTGATGTTCCTGATTAAATTTTAATTCTGACGAGGCATTGGCAACCTCACCAGAGTCATAGTGATTCCTGGCAGTTCCTCACCAAAATACGCATTTTTTAGATACTGTGGAAAGTCTCTCCAAAGCGGTAATCCACTAGCTGTTTATCTTCAGAGAAACTGCCAGAGGTTTCTTCAAGTTGCTGACGTGAGTCTAATTGTAACGAGGCATTGGCTACCTTAAGAGAGTCATAGTGACTTTTGCCAAATGCTCACCATAATAGACATTTTTTAGATACTGTGGCCAGTCTGCCCGAAGCGATACGCCACTAGTTGTTTAATTTAAGACAACCATCGTTACTCTTGCAAGGAGTTACTTGATGTTGGTGATTTAATTTTAATTGTGATGAGGCATTGGCAACCTTACGAGAGTCATAGTGATTCCTGGCAGTTCCTCACCAAAATACGCATTTTTTGGATACTGTGGAAAGTCTCTCCAAAGCGGTAATCCACTAGCTGTTTATCTTCAGAGAAACTGCCAGAGGTTTCTTCAAGTTGCTGACGTGAGTCTAATTGTGACGAGGCATTGGCTACCTTAAGAGAGTCATAGTTACTCTTGCCAAATGCTCACCATAATAGACATTTTTAGTTACTGTGGCCAGTCTGCCCGAATCATTACGCAATTAGTTGTTTAATTTAAGACAACCATTGTTACTCTTGCTAGGAGTTACTTGATGTTGCTGATTTAATTTTAATTGTGATGAGGCATTGGCAACTTTACGAGAGTCATAGTGATTCCTGGCAGTTCCTCACGAAAATAAGCATTTTTTAGATCTGTGGAAAGTCTCTCCAAAGCGGTAATCCACTAGCTGTTTATCTTCAGAGAAACTGCCAGAGGTTTCTTTAAGTTGCTGACGTGAGTCTAATTGTGACGAGGCATTGGCTACCTTAAGCGAGTCATAGTGACTCTTGCCAAATGCTCACCATAATAGACATTTTTTAGATACTGTGGTCAGTCTGCCCGAAGCAATACGCCACTAGTTCTTTAATTTAAGACAACCATCGTTACTCTTGCTAGGATTTACTTGACGTTGCTGATTAAATTTCAATTGTGACGAGGCATTGGCAACCTTACGAGATTCATAGTGATTCCTGGCAGTTCCTCACCAAAATACGCATTTCTTAGATACTGTGGAAAGTCTCTCCAAAGCGGTAATCCACTAGCTGTTTATCTTCAGAGAAACTGCCAGAGGTTTCTTGAAGTTGCTGATGTGAGTCTAATTATGACGAGGCATTGGCTACCTTAAGCGAGTCATAGCGACTCTTGCCAAATGTTCACCATAATAGACATTTTTTAGATACTGTGGCCAGTCTGCCCGAAGCAATCCGCCACTAGTTCCTTAATTTAAGACAACCATCGTTACTCTTTCTAGGAGTTACTTGATGTTGGTGATTTAATTTTAATTGTGATGAGGCATTGGCAACCTTACGAGAGTCATAGTGATTCCTGGCAGTCCCTCACGAAAATACGCATTTTTTAGATACTGTGGAAAGTCTCTCAAAAGCGGTAATCCACTAGCTGTTTATCTTCAGAGAAACTGCCAGAGGTTTCTTCAAGTTGCTGACGTGAGTCTAATTGTAACGAGGCATTGGCTACCTTAAGAGAGTCATAGTGACTTTTGCCAAATGCTCACCATAATAGACATTTTTTAGATACTGTGGCCAGTCTGCCCGAAGCGATACGCCACTAGTTGTTTAATTTAAGACAACCATCGTTACTCTTGCTAGGAGTTACTTGATGTTGGTGATTTAATTTTAATTGTGATGAGGCATTGGCAACCTTACGAGAGTCATAGTGATTCCTGGCAGTTTCTTACCAAAATACGCATTTTTTGGATACTGTGGAAAGTCTCTCGAAAGCGGTAATCCACTAGCTGTTTATCTTCAGAGAAACTGCCAGAGGTTTCTTCAAGTTGCTGACGTGAGTCTAATTGTGACGAGGCATTGGCTACCTTAAGTGAGTCATAGTTACTCTTGCCAAATGCTCACCATAATAGACATTTTTAGTTACTGTGGCCAGTCTGCCCGAATCATTACGCAATTAGTTGTTTAATTTAAGATAACCATTGTTACTCTTGCTAGGAGTTACTTGATGTTGCTGATTTAATTTTAATTGTGATGAGGCATTGGCAACTTTACGAGAGGCATAGTGATTCCTGGCAGTTCCTCACGAAAATAAGCATTTTTTAGATCTGTGGAAAGTCTCTCCAAAGCGGTAATCCACTAGCTGTTTATCTTCAGAGAAACTGCCAGAGGTTTCTTTAAGTTGCTGACGTGAGTCTAATTGTGACGAGGCATTGGCTACCTTAAGCGAGTCATAGTGACTCTTGCCAAATGCTCACCATAATAGACATTTTTTAGATACTGTGGTCAGTCTGCCCGAAGCAATCCGCCACTAGTTCTTTAATTTAAGACAACCATCGTTACTCTTGCTAGGATTTACTTGACGTTGCTGATTAAATTTCAATTGTGACGAGGCATTGGCAACCTTACGAGATTCATAGTGATTCCTGGCAGTTCCTCACCAAAATACGCATTTCTTAGATACTGTGGAAAGTCTCTCCAAAGCGGTAATCCACTAGCTGTTTATCTTAAGAGAAATTGCCAGAGGTTTCTTGAAGTCGCTGATGTGAGTCTAATTGTGACGAGGCATTGGCTACATTAAGCGAGTCATAGCGACTCTTGCCAAATGCTCACCATAATAGACATTTTTTAGATACTGTGGCCAGTCTGCCCGAAGCAATACGCCACTAGTTCTTTAATTTAAGACAACCATCGTTAATCTTGCTAGGAGTTACTTGATGTTCCTGATTAAATTTTAATTCTGACGAGGCATTGGCAACCTCACCAGAGTCATAGTGATTCCTGGCAGTTCCTCACCAAAATACGCATTTTTTAGATACTGTGGAAAGTCTCTCCAAAGCGGTAATCCACTAGCTGTTTATCTTCAGAGAAACTGCCAGAGGTTTCTTCAAGTTGCTGACGTGAGTCTAATTGTAACGAGGAATTGGCTACCTTAAGAGAGTCATAGTGACTTTTGCCAAATGCTCACCATAATAGACATTTTTTAGATACTGTGGCCAGTCTGCCCGAAGCGATACGCCACTAGTTGTTTAATTTAAGACAACCATCGTTACTCTTGCTAGGAGTTACTTGATGTTGGTGATTTAATTTTAATTGTGATGAGGCATTGGCAACCTTACGAGAGTCATAGTGATTCCTGGCAGTTCCTCACCAGAATACGCATTTTTTGGATACTGTGGAAAGTCTCTCCAAAGCGGTAATCCACTAGCTGTTTATCTTCAGAGAAACTGCCAGAGGTTTCTTCAAGTTGCTGACGTGAGTCTAATTGTGACGAGGCATTGGCTACCTTAAGAGAGTCATAGTTACTCTTGCCAAATGCTCACCATAATAGACATTTTTAGTTACTGTGGCCAGTCTGCCCGAATCATTACGCAATTAGTTGTTTAATTTAAGACAACCATTGTTACTCTTGCTAGGAGTTACTTGATGTTGCTGATTTAATTTTAATTGTGATGAGGCATTGGCAACTTTACGAGAGTCATAGTGATTCCTGGCAGTTCCTCACGAAAATAAGCATTTTTTAGATCTGTGGAAAGTCTCTCCAAAGCGGTAATCCACTAGCTGTTTATCTTCAGAGAAACTGCCAGAGGTTTCTTTAAGTTGCTGACGTGAGTCTAATTGTGACGAGGCATTGGCTACCTTAAGCGAGTCATAGTGACTCTTGCCAAATGCTCACCATAATAGACATTTTTTAGATACTGTGGTCAGTCTGCCCGAAGCAATACGCCACTAGTTCTTTAATTTAAGACAACCATCGTTACTCTTGCTAGGATTTACTTGACGTTGCTGATTAAATTTCAATTGTGACGAGGCATTGGCAACCTTACGAGATTCATAGTGATTCCTGGCAGTTCCTCACCAAATTACGCATTTCTTAGATACTGTGGAAAGTCTCTCCAAAGCGGTAATCCACTAGCTGTTTATCTTCAGAGAAACTGCCAGAGGTTTCTTGAAGTTGCTGATGTGAGTCTAATTATGACGAGGCATTGGCTACCTTAAGAGAGTCATAGTGACTTTTGCCAAATGCTCACCATAATAGACATTTTTTAGATACTGTGGCCAGTCTGCCCAAATCATTACGCAATTAGTTGTTTAATTTAAGACAACCATCGTTACTCTTGCTAGGAGTTACTTGATGTTGGTGATTTAATTTTAATTGTGATGAGGCATTGGCAACCTTACGAGAGTCATAGTGATTCCTGGCAGTCCCTCACGAAAATACGCATTTTTTAGATACTGTGGAAAGTCTTTCAAAAGCGGTAATCCACTAGCTGTTTATCTTCAGAGAAACTGCCAGAGGTTTCTTCAAGTTGCTGACGTGAGTCTAATTGTAACGAGGCATTGGCTACCTTAAGAGAGTCATAGTGACTTTTGCCAAATGCTCACCATAATAGACATTTTTTAGATACTGTGGCCAGTCTGCCCGAAGCGATACGCCACTAGTTGTTTAATTTAAGACAACCATCGTTACTCTTGCTAGGAGTTACTTGATGTTGGTGATTTAATTTTAATTGTGATGAGGCATTGGCAACCTTACGAGAGTCATAGTGATTCCTGGCAGTTCCTCACCAAAATACGCATTTTTTGGATACTGTGGAAAGTCTCTCGAAAGCGGTAATCCACTAGCTGTTTATCTTCAGAGAAACTGCCAGAGGTTTCTTCAAGTTGCTGACGTGAGTCTAATTGTGACGAGGCATTGGCTACCTTAAGAGAGTCATAGTTACTCTTGCCAAATGCTCACCATAATAGACATTTTTAGTTACTGTGGCCAGTCTGCCCGAATCATTACGCAATTAGTTGTTTAATTTAAGATAACCATTGTTACTCTTGCTAGGAGTTACTTGATGTTGCTGATTTAATTTTAATTGTGATGAGGCATTGGCAACTTTACGAGAGTCATAGTGATTCCTGTCAGTTCCTCACGAAAATAAGCATTTTTTAGATCTGTGGAAAGTCTCTCCAAAGCGGTAATCCACTAGCTGTTTATCTTCAGAGAAACTGCCAGAGGTTTCTTTAAGTTGCTGACGTGAGTCTAATTGTGACGAGGCATTGGCTACCTTAAGCGAGTCATAGTGACTCTTGCCTAATGCTCACCATAATAGACATTTTTTAGATACTGTGGCCAGTCTGCCCGAAGCAATACGCCACTAGATCTTTAATTTAAGACAACCATCGTTAATCTTGCTAGGAGTTACTTGATGTTGCTGATTAAATTTTAATTGTGACGAGGCATTGGCAACCTTACCAGAGTCATAGTGATTCCTGGCAGTTCCTCACCAAAATACGCATATTTTAGATACTGTGGAAGGTCTCTCCAAAGCGGTAATCCACTAGCTGTTTATCTGCAGAGAAACTGCCAGAGGTTTCTTCAAGTTGCTGACGTGAGTCTAATTGTGACGAGGCATTGGCTACCTTAAGTGAGTCATAGTTACTCTTGCCAAATGCTCACCATAATAGACGTTTTTAGTTACTGTGGCCAGTCTGCCCGAATCATTACGCAATTAGTTGTTTAATTTAAGATAACCATTGTTACTCTTGCTAGGAGTTACTTGATGTTGCTGATTTAATTTTAATTGTGATGAGGCATTGGCAACTTTACGAGAGTCATAGTGATTCCTGGCAGTTCCTCACGAAAATAAGCATTTTTTAGATCTGTGGAAAGTCTCTCCAAAGCGGTAATCCACTAGCTGTTTATCTTCAGAGAAACTGCCAGAGGTTTCTTTAAGTTGCTGACGTGAGTCTAATTGTGACGAGGCATTGGCTACCTTAAGCGAGTCATAGTGACTCTTGCCAAATGCTCACCATAATAGACATTTTTTAGATACTGTGGTCAGTCTGCCCGAAGCAATCCGCCACTAGTTCTTTAATTTAAGACAACCATCGTTACTCTTGCTAGGATTTACTTGACGTTGCTGATTAAATTTCAATTGTGACGAGGCATTGGCAACCTTACGAGATTCATAGTGATTCCTGGCAGTTCCTCACCAAAATACGCATTTCTTAGATACTGTGGAAAGTCTCTCCAAAGCGGTAATCCACTAGCTGTTTATCTTAAGAGAAATTGCCAGAGCTTTCTTGAAGTCGCTGATGTGAGTCTAATTGTGACGAGGCATTGGCTACATTAAGCGAGTCATAGCGACTCTGCCAAATGCTCACCATAATAGACATTTTTTAGATACTGTGGCCAGTCTGCCCGAAGCGATACGCCACTAGTTGTTTAATTTAAGACAACCATCGTTACTCTTGCTAGGAGTTACTTGATGTTGGTGATTTAATTTTAATTGTGATGAGGCATTGGCAACCTTAGGAGAGTCATAGTGATTCCTGGCAGTTCCTCACCAAAATACGCATTTTTTGGATACTGTGGAAAGTCTCTCCAAAGCGGTAATCCACTAGCTGTTTATCTTCAGAGAAACTGCCAGAGGTTTCTTCAAGTTGCTGACGTGAGTCTAATTGTGACGAGGCATTGGCTACCTTAAGAGAGTCATAGTTACTCTTGCCAAATGCTCACCATAATAGACATTTTTAGTTACTGTGGCCAGTCTGCCCGAATCATTACGCAATTAGTTGTTTAATTTAAGACAACCATTGTTACTCTTGCTAGGAGTTACTTGATGTTGCTGATTTAATTTTAATTGTGATGAGGCATTGGCAACTTTCGAGAGTCATAGTGATTCCTGGCAGTTCCTCACGAAAATAAGCATTTTTTAGATCTGTGGAAAGTCTCTCCAAAGCGGTAATCCACTAGCTGTTTATCTTCAGAGAAACTGCCAGAGGTTTCTTTAAGTTGCTGACGTGAGTCTAATTGTGACGAGGCATTGGCTACCTTAAGCGAGTCATAGTGACTCTTGCCAAATGCTCACCATAATAGAAATTTTTATATACTGTGGTCAGTCTGCCCGAAGCAATACGCCACTAGTTCTTTAATTTAAGACAACCATCGTTACTCTTGCTAGGATTTACTTGACGTTGCTGATTAAATTTCAATTGTGACGAGGCATTGGCAACCTTACGAGATTCATAGTGATTCCTGGCAGTTCCTCACCAAAATACGCATTTCTTAGATACTGTGGAAAGTCTCTCCAAAGCGGTAATCCACTAGCTGTTTATCTTCAGAGAAACTGCCAGAGGTTTCTTGAAGTTGCTGATGTGAGTCTAATTATGACGAGGCATTGGCTACCTTAAGAGATTCATAGTGACTTTTGCCAAATGCTCACCATAATAGACATTTTTTAGATACTGTGGCCAGTCTGCCCAAATCATTACGCAATTAGTTGTTTAATTTAAGACAACCATCGTTACTCTTGCTAGGAGTTACTTGATGTTGGTGATTTAATTTTAATTGTGATGAGGCATTGGCAACCTTACGAGAGTCATAGTGATTCCTGGCAGTCCCTCACGAAAATACGCATTTTTAGATACTGTGGAAAGTCTTTCAAAAGCGGCAATCCACTAGCTGTTTATCTTCAGAGAAACTGCCAGAGGTTTCTTCAAGTTGCTGACGTGAGTCTAATTGTAACGAGGCATTGGCTACCTTAAGAGAGTCATAGTGACTTTTGCCAAATGCTCACCATAATAGACATTTTTTAGATACTGTGGCCAGTCTGCCCGAAGCGATACGCCACTAGTTGTTTAATTTAAGACAACCATCGTTACTCTTGCTAGGAGTTACTTGATGTTGGTGATTTAATTTTAATTGTGATGAGGCATTGGCAACCTTACGAGAGTCATAGTGATTCCTGGCAGTTCCTCACCAAAATACGCATTTTTTGGATACTGTGGAAAGTCTCTCGAAAGCGGTAATCCACTAGCTGTTTATCTTCAGAGAAACTGCCAGAGGTTTCTTCAAGTTGCTGACGTGAGTCTAATTGTGACGAGGCATTGGCTACCTTAAGAGAGTCATAGTTACTCTTGCCAAATGCTCACCATAATAGACATTTTTAGTTACTGTGGCCAGTCTGCCCGAATCATTACGCAATTAGTTGTTTAATTTAAGATAACCATTGTTACTCTTGCTAGGAGTTACTTGATGTTGCTGATTTAATTTTAATTGTGATGAGGCATTGGCAACTTTACGAGAGTCATAGTGATTCCTGTCAGTTCCTCACGAAAATAAGCATTTTTTAGATCTGTGGAAAGTCTCTCCAAAGCGGTAATCCACTAGCTGTTTATCTTCAGAGAAACTGCCAGAGGTTTCTTTAAGTTGCTGACGTGAGTCTAATTGTGACGAGGCATTGGCTACCTTAAGCGAGTCATAGTGACTCTTGCCTAATGCTCACCATAATAGACATTTTTTAGATACTGTGGCCAGTCTGCCCGAAGCAATACGCCACTAGATCTTTAATTTAAGACAACCATCGTTAATCTTGCTAGGAGTTACTTGATGTTGCTGATTAAATTTTAATTGTGACGAGGCATTGGCAACCTTACCAGAGTCATAGTGATTCCTGGCAGTTCCTCACCAAAATACGCATATTTTAGATACTGTGGAAGGTCTCTCCAAAGCGGTAATCCACTAGCTGTTTATCTGCAGAGAAACTGCCAGAGGTTTCTTCAAGTTGCTGACGTGAGTCTAATTGTGACGAGGCATTGGCTACCTTAAGTGAGTCATAGTTACTCTTGCCAAATGCTCACCATAATAGACATTTTTAGTTACTGTGGCCAGTCTGCCCGAATCATTACGCAATTAGTTGTTTAATTTAAGATAACCATTGTTACTCTTGCTAGGAGTTACTTGATGTTGCTGATTTAATTTTAATTGTGATGAGGCATTGGCAACTTTACGAGAGTCATAGTGATTCCTGGCAGTTCCTCACGAAAATAAGCATTTTTTAGATCTGTGGAAAGTCTCTCCAAAGCGGTAATCCACTAGCTGTTTATCTTCAGAGAAACTGCCAGAGGTTTCTTTAAGTTGCTGACGTGAGTCTAATTGTGACGAGGCATTGGCTACCTTAAGCGAGTCATAGTGACTCTTGCCAAATGCTCACCATAATAGACATTTTTTAGATACTGTGGTCAGTCTGCCCGAAGCAATCCGCCACTAGTTCTTTAATTTAAGACAACCATCGTTACTCTTGCTAGGATTTACTTGACGTTGCTGATTAAATTTCAATTGTGACGAGGCATTGGCAACCTTACGAGATTCATAGTGATTCCTGGCAGTTCCTCACCAAAATACGCATTTCTTAGATACTGTGGAAAGTCTCTCCAAAGCGGTAATCCACTAGCTGTTTATCTTAAGAGAAATTGCCAGAGCTTTCTTGAAGTCGCTGATGTGAGTCTAATTGTGACGAGGCATTGGCTACATTAAGCGAGTCATAGCGACTCTGCCAAATGCTCACCATAATAGACATTTTTTAGATACTGTGGCCAGTCTGCCCGAAGCAATACGCCACTAGTTCTTTAATTTAAGACAACCATCGTTAATCTTGCTAGGAGTTACTTGATGTTCCTGATTAAATTTTAATTCTGACGAGGCATTGGCAACCTCACCAGAGTCATAGTGATTCCTGGCAGTTCCTCACCAAAATACGCATTTTTTAGATACTGTGGAAAGTCTCTCCAAAGCGGTAATCCACTAGCTGTTTATCTTCAGAGAAACTGCCAGAGGTTTCTTCAAGTTGCTGACGTGAGTCTAATTGTAACGAGGCATTGGCTACCTTAAGAGAGTCATAGTGACTTTTGCCAAATGCTCACCATAATAGACATTTTTTAGATACTGTGGCCAGTCTGCCCGAAGCGATACGCCACTAGTTGTTTAATTTAAGACAACCATCGTTACTCTTGCTAGGAGTTACTTGATGTTGGTGATTTAATTTTAATTGTGATGAGGCATTGGCAACCTTACGAGAGTCATAGTGATTCCTGGCAGTTCCTCACCAAAATACGCATTTGTTGGATACTGTGGAAAGTCTCTCCAAAGCGGTAATCCACTAGCTGTTTATCTTCAGAGAAACTGCCAGAGGTTTCTTCAAGTTGCTGACGTGAGTCTAATTGTGACGAGGCATTGGCTACCTTAAGAGAGTCATAGTTACTCTTGCCAAATGCTCACCATAATAGACATTTTTAGTTACTGTGGCCAGTCTGCCCGAATCATTACGCAATTAGTTGTTTAATTTAAGACAACCATTGTTACTCTTGCTAGGAGTTACTTGATGTTGCTGATTTAATTTTAATTGTGATGAGGCATTGGCAACTTTACGAGAGTCATAGTGATTCCTGGCAGTTCCTCACGAAAATAAGCATTTTTTAGATCTGTGGAAAGTCTCTCCAAAGCGGTAATCCACTAGCTGTTTATCTTCAGAGAAACTGCCAGAGGTTTCTTTAAGTTGCTGACGTGAGTCTAATTGTGACGAGGCATTGGCTACCTTAAGCGAGTCATAGTGACTCTTGCCAAATGCTCACCATAATAGACATTTTTTAGATACTGTGGTCAGTCTGCCCGAAGCAATACGCCACTAGTTCTTTAATTTAAGACAACCATCGTTACTCTTGCTAGGATTTACTTGACGTTGCTGATTAAATTTCAATTGTGACGAGGCATTGGCAACCTTACGAGATTCATAGTGATTCCTGGCAGTTCCTCACCAAAATACGCATTTCTTAGATACTGTGGAAAGTCTCTCCAAAGCGGTAATCCACTAGCTGTTTATCTTCAGAGAAACTGCCAGAGGTTTCTTGAAGTTGCTGATGTGAGTCTAATTATGACGAGGCATTGGCTACCTTAAGAGAGTCATAGTGACTTTTGCCAAATGCTCACCATAATAGACATTTTTTAGATACTGTGGCCAGTCTGCCCAAATCATTACGCAATTAGTTGTTTAATTTAAGACAACCATCGTTACTCTTGCTAGGACTTACTTGATGTTGGTGATTTAATTTTAATTGTGATGAGGCATTGGCAACCTTACGAGAGTCATAGTGATTCCTGGCAGTTCCTCACCAAAATACGCATTTTTTGGATACTGTGGAAAGTCTCTCGAAAGCGGTAATCCACTAGCTGTTTATCTTCAGAGAAACTGCCAGAGGTTTCTTCAAGTTGCTGACGTGAGTCTAATTGTGACGAGGCATTGGCTACCTTAAGAGAGTCATAGTTACTCTTGCCAAATGCTCACCATAATAGACATTTTTAGTTACTGTGGCCAGTCTGCCCGAATCATTACGCAATTAGTTGTTTAATTTAAGATAACCATTGTTACTCTTGCTAGGAGTTACTTGATGTTGCTGATTTAATTTTAATTGTGATGAGGCATTGGCAACTTTACGAGAGTCATAGTGATTCCTGGCAGTTCCTCACGAAAATAAGCATTTTTTAGATCTGTGGAAAGTCTCTCCAAAGCGGTAATCCACTAGCTGTTTATCTTCAGAGAAACTGCCAGAGGTTTCTTTAAGTTGCTGACGTGAGTCTAATTGTGACGAGGCATTGGCTACCTTAAGCGAGTCATAGTGACTCTTGCCTAATGCTCACCATAATAGACATTTTTTAGATACTGTGGCCAGTCTGCCCGAAGCAATACGCCACTAGATCTTTAATTTAAGACAACCATCGTTAATCTTGCTAGGAGTTACTTGATGTTGCTGATTAAATTTTAATTGTGACGAGGCATTGGCAACCTTACCAGAGTCATAGTGATTCCTGGCAGTTCCTCACCAAAATACGCATATTTTAGATACTGTGGAAGGTCTCTCCAAAGCGGTAATCCACTAGCTGTTTATCTTCAGAGAAACTGCCAGAGGTTTCTTGAAGTCGCTGATGTGAGTCTAATTATGACGAGGCATTGGCTACCTTAAGCGAGTCATAGCGACTCTTGCCAAATGCTCACCATAATAGACATTTTTTAGATACTGTGGTCAGTCTGCCCGAAGCAATACGCCACTAGTTCTTTAATTTAAGACAACCATCGTTACTCTTGCTAGGATTTACTTGACGTTGCTGATTAAATTTCAATTGTGACGAGGCATTGGCAACCTTACGAGATTCATAGTGATTCCTGGCAGTTCCTCACCAAAATACGCATTTCTTAGATACTGTGGAAAGTCTCTCCAAAGCGGTAATCCACTAGCTGTTTATCTTCAGAGAAACTGCCAGAGGTTTCATGAAGTTGCTGATGTGAGTCTAATTATGACGAGGCATTGGCTACCTTAAGCGAGTCATAGCGACTCTTGCCAAATGTTCACCATAATAGACATTTTTTAGATACTGTGGCCAGTCTGCCCGAAGCAATCCGCCACTAGTTCCTTAATTTAAGACAACCATCGTTACTCTTTCTAGGAGTTACTTGATGTTGGTGATTTAATTTTAATTGTGATGAGGCATTGGCAACCTTACGAGAGTCATAGTGATTCCTGGCAGTTCCTCACCAAAATACACATTTTTTGGATACTGTGGAAAGTCTCTCGAAAGCGGTAATCCACTAGCTGTTTATCTTCAGAGAAACTGCCAGAGGTTTCTTCAAGTTGCTGACGTGAGTCTAATTGTGACGAGGCATTGGCTACCTTAAGAGAGTCATAGTTACTCTTGCCAAATGCTCACCATAATAGACATTTTTAGTTACTGTGGCCAGTCTGCCCGAATCATTACGCAATTAGTTGTTTAATTTAAGATAACCATTGTTACTCTTGCTAGGAGTTACTTGATGTTGCTGATTTAATTTTAATTGTGATGAGGCATTGGCAACTTTACGAGAGTCATAGTGATTCCTGGCAGTTCCTCACGAAAATAAGCATTTTTTAGATCTGTGGAAAGTCTCTCCAAAGCGGTAATCCACTAGCTGTTTATCTTCAGAGAAACTGCCAGAGGTTTCTTTAAGTTGCTGACGTGAGTCTAATTGTGACGAGGCATTGGCTACCTTAAGCGAGTCATAGTGACTCTTGCCTAATGCTCACCATAATAGACATTTTTTAGATACTGTGGCCAGTCTGCCCGAAGCAATACGCCACTAGATCTTTAATTTAAGACAACCATCGTTAATCTTGCTAGGAGTTACTTGATGTTGCTGATTAAATTTTAATTGTGACGAGGCATTGGCAACCTTACCAGAGTCATAGTGATTCCTGGCAGTTCCTCACCAAAATACGCATATTTTAGATACTGTGGAAGGTCTCTCCAAAGCGGTAATCCACTAGCTGTTTATCTTCAGAGAAACTGCCAGAGGTTTCTTGAAGTCGCTGATGTGAGTCTAATTATGACGAGGCATTGGCTACCTTAAGCGAGTCATAGCGACTCTTGCCAAATGCTCACCATAATAGACATTTTTTAGATACTGTGGTCAGTCTGCCCGAAGCAATACGCCACTAGTTCTTTAATTTAAGACAACCATCGTTACTCTTGCTAGGATTTACTTGACGTTGCTGATTAAATTTCAATTGTGACGAGGCATTGGCAACCTTACGAGATTCATAGTGATTCCTGGCAGTTCCTCACCAAAATACGCATTTCTTAGATACTGTGGAAAGTCTCTCCAAAGCGGTAATCCACTAGCTGTTTATCTTCAGAGAAACTGCCAGAGGTTTCTTGAAGTTGCTGATGTGAGTCTAATTATGACGAGGCATTGGCTACCTTAAGCGAGTCATAGCGACTCTTGCCAAATGTTCACCATAATAGACATTTTTTAGATACTGTGGCCAGTCTGCCCGAAGCAATCCGCCACTAGTTCCTTAATTTAAGACAACCATCGTTACTCTTTCTAGGAGTTACTTGATGTTGGTGATTTAATTTTAATTGTGATGAGGCATTGGCAACCTTACGAGAGTCATAGTGATTCCTGGCAGTCCCTCACGAAAATACGCATTTTTTAGATACTGTGGAAAGTCTCTCAAAAGCGGTAATCCACTAGCTGTTTATCTTCAGAGAAACTGCCAGAGGTTTCTTCAAGTTGCTGACGTGAGTCTAATTGTGACGAGGCATTGGCTACCTTAAGAGAGTCATAGTTACTCTTGCCAAATGCTCACCATAATAGACATTTTTAGTTACTGTGGCCAGTCTGCGCGAATCATTACGCAATTAGTTTTTTAATTTAAGATAACCATTGTTACTCTTGCTAGGAGTTACTTGATGTTGCTGATTTAATTTTAATTGTGATGAGGCATTGGCAACTTTACGAGAGTCATAGTGATTCCTGGCAGTTCCTCACGAAAATAAGCATTTTTTAGATCTGTGGAAAGTCTCTCCAAAGCGGTAATCCACTAGCTGTTTATCTTCAGAGAAACTGCCAGAGGTTTCTTTAAGTTGCTGACGTGAGTCTAATTGTGACGAGGCATTGGCTACCTTAAGCGAGTCATAGTGACTCTTGCCTAATGCTCACCATAATAGACATTTTTTAGATACTGTGGCCAGTCTGCCCGAAGCAATACGCCACTAGATCTTTAATTTAAGACAACCATCGTTAATCTTGCTAGGAGTTACTTGATGTTGCTGATTAAATTTTAATTGTGACGAGGCATTGGCAACCTTACCAGAGTCATAGTGATTCCTGGCAGTTCCTCACCAAAATACGCATATTTTAGATACTGTGGAAGGTCTCTCCAAAGCGGTAATCCACTAGCTGTTTATCTTCAGAGAAACTGCCAGAGGTTTCTTGAAGTCGCTGATGTGAGTCTAATTATGACGAGGCATTGGCTACCTTAAGCGAGTCATAGCGACTCTTGCCAAATGCTCACCATAATAGACATTTTTTAGATACTGTGGTCAGTCTGCCCGAAGCAATACGCCACTAGTTCTTTAATTTAAGACAACCATCGTTACTCTTGCTAGGATTTACTTGACGTTGCTGATTAAATTTCAATTGTGACGAGGCATTGGCAACCTTACGAGATTCATAGTGATTCCTGGCAGTTCCTCACCAAAATACGCATTTCTTAGATACTGTGGAAAGTCTCTCCAAAGCGGTAATCCACTAGCTGTTTATCTTCAGAGAAACTGCCAGAGGTTTCTTGAAGTTGCTGATGTGAGTCTAATTATGACGAGGCATTGGCTACCTTAAGCGAGTCATAGCGACTCTTGCCAAATGTTCACCATAATAGACATTTTTTAGATACTGTGGCCAGTCTGCCCGAAGCAATCCGCCACTAGTTCCTTAATTTAAGACAACCATCGTTACTCTTTCTAGGAGTTACTTGATGTTGGTGATTTAATTTTAATTGTGATGAGGCATTGGCAACCTTACGAGAGTCATAGTGATTCCTGGCAGTCCCTCACGAAAATACGCATTTTTTAGATACTGTGGAAAGTCTCTCAAAAGCGGTAATCCACTAGCTGTTTATCTTCAGAGAAACTGCCAGAGGTTTCTTCAAGTTGCTGACGTGAGTCTAATTGTGACGAGGCATTGGCTACCTTAAGAGAGTCATAGTTACTCTTGCCAAATGCTCACCATAATAGACATTTTTAGTTACTGTGGCCAGTCTGCGCGAATCATTACGCAATTAGTTTTTTAATTTAAGATAACCATTGTTACTCTTGCTAGGAGTTACTTGATGTTGCTGATTTAATTTTAATTGTGATGAGGCATTGGCAACTTTACGAGAGTCATAGTGATTCCTGGCAGTTCCTCACGAAAATAAGCATTTTTTAGATCTGTGGAAAGTCTCTCCAAAGCGGTAATCCACTAGCTGTTTATCTTCAGAGAAACTGCCAGAGGTTTCTTTAAGTTGCTGACGTGAGTCTAATTGTGACGAGGCATTGGCTACCTTAAGCGAGTCATAGTGACTCTTGCCTAATGCTCACCATAATAGACATTTTTTAGATACTGTGGCCAGTCTGCCCGAAGCAATACGCCACTAGATCTTTAATTTAAGACAACCATCGTTAATCTTGCTAGGAGTTACTTGATGTTGCTGATTAAATTTTAATTGTGACGAGGCATTGGCAACCTTACCAGAGTCATAGTGATTCCTGGCAGTTCCTCACCAAAATACGCATATTTTAGATACTGTGGAAGGTCTCTCCAAAGCGGTAATCCACTAGCTGTTTATCTTCAGAGAAACTGCCAGAGGTTTCTTGAAGTCGCTGATGTGAGTCTAATTATGACGAGGCATTGGCTACCTTAAGCGAGTCATAGCGACTCTTGCCAAATGCTCACCATAATAGACATTTTTTAGATACTGTGGTCAGTCTGCCCGAAGCAATACGCCACTAGTTCTTTAATTTAAGACAACCATCGTTACTCTTGCTAGGATTTACTTGACGTTGCTGATTAAATTTCAATTGTGACGAGGCATTGGCAACCTTACGAGATTCATAGTGATTCCTGGCAGTTCCTCACCAAAATACGCATTTCTTAGATACTGTGGAAAGTCTCTCCAAAGCGGTAATCCACTAGCTGTTTATCTTCAGAGAAACTGCCAGAGGTTTCTTGAAGTTGCTGATGTGAGTCTAATTATGACTAGGCATTGGCTACCTTAAGCGAGTCATAGCGACTCTTGCCAAATGTTCACCATAATACACATTTTTTAGATACTGTGGCCAGTCTGCCCGAAGCAATCCGCCACTAGTTCCTTAATTTAAGACAACCATCGTTACTCTTTCTAGGAGTTACTTGATGTTGGTGATTTAATTTTAATTGTGATGAGGCATTGGCAACCTTACGAGAGTCATAGTGATTCCTGGCAGTCCCTCACGAAAATACGCATTTTTTAGATACTGTGGAAAGTCTCTCAAAAGCGGTAATCCACTAGCTGTTTATCTTCAGAGAAACTGCCAGAGGTTTCTTCAAGTTGCTGACGTGAGTCTAATTGTGACGAGGCATTGGCTACCTTAAGAGAGTCATAGTTACTCTTGCCAAATGCTCACCATAATAGACATTTTTAGTTACTGTGGCCAGTCTGCCCGAATCATTACGCAATTAGTTGTTTAATTTAAGATAACCATTGTTACTCTTGCTAGGAGTTACTTGATGTTGCTGATTTAATTTTAATTGTGATGAGGCATTGGCAACTTTACGAGAGTCATAGTGATTCCTGGCAGTTCCTCACGAAAATAAGCATTTTTTAGATCTGTGGAAAGTCTCTCCAAAGCGGTAATCCACTAGCTGTTTATCTTCAGAGAAACTGCCAGAGGTTTCTTTAAGTTGCTGACGTGAGTCTAATTGTGACGAGGCATTGGCTACCTTAAGCGAGTCATAGTGACTCTTGCCTAATGCTCACCATAATAGACATTTTTTAGATACTGTGGCCAGTCTGCCCGAAGCAATACGCCACTAGTCCTTTAATTTAAGACAACCATCGTTACTCTTGCTAGGAGTTACTTGTTGTTGCTGATTAAATTTTAATTGTGACGAGGCATTGGCAACCTTACCAGAGTCATAGTGATTCCTGGCAGTTCCTCACCAAAATACGCATTTTTTAGATACTGTGGAAGGTCTCTCCAAAGCGGTAATCCACTAGCTGTTTATCTTCAGAGAAACTGCCAGAGGTTTCTTGAAGTCGCTGATGTGAGTCTAATTATGACGAGGCATTGGCTACCTTAAGCGAGTCATAGCGACTCTTGCCAAATGCTCACCATAATAGACATTTTTTAGATACTGTGGCCAGTCTGCCCGAAGCAATACGCCACTAGTTCTTTAATTTAAGACAACCATCGTTACTCTTGCTAGGAGTTACTTGATGTTGCTGATTAAATTTTAATTGTGACGAGGCATTGGCAACCTTACGAGAGTCATAGTGATTCCTGGCAGTTCCTCACGAAAATACGCATTTTTTTGATACTGTGGATAGTCTCTCGAAAGCGGTAATCCACTAGCTGTTTATCTTCAGAGAAACTGCCAGAGGTATCTTGAAGTTGCTGATGTGAGTCTAATTGTGACGAGGCATTGGCTACCTTAAGAGAGTCATAGTGACTCTTGCCAAATGCTCACCATAATAGACATTTTTTAGATACTGTGGTCAGTCTGCCCGAAGCAATACGCCACTAGTTCTTTAATTTAAGACAACCATCGTTACTCTTGCTAGGATTTACTTGACGTTGCTGATTAAATTTCAATTGTGACGAGTCATTGGCAACCTTACGAGATTCATAGTGATTCCTGGCAGTTCCTCACCAAAATACGCATTTCTTAGATACTGTGGAAAGTCTCTCCAAAGCGGTAATTCACTAGCTGTTTATCTTAAGAGAAATTGCCAGAGGTTTCTTGAAGTCGCTGATGTGAGTCTAATTGTGACGAGGCATTGGCTACATTAAGCGAGTCATAGCGACTCTTGCCAAATGCTCACCATAATAGACATTTTTTAGATACTGTGGCCAGTCTGCCCGAAGCAATACGCCACTAGTTCTTTAATTTAAGACAACCATCGTTAATCTTGCTAGGAGTTACTTGATGTTGCTGATTAAATTTTAATTCTGACGAGGCATTGGCAACCTCACCAGAGTCATAGTGATTCCTGGCAGTTCCTCACCAAAATACGCATTTTTTAGATACTGTGGAAAGTCTCTCCAAAGCGGTAATCCACTAGCTGTTTATCTTCAGAGAAACTGCCAGAGGTTTCTTCAAGTTGCTGACGTGAGTCTATTTGTAACGAGGCATTGGCTACCTTAAGAGAGTCATAGTGACTTTTGCCAAATGCTCACCATAATAGACATTTTTTAGATACTGTGGCCAGCCTGCCCAAATCATTACGCAATTAGTTGTTTAATTTAAGACAACCATCGTTACTCTTGCTAGGAGTTACTTGATGTTGGTGATTTAATTTTAATTGTGATGAGGCATTGGCAACCTTACGAGAGTCATAGTGATTCCTGGCAGTCCCTCACGAAAATACGCATTTTTTAGATACTGTGGAAAGTCTCTCAAAAGCGGTAATCCACTAGCTGTTTATCTTCAGAGAAACTGCCAGAGGTTTCTTCAAGTTGCTGACGTGAGTCTAATTGTAACGAGGCATTGGCTACCTTAAGAGAGTCATAGTGACTTTTGCCAAATGCTCACCATAATAGACATTTTTTAGATACTGTGGCCAGTCTGCCCGAAGCGATACGCCACTAGTTGTTTAATTTAAGACAACCATCGTTACTCTTGCTAGGAGTTACTTGATGTTGGTGATTTAATTTTAATTGTGATGAGGCATTGGCAACCTTACGAGAGTCATAGTGATTCCTGGCAGTTCCTCACCAAAATACGCATTTTTTGGATACTGTGGAAAGTCTCTCGAAAGCGGTAATCCACTAGCTGTTTATCTTCAGAGAAACTGCCAGAGGTTTCTTCAAGTTGCTGACGTGAGTCTAATTGTGACGAGGCATTGGCTACCTTAAGAGAGTCATAGTTACTCTTGCCAAATGCTCACCATAATAGACATTTTTAGTTACTGTGGCCAGTCTGCCCGAATCATTACGCAAGTAGTTGTTTAATTTAAGATAACCATTGTTACTCTTGCTAGGAGTTACTTGATGTTGCTGATTTAATTTTAATTGTGATGAGGCATTGGCAACTTTACGAGAGTCATAGTGATTCCTGGCAGTTCCTCACGAAAATAAGCATTTTTTAGGTCTGTGGAAAGTCTCTCCAAAGCGGTAATCCACTAGCTGTTTATCTTCAGAGAAACTGCCAGAGGTTTCTTTAAGTTGCTGACGTGAGTCTAATTGTGACGAGGCATTGGCTACCTTAAGCGAGTCATAGTGACTCTTGCCTAATGCTCACCATAATAGACATTTTTTAGATACTGTGGCCAGTCTGCCCGAAGCAATACGCCACTAGATCTTTAATTTAAGACAACCATCGTTAATCTTGCTAGGAGTTAATTGATGTTGCTGATTAAATTTTAATTGTGACGAGGCATTGGCAACCTTACCAGAGTCATAGTGATTCCTGGCAGTTCCTCACCAAAATACGCATTTTTTAGATACTGTGGAAGGTCTCTCCAAAGCGGTAATCCACTAGCTGTTTATCTTCAGAGAAACTGCCAGAGGTTTCTTGAAGTCGCTGATGTGAGTCTAATTATGACGAGGCATTGGCTACCTTAAGCGAGTCATAGCGACTCTTGCCAAATGCTCACCATAATAGACATTTCTTAGATACTGTGGGCAGTCTGCCCGAAGCAATACGCCGCTAGTTCTTTAATTTAAGACAACCATCGTTACTCTTGCTAGGAGTTACTTGATGTTGCTGATTAAATTTTAATTGTGACGAGGCATTGGCAACCTTACGAGAGTCATAGTGATTCCTGGCAGTTCCTCACGAAAATACGCATTTTTTTGATACTGTGGATAGTCTCTCGAAAGCGGTAATCCACTAGCTGTTTATCTTCAGAGAAACTGCCAGAGGTATCTTGAAGTTGCTGATGTGAGTCTAATTGTGACGAGGCATTGGCTACCTTAAGAGAGTCATAGTGACTCTTGCCAAATGCTCACCATAATAGACATTTTTTAGATACTGTGGTCAGTCTGCCCGAAGCAATACGCCACTAGTTCTTTAATTTAAGACAACCATCGTTACTCTTGCTAGGATTTACTTGACGTTGCTGATTAAATTTCAATTGTGACGAGGCATTGGCAACCTTACGAGATTCATAGTGATTCCTGGCAGTTCCTCACCAAAATACGCATTTCTTAGATACTGTGGAAAGTCTCTCCAAAGCGGTAATCCACTAGCTGTTTATCTTAAGAGAAATTGCCAGAGCTTTCTTGAAGTCGCTGATGTGAGTCTAATTGTGACGAGGCATTGGCTACATTAAGCGAGTCATAGCGACTCTTGCCAAATGCTCACCATAATAGACATTTTTTAGATACTGTGCCCAGTCTGCCGAAGCAATACGCCACTAGTTCTTTAATTTAAGACAACCATCGTTAATCTTGCTAGGAGTTACTTGATGTTGCTGATTAAATTTTAATTCTGACGAGGCATTGGCAACCTCACCAGAGTCATAGTGATTCCTGGCAGTTCCTCACCAAAATACGCATTTTTTAGATACTGTGGAAAGTCTCTCCAAAGCGGTAATCCACTAGCTGTTTATCTTCAGAGAAACTGCCAGAGGTTTCTTCAAGTTGCTGACGTGAGTCTAATTGTAACGAGGCATTGGCTACCTTAAGAGAGTCATAGTGACTTTTGCCAAATGCTCACCATAATAGACATTTTTTAGATACTGTGGCCAGTCTGCCCGAAGCAATCCGCCACTAGTTCCTTAATTTAAGACAACCATCGTTACTCTTTCTAGGAGTTACTTGATGTTGGTGATTAAATTTTAATTGTGACGAGGCATTGGCAACCTTACCAGAGTCATAGTGATTCCTGGCAGTTCCTCACCAAAATACGCATATTTTAGATACTGTGGAAGGTCTCTCCAAAGCGGTAATCCACTAGCTGTTTATCTTCAGAGAAACTGCCAGAGGTTTCTTGAAGTCGCTGATGTGAGTCTAATTATGACGAGGCATTGGCTACCTTAAGCGAGTCATAGCGACTCTTGCCAAATGCTCACCATAATAGACATTTTTTAGATACTGTGGTCAGTCTGCCCGAAGCAATACGCCACTAGTTCTTTAATTTAAGACAACCATCGTTACTCTTGCTAGGATTTACTTGACGTTGCTGATTAAATTTCAATTGTGACGAGGCATTGGCAACCTTACGAGATTCATAGTGATTCCTGGCAGTTCCTCACCAAAATACGCATTTCTTAGATACTGTGGAAAGTCTCTCCAAAGCGGTAATCCACTAGCTGTTTATCTTCAGAGAAACTGCCAGAGGTTTCTTGAAGTTGCTGATGTGAGTCTAATTATGACGAGGCATTGGCTACCTTAAGCGAGTCATAGCGACTCTTGCCAAATGTTCACCATAATAGAAATTTTTTAGATACTGTGGCCAGTCTGCCCGAAGCAATCCGCCACTAGTTCCTTAATTTAAGACAACCATCGTTACTCTTTCTAGGAGTTACTTGATGTTGGTGATTTAATTTTAATTGTGATGAGGCATTGGCAACCTTACGAGAGTCATAGTGATTCCTGGCAGTCCCTCACGAAAATACGCATTTTTTAGATACTGTGGAAAGTCTCTCAAAAGCGGTAATCCACTAGCTGTTTATCTTCAGAGAAACTGCCAGAGGTTTCTTCAAGTTGCTGACGTGAGTCTAATTGTGACGAGGCATTGGCTACCTTAAGAGAGTCATAGTTACTCTTGCCAAATGCTCACCATAATAGACATTTTTAGTTACTGTGGCCAGTCTGCCCGAATCATTACGCAATTAGTTGTTTAATTTAAGATAACCATTGTTACTCTTGCTAGGAGTTACTTGATGTTGCTGATTTAATTTTAATTGTGATGAGGCATTGGCAACTTTACGAGAGTCATAGTGATTCCTGGCAGTTCCTCACGAAAATAAGCATTTTTTAGATCTGTGGAAAGTCTCTCCAAAGCGGTAATCCACTAGCTGTTTATCTTCAGAGAAACTGCCAGAGGTTTCTTTAAGTTGCTGACGTGAGTCTAATTGTGACGAGGCATTGGCTACCTTAAGCGAGTCATAGTGACTCTTGCCTAATGCTCAGCATAATAGACATTTTTTAGATACTGTGGCCAGTCTGCCCGAAGCAATACGCCACTAGATCTTTAATTTAAGACAACCATCGTTAATCTTGCTAGGAGTTAATTGATGTTGCTGATTAAATTTTAATTGTGACGAGGCATTGGCAACCTTACCAGAGTCATAGTGATTCCTGGCAGTTCCTCACCAAAATACGCATTTTTTAGATACTGTGGAAGGTCTCTCCAAAGCGGTAATCCACTAGCTGTTTATCTTCAGAGAAACTGCCAGAGGTTTCTTGAAGTCGCTGATGTGAGTCTAATTATGACGAGGCATTGGCTACCTTAAGCGAGTCATAGCGACTCTTGCCAAATGCTCACCATAATAGACATTTCTTAGATACTGTGGGCAGTCTGCCCGAAGCAATACGCCGCTAGTTCTTTAATTTAAGACAACCATCGTTACTCTTGCTAGGAGTTACTTGATGTTGCTGATTAAATTTTAATTGTGACGAGGCATTGGCAACCTTACGAGAGTCATAGTGATTCCTGGCAGTTCCTCACGAAAATACGCATTTTTTTGATACTGTGGATAGTCTCTCGAAAGCGGTAATCCACTAGCTGTTTATCTTCAGAGAAACTGCCAGAGGTATCTTGAAGTTGCTGATGTGAGTCTAATTGTGACGAGGCATTGGCTACCTTAAGAGAGTCATAGTCACTCTTGCCAAATGCTCACCATAATAGACATTTTTTAGATACTGTGGTCAGTCTGCCCGAAGCAATACGCCACTAGTTCTTTAATTTAAGACAACCATCGTTACTCTTGCTAGGATTTACTTGACGTTGCTGATTAAATTTCAATTGTGACGAGGCATTGGCAACCTTACGAGATTCATAGTGATTCCTGGCAGTTCCTCACCAAAATACGCATTTCTTAGATACTGTGGAAAGTCTCTCCAAAGCGGTAATCCACTAGCTGTTTATCTTAAGAGAAATTGCCAGAGCTTTCTTGAAGTCGCTGATGTGAGTCTAATTGTGACGAGGCATTGGCTACATTAAGCGAGTCATAGCGACTCTTGCCAAATGCTCACCATAATAGACATTTTTTAGATACTGTGCCCAGTCTGCCGAAGCAATACGCCACTAGTTCTTTAATTTAAGACAACCATCGTTAATCTTGCTAGGAGTTACTTGATGTTGCTGATTAAATTTTAATTCTGACGAGGCATTGGCAACCTCACCAGAGTCATAGTGATTCCTGGCAGTTCCTCACCAAAATACGCATTTTTTAGATACTGTGGAAAGTCTCTCCAAAGCGGTAATCCACTAGCTGTTTATCTTCAGAGAAACTGCCAGAGGTTTCTTCAAGTTGCTGACGTGAGTCTAATTGTAACGAGGCATTGGCTACCTTAAGAGAGTCATAGTGACTTTTGCCAAATGCTCACCATAATAGACATTTTTTAGATACTGTGGCCAGTCTGCCCGAAGCAATCCGCCACTAGTTCCTTAATTTAAGACAACCATCGTTACTCTTTCTAGGAGTTACTTGATGTTGGTGATTAAATTTTAATTGTGACGAGGCATTGGCAACCTTACCAGAGTCATAGTGATTCCTGGCAGTTCCTCACCAAAATACGCATATTTTAGATACTGTGGAAGGTCTCTCCAAAGCGGTAATCCACTAGCTGTTTATCTTCAGAGAAACTGCCAGAGGTTTCTTGAAGTCGCTGATGTGAGTCTAATTATGACGAGGCATTGGCTACCTTAAGCGAGTCATAGCGACTCTTGCCAAATGCTCACCATAATAGACATTTTTTAGATACTGTGGTCAGTCTGCCCGAAGCAATACGCCACTAGTTCTTTAATTTAAGACAACCATCGTTACTCTTGCTAGGATTTACTTGACGTTGCTGATTAAATTTCAATTGTGACGAGGCATTGGCAACCTTACGAGATTCATAGTGATTCCTGGCAGTTCCTCACCAAAATACGCATTTCTTAGATACTGTGGAAAGTCTCTCCAAAGCGGTAATCCACTAGCTGTTTATCTTCAGAGAAACTGCCAGAGGTTTCTTGAAGTTGCTGATGTGAGTCTAATTATGACGAGGCATTGGCTACCTTAAGCGAGTCATAGCGACTCTTGCCAAATGTTCACCATAATAGAAATTTTTTAGATACTGTGGCCAGTCTGCCCGAAGCAATCCGCCACTAGTTCCTTAATTTAAGACAACCATCGTTACTCTTTCTAGGAGTTACTTGATGTTGGTGATTTAATTTTAATTGTGATGAGGCATTGGCAACCTTACGAGAGTCATAGTGATTCCTGGCAGTCCCTCACGAAAATACGCATTTTTTAGATACTGTGGAAAGTCTCTCAAAAGCGGTAATCCACTAGCTGTTTATCTTCAGAGAAACTGCCAGAGGTTTCTTCAAGTTGCTGACGTGAGTCTAATTGTGACGAGGCATTGGCTACCTTAAGAGAGTCATAGTTACTCTTGCCAAATGCTCACCATAATAGACATTTTTAGTTACTGTGGCCAGTCTGCCCGAATCATTACGCAATTAGTTGTTTAATTTAAGATAACCATTGTTACTCTTGCTAGGAGTTACTTGATGTTGCTGATTTAATTTTAATTGTGATGAGGCATTGGCAACTTTACGAGAGTCATAGTGATTCCTGGCAGTTCCTCACGAAAATAAGCATTTTTTAGATCTGTGGAAAGTCTCTCCAAAGCGGTAATCCACTAGCTGTTTATCTTCAGAGAAACTGCCAGAGGTTTCTTTAAGTTGCTGACGTGAGTCTAATTGTGACGAGGCATTGGCTACCTTAAGCGAGTCATAGTGACTCTTGCCTAATGCTCAGCATAATAGACATTTTTTAGATACTGTGGCCAGTCTGCCCGAAGCAATACGCCACTAGTCCTTTAATTTAAGACAACCATCGTTACTCTTGCTAGGAGTTACTTGTTGTTGCTGATTAAATTTTAATTGTGACGAGGCATTGGCAACCTTACCAGAGTCATAGTGATTCCTGGCAGTTCCTCACCAAATACGCATTTTTTAGATACTGTGGAAGGTCTCTCCAAAGCGGTAATCCACTAGCTGTTTATCTTCAGAGAAACTGCCAGAGGTTTCTTGAAGTCGCTGATGTGAGTCTAATTATGACGAGTCATTGGCTACCTTAAGCGAGTCATAGCGACTCTTGCCAAATGCTCACCATAATAGACATTTTTTAGATACTGTGGCCAGTCTGCCCGAAGCAATACGCCACTAGTTCTTTAATTTAAGACAACCATCGTTACTCTTGCTAGGAGTTACTTGATGTTGCTGATTAAATTTTAATTGTGACGAGGCATTGGCAACCTTACGAGAGTCATAGTGATTCCTGGCAGTTCCTCACGAAAATACGCATTTTTTTGATACTGTGGATAGTCTCTCGAAAGCGGTAATCCACTAGCTGTTTATCTTCAGAGAAACTGCCAGAGGTATCTTGAAGTTGCTGATGTGAGTCTAATTGTGACGAGGCATTGGCTACCTTAAGAGAGTCATAGTGACTCTTGCCAAATGCTCACCATAATAGACATTTTTTAGATACTGTGGTCAGTCTGCCCGAAGCAATACGCCACTAGTTCTTTAATTTAAGACAACCATCGTTACTCTTGCTAGGATTTACTTGACGTTGCTGATTAAATTTCAATTGTGACGAGTCATTGGCAACCTTACGAGATTCATAGTGATTCCTGGCAGTTCCTCACCAAAATACGCATTTCTTAGATACTGTGGAAAGTCTCTCCAAAGCGGTAATTCACTAGCTGTTTATCTTAAGAGAAATTGCCAGAGGTTTCTTGAAGTCGCTGATGTGAGTCTAATTGTGACGAGGCATTGGCTACATTAAGCGAGTCATAGCGACTCTTGCCAAATGCTCACCATAATAGACATTTTTTAGATACTGTGGCCAGTCTGCCCGAAGCAATACGCCACTAGTTCTTTAATTTAAGACAACCATCGTTAATCTTGCTAGGAGTTACTTGATGTTGCTGATTAAATTTTAATTCTGACGAGGCATTGGCAACCTCACCAGAGTCATAGTGATTCCTGGCAGTTCCTCACCAAAATACGCATTTTTTAGATACTGTGGAAAGTCTCTCCAAAGCGGTAATCCACTAGCTGTTTATCTTCAGAGAAACTGCCAGAGGTTTCTTCAAGTTGCTGACGTGAGTCTAATTGTAACGAGGCATTGGCTACCTTAAGAGAGTCATAGTTACTCTTGCCAAATGCTCACCATAATAGACATTTTTAGTTACTGTGGCCAGTCTGCCCGAATCATTACGCAATTAGTTGTTTAATTTAAGATAACCATTGTTACTCTTGCTAGGAGTTACTTGATGTTGCTGATTTAATTTTAATTGTGATGAGGCATTGGCAACTTTACGAGAGTCATAGTGATTCCTGGCAGTTCCTCACGAAAATAAGCATTTTTTAGGTCTGTGGAAAGTCTCTCCAAAGCGGTAATCCACTAGCTGTTTATCTTCAGAGAAACTGCCAGAGGTTTCTTTAAGTTGCTGACGTGAGTCTAATTGTGACGAGGCATTGGCTACCTTAAGCGAGTCATAGTGACTCTTGCCTAATGCTCACCATAATAGACATTTTTTAGATACTGTGGCCAGTCTGCCCGAAGCAATACGCCACTAGTTCTTTAATTTAAGACAACCATCGTTAATCTTGCTAGGAGTTAATTGATGTTGCTGATTAAATTTTAATTGTGACGAGGCATTGGCAACCTTACGAGATTCATAGTGATTCCTGGCAGTTCCTCACCAAAATACGCATTTCTTAGATACTGTGGAAAGTCTCTCCAAAGCGGTAATCCACTAGCTGTTTATCTTAAGAGAAATTGCCAGAGCTTTCTTGAAGTCGCTGATGTGAGTCTAATTGTGACGAGGCATTGGCTACATTAAGCGAGTCATAGCGACTCTTGCCAAATGCTCACCATAATAGACATTTTTTAGATACTGTGCCCAGTCTGCCGAAGCAATACGCCACTAGTTCTTTAATTTAAGACAACCATCGTTAATCTTGCTAGGAGTTACTTGATGTTGCTGATTAAATTTTAATTCTGACGAGGCATTGGCAACCTCACCAGAGTCATAGTGATTCCTGGCAGTTCCTCACCAAAATACGCATTTTTTAGATACTGTGGAAAGTCTCTCCAAAGCGGTAATCCACTAGCTGTTTATCTTCAGAGAAACTGCCAGAGGTTTCTTCAAGTTGCTGACGTGAGTCTAATTGTAACGAGGCATTGGCTACCTTAAGAGAGTCATAGTGACTTTTGCCAAATGCTCACCATAATAGACATTTTTTAGATACTGTGGCCAGTCTGCCCGAAGCAATCCGCCACTAGTTCCTTAATTTAAGACAACCATCGTTACTCTTTCTAGGAGTTACTTGATGTTGGTGATTAAATTTTAATTGTGACGAGGCATTGGCAACCTTACCAGAGTCATAGTGATTCCTGGCAGTTCCTCACCAAAATACGCATATTTTAGATACTGTGGAAGGTCTCTCCAAAGCGGTAATCCACTAGCTGTTTATCTTCAGAGAAACTGCCAGAGGTTTCTTGAAGTCGCTGATGTGAGTCTAATTATGACGAGGCATTGGCTACCTTAAGCGAGTCATAGCGACTCTTGCCAAATGCTCACCATAATAGACATTTTTTAGATACTGTGGTCAGTCTGCCCGAAGCAATACGCCACTAGTTCTTTAATTTAAGACAACCATCGTTACTCTTGCTAGGATTTACTTGACGTTGCTGATTAAATTTCAATTGTGACGAGGCATTGGCAACCTTACGAGATTCATAGTGATTCCTGGCAGTTCCTCACCAAAATACGCATTTCTTAGATACTGTGGAAAGTCTCTCCAAAGCGGTAATCCACTAGCTGTTTATCTTCAGAGAAACTGCCAGAGGTTTCTTGAAGTTGCTGATGTGAGTCTAATTATGACGAGGCATTGGCTACCTTAAGCGAGTCATAGCGACTCTTGCCAAATGTTCACCATAATAGAAATTTTTTAGATACTGTGGCCAGTCTGCCCGAAGCAATCCGCCACTAGTTCCTTAATTTAAGACAACCATCGTTACTCTTTCTAGGAGTTACTTGATGTTGGTGATTTAATTTTAATTGTGATGAGGCATTGGCAACCTTACGAGAGTCATAGTGATTCCTGGCAGTCCCTCACGAAAATACGCATTTTTTAGATACTGTGGAAAGTCTCTCAAAAGCGGTAATCCACTAGCTGTTTATCTTCAGAGAAACTGCCAGAGGTTTCTTCAAGTTGCTGACGTGAGTCTAATTGTGACGAGGCATTGGCTACCTTAAGAGAGTCATAGTTACTCTTGCCAAATGCTCACCATAATAGACATTTTTAGTTACTGTGGCCAGTCTGCCCGAATCATTACGCAATTAGTTGTTTAATTTAAGATAACCATTGTTACTCTTGCTAGGAGTTACTTGATGTTGCTGATTTAATTTTAATTGTGATGAGGCATTGGCAACTTTACGAGAGTCATAGTGATTCCTGGCAGTTCCTCACGAAAATAAGCATTTTTTAGATCTGTGGAAAGTCTCTCCAAAGCGGTAATCCACTAGCTGTTTATCTTCAGAGAAACTGCCAGAGGTTTCTTTAAGTTGCTGACGTGAGTCTAATTGTGACGAGGCATTGGCTACCTTAAGCGAGTCATAGTGACTCTTGCCTAATGCTCAGCATAATAGACATTTTTTAGATACTGTGGCCAGTCTGCCCGAAGCAATACGCCACTAGTCCTTTAATTTAAGACAACCATCGTTACTCTTGCTAGGAGTTACTTGTTGTTGCTGATTAAATTTTAATTGTGACGAGGCATTGGCAACCTTACCAGAGTCATAGTGATTCCTGGCAGTTCCTCACCAAATACGCATTTTTTAGATACTGTGGAAGGTCTCTCCAAAGCGGTAATCCACTAGCTGTTTATCTTCAGAGAAACTGCCAGAGGTTTCTTGAAGTCGCTGATGTGAGTCTAATTATGACGAGTCATTGGCTACCTTAAGCGAGTCATAGCGACTCTTGCCAAATGCTCACCATAATAGACATTTTTTAGATACTGTGGCCAGTCTGCCCGAAGCAATACGCCACTAGTTCTTTAATTTAAGACAACCATCGTTACTCTTGCTAGGAGTTACTTGATGTTGCTGATTAAATTTTAATTGTGACGAGGCATTGGCAACCTTACGAGAGTCATAGTGATTCCTGGCAGTTCCTCACGAAAATACGCATTTTTTTGATACTGTGGATAGTCTCTCGAAAGCGGTAATCCACTAGCTGTTTATCTTCAGAGAAACTGCCAGAGGTATCTTGAAGTTGCTGATGTGAGTCTAATTGTGACGAGGCATTGGCTACCTTAAGAGAGTCATAGTGACTCTAGCCAAATGCTCACCATAATAGACATTTTTTAGATACTGTGGTCAGTCTGCCCGAAGCAATACGCCACTAGTTCTTTAATTTAAGACAACCATCGTTACTCTTGCTAGGATTTACTTGACGTTGCTGATTAAATTTCAATTGTGACGAGTCATTGGCAACCTTACGAGATTCATAGTGATTCCTGGCAGTTCCTCACCAAAATACGCATTTCTTAGATACTGTGGAAAGTCTCTCCAAAGCGGTAATTCACTAGCTGTTTATCTTAAGAGAAATTGCCAGAGGTTTCTTGAAGTCGCTGATGTGAGTCTAATTGTGACGAGGCATTGGCTACATTAAGCGAGTCATAGCGACTCTTGCCAAATGCTCACCATAATAGACATTTTTTAGATACTGTGGCCAGTCTGCCCGAAGCAATACGCCACTAGTTCTTTAATTTAAGACAACCATCGTTAATCTTGGTAGGAGTTACTTGATGTTGCTGATTAAATTTTAATTCTGACGAGGCATTGGCAACCTCACCAGAGTCATAGTGATTCCTGGCAGTTCCTCACCAAAATACGCATTTTTTAGATACTGTGGAAAGTCTCTCCAAAGCGGTAATCCACTAGCTGTTTATCTTCAGAGAAACTGCCAGAGGTTTCTTCAAGTTGCTGACGTGAGTCTAATTGTAACGAGGCATTGGCTACCTTAAGAGAGTCATAGTTACTCTTGCCAAATGCTCACCATAATAGACATTTTTAGTTACTGTGGCCAGTCTGCCCGAATCATTACGCAATTAGTTGTTTAATTTAAGATAACCATTGTTACTCTTGCTAGGAGTTACTTGATGTTGCTGATTTAATTTTAATTGTGATGAGGCATTGGCAACTTTACGAGAGTCATAGTGATTCCTGGCAGTTCCTCACGAAAATAAGCATTTTTTAGGTCTGTGGAAAGTCTCTCCAAAGCGGTAATCCACTAGCTGTTTATCTTCAGAGAAACTGCCAGAGGTTTCTTTAAGTTGCTGACGTGAGTCTAATTGTGACGAGGCATTGGCTACCTTAAGCGAGTCATAGTGACTCTTGCCTAATGCTCACCATAATAGACATTTTTTAGATACTGTGGCCAGTCTGCCCGAAGCAATACGCCACTAGATCTTTAATTTAAGACAACCATCGTTAATCTTGCTAGGAGTTAATTGATGTTGCTGATTAAATTTTAATTGTGACGAGGCATTGGCAACCTTACCAGATTCATAGTGATTCCTGGCAGTTCCTCACCAAAATACGCATTTCTTAGATACTGTGGAAAGTCTCTCCAAAGCGGTAATCCACTAGCTGTTTATCTTAAGAGAAATTGCCAGAGCTTTCTTGAAGTCGCTGATGTGAGTCTAATTGTGACGAGGCATTGGCTACATTAAGAGAGTCATAGTTACTCTTGCCAAATGCTCACCATAATAGACATTTTTAGTTACTGTGGCCAGTCTGCCCGAATCATTACGCAATTAGTTGTTTAATTTAAGATAACCATTGTTACTCTTGCTAGGAGTTACTTGATGTTGCTGATTTAATTTTAATTGTGATGAGGCATTGGCAACTTTACGAGAGTCATAGTGATTCCTGGCAGTTCCTCACGAAAATAAGCATTTTTTAGGTCTGTGGAAAGTCTCTCCAAAGCGGTAATCCACTAGCTGTTTATCTTCAGAGAAACTGCCAGAGGTTTCTTTAAGTTGCTGACGTGAGTCTAATTGTGACGAGGCATTGGCTACCTTAAGCGAGTCATAGTGACTCTTGCCTAATGCTCACCATAATAGACATTTTTTAGATACTGTGGCCAGTCTGCCCGAAGCAATACGCCACTAGATCTTTAATTTAAGACAACCATCGTTAATCTTGCTAGGAGTTAATTGATGTTGCTGATTAAATTTTAATTGTGACGAGGCATTGCAACCTTACGAGATTCATAGTGATTCCTGGCAGTTCCTCACCAAAATACGCATTTCTTAGATACTGTGGAAAGTCTCTCCAAAGCGGTAATCCACTAGCTGTTTATCTTAAGAGAAATTGCCAGAGCTTTCTTGAAGTCGCTGATGTGAGTCTAATTGTGACGAGGCATTGGCTACATTAAGCGAGTCATAGCGACTCTTGCCAAATGCTCACCATAATAGACATTTTTTAGATACTGTGCCCAGTCTGCCGAAGCAATACGCCACTAGTTCTTTAATTTAAGACAACCATCGTTAATCTTGCTAGGAGTTACTTGATGTTGCTGATTAAATTTTAATTCTGACGAGGCATTGGCAACCTCACCAGAGTCATAGTGATTCCTGGCAGTTCCTCACCAAAATACGCATTTTTTAGATACTGTGGAAAGTCTCTCCAAAGCGGTAATCCACTAGCTGTTTATCTTCAGAGAAACTGCCAGAGGTTTCTTCAAGTTGCTGACGTGAGTCTAATTGTAACGAGGCATTGGCTACCTTAAGAGAGTCATAGTGACTTTTGCCAAATGCTCACCATAATAGACATTTTTTAGATACTGTGGCCAGTCTGCCCGAAGCAATCCGCCACTAGTTCCTTAATTTAAGACAACCATCGTTACTCTTTCTAGGAGTTACTTGATGTTGGTGATTAAATTTTAATTGTGACGAGGCATTGGCAACCTTACCAGAGTCATAGTGATTCCTGGCAGTTCCTCACCAAAATACGCATATTTTAGATACTGTGGAAGGTCTCTCCAAAGCGGTAATCCACTAGCTGTTTATCTTCAGAGAAACTGCCAGAGGTTTCTTGAAGTCGCTGATGTGAGTCTAATTATGACGAGGCATTGGCTACCTTAAGCGAGTCATAGCGACTCTTGCCAAATGCTCACCATAATAGACATTTTTTAGATACTGTGGTCAGTCTGCCCGAAGCAATACGCCACTAGTTCTTTAATTTAAGACAACCATCGTTACTCTTGCTAGGATTTACTTGACGTTGCTGATTAAATTTCAATTGTGACGAGGCATTGGCAACCTTACGAGATTCATAGTGATTCCTGGCAGTTCCTCACCAAAATACGCATTTCTTAGATACTGTGGAAAGTCTCTCCAAAGCGGTAATCCACTAGCTGTTTATCTTCAGAGAAACTGCCAGAGGTTTCTTGAAGTTGCTGATGTGAGTCTAATTATGACGAGGCATTGGCTACCTTAAGCGAGTCATAGCGACTCTTGCCAAATGTTCACCATAATAGAAATTTTTTAGATACTGTGGCCAGTCTGCCCGAAGCAATCCGCCACTAGTTCCTTAATTTAAGACAACCATCGTTACTCTTTCTAGGAGTTACTTGATGTTGGTGATTTAATTTTAATTGTGATGAGGCATTGGCAACCTTACGAGAGTCATAGTGATTCCTGGCAGTCCCTCACGAAAATACGCATTTTTTAGATACTGTGGAAAGTCTCTCAAAAGCGGTAATCCACTAGCTGTTTATCTTCAGAGAAACTGCCAGAGGTTTCTTCAAGTTGCTGACGTGAGTCTAATTGTGACGAGGCATTGGCTACCTTAAGAGAGTCATAGTTACTCTTGCCAAATGCTCACCATAATAGACATTTTTAGTTACTGTGGCCAGTCTGCCCGAATCATTACGCAATTAGTTGTTTAATTTAAGATAACCATTGTTACTCTTGCTAGGAGTTACTTGATGTTGCTGATTTAATTTTAATTGTGATGAGGCATTGGCAACTTTACGAGAGTCATAGTGATTCCTGGCAGTTCCTCACGAAAATAAGCATTTTTTAGATCTGAGGAAAGTCTCTCCAAAGCGGTAATCCATTAGCTGTTTATCTTCAGAGAAACTGCCAGAGGTTTCTTTAAGTTGCTGACGTGAGTCTAATTGTGACGAGGCATTGGCTACCTTAAGCGAGTCATAGTGACTCTTGCCTAATGCTCAGCATAATAGACATTTTTTAGATACTGTGGCCAGTCTGCCCGAAGCAATACGCCACTAGTCCTTTAATTTAAGACAACCATCGTTACTCTTGCTAGGAGTTACTTGTTGTTGCTGATTAAATTTTAATTGTGACGAGGCATTGGCAACCTTACCAGAGTCATAGTGATTCCTGGCAGTTCCTCACCAAATACGCATTTTTTAGATACTGTGGAAGGTCTCTCCAAAGCGGTAATCCACTAGCTGTTTATCTTCAGAGAAACTGCCAGAGGTTTCTTGAAGTCGCTGATGTGAGTCTAATTATGACGAGTCATTGGCTACCTTAAGCGAGTCATAGCGACTCTTGCCAAATGCTCACCATAATAGACATTTTTTAGATACTGTGGCCAGTCTGCCCGAAGCAATACGCCACTAGTTCTTTAATTTAAGACAACCATCGTTACTCTTGCTAGGAGTTACTTGATGTTGCTGATTAAATTTTAATTGTGACGAGGCATTGGCAACCTTACGAGAGTCATAGTGATTCCTGGCAGTTCCTCACGAAAATACGCATTTTTTTGATACTGTGGATAGTCTCTCGAAAGCGGTAATCCACTAGCTGTTTATCTTCAGAGAAACTGCCAGAGGTATCTTGAAGTTGCTGATGTGAGTCTAATTGTGACGAGGCATTGGCTACCTTAAGAGAGTCATAGTGACTCTTGCCAAATGCTCACCATAATAGACATTTTTTAGATACTGTGGTCAGTCTGCCCGAAGCAATACGCCACTAGTTCTTTAATTTAAGACAACCATCGTTACTCTTGCTAGGATTTACTTGACGTTGCTGATTAAATTTCAATTGTGACGAGTCATTGGCAACCTTACGAGATTCATAGTGATTCCTGGCAGTTCCTCACCAAAATACGCATTTCTTAGATACTGTGGAAAGTCTCTCCAAAGCGGTAATTCACTAGCTGTTTATCTTAAGAGAAATTGCCAGAGGTTTCTTGAAGTCGCTGATGTGAGTCTAATTGTGACGAGGCATTGGCTACATTAAGCGAGTCATAGCGACTCTTGCCAAATGCTCACCATAATAGACATTTTTTAGATACTGTGGCCAGTCTGCCCGAAGCAATACGCCACTAGTTCTTTAATTTAAGACAACCATCGTTAATCTTGCTAGGAGTTACTTGATGTTGCTGATTAAATTTTAATTCTGACGAGGCATTGGCAACCTCACCAGAGTCATAGTGATTCCTGGCAGTTCCTCACCAAAATACGCATTTTTTAGATACTGTGGAAAGTCTCTCCAAAGCGGTAATCCACTAGCTGTTTATCTTCAGAGAAACTGCCAGAGGTTTCTTCAAGTTGCTGACGTGAGTCTAATTGTAACGAGGCATTGGCTACCTTAAGAGAGTCATAGTTACTCTTGCCAAATGCTCACCATAATAGACATTTTTAGTTACTGTGGCCAGTCTGCCCGAATCATTACGCAATTAGTTGTTTAATTTAAGATAACCATTGTTACTCTTGCTAGGAGTTACTTGATGTTGCTGATTTAATTTTAATTGTGATGAGGCATTGGCAACTTTACGAGAGTCATAGTGATTCCTGGCAGTTCCTCACGAAAATAAGCATTTTTTAGGTCTGTGGAAAGTCTCTCCAAAGCGGTAATCCACTAGCTGTTTATCTTCAGAGAAACTGCCAGAGGTTTCTTTAAGTTGCTGACGTGAGTCTAATTGTGACGAGGCATTGGCTACCTTAAGCGAGTCATAGTGACTCTTGCCTAATGCTCACCATAATAGACATTTTTTAGATACTGTGGCCAGTCTGCCCGAAGCAATACGCCACTAGATCTTTAATTTAAGACAACCATCGTTAATCTTGCTAGGAGTTAATTGATGTTGCTGATTAAATTTTAATTGTGACGAGGCATTGGCAACCTTACCAGAGTCATAGTGATTCCTGGCAGTTCCTCACCAAAATACGCATTTTTTAGATACTGTGGAAGGTCTCTCCAAAGCGGTAATCCACTAGCTGTTTATCTTCAGAGAAACTGCCAGAGGTTTCTTGAAGTCGCTGATGTGAGTCTAATTATGACGAGGCATTGGCTACCTTAAGCGAGTCATAGCGACTCTTGCCAAATGCTCACCATAATAGACATTTTTTAGATACTGTGGGCAGTCTGCCCGAAGCAATACGCCGCTAGTTCTTTAATTTAAGACAACCATCGTTACTCTTGCTAGGAGTTACTTGATGTTGCTGATTAAATTTTAATTGTGACGAGGCATTGGCAACCTTACGAGAGTCATAGTGATTCCTGGCAGTTCCTCACGAAAATACGCATTTTTTTGATACTGTGGATAGTCACTCGAAAGCGGTAATCCACTAGCTGTTTATCTTCAGAGAAACTGCCAGAGGTATCTTGAAGTTGCTGATGTGAGTCTAATTGTGACGAGGCATTGGCTACCTTAAGCGAGTCATAGTGACTCTTGCCAAATGCTCACCATAATAGACATTTTTTAGATACTGTGGTCAGTCTGCCCGAAGCAATACGCCACTAGTTCTTTAATTTAAGACAACCATCGTTACTCTTGCTAGGATTTACTTGACGTTGCTGATTAAATTTCAATTGTGACGAGGCATTGGCAACCTTACGAGATTCATAGTGATTCCTGGCAGTTCCTCACCAAAATACGCATTTCTTAGATACTGTGGAAAGTCTCTCCAAAGCGGTAATCCACTAGCTGTTTATCTTAAGAGAAATTGCCAGAGCTTTCTTGAAGTCGCTGATGTGAGTCTAATTGTGACGAGGCATTGGCTACATTAAGCGAGTCATAGCGACTCTTGCCAAATGCTCACCATAATAGACATTTTTTAGATACTGTGCCCAGTCTGCCCGAAGCAATACGCCACTAGTTCTTTAATTTAAGACAACCATCGTTAATCTTGCTAGGAGTTACTTGATGTTGCTGATTAAATTTTAATTCTGACGAGGCATTGGCAACCTCACCAGAGTCATAGTGATTCCTGGCAGTTCCTCACCAAAATACGCATTTTTTAGATACTGTGGAAAGTCTCTCCAAAGCGGTAATCCACTAGCTGTTTATCTTCAGAGAAACTGCCAGAGGTTTCTTCAAGTTGCTGACGTGAGTCTAATTGTAACGAGGCATTGGCTACCTTAAGAGAGTCATAGTGACTTTTGCCAAATGCTCACCATAATAGAAATTTTTTAGATACTGTGGCCAGTCTGCCCGAAGCGATACGCCACTAGTTGTTTAATTTAAGACAACCATCGTTACTCTTGCTAGGAGTTACTTGATGTTGGTGATTTAATTTTAATTGTGATGAGGCATTGGCAACCTTACGAGAGTCATAGTGATTCCTGGCAGTCCCTCACGAAAATACACATTTTTTAGATACTGTGGAAAGTCTCTCAAAAGCGGTAATCCACTAGCTGTTTATCTTCAGAGAAACTGCCAGAGGTTTCTTCAAGTTGCTGACGTGAGTCTAATTGTAACGAGGCATTGGCTACCTTAAGAGAGTCATAGTGACTTTTGCCAAATGCTCACCATAATAGACATTTTTAGTTACTGTGGCCAGTCTGCCCGAATCATTATGCAATTAGTTGTTTAATTTAAGATAACCATTGTTACTCTTGCTAGGAGTTACTTGATGTTGCTGATTTAATTTTAATTGTGATGAGGCATTGGCAACTTTACGAGAGTCATAGTGATTCCTGGCAGTTCCTCACGAAAATAAGCATTTTTTAGATCTGTGGAAAGTCTCTCCAAAGCGGTAATCCACTAGCTGTTTATCTTCGGAGAAACTGCCAGAGGTTTCTTTAAGTTGCTGACGTGAGTCTAATTGTGACGAGGCATTGGCTACCTTAAGCGAGTCATAGTGACTCTTGCCTAATGCTCACCATAATAGACATTTTTTAGATACTGTGGCCAGTTGATCTTTAATTTAAGACAACCATCGTTAATCTTGCTAGGAGTTACTTGATGTTGCTGATTTAATTTTGCCAAATGCTCACCATAATAGACATTTTTTAGATACTGTGGTCAGTCTGCCCGAAGCAATACGCCACTAGTTCTTTAATTTAAGACAACCATCGTTACTCTTGCTAGGATGTACTTGACGTTGCTGATTAAATTTTAATTGTGACGAGGCATTGACAACCTTACCAGATTCATAGCGATTCCTGGCAGTTCCTCACCAAAATACGCATTTTTTAGATACTGTGGAAAGTCTCTCAAAAGCGGTAATCCACTAGCTGTTTATCTTCAGAGAAACTGCCAGAGGTTTCTTCAAGTTGCTGACGTGAGTCTAATTGTAACGAGGCATTGGCTACCTTAAGAGAGTCATAGTGACTTTTGCCAAATGCTCACCATAATAGACATTTTTAGTTACTGTGGCCAGTCTGCCCGAATCATTACGCAATTAGTTGTTTAATTTAAGATAACCATTGTTACTCTTGCTAGGAGTTACTTGATGTTGCTGATTTAATTTTAATTGTGATGAGGCATTGGCAACTTTAAGAGAGTCATAGTGATTCCTGGCAGTTCCTCACGAAAATAAGCATTTTTTAGATCTGTGGAAAGTCTCTCCAAAGCGGTAATCCACTAGCTGTTTATCTTCAGAGAAACTGCCAGAGGTTTCTTTAAGTTGCTGACGTGAGTCTAATTGTGACGAGGCATTGGCTACCTTAAGCGAGTCATAGTGACTCTTGCCTAATGCTCACCATAATAGACATTTTTTAGATACTGTGGCCAGTCTGCCCGAAGCAATACGCCACTAGATCTTTAATTTAAGACAACCATCGTTAATCTTGCTAGGAGTTACTTGATGTTGCTGATTTAATTTTAATTGTGATGAGGCATTGGCAACCTTACGAGAGTCATAGTGATTCCTGGCAGTTCCTCACGAAAATACGCATTTTTTAGATACTGTGGAAAGTCTCTCCAAAGCGGTAATCCACTAGCTGTTTATCTTCAGAGAAACTGCCAGAGGTTTCTTCAAGTTGCTGACGTGAGTCTAATTGTAACGAGGCATTGGCTACCTTAAGAGAGTCATAGTGACTTTTGCCAAATGCTCACCATAATAGACATATTTTAGATACTGTGGCCAGTCTGCCCGAAGCGATACGCCACTAGTTGTTTAATTTAAGACAACCATCGTTACTCTTGCTAGGAGTTACTTGATGTTGGTGATTTAATATTAATTGTGATGAGGCATTGGCAACCTTACGAGAGTCATAGTGATTCCTGGCAGTCCCTCACGAAAATACGCATTTTTTAGATACTGTGGAAAGTCTCTCAAAAGCGGTAATCCACTAGCTGTTTATCTTCAGAGAAACTGCCAGAGGTTTCTTCAAGTTGCTGACGTGAGTCTAATTGTAACGAGGCATTGGCTACCTTAAGAGAGTCATAGTGACTTTTGCCAAATGCTCACCATGATAGACATTTTTTAGATACTGTGGCCAGTCTGCCCGAAGCGATACGCCACTAGTTGTTTAATTTAAGACAACCATCGTTACTCTTGCTAGGAGTTACTTGATGTTGGTGATTTAATTTTAATTGTGATGAGGCATTGGCAACCTTACGAGAGTCATAGTGATTCCTGGCAGTTCCTCACCAAAATACGCATTTTTTGGATACTGTGGAAAGTCTCTCGAAAGCGGTAATCCACTAGCTGTTTATCTTGAGAGAAACTGCCAGAGGTTTCTTCAAGTTGCTGACGTGAGTCTAATTGTGACGAGGCATTGGCTACCTTAAGAGAGTCATAGTTACTCTTGCCAAATGCTCACCATAATAGACATTTTTAGTTACTGTGGCCAGTCTGCCCGAATCATTACGCAATTAATTGTTTAATTTAAGATAACCATTGTTACTCTTGCTAGGAGTTACTTGATGTTGCTGATTTAATTTTAATTGTGATGAGGCATTGGCAACCTTACGAGAGTCATAGTGATTCCTGGCAGTTCCTCACGAAAATACGCATTTTTTTGATACTGTGGATAGTCTCTCGAAAGCGGTAATCCACTAGCTGTTTATCTTCAGAGAAACTGCCAGAGGTATCTTGAAGTTGCTGATGTGAGTCTAATTGTGACGAGGCATTGGCTACCTTAAGAGAGTCATAGTGACTCTTGCCAAATGCTCACCATAATAGACATTTTTTAGATACTGTGGTCAGTCTGCCCGAAGCAATACGCCACTAGTTCTTTAATTTAAGACAACCATCGTTACTCTTGCTAGGATTTACTTGACGTTGCTGATTAAATTTCAATTGTGACGAGGCATTGGCAACCTTACGAGATTCATAGTGATTCCTGGCAGTTCCTCACCAAAATACGCATTTCTTAGATACTGTGGAAAGTCTCTCCAAAGCGGTAATCCACTAGCTGTTTATCTTAAGAGAAATTGCCAGAGGTTTCTTGAAGTCGCTGATGTGAGTCTAATTGTGACGAGGCATTGGCTACATTAAGCGAGTCATAGCGACTCTTGCCAAATGCTCACCATAATAGACATTTTTTAGATACTGTGGCCAGTCTGCCCGAAGCAATACGCCACTAGTTCTTTAATTTAAGACAACCATCGTTAATCTTGCTAGGAGTTACTTGATGTTGCTGATTAAATTTTAATTCTGACGAGGCATTGGCAACCTCACCAGAGTCATAGTGATTCCTGGCAGTTCCTCACCAAAATACGCATTTTTTAGATACTGTGGAAAGTCTCTCCAAAGCGGTAATCCACTAGCTGTTTATCTTCAGAGAAACTGCCAGAGGTTTCTTCAAGTTGCTGACGTGAGTCTAATTGTAACGAGGCATTGGCTACCTTAAGAGAGTCATAGTGACTTTTGCCAAATGCTCACCATAATAGACATTTTTTAGATACTGTGGCCAGTCTGCCCGAAGCGATACGCCACTAGTTGTTTAATTTAAGACAACCATCGTTACTCTTGCTAGGAGTTACTTGATGTTGGTGATTTAATTTTAATTGTGATGAGGCATTGGCAACCTTACGAGAGTCATAGTGATTCCTGGCAGTCCCTCACGAAAATACGCATTTTTTAGATACTGTGGAAAGTCTCTCCAAAGCGGTAATCCACTAGCTGTTTATCTTCAGAGAAACTGCCAGAGGTTTCTTCAAGTTGCTGACGTGAGTCTAATTGTAACGAGGCATTGGCTACCTTAAGAGAGTCATAGTTACTCTTGCCAAATGCTCACCATAATAGACATTTTTAGTTACTGTGGCCAGTCTGCCCGAATCATTACGCAATTAGTTGTTTAATTTAAGATAACCATTGTTACTCTTGCTAGGAGTTACTTGATGTTGCTGATTTAATTTTAATTGTGATGAGGCATTGGCAACTTTACGAGAGTCATAGTGATTCCTGGCAGTTCCTCACGAAAATAAGCATTTTTTAGATCTGTGGAAAGTCTCTCCAAAGCGGTAATCCACTAGCTGTTTATCTTCAGAGAAACTGCCAGAGGTTTCTTTAAGTTGCTGACGTGAGTCTAATTGTGACGAGGCATTGGCTACCTTAAGCGAGTCATAGTGACTCTTGCCTAATGCTCACCATAATAGACATTTTTTAGATACTGTGGCCAGTAGATCTTTAATTTAAGACAACCATCGTTAATCTTGCTAGGAGTTACTTGATGTTGCTGATTTAATTTTGCCAAATGCTCACCATAATAGACATTTTTTAGATACTGTGGTCAGTCTGCCCGAAGCAATACGCCACTAGTTCTTTAATTTAAGACAACCATCGTTACTCTTGCTAGGATGTACTTGACGTTGCTGATTAAATTTTAATTGTGACGAGGCATTGACAACCTTACCAGATTCATAGCGATTCCTGGCAGTTCCTCACCAAAATACGCATTTTTTAGATACTGTGGAAAGTCTCTCAAAAGCGGTAATCCACTAGCTGTTTATCTTCAGAGAAACTGCCAGAGGTTTCTTCAAGTTGCTGACGTGAGTCTAATTGTAACGAGGCATTGGCTACCTTAAGAGAGTCATAGTGACTTTTGCCAAATGCTCACCATAATAGACATTTTTAGTTACTGTGGCCAGTCTGCCCGAATCATTACGCAATTAGTTGTTTAATTTAAGATAACCATTGTTACTCTTGCTAGGAGTTACTTGATGTTGCTGATTTAATTTTAATTGTGATGAGGCATTGGCAACTTTACGAGAGTCATAGTGATTCCTGGCAGTTCCTCACGAAAATAAGCATTTTTTAGATCTGTGGAAAGTCTCTCCAAAGCGGTAATCCACTAGCTGTTTATCTTCAGAGAAACTGCCAGAGGTTTCTTTAAGTTGCTGACGTGAGTCTAATTGTGACGAGGCATTGGCTACCTTAAGCGAGTCATAGTGACTCTTGCCTAATGCTCACCATAATAGACATTTTTTAGATACTGTGGCCAGTCTGCCCGAAGCAATACGCCACTAGATCTTTAATTTAAGACAACCATCGTTAATCTTGCTAGGAGTTACTTGATGTTGCTGATTTAATTTTAATTGTGATGAGGCATTGGCAACCTTACGAGAGTCATAGTGATTCCTGGCAGTTCCTCACGAAAATACGCATTTTTTAGATACTGTGGAAAGTCTCTCCAAAGCGGTAATCCACTAGCTGTTTATCTTCAGAGAAACTGCCAGAGGTTTCTTCAAGTTGCTGACGTGAGTCTAATTGTAACGAGGCATTGGCTACCTTAAGAGAGTCATATTGACTTTTGCCAAATGCTCACCATAATAGACATATTTTAGATACTGTGGCCAGTCTGCCCGAAGCGATACGCCACTAGTTGTTTAATTTAAGACAACCATCGTTACTCTTGCTAGGAGTTACTTGATGTTGGTGATTTAATATTAATTGTGATGAGGCATTGGCAACCTTACGAGAGTCATAGTGATTCCTGGCAGTCCCTCACGAAAATACGCATTTTTTAGATACTGTGGAAAGTCTCTCAAAAGCGGTAATCCACTAGCTGTTTATCTTCAGAGAAACTGCCAGAGGTTTCTTCAAGTTGCTGACGTGAGTCTAATTGTAACGAGGCATTGGCTACCTTAAGAGAGTCATAGTGACTTTTGCCAAATGCTCACCATGATAGACATTTTTTAGATACTGTGGCCAGTCTGCCCGAAGCGATACGCCACTAGTTGTTTAATTTAAGACAACCATCGTTACTCTTGCTAGGAGTTACTTGATGTTGGTGATTTAATTTTAATTGTGATGAGGCATTGGCAACCTTACGAGAGTCATAGTGATTCCTGGCAGTTCCTCACCAAAATACGCATTTTTTGGATACTGTGGAAAGTCTCTCGAAAGCGGTAATCCACTAGCTGTTTATCTTGAGAGAAACTGCCAGAGGTTTCTTCAAGTTGCTGACGTGAGTCTAATTGTGACGAGGCATTGGCTACCTTAAGAGAGTCATAGTTACTCTTGCCAAATGCTCACCATAATAGACATTTTTAGTTACTGTGGCCAGTCTGCCCGAATCATTACGCAATTAATTGTTTAATTTAAGATAACCATTGTTACTCTTGCTAGGAGTTACTTGATGTTGCTGATTTAATTTTAATTGTGATGAGGCATTGGCAACCTTACGAGAGTCATAGTGATTCCTGGCAGTTCCTCACGAAAATACGCATTTTTTTGATACTGTGGATAGTCTCTCGAAAGCGGTAATCCACTAGCTGTTTATCTTCAGAGAAACTGCCAGAGGTATCTTGAAGTTGCTGATGTGAGTCTAATTGTGACGAGGCATTGGCTACCTTAAGAGAGTCATAGTGACTCTTGCCAAATGCTCACCATAATAGACATTTTTTAGATACTGTGGTCAGTCTGCCCGAAGCAATACGCCACTAGTTCTTTAATTTAAGACAACCATCGTTACTCTTGCTAGGATTTACTTGACGTTGCTGATTAAATTTCAATTGTGACGAGGCATTGGCAACCTTACGAGATTCATAGTGATTCCTGGCAGTTCCTCACCAAAATACGCATTTCTTAGATACTGTGGAAAGTCTCTCCAAAGCGGTAATCCACTAGCTGTTTATCTTAAGAGAAATTGCCAGAGGTTTCTTGAAGTCGCTGATGTGAGTCTAATTGTGACGAGGCATTGGCTACATTAAGCGAGTCATAGCGACTCTTGCCAAATGCTCACCATAATAGACATTTTTTAGATACTGTGGCCAGTCTGCCCGAAGCAATACGCCACTAGTTCTTTAATTTAAGACAACCATCGTTAATCTTGCTAGGAGTTACTTGATGTTGCTGATTAAATTTTAATTCTGACGAGGCATTGGCAACCTCACCAGAGTCATAGTGATTCCTGGCAGTTCCTCACCAAAATACGCATTTTTTAGATACTGTGGAAAGTCTCTCCAAAGCGGTAATCCACTAGCTGTTTATCTTCAGAGAAACTGCCAGAGGTTTCTTCAAGTTGCTGACGTGAGTCTAATTGTAACGAGGCATTGGCTACCTTAAGAGAGTCATAGTGACTTTTGCCAAATGCTCACCATAATAGACATTTTTTAGATACTGTGGCCAGTCTGCCCGAAGCGATACGCCACTAGTTGTTTAATTTAAGACAACCATCGTTACTCTTGCTAGGAGTTACTTGATGTTGGTGATTTAATTTTAATTGTGATGAGGCATTGGCAACCTTACGAGAGTCATAGTGATTCCTGGCAGTCCCTCACGAAAATACGCATTTTTTAGATACTGTGGAAAGTCTCTCCAAAGCGGTAATCCACTAGCTGTTTATCTTCAGAGAAACTGCCAGAGGTTTCTTCAAGTTGCTGACGTGAGTCTAATTGTAACGAGGCATTGGCTACCTTAAGAGAGTCATAGTTACTCTTGCCAAATGCTCACCATAATAGACATTTTTAGTTACTGTGGCCAGTCTGCCCGAATCATTACGCAATTAGTTGTTTAATTTAAGATAACCATTGTTACTCTTGCTAGGAGTTACTTGATGTTGCTGATTTAATTTTAATTGTGATGAGGCATTGGCAACTTTACGAGAGTCATAGTGATTCCTGGCAGTTCCTCACGAAAATAAGCTTTTTTTAGATCTGTGGAAAGTCTCTCCAAAGCGGTAATCCACTAGCTGTTTATCTTCAGAGAAACTGCCAGAGGTTTCTTTAAGTTGCTGACGTGAGTCTAATTGTGACGAGGCATTGGCTACCTTAAGCGAGTCATAGTGACTCTTGCCTAATGCTCACCATAATAGACATTTTTTAGATACTGTGGCCAGTCTGCCCGAAGCAATACGCCACTAGATCTTTAATTTAAGACAACCATCGTTAATCTTGCTAGGAGTTACTTGATGTTGCTGATTTAATTTTAATTGTGATGAGGCATTGGCAACCTTACGAGAGTCATAGTGATTCCTGGCAGTTCCTCACGAAAATACGCATTTTTTAGATACTGTGGAAAGTCTCTCCAAAGCGGTAATCCACTAGCTGTTTATCTTCAGAGAAACTGCCAGAGGTTTCTTCAAGTTGCTGACGTGAGTCTAATTGTAACGAGGCATTGGCTACCTTAAGAGAGTCATAGTGACTTTTGCCAAATGCTCACCATAATAGACATATTTTAGATACTGTGGCCAGTCTGCCCGAAGCGATACGCCACTAGTTGTTTAATTTAAGACAACCATCGTTACTCTTGCTAGGAGTTACTTGATGTTGGTGATTTAATATTAATTGTGATGAGGCATTGGCAACCTTACGAGAGTCATAGTGATTCCTGGCAGTCCCTCACGAAAATACGCATTTTTTAGATACTGTGGAAAGTCTCTCAAAAGCGGTAATCCACTAGCTGTTTATCTTCAGAGAAACTGCCAGAGGTTTCTTCAAGTTGCTGACGTGAGTCTAATTGTAACGAGGCATTGGCTACCTTAAGAGAGTCATAGTGACTTTTGCCAAATGCTCACCATGATAGACATTTTTTAGATACTGTGGCCAGTCTGCCCGAAGCGATACGCCACTAGTTGTTTAATTTAAGACAACCATCGTTACTCTTGCTAGGAGTTACTTGATGTTGGTGATTTAATTTTAATTGTGATGAGGCATTGGCAACCTTACGAGAGTCATAGTGATTCCTGGCAGTTCCTCACCAAAATACGCATTTTTTGGATACTGTGGAAAGTCTCTCGAAAGCGGTAATCCACTAGCTGTTTATCTTGAGAGAAACTGCCAGAGGTTTCTTCAAGTTGCTGACGTGAGTCTAATTGTGACGAGGCATTGGCTACCTTAAGAGAGTCATAGTTACTCTTGCCAAATGCTCACCATAATAGACATTTTTAGTTACTGTGGCCAGTCTGCCCGAATCATTACGCAATTAATTGTTTAATTTAAGATAACCATTGTTACTCTTGCTAGGAGTTACTTGATGTTGCTGATTTAATTTTAATTGTGATGAGGCATTGGCAACCTTACGAGAGTCATAGTGATTCCTGGCAGTTCCTCACGAAAATACGCATTTTTTTGATACTGTGGATAGTCTCTCGAAAGCGGTAATCCACTAGCTGTTTATCTTCAGAGAAACTGCCAGAGGTATCTTGAAGTTGCTGATGTGAGTCTAATTGTGACGAGGCATTGGCTACCTTAAGAGAGTCATAGTGACTCTTGCCAAATGCTCACCATAATAGACATTTTTTAGATACTGTGGTCAGTCTGCCCGAAGCAATACGCCACTAGTTCTTTAATTTAAGACAACCATCGTTACTCTTGCTAGGATTTACTTGACGTTGCTGATTAAATTTCAATTGTGACGAGGCATTGGCAACCTTACGAGATTCATAGTGATTCCTGGCAGTTCCTCACCAAAATACGCATTTCTTAGATACTGTGGAAAGTCTCTCCAAAGCGGTAATCCACTAGCTGTTTATCTTAAGAGAAATTGCCAGAGGTTTCTTGAAGTCGCTGATGTGAGTCTAATTGTGACGAGGCATTGGCTACATTAAGCGAGTCATAGCGACTCTTGCCAAATGCTCACCATAATAGACATTTTTTAGATACTGTGGCCAGTCTGCCCGAAGCAATACGCCACTAGTTCTTTAATTTAAGACAACCATCGTTAATCTTGCTAGGAGTTACTTGATGTTGCTGATTAAATTTTAATTCTGACGAGGCATTGGCAACCTCACCAGAGTCATAGTGATTCCTGGCAGTTCCTCACCAAAATACGCATTTTTTAGATACTGTGGAAAGTCTCTCCAAAGCGGTAATCCACTAGCTGTTTATCTTCAGAGAAACTGCCAGAGGTTTCTTCAAGTTGCTGACGTGAGTCTAATTGTAACGAGGCATTGGCTACCTTAAGAGAGTCATAGTGACTTTTGCCAAATGCTCACCATAATAGACATTTTTTAGATACTGTGGCCAGTCTGCCCGAAGCGATACGCCACTAGTTGTTTAATTTAAGACAACCATCGTTACTCTTGCTAGGAGTTACTTGATGTTGGTGATTTAATTTTAATTGTGATGAGGCATTGGCAACCTTACGAGAGTCATAGTGATTCCTGGCAGTCCCTCACGAAAATACGCATTTTTTAGATACTGTGGAAAGTCTCTCCAAAGCGGTAATCCACTAGCTGTTTATCTTCAGAGAAACTGCCAGAGGTTTCTTCAAGTTGCTGACGTGAGTCTAATTGTAACGAGGCATTGGCTACCTTAAGAGAGTCATAGTTACTCTTGCCAAATGCTCACCATAATAGACATTTTTAGTTACTGTGGCCAGTCTGCCCGAATCATTACGCAATTAGTTGTTTAATTTAAGATAACCATTGTTACTCTTGCTAGGAGTTACTTGATGTTGCTGATTTAATTTTAATTGTGATGAGGCATTGGCAACTTTACGAGAGTCATAGTGATTCCTGGCAGTTCCTCACGAAAATAAGCATTTTTTAGATCTGTGGAAAGTCTCTCCAAAGCGGTAATCCACTAGCTGTTTATCTTCAGAGAAACTGCCAGAGGTTTCTTTAAGTTGCTGACGTGAGTCTAATTGTGACGAGGCATTGGCTACCTTAAGCGAGTCATAGTGACTCTTGCCTAATGCTCACCATAATAGACATTTTTTAGATACTGTGGCCAGTCTGCCCGAAGCAATACGCCACTAGATCTTTAATTTAAGACAACCATCGTTAATCTTGCTAGGAGTTACTTGATGTTGCTGATTTAATTTTAATTGTGATGAGGCATTGGCAACCTTACGAGAGTCATAGTGATTCCTGGCAGTTCCTCACGAAAATACGCATTTTTTAGATACTGTGGAAAGTCTCTCCAAAGCGGTAATCCACTAGCTGTTTATCTTCAGAGAAACTGCCAGAGGTTTCTTCAAGTTGCTGACGTGAGTCTAATTGTAACGAGGCATTGGCTACCTTAAGAGAGTCATAGTGACTTTTGCCAAATGCTCACCATAATAGACATATTTTAGATACTGTGGCCAGTCTGCCCGAAGCGATACGCCACTAGTTGTTTAATTTAAGACAACCATCGTTACTCTTGCTAGGAGTTACTTGATGTTGGTGATTTAATATTAATTGTGATGAGGCATTGGCAACCTTACGAGAGTCATAGTGATTCCTGGCAGTCCCTCACGAAAATACGCATTTTTTAGATACTGTGGAAAGTCTCTCAAAAGCGGTAATCCACTAGCTGTTTATCTTCAGAGAAACTGCCAGAGGTTTCTTCAAGTTGCTGACGTGAGTCTAATTGTAACGAGGCATTGGCTACCTTAAGAGAGTCATAGTGACTTTTGCCAAATGCTCACCATGATAGACATTTTTTAGATACTGTGGCCAGTCTGCCCGAAGCGATACGCCACTAGTTGTTTAATTTAAGACAACCATCGTTACTCTTGCTAGGAGTTACTTGATGTTGGTGATTTAATTTTAATTGTGATGAGGCATTGGCAACCTTACGAGAGTCATAGTGATTCCTGGCAGTTCCTCACCAAAATACGCATTTTTTGGATACTGTGGAAAGTCTCTCGAAAGCGGTAATCCACTAGCTGTTTATCTTGAGAGAAACTGCCAGAGGTTTCTTCAAGTTGCTGACGTGAGTCTAATTGTGACGAGGCATTGGCTACCTTAAGAGAGTCATAGTTACTCTTGCCAAATGCTCACCATAATAGACATTTTTAGTTACTGTGGCCAGTCTGCCCGAATCATTACGCAATTAATTGTTTAATTTAAGATAACCATTGTTACTCTTGCTAGGAGTTACTTGATGTTGCTGATTTAATTTTAATTGTGATGAGGCATTGGCAACCTTACGAGAGTCATAGTGATTCCTGGCAGTTCCTCACGAAAATACGCATTTTTTTGATACTGTGGATAGTCTCTCGAAAGCGGTAATCCACTAGCTGTTTATCTTCAGAGAAACTGCCAGAGGTATCTTGAAGTTGCTGATGTGAGTCTAATTGTGACGAGGCATTGGCTACCTTAAGAGAGTCATAGTGACTCTTGCCAAATGCTCACCATAATAGACATTTTTTAGATACTGTGGTCAGTCTGCCCGAAGCAATACGCCACTAGTTCTTTAATTTAAGACAACCATCGTTACTCTTGCTAGGATTTACTTGACGTTGCTGATTAAATTTCAATTGTGACGAGGCATTGGCAACCTTACGAGATTCATAGTGATTCCTGGCAGTTCCTCACCAAAATACGCATTTCTTAGATACTGTGGAAAGTCTCTCCAAAGCGGTAATCCACTAGCTGTTTATCTTAAGAGAAATTGCCAGAGGTTTCTTGAAGTCGCTGATGTGAGTCTAATTGTGACGAGGCATTGGCTACATTAAGCGAGTCATAGCGACTCTTGCCAAATGCTCACCATAATAGACATTTTTTAGATACTGTGGCCAGTCTGCCCGAAGCAATACGCCACTAGATCTTTAATTTAAGACAACCATCGTTAATCTTGCTAGGAGTTACTTGATGTTGCTGATTTAATTTTAATTGTGATGAGGCATTGGCAACCTTACGAGAGTCATAGTGATTCCTGGCAGTTCCTCACGAAAATACGCATTTTTTAGATACTGTGGAAAGTCTCTCCAAAGCGGTAATCCACTAGCTGTTTATCTTCAGAGAAACTGCCAGAGGTTTCTTCAAGTTGCTGACGTGAGTCTAATTGTAACGAGGCATTGGCTACCTTAAGAGAGTCATAGTGACTTTTGCCAAATGCTCACCATAATAGACATATTTTAGATACTGTGGCCAGTCTGCCCGAAGCGATACGCCACTAGTTGTTTAATTTAAGACAACCATCGTTACTCTTGCTAGGAGTTACTTGATGTTGGTGATTTAATATTAATTGTGATGAGGCATTGGCAACCTTACGAGAGTCATAGTGATTCCTGGCAGTCCCTCACGAAAATACGCATTTTTTAGATACTGTGGAAAGTCTCTCAAAAGCGGTAATCCACTAGCTGTTTATCTTCAGAGAAACTGCCAGAGGTTTCTTCAAGTTGCTGACGTGAGTCTAATTGTAACGAGGCATTGGCTACCTTAAGAGAGTCATAGTGACTTTTGCCAAATGCTCACCATGATAGACATTTTTTAGATACTGTGGCCAGTCTGCCCGAAGCGATACGCCACTAGTTGTTTAATTTAAGACAACCATCGTTACTCTTGCTAGGAGTTACTTGATGTTGGTGATTTAATTTTAATTGTGATGAGGCATTGGCAACCTTACGAGAGTCATAGTGATTCCTGGCAGTTCCTCACCAAAATACGCATTTTTTGGATACTGTGGAAAGTCTCTCGAAAGCGGTAATCCACTAGCTGTTTATCTTGAGAGAAACTGCCAGAGGTTTCTTCAAGTTGCTGACGTGAGTCTAATTGTGACGAGGCATTGGCTACCTTAAGAGAGTCATAGTTACTCTTGCCAAATGCTCACCATAATAGACATTTTTAGTTACTGTGGCCAGTCTGCCCGAATCATTACGCAATTAATTGTTTAATTTAAGATAACCATTGTTACTCTTGCTAGGAGTTACTTGATGTTGCTGATTTAATTTTAATTGTGATGAGGCATTGGCAACCTTACGAGAGTCATAGTGATTCCTGGCAGTTCCTCACGAAAATACGCATTTTTTTGATACTGTGGATAGTCTCTCGAAAGCGGTAATCCACTAGCTGTTTATCTTCAGAGAAACTGCCAGAGGTATCTTGAAGTTGCTGATGTGAGTCTAATTGTGACGAGGCATTGGCTACCTTAAGAGAGTCATAGTGACTCTTGCCAAATGCTCACCATAATAGACATTTTTTAGATACTGTGGTCAGTCTGCCCGAAGCAATACGCCACTAGTTCTTTAATTTAAGACAACCATCGTTACTCTTGCTAGGATTTACTTGACGTTGCTGATTAAATTTCAATTGTGACGAGGCATTGGCAACCTTACGAGATTCATAGTGATTCCTGGCAGTTCCTCACCAAAATACGCATTTCTTAGATACTGTGGAAAGTCTCTCCAAAGCGGTAATCCACTAGCTGTTTATCTTAAGAGAAATTGCCAGAGGTTTCTTGAAGTCGCTGATGTGAGTCTAATTGTGACGAGGCATTGGCTACATTAAGCGAGTCATAGCGACTCTTGCCAAATGCTCACCATAATAGACATTTTTTAGATACTGTGGCCAGTCTGCCCGAAGCAATACGCCACTAGTTCTTTAATTTAAGACAACCATCGTTAATCTTGCTAGGAGTTACTTGATGTTGCTGATTAAATTTTAATTCTGACGAGGCATTGGCAACCTCACCAGAGTCATAGTGATTCCTGGCAGTTCCTCACCAAAATACGCATTTTTTAGATACTGTGGAAAGTCTCTCCAAAGCGGTAATCCACTAGCTGTTTATCTTCAGAGAAACTGCCAGAGGTTTCTTCAAGTTGCTGACGTGAGTCTAATTGTAACGAGGCATTGGCTACCTTAAGAGAGTCATAGTGACTTTTGCCAAATGCTCACCATAATAGACATTTTTTAGATACTGTGGCCAGTCTGCCCGAAGCGATACGCCACTAGTTGTTTAATTTAAGACAACCATCGTTACTCTTGCTAGGAGTTACTTGATGTTGGTGATTTAATTTTAATTGTGATGAGGCATTGGCAACCTTACGAGAGTCATAGTGATTCCTGGCAGTCCCTCACGAAAATACGCATTTTTTAGATACTGTGGAAAGTCTCTCCAAAGCGGTAATCCACTAGCTGTTTATCTTCAGAGAAACTGCCAGAGGTTTCTTCAAGTTGCTGACGTGAGTCTAATTGTAACGAGGCATTGGCTACCTTAAGAGAGTCATAGTTACTCTTGCCAAATGCTCACCATAATAGACATTTTTAGTTACTGTGGCCAGTCTGCCCGAATCATTACGCAATTAGTTGTTTAATTTAAGATAACCATTGTTACTCTTGCTAGGAGTTACTTGATGTTGCTGATTTAATTTTAATTGTGATGAGGCATTGGCAACTTTACGAGAGTCATAGTGATTCCTGGCAGTTCCTCACGAAAATAAGCATTTTTTAGATCTGTGGAAAGTCTCTCCAAAGCGGTAATCCACTAGCTGTTTATCTTCAGAGAAACTGCCAGAGGTTTCTTTAAGTTGCTGACGTGAGTCTAATTGTGACGAGGCATTGGCTACCTTAAGCGAGTCATAGTGACTCTTGCCTAATGCTCACCACAATAGACATTTTTTAGATACTGTGGCCAGTCTGCCCGAAGCAATACGCCACTAGATCTTTAATTTAAGACAACCATCGTTAATCTTGCTAGGAGTTACTTGATGTTGCTGATTAAATTTTAATTGTGACGAGGCATTGGCAACCTTACCAGAGTCAAAGTGATTCCTGGCAGTTCCTCACGAAAATACGCATTTTTTAGATACTGTGGAAGGTCTCTCCAAAGCGGTAATCCACTAGCTGTTTATCTTCAGAGAAACTGCCAGAGGTTTCTTGAAGTCGCTGATGTGAGTCTAATTATGACGAGGCATTGGCTACCTTAAGCGAGTCATAGCGACTCTTGCCAAATGCTCACCATAATAGACATTTTTTAGATACTGTGGCCAGTCTGCCCGAAGCAATACGCCTCTAGTTCTTTAATTTAAGACAACCATCGTTACTCTTGCTAGGAGTTACTTGATGTTGCTGATTAAATTTTAATTGTGACGAGGCATTGGCAACCTTACGAGAGTCATAGTGATTCCTGGCAGTTCCTCACGAAAATACGCATTTTTTTGATACTGTGGATAGTCTCTCGAAAGCGGTAATCCACTAGCTGTTTATCTTCAGAGAAACTGCCAGAGGTATCTTGAAGTTGCTGATGTGAGTCTAATTGTGACGAGGCATTGGCTACCTTAAGCAAATCATAGTGTCTCTTGCCAAATGCTCACCATAATAGACATTTTTTAGATACTGTGGTCAGTCTGCCCGAAGCAATACGCCACTAGTTCTTTAATTTAAGACAACCATCGTTACTCTTGCTAGGATTTACTTGACGTTGCTGATTAAATTTCAATTGTGACGAGGCATTGGCAACCTTACGAGATTCATAGTGATTCCTGGCAGTTCCTCACCAAAATACGCATTTCTTAGATACTGTGGAAAGTCTCTCCAAAGCGGTAATCCACTAGCTGTTTATCTTAAGAGAAATTGCCAGAGGTTTCTTGAAGTCGCTGATGTGAGTCTAATTGTGACGAGGCATTGGCTACATTAAGCGAGTCATAGCGACTCTTGCCAAATGCTCACCATAATAGACATTTTTTAGATACTGTGCCCAGTCTGCCCGAAGCAATACGCCACTAGTTCTTTAATTTAAGACAACCATCGTTAATCTTGCTAGGAGTTACTTGATGTTGCTGATTAAATTTTAATTCTGACGAGGCATTGGCAACCTCACCAGAGTCATAGTGATTCCTGGCAGTTCCTCACCAAAATACGCATTTTTTAGATACTGTGGAAAGTCTCTCCAAAGCGGTAATCCACTAGCTGTTTATCTTCAGAGAAACTGCCAGAGGTTTCTTCAAGTTGCTGACGTGAGTCTAATTGTAACGAGGCATTGGCTACCTTAAGAGAGTCATAGTGACTTTTGCCAAATGCTCACCATAATAGACATTTTTTAGATACTGTGGCCAGTCTGCCCGAAGCGATACGCCACTAGTTGTTTAATTTAAGACAACCATCGTTACTCTTGCTAGGAGTTACTTGATGTTGGTGATTTAATTTTAATTGTGATGAGGCATTGGCAACCTTACGAGAGTCATAGTGATTCCTGGCAGTTCCTCACGAAAATAAGCATTTTTTAGATCTGTGGAAAGTCTCTCCAAAGCGGTAATCCACTAGCTGTTTATCTTCAGAGAAACTGCCAGAGGTTTCTTTAAGTTGCTGACGTGAGTCTAATTGTGACGAGGCATTGGCTACCTTAAGCGAGTCATAGTGACTCTTGCCTAATGCTCACCATAATAGACATTTTTAGATACTGTGGCCAGTCTGCCCGAAGCAATACGCCACTAGATCTTTAATTTAAGACAACCATCGTTAATCTTGCTAGGAGTTACTTGATGTTGCTGATTAAATTTTAATTGTGACGAGGCATTGGCAACCTTACCAGAGTCATAGTGATTCCTGGCAGTTCCTCACCAAAATACGCATTTTGTAGATACTGTGGAAGGTCTCTCCAAAGCGGTAATCCACTAGCTGTTTATCTTCAGAGAAACTGCCAGGGTTTCTTGAAGTCGCTGATGTGAGTCTAATTATGACGAGGCATTGGCTACCTTAAGCGAGTCATAGCGACTCTTGCCAAATGCTCACCATAATAGACATTTTTTAGATACTGTGGCCAGTCTGCCCGAAGCAATACGCCACTAGTTCTTTAATTTAAGACAACCATCGTTACTCTTGCTAGGAGTTACTTGATGTTAATGATTAAATTTTAATTGTGACGAGGCATTGGCAACCTTACGAGAGTCATAGTGATTCCTGGCAGTTCCTCACGAAAATACGCATTTTTTTGATACTGTGGATAGTCTCTCGAAAGCGGTAATCCACTAGCTGTTTATCTTCAGAGAAACTGCCAGAGGTATCTTGAAGTTGCTGATGTGAGTCTAATTATGACGAGGCATTGGCTACCTTAAGAGAGTCATAGTGACTCTTGCCAAATGCTCACCATAATAGACATTTTTTAGATACTGTGGTCAGTCTGCCCGAAGCAATACGCCACTAGTTCTTTAATTTAAGACAACCATCGTTACTCTTTCTAGGATTTACTTGACGTTGCTGATTAAATTTCAATTGTGACGAGGCATTGGCAACCTTACGAGATTCATAGTGATTCCTGGCAGTTCCTCACCAAAATACGCATTTCTTAGATACTGTGGAAAGTCTCTCCAAAGCGGTAATCCACTAGCTGTTTATCTTAAGAGAAATTGCCAGAGGTTTCTTGAAGTCGCTGATGTGAGTCTAATTGTGACGAGGCATTGGCTACATTAAGCGAGTCATAGCGACTCTTGCCAAATGCTCACCATAATAGACATTTTTTAGATACTGTGCCCAGTCTGCCCGAAGCAATACGCCACTAGTTCTTTAATTTAAGACAACCATCGTTAATCTTGCTAGGAGTTACTTGATGTTGCTGATTAAATTTTAATTCTGACGAGGCATTGGCAACCTCACCAGAGTCATAGTGATTCCTGGCAGTTCCTCACCAAAATACGCATTTTTTAGATACTGTGGAAAGTCTCTCCAAAGCGGTAATCCACTAGCTGTTTATCTTCAGAGAAACTGCCAGAGGTTTCTTCAAGTTGCTGACGTGAGTCTAATTGTAACGAGGCATTGGCTACCTTAAGAGAGTCATAGTGACTTTTGCCAAATGCTCACCATAATAGACATTTTTTAGATACTGTGGCCAGTCTGCCCGAAGCGATACGCCACTAGTTGTTTAATTTAAGACAACCATCGTTACTCTTGCTAGGAGTTACTTGATGTTGGTGATTTAATTTTAATTGTGATGAGGCATTGGCAACCTTACGAGAGTCATAGTGATTCCTGGCAGTTCCTCACGAAAATAAGCATTTTTTAGATCTGTGGAAAGTCTCTCCAAAGCGGTAATCCACTAGCTGTTTATCTTCAGAGAAACTGCCAGAGGTTTCTTTAAGTTGCTGACGTGAGTCTAATTGTGACGAGGCATTGGCTACCTTAAGCGAGTCATAGTGACTCTTGCCTAATGCTCACCATAATAGACATTTTTAGATACTGTGGCCAGTCTGCCCGAAGCAATACGCCACTAGATCTTTAATTTAAGACAACCATCGTTAATCTTGCTAGGAGTTACTTGATGTTGCTGATTAAATTTTAATTGTGACGAGGCATTGGCAACCTTACCAGAGTCATAGTGATTCCTGGCAGTTCCTCACCAAAATACGCATTTTGTAGATACTGTGGAAGGTCTCTCCAAAGCGGTAATCCACTAGCTGTTTATCTTCAGAGAAACTGCCAGAGGTTTCTTTAAGTCGCTGATGTGAGTCTAATTATGACGAGGCATTGGCTACCTTAAGCGAGTCATAGCGACTCTTGCCAAATGCTCACCATAATAGACATTTTTTAGATACTGTGGCCAGTCTGCCCGAAGCAATACGCCACTAGTTCTTTAATTTAAGACAACCATCGTTACTCTTGCTAGGAGTTACTTGATGTTAATGATTAAATTTTAATTGTGACGAGGCATTGGCAACCTTACGAGAGTCATAGTGATTCCTGGCAGTTCCTCACGAAAATACGCATTTTTTTGATACTGTGGATAGTCTCTCGAAAGCGGTAATCCACTAGCTGTTTATCTTCAGAGAAACTGCCAGAGGTATCTTGAAGTTGCTGATGTGAGTCTAATTATGACGAGGCATTGGCTACCTTAAGAGAGTCATAGTGACTCTTGCCAAATGCTCACCATAATAGACATTTTTTAGATACTGTGGTCAGTCTGCCCGAAGCAATACGCCACTAGTTCTTTAATTTAAGACAACCATCGTTACTCTTTCTAGGATTTACTTGACGTTGCTGATTAAATTTCAATTGTGACGAGGCATTGGCAACCTTACGAGATTCATAGTGATTCCTGGCAGTTCCTCACCAAAATACGCATTTCTTAGATACTGTGGAAAGTCTCTCCAAAGCGGTAATCCACTAGCTGTTTATCTTAAGAGAAATTGCCAGAGCTTTCTTGAAGTCGCTGATGTGAGTCTAATTGTGACGAGGCATTGGCTACATTAAGCGAGTCATAGCGACTCTTGCCAAATGCTCACCATAATAGACATTTTTTAGATACTGTGGCCAGTCTGCCCGAAGCAATACGCCACTAGTTCTTTAATTTAAGACAACCATCGTTAATCTTGCTAGGAGTTATTTGATGTTGCTGATTAAATTTTAATTCTGACGAGGCATTGGCAACCTCACCAGAGTCATAGTGATTCCTAGCAGTTCCTCACCAAAATACGCATTTTTTAGATACTGTGGAAAGTCTCTCCAAAGCGGTAATCCACTAGCTGTTTATCTTCAGAGAAACTGCCAGAGGTTTCTTCAAGTTGCTGACGTGAGTCTAATTGTAACGAGGCATTGGCTACCTTAAGAGGGTCATAGTGACTTTTGCCAAATGCTCACCATAATAGACATTTTTTAGATACTGTGGCCAGTCTGCCCGAAGCGATACGCCACTAGTTGTTTAATTTAAGACAACCATCGTTACTCTTGCTAGGAGTTACTTGATGTTGGTGATTTAATTTTAATTGTGATGAGGCATTGGCAACTTTACGAGAGTCATAGTGATTCCTGGCAGTTCCTCACGAAAATAAGCATTTTTTAGATCTGTGGAAAGTCTCTCCAAAGCGGTAATCCACTAGCTGTTTATCTTCAGAGAAACTGCCAGAGGTTTCTTTAAGTTGCTGACGTGAGTCTAATTGTGACGAGGCATTGGCTACCTTAAGCGAGTCATAGTGACTCTTGCCTAATGCTCACCATAATAGACATTTTTAGATACTGTGGCCAGTCTGCCCGAAGCAATACGCCACTAGATCTTTAATTTAAGACAACCATCGTTAATCTTGCTAGGAGTTACTTGATGTTGCTGATTAAATTTTAATTGTGACGAGGCATTGGCAACCTTACCAGAGTCAAAGTGATTCCTGGCAGTTCCTCACCAAAATACGCATTTTTTAGATACTGTGGAAGGTCTCTCCAAAGCGGTAATCCACTAGCTGTTTATCTTCAGAGAAACTGCCAGAGGTTTCTTGAAGTCGCTGATGTGAGTCTAATTATGACGAGGCATTGGCTACCTTAAGCGAGTCATAGCGACTCTTGCCAAATGCTCACCATAATAGACATTTTTTAGATACTGTGGCCAGTCTGCCCGAAGCGATACGCCACTAGTTGTTTAATTTAAGACAACCATCGTTACTCTTGCTAGGAGTTACTTGATGTTGGTGATTTAATTTTAATTGTGATGAGGCATTGGCAACCTTACGAGAGTCATAGTGATTCCTGGCAGTTCCTCACGAAAATAAGCATTTTTTAGATCTGTGGAAAGTCTCTCCAAAGCGGTAATCCACTAGCTGTTTATCTTCAGAGAAACTGCCAGAGGTTTCTTTAAGTTGCTGACGTGAGTCTAATTGTGACGAGGCATTGGCTACCTTAAGCGAGTCATAGTGACTCTTGCCTAATGCTCACCATAATAGACATTTTTAGATACTGTGGCCAGTCTGCCCGAAGCAATACGCCACTAGATCTTTAATTTAAGACAACCATCGTTAATCTTGCTAGGAGTTACTTGATGTTGCTGATTAAATTTTAATTGTGACGAGGCATTGGCAACCTTACCAGAGTCATAGTGATTCCTGGCAGTTCCTCACCAAAATACGCATTTTTTAGATACTGTGGAAGGTCTCTCCAAAGCGGTAATCCACTAGCTGTTTATCTTCAGAGAAACTGCCAGAGGTTTCTTGAAGTCGCTGATGTGAGTCTAATTATGACGAGGCATTGGCTACCTTAAGCGAGTCATAGCGACTCTTGCCAAATGCTCACCATAATAGACATTTTTTAGATACTGTGGCCAGTCTGCCCGAAGCAATACGCCACTAGTTCTTTAATTTAAGACAACCACCGTTACTCTTGCTAGGAGTTACTTGATGTTAATGATTAAATTTTAATTGTGACGAGGCATTGGCAACCTTACGAGAGTCATAGTGATTCCTGGCAGTTCCTCACGAAAATACGCATTTTTTTGATACTGTGGATAGTCTCTCGAAAGCGGTAATCCACTAGCTGTTTATCTTCAGAGAAACTGCCAGAGGTATCTTGAAGTTGCTGATGTGAGTCTAATTGTGACGAGGCATTGGCTACCTTAAGAGAGTCATAGTGACTCTTGCCAAATGCTCACCATAATAGACATTTTTTAGATACTGTGGTCAGTCTGCCCGAAGCAATACGCCACTAGTTCTTTAATTTAAGACAACCATCGTTACTCTTGCTAGGATTTACTTGACGTTGCTGATTAAATTTCAATTGTGACGAGGCATTGGCAACCTTACGAGATTCATAGTGATTCCTGGCAGTTCCTCACCAAAATACGCATTTCTTAGATACTGTGGAAAGTCTCTCCAAAGCGGTAATCCACTAGCTGTTTATCTTAAGAGAAATTGCCAGAGGTTTCTTGAAGTCGCTGATGTGAGTCTAATTGTGACGAGGCATTGGCTACATTAAGCGAGTCATAGCGACTCTTGCCAAATGCTCACCATAATAGACATTTTTTAGATACTGTGGCCAGTCTGCCCGAAGCAATACGCCACTAGTTCTTTAATTTAAGACAACCATCGTTAATCTTGCTAGGAGTTACTTGATGTTGCTGATTAAATTTTAATTCTGACGAGGCATTGGCAACCTCACCAGAGTCATAGTGATTCCTGGCAGTTCCTCACCAAAATACGCATTTTTTAGATACTGTGGAAGGTCTCTCCAAAGCGGTAATCCACTAGCTGTTTATCTTCAGAGAAACTGCCAGAGGTTTCTTGAAGTCGCTGATGTGAGTCTAATTATGACGAGGCATTGGCTACCTTAAGCGATTCATAGCGACTCTTGCCAAATGCTCACCATAATAGACATTTTTTAGATACTGTGGCCAGTCTGCCCGAAGCAATACGCCACTAGTTCTTTAATTTAAGACAACCATCGTTACTCTTGCTAGGAGTTACTTGATGTTAATGATTAAATTTTAATTGTGACGAGGCATTGGCAACCTTACGAGAGTCATAGTGATTCCTGGCAGTTCCTCACGAAAATACGCATTTTTTTGATACTGTGGATAGTCTCTCGAAAGCGGTAATCCACTAGCTGTTTATCTTCAGAGAAACTGCCAGAGGTATCTTGAAGTTGCTGATGTGAGTCTAATTATGACGAGGCATTGGCTACCTTAAGAGAGTCATAGTGACTCTTGCCAAATGCTCACCATAATAGACATTTTTTAGATACTGTGGTCAGTCTGCCCGAAGCAATACGCCACTAGTTCTTTAATTTAAGACAACCATCGTTACTCTTTCTAGGATTTACTTGACGTTGCTGATTAAATTTCAATTGTGACGAGGCATTGGCAACCTTACGAGATTCATAGTGATTCCTGGCAGTTCCTCACCAAAATACGCATTTCTTAGATACTGTGGAAAGTCTCTCCAAAGCGGTAATCCACTAGCTGTTTATCTTAAGAGAAATTGCCAGAGCTTTCTTGAAGTCGCTGATGTGAGTCTAATTGTGACGAGGCATTGGCTACATTAAGCGAGTCATAGCGACTCTTGCCAAATGCTCACCATAATAGACATTTTTTAGATACTGTGGCCAGTCTGCCCGAAGCAATACGCCACTAGTTCTTTAATTTAAGACAACCATCGTTAATCTTGCTAGGAGTTATTTGATGTTGCTGATTAAATTTTAATTCTGACGAGGCATTGGCAACCTCACCAGAGTCATAGTGATTCCTGGCAGTTCCTCACCAAAATACGCATTTTTTAGATACTGTGGAAAGTCTCTCCAAAGCGGTAATCCACTAGCTGTTTATCTTCAGAGAAACTGCCAGAGGTTTCTTCAAGTTGCTGACGTGAGTCTAATTGTAACGAGGCATTGGCTACCTTAAGAGAGTCATAGTGACTTTTGCCAAATGCTCACCATAATAGACATTTTTTAGATACTGTGGCCAGTCTGCCCGAAGCGATACGCCACTAGTTGTTTAATTTAAGACAACCATCGTTACTCTTGCTAGGAGTTACTTGATGTTGGTGATTTAATTTTAATTGTGATGAGGCATTGGCAACTTTACGAGAGTCATAGTGATTCCTGGCAGTTCCTCACGAAAATAAGCATTTTTTAGATCTGTGGAAAGTCTCTCCAAAGCGGTAATCCACTAGCTGTTTATCTTCAGAGAAACTGCCAGAGGTTTCTTGAAGTCGCTGATGTGAGTCTAATTATGACGAGGCATTGGCTACCTTAAGCGAGTCATAGCGACTCTTGCCAAATGCTCACCATAATAGACATTTTTTAGATACTGTGGCCAGTCTGCCCGAAGCAATACGCCACTAGTTCTTTAATTTAAGACAACCACCGTTACTCTTGCTAGGAGTTACTTGATGTTAATGATTAAATTTTAATTGTGACGAGGCATTGGCAACCTTACGAGAGTCATAGTGATTCCTGGCAGTTCCTCACGAAAATACGCATTTTTTTGATACTGTGGATAGTCTCTCGAAAGCGGTAATCCACTAGCTGTTTATCTTCAGAGAAACTGCCAGAGGTATCTTGAAGTTGCTGATGTGAGTCTAATTGTGACGAGGCATTGGCTACCTTAAGAGAGTCATAGTGACTCTTGCCAAATGCTCACCATAATAGACATTTTTTAGATACTGTGGTCAGTCTGCCCGAAGCAATACGCCACTAGTTCTTTAATTTAAGACAACCATCGTTACTCTTGCTAGGATTTACTTGACGTTGCTGATTAAATTTCAATTGTGACGAGGCATTGGCAACCTTACGAGATTCATAGTGATTCCTGGCAGTTCCTCACCAAAATACGCATTTCTTAGATACTGTGGAAAGTCTCTCCAAAGCGGTAATCCACTAGCTGTTTATCTTAAGAGAAATTGCCAGAGGTTTCTTGAAGTCGCTGATGTGAGTCTAATTGTGACGAGGCATTGGCTACATTAAGCGAGTCATAACGACTCTTGCCAAATGCTCACCATAATAGACATTTTTTAGATACTGTGGCCAGTCTGCCCGAAGCAATACGCCACTAGTTCTTTAATTTAAGACAACCATCGTTAATCTTGCTAGGAGTTACTTGATGTTGCTGATTAAATTTTAATTCTGACGAGGCATTGGCAACCTCACCAGAGTCATAGTGATTCCTGGCAGTTCCTCACCAAAATACGCATTTTTTAGATACTGTGGAAGGTCTCTCCAAAGCGGTAATCCACTAGCTGTTTATCTTCAGAGAAACTGCCAGAGGTTTCTTGAAGTCGCTGATGTGAGTCTAATTATGACGAGGCATTGGCTACCTTAAGCGATTCATAGCGACTCTTGCCAAATGCTCACCATAATAGACATTTTTTAGATACTGTGGCCAGTCTGCCCGAAGCAATACGCCACTAGTTGTTTAATTTAAGACAACCATCGTTACTCTTGCTAGGAGTTACTTGATGTTAATGATTAAATTTTAATTGTGACGAGGCATTGGCAACCTTACGAGAGTCATAGTGATTCCTGGCAGTTCCTCACGAAAATACGCATTTTTTTGATACTGTGGATAGTCTCTCGAAAGCGGTAATCCACTAGCTGTTTATCTTCAGAGAAACTGCCAGAGGTATCTTGAAGTTGCTGATGTGAGTCTAATTATGACGAGGCATTGGCTACCTTAAGAGAGTCATAGTGACTCTTGCCAAATGCTCACCATAATAGACATTTTTTAGATACTGTGGTCAGTCTGCCCGAAGCAATACGCCACTAGTTCTTTAATTTAAGACAACCATCGTTACTCTTTCTAGGATTTACTTGACGTTGCTGATTAAATTTCAATTGTGACGAGGCATTGGCAACCTTACGAGATTCATAGTGATTCCTGGCAGTTCCTCACCAAAATACGCATTTCTTAGATACTGTGGAAAGTCTCTCCAAAGCGGTAATCCACTAGCTGTTTATCTTAAGAGAAATTGCCAGAGCTTTCTTGAAGTCGCTGATGTGAGTCTAATTGTGACGAGGCATTGGCTACATTAAGCGAGTCATAGCGACTCTTGCCAAATGCTCACCATAATAGACATTTTTTAGATACTGTGGCCAGTCTGCCCGAAGCAATACGCCACTAGTTCTTTAATTTAAGACAACCATCGTTAATCTTGCTAGGAGTTATTTGATGTTGCTGATTAAATTTTAATTCTGACGAGGCATTGGCAACCTCACCAGAGTCATAGTGATTCCTGGCAGTTCCTCACCAAAATACGCATTTTTTAGATACTGTGGAAAGTCTCTCCAAAGCGGTAATCCACTAGCTGTTTATCTTCAGAGAAACTGCCAGAGGTTTCTTCAAGTTGCTGACGTGAGTCTAATTGTAACGAGGCATTGGCTACCTTAAGAGAGTCATAGTGACTTTTGCCAAATGCTCACCATAATAGACATTTTTTAGATACTGTGGCCAGTCTGCCCGAAGCGATACGCCACTAGTTGTTTAATTTAAGACAACCATCGTTACTCTTGCTAGGAGTTACTTGATGTTGGTGATTTAATTTTAATTGTGATGAGGCATTGGCAACTTTACGAGAGTCATAGTGATTCCTGGCAGTTCCTCACGAAAATAAGCATTTTTTAGATCTGTGGAAAGTCTCTCCAAAGCGGTAATCCACTAGCTGTTTATCTTCAGAGAAACTGCCAGAGGTTTCTTTAAGTTGCTGACGTGAGTCTAATTGTGACGAGGCATTGGCTACCTTAAGCGAGTCATAGTGACTCTTGCCTAATGCTCACCATAATAGACATTTTTAGATACTGTGGCCAGTCTGCCCGAAGCAATACGCCACTAGATCTTTAATTTAAGACAACCATCGTTAATCTTGCTAGGAGTTACTTGATGTTGCTGATTAAATTTTAATTGTGACGAGGCATTGGCAACCTTACCAGAGTCAAAGTGATTCCTGGCAGTTCCTCACCAAAATACGCATTTTTTAGATACTGTGGAAGGTCTCTCCAAAGCGGTAATCCACTAGCTGTTTATCTTCAGAGAAACTGCCAGAGGTTTCTTGAAGTCGCTGATGTGAGTCTAATTATGACGAGGCATTGGCTACCTTAAGCGAGTCATAGCGACTCTTGCCAAATGCTCACCATAATAGACATTTTTTAGATACTGTGGCCAGTCTGCCCGAAGCGATACGCCACTAGTTGTTTAATTTAAGACAACCATCGTTACTCTTGCTAGGAGTTACTTGATGTTGGTGATTTAATTTTAATTGTGATGAGGCATTGGCAACCTTACGAGAGTCATAGTGATTCCTGGCAGTTCCTCACGAAAATAAGCATTTTTTAGATCTGTGGAAAGTCTCTCCAAAGCGGTAATCCACTAGCTGTTTATCTTCAGAGAAACTGCCAGAGGTTTCTTTAAGTTGCTGACGTGAGTCTAATTGTGACGAGGCATTGGCTACCTTAAGCGAGTCATAGTGACTCTTGCCTAATGCTCACCATAATAGACATTTTTAGATACTGTGGCCAGTCTGCCCGAAGCAATACGCCACTAGATCTTTAATTTAAGACAACCATCGTTAATCTTGCTAGGAGTTACTTGATGTTGCTGATTAAATTTTAATTGTGACGAGGCATTGGCAACCTTACCAGAGTCATAGTGATTCCTGGCAGTTCCTCACCAAAATACGCATTTTTTAGATACTGTGGAAGGTCTCTCCAAAGCGGTAATCCACTAGCTGTTTATCTTCAGAGAAACTGCCAGAGGTTTCTTGAAGTCGCTTATGTGAGTCTAATTATGACGAGGCATTGGCTACCTTAAGCGAGTCATAGCGACTCTTGCCAAATGCTCACCATAATAGACATTTTTTAGATACTGTGGCCAGTCTGCCCGAAGCAATACGCCACTAGTTCTTTAATTTAAGACAACCATCGTTACTCTTGCTAGGAGTTACTTGATGTTAATGATTAAATTTTAATTGTGACGAGGCATTGGCAACCTTACGAGAGTCATAGTGATTCCTGGCAGTTCCTCACGAAAATACGCATTTTTTTGATACTGTGGATAGTCTCTCGAAAGCGGTAATCCACTAGCTGTTTATCTTCAGAGAAACTGCCAGAGGTATCTTGAAGTTGCTGATGTGAGTCTAATTGTGACGAGGCATTGGCTACCTTAAGAGAGTCATAGTGACTCTTGCCAAATGCTCACCATAATAGACATTTTTTAGATACTGTGGTCAGTCTGCCCGAAGCAATACGCCACTAGTTCTTTAATTTAAGACAACCATCGTTACTCTTGCTAGGATTTACTTGACGTTGCTGATTAAATTTCAATTGTGACGAGGCATTGGCAACCTTACGAGATTCATAGTGATTCCTGGCAGTTCCTCACCAAAATACGCATTTCTTAGATACTGTGGAAAGTCTCTCCAAAGCGGTAATCCACTAGCTGTTTATCTTAAGAGAAATTGCCAGAGGTTTCTTGAAGTCGCTGATGTGAGTCTAATTGTGACGAGGCATTGGCTACATTAAGCGAGTCATAGCGACTCTTGCCAAATGCTCACCATAATAGACATTTTTTAGATACTGTGGCCAGTCTGCCCGAAGCAATACGCCACTAGTTCTTTAATTTAAGACAACCATCGTTAATCTTGCTAGGAGTTACTTGATGTTGCTGATTAAATTTTAATTCTGACGAGGCATTGGCAACCTCACCAGAGTCATAGTGATTCCTGGCAGTTCCTCACCAAAATACGCATTTTTTAGATACTGTGGAAAGTCTCTCCAAAGCGGTAATCCACTAGCTGTTTATCTTCAGAGAAACTGCCAGAGGTTTCTTCAAGTTGCTGACGTGAGTCTAATTGTAACGAGGCATTGGCTACCTTAAGAGAGTCATAGTGACTTTTGCCAAATGCTCACCATAATAGACATTTTTTAGATACTGTGGCCAGTCTGCCCGAAGCGATACGCCACTAGTTGTTTAATTTAAGACAACCATCGTTACTCTTGCTAGGAGTTACTTGATGTTGGTGATTTAATTTTAATTGTGATGAGGCATTGGCAACCTTACGAGAGTCATAGTGATTCCTGGCAGTCCCTCACGAAAATACGCATTTTTTAGATACTGTGGAAAGTCTCTCCAAAGCGGTAATCCACTAGCTGTTTATCTTCAGAGAAACTGCCAGAGGTTTCTTCAAGTTGCTGACGTGAGTCTAATTGTAACGAGGCATTGGCTACCTTAAGAGAGTCATAGTTACTCTTGCCAAATGCTCACCATAATAGACATTTTTAGTTACTGTGGCCAGTCTGCCCGAATCATTACGCAATTAGTTGTTTAATTTAAGATAACCATTGTTACTCTTGCTAGGAGTTACTTGATGTTGCTGATTTAATTTTAATTGTGATGAGGCATTGGCAACTTTACGAGAGTCATAGTGATTCCTGGCAGTTCCTAACGAAAATAAGCATTTTTTAGATCTGTGGAAAGTCTCTCCAAAGCGGTAATCCACTAGCTGTTTATCTTCAGAGAAACTGCCAGAGGTTTCTTTAAGTTGCTGACGTGAGTCTAATTGTGACGAGGCATTGGCTACCTTAAGCGAGTCATAGTGACTCTTGCCTAATGCTCACCACAATAGACATTTTTTAGATACTGTGGCCAGTCTGCCCAAAGCAATACGCCACTAGATCTTTAATTTAAGACAACCATCGTTAATCTTGCTAGGAGTTACTTGATGTTGCTGATTAAATTTTAATTGTGACGAGGCATTGGCAACCTTACCAGAGTCATAGTGATTCCTGGCAGTTCCTCACGAAAATACGCATTTTTTTGATACTGTGGATAGTCTCTCGAAAGCGGTAATCCACTAGCTGTTTATCTTCAGAGAAACTGCCAGAGGTATCTTGAAGTTGCTGATGTGAGTCTAATTGTGACGAGGCATTGGCTACCTTAAGCAAATCATAGTGTCTCTTGCCAAATGCTCACCATAATAGACATTTTTTAGATACTGTGGTCAGTCTGCCCGAAGCAATACGCCACTAGTTCTTTAATTTAAGACAACCATCGTTACTCTTGCTAGGATTTACTTGACGTTGCTGATTAAATTTCAATTGTGACGAGGCATTGGCAACCTTACGAGATTCATAGTGATTCCTGGCAGTTCCTCACCAAAATACGCATTTCTTAGATACTGTGCAAAGTCTCTCCAAAGCGGTAATCCACTAGCTGTTTATCTTAAGAGAAATTGCCAGAGCTTTCTTGAAGTCGCTGATGTGAGTCTAATTGTGACGAGGCATTGGCTACATTAAGCGAGTCATAGCGACTCTTGCCAAATGCTCACCATAATAGACATTTTTTAGATACTGTGGCCAGTCTGCCCGAAGCGATACGCCACTAGTTGTTTAATTTAAGACAACCATCGTTACTCTTGCTAGGAGTTACTTGATGTTGGTGATTTAATTTTAATTGTGATGAGGCATTGGCAACCTTACGAGAGTCATAGTGATTCCTGGCAGTTCCTCACGAAAATAAGCATTTTTTAGATCTGTGGAAAGTCTCTCCAAAGCGGTAATCCACTAGCTGTTTATCTTCAGAGAAACTGCCAGAGGTTTCTTTAAGTTGCTGACGTGAGTCTAATTGTGACGAGGCATTGGCTACCTTAAGCGAGTCATAGTGACTCTTGCCTAATGCTCACCATAATAGACATTTTTAGATACTGTGGCCAGTCTGCCCGAAGCAATACGCCACTAGATCTTTAATTTAAGACAACCATCGTTAATCTTGCTAGGAGTTACTTGATGTTGCTGATTAAATTTTAATTGTGACGAGGCATTGGCAACCTTACCAGAGTCATAGTGATTCCTGGCAGTTCCTCACCAAAATACGCATTTTTTAGATACTGTGGAAGGTCTCTCCAAAGCGGTAATCCACTAGCTGTTTATCTTCAGAGAAACTGCCAGAGGTTTCTTGAAGTCGCTGATGTGAGTCTAATTATGACGAGGCATTGGCTACCTTAAGCGAGTCATAGCGACTCTTGCCAAATGCTCAACATAATAGACATTTTTTAGATACTGTGGCCAGTCTGCCCGAAGCAATACGCCACTAGTTCTTTAATTTAAGACAACCATCGTTACTCTTGCTAGGAGTTACTTGATGTTAATGATTAAATTTTAATTGTGACGAGGCATTGGCAACCTTACGAGAGTCATAGTGATTCCTGGCAGTTCCTCACGAAAATACGCATTTTTTTGATACTGTGGATAGTCTCTCGAAAGCGGTAATCCACTAGCTGTTTATCTTCAGAGAAACTGCCAGAGGTATCTTGAAGTTGCTGATGTGAGTCTAATTGTGACGAGGCATTGGCTACCTTAAGAGAGTCATAGTGACTCTTGCCAAATGCTCACCATAATAGACATTTTTTAGATACTGTGGTCAGTCTGCCCGAAGCAATACGCCACTAGTTCTTTAATTTAAGACAACCATCGTTACTCTTGCTAGGATTTACTTGACGTTGCTGATTAAATTTCAATTGTGACGAGGCATTGGCAACCTTACGAGATTCATAGTGATTCCTGGCAGTTCCTCACCAAAATACGCATTTCTTAGATACTGTGGAAAGTCTCTCCAAAGCGGTAATCCACTAGCTGTTTATCTTAAGAGAAATTGCCAGAGGTTTCTTGAAGTCGCTGATGTGAGTCTAATTGTGACGAGGCATTGGCTACATTAAGCGAGTCATAGCGACTCTTGCCAAATGCTCACCATAATAGACATTTTTTAGATACTGTGGCCAGTCTGCCCGAAGCAATACGCCACTAGTTCTTTAATTTAAGACAACCATCGTTAATCTTGCTAGGAGTTACTTGATGTTGCTGATTAAATTTTAATTCTGACGAGGCATTGGCAACCTCACCAGAGTCATAGTGATTCCTGGCAGTTCCTCACCAAAATACGCATTTTTTAGATACTGTGGAAAGTCTCTCCAAAGCGGTAATCCACTAGCTGTTTATCTTCAGAGAAACTGCCAGAGGTTTCTTCAAGTTGCTGACGTGAGTCTAATTGTAACGAGGCATTGGCTACCTTAAGAGAGTCATAGTGACTTTTGCCAAATGCTCACCATAATAGACATTTTTTAGATACTGTGGCCAGTCTGCCCGAAGCGATACGCCACTAGTTGTTTAATTTAAGACAACCATCGTTACTCTTGCTAGGAGTTACTTGATGTTGGTGATTTAATTTTAATTGTGATGAGGCATTGGCAACCTTACGAGAGTCATAGTGATTCCTGGCAGTCCCTCACGAAAATACGCATTTTTTAGATACTGTGGAAAGTCTCTCCAAAGCGGTAATCCACTAGCTGTTTATCTTCAGAGAAACTGCCAGAGGTTTCTTCAAGTTGCTGACGTGAGTCTAATTGTAACGAGGCATTGGCTACCTTAAGAGAGTCATAGTTACTCTTGCCAAATGCTCACCATAATAGACATTTTTAGTTACTGTGGCCAGTCTGCCCGAATCATTACGCAATTAGTTGTTTAATTTAAGATAACCATTGTTACTCTTGCTAGGAGTTACTTGATGTTGCTGATTTAATTTTAATTGTGATGAGGCATTGGCAACTTTACGAGAGTCATAGTGATTCCTGGCAGTTCCTCACGAAAATAAGCATTTTTTAGATCTGTGGAAAGTCTCTCCAAAGCGGTAATCCACTAGCTGTTTATCTTCAGAGAAACTGCCAGAGGTTTCTTTAAGTTGCTGACGTGAGTCTAATTGTGACGAGGCATTGGCTACCTTAAGCGAGTCATAGTGACTCTTGCCTAATGCTCACCACAATAGACATTTTTTAGATACTGTGGCCAGTCTGCCCGAAGCAATACGCCTCTAGTTCTTTAATTTAAGACAACCATCGTTACTCTTGCTAGGAGTTACTTGATGTTGCTGATTAAATTTTAATTGTGACGAGGCATTGGCAACCTTACGAGAGTCATAGTGATTCCTGGCAGTTCCTCACGAAAATACGCATTTTTTTGATACTGTGGATAGTCTCTCGAAAGCGGTAATCCACTAGCTGTTTATCTTCAGAGAAACTGCCAGAGGTATCTTGAAGTTGCTGATGTGAGTCTAATTGTGACGAGGCATTGGCTACCTTAAGCAAATCATAGTGTCTCTTGCCAAATGCTCACCATAATAGACATTTTTTAGATACTGTGGTCAGTCTGCCCGAAGCAATACGCCACTAGTTCTTTAATTTAAGACAACCATCGTTACTCTTGCTAGGATTTACTTGACGTTGCTGATTAAATTTCAATTGTGACGAGGCATTGGCAACCTTACGAGATTCATAGTGATTCCTGGCAGTTCCTCACCAAAATACGCATTTCTTAGATACTGTGGAAAGTCTCTCCAAAGCGGTAATCCACTAGCTGTTTATCTTAAGAGAAATTGCCAGAGCTTTCTTGAAGTCGCTGATGTGAGTCTAATTGTGACGAGGCATTGGCTACATTAAGCGAGTCATAGCGACTCTTGCCAAATGCTCACCATAATAGACATTTTTTAGATACTGTGGCCAGTCTGCCCGAAGCGATACGCCACTAGTTGTTTAATTTAAGACAACCATCGTTACTCTTGCTAGGAGTTACTTGATGTTGGTGATTTAATTTTAATTGTGATGAGGCATTGGCAACCTTACGAGAGTCATAGTGATTCCTGGCAGTTCCTCACGAAAATAAGCATTTTTTAGATCTGTGGAAAGTCTCTCCAAAGCGGTAATCCACTAGCTGTTTATCTTCAGAGAAACTGCCAGAGGTTTCTTTAAGTTGCTGACGTGAGTCTAATTGGGACGAGGCATTGGCTACCTTAAGCGAGTCATAGTGACTCTTGCCTAATGCTCACCATAATAGACATTTTTAGATACTGTGGCCAGTCTGCCCGAAGCAATACGCCACTAGATCTTTAATTTAAGACAACCATCGTTAATCTTGCTAGGAGTTACTTGATGTTGCTGATTAAATTTTAATTGTGACGAGGCATTGGCAACCTTACCAGAGTCATAGTGATTCCTGGCAGTTCCTCACCAAAATACGCATTTTTTAGATACTGTGGAAGGTCTCTCCAAAGCGGTAATCCACTAGCTGTTTATCTTCAGAGAAACTGCCAGAGGTTTCTTGAAGTCGCTGATGTGAGTCTAATTATGACGAGGCATTGGCTACCTTAAGCGAGTCATAGCGACTCTTGCCAAATGCTCACCATAATAGACATTTTTTAGATACTGTGGCCAGTCTGCCCGAAGCAATACGCCACTAGTTCTTTAATTTAAGACAACCATCGTTACTCTTGCTAGGAGTTACTTGATGTTAATGATTAAATTTTAATTGTGACGAGGCATTGGCAACCTTACGAGAGTCATAGTGATTCCTGGCAGTTCCTCACCAAAATACGCATTTTTTGGAAACTGTGGAAAGTCTCTCGAAAGCGGTAATCCACTAGCTGTTTATCTTGAGAGAAACTGCCAGAGGTTTCTTCAAGTTGCTGACGTGAGTCTAATTGTGACGAGGCATTGGCTACCTTAAGAGAGTCATAGTTACTCTTGCCAAATGCTCACCATAATAGACATTTTTAGTTACTGTGGCCAGTCTGCCCGAATCATTACGCAATTAGTTTTTTAATTTAAGATAACCATTGTTACTCTTGCTAGGAGTTACTTGATGTTGCTGATTTAATTTTAATTGTGATGAGGCATTGGCAACGTTACGAGAGTCATAGTGATTCCTGGCAGTTCCTCACGAAAATACGCATTTTTTTGATACTGTGGATAGTCTCTCGAAAGCGGTAATCCACTAGCTGTTTATCTTCAGAGAAACTGCCAGAGGTATCTTGAAGTTGCTGATGTGAGTCTAATTGTGACGAGGCATTGGCTACCTTAAGAGAGTCATAGTGACTCTTGCCAAATGCTCACCATAATAGACATTTTTTAGATACTGTGGTCAGTCTGCCCGAAGCAATACGCCACTAGTTCTTTAATTTAAGACAACCATCGTTACTCTTGCTAGGATTTACTTGACGTTGCTGATTAAATTTCAATTGTGACGAGGCATTGGCAACCTTACGAGATTCATAGTGATTCCTGGCAGTTCCTCACCAAAATACGCATTTCTTAGATACTGTGGAAAGTCTCTCCAAAGCGGTAATCCACTAGCTGTTTATCTTAAGAGAAATTGCCAGAGGTTTCTTGAAGTCGCTGATGTGAGTCTAATTGTGACGAGGCATTGGCTACATTAAGCGAGTCATAGCGACTCTTGCCAAATGCTCACCATAATAGACATTTTTTAGATACTGTGGCCAGTCTGCCCGAAGCAATACGCCACTAGTTCTTTAATTTAAGACAACCATCGTTAATCTTGCTAGGAGTTACTTGATGTTGCTGATTAAATTTTAATTCTGACGAGGCATTGGCAACCTCACCAGAGTCATAGTGATTCCTGGCAGTTCCTCACCAAAATACGCATTTTTTAGATACTGTGGAAAGTCTCTCCAAAGCGGTAATCCACTAGCTGTTTATCTTCAGAGAAACTGCCAGAGGTTTCTTCAAGTTGCTGACGTGAGTCTAATTGTAACGAGGCATTGGCTACCTTAAGAGAGTCATAGTGACTTTTGCCAAATGCTCACCATAATAGACATTTTTTAGATACTGTGGCCAGTCTGCCCGAAGCGATACGCCACTAGTTGTTTAATTTAAGACAACCATCGTTACTCTTGCTAGGAGTTACTTGATGTTGGTGATTTAATTTTAATTGTGATGAGGCATTGGCAACCTTACGAGAGTCATAGTGATTCCTGGCAGTCCCTCACGAAAATACGCATTTTTTAGATACTGTGGAAAGTCTCTCCAAAGCGGTAATCCACTAGCTGTTTATCTTCAGAGAAACTGCCAGAGGTTTCTTCAAGTTGCTGACGTTAGTCTAATTGTAACGAGGCATTGGCTACCTTAAGAGAGTCATAGTTACTCTTGCCAAATGCTCACCATAATAGACATTTTTAGTTACTGTGGCCAGTCTGCCCGAATCATTACGCAATTAGTTGTTTAATTTAAGATAACCATTGTTACTCTTGCTAGGAGTTACTTGATGTTGCTGATTTAATTTTAATTGTGATGAGGCATTGGCAACTTTACGAGAGTCATAGTGATTCCTGGCAGTTCCTAACGAAAATAAGCATTTTTTAGATCTGTGGAAAGTCTCTCCAAAGCGGTAATCCACTAGCTGTTTATCTTCAGAGAAACTGCCAGAGGTTTCTTTAAGTTGCTGACGTGAGTCTAATTGTGACGAGGCATTGGCTACCTTAAGCGAGTCATAGTGACTCTTGCCTAATGCTCACCACAATAGACATTTTTTAGATACTGTGGCCAGTCTGCCCAAAGCAATACGCCACTAGATCTTTAATTTAAGACAACCATCGTTAATCTTGCTAGGAGTTACTTGATGTTGCTGATTAAATTTTAATTGTGACGAGGCATTGGCAACCTTACCAGAGTCAAAGTGATTCCTGGCAGTTCCTCACGAAAATAAGCATTTTTTAGATCTGTGGAAAGTCTCTCCAAAGCGGTAATCCACTAGCTGTTTATCTTCAGAGAAACTGCCAGAGGTTTCTTTAAGTTGCTGACGTGAGTCTAATTGTGACGAGGCATTGGCTACCTTAAGCGAGTCATAATGACTCTTGCCTAATGCTCACCATAATAGACATTTTTAGATACTGTGGCCAGTCTGCCCGAAGCAATACGCCTCTAGTTCTTTAATTTAAGACAACCATCGTTACTCTTGCTAGGAGTTACTTGATGTTGCTGATTAAATTTTAATTGTGACGAGGCATTGGCAACCTTACCAGAGTCATAGTGATTCCTGGCAGTTCCTCACCAAAATACGCATTTTTTAGATACTGTGGAAGGTCTCTCCAAAGCGGTAATCCACTAGCTGTTTATCTTCAGAGAAACTGCCAGAGGTTTCTTGAAGTCGCTGATGTGAGTCTAATTATGACGAGGCATTGGCTACCTTAAGCGAGTCATAGCGACTCTTGCCAAATGCTCACCATAATAGACATTTTTTAGATACTGTGGCCAGTCTGCCCGAAGCAATACGCCACTAGTTCTTTAATTTAAGACAACCATCGTTACTCTTGCTAGGAGTTACTTGATGTTAATGATTAAATTTTAATTGTGACGAGGCATTGGCAACCTTACGAGATTCATAGTGATTCCTGGCAGTTCCTCACCAAAATACGCATTTCTTAGATACTGTGGAAAGTCTCTCCAAAGCGGTAATCCACTAGCTGTTTATCTTAAGAGAAATTGCCAGAGCTTTCTTGAAGTCGCTGATGTGAGTCTAATTGTGACGAGGCATTGGCTACATTAAGCGAGTCATAGCGACTCTTGCCAAATGCTCACCATAATAGACATTTTTTAGATACTGTGGCCAGTCTGCCCGAAGCAATACGCCACTAGTTCTTTAATTTAAGACAACCATCGTTAATCTTGCTAGGAGTTATTTGATGTTGCTGATTAAATTTTAATTCTGACGAGGCATTGGCAACCTCACCAGAGTCATAGTGATTCCTGGCAGTTCCTCACCAAAATACGCATTTTTTAGATACTGTGGAAAGTCTCTCCAAAGCGGTAATCCACTAGCTGTTTATCTTCAGAGAAACTGCCAGAGGTTTCTTCAAGTTGCTGACGTGAGTCTAATTGTAACGAGGCATTGGCTACCTTAAGAGAGTCATAGTGACTTTTGCCAAATGCTCACCATAATAGACATTTTTTAGATACTGTGGCCAGTCTGCCCGAAGCGATACGCCACTAGTTGTTTAATTTAAGACAACCATCGTTACTCTTGCTAGGAGTTACTTGATGTTGGTGATTTAATTTTAATTGTGATGAGGCATTGGCAACTTTACGAGAGTCATAGTGATTCCTGGCAGTTCCTCACGAAAATAAGCATTTTTTAGATCTGTGGAAAGTCTCTCCAAAGCGGTAATCCACTAGCTGTTTATCTTCAGAGAAACTGCCAGAGGTTTCTTTAAGTTGCTGACGTGAGTCTAATTGTGACGAGGCATTGGCTACCTTAAGCGAGTCATAGTGACTCTTGCCTAATGCTCACCATAATAGACATTTTTAGATACTGTGGCCAGTCTGCCCGAAGCAATACGCCACTAGATCTTTAATTTAAGACAACCATCGTTAATCTTGCTAGGAGTTACTTGATGTTGCTGATTAAATTTTAATTGTGACGAGGCATTGGCAACCTTACCAGAGTCAAAGTGATTCCTGGCAGTTCCTCACCAAAATACGCATTTTTTAGATACTGTGGAAGGTCTCTCCAAAGCGGTAATCCACTAGCTGTTTATCTTCAGAGAAACTGCCAGAGGTTTCTTGAAGTCGCTGATGTGAGTCTAATTATGACGAGGCATTGGCTACCTTAAGCGAGTCATAGCGACTCTTGCCAAATGCTCACCATAATAGACATTTTTTAGATACTGTGGCCAGTCTGCCCGACGCGATACGCCACTAGTTGTTTAATTTAAGACAACCATCGTTACTCTTGCTAGGAGTTACTTGATGTTGGTGATTTAATTTTAATTGTGATGAGGCATTGGCAACCTTACGAGAGTCATAGTGATTCCTGGCAGTTCCTCACGAAAATAAGCATTTTTTAGATCTGTGGAAAGTCTCTCCAAAGCGGTAATCCACTAGCTGTTTATCTTCAGAGAAACTGCCAGAGGTTTCTTTAAGTTGCTGACGTGAGTCTAATTGTGACGAGGCATTGGCTACCTTAAGCGAGTCATAGTGACTCTTGCCTAATGCTCACCATAATAGACATTTTTAGATACTGTGGCCAGTCTGCCCGAAGCAATACGCCACTAGATCTTTAATTTAAGACAACCATCGTTAATCTTGCTAGGAGTTACTTGATGTTGCTGATTAAATTTTAATTGTGACGAGGCATTGGCAACCTTACCAGAGTCATAGTGATTCCTGGCAGTTCCTCACCAAAATACGCATTTTTTAGATACTGTGGAAGGTCTCTCCAAAGCGGTAATCCACTAGCTGTTTATCTTCAGAGAAACTGCCAGAGGTTTCTTGAAGTCGCTGATGTGAGTCTAATTATGACGAGGCATTGGCTACCTTAAGCGAGTCATAGCGACTCTTGCCAAATGCTCACCATAATAGACATTTTTTAGATACTGTGGCCAGTCTGCCCGAAGCAATACGCCACTAGTTCTTTAATTTAAGACAACCATCGTTACTCTTGCTAGGAGTTACTTGATGTTAATGATTAAATTTTAATTGTGACGAGGCATTGGCAACCTTACGAGAGTCATAGTGATTCCTGGCAGTTCCTCACGAAAATACGCATTTTTTTGATACTGTGGATAGTCTCTCGAAAGCGGTAATCCACTAGCTGTTTATCTTCAGAGAAACTGCCAGAGGTATCTTGAAGTTGCTGATGTGAGTCTAATTGTGACGAGGCATTGGCTACCTTAAGAGAGTCATAGTGACTCTTGCCAAATGCTCACCATAATAGACATTTTTTAGATACTGTGGTCAGTCTGCCCGAAGCAATACGCCACTAGTTCTTTAATTTAAGACAACCATCGTTACTCTTGCTAGGATTTACTTGACGTTGCTGATTAAATTTCAATTGTGACGAGGCATTGGCAACCTTACGAGATTCATAGTGATTCCTGGCAGTTCCTCACCAAAATACGCATTTCTTAGATACTGTGGAAAGTCTCTCCAAAGCGGTAATCCACTAGCTGTTTATCTTAAGAGAAATTGCCAGAGGTTTCTTGAAGTCGCTGATGTGAGTCTAATTGTGACGAGGCATTGGCTACATTAAGCGAGTCATAGCGACTCTTGCCAAATGCTCACCATAATAGACATTTTTTAGATACTGTGGCCAGTCTGCCCGAAGCAATACGCCACTAGTTCTTTAATTTAAGACAACCATCGTTAATCTTGCTAGGAGTTACTTGATGTTGCTGATTAAATTTTAATTCTGACGAGGCATTGGCAACCTCACCAGAGTCATAGTGATTCCTGGCAGTTCCTCACCAAAATACGCATTTTTTAGATACTGTGGAAAGTCTCTCCAAAGCGGTAATCCACTAGCTGTTTATCTTCAGAGAAACTGCCAGAGGTTTCTTCAAGTTGCTGACGTGAGTCTAATTGTAACGAGGCATTGGCTACCTTAAGAGAGTCATAGTGACTTTTGCCAAATGCTCACCATAATAGACATTTTTTAGATACTGTGGCCAGTCTGCCCGAAGCGATACGCCACTAGTTGTTTAATTTAAGACAACCATCGTTACTCTTGCTAGGAGTTACTTGATGTTGGTGATTTAATTTTAATTGTGATGAGGCATTGGCAACCTTACGAGAGTCATAGTGATTCCTGGCAGTCCCTCACGAAAATACGCATTTTTTAGATACTGTGGAAAGTCTCTCCAAAGCGGTAATCCACTAGCTGTTTATCTTCAGAGAAACTGCCAGAGGTTTCTTCAAGTTGCTGACGTGAGTCTAATTGTAACGAGGCATTGGCTACCTTAAGAGAGTCATAGTTACTCTTGCCAAATGCTCACCATAATAGACATTTTTAGTTACTGTGGCCAGTCTGCCCGAATCATTACGCAATTAGTTGTTTAATTTAAGATAACCATTGTTACTCTTGCTAGGAGTTACTTGATGTTGCTGATTTAATTTTAATTGTGATGAGGCATTGGCAACTTTACGAGAGTCATAGTGATTCCTGGCAGTTCCTCACGAAAATAAGCATTTTTTAGATCTGTGGAAAGTCTCTCCAAAGCGGTAATCCACTAGCTGTTTATCTTCAGAGAAACTGCCAGAGGTTTCTTTAAGTTGCTGACGTGAGTCTAATTGTGACGAGGCATTGGCTACCTTAAGCGAGTCATTGTGACTCTTGCCTAATGCTCACCACAATAGACATTTTTTAGATACTGTGGCCAGTCTGCCCAAAGCAATACGCCACTAGATCTTTAATTTAAGACAACCATCGTTAATCTTGCTAGGAGTTACTTGATGTTGCTGATTAAATTTTAATTGTGACGAGGCATTGGCAACCTTACCAGAGTCAAAGTGATTCCTGGCAGTTCCTCACGAAAATACGCATTTTTTAGATACTGTGGAAGGTCTCTCCAAAGCGGTAATCCACTAGCTGTTTATCTTCAGAGAAACTGCCAGAGGTTTCTTGAAGTCGCTGATGTGAGTCTAATTATGACGAGGCATTGGCTACCTTAAGCGAGTCATAGCGACTCTTGCCAAATGCTCACCATAATAGACATTTTTTAGATACTGTGGCCAGTCTGCCCGAAGCAATACGCCTCTAGTTCTTTAATTTAAGACAACCATCGTTACTCTTGCTAGGAGTTACTTGATGTTGCTGATTAAATTTTAATTGTGACGAGGCATTGGCAACCTTACGAGAGTCACAGTGATTCCTGGCAGTTCCTCACGAAAATACGCATTTTTTTGATACTGTGGATAGTCTCTCGAAAGCGGTAATCCACTAGCTGTTTATCTTCAGAGAAACTGCCAGAGGTATCTTGAAGTTGCTGATGTGAGTCTAATTGTGACGAGGCATTGGCTACCTTAAGCAAATCATAGTGTCTCTTGCCAAATGCTCACCATAATAGACATTTTTTAGATACTGTGGTCAGTCTGCCCGAAGCAATACGCCACTAGTTCTTTAATTTAAGACAACCATCGTTACTCTTGCTAAGATTTACTTGACGTTGCTGATTAAATTTCAATTGTGACGAGGCATTGGCAACCTTACGAGATTCATAGTGATTCCTGGCAGTTCCTCACCAAAATACGCATTTCTTAGATACTGTGGAAAGTCTCTCCAAAGCGGTAATCCACTAGCTGTTTATCTTCAGAGAAACTGCCAGAGGTTTCTTCAAGTTGCTGACGTGAGTCTAATTGTAACGAGGCATTGGCTACCTTAAGAGAGTCATAGTGACTTTTGCCAAATGCTCACCATAATAGACATTTTTTAGATACTGTGGCCAGTCTGCCCGAAGCGATACGCCACTAGTTGTTTAATTTAAGACAACCATCGTTACTCTTGCTAGGAGTTACTTGATGTTGGTGATTTAATTTTAATTGTGATGAGGCATTGGCAACTTTACGAGAGTCATAGTGATTCCTGGCAGTTCCTCACGAAAATAAGCATTTTTTAGATCTGTGGAAAGTCTCTCCAAAGCGGTAATCCACTAGCTGTTTATCTTCAGAGAAACTGCCAGAGGTTTCTTTAAGTTGCTGACGTGAGTCTAATTGTGACGAGGCATTGGCTACCTTAAGCGAGTCATAGTGACTCTTGCCTAATGCTCACCATAATAGACATTTTTAGATACTGTGGCCAGTCTGCCCGAAGCAATACGCCACTAGATCTTTAATTTAAGACAACCATCGTTAATCTTGCTAGGAGTTACTTGATGTTGCTGATTAAATTTTAATTGTGACGAGGCATTGGCAACCTTACCAGAGTCAAAGTGATTCCTGGCAGTTCCTCACCAAAATACGCATTTTTTAGATACTGTGGAAGGTCTCTCCAAAGCGGTAATCCACTAGCTGTTTATCTTCAGAGAAACTGCCAGAGGTTTCTTGAAGTCGCTGATGTGAGTCTAATTATGACGAGGCATTGGCTACCTTAAGCGAGTCATAGCGACTCTTGCCAAATGCTCACCATAATAGACATTTTTTAGATACTGTGGCCAGTCTGCCCGACGCGATACGCCACTAGTTGTTTAATTTAAGACAACCATCGTTACTCTTGCTAGGAGTTACTTGATGTTGGTGATTTAATTTTAATTGTGATGAGGCATTGGCAACCTTACGAGAGTCATAGTGATTCCTGGCAGTTCCTCACGAAAATAAGCATTTTTTAGATCTGTGGAAAGTCTCTCCAAAGCGGTAATCCACTAGCTGTTTATCTTCAGAGAAACTGCCAGAGGTTTCTTTAAGTTGCTGACGTGAGTCTAATTGTGACGAGGCATTGGCTACCTTAAGCGAGTCATAGTGACTCTTGCCTAATGCTCACCATAATAGACATTTTTAGATACTGTGGCCAGTCTGCCCGAAGCAATACGCCACTAGATCTTTAATTTAAGACAACCATCGTTAATCTTGCTAGGAGTTACTTGATGTTGCTGATTAAATTTTAATTGTGACGAGGCATTGGCAACCTTACCAGAGTCATAGTGATTCCTGGCAGTTCCTCACCAAAATACGCATTTTTTAGATACTGTGGAAGGTCTCTCCAAAGCGGTAATCCACTAGCTGTTTATCTTCAGAGAAACTGCCAGAGGTTTCTTGAAGTCGCTGATGTGAGTCTAATTATGACGAGGCATTGGCTACCTTAAGCGAGACATAGCGACTCTTGCCAAATGCTCACCATAATAGACATTTTTTAGATACTGTGGCCAGTCTGCCCGAAGCAATACGCCACTAGTTCTTTAATTTAAGACAACCATCGTTACTCTTGCTAGGAGTTACTTGATGTTAATGATTAAATTTTAATTGTGACGAGGCATTGGCAACCTTACGAGAGTCATAGTGATTCCTGGCAGTTCCTCACGAAAATACGCATTTTTTTGATACTGTGGATAGTCTCTCGAAAGCGGTAATCCACTAGCTGTTTATCTTCAGAGAAACTGCCAGAGGTATCTTGAAGTTGCTGATGTGAGTCTAATTGTGACGAGGCATTGGCTACCTTAAGAGAGTCATAGTGACTCTTGCCAAATGCTCACCATAATAGACATTTTTTAGATACTGTGGTCAGTCTGCCCGAAGCAATACGCCACTAGTTCTTTAATTTAAGACAACCATCGTTACTCTTGCTAGGATTTACTTGACGTTGCTGATTAAATTTCAATTGTGACGAGGCATTGGCAACCTTACGAGATTCATAGTGATTCCTGGCAGTTCCTCACCAAAATACGCATTTCTTAGATACTGTGGAAAGTCTCTCCAAAGCGGTAATCCACTAGCTGTTTATCTTAAGAGAAATTGCCAGAGGTTTCTTGAAGTCGCTGATGTGAGTCTAATTGTGACGAGGCATTGGCTACATTAAGCGAGTCATAGCGACTCTTGCCAAATGCTCACCATGATAGACATTTTTTAGATACTGTGGCCAGTCTGCCCGAAGCAATACGCCACTAGTTCTTTAATTTAAGACAACCATCGTTAATCTTGCTAGGAGTTACTTGATGTTGCTGATTAAATTTTAATTCTGACGAGGCATTGGCAACCTCACCAGAGTCATAGTGATTCCTGGCAGTTCCTCACCAAAATACGCATTTTTTAGATACTGTGGAAAGTCTCTCCAAAGCGGTAATCCACTAGCTGTTTATCTTCAGAGAAACTGCCAGAGGTTTCTTCAAGTTGCTGACGTGAGTCTAATTGTAACGAGGCATTGGCTACCTTAAGAGAGTCATAGTGACTTTTGCCAAATGCTCACCATAATAGACATTTTTTAGATACTGTGGCCAGTCTGCCCGAAGCGATACGCCACTAGTTGTTTAATTTAAGACAACCATCGTTACTCTTGCTAGGAGTTACTTGATGTTGGTGATTTAATTTTAATTGTGATGAGGCATTGGCAACCTTACGAGAGTCATAGTGATTCCTGGCAGTCCCTCACGAAAATACGCATTTTTTAGATACTGTGGAAAGTCTCTCCAAAGCGGTAATCCACTAGCTGTTTATCTTCAGAGAAACTGCCAGAGGTTTCTTCAAGTTGCTGACGTGAGTCTAATTGTAACGAGGCATTGGCTACCTTAAGAGAGTCATAGTTACTCTTGCCAAATGCTCACCATAATAGACATTTTTAGTTACTGTGGCCAGTCTGCCCGAATCATTACGCAATTAGTTGTTTAATTTAAGATAACCATTGTTACTCTTGCTAGGAGTTACTTGATGTTGCTGATTTAATTTTAATTGTGATGAGGCATTGGCAACTTTACGAGAGTCATAGTGATTCCTGGCAGTTCCTCACGAAAATAAGCATTTTTTAGATCTGTGGAAAGTCTCTCCAAAGCGGTAATCCACTAGCTGTTTATCTTCAGAGAAACTGCCAGAGGTTTCTTTAAGTTGCTGACGTGAGTCTAATTGTGACGAGGCATTGGCTACCTTAAGCGAGTCATTGTGACTCTTGCCTAATGCTCACCACAATAGACATTTTTTAGATACTGTGGCCAGTCTGCCCAAAGCAATACGCCACTAGATCTTTAATTTAAGACAACCATCGTTAATCTTGCTAGGAGTTACTTGATGTTGCTGATTAAATTTTAATTGTGACGAGGCATTGGCAACCTTACCAGAGTCAAAGTGATTCCTGGCAGTTCCTCACGAAAATACGCATTTTTTAGATACTGTGGAAGGTCTCTCCAAAGCGGTAATCCACTAGCTGTTTATCTTCAGAGAAACTGCCAGAGGTTTCTTGAAGTCGCTGATGTGAGTCTAATTATGACGAGGCATTGGCTACCTTAAGCGAGTCATAGCGACTCTTGCCAAATGCTCACCATAATAGACATTTTTTAGATACTGTGGCCAGTCTGCCCGAAGCAATACGCCTCTAGTTCTTTAATTTAAGACAACCATCGTTACTCTTGCTAGGAGTTACTTGATGTTGCTGATTAAATTTTAATTGTGACGAGGCATTGGCAACCTTACGAGAGTCACAGTGATTCCTGGCAGTTCCTCACGAAAATACGCATTTTTTTGATACTGTGGATAGTCTCTCGAAAGCGGTAATCCACTAGCTGTTTATCTTCAGAGAAACTGCCAGCGGTATCTTGAAGTTGCTGATGTGAGTCTAATTGTGACGAGGCATTGGCTACCTTAAGCAAATCATAGTGTCTCTTGCCAAATGCTCACCATAATAGACATTTTTTAGATACTGTGGTCAGTCTGCCCGAAGCAATACGCCACTAGTTCTTTAATTTAAGACAACCATCGTTACTCTTGCTAAGATTTACTTGACGTTGCTGATTAAATTTCAATTGTGACGAGGCATTGGCAACCTTACGAGATTCATAGTGATTCCTGGCAGTTCCTCACCAAAATACGCATTTCTTAGATACTGTGGAAAGTCTCTCCAAAGCGGTAATCCACTAGTTGTTTATCTTAAGAGAAATTGCCAGAGCTTTCTTGAAGTCGCTGATGTGAGTCTAATTGTGACGAGGCATTGGCTACATTAAGCGAGTCATAGCGACTCTTGCCAAATGCTCACCATAATAGACATTTTTTAGATACTGTGCCCAGTCTGCCCGAAGCAATACGCCACTAGTTCTTTAATTTAAGACAACCATCGTTAATCTTGCTAGGAGTTACTTGATGTTGCTGATTAAATTTTAATTCTGACGAGGCATTGGCAACCTCACCAGAGTCATAGTGATTCCTGGCAGTTCCTCACCAAAATACGCATTTTTTAGATACTGTGGAAAGTCTCTCCAAAGCGGTAATCCACTAGCTGTTTATCTTCAGAGAAACTGCCAGAGGTTTCTTCAAGTTGCTGACGTGAGTCTAATTGTAACGAGGCATTGGCTACCTTAAGAGAGTCATAGTGACTTTTGCCAAATGCTCACCATAATAGACATTTTTTAGATACTGTGGCCAGTCTGCCCGAAGCGATACGCCACTAGTTGTTTAATTTAAGACAACCATCGTTACTCTTGCTAGGAGTTACTTGATGTTGGTGATTTAATTTTAATTGTGATGAGGCATTGGCAACCTTACGAGAGTCATAGTGATTCCTGGCAGTTCCTCACGAAAATAAGCATTTTTTAGATCTGTGGAAAGTCTCTCCAAAGCGGTAATCCACTAGCTGTTTATCTTCAGAGAAACTGCCAGAGGTTTCTTTAAGTTGCTGACGTGAGTCTAATTGTGACGAGGCATTGGCTACCTTAAGCGAGTCATAGTGACTCTTGCCTAATGCTCACCATAATAGACATTTTTAGATACTGTGGCCAGTCTGCCCGAAGCAATACGCCACTAGATCTTTAATTTAAGACAACCATCGTTAATCTTGCTAGGAGTTACTTGATGTTGCTGATTAAATTTTAATTGTGACAAGGCATTGGCATCCTTACCAGAGTCATAGTGATTCCTGGCAGTTCCTCACCAAAATACGCATTTTTTAGATACTGTGGAAGGTCTCTCCAAAGCGGTAATCCACTAGCTGTTTATCTTCAGAGAAACTGCCAGAGGTTTCTTGAAGTCGCTGATGTGAGTCTAATTATGACGAGGCATTGGCTACCTTAAGCGAGTCATAGCGACTCTTGCCAAATGCTCACCATAATAGACATTTTTTAGATACTGTGGCCAGTCTGCCCGAAGCAATACGCCACTAGTTCTTTAATTTAAGACAACCATCGTTACTCTTGCTAGGAGTTACTTGATGTTAATGATTAAATTTTAATTGTGACGAGGCATTGGCAACCTTACGAGAGTCATAGTGATTCCTGGCAGTTCCTCACCAAAATACGCATTTTTTGGATACTGTGGAAAGTCTCTCGAAAGCGGTAATCCACTAGCTGTTTATCTTGAGAGAAACTGCCAGAGGTTTCTTCAAGTTGCTGACGTGAGTCTAATTGTGACGAGGCATTGGCTACCTTAAGAGAGTCATAGTTACTCTTGCCAAATGCTCACCATAATAGACATTTTTAGTTACTGTGGCCAGTCTGCCCGAATCATTACGCAATTAGTTGTTTAATTTAAGATAACCATTGTTACTCTTGCTAGGAGTTACTTGATGTTGCTGATTTAATTTTAATTGTGATGAGGCATTGGCAACCTTACGAGAGTCATAGTGATTCCTGGCAGTTCCTCACGAAAATACGCATTTTTTTGATACTGTGGATAGTCTCTCGAAAGCGGTAATCCACTAGCTGTTTATCTTCAGAGAAACTGCCAGAGGTATCTTGAAGTTGCTGATGTGAGTCTAATTGTGACGAGGCATTGGCTACCTTAAGAGAGTCATAGTGACTCTTGCCAAATGCTCACCATAATAGACATTTTTTAGATACTGTGGTCAGTCTGCCCGAAGCAATACGCCACTAGTTCTTTAATTTAAGACACCCATCGTTACTCTTGCTAGGATTTACTTGACGTTGCTGATTAAATTTCAATTGTGACGAGGCATTGGCAACCTTACGAGATTCATAGTGATTCCTGGCAGTTCCTCACCAAAATACGCATTTCTTAGATACTGTGGAAAGTCTCTCCAAAGCGGTAATCCACTAGCTGTTTATCTTAAGAGAAATTGCCAGAGGTTTCTTGAAGTCGCTGATGTGAGTCTAATTGTGACGAGGCATTGGCTACATTAAGCGAGTCATAGCGACTCTTGCCAAATGCTCACCATAATAGACATTTTTTAGATACTGTGGCCAGTCTGCCCGAAGCGATACGCCACTAGTTGTTTAATTTAAGACAACCATCGTTACTCTTGCTAGGAGTTACTTGATGTTGGTGATTTAATTTTAATTGTGATGAGGCATTGGCAACCTTACGAGAGTCATAGTGATTCCTGGCAGTCCCTCACGAAAATACGCATTTTTTAGATACTGTGGAAAGTCTCTCCAAAGCGGTAATCCACTAGCTGTTTATCTTCAGAGAAACTGCCAGAGGTTTCTTCAAGTTGCTGACGTGAGTCTAATTGTAACGAGGCATTGGCTACCTTAAGAGAGTCATAGTTACTCTTGCCAAATGCTCACCATAATAGACATTTTTAGTTACTGTGGCCAGTCTGCCCGAATCATTACGCAATTAGTTGTTTAATTTAAGATAACCATTGTTACTCTTGCTAGGAGTTACTTGATGTTGCTGATTTAATTTTAATTGTGATGAGGCATTGGCAACTTTACGAGAGTCATAGTGATTCCTGGCAGTTCCTCACGAAAATAAGCATTTTTTAGATCTGTGGAAAGTCTCTCCAAAGCGGTAATCCACTAGCTGTTTATCTTCAGAGAAACTGCCAGAGGTTTCTTTAAGTTGCTGACGTGAGTCTAATTGTGACGAGGCATTGGCTACCTTAAGCGAGTCATAGTGACTCTTGCCTAATGCTCACCACAATAGACATTTTTTAGATACTGTGGCCAGTCTGCCCAAAGCAATACGCCACTAGATCTTTAATTTAAGACAACCATCGTTAATCTTGCTAGGAGTTACTTGATGTTGCTGATTAAATTTTAATTGTGACGAGGCATTGGCAACCTTACCAGAGTCAAAGTGATTCCTGGCAGTTCCTCACGAAAATACGCATTTTTTAGATACTGTGGAAGGTCTCTCCAAAGCGGTAATCCACTAGCTGTTTATCTTCAGAGAAACTGCCAGAGGTTTCTTGAAGTCGCTGATGTGAGTCTAATTATGACGAGGCATTGGCTACCTTAAGCGAGTCATAGCGACTCTTGCCAAATGCTCACCATAATAGACATTTTTTAGATACTGTGGCCAGTCTGCCCGAAGCAATACGCCTCTAGTTCTTTAATTTAAGACAACCATCGTTACTCTTGCTAGGAGTTACTTGATGTTGCTGATTAAATTTTAATTGTTACGAGGCATTGGCAACCTTACGAGAGTCATAGTGATTCCTGGCAGTTCCTCACGAAAATACGCATTTTTTTGATACTGTGGATAGTCTCTCGAAAGCGGTAATCCACTAGCTGTTTATCTTCAGAGAAACTGCCAGAGGTATCTTGAAGTTGCTGATGTGAGTCTAATTGTGACGAGGCATTGGCTACCTTAAGCAAATCATAGTGTCTCTTGCCAAATGCTCACCATAATAGACATTTTTTAGATACTGTGGTCAGTCTGCCCGAAGCAATACGCCACTAGTTCTTTAATTTAAGACAACCATCGTTACTCTTGCAAGGATTTACTTGACGTTGCTGATTAAATTTCAATTGTGACGAGGCATTGGCAACCTTACGAGATTCATAGTGATTCCTGGCAGTTCCTCACCAAAATACGCATTTCTTAGATACTGTGGAAAGTCTCTCCAAAGCGGTAATCCACTAGCTGTTTATCTTAAGAGAAATTGCCAGAGCTTTCTTGAAGTCGCTGATGTGAGTCTAATTGTGACGAGGCATTGGCTACATTAAGCGAGTCATAGCGACTCTTGCCAAATGCTCACCATAATAGACATTTTTTAGATACTGTGCCCAGTCTGCCCGAAGCAATACGCCACTAGTTCTTTAATTTAAGACAACCATCGTTAATCTTGCTAGGAGTTACTTGATGTTGCTGATTAAATTTTAATTCTGACGAGGGATTGGCAACCTCACCAGAGTCATAGTGATTCCTGGCAGTTCCTCACCAAAATACGCATTTTTTAGATACTGTGGAAAGTCTCTCCAAAGCGGTAATCCACTAGCTGTTTATCTTCAGAGAAACTGCCAGAGGTTTCTTCAAGTTGCTGACGTGAGTCTAATTGTAACGAGGCATTGGCTACCTTAAGAGAGTCATAGTGACTTTTGCCAAGTGCTCACCATAATAGACATTTTTTAGATACTGTGGCCAGTCTGCCCGAAGCGATACGCCACTAGTTGTTTAATTTAAGACAACCATCGTTACTCTTGCTAGGAGTTACTTGATGTTGGTGATTTAATTTTAATTGTGATGAGGCATTGGCAACCTTACGAGAGTCATAGTGATTCCTGGCAGTTCCTCACGAAAATAAGCATTTTTTAGATCTGTGGAAAGTCTCTCCAAAGCGGTAATCCACTAGCTGTTTATCTTCAGAGAAACTGCCAGAGGTTTCTTTAAGTTGCTGACGTGAGTCTAATTGTGACGAGGCATTGGCTACCTTAAGCGAGTCATAGTGACTCTTGCCTAATGCTCACCATAATAGACATTTTTAGATACTGTGGCCAGTCTGCCCGAAGCAATACGCCACTAGATCTTTAATTTAAGACAACCATCGTTAATCTTGCTAGGAGTTACTTGATGTTGCTGATTAAATTTTAATTGTGACGAGGCATTGGCAACCTTACCAGAGTCATAGTGATTCCTGGCAGTTCCTCACCAAAATACGCATTTTTTAGATACTGTGGAAGGTCTCTCCAAAGCGGTAATCCACTAGCTGTTTATCTTCAGAGAAACTGCCAGAGGTTTCTTGAAGTCGCTGATGTGAGTCTAATTATGACGAGGCATTGGCTACCTTAAGCGAGTCATAGCGACTCTTGCCAAATGCTCACCATAATAGACATTTTTTAGATACTGTGGCCAGTCTGCCCGAAGCAATACGCCACTAGTTCTTTAATTTAAGACAACCATCGTTACTCTTGCTAGGAGTTACTTGATGTTAATGATTAAATTTTAATTGTGACGAGGCATTGGCAACCTTACGAGAGTCATAGTGATTCCTGGCAGTTCCTCACGAAAATACGCATTTTTTTGATACTGTGGATAGTCTCTCGAAAGCGGTAATCCACTAGCTGTTTATCTTCAGAGAAACTGCCAGAGGTATCTTGAAGTTGCTGATGTGAGTCTAATTATGACGAGGCATTGGCTACCTTAAGAGAGTCATAGTGACTCTTGCCAAATGCTCACCATAATAGACATTTTTTAGATACTGTGGTCAGTCTGCCCGAAGCAATACGCCACTAGTTCTTTAATTTAAGACAACCATCGTTACTCTTTCTAGGATTTACTTGACGTTGCTGATTAAATTTCAATTGTGACGAGGCATTGGCAACCTTACGAGATTCATAGTGATTCCTGGCAGTTCCTCACCAAAATACGCATTTCTTAGATACTGTGGAAAGTCTCTCCAAAGCGGTAATCCACTAGCTGTTTATCTTAAGAGAAATTGCCAGAGCTTTCTTGAAGTCTCTGATGTGAGTCTAATTGTGACGAGGCATTGGCTACATTAAGCGAGTCATAGCGACTCTTGCCAAATGCTCACCATAATAGACATTTTTTAGATACTGTGGCCAGTCTGCCCGAAGCAATACGCCACTAGTTCTTTAATTTAAGACAACCATCGTTAATCTTGCTAGGAGTTATTTGATGTTGCTGATTAAATTTTAATTCTGACGAGGCATTGGCAACCTCACCAGAGTCATAGTGATTCCTGGCAGTTCCTCACCAAAATACGCATTTTTTAGATACTGTGGAAAGTCTCTCCAAAGCGGTAATCCACTAGCTGTTTATCTTCAGAGAAACTGCCAGAGGTTTCTTCAAGTTGCTGACGTGAGTCTAATTGTAACGAGGCATTGGCTACCTTAAGAGAGTCATAGTGACTTTTGCCAAATGCTCACCATAATAGACATTTTTTAGATACTGTGGCCAGTCTGCCCGAAGCGATACGCCACTAGTTGTTTAATTTAAGACAACCATCGTTACTCTTGCTAGGAGTTACTTGATGTTGGTGATTTAATTTTAATTGTGATGAGGCATTGGCAACTTTACGAGAGTCATAGTGATTCCTGGCAGTTCCTCACGAAAATAAGCATTTTTTAGATCTGTGGAAAGTCTCTCCAAAGCGGTAATCCACTAGCTGTTTATCTTCAGAGAAACTGCCAGAGGTTTCTTTAAGTTGCTGACGTGAGTCTAATTGTGACGAGGCATTGGCTACCTTAAGCGAGTCATAGTGACTCTTGCCTAATGCTCACCATAATAGACATTTTTAGATACTGTGGCCAGTCTGCCCGAAGCAATACGCCACTAGATCTTTAATTTAAGACAACCATCGTTAATCTTGCTAGGAGTTACTTGATGTTGCTGATTAAATTTTAATTGTGACGAGGCATTGGCAACCTTACCAGAGTCTAAGTGATTCCTGGCAGTTCCTCACCAAAATACGCATTTTTTAGATACTGTGGAAGGTCTCTCCAAAGCGGTAATCCACTAGCTGTTTATCTTCAGAGAAACTGCCAGAGGTTTCTTGAAGTCGCTGATGTGAGTCTAATTATGACGAGGCATTGGCTACCTTAAGCGAGTCATAGCGACTCTTGCCAAATGCTCACCATAATAGACATTTTTTAGATACTGTGGCCAGTCTGCCCGAAGCGATACGCCACTACTTGTTTAATTTAAGACAACCATCGTTACTCTTGCTAGGAGTTACTTGATGTTGGTGATTTAATTTTAATTGTGATGAGGCATTGGCAACCTTACGAGAGTCATAGTGATTCCTGGCAGTTCCTCACGAAAATAAGCATTTTTTAGATCTGTGGAAAGTCTCTCCAAAGCGGTAATCCACTAGCTGTTTATCTTCAGAGAAACTGCCAGAGGTTTCTTTAAGTTGCTGACGTGAGTCTAATTGTGACGAGGCATTGGCTACCTTAAGCGAGTCATAGTGACTCTTGCCTAATGCTCACCATAATAGACATTTTTAGATACTGTGGCCAGTCTGCCCGAAGCAATACGCCACTAGATCTTTAATTTAAGACAACCATCGTTAATCTTGCTAGGAGTTACTTGATGTTGCTGATTAAATTTTAATTGTGACGAGGCATTGGCAACCTTACCAGAGTCAAAGTGATTCCTGGCAGTTCCTCACCAAAATACGCATTTTTTAGATACTGTGGAAGGTCTCTCCAAAGCGGTAATCCACTAGCTGTTTATCTTCAGAGAAACTGCCAGAGGTTTCTTGAAGTCGCTGATGTGAGTCTAATTATGACGAGGCATTGGCTACCTTAAGCGGGTCATAGCGACTCTTGCCAAATGCTCACCATAATAGACATTTTTTAGATACTGTGGTCAGTCTGCCCGAAGCAATACGCCACTAGTTCTTTAATTTAAGACAACCATCGTTACTCTTTCTAGGATTTACTTGACGTTGCTGATTAAATTTCAATTGTGACGAGGCATTGGCAACCTTACGAGATTCATAGTGATTCCTGGCAGTTCCTCACCAAAATACGCATTTCTTAGATACTGTGGAAAGTCTCTCCAAAGCGGTAATCCACTAGCTGTTTATCTTAAGAGAAATTGCCAGAGCTTTCTTGAAGTCTCTGATGTGAGTCTAATTGTGACGAGGCATTGGCTACATTAAGCGAGTCATAGCGACTCTTGCCAAATGCTCACCATAATAGACATTTTTTAGATACTGTGGCCAGTCTGCCCGAAGCAATACGCCACTAGTTCTTTAATTTAAGACAACCATCGTTAATCTTGCTAGGAGTTATTTGATGTTGCTGATTAAATTTTAATTCTGACGAGGCATTGGCAACCTCACCAGAGTCATAGTGATTCCTGGCAGTTCCTCACCAAAATACGCATTTTTTAGATACTGTGGAAAGTCTCTCCAAAGCGGTAATCCACTAGCTGTTTATCTTCAGAGAAACTGCCAGAGGTTTCTTCAAGTTGCTGACGTGAGTCTAATTGTAACGAGGCATTGGCTACCTTAAGAGAGTCATAGTGACTTTTGCCAAATGCTCACCATAATAGACATTTTTTAGATACTGTGGCCAGTCTGCCCGAAGCGATACGCCACTAGTTGTTTAATTTAAGACAACCATCGTTACTCTTGCTAGGAGTTACTTGATGTTGGTGATTTAATTTTAATTGTGATGAGGCATTGGCAACTTTACGAGAGTCATAGTGATTCCTGGCAGTTCCTCACGAAAATAAGCATTTTTTAGATCTGTGGAAAGTCTCTCCAAAGCGGTAATCCACTAGCTGTTTATCTTCAGAGAAACTGCCAGAGGTTTCTTTAAGTTGCTGACGTGAGTCTAATTGTGACGAGGCATTGGCTACCTTAAGCGAGTCATAGTGACTCTTGCCTAATGCTCACCATAATAGACATTTTTAGATACTGTGGCCAGTCTGCCCGAAGCAATACGCCACTAGATCTTTAATTTAAGACAACCATCGTTAATCTTGCTAGGAGTTACTTGATGTTGCTGATTAAATTTTAATTGTGACGAGGCATTGGCAACCTTACCAGAGTCTAAGTGATTCCTGGCAGTTCCTCACCAAAATACGCATTTTTTAGATACTGTGGAAGGTCTCTCCAAAGCGGTAATCCACTAGCTGTTTATCTTCAGAGAAACTGCCAGAGGTTTCTTGAAGTCGCTGATGTGAGTCTAATTATGACGAGGCATTGGCTACCTTAAGCGAGTCATAGCGACTCTTGCCAAATGCTCACCATAATAGACATTTTTTAGATACTGTGGCCAGTCTGCCCGAAGCGATACGCCACTACTTGTTTAATTTAAGACAACCATCGTTACTCTTGCTAGGAGTTACTTGATGTTGGTGATTTAATTTTAATTGTGATGAGGCATTGGCAACCTTACGAGAGTCATAGTGATTCCTGGCAGTTCCTCACGAAAATAAGCATTTTTTAGATCTGTGGAAAGTCTCTCCAAAGCGGTAATCCACTAGCTGTTTATCTTCAGAGAAACTGCCAGAGGTTTCTTTAAGTTGCTGACGTGAGTCTAATTGTGACGAGGCATTGGCTACCTTAAGCGAGTCATAGTGACTCTTGCCTAATGCTCACCATAATAGACATTTTTAGATACTGTGGCCAGTCTGCCCGAAGCAATACGCCACTAGATCTTTAATTTAAGACAACCATCGTTAATCTTGCTAGGAGTTACTTGATGTTGCTGATTAAATTTTAATTGTGACGAGGCATTGGCAACCTTACCAGAGTCAAAGTGATTCCTGGCAGTTCCTCACCAAAATACGCATTTTTTAGATACTGTGGAAGGTCTCTCCAAAGCGGTAATCCACTAGCTGTTTATCTTCAGAGAAACTGCCAGAGGTTTCTTGAAGTCGCTGATGTGAGTCTAATTATGACGAGGCATTGGCTACCTTAAGCGGGTCATAGCGACTCTTGCCAAATGCTCACCATAATAGACATTTTTTAGATACTGTGGCCAGTCTGCCCGAAGCGATACGCCACTAGTTGTTTAATTTAAGACAACCATCGTTACTCTTGCTAGGAGTTACTTGATGTTAATGATTAAATTTTAATTGTGACGAGGCATTGGCAACCTTACGAGAGTCATAGTGATTCCTGGCAGTTCCTCACGAAAATACGCATTTTTTTGATACTGTGGATAGTCTCTCGAAAGCGGTAATCCACTAGCTGTTTATCTTCAGAGAAACTGCCAGAGGTATCTTGAAGTTGCTGATGTGAGTCTAATTATGACGAGGCATTGGCTACCTTAAGAGAGTCATAGTGACTCTTGCCAAATGCTCACCATAATAGACATTTTTTAGATACTGTGGTCAGTCTGCCCGAAGCAATACGCCACTAGTTCTTTAATTTAAGACAACCATCGTTACTCTTTCTAGGATTTACTTGACGTTGCTGATTAAATTTCAATTGTGACGAGGCATTGGCAACCTTACGAGATTCATAGTGATTCCTGGCAGTTCCTCACCAAAATACGCATTTCTTAGATACTGTGGAAAGTCTCTCCAAAGCGGTAATCCACTAGCTGTTTATCTTAAGAGAAATTGCCAGAGCTTTCTTGAAGTCGCTGATGTGAGTCTAATTGTGACGAGGCATTGGCTACATTAAGCGAGTCATAGCGACTCTTGCCAAATGCTCACCATAATAGACATTTTTTAGATACTGTGGCCAGTCTGCCCGAAGCAATACGCCACTAGTTCTTTAATTTAAGACAACCATCGTTAATCTTGCTAGGAGTTATTTGATGTTGCTGATTAAATTTTAATTCTGACGAGGCATTGGCAACCTCACCAGAGTCATAGTGATTCCTGGCAGTTCCTCACCAAAATACGCATTTTTTAGATACTGTGGAAAGTCTCTCCAAAGCGGTAATCCACTAGCTGTTTATCTTCAGAGAAACTGCCAGAGGTTTCTTCAAGTTGCTGACGTGAGTCTAATTGTAACGAGGCATTGGCTACCTTAAGAGAGTCATAGTGACTTTTGCCAAATGCTCACCATAATAGACATTTTTTAGATACTGTGGCCAGTCTGCCCGAAGCGATACGCCACTAGTTGTTTAATTTAAGACAACCATCGTTACTCTTGCTAGGAGTTACTTGATGTTGGTGATTTAATTTTAATTGTGATGAGGCATTGGCAACTTTACGAGAGTCATAGTGATTCCTGGCAGTTCCTCACGAAAATAAGCATTTTTTAGATCTGTGGAAAGTCTCTCCAAAGCGGTAATCCACTAGCTGTTTATCTTCAGAGAAACTGCCAGAGGTTTCTTTAAGTTGCTGACGTGAGTCTAATTGTGACGAGGCATTGGCTACCTTAAGCGAGTCATAGTGACTCTTGCCTAATGCTCACCATAATAGACATTTTTAGATACTGTGGCCAGTCTGCCCGAAGCAATACGCCACTAGATCTTTAATTTAAGACAACCATCGTTAATCTTGCTAGGAGTTACTTGATGTTCCTGATTAAATTTTAATTGTGACGAGGCATTGGCAACCTTACCAGAGTCAAAGTGATTCCTGGCAGTTCCTCACCAAAATACGCATTTTTTAGATACTGTGGAAGGTCTCTCCAAAGCGGTAATCCACTAGCTGTTTATCTTCAGAGAAACTGCCAGAGGTTTCTTGAAGTCGCTGATGTGAGTCTAATTATGACGAGGCATTGGCTACCTTAAGCGAGTCATAGCGACTCTTGCCAAATGCTCACCATAATAGACATTTTTTAGATACTGTGGCCAGTCTGCCCGAAGCGATACGCCACTAGTTGTTTAATTTAAGACAACCATCGTTACTCTTGCTAGGAGTTACTTGATGTTGGTGATTTAATTTTAATTGTGATGAGGCATTGGCAACCTTACGAGAGTCATAGTGATTCCTGGCAGTTCCTCACGAAAATAAGCATTTTTTAGATCTGTGGAAAGTCTCTCCAAAGCGGTAATCCACTAGCTGTTTATCTTCAGAGAAACTGCCAGAGGTTTCTTTAAGTTGCTGACGTGAGTCTAATTGTGACGAGGCATTGGCTACCTTAAGCGAGTCATAGTGACTCTTGCCTAATGCTCACCATAATAGACATTTTTAGATACTGTGGCCAGTCTGCCCGAAGCAATACGCCACTAGATCTTTAATTTAAGACAACCATCGTTAATCTTGCTAGGAGTTACTTGATGTTGCTGATTAAATTTTAATTGTGACGAGGCATTGGCAACCTTACCAGAGTCATAGTGATTCCTGGCAGTTCCTCACCAAAATACGCATTTTTTAGATACTGTGGAAGGTCTCTCCAAAGCGGTAATCCACTAGCTGTTTATCTTCAGAGAAACTGCCAGAGGTTTCTTGAAGTCGCTGATGTGAGTCTAATTATGACGAGGCATTGGCTACCTTAAGCGAGTCATAGCGACTCTTGCCAAATGCTCACCATAATAGACATTTTTTAGATACTGTGGCCAGTCTGCCCGAAGCAATACGCCACTAGTTCTTTAATTTAAGACAACCATCGTTACTCTTGCTAGGAGTTACTTGATGTTAATGATTAAATTTTAATTGTGACGAGGCATTGGCAACCTTACGAGAGTCATAGTGATTCCTGGCAGTTCCTCACGAAAATACGCATTTTTTTGATACTGTGGATAGTCTCTCGAAAGCGGTAATCCACTAGCTGTTTATCTTCAGAGAAACTGCCAGAGGTATCTTGAAGTTGCTGATGTGAGTCTAATTGTGACGAGGCATTGGCTACCTTAAGAGAGTCATAGTGACTCTTGCCAAATGCTCACCATAATAGACATTTTTTAGATACTGTGGTCAGTCTGCCCGAAGCAATACGCCACTAGTTCTTTAATTTAAGACAACCATCGTTACTCTTGCTAGGATTTACTTGACGTTGCTGATTAAATTTCAATTGTGACGAGGCATTGGCAACCTTACGAGATTCATAGTGATTCCTGGCAGTTCCTCACCAAAATACGCATTTCTTAGATACTGTGGAAAGTCTCTCCAAAGCGGTAATCCACTAGCTGTTTATCTTAAGAGAAATTGCCAGAGCTTTCTTGAAGTCGCTGATGTGAGTGTAATTGTGACGAGGCATTGGCTACATTAAGCGAGTCATAGCGACTCTTGCCAAATGCTCACCATAATAGACATTTTTTAGATACTGTGGCCAGTCTGCCCGAAGCAATACGCCACTAGTTCTTTAATTTAAGACAACCATCGTTAATCTTGCTAGGAGTTACTTGATGTTGCTGATTAAATTTTAATTCTGACGAGGCATTGGCAACCTCACCAGAGTCATAGTGATTCCTGGCAGTTCCTCACCAAAATACGCATTTTTTAGATACTGTGGAAAGTCTCTCCAAAGCGGTAATCCACTAGCTGTTTATCTTCAGAGAAACTGCCAGAGGTTTCTTCAAGTTGCTGACGTGAGTCTAATTGTAACGAGGCATTGGCTACCTTAAGAGAGTCATAGTGACTTTTGCCAAATGCTCACCATAATAGACATTTTTTAGATACTGTGGCCAGTCTGCCCGAAGCGATACGCCACTAGTTGTTTAATTTAAGACGACCATCGTTACTCTTGCTAGGAGTTACTTGATGTTGGTGATTTAATTTTAATTGTGATGAGGCATTGGCAACCTTACGAGAGTCATAGTGATTCCTCGCAGTTCCTCACGAAAATAAGCATTTTTTAGATCTGTGGAGAGTCTCTCCAAAGCGGTAATCCACTAGCTGTTTATCTTCAGAGAAACTGCCAGAGGTTTCTTTAAGTTGCTGACGTGAGTCTAATTGTGACGAGGCATTGGCTACCTTAAGCGAGTCATAGTGACTCTTGCCTAATGCTCACCATAATAGACATTTTTAGATACTGTGGCCAGTCTGCCCGAAGCAATACGCCACTAGATCTTTAATTTAAGACAACCATCGTTAATCTTGCTAGGAGTTACTTGATGTTGCTGATTAAATTTTAATTGTGACGAGGCATTGGCAACCTTACCAGAGTCATAGTGATTCCTGGCAGTTCCTCACCAAAATACGCATTTTTTAGATACTGTGGAAGGTCTCTCCAAAGCGGTAATCCACTAGCTGTTTATCTTCAGAGAAACTGCCAGAGGTTTCTTGAAGTCGCTGATGTGAGTCTAATTATGACGAGGCATTGGCTACCTTAAGCGAGTCATAGCGACTCTTGCCAAATGCTCACCATAATAGACATTTTTTAGATACTGTGGCCAGTCTGCCCGAAGGGATACGCCACTAGTTGTTTAATTTAAGACAACCATCGTTACTCTTGCTAGGAGTTACTTGATGTTGGTGATTTAATTTTAATTGTGATGAGGCATTGGCAACCTTACGAGAGTCATAGTGATTCCTGGCAGTTCCTCACGAAAATAAGCATTTTTTAGATCTGTGGAAAGTCTCTCCAAAGCGGTAATCCACTAGCTGTTTATCTTCAGAGAAACTGCCAGAGGTTTCTTTAAGTTGCTGACGTGAGTCTAATTGTGACGAGGCATTGGCTACCTTAAGCGAGTCATAGTGACTCTTGCCTAATGCTCACCATAATAGACATTTTTAGATACTGTGGCCAGTCTGCCCGAAGCAATACGCCACTAGATCTTTAATTTAAGACAACCATCGTTAATCTTGCTAGGAGTTACTTGATGTTGCTGATTAAATTTTAATTGTGACGAGGCATTGGCAACCTTACCAGAGTCATAGTGATTCCTGGCAGTTCCTCACCAAAATACGCATTTTTTAGATACTGTGGAAGGTCTCTCCAAAGCGGTAATCCACTAGCTGTTTATCTTCAGAGAAACTGCCAGAGGTTTCTTGAAGTCGCTGATGTGAGTCTAATTATGACGAGGCATTGGCTACCTTAAGCGAGTCATAGCGACTCTTGCCAAATGCTCACCATAATAGACATTTTTTAGATACTGTGGCCAGTCTGCCCGAAGCGATACGCCACTAGTTGTTTAATTTAAGACAACCATCGTTACTCTTGCTAGGAGTTACTTGATGTTGGTGATTTAATTTTAATTGTGATGAGGCATTGGCAACCTTACGAGAGTCATAGTGATTCCTGGCAGTTCCTCACGAAAATAAGCATTTTTTAGATCTGTGGAAAGTCTCTCCAAAGCGGTAATCCACTAGCTGTTTATCTTCAGAGAAACTGCCAGAGGTTTCTTTAAGTTGCTGACGTGAGTCTAATTGTGACGAGGCATTGGCTACCTTAAGCGAGTCATAGTGACTCTTGCCTAATGCTCACCATAATAGACATTTTTAGATACTGTGGCCAGTCTGCCCGAAGCAATACGCCACTAGATCTTTAATTTAAGACAACCATCGTTAATCTTGCTAGGAGTTACTTGATGTTGCTGATTAAATTTTAATTGTGACGAGGCATTGGCAACCTTACCAGAGTCATAGTGATTCCTGGCAGTTCCTCACCAAAATACGCATTTTTTAGATACTGTGGAAGGTCTCTCCAAAGCGGTAATCCACTAGCTGTTTATCTTCAGAGAAACTGCCAGAGGTTTCTTGAAGTCGCTGATGTGAGTCTAATTATGACGAGGCATTGGCTACCTTAAGCGAGTCATAGCGACTCTTGCCAAATGCTCACCATAATAGACATTTTTTAGATACTGTGGCCAGTCTGCCCGAAGCAATACGCCACTAGTTCTTTAATTTAAGACAACCATCGTTACTCTTGCTAGGAGTTACTTGATGTTAATGATTAAATTTTAATTGTGACGAGGCATTGGCAACCTTACGAGAGTCATAGTGATTCCTGGCAGTTCCTCACGAAAATACGCATTTTTTTGATACTGTGGATAGTCTCTCGAAAGCGGTAATCCACTAGCTGTTTATCTTCAGAGAAACTGCCAGAGGTATCTTGAAGTTGCTGATGTGAGTCTAATTATGACGAGGCATTGGCTACCTTAAGAGAGTCATAGTGACTCTTGCCAAATGCTCACCATAATAGACATTTTTTAGATACTGTGGTCAGTCTGCCCGAAGCAATACGCCACTAGTTCTTTAATTTAAGACAACCATCGTTACTCTTTCTAGGATTTACTTGACGTTGCTGATTAAATTTCAATTGTGACGAGGCATTGGCAACCTTACGAGATTCATAGTGATTCCTGGCAGTTCCTCACCAAAATACGCATTTCTTAGATACTGTGGAAAGTCTCTCCAAAGCGGTAATCCACTAGCTGTTTATCTTAAGAGAAATTGCCAGAGCTTTCTTGAAGTCTCTGATGTGAGTCTAATTGTGACGAGGCATTGGCTACCTTAAGCGAGTCATAGTGACTCTTGCCTAATGCTCACCATAATAGACATTTTTAGATACTGTGGCCAGTCTGCCCGAAGCAATACGCCACTAGATCTTTAATTTAAGACAACCATCGTTAATCTTGCTAGGAGTTACTTGATGTTGCTGATTAAATTTTAATTGTGACGAGGCATTGGCAACCTTACCAGAGTCATAGTGATTCCTGGCAGTTCCTCACCAAAATACGCATTTTTTAGATACTGTGGAAGGTCTCTCCAAAGCGGTAATCCACTAGCTGTTTATCTTCAGAGAAACTGCCAGAGGTTTCTTTAAGTCGCTGATGTGAGTCTAATTATGACGAGGCATTGGCTACCTTAAGCGAGTCATAGCGACTCTTGCCAAATGCTCACCATAATAGACATTTTTTAGATACTGTGGCCAGTCTGCCCGAAGCGATACGCCACTAGTTGTTTAATTTAAGACAACCATCGTTACTCTTGCTAGGAGTTACTTGATGTTGGTGATTTAATTTTAATTGTGATGAGGCATTGGCAACCTTACGAGAGTCATAGTGATTCCTGGCAGTTCCTCACGAAAATAAGCATTTTTTAGATCTGTGGAAAGTCTCTCCAAAGCGGTAATCCACTAGCTGTTTATCTTCAGAGAAACTGCCAGAGGTTTCTTTAAGTTGCTGACGTGAGTCTAATTGTGACGAGGCATTGGCTACCTTAAGCGAGTCATAGTGACTCTTGCCTAATGCTCACCATAATAGACATTTTTAGATACTGTGGCCAGTCTGCCCGAAGCAATACGCCACTAGATCTTTAATTTAAGACAACCATCGTTAATCTTGCTAGGAGTTACTTGATGTTGCTGATTAAATTTTAATTGTGACGAGGCATTGGCAACCTTACCAGAGTCATAGTGATTCCTGGCAGTTCCTCACCAAAATACGCATTTTTTAGATACTGTGGAAGGTCTCTCCAAAGCGGTAATCCACTAGCTGTTTATCTTCAGAGAAACTGCCAGAGGTTTCTTGAAGTCGCTGATGTGAGTCTAATTATGACGAGGCATTGGCTACCTTAAGCGAGTCATAGCGACTCTTGCCAAATGCTCACCATAATAGACATTTTTTAGATACTGTGGCCAGTCTGCCCGAAGCAATACGCCACTAGTTCTTTAATTTAAGACAACCATCGTTACTCTTGCTAGGAGTTACTTGATGTTAATGATTAAATTTTAATTGTGACGAGGCATTGGCAACCTTACGAGAGTCATAGTGATTCCTGGCAGTTCCTCACGAAAATACGCATTTTTTTGATACTGTGGATAGTCTCTCGAAAGCGGTAATCCACTAGCTGTTTATCTTCAGAGAAACTGCCAGAGGTATCTTGAAGTTGCTGATGTGAGTCTAATTATGACGAGGCATTGGCTACCTTAAGAGAGTCATAGTGACTCTTGCCAAATGCTCACCATAATAGACATTTTTTAGATACTGTGGTCAGTCTGCCCGAAGCAATACGCCACTAGTTCTTTAATTTAAGACAACCATCGTTACTCTTTCTAGGATTTACTTGACGTTGCTGATTAAATTTCAATTGTGACGAGGCATTGGCAACCTTACGAGATTCATAGTGATTCCTGGCAGTTCCTCACCAAAATACGCATTTCTTAGATACTGTGGAAAGTCTCTCCAAAGCGGTAATCCACTAGCTGTTTATCTTAAGAGAAATTGCCAGAGCTTTCTTGAAGTCTCTGATGTGAGTCTAATTGTGACGAGGCATTGGCTACCTTAAGCGAGTCATAGTGACTCTTGCCTAATGCTCACCATAATAGACATTTTTAGATACTGTGGCCAGTCTGCCCGAAGCAATACGCCACTAGATCTTTAATTTAAGACAACCATCGTTAATCTTGCTAGGAGTTACTTGATGTTGCTGATTAAATTTTAATTGTGACGAGGCATTGGCAACCTTACCAGAGTCATAGTGATTCCTGGCAGTTCCTCACCAAAATACGCATTTTTTAGATACTGTGGAAGGTCTCTCCAAAGCGGTAATCCACTAGCTGTTTATCTTCAGAGAAACTGCCAGAGGTTTCTTGAAGTCGCTGATGTGAGTCTAATTATGACGAGGCATTGGCTACCTTAAGCGAGTCATAGCGACTCTTGCCAAATGCTCACCATAATAGACATTTTTTAGATACTGTGGCCAGTCTGCCCGAAGCGATACGCCACTACTTGTTTAATTTAAGACAACCATCGTTACTCTTGCTAGGAGTTACTTGATGTTGGTGATTTAATTTTAATTGTGATGAGGCATTGGCAACCTTACGAGAGTCATAGTGATTCCTGGCAGTTCCTCACGAAAATAAGCATTTTTTAGATCTGTGGAAAGTCTCTCCAAAGCGGTAATCCACTAGCTGTTTATCTTCAGAGAAACTGCCAGAGGTTTCTTTAAGTTGCTGACGTGAGTCTAATTGTGACGAGGCATTGGCTACCTTAAGCGAGTCATAGTGACTCTTGCCTAATGCTCACCATAATAGACATTTTTAGATACTGTGGCCAGTCTGCCCGAAGCAATACGCCACTAGATCTTTAATTTAAGACAACCATCGTTAATCTTGCTAGGAGTTACTTGATGTTGCTGATTAAATTTTAATTGTGACGAGGCATTGGCAACCTTACCAGAGTCATAGTGATTCCTGGCAGTTCCTCACCAAAATACGCATTTTTTAGATACTGTGGAAGGTCTCTCCAAAGCGGTAATCCACTAGCTGTTTATCTTCAGAGAAACTGCCAGAGGTTTCTTGAAGTCGCTGATGTGAGTCTAATTATGACGAGGCATTGGCTACCTTAAGCGAGTCATAGCGACTCTTGCCAAATGCTCACCATAATAGACATTTTTTACATACTGTGGCCAGTCTGCCCGAAGCAATACGCCACTAGTTCTTTAATTTAAGACAACCATCGTTACTCTTGCTAGGAGTTACTTGATGTTAATGATTAAATTTTAATTGTGACGAGGCATTGGCAACCTTACGAGAGTCATAGTGATTCCTGGCAGTTCCTCACGAAAATACGCATTTTTTTGATACTGTGGATAGTCTCTCGAAAGCGGTAATCCACTAGCTGTTTATCTTCAGAGAAACTGCCAGAGGTATCTTGAAGTTGCTGATGTGAGTCTAATTATGACGAGGCATTGGCTACCTTAAGAGAGTCATAGTGACTCTTGCCAAATGCTCACCATAATAGACATTTTTTAGATACTGTGGTCAGTCTGCCCGAAGCAATACGCCACTAGTTCTTTAATTTAAGACAACCATCGTTACTCTTTCTAGGATTTACTTGACGTTGCTGATTAAATTTCAATTGTGACGAGGCATTGGCAACCTTACGAGATTCATAGTGATTCCTGGCAGTTCCTCACCAAAATACGCATTTCTTAGATACTGTGGAAAGTCTCTCCAAAGCGGTAATCCACTAGCTGTTTATCTTAAGAGAAATTGCCAGAGCTTTCTTGAAGTCTCTGATGTGAGTCTAATTGTGACGAGGCATTGGCTACCTTAAGCGAGTCATAGTGACTCTTGCCTAATGCTCACCATAATAGACATTTTTAGATACTGTGGCCAGTCTGCCCGAAGCAATACGCCACTAGATCTTTAATTTAAGACAACCATCGTTAATCTTGCTAGGAGTTACTTGATGTTGCTGATTAAATTTTAATTGTGACGAGGCATTGGCAACCTTACCAGAGTCTAAGTGATTCCTGGCAGTTCCTCACCAAAATACGCATTTTTTAGATACTGTGGAAGGTCTCTCAAAAGCGGTAATCCACTAGCTGTTTATCTTCAGAGAAACTGCCAGAGGTTTCTTGAAGTCGCTGATGTGAGTCTAATTATGACGAGGCATTGGCTACCTTAAGCGAGTCATAGCGACTCTTGCCAAATGCTCACCATAATAGACATTTTTTAGATACTGTGGCCAGTCTGCCCGAAGCGATACGCCACTACTTGTTTAATTTAAGACAACCATCGTTACTCTTGCTAGGAGTTACTTGATGTTGGTGATTTAATTTTAATTGTGATGAGGCATTGGCAACCTTACGAGAGTCATAGTGATTCCTGGCAGTTCCTCACGAAAATAAGCATTTTTTAGATCTGTGGAAAGTCTCTCCAAAGCGGTAATCCACTAGCTGTTTATCTTCAGAGAAACTGCCAGAGGTTTCTTTAAGTTGCTGACGTGAGTCTAATTGTGACGAGGCATTGGCTACCTTAAGCGAGTCATAGTGACTCTTGCCTAATGCTCACCATAATAGACATTTTTAGATACTGTGGCCAGTCTGCCCGAAGCAATACGCCACTAGATCTTTAATTTAAGACAACCATCGTTAATCTTGCTAGGAGTTACTTGATGTTGCTGATTAAATTTTAATTGTGACGAGGCATTGGCAACCTTACCAGAGTCAAAGTGATTCCTGGCAGTTCCTCACCAAAATACGCATTTTTTAGATACTGTGGAAGGTCTCTCCAAAGCGGTAATCCACTAGCTGTTTATCTTCAGAGAAACTGCCAGAGGTTTCTTGAAGTCGCTGATGTGAGTCTAATTATGACGAGGCATTGGCTACCTTAAGCGAGTCATAGCGACTCTTGCCAAATGCTCACCATAATAGACATTTTTTAGATACTGTGGCCAGTCTGCCCGAAGCGATACGCCACTAGTTGTTTAATTTAAGACAACCATCGTTACTCTTGCTAGGAGTTACTTGATGTTAATGATTAAATTTTAATTGTGACGAGGCATTGGCAACCTTACGAGAGTCATAGTGATTCCTGGCAGTTCCTCACGAAAATACGCATTTTTTTGATACTGTGGATAGTCTCTCGAAAGCGGTAATCCACTAGCTGTTTATCTTCAGAGAAACTGCCAGAGGTATCTTGAAGTTGCTGATGTGAGTCTAATTATGACGAGGCATTGGCTACCTTAAGAGAGTCATAGTGACTCTTGCCAAATGCTCACCATAATAGACATTTTTTAGATACTGTGGTCAGTCTGCCCGAAGCAATACGCCACTAGTTCTTTAATTTAAGACAACCATCGTTACTCTTTCTAGGATTTACTTGACGTTGCTGATTAAATTTCAATTGTGACGAGGCATTGGCAACCTTACGAGATTCATAGTGATTCCTGGCAGTTCCTCACCAAAATACGCATTTCTTAGATACTGTGGAAAGTCTCTCCAAAGCGGTAATCCACTAGCTGTTTATCTTAAGAGAAATTGCCAGAGCTTTCTTGAAGTCGCTGATGTGAGTCTAATTGTGACGAGGCATTGGCTACATTAAGCGAGTCATAGCGACTCTTGCCAAATGCTCACCATAATAGACATTTTTTAGATACTGTGGCCAGTCTGCCCGAAGCAATACGCCACTAGTTCTTTAATTTAAGACAACCATCGTTAATCTTGCTAGGAGTTATTTGATGTTGCTGATTAAATTTTAATTCTGACGAGGCATTGGCAACCTCACCAGAGTCATAGTGATTCCTGGCAGTTCCTCACCAAAATACGCATTTTTTAGATACTGTGGAAAGTCTCTCCAAAGCGGTAATCCACTAGCTGTTTATCTTCAGAGAAACTGCCAGAGGTTTCTTCAAGTTGCTGACGTGAGTCTAATTGTAACGAGGCATTGGCTACCTTAAGAGAGTCATAGTGACTTTTGCCAAATGCTCACCATAATAGACATTTTTTAGATACTGTGGCCAGTCTGCCCGAAGCGATACGCCACTAGTTGTTTAATTTAAGACAACCATCGTTACTCTTGCTAGGAGTTACTTGATGTTGGTGATTTAATTTTAATTGTGATGAGGCATTGGCAACCTTACGAGAGTCATAGTGATTCCTGGCAGTTCCTCACGAAAATAAGCATTTTTTAGATCTGTGGAAAGTCTCTCCAAAGCGGTAATCCACTAGCTGTTTATCTTCAGAGAAACTGCCAGAGGTTTCTTTAAGTTGCTGACGTGAGTCTAATTGTGACGAGGCATTGGCTACCTTAAGCGAGTCATAGTGACTCTTGCCTAATGCTCACCATAATAGACATTTTTAGATACTGTGGCCAGTCTGCCCGAAGCAATACGCCACTAGATCTTTAATTTAAGACAACCATCGTTAATCTTGCTAGGAGTTACTTGATGTTGCTGATTAAATTTTAATTGTGACGAGGCATTGGCAACCTTACCAGAGTCATAGTGATTCCTGGCAGTTCCTCACCAAAATACGCATTTTTTAGATACTGTGGAAGGTCTCTCCAAAGCGGTAATCCACTAGCTGTTTATCTTCAGAGAAACTGCCAGAGGTTTCTTGAAGTCGCTGATGTGAGTCTAATTATGACGAGGCATTGGCTACCTTAAGCGAGTCATAGCGACTCTTGCCAAATGCTCACCATAATAGACATTTTTTAGATACTGTGGCCGGTCTGCCCGAAGCAATACGCCACTAGTTCTTTAATTTAAGACAACCATCGTTACTCTTGCTAGGAGTTACTTGATGTTAATGATTAAATTTTAATTGTGACGAGGCATTGGCAACCTTACGAGAGTCATAGTGATTCCTGGCAGTTCCTCACGAAAATACGCATTTTTTTGATACTGTGGATAGTCTCTCGAAAGCGGTAATCCACTAGCTGTTTATCTTCAGAGAAACTGCCAGAGGTATCTTGAAGTTGCTGATGTGAGTCTAATTGTGACGAGGCATTGGCTACCTTAAGAGAGTCATAGTGACTCTTGCCAAATGCTCACCATAATAGACATTTTTTAGATACTGTGGTCAGTCTGCCCGAAGCAATACGCCACTAGTTCTTTAATTTAAGACAACCATCGTTACTCTTGCTAGGATTTACTTGACGTTGCTGATTAAATTTCAATTATGACGAGGCATTGGCAACCTTACGAGATTCATAGTGATTCCTGGCAGTTCCTCACCAAAATACGCATTTCTTAGATACTGTGGAAAGTCTCTCCAAAGCGGTAATCCACTAGCTGTTTATCTTAAGAGAAATTGCCAGAGCGTTCTTGAAGTCGCTGATGTGAGTGTAATTGTGACGAGGCATTGGCTACATTAAGCGAGTCATAGCGACTCTTGCCAAATGCTCACCATAATAGACATTTTTTAGATACTGTGGCCAGTCTGCCTGAAGCAATACGCCACTAGATCTTTAATTTAAGACAACCATCGTTAATCTTGCTAGGAGTTACTTGATGTTGCTGATTAAATTTTAATTGTGACGAGGCATTGGCAACCTTACCAGAGTCATAGTGATTCCTGGCAGTTCCTCACCAAAATACGCATTTTTTAGATACTGTGGAAGGTCTCTCCAAAGCGGTAATCCACTAGCTGTTTATCTTCAGAGAAACTGCCAGAGGTTTCTTGAAGTCGCTGATGTGAGTCTAATTATGACGAGGCATTGGCTACCTTAAGCGAGTCATAGCGACTCTTGCCAAATGCTCACCATAATAGACATTTTTTACATACTGTGGCCAGTCTGCCCGAAGCAATACGCCACTAGTTCTTTAATTTAAGACAACCATCGTTACTCTTGCTAGGAGTTACTTGATGTTAATGATTAAATTTTAATTGTGACGAGGCATTGGCAACCTTACGAGAGTCATAGTGATTCCTGGCAGTTCCTCACGAAAATACGCATTTTTTTGATACTGTGGATAGTCTCTCGAAAGCGGTAATCCACTAGCTGTTTATCTTCAGAGAAACTGCCAGAGGTATCTTGAAGTTGCTGATGTGAGTCTAATTATGACGAGGCATTGGCTACCTTAAGAGAGTCATAGTGACTCTTGCCAAATGCTCACCATAATAGACATTTTTTAGATACTGTGGTCAGTCTGCCCGAAGCAATACGCCACTAGTTCTTTAATTTAAGACAACCATCGTTACTCTTTCTAGGATTTACTTGACGTTGCTGATTAAATTTCAATTGTGACGAGGCATTGGCAACCTTACGAGATTCATAGTGATTCCTGGCAGTTCCTCACCAAAATACGCATTTCTTAGATACTGTGGAAAGTCTCTCCAAAGCGGTAATCCACTAGCTGTTTATCTTAAGAGAAATTGCCAGAGCTTTCTTGAAGTCTCTGATGTGAGTCTAATTGTGACGAGGCATTGGCTACCTTAAGCGAGTCATAGTGACTCTTGCCTAATGCTCACCATAATAGACATTTTTAGATACTGTGGCCAGTCTGCCCGAAGCAATACGCCACTAGATCTTTAATTTAAGACAACCATCGTTAATCTTGCTAGGAGTTACTTGATGTTGCTGATTAAATTTTAATTGTGACGAGGCATTGGCAACCTTACCAGAGTCTAAGTGATTCCTGGCAGTTCCTCACCAAAATACGCATTTTTTAGATACTGTGGAAGGTCTCTCAAAAGCGGTAATCCACTAGCTGTTTATCTTCAGAGAAACTGCCAGAGGTTTCTTGAAGTCGCTGATGTGAGTCTAATTATGACGAGGCATTGGCTACCTTAAGCGAGTCATAGCGACTCTTGCCAAATGCTCACCATAATAGACATTTTTTAGATACTGTGGCCAGTCTGCCCGAAGCGATACGCCACTACTTGTTTAATTTAAGACAACCATCGTTACTCTTGCTAGGAGTTACTTGATGTTGGTGATTTAATTTTAATTGTGATGAGGCATTGGCAACCTTACGAGAGTCATAGTGATTCCTGGCAGTTCCTCACGAAAATAAGCATTTTTTAGATCTGTGGAAAGTCTCTCCAAAGCGGTAATCCACTAGCTGTTTATCTTCAGAGAAACTGCCAGAGGTTTCTTTAAGTTGCTGACGTGAGTCTAATTGTGACGAGGCATTGGCTACCTTAAGCGAGTCATAGTGACTCTTGCCTAATGCTCACCATAATAGACATTTTTAGATACTGTGGCCAGTCTGCCCGAAGCAATACGCCACTAGATCTTTAATTTAAGACAACCATCGTTAATCTTGCTAGGAGTTACTTGATGTTGCTGATTAAATTTTAATTGTGACGAGGCATTGGCAACCTTACCAGAGTCAAAGTGATTCCTGGCAGTTCCTCACCAAAATACGCATTTTTTAGATACTGTGGAAGGTCTCTCCAAAGCGGTAATCCACTAGCTGTTTATCTTCAGAGAAACTGCCAGAGGTTTCTTGAAGTCGCTGATGTGAGTCTAATTATGACGAGGCATTGGCTACCTTAAGCGAGTCATAGCGACTCTTGCCAAATGCTCACCATAATAGACATTTTTTAGATACTGTGGCCAGTCTGCCCGAAGCGATACGCCACTAGTTGTTTAATTTAAGACAACCATCGTTACTCTTGCTAGGAGTTACTTGATGTTAATGATTAAATTTTAATTGTGACGAGGCATTGGCAACCTTACGAGAGTCATAGTGATTCCTGGCAGTTCCTCACGAAAATACGCATTTTTTTGATACTGTGGATAGTCTCTCGAAAGCGGTAATCCACTAGCTGTTTATCTTCAGAGAAACTGCCAGAGGTATCTTGAAGTTGCTGATGTGAGTCTAATTATGACGAGGCATTGGCTACCTTAAGAGAGTCATAGTGACTCTTGCCAAATGCTCACCATAATAGACATTTTTTAGATACTGTGGTCAGTCTGCCCGAAGCAATACGCCACTAGTTCTTTAATTTAAGACAACCATCGTTACTCTTTCTAGGATTTACTTGACGTTGCTGATTAAATTTCAATTGTGACGAGGCATTGGCAACCTTACGAGATTCATAGTGATTCCTGGCAGTTCCTCACCAAAATACGCATTTCTTAGATACTGTGGAAAGTCTCTCCAAAGCGGTAATCCACTAGCTGTTTATCTTAAGAGAAATTGCCAGAGCTTTCTTGAAGTCGCTGATGTGAGTCTAATTGTGACGAGGCATTGGCTACATTAAGCGAGTCATAGCGACTCTTGCCAAATGCTCACCATAATAGACATTTTTTAGATACTGTGGCCAGTCTGCCCGAAGCAATACGCCACTAGTTCTTTAATTTAAGACAACCATCGTTAATCTTGCTAGGAGTTATTTGATGTTGCTGATTAAATTTTAATTCTGACGAGGCATTGGCAACCTCACCAGAGTCATAGTGATTCCTGGCAGTTCCTCACCAAAATACGCATTTTTTAGATACTGTGGAAAGTCTCTCCAAAGCGGTAATCCACTAGCTGTTTATCTTCAGAGAAACTGCCAGAGGTTTCTTCAAGTTGCTGACGTGAGTCTAATTGTAACGAGGCATTGGCTACCTTAAGAGAGTCATAGTGACTTTTGCCAAATGCTCACCATAATAGACATTTTTTAGATACTGTGGCCAGTCTGCCCGAAGCGATACGCCACTAGTTGTTTAATTTAAGACAACCATCGTTACTCTTGCTAGGAGTTACTTGATGTTGGTGATTTAATTTTAATTGTGATGAGGCATTGGCAACCTTACGAGAGTCATAGTGATTCCTGGCAGTTCCTCACGAAAATAAGCATTTTTTAGATCTGTGGAAAGTCTCTCCAAAGCGGTAATCCACTAGCTGTTTATCTTCAGAGAAACTGCCAGAGGTTTCTTTAAGTTGCTGACGTGAGTCTAATTGTGACGAGGCATTGGCTACCTTAAGCGAGTCATAGTGACTCTTGCCTAATGCTCACCATAATAGACATTTTTAGATACTGTGGCCAGTCTGCCCGAAGCAATACGCCACTAGATCTTTAATTTAAGACAACCATCGTTAATCTTGCTAGGAGTTACTTGATGTTGCTGATTAAATTTTAATTGTGACGAGGCATTGGCAACCTTACCAGAGTCATAGTGATTCCTGGCAGTTCCTCACCAAAATACGCATTTTTTAGATACTGTGGAAGGTCTCTCCAAAGCGGTAATCCACTAGCTGTTTATCTTCAGAGAAACTGCCAGAGGTTTCTTGAAGTCGCTGATGTGAGTCTAATTATGACGAGGCATTGGCTACCTTAAGCGAGTCATAGCGACTCTTGCCAAATGCTCACCATAATAGACATTTTTTAGATACTGTGGCCGGTCTGCCCGAAGCAATACGCCACTAGTTCTTTAATTTAAGACAACCATCGTTACTCTTGCTAGGAGTTACTTGATGTTAATGATTAAATTTTAATTGTGACGAGGCATTGGCAACCTTACGAGAGTCATAGTGATTCCTGGCAGTTCCTCACGAAAATACGCATTTTTTTGATACTGTGGATAGTCTCTCGAAAGCGGTAATCCACTAGCTGTTTATCTTCAGAGAAACTGCCAGAGGTATCTTGAAGTTGCTGATGTGAGTCTAATTGTGACGAGGCATTGGCTACCTTAAGAGAGTCATAGTGACTCTTGCCAAATGCTCACCATAATAGACATTTTTTAGATACTGTGGTCAGTCTGCCCGAAGCAATACGCCACTAGTTCTTTAATTTAAGACAACCATCGTTACTCTTGCTAGGATTTACTTGACGTTGCTGATTAAATTTCAATTATGACGAGGCATTGGCAACCTTACGAGATTCATAGTGATTCCTGGCAGTTCCTCACCAAAATACGCATTTCTTAGATACTGTGGAAAGTCTCTCCAAAGCGGTAATCCACTAGCTGTTTATCTTAAGAGAAATTGCCAGAGCGTTCTTGAAGTCGCTGATGTGAGTGTAATTGTGACGAGGCATTGGCTACATTAAGCGAGTCATAGCGACTCTTGCCAAATGCTCACCATAATAGACATTTTTTAGATACTGTGGCCAGTCTGCCTGAAGCAATACGCCACTAGTTCTTTAATTTAAGACAACCATCGTTAATCTTGCTAGGAGTTACTTGATGTTGCTGATTAAATTTTAATTCTGACGAGGCATTGGCAACCTCACCAGAGTCATAGTGATTCCTGGCAGTTCCTCACCAAAATACGCATTTTTTAGATACTGTGGGAAGTCTCTCCAAAGCGGTAATCCACTAGCTGTTTATCTTCAGAGAAACTGCCAGAGGTTTCTTCAAGTTGCTGACGTGAGTCTAATTGTAACGAGGCATTGGCTACCTTAAGAGAGTCATAGTGACTTTTGCCAAATGCTCACCATAATAGACATTTTTTAGATACTGTGGCCAGTCTGCCCGAAGCGATACGCCACTAGTTGTTTAATTTAAGACAACCATCGTTACTCTTGCTAGGAGTTACTTGATGTTGGTGATTTAATTTTAATTGTGATGAGGCATTGGCAACCTTACGAGAGTCATAGTGATTCCTGGCAGTTCCTCACGAAAATACGCATTTTTTTGATACTGTGGATAGTCTCTCGAAAGCGGTAATCCACTAGCTGTTTATCTTCAGAGAAACTGCCAGAGGTATCTTGAAGTTGCTGATGTGAGTCTAATTATGACGAGGCATTGGCTACCTTAAGAGAGTCATAGTGACTCTTGCCAAATGCTCACCATAATAGACATTTTTTAGATACTGTGGTCAGTCTGCCCGAAGCAATACGCCACTAGTTCTTTAATTTAAGACAACCATCGTTACTCTTTCTAGGATTTACTTGACGTTGCTGATTAAATTTCAATTGTGACGAGGCATTGGCAACCTTACGAGATTCATAGTGATTCCTGGCAGTTCCTCACCAAAATACGCATTTCTTAGATACTGTGGAAAGTCTCTCCAAAGCGGTAATCCACTAGCTGTTTATCTTAAGAGAAATTGCCAGAGCTTTCTTGAAGTCGCTGATGTGAGTCTAATTGTGACGAGGCATTGGCTACATTAAGCGAGTCATAGCGACTCTTGCCAAATGCTCACCATAATAGACATTTTTTAGATACTGTGGCCAGTCTGCCCGAAGCAATACGCCACTAGTTCTTTAATTTAAGACAACCATCGTTAATCTTGCTAGGAGTTATTTGATGTTGCTGATTAAATTTTAATTCTGACGAGGCATTGGCAACCTCACCAGAGTCATAGTGATTCCTGGCAGTTCCTCACCAAAATACGCATTTTTTAGATACTGTGGAAAGTCTCTCCAAAGCGGTAATCCACTAGCTGTTTATCTTCAGAGAAACTGCCAGAGGTTTCTTCAAGTTGCTGACGTGAGTCTAATTGTAACGAGGCATTGGCTACCTTAAGAGAGTCATAGTGACTTTTGCCAAATGCTCACCATAATAGACATTTTTTAGATACTGTGGCCAGTCTGCCCGAAGCGATACGCCACTAGTTGTTTAATTTAAGACAACCATCGTTACTCTTGCTAGGAGTTACTTGATGTTGGTGATTTAATTTTAATTGTGATGAGGCATTGGCAACTTTACGAGAGTCATAGTGATTCCTGGCAGTTCCTCACGAAAATAAGCATTTTTTAGATCTGTGGAAAGTCTCTCCAAAGCGGTAATCCACTAGCTGTTTATCTTCAGAGAAACTGCCAGAGGTTTCTTTAAGTTGCTGACGTGAGTCTAATTGTGACGAGGCATTGGCTACCTTAAGCGAGTCATAGTGACTCTTGCCTAATGCTCACCATAATAGACATTTTTAGATACTGTGGCCAGTCTGCCCGAAGCAATACGCCACTAGATCTTTAATTTAAGACAACCATCGTTAATCTTGCTAGGAGTTACTTGATGTTGCTGATTAAATTTTAATTGTGACGAGGCATTGGCAACCTTACCAGAGTCATAGTGATTCCTGGCAGTTCCTCACCAAAATACGCATTTTTTAGATACTGTGGAAGGTCTCTCCAAAGCGGTAATCCACTAGCTGTTTATCTTCAGAGAAACTGCCAGAGGTTTCTTGAAGTCGCTGATGTGAGTCTAATTATGACGAGGCATTGGCTACCTTAAGCGAGTCATAGCGACTCTTGCCAAATGCTCACCATAATAGACATTTTTTAGATACTGTGGCCAGTCTGCCCGAAGCGATACGCCACTAGTTGTTTAATTTAAGACAACCATCGTTACTCTTGCTAGGAGTTACTTGATGTTGGTGATTTAATTTTAATTGTGATGAGGCATTGGCAACCTTACGAGAGTCATAGTGATTCCTGGCAGTTCCTCACGAAAATAAGCATTTTTTAGATCTGTGGAAAGTCTCTCCAAAGCGGTAATCCACTAGCTGTTTATCTTCAGAGAAACTGCCAGAGGTTTCTTTAAGTTGCTGACGTGAGTCTAATTGTGACGAGGCATTGGCTACCTTAAGCGAGTCATAGTGACTCTTGCCTAATGCTCACCATAATAGACATTTTTAGATACTGTGGCCAGTCTGCCCGAAGCAATACGCCACTAGATCTTTAATTTAAGACAACCATCGTTAATCTTGCTAGGAGTTACTTGATGTTGCTGATTAAATTTTAATTGTGACGAGGCATTGGCAACCTTACCAGAGTCATAGTGATTCCTGGCAGTTCCTCACCAAAATACGCATTTTTTAGATACTGTGGAAGGTCTCTCCAAAGCGGTAATCCACTAGCTGTTTATCTTCAGAGAAACTGCCAGAGGTTTCTTGAAGTCGCTGATGTGAGTCTAATTATGACGAGGCATTGGCTACCTTAAGCGAGTCATAGCGACTCTTGCCAAATGCTCACCATAATAGACATTTTTTAGATACTGTGGCCAGTCTGCCCGAAGCAATACGCCACTAGTTCTTTAATTTAAGACAACCATCGTTACTCTTGCTAGGAGTTACTTGATGTTAATGATTAAATTTTAATTGTGACGAGGCATTGGCAACCTTACGAGAGTCATAGTGATTCCTGGCAGTTCCTCACGAAAATACGCATTTTTTTGATACTGTGGATAGTCTCTCGAAAGCGGTAATCCACTAGCTGTTTATCTTCAGAGAAACTGCCAGAGGTATCTTGAAGTTGCTGATGTGAGTCTAATTGTGACGAGGCATTGGCTACCTTAAGAGAGTCATAGTGACTCTTGCCAAATGCTCACCATAATAGACATTTTTTAGATACTGTGGTCAGTCTGCCCGAAGCAATACGCCACTAGTTCTTTAATTTAAGACAACCATCGTTACTCTTGCTAGGATTTACTTGACGTTGCTGATTAAATTTCAATTGTGACGAGGCATTGGCAACCTTACGAGATTCATAGTGATTCCTGGCAGTTCCTCACCAAAATACGCATTTCTTAGATACTGTGGAAAGTCTCTCCAAAGCGGTAATCCACTAGCTGTTTATCTTAAGAGAAATTGCCAGAGCTTTCTTGAAGTCGCTGATGTGAGTGTAATTGTGACGAGGCATTGGCTACATTAAGCGAGTCATAGCGACTCTTGCCAAATGCTCACCATAATAGACATTTTTTAGATACTGTGGCCAGTCTGCCCGAAGCAATACGCCACTAGTTCTTTAATTTAAGACAACCATCGTTAATCTTGCTAGGAGTTACTTGATGTTGCTGATTAAATTTTAATTCTGACGAGGCATTGGCAACCTCACCAGAGTCATAGTGATTCCTGGCAGTTCCTCACCAAAATACGCATTTTTTAGATACTGTGGAAAGTCTCTCCAAAGCGGTAATCCACTAGCTGTTTATCTTCAGAGAAACTGCCAGAGGTTTCTTCAAGTTGCTGACGTGAGTCTAATTGTAACGAGGCATTGGCTACCTTAAGAGAGTCATAGTGACTTTTGCCAAATGCTCACCATAATAGACATTTTTTAGATACTGTGGCCAGTCTGCAAGAAGCGATACGCCACTAGTTGTTTAATTTAAGACGACCATCGTTACTCTTGCTAGGAGTTACTTGATGTTGGTGATTTAATTTTAATTGTGATGAGGCATTGGCAACCTTACGAGAGTCATAGTGATTCCTCGCAGTTCCTCACGAAAATAAGCATTTTTTAGATCTGTGGAGAGTCTCTCCAAAGCGGTAATCCACTAGCTGTTTATCTTCAGAGAAACTGCCAGAGGTTTCTTTAAGTTGCTGACGTGAGTCTAATTGTGACGAGGCATTGGCTACCTTAAGCGAGTCATAGTGACTCTTGCCTAATGCTCACCATAATAGACATTTTTAGATACTGTGGCCAGTCTGCCCGAAGCAATACGCCACTAGATCTTTAATTTAAGACAACCATCGTTAATCTTGCTAGGAGTTACTTGATGTTGCTGATTAAATTTTAATTGTGACGAGGCATTGGCAACCTTACCAGAGTCATAGTGATTCCTGGCAGTTCCTCACCAAAATACGCATTTTTTAGATACTGTGGAAGGTCTCTCCAAAGCGGTAATCCACTAGCTGTTTATCTTCAGAGAAACTGCCAGAGGTTTCTTTAAGTTGCTGACGTGAGTCTAATTGTGACGAGGCATTGGCTACCTTAAGCGAGTCATAGTGACTCTTGCCTAATGCTCACCATAATAGACATTTTTAGATACTGTGGCCAGTCTGCCCGAAGCAATACGCCACTAGATCTTTAATTTAAGACAACCATCGTTAATCTTGCTAGGAGTTACTTGATGTTGCTGATTAAATTTTAATTGTGACGAGGCATTGGCAACCTTACCAGAGTCATAGTGATTCCTGGCAGTTCCTCACCAAAATACGCATTTTTTAGATACTGTGGAAGGTCTCTCCAAAGCGGTAATCCACTAGCTGTTTATCTTCAGAGAAACTGCCAGAGGTTTCTTGAAGTCGCTGATGTGAGTCTAATTATGACGAGGCATTGGCTACCTTAAGCGAGTCATAGCGACTCTTGCCAAATGCTCACCACAATAGACATTTTTTAGATACTGTGGCCAGTCTGCCCGAAGCAATACGCCACTAGTTCTTTAATTTAAGACAACCATCGTTACTCTTGCTAGGAGTTACTTGATGTTAATGATTAAATTTTAATTGTGACGAGGCATTGGCAACCTTACGAGAGTCATAGTGATTCCTGGCAGTTCCTCACGAAAATACGCATTTTTTTGATACTGTGGATAGTCTCTCGAAAGCGGTAATCCACTAGCTGTTTATCTTCAGAGAAACTGCCAGAGGTATCTTGAAGTTGCTGATGTGAGTCTAATTGTGACGAGGCATTGGCTACCTTAAGAGAGTCATAGTGACTCTTGCCAAATGCTCACCATAATAGACATTTTTTAGATACTGTGGTCAGTCTGCCCGAAGCAATACGCCACTAGTTCTTTAATTTAAGACAACCATCGTTACTCTTGCTAGGATTTACTTGACGTTGCTGATTAAATTTCAATTGTGACGAGGCATTGGCAACCTTACGAGATTCATAGTGATTCCTGGCAGTTCCTCACCAAAATACGCATTTCTTAGATACTGTGGAAAGTCTCTCCAAAGCGGTAATCCACTAGCTGTTTATCTTAAGAGAAATTGCCAGAGCTTTCTTGAAGTCGCTGATGTGAGTGTAATTGTGACGAGGCATTGGCTACATTAAGCGAGTCATAGCGACTCTTGCCAAATGCTCACCATAATAGACATTTTTTAGATACTGTGGCCAGTCTGCCCGAAGCAATACGCCACTAGTTCTTTAATTTAAGACAACCATCGTTAATCTTGCTAGGAGTTACTTGATGTTGCTGATTAAATTTTAATTCTGACGAGGCATTGGCAACCTCACCAGAGTCATAGTGATTCCTGGCAGTTCCTCACCAAAATACGCATTTTTTAGATACTGTGGAAAGTCTCTCCAAAGCGGTAATCCACTAGCTGTTTATCTTCAGAGAAACTGCCAGAGGTTTCTTCAAGTTGCTGACGTGAGTCTAATTGTAACGAGGCATTGGCTACCTTAAGAGAGTCATAGTGACTTTTGCCAAATGCTCACCATAATAGACATTTTTTAGATACTGTGGCCAGTCTGCCCGAAGCGATACGCCACTAGTTGTTTAATTTAAGACGACCATCGTTACTCTTGCTAGGAGTTACTTGATGTTGGTGATTTAATTTTAATTGTGATGAGGCATTGGCAACCTTACGAGAGTCATAGTGATTCCTCGCAGTTCCTCACGAAAATAAGCATTTTTTAGATCTGTGGAGAGTCTCTCCAAAGCGGTAATCCACTAGCTGTTTATCTTCAGAGAAACTGCCAGAGGTTTCTTTAAGTTGCTGACGTGAGTCTAATTGTGACGAGGCATTGGCTACCTTAAGCGAGTCATAGTGACTCTTGCCTAATGCTCACCATAATAGACATTTTTAGATACTGTGGCCAGTCTGCCCGAAGCAATACGCCACTAGATCTTTAATTTAAGACAACCATCGTTAATCTTGCTAGGAGTTACTTGATGTTGCTGATTAAATTTTAATTGTGACGAGGCATTGGCAACCTTACCAGAGTCATAGTGATTCCTGGCAGTTCCTCACCAAAATACGCATTTTTTAGATACTGTGGAAGGTCTCTCCAAAGCGGTAATCCACTAGCTGTTTATCTTCAGAGAAACTGCCAGAGGTTTCTTGAAGTCGCTGATGTGAGTCTAATTATGACGAGGCATTGGCTACCTTAAGCGAGTCATAGCGACTCTTGCCAAATGCTCACCATAATAGACATTTTTTAGATACTGTGGCCAGTCTGCCCGAAGCGATACGCCACTAGTTGTTTAATTTAAGACAACCATCGTTACTCTTGCTAGGAGTTACTTGATGTTGGTGATTTAATTTTAATTGTGATGAGGCATTGGCAACCTTACGAGAGTCATAGTGATTCCTGGCAGTTCCTCACGAAAATAAGCATTTTTTAGATCTGTGGAAAGTCTCTCCAAAGCGGTAATCCACTAGCTGTTTATCTTCAGAGAAACTGCCAGAGGTTTCTTTAAGTTGCTGACGTGAGTCTAATTGTGACGAGGCATTGGCTACCTTAAGCGAGTCATAGTGACTCTTGCCTAATGCTCACCATAATAGACATTTTTAGATACTGTGGCCAGTCTGCCCGAAGCAATACGCCACTAGATCTTTAATTTAAGACAACCATCGTTAATCTTGCTAGGAGTTACTTGATGTTGCTGATTAAATTTTAATTGTGACGAGGCATTGGCAACCTTACCAGAGTCATAGTGATTCCTGGCAGTTCCTCACCAAAATACGCATTTTTTAGATACTGTGGAAGGTCTCTCCAAAGCGGTAATCCACTAGCTGTTTATCTTCAGAGAAACTGCCAGAGGTTTCTTGAAGTCGCTGATGTGAGTCTAATTATGACGAGGCATTGGCTACCTTAAGCGAGTCATAGCGACTCTTGCCAAATGCTCACCATAATAGACATTTTTTAGATACTGTGGCCAGTCTGCCCGAAGCAATACGCCACTAGTTCTTTAATTTAAGACAACCATCGTTACTCTTGCTAGGAGTTACTTGATGTTAATGATTAAATTTTAATTGTGACGAGGCATTGGCAACCTTACGAGGGTCATAGTGATTCCTGGCAGTTCCTCACCAAAATACGCATTTTTTAGATACTGTGGAAGGTCTCTCCAAAGCGGTAATCCACTAGCTGTTTATCTTCAGAGAAACTGCCAGAGGTTTCTTGAAGTCGCTGATGTGAGTCTAATTATGACGAGGCATTGGCTACCTTAAGCGAGTCATAGCGACTCTTGCCAAATGCTCACCATAATAGACATTTTTTAGATACTGTGGCCAGTCTGCCCGAAGCGATACGCCACTAGTTGTTTAATTTAAGACAACCATCGTTACTCTTGCTAGGAGTTACTTGATGTTGGTGATTTAATTTTAATTGTGATGAGGCATTGGCAACCTTACGAGAGTCATAGTGATTCCTGGCAGTTCCTCACGAAAATAAGCATTTTTTAGATCTGTGGAAAGTCTCTCCAAAGCGGTAATCCACTAGCTGTTTATCTTCAGAGAAACTGCCAGAGGTTTCTTTAAGTTGCTGACGTGAGTCTAATTGTGACGAGGCATTGGCTACCTTAAGCGAGTCATAGTGACTCTTGCCTAATGCTCACCATAATAGACATTTTTAGATACTGTGGCCAGTCTGCCCGAAGCAATACGCCACTAGATCTTTAATTTAAGACAACCATCGTTAATCTTGCTAGGAGTTACTTGATGTTGCTGATTAAATTTTAATTGTGACGAGGCATTGGCAACCTTACCAGAGTCATAGTGATTCCTGGCAGTTCCTCACCAAAATACGCATTTTTTAGATACTGTGGAAGGTCTCTCCAAAGCGGTAATCCACTAGCTGTTTATCTTCAGAGAAACTGCCAGAGGTTTCTTGAAGTCGCTGATGTGAGTCTAATTATGACGAGGCATTGGCTACCTTAAGCGAGTCATAGCGACTCTTGCCAAATGCTCACCATAATAGACATTTTTTAGATACTGTGGCCAGTCTGCCCGAAGCGATACGCCACTAGTTGTTTAATTTAAGACAACCATCGTTACTCTTGCTAGGAGTTACTTGATGTTGGTGATTTAATTTTAATTGTGATGAGGCATTGGCAACCTTACGAGAGTCATAGTGATTCCTGGCAGTTCCTCACGAAAATAAGCATTTTTTAGATCTGTGGAAAGTCTCTCCAAAGCGGTAATCCACTAGCTGTTTATCTTCAGAGAAACTGCCAGAGGTTTCTTTAAGTTGCTGACGTGAGTCTAATTGTGACGAGGCATTGGCTACCTTAAGCGAGTCATAGTGACTCTTGCCTAATGCTCACCATAATAGACATTTTTAGATACTGTGGCCAGTCTGCCCGAAGCAATACGCCACTAGATCTTTAATTTAAGACAACCATCGTTAATCTTGCTAGGAGTTACTTGATGTTGCTGATTAAATTTTAATTGTGACGAGGCATTGGCAACCTTACCAGAGTCATAGTGATTCCTGGCAGTTCCTCACCAAAATACGCATTTTTTAGATACTGTGGAAGGTCTCTCCAAAGCGGTAATCCACTAGCTGTTTATCTTCAGAGAAACTGCCAGAGGTTTCTTGAAGTCGCTGATGTGAGTCTAATTATGACGAGGCATTGGCTACCTTAAGCGAGTCATAGCGACTCTTGCCAAATGCTCACCATAATAGACATTTTTTAGATACTGTGGCCAGTCTGCCCGAAGCAATACGCCACTAGTTCTTTAATTTAAGACAACCATCGTTACTCTTGCTAGGAGTTACTTGATGTTAATGATTAAATTTTAATTGTGACGAGGCATTGGCAACCTTACGAGAGTCATAGTGATTCCTGGCAGTTCCTCACGAAAATACGCATTTTTTTGATACTGTGGATAGTCTCTCGAAAGCGGTAATCCACTAGCTGTTTATCTTCAGAGAAACTGCCAGAGGTATCTTGAAGTTGCTGATGTGAGTCTAATTGTGACGAGGCATTGGCTACCTTAAGAGAGTCATAGTGACTCTTGCCAAATGCTCACCATAATAGACATTTTTTAGATACTGTGGTCAGTCTGCCCGAAGCAATACGCCACTAGTTCTTTAATTTAAGACAACCATCGTTACTCTTGCTAGGATTTACTTGACGTTGCTGATTAAATTTCAATTGTGACGAGGCATTGGCAACCTTACGAGATTCATAGTGATTCCTGGCAGTTCCTCACCAAAATACGCATTTCTTAGATACTGTGGAAAGTCTCTCCAAAGCGGTAATCCACTAGCTGTTTATCTTAAGAGAAATTGCCAGAGCTTTCTTGAAGTCGCTGATGTGAGTGTAATTGTGACGAGGCATTGGCTACATTAAGCGAGTCATAGCGACTCTTGCCAAATGCTCACCATAATAGACATTTTTTAGATACTGTGGCCAGTCTGCCCGAAGCAATACGCCACTAGTTCTTTAATTTAAGACAACCATCGTTAATCTTGCTAGGAGTTACTTGATGTTGCTGATTAAATTTTAATTCTGACGAGGCATTCACAACCTCACCAGAGTCATAGTGATTCCTGGCAGTTCCTCACCAAAATACGCATTTTTTAGATACTGTGGAAAGTCTCTCCAAAGCGGTAATCCACTAGCTGTTTATCTTCAGAGAAACTGCCAGAGGTTTCTTCAAGTTGCTGACGTGAGTCTAATTGTAACGAGGCATTGGCTACCTTAAGAGAGTCATAGTGACTTTTGCCAAATGCTCACCATAATAGACATTTTTTAGATACTGTGGCCAGTCTGCCCGAAGCGATACGCCACTAGTTGTTTAATTTAAGACGACCATCGTTACTCTTGCTAGGAGTTACTTGATGTTGGTGATTTAATTTTAATTGTGATGAGGCATTGGCAACCTTACGAGAGTCATAGTGATTCCTCGCAGTTCCTCACGAAAATAAGCATTTTTTAGATCTGTGGAGAGTCTCTCCAAAGCGGTAATCCACTAGCTGTTTATCTTCAGAGAAACTGCCAGAGGTTTCTTTAAGTTGCTGACGTGAGTCTAATTGTGACGAGGCATTGGCTACCTTAAGCGAGTCATAGTGACTCTTGCCTAATGCTCACCATAATAGACATTTTTAGATACTGTGGCCAGTCTGCCCGAAGCAATACGCCACTAGATCTTTAATTTAAGACAACCATCGTTAATCTTGCTAGGAGTTACTTGATGTTGCTGATTAAATTTTAATTGTGACGAGGCATTGGCAACCTTACCAGAGTCATAGTGATTCCTGGCAGTTCCTCACCAAAATACGCATTTTTTAGATACTGTGGAAGGTCTCTCCAAAGCGGTAATCCACTAGCTGTTTATCTTCAGAGAAACTGCCAGAGGTTTCTTGAAGTCGCTGATGTGAGTCTAATTATGACGAGGCATTGGCTACCTTAAGCGAGTCATAGCGACTCTTGCCAAATGCTCACCATAATAGACATTTTTTAGATACTGTGGCCAGTCTGCCCGAAGCAATACGCCACTAGTTCTTTAATTTAAGACAACCATCGTTACTCTTGCTAGGAGTTACTTGATGTTAATGATTAAATTTTAATTGTGACGAGGCATTGGCAACCTTACGAGAGTCATAGTGATTCCTGGCAGTTCCTCACGAAAATACGCATTTTTTTGATACTGTGGATAGTCTCTCGAAAGCGGTAATCCACTAGCTGTTTATCTTCAGAGAAACTGCCAGAGGTATCTTGAAGTTGCTGATGTGAGTCTAATTGTGACGAGGCATTGGCTACCTTAAGAGAGTCATAGTGACTCTTGCCAAATGCTCACCATAATAGACATTTTTTAGATACTGTGGTCAGTCTGCCCGAAGCAATACGCCACTAGTTCTTTAATTTAAGACAACCATCGTTACTCTTGCTAGGATTTACTTGACGTTGCTGATTAAATTTCAATTGTGACGAGGCATTGGCAACCTTACGAGATTCATAGTGATTCCTGGCAGTTCCTCACCAAAATACGCATTTCTTAGATACTGTGGAAAGTCTCTCCAAAGCGGTAATCCACTAGCTGTTTATCTTAAGAGAAATTGCCAGAGCTTTCTTGAAGTCGCTGATGTGAGTGTAATTGTGACGAGGCATTGGCTACATTAAGCGAGTCATAGCGACTCTTGCCAAATGCTCACCATAATAGACATTTTTTAGATACTGTGGCCAGTCTGCCCGAAGCGATACGCCACTAGTTGTTTAATTTAAGACAACCATCGTTACTCTTGCTAGGAGTTACTTGATGTTGGTGATTTAATTTTAATTGTGATGAGGCATTGGCAACTTTACGAGAGTCATAGTGATTCCTGGCAGTTCCTCACGAAAATAAGCATTTTTTAGATCTGTGGAAAGTCTCTCCAAAGCGGTAATCCACTAGCTGTTTATCTTCAGAGAAACTGCCAGAGGTTTCTTTAAGTTGCTGACGTGAGTCTAATTGTGACGAGGCATTGGCTACCTTAAGCGAGTCATAGTGACTCTTGCCTAATGCTCACCATAATAGACATTTTTAGATACTGTGGCCAGTCTGCCCGAAGCAATACGCCACTAGATCTTTAATTTAAGACAACCATCGTTAATCTTGCTAGGAGTTACTTGATGTTGCTGATTAAATTTTAATTGTGACGAGGCATTGGCAACCTTACCAGAGTCATAGTGATTCCTGGCAGTTCCTCACCAAAATACGCATTTTTTAGATACTGTGGAAGGTCTCTCCAAAGCGGTAATCCACTAGCTGTTTATCTTCAGAGAAACTGCCAGAGGTTTCTTGAAGTCGCTGATGTGAGTCTAATTATGACGAGGCATTGGCTACCTTAAGCGAGTCATAGCGACTCTTGCCAAATGCTCACCATAATAGACATTTTTTAGATACTGTGGCCAGTCTGCCCGAAGCGATACGCCACTAGTTGTTTAATTTAAGACAACCATCGTTACTCTTGCTAGGAGTTACTTGATGTTGGTGATTTAATTTTAATTGTGATGAGGCATTGGCAACCTTACGAGAGTCATAGTGATTCCTGGCAGTTCCTCACGAAAATAAGCATTTTTTAGATCTGTGGAAAGTCTCTCCAAAGCGGTAATCCACTAGCTGTTTATCTTCAGAGAAACTGCCAGAGGTTTCTTTAAGTTGCTGACGTGAGTCTAATTGTGACGAGGCATTGGCTACCTTAAGCGAGTCATAGTGACTCTTGCCTAATGCTCACCATAATAGACATTTTTAGATACTGTGGCCAGTCTGCCCGAAGCAATACGCCACTAGATCTTTAATTTAAGACAACCATCGTTAATCTTGCTAGGAGTTACTTGATGTTGCTGATTAAATTTTAATTGTGACGAGGCATTGGCAACCTTACCAGAGTCATAGTGATTCCTGGCAGTTCCTCACCAAAATACGCATTTTTTAGATACTGTGGAAGGTCTCTCCAAAGCGGTAATCCACTAGCTGTTTATCTTCAGAGAAACTGCCAGAGGTTTCTTGAAGTCGCTGATGTGAGTCTAATTATGACGAGGCATTGGCTACCTTAAGCGAGTCATAGCGACTCTTGCCAAATGCTCACCACAATAGACATTTTTTAGATACTGTGGCCAGTCTGCCCGAAGCAATACGCCACTAGTTCTTTAATTTAAGACAACCATCGTTACTCTTGCTAGGAGTTACTTGATGTTAATGATTAAATTTTAATTGTGACGAGGCATTGGCAACCTTACGAGAGTCATAGTGATTCCTGGCAGTTCCTCACGAAAATACGCATTTTTTTGATACTGTGGATAGTCTCTCGAAAGCGGTAATCCACTAGCTGTTTATCTTCAGAGAAACTGCCAGAGGTATCTTGAAGTTGCTGATGTGAGTCTAATTGTGACGAGGCATTGGCTACCTTAAGAGAGTCATAGTGACTCTTGCCAAATGCTCACCATAATAGACATTTTTTAGATACTGTGGTCAGTCTGCCCGAAGCAATACGCCACTAGTTCTTTAATTTAAGACAACCATCGTTACTCTTGCTAGGATTTACTTGACGTTGCTGATTAAATTTCAATTGTGACGAGGCATTGGCAACCTTACGAGATTCATAGTGATTCCTGGCAGTTCCTCACCAAAATACGCATTTCTTAGATACTGTGGAAAGTCTCTCCAAAGCGGTAATCCACTAGCTGTTTATCTTAAGAGAAATTGCCAGAGCTTTCTTGAAGTCGCTGATGTGAGTGTAATTGTGACGAGGCATTGGCTACATTAAGCGAGTCATAGCGACTCTTGCCAAATGCTCACCATAATAGACATTTTTTAGATACTGTGGCCAGTCTGCCCGAAGCAATACGCCACTAGTTCTTTAATTTAAGACAACCATCGTTAATCTTGCTAGGAGTTACTTGATGTTGCTGATTAAATTTTAATTCTGACGAGGCATTGGCAACCTCACCAGAGTCATAGTGATTCCTGGCAGTTCCTCACCAAAATACGCATTTTTTAGATACTGTGGAAAGTCTCTCCAAAGCGGTAATCCACTAGCTGTTTATCTTCAGAGAAACTGCCAGAGGTTTCTTCAAGTTGCTGACGTGAGTCTAATTGTAACGAGGCATTGGCTACCTTAAGAGAGTCATAGTGACTTTTGCCAAATGCTCACCATAATAGACATTTTTTAGATACTGTGGCCAGTCTGCCCGAAGCGATACGCCACTAGTTGTTTAATTTAAGACGACCATCGTTACTCTTGCTAGGAGTTACTTGATGTTGGTGATTTAATTTTAATTGTGATGAGGCATTGGCAACCTTACGAGAGTCATAGTGATTCCTCGCAGTTCCTCACGAAAATAAGCATTTTTTAGATCTGTGGAGAGTCTCTCCAAAGCGGTAATCCACTAGCTGTTTATCTTCAGAGAAACTGCCAGAGGTTTCTTTAAGTTGCTGACGTGAGTCTAATTGTGACGAGGCATTGGCTACCTTAAGCGAGTCATAGTGACTCTTGCCTAATGCTCACCATAATAGACATTTTTAGATACTGTGGCCAGTCTGCCCGAAGCAATACGCCACTAGATCTTTAATTTAAGACAACCATCGTTAATCTTGCTAGGAGTTACTTGATGTTGCTGATTAAATTTTAATTGTGACGAGGCATTGGCAACCTTACCAGAGTCATAGTGATTCCTGGCAGTTCCTCACCAAAATACGCATTTTTTAGATACTGTGGAAGGTCTCTCCAAAGCGGTAATCCACTAGCTGTTTATCTTCAGAGAAACTGCCAGAGGTTTCTTGAAGTCGCTGATGTGAGTCTAATTATGACGAGGCATTGGCTACCTTAAGCGAGTCATAGCGACTCTTGCCAAATGCTCACCATAATAGACATTTTTTAGATACTGTGGCCAGTCTGCCCGAAGCGATACGCCACTAGTTGTTTAATTTAAGACAACCATCGTTACTCTTGCTAGGAGTTACTTGATGTTGGTGATTTAATTTTAATTGTGATGAGGCATTGGCAACCTTACGAGAGTCATAGTGATTCCTGGCAGTTCCTCACGAAAATAAGCATTTTTTAGATCTGTGGAAAGTCTCTCCAAAGCGGTAATCCACTAGCTGTTTATCTTCAGAGAAACTGCCAGAGGTTTCTTTAAGTTGCTGACGTGAGTCTAATTGTGACGAGGCATTGGCTACCTTAAGCGAGTCATAGTGACTCTTGCCTAATGCTCACCATAATAGACATTTTTAGATACTGTGGCCAGTCTGCCCGAAGCAATACGCCACTAGATCTTTAATTTAAGACAACCATCGTTAATCTTGCTAGGAGTTACTTGATGTTGCTGATTAAATTTTAATTGTGACGAGGCATTGGCAACCTTACCAGAGTCATAGTGATTCCTGGCAGTTCCTCACCAAAATACGCATTTTTTAGATACTGTGGAAGGTCTCTCCAAAGCGGTAATCCACTAGCTGTTTATCTTCAGAGAAACTGCCAGAGGTTTCTTGAAGTCGCTGATGTGAGTCTAATTATGACGAGGCATTGGCTACCTTAAGCGAGTCATAGCGACTCTTGCCAAATGCTCACCATAATAGACATTTTTTAGATACTGTGGCCAGTCTGCCCGAAGCAATACGCCACTAGTTCTTTAATTTAAGACAACCATCGTTACTCTTGCTAGGAGTTACTTGATGTTAATGATTAAATTTTAATTGTGACGAGGCATTGGCAACCTTACGAGGGTCATAGTGATTCCTGGCAGTTCCTCACCAAAATACGCATTTTTTAGATACTGTGGAAGGTCTCTCCAAAGCGGTAATCCACTAGCTGTTTATCTTCAGAGAAACTGCCAGAGGTTTCTTGAAGTCGCTGATGTGAGTCTAATTATGACGAGGCATTGGCTACCTTAAGCGAGTCATAGCGACTCTTGCCAAATGCTCACCATAATAGACATTTTTTAGATACTGTGGCCAGTCTGCCCGAAGCGATACGCCACTAGTTGTTTAATTTAAGACAACCATCGTTACTCTTGCTAGGAGTTACTTGATGTTGGTGATTTAATTTTAATTGTGATGAGGCATTGGCAACCTTACGAGAGTCATAGTGATTCCTGGCAGTTCCTCACGAAAATAAGCATTTTTTAGATCTGTGGAAAGTCTCTCCAAAGCGGTAATCCACTAGCTGTTTATCTTCAGAGAAACTGCCAGAGGTTTCTTTAAGTTGCTGACGTGAGTCTAATTGTGACGAGGCATTGGCTACCTTAAGCGAGTCATAGTGACTCTTGCCTAATGCTCACCATAATAGACATTTTTAGATACTGTGGCCAGTCTGCCCGAAGCAATACGCCACTAGATCTTTAATTTAAGACAACCATCGTTAATCTTGCTAGGAGTTACTTGATGTTGCTGATTAAATTTTAATTGTGACGAGGCATTGGCAACCTTACCAGAGTCATAGTGATTCCTGGCAGTTCCTCACCAAAATACGCATTTTTTAGATACTGTGGAAGGTCTCTCCAAAGCGGTAATCCACTAGCTGTTTATCTTCAGAGAAACTGCCAGAGGTTTCTTGAAGTCGCTGATGTGAGTCTAATTATGACGAGGCATTGGCTACCTTAAGCGAGTCATAGCGACTCTTGCCAAATGCTCACCATAATAGACATTTTTTAGATACTGTGGCCAGTCTGCCCGAAGCGATACGCCACTAGTTGTTTAATTTAAGACAACCATCGTTACTCTTGCTAGGAGTTACTTGATGTTGGTGATTTAATTTTAATTGTGATGAGGCATTGGCAACCTTACGAGAGTCATAGTGATTCCTGGCAGTTCCTCACGAAAATAAGCATTTTTTAGATCTGTGGAAAGTCTCTCCAAAGCGGTAATCCACTAGCTGTTTATCTTCAGAGAAACTGCCAGAGGTTTCTTTAAGTTGCTGACGTGAGTCTAATTGTGACGAGGCATTGGCTACCTTAAGCGAGTCATAGTGACTCTTGCCTAATGCTCACCATAATAGACATTTTTAGATACTGTGGCCAGTCTGCCCGAAGCAATACGCCACTAGATCTTTAATTTAAGACAACCATCGTTAATCTTGCTAGGAGTTACTTGATGTTGCTGATTAAATTTTAATTGTGACGAGGCATTGGCAACCTTACCAGAGTCATAGTGATTCCTGGCAGTTCCTCACCAAAATACGCATTTTTTAGATACTGTGGAAGGTCTCTCCAAAGCGGTAATCCACTAGCTGTTTATCTTCAGAGAAACTGCCAGAGGTTTCTTGAAGTCGCTGATGTGAGTCTAATTATGACGAGGCATTGGCTACCTTAAGCGAGTCATAGCGACTCTTGCCAAATGCTCACCATAATAGACATTTTTTAGATACTGTGGCCAGTCTGCCCGAAGCAATACGCCACTAGTTCTTTAATTTAAGACAACCATCGTTACTCTTGCTAGGAGTTACTTGATGTTAATGATTAAATTTTAATTGTGACGAGGCATTGGCAACCTTACGAGAGTCATAGTGATTCCTGGCAGTTCCTCACGAAAATACGCATTTTTTTGATACTGTGGATAGTCTCTCGAAAGCGGTAATCCACTAGCTGTTTATCTTCAGAGAAACTGCCAGAGGTATCTTGAAGTTGCTGATGTGAGTCTAATTGTGACGAGGCATTGGCTACCTTAAGAGAGTCATAGTGACTCTTGCCAAATGCTCACCATAATAGACATTTTTTAGATACTGTGGTCAGTCTGCCCGAAGCAATACGCCACTAGTTCTTTAATTTAAGACAACCATCGTTACTCTTGCTAGGATTTACTTGACGTTGCTGATTAAATTTCAATTGTGACGAGGCATTGGCAACCTTACGAGATTCATAGTGATTCCTGGCAGTTCCTCACCAAAATACGCATTTCTTAGATACTGTGGAAAGTCTCTCCAAAGCGGTAATCCACTAGCTGTTTATCTTAAGAGAAATTGCCAGAGCTTTCTTGAAGTCGCTGATGTGAGTGTAATTGTGACGAGGCATTGGCTACATTAAGCGAGTCATAGCGACTCTTGCCAAATGCTCACCATAATAGACATTTTTTAGATACTGTGGCCAGTCTGCCCGAAGCAATACGCCACTAGTTCTTTAATTTAAGACAACCATCGTTAATCTTGCTAGGAGTTACTTGATGTTGCTGATTAAATTTTAATTCTGACGAGGCATTCACAACCTCACCAGAGTCATAGTGATTCCTGGCAGTTCCTCACCAAAATACGCATTTTTTAGATACTGTGGAAAGTCTCTCCAAAGCGGTAATCCACTAGCTGTTTATCTTCAGAGAAACTGCCAGAGGTTTCTTCAAGTTGCTGACGTGAGTCTAATTGTAACGAGGCATTGGCTACCTTAAGAGAGTCATAGTGACTTTTGCCAAATGCTCACCATAATAGACATTTTTTAGATACTGTGGCCAGTCTGCCCGAAGCGATACGCCACTAGTTGTTTAATTTAAGACGACCATCGTTACTCTTGCTAGGAGTTACTTGATGTTGGTGATTTAATTTTAATTGTGATGAGGCATTGGCAACCTTACGAGAGTCATAGTGATTCCTCGCAGTTCCTCACGAAAATAAGCATTTTTTAGATCTGTGGAGAGTCTCTCCAAAGCGGTAATCCACTAGCTGTTTATCTTCAGAGAAACTGCCAGAGGTTTCTTTAAGTTGCTGACGTGAGTCTAATTGTGACGAGGCATTGGCTACCTTAAGCGAGTCATAGTGACTCTTGCCTAATGCTCACCATAATAGACATTTTTAGATACTGTGGCCAGTCTGCCCGAAGCAATACGCCACTAGATCTTTAATTTAAGACAACCATCGTTAATCTTGCTAGGAGTTACTTGATGTTGCTGATTAAATTTTAATTGTGACGAGGCATTGGCAACCTTACCAGAGTCATAGTGATTCCTGGCAGTTCCTCACCAAAATACGCATTTTTTAGATACTGTGGAAGGTCTCTCCAAAGCGGTAATCCACTAGCTGTTTATCTTCAGAGAAACTGCCAGAGGTTTCTTGAAGTCGCTGATGTGAGTCTAATTATGACGAGGCATTGGCTACCTTAAGCGAGTCATAGCGATTCTTGCCAAATGCTCACCATAATAGACATTTTTTAGATACTGTGGCCAGTCTGCCCGAAGCGATACGCCACTAGTTGTTTAATTTAAGACAACCATCGTTACTCTTGCTAGGAGTTACTTGATGTTGGTGATTTAATTTTAATTGTGATGAGGCATTGGCAACCTTACGAGAGTCATAGTGATTCCTGGCAGTTCCTCACGAAAATAAGCATTTTTTAGATCTGTGGAAAGTCTCTCCAAAGCGGTAATCCACTAGCTGTTTATCTTCAGAGAAACTGCCAGAGGTTTCTTTAAGTTGCTGACGTGAGTCTAATTGTGACGAGGCATTGGCTACCTTAAGCGAGTCATAGTGACTCTTGCCTAATGCTCACCATAATAGACATTTTTAGATACTGTGGCCAGTCTGCCCGAAGCAATACGCCACTAGATCTTTAATTTAAGACAACCATCGTTAATCTTGCTAGGAGTTACTTGATGTTGCTGATTAAATTTTAATTGTGACGAGGCATTGGCAACCTTACCAGAGTCATAGTGATTCCTGGCAGTTCCTCACCAAAATACGCATTTTTTAGATACTGTGGAAGGTCTCTCCAAAGCGGTAATCCACTAGCTGTTTATCTTCAGAGAAACTGCCAGAGGTTTCTTGAAGTCGCTGATGTGAGTCTAATTATGACGAGGCATTGGCTACCTTAAGCGAGTCATAGCGACTCTTGCCAAATGCTCACCATAATAGACATTTTTTAGATACTGTGGCCAGTCTGCCCGAAGCAATACGCCACTAGTTCTTTAATTTAAGACAACCATCGTTACTCTTGCTAGGAGTTACTTGATGTTAATGATTAAATTTTAATTGTGACGAGGCATTGGCAACCTTACGAGGGTCATAGTGATTCCTGGCAGTTCCTCACCAAAATACGCATTTTTTAGATACTGTGGAAGGTCTCTCCAAAGCGGTAATCCACTAGCTGTTTATCTTCAGAGAAACTGCCAGAGGTTTCTTGAAGTCGCTGATGTGAGTCTAATTATGACGAGGCATTGGCTACCTTAAGCGAGTCATAGCGACTCTTGCCAAATGCTCACCATAATAGACATTTTTTAGATACTGTGGCCAGTCTGCCCGAAGCGATACGCCACTAGTTGTTTAATTTAAGACAACCATCGTTACTCTTGCTAGGAGTTACTTGATGTTGGTGATTTAATTTTAATTGTGATGAGGCATTGGCAACCTTACGAGAGTCATAGTGATTCCTGGCAGTTCCTCACGAAAATAAGCATTTTTTAGATCTGTGGAAAGTCTCTCCAAAGCGGTAATCCACTAGCTGTTTATCTTCAGAGAAACTGCCAGAGGTTTCTTTAAGTTGCTGACGTGAGTCTAATTGTGACGAGGCATTGGCTACCTTAAGCGAGTCATAGTGACTCTTGCCTAATGCTCACCATAATAGACATTTTTAGATACTGTGGCCAGTCTGCCCGAAGCAATACGCCACTAGATCTTTAATTTAAGACAACCATCGTTAATCTTGCTAGGAGTTACTTGATGTTGCTGATTAAATTTTAATTGTGACGAGGCATTGGCAACCTTACCAGAGTCATAGTGATTCCTGGCAGTTCCTCACCAAAATACGCATTTTTTAGATACTGTGGAAGGTCTCTCCAAAGCGGTAATCCACTAGCTGTTTATCTTCAGAGAAACTGCCAGAGGTTTCTTGAAGTCGCTGATGTGAGTCTAATTATGACGAGGCATTGGCTACCTTAAGCGAGTCATAGCGACTCTTGCCAAATGCTCACCATAATAGACATTTTTTAGATACTGTGGCCAGTCTGCCCGAAGCAATACGCCACTAGTTCTTTAATTTAAGACAACCATCGTTACTCTTGCTAGGAGTTACTTGATGTTAATGATTAAATTTTAATTGTGACGAGGCATTGGCAACCTTACGAGGGTCATAGTGATTCCTGGCAGTTCCTCACGAAAATACGCATTTTTTTGATACTGTGGATAGTCTCTCGAAAGCGGTAATCCACTAGCTGTTTATCTTCAGAGAAACTGCCAGAGGTATCTTGAAGTTGCTGATGTGAGTCTAATTGTGACGAGGCATTGGCTACCTTAAGAGAGTCATAGTGACTCTTGCCAAATGCTCACCATAATAGACATTTTTTAGATACTGTGGTCAGTCTGCCCGAAGCAATACGCCACTAGTTCTTTAATTTAAGACAACCATCGTTACTCTTGCTAGGATTTACTTGACGTTGCTGATTAAATTTCAATTGTGACGAGGCATTGGCAACCTTACGAGATTCATAGTGATTCCTGGCAGTTCCTCACCAAAATACGCATTTCTTAGATACTGTGCAAAGTCTCTCCAAAGCGGTAATCCACTAGCTGTTTATCTTAAGAGAAATTGCCAGAGCTTTCTTGAAGTCGCTGATGTGAGTGTAATTGTGACGAGGCATTGGCTACATTAAGCGAGTCATAGCGACTCTTGCCAAATGCTCACCATAATAGACATTTTTTAGATACTGTGGCCAGTCTGCCCGAAGCAATACGCCACTAGTTCTTTAATTTAAGACAACCATCGTTAATCTTGCTAGGAGTTACTTGATGTTGCTGATTAAATTTTAATTCTGACGAGGCATTGGCAACCTCACCAGAGTCATAGTGATTCCTGGCAGTTCCTCACCAAAATACGCATTTTTTAGATACTGTGGAAAGTCTCTCCAAAGCGGTAATCCACTAGCTGTTTATCTTCAGAGAAACTGCCAGAGGTTTCTTCAAGTTGCTGACGTGAGTCTAATTGTAACGAGGCATTGGCTACCTTAAGAGAGTCATAGTGACTTTTGCCAAATGCTCACCATAATAGACATTTTTTAGATACTGTGGCCAGTCTGCCCGAAGCGATACGCCACTAGTTGTTTAATTTAAGACAACCATCGTTACTCTTGCTAGGAGTTACTTGATGTTGGTGATTTAATTTTAATTGTGATGAGGCATTGGCAACCTTACGAGAGTCATAGTGATTCCTCGCAGTTCCTCACGAAAATAAGCATTTTTTAGATCTGTGGAGAGTCTCTCCAAAGCGGTAATCCACTAGCTGTTTATCTTCAGAGAAACTGCCAGAGGTTTCTTTAAGTTGCTGACGTGAGTCTAATTGTGACGAGGCATTGGCTACCTTAAGCGAGTCATAGTGACTCTTGCCTAATGCTCACCATAATAGACATTTTTAGATACTGTGGCCAGTCTGCCCGAAGCAATACGCCACTAGATCTTTAATTTAAGACAACCATCGTTAATCTTGCTAGGAGTTACTTGATGTTGCTGATTAAATTTTAATTGTGACGAGGCATTGGCAACCTTACCAGAGTCATAGTGATTCCTGTCAGTTCCTCACCAAAATACGCATTTTTTAGATACTGTGGAAGGTCTCTCCAAAGCGGTAATCCACTAGCTGTTTATCTTCAGAGAAACTGCCAGAGGTTTCTTGAAGTCGCTGATGTGAGTCTAATTATGACGAGGCATTGGCTACCTTAAGCGAGTCATAGCGACTCTTGCCAAATGCTCACCATAATAGACATTTTTTAGATACTGTGGCCAGTCTGCCCGAAGCAATACGCCACTAGTTCTTTAATTTAAGACAACCATCGTTACTCTTGCTAGGAGTTACTTGATGTTAATGATTAAATTTTAATTGTGACGAGGCATTGGCAACCTTACGAGAGTCATAGTGATTCCTGGCAGTTCCTCACGAAAATACGCATTTTTTTGATACTGTGGATAGTCTCTCGAAAGCGGTAATCCACTAGCTGTTTATCTTCAGAGAAACTGCCAGAGGTATCTTGAAGTTGCTGATGTGAGTCTAATTGTGACGAGGCATTGGCTACCTTAAGAGAGTCATAGTGACTCTTGCCAAATGCTCACCATAATAGACATTTTTTAGATACTGTGGTCAGTCTGCCCGAAGCAATACGCCACTAGTTCTTTAATTTAAGACAACCATCGTTACTCTTGCTAGGATTTACTTGACGTTGCTGATTAAATTTCAATTGTGACGAGGCATTGGCAACCTTACGAGATTCATAGTGATTCCTGGCAGTTCCTCACCAAAATACGCATTTCTTAGATACTGTGCAAAGTCTCTCCAAAGCGGTAATCCACTAGCTGTTTATCTTAAGAGAAATTGCCAGAGCTTTCTTGAAGTCGCTGATGTGAGTGTAATTGTGACGAGGCATTGGCTACATTAAGCGAGTCATAGCGACTCTTGCCAAATGCTCACCATAATAGACATTTTTTAGATACTGTGGCCAGTCTGCCCGAAGCAATACGCCACTAGTTCTTTAATTTAAGACAACCATCGTTAATCTTGCTAGGAGTTACTTGATGTTGCTGATTAAATTTTAATTCTGACGAGGCATTGGCAACCTCACCAGAGTCATAGTGATTCCTGGCAGTTCCTCACCAAAATACGCATTTTTTAGATACTGTGGAAAGTCTCTCCAAAGCGGTAATCCACTAGCTGTTTATCTTCAGAGAAACTGCCAGAGGTTTCTTCAAGTTGCTGACGTGAGTCTAATTGTAACGAGGCATTGGCTACCTTAAGAGAGTCATAGTGACTTTTGCCAAATGCTCACCATAATAGACATTTTTTAGATACTGTGGCCAGTCTGCCCGAAGCGATACGCCACTAGTTGTTTAATTTAAGACAACCATCGTTACTCTTGCTAGGAGTTACTTGATGTTGGTGATTTAATTTTAATTGTGATGAGGCATTGGCAACCTTACGAGAGTCATAGTGATTCCTCGCAGTTCCTCACGAAAATAAGCATTTTTTAGATCTGTGGAGAGTCTCTCCAAAGCGGTAATCCACTAGCTGTTTATCTTCAGAGAAACTGCCAGAGGTTTCTTTAAGTTGCTGACGTGAGTCTAATTGTGACGAGGCATTGGCTACCTTAAGCGAGTCATAGTGACTCTTGCCTAATGCTCACCATAATAGACATTTTTAGATACTGTGGCCAGTCTGCCCGAAGCAATACGCCACTAGATCTTTAATTTAAGACAACCATCGTTAATCTTGCTAGGAGTTACTTGATGTTGCTGATTAAATTTTAATTGTGACGAGGCATTGGCAACCTTACCAGAGTCATAGTGATTCCTGTCAGTTCCTCACCAAAATACGCATTTTTTAGATACTGTGGAAGGTCTCTCCAAAGCGGTAATCCACTAGCTGTTTATCTTCAGAGAAACTGCCAGAGGTTTCTTGAAGTCGCTGATGTGAGTCTAATTATGACGAGGCATTGGCTACCTTAAGCGAGTCATAGCGACTCTTGCCAAATGCTCACCATAATAGACATTTTTTAGATACTGTGGCCAGTCTGCCCGAAGCAATACGCCACTAGTTCTTTAATTTAAGACAACCATCGTTACTCTTGCTAGGAGTTACTTGATGTTAATGATTAAATTTTAATTGTGACGAGGCATTGGCAACCTTACGAGAGTCATAGTGATTCCTGGCAGTTCCTCACGAAAATACGCATTTTTTTGATACTGTGGATAGTCTCTCGAAAGCGGTAATCCACTAGCTGTTTATCTTCAGAGAAACTGCCAGAGGTATCTTGAAGTTGCTGATGTGAGTCTAATTGTGACGAGGCATTGGCTACCTTAAGAGAGTCATAGTGACTCTTGCCAAATGCTCACCATAATAGACATTTTTTAGATACTGTGGTCAGTCTGCCGAAGCAATACGCCACTAGTTCTTTAATTTAAGACAACCATCGTTACTCTTGCTAGGATTTACTTGACGTTGCTGATTAAATTTCAATTGTGACGAGGCATTGGCAACCTTACGAGATTCATAGTGATTCCTGGCAGTTCCTCACCAAAATACGCATTTCTTAGATACTGTGGAAAGTCTCTCCAAAGCGGTAATCCACTAGCTGTTTATCTTAAGAGAAATTGCCAGAGCTTTCTTGAAGTCGCTGATGTGAGTCTAATTGTGACGAGGCATTGGCTACATTAAGCGAGTCATAGCGACTCTTGCAAATGCTCACCATAATAGACATTTTTTAGATACTGTGGCCAGTCTGCCCGAAGCAATACGCCACTAGTTATTTAATTTAAGACAACCATCGTTAATCTTGCTAGGAGTTACTTGATGTTGCTGATTAAATTTTAAATCTGACGAGGCATTGGCAACCTCACCAGAGTCATAGTGATTCCTGGCAGTTCCTCACCAAAATACGCATTTTTTAGATACTGTGGAAAGTCTCTCCAAAGCGGTAATCCACTAGCTGTTTATCTTCAGAGAAACTGCCAGAGGTTTCTTCAAGTTGCTGACGTGAGTCTAATTGTAACGAGGCATTGGCTACCTTAAGAGAGTCATAGTGACTTTTGCCAAATGCTCACCATAATAGACATTTTTTAGATACTGTGGCCAGTCTGCCCGATGCAATACGCCACTAGTTCTTTAATTTAAGACAACCATCGTTACTCTTGCTAGGAGTTACTTGATGTTAATGATTAAATTTTAATTGTGACGAGGCATTGGCAACCTTACGAGAGTCATAGTGATTCCTGGCAGTTCCTCACGAAAATAAGCATTTTTTAGATCTGTGGAAAGTCTCTCCAAAGCGGTAATCCACTAGCTGTTTATCTTCAGAGAAACTACCAGAGGTTTCTTTAAGTTGCTGACGTGAGTCTAATTGTGACGAGGCATTGGCTACCTTAAGCGAGTCATAGTGACCCCTTGCCTAATGCTCACCATAATAGACATTTTTAGATACTGTGGCCAGTCTGCCCGAAGCAATACGCCACTAGATCTTTAATTTAAGACAACCATCGTTAATCTTGCTAGGAGTTACTTGATGTTGCTGATTAAATTTTAATTGTGACGAGGCATTGGCAACCTTACCAGAGTCATAGTGATTCCTGGCAGTTCCTCACCAAAATACGCATTTTTTAGATACTGTGGAAGGTCTCTCCAAAGCGGTAATCCACTAGCTGTTTATCTTCAGAGAAACTGCCAGAGGTTTCTTGAAGTCGCTGATGTGAGTCTAATTATGACGAGGCATTGGCTACCTTAAGCGAGTCATAGCGACTCTTGCCAAATGCTCACCATAATAGACATTTTTTAGATACTGTGGCCAGTCTGCCCGAAGCAATACGCCACTAGTTCTTTAATTTAAGACAACCATCGTTACTCTTGCTAGGAGTTACTTGATGTTAATGATTAAATTTTAATTGTGACGAGGCATTGGCAACCTTACGAGAGTCATAGTGATTCCTGGCAGTTCCTCACGAAAATACGCATTTTTTTGATACTGTGGATAGTCTCTCGAAAGCGGTAATCCACTAGCTGTTTATCTTCAGAGAAACTGCCAGAGGTTTCTTTAAGTTGCTGACGTGAGTCTAATTGTGACGAGGCATTGGCTACCTTAAGCGAGTCATAGTGACTCTTGCCTAATGCTCACCATAATAGACATTTTTAGATACTGTGGCCAGTCTGCCCGAAGCAATACGCCACTAGATCTTTAATTTAAGACAACCATCGTTAATCTTGCTAGGAGTTACTTGATGTTGGTGATTTAATTTTAATTGTGATGAGGCATTGGCAACCTTACGAGAGTCATAGTGATTCCTCGCAGTTCCTCACGAAAATAAGCATTTTTTAGATCTGTGGAGAGTCTCTCCAAAGCGGTAATCCACTAGCTGTTTATCTTCAGAGAAACTGCCAGAGGTTTCTTTAAGTTGCTGACGTGAGTCTAATTGTGACGAGGCATTGGCTACCTTAAGCGAGTCATAGTGACTCTTGCCTAATGCTCACCATAATAGACATTTTTAGATACTGTGGCCAGTCTGCCCGAAGCAATACGCCACTAGATCTTTAATTTAAGACAACCATCGTTAATCTTGCTAGGAGTTACTTGATGTTGCTGATTAAATTTTAATTGTGACGAGGCATTGGCAACCTTACCAGAGTCATAGTGATTCCTGGCAGTTCCTCACCAAAATACGCATTTTTTAGATACTGTGGAAGGTCTCTCCAAAGCGGTAATCCACTAGCTGTTTATCTTCAGAGAAACTGCCAGAGGTTTCTTGAAGTCGCTGATGTGAGTCTAATTATGACGAGGCATTGGCTACCTTAAGCGAGTCATAGCGACTCTTGCCAAATGCTCACCATAATAGACATTTTTTAGATACTGTGGCCAGTCTGCCCGAAGCGATACGCCACTAGTTGTTTAATTTAAGACAACCATCGTTACTCTTGCTAGGTGTTACTTGATGTTGGTGATTTAAGTTTAATTGTGATGAGGCATTGGCAACCTTACGAGAGTCATAGTGATTCCTGGCAGTTCCTCACGAAAATAAGCATTTTTCAGATCTGTGGAAAGTCTCTCCAAAGCGGTAATCCACTAGCTGTTTATCTTCAGAGAAACTGCCAGAGGTTTCTTTAAGTTGCTGACGTGAGTCTAATTGTGACGAGGCATTGGCTACCTTAAGCGAGTCATAGTGACTCTTGCCTAATGCTCACCATAATAGACATTTTTAGATACTGTGGCCAGTCTGCCCGAAGCAATACGCCACTAGATCTTTAATTTAAGACAACCATCGTTAATCTTGCTAGGAGTTACTTGATGTTGCTGATTAAATTTTAATTGTGACGAGGCATTGGCAACCTTACCAGAGTCATAGTGATTCCTGGCAGTTCCTCACCAAAATACGCATTTTTTAGATACTGTGGAAGGTCTCTCCAAAGCGGTAATCCACTAGCTGTTTATCTTCAGAGAAACTGCCAGAGGTTTCTTGAAGTCGCTGATGTGAGTCTAATTATGACGAGGCATTGGCTACCTTAAGCGAGTCATAGCGACTCTTGCCAAATGCTCACCATAATAGACATTTTTTAGATACTGTGGCCAGTCTGCCCGAAGCAATACGCCACTAGTTCTTTAATTTAAGACAACCATCGTTACTCTTGCTAGGAGTTACTTGATGTTAATGATTAAATTTTAATTGTGACGAGGCATTGGCAACCTTACGAGAGTCATAGTGATTCCTGGCAGTTCCTCACGAAAATACGCATTTTTTTGATACTGTGGATAGTCTCTCGAAAGCGGTAATCCACTAGCTGTTTATCTTCAGAGAAACTGCCAGAGGTATCTTGAAGTTGCTGATGTGAGTCTAATTGTGACGAGGCATTGGCTACCTTAAGAGAGTCATAGTGACTCTTGCCAAATGCTCACCATAATAGACATTTTTTAGATACTGTGGTCAGTCTGCCCGAAGCAATACGCCACTAGTTCTTTAATTTAAGACAACCATCGTTACTCTTGCTAGGATTTACTTGACGTTGCTGATTAAATTTCAATTGTGACGAGGCATTGGCAACCTTACGAGATTCATAGTGATTCCTGGCAGTTCCTCACCAAAATACGCATTTCTTAGATACTGTGGAAAGTCTCTCCAAAGCGGTAATCCACTAGCTGTTTATCTTAAGAGAAATTGCCAGAGCTTTCTTGAAGTCGCTGATGTGAGTCTAATTGTGACGAGGCATTGGCTACATTAAGCGAGTCATAGCGACTCTTGCAAATGCTCACCATAATAGACATTTTTTAGATACTGTGGCCAGTCTGCCCGAAGCAATACGCCACTAGTTATTTAATTTAAGACAACCATCGTTAATCTTGCTAGGAGTTACTTGATGTTGCTGATTAAATTTTAATTCTGACGAGGCATTGGCAACCTCACCAGAGTCATAGTGATTCCTGGCAGTTCCTCACCAAAATACGCATTTTTTAGATACTGTGGAAAGTCTCTCCAAAGCGGTAATCCACTAGCTGTTTATCTTCAGAGAAACTGCCAGAGGTTTCTTCAAGTTGCTGACGTGAGTCTAATTGTAACGAGGCATTGGCTACCTTAAGAGAGTCATAGTGACTTTTGCCAAATGCTCACCATAATAGACATTTTTTAGATACTGTGGCCAGTCTGCCCGAAGCAATACGCCACTAGTTCTTTAATTTAAGACAACCATCGTTACTCTTGCTAGGAGTTACTTGATGTTAATGATTAAATTTTAATTGTGACGAGGCATTGGCAACCTTACGAGAGTCATAGTGATTCCTGGCAGTTCCTCACGAAAATAAGCATTTTTTAGATCTGTGGAAAGTCTCTCCAAAGCGGTAATCCACTAGCTGTTTATCTTCAGAGAAACTACCAGAGGTTTCTTTAAGTTGCTGACGTGAGTCTAATTGTGACGAGGCATTGGCTACCTTAAGCGAGTCATAGTGACCCCTTGCCTAATGCTCACCATAATAGACATTTTTAGATACTGTGGCCAGTCTGCCCGAAGCAATACGCCACTAGATCTTTAATTTAAGACAACCATCGTTAATCTTGCTAGGAGTTACTTGATGTTGCTGATTAAATTTTAATTGTGACGAGGCATTGGCAACCTTACCAGAGTCATAGTGATTCCTGGCAGTTCCTCACCAAAATACGCATTTTTTAGATACTGTGGAAGGTCTCTCCAAAGCGGTAATCCACTAGCTGTTTATCTTCAGAGAAACTGCCAGAGGTTTCTTGAAGTCGCTGATGTGAGTCTAATTATGACGAGGCATTGGCTACCTTAAGCGAGTCATAGCGACTCTTGCCAAATGCTCACCATAATAGACATTTTTTAGATACTGTGGCCAGTCTGCCCGAAGCAATACGCCACTAGTTCTTTAATTTAAGACAACCATCGTTACTCTTGCTAGGAGTTACTTGATGTTAATGATTAAATTTTAATTGTGACGAGGCATTGGCAACCTTACGAGAGTCATAGTGATTCCTGGCAGTTCCTCACGAAAATACGCATTTTTTTGATACTGTGGATAGTCTCTCGAAAGCGGTAATCCACTAGCTGTTTATCTTCAGAGAAACTGCCAGAGGTTTCTTTAAGTTGCTGACGTGAGTCTAATTGTGACGAGGCATTGGCTACCTTAAGCGAGTCATAGTGACTCTTGCCTAATGCTCACCATAATAGACATTTTTAGATACTGTGGCCAGTCTGCCCGAAGCAATACGCCACTAGATCTTTAATTTAAGACAACCATCGTTAATCTTGCTAGGAGTTACTTGATGTTGGTGATTTAATTTTAATTGTGATGAGGCATTGGCAACCTTACGAGAGTCATAGTGATTCCTCGCAGTTCCTCACGAAAATAAGCATTTTTTAGATCTGTGGAGAGTCTCTCCAAAGCGGTAATCCACTAGCTGTTTATCTTCAGAGAAACTGCCAGAGGTTTCTTTAAGTTGCTGACGTGAGTCTAATTGTGACGAGGCATTGGCTACCTTAAGCGAGTCATAGTGACTCTTGCCTAATGCTCACCATAATAGACATTTTTAGATACTGTGGCCAGTCTGCCCGAAGCAATACGCCACTAGATCTTTAATTTAAGACAACCATCGTTAATCTTGCTAGGAGTTACTTGATGTTGCTGATTAAATTTTAATTGTGACGAGGCATTGGCAACCTTACCAGAGTCATAGTGATTCCTGGCAGTTCCTCACCAAAATACGCATTTTTTAGATACTGTGGAAGGTCTCTCCAAAGCGGTAATCCACTAGCTGTTTATCTTCAGAGAAACTGCCAGAGGTTTCTTGAAGTCGCTGATGTGAGTCTAATTATGACGAGGCATTGGCTACCTTCAGCGAGTCATAGCGACTCTTGCCAAATGCTCACCATAATAGACATTTTTTAGATACTGTGGCCAGTCTGCCCGAAGCGATACGCCACTAGTTGTTTAATTTAAGACAACCATCGTTAATCTTGCTAGGAGTTACTTGATGTTGGTGATTTAATTTTAATTGTGATGAGGCATTGGCAACCTTACGAGAGTCATAGTGATTCCTCGCAGTTCCTCACGAAAATAAGCATTTTTTAGATCTGTGGAAAGTCTCTCCAAAGCGGTAATCCACTAGCTGTTTATCTTCAGAGAAACTGCCAGAGGTTTCTTTAAGTTGCTGACGTGAGTCTAATTGTGACGAGGCATTGGCTACCTTAAGCGAGTCATAGTGACTCTTGCCTAATGCTCACCATAATAGACATTTTTAGATACTGTGGCCAGTCTGCCCGAAGCAATACGCCACTAGATCTTTAATTTAAGACAACCATCGTTAATCTTGCTAGGAGTTACTTGATGTTGCTGATTAAATTTTAATTGTGACGAGGCATTGGCAACCTTACCAGAGTCATAGTGATTCCTGGCAGTTCCTCACCAAAATACGCATTTTTTAGATACTGTGGAAGGTCTCTCCAAAGCGGTAATCCACTAGCTGTTTATCTTCAGAGAAACTGCCAGAGGTTTCTTGAAGTCGCTGATGTGAGTCTAATTATGACGAGGCATTGGCTACCTTAAGCGAGTCATAGCGACTCTTGCCAAATGCTCACCATAATAGACATTTTTTAGATACTGTGGCCAGTCTGCCCGAAGCAATACGCCACTAGTTCTTTAATTTAAGACAACCATCGTTACTCTTGCTAGGAGTTACTTGATGTTAATGATTAAATTTTAATTGTGACGAGGCATTGGCAACCTTACGAGAGTCATAGTGATTCCTGGCAGTTCCTCACGAAAATACGCATTTTTTTGATACTGTGGATAGTCTCTCGAAAGCGGTAATCCACTAGCTGTTTATCTTCAGAGAAACTGCCAGAGGTATCTTGAAGTTGCTGATGTGAGTCTAATTGTGACGAGGCATTGGCTACCTTAAGAGAGTCATAGTGACTCTTGCCAAATGCTCACCATAATAGACATTTTTTAGATACTGTGGTCAGTCTGCCCGAAGCAATACGCCACTAGTTCTTTAATTTAAGACAACCATCGTTACTCTTGCTAGGATTTACTTGACGTTGCTGATTAAATTTCAATTGTGACGAGGCATTGGCAACCTTACGAGATTCATAGTGATTCCTGGCAGTTCCTCACCAAAATACGCATTTCTTAGATACTGTGGAAAGTCTCTCCAAAGCGGTAATCCACTAGCTGTTTATCTTAAGAGAAATTGCCAGAGGTTTCTTGAAGTCGCTGATGTGAGTCTAATTATGACGAGGCATTGGCTACCTTAAGCGAGTCATAGCGACTCTTGCCAAATGCTCACCATAATAGACATTTTTTAGATACTGTGGCCAGTCTGCCCGAAGCAATACGCCACTAGTTCTTTAATTTAAGACAACCATCGTTACTCTTGCTAGGAGTTACTTGATGTTAATGATTAAATTTTAATTGTGACGAGGCATTGGCAACCTTACGAGAGTCATAGTGATTCCTGGCAGTTCCTCACGAAAATACGCATTTTTTTGATACTGTGGATAGTCTCTCGAAAGCGGTAATCCACTAGCTGTTTATCTTCAGAGAAACTGCCAGAGGTATCTTGAAGTTGCTGATGTGAGTCTAATTGTGACGAGGCATTGGCTACCTTAAGCGAGTCATAGTGACTCTTGCCTAATGCTCACCATAATAGACATTTTTAGATACTGTGGCCAGTCTGCCCGAAGCAATACGCCACTAGATCTTTAATTTAAGACAACCATCGTTAATCTTGCTAGGAGTTACTTGATGTTGGTGATTTAATTTTAATTGTGATGAGGCATTGGCAACCTTACGAGAGTCATAGTGATTCCTCGCAGTTCCTCACGAAAATAAGCATTTTTTAGATCTGTGGAGAGTCTCTCCAAAGCGGTAATCCACTAGCTGTTTATCTTCAGAGAAACTGCCAGAGGTTTCTTTAAGTTGCTGACGTGAGTCTAATTGTGACGAGGCATTGGCTACCTTAAGCGAGTCATAGTGACTCTTGCCTAATGCTCACCATAATAGACATTTTTAGATACTGTGGCCAGTCTGCCCGAAGCAATACGCCACTAGATCTTTAATTTAAGACAACCATCGTTAATCTTGCTAGGAGTTACTTTATGTTGCTGATTAAATTTTAATTGTGACGAGGCATTGGCAACCTTACCAGAGTCATAGTGATTCCTGGCAGTTCCTCACCAAAATACGCATTTTTTAGATACTGTGGAAGGTCTCTCCAAAGCGGTAATCCACTAGCTGTTTATCTTCAGAGAAACTGCCAGAGGTTTCTTGAAGTCGCTGATGTGAGTCTAATTATGACGAGGCATTGGCTACCTTAAGCGAGTCATAGCGACTCTTGCCAAATGCTCACCATAATAGACATTTTTTAGATACTGTGGCCAGTCTGCCCGAAGCGATACGCCACTAGTTGTTTAATTTAAGACAACCATCGTTACTCTTGCTAGGAGTTACTTGATGTTGGTGATTTAATTTTAATTGTGATGAGGCATTGGCAACCTTACGAGAGTCATAGTGATTCCTGGCAGTTCCTCACGAAAATAAGCATTTTTTAGATCTGTGGAAAGTCTCTCCAAAGCGGTAATCCACTAGCTGTTTATCTTCAGAGAAACTGCCAGAGGTTTCTTTAAGTTGCTGACGTGAGTCTAATTGTGACGAGGCATTGGCTACCTTAAGCGAGTCATAGTGACTCTTGCCTAATGCTCACCATAATAGACATTTTTAGATACTGTGGCCAGTCTGCCCGAAGCAATACGCCACTAGATCTTTAATTTAAGACAACCATCGTTAATCTTGCTAGGAGTTACTTGATGTTGCTGATTAAATTTTAATTGTGACGAGGCATTGGCAACCTTACCAGAGTCATAGTGATTCCTGGCAGTTCCTCACCAAAATACGCATTTTTTAGATACTGTGGAAGGTCTCTCCAAAGCGGTAATCCACTAGCTGTTTATCTTCAGAGAAACTGCCAGAGGTTTCTTGAAGTCGCTGATGTGAGTCTAATTATGACGAGGCATTGGCTACCTTAAGCGAGTCATAGCGACTCTTGCCAAATGCTCACCATAATAGACATTTTTTAGATACTGTGGCCAGTCTGCCCGAAGCAATACGCCACTAGTTCTTTAATTTAAGACAACCATCGTTACTCTTGCTAGGAGTTACTTGATGTTAATGATTAAATTTTAATTGTGACGAGGCATTGGCAACCTTACGAGAGTCATAGTGATTCCTGGCAGTTCCTCACGAAAATACGCATTTTTTTGATACTGTGGATAGTCTCTCGAAAGCGGTAATCCACTAGCTGTTTATCTTCAGAGAAACTGCCAGAGGTATCTTGAAGTTGCTGATGTGAGTCTAATTGTGACGAGGCATTGGCTACCTTAAGAGAGTCATAGTGACTCTTGCCAAATGCTCACCATAATAGACATTTTTTAGATACTGTGGTCAGTCTGCCCGAAGCAATACGCCACTAGTTCTTTAATTTAAGACAACCATCGTTACTCTTGCTAGGATTTACTTGACGTTGCTGATTAAATTTCAATTGTGACGAGGCATTGGCAACCTTACGAGATTCATAGTGATTCCTGGCAGTTCCTCACCAAAATACGCATTTCTTAGATACTGTGGAAAGTCTCTCCAAAGCGGTAATCCACTAGCTGTTTATCTTAAGAGAAATTGCCAGAGCTTTCTTGAAGTCGCTGATGTGAGTGTAATTGTGACGAGGCATTGGCTACATTAAGCGAGTCATAGCGACTCTTGCCAAATGCTCACCATAATAGACATTTTTTAGATACTGTGGCCAGTCTGCCCGAAGCAATACGCCACTAGTTCTTTAATTTAAGACAACCATCGTTAATCTTGCTAGGAGTTACTTGATGTTGCTGATTAAATTTTAATTCTGACGAGGCATTGGCAACCTCACCAGAGTCATAGTGATTCCTGGCAGTTCCTCACCAAAATACGCATTTTTTAGATACTGTGGAAAGTCTCTCCAAAGCGGTAATCCACTAGCTGTTTATCTTCAGAGAAACTGCCAGAGGTTTCTTCTAGTTGCTGACGTGAGTCTAATTGTAACGAGGCATTGGCTACCTTAAGAGAGTCATAGTGACTTTTGCCAAATGCTCACCATAATAGACATTTTTTAGATACTGTGGCCAGTCTGCCCGAAGCAATACGCCACTAGTTCTTTAATTTAAGACAACCATCGTTACTCTTGCTAGGATTTACTTGACGTTGCTGATTAAATTTCAATTGTGACGAGGCATTGGCAACCTTACGAGATTCATAGTGATTCCTGGCAGTTCCTCACCAAAATACGCATTTCTTAGATACTGTGGAAAGTCTCTCCAAAGCGGTAATCCACTAGCTGTTTATCTTAAGAGAAATTGCCAGAGCTTTCTTGAAGTCGCTGATGTGAGTGTAATTGTGACGAGGCATTGGCTACATTAAGCGAGTCATAGCGACTCTTGCCAAATGCTCACCATAATAGACATTTTTTAGATACTGTGGCCAGTCTGCCCGAAGCAATACGCCACTAGTTCTTTAATTTAAGACAACCATCGTTAATCTTGCTAGGAGTTACTTGATGTTGCTGATTAAATTTTAATTCTGACGAGGCATTGGCAACCTCACCAGAGTCATAGTGATTCCTGGCAGTTCCTCACCAAAATACGCATTTTTTAGATACTGTGGAAAGTCTCTCCAAAGCGGTAATCCACTAGCTGTTTATCTTCAGAGAAACTGCCAGAGGTTTCTTCAAGTTGCTGACGTGAGTCTAATTGTAACGAGGCATTGGCTACCTTAAGAGAGTCATAGTGACTTTTGCCAAATGCTCACCATAATAGACATTTTTTAGATACTGTGGCCAGTCTGCCCGAAGCGATACGCCACTAGTTGTTTAATTTAAGACAACCATCGTTACTCTTGCTAGGAGTTACTTGATGTTGGTGATTTAATTTTAATTGTGATGAGGCATTGGCAACCTTACGAGAGTCATAGTGATTCCTCGCAGTTCCTCACGAAAATAAGCATTTTTTAGATCTGTGGAGAGTCTCTCCAAAGCGGTAATCCACTAGCTGTTTATCTTCAGAGAAACTGCCAGAGGTTTCTTTAAGTTGCTGACGTGAGTCTAATTGTGACGAGGCATTGGCTACCTTAAGCGAGTCATAGTGACTCTTGCCTAATGCTCACCATAATAGACATTTTTAGATACTGTGGCCAGTCTGCCCGAAGCAATACGCCACTAGATCTTTAATTTAAGACAACCATCGTTAATCTTGCTAGGAGTTACTTGATGTTGCTGATTAAATTTTAATTGTGACGAGGCATTGGCAACCTTACCAGAGTCATAGTGATTCCTGGCAGTTCCTCACCAAAATACGCATTTTTTAGATACTGTGGAAGGTCTCTCCAAAGCGGTAATCCACTAGCTGTTTATCTTCAGAGAAACTGCCAGAGGTTTCTTGAAGTCGCTGATGTGAGTCTAATTATGACGAGGCATTGGCTACCTTAAGCGAGTCATAGCGACTCTTGCCAAATGCTCACCATAATAGACATTTTTTAGATACTGTGGCCAGTCTGCCCGAAGCGATACGCCACTAGTTGTTTAATTTAAGACAACCATCGTTACTCTTGCTAGGAGTTACTTGATGTTGGTGATTTAAGTTTAATTGTGATGAGGCATTGGCAACCTTACGAGAGTCATAGTGATTCCTGGCAGTTCCTCACGAAAATAAGCATTTTTTAGATCTGTGGAAAGTCTCTCCAAAGCGGTAATCCACTAGCTGTTTATCTTCAGAGAAACTGCCAGAGGTTTCTTTAAGTTGCTGACGTGAGTCTAATTGTGACGAGGCATTGGCTACCTTAAGCGAGTCATAGTGACTCTTGCCTAATGCTCACCATAATAGACATTTTTAGATACTGTGGCCAGTCTGCCCGAAGCAATACGCCACTAGATCTTTAATTTAAGACAAACATCGTTACTCTTGCTAGGAGTTACTTGATGTTAATGATTAAATTTTAATTGTGACGAGGCATTGGCAACCTTACGAGAGTCATAGTGATTCCTGGCAGTTCCTCACGAAAATACGCATTTTTTTGATACTGTGGATAGTCTCTCGAAAGCGGTAATCCACTAGCTGTTTATCTTCAGAGAAACTGCCAGAGGTATCTTGAAGTTGCTGATGTGAGTCTAATTGTGACGAGGCATTGGCTACCTTAAGAGAGTCATAGTGACTCTTGCCAAATGCTCACCATAATAGACATTTTTTAGATACTGTGGTCAGTCTGCCCGCAGCAATACGCCACTAGTTCTTTAATTTAAGACAACCATCGTTACTCTTGCTAGGATTTACTTGACGTTGCTGATTAAATTTCAATTGTGACGAGGCATTGGCAACCTTACGAGATTCATAGTGATTCCTGGCAGTTCCTCACCAAAATACGCATTTCTTAGATACTGTGGAAAGTCTCTCCAAAGCGGTAATCCACTAGCTGTTTATCTTAAGAGAAATTGCCAGAGCTTTCTTGAAGTCGCTGATGTGAGTCTAATTGTGACGAGGCATTGGCTACATTAAGCGAGTCATAGCGACTCTTGCAAATGCTCACCATAATAGACATTTTTTAGATACTGTGGCCAGTCTGCCCGAAGCAATACGCCACTAGTTATTTAATTTAAGACAACCATCGTTAATCTTGCTAGGAGTTACTTGATGTTGCTGATTAAATTTTAATTCTGACGAGGCATTGGCAACCTCACCAGAGTCATAGTGATTCCTGGCAGTTCCTCACCAAAATACGCATTTTTTAGATACTGTGGAAAGTCTCTCCAAAGCGGTAATCCACTAGCTGTTTATCTTCAGAGAAACTGCCAGAGGTTTCTTCAAGTTGCTGACGTGAGTCTAATTGTAACGAGGCATTGGCTACCTTAAGAGAGTCATAGTGACTTTTGCCAAATGCTCACCATAATAGACATTTTTTAGATACTGTGGCCAGTCTGCCCGAAGCGATACGCCACTAGTTGTTTAATTTAAGACAACCATCGTTACTCTTGCTAGGAGTTACTTGATGTTGGTGATTTAATTTTAATTGTGATGAGGCATTGGCAACCTTACGAGAGTCATAGTGATTCCTGGCAGTTCCTCACGAAAATAAGCATTTTTTAGATCTGTGGAAAGTCTCTCCAAAGCGGTAATCCACTAGCTGTTTATCTTCAGAGAAACTGCCAGAGGTTTCTTTAAGTTGCTGACGTGAGTCTAATTGTGACGAGGCATTGGCTACCTTAAGCGAGTCATAGTGACCCCTTGCCTAATGCTCACCATAATAGACATTTTTAGATACTGTGGCCAGTCTGCCCGAAGCAATACGCCACTAGATCTTTAATTTAAGACAACCATCGTTAATCTTGCTAGGAGTTACTTGATGTTGCTGATTAAATTTTAATTGTGACGAGGCATTGGCAACCTTACCAGAGTCATAGTGATTCCTGGCAGTTCCTCACCAAAATACGCATTTTTTAGATGCTGTGGAAGGTCTCTCCAAAGCGGTAATCCACTAGCTGTTTATCTTCAGAGAAACTGCCAGAGGTTTCTTGAAGTCGCTGATGTGAGTCTAATTATGACGAGGCATTGGCTACCTTAAGCGAGTCATAGCGACTCTTGCCAAATGCTCACCATAATAGACATTTTTTTAGATACTGTGGCCAGTCTGCCCGAAGCAATACGCCACTAGTTCTTTAATTTAAGACAACCATCGTTACTCTTGCTAGGAGTTACTTGATGTTAATGATTAAATTTTAATTGTGACGAGGCATTGGCAACCTTACGAGAGTCATAGTGATTCCTGGCAGTTCCTCACGAAAATACGCATTTTTTTGATACTGTGGATAGTCTCTCGAAAGCGGTAATCCACTAGCTGTTTATCTTCAGAGAAACTGCCAGAAGTATCTTGAAGTTGCTGATGTGAGTCTAATTGTGACGAGGCATTGGCTACCTTAAGAGAGTCATAGTGACTCTTGCCAAATGCTCACCATAATAGACATTTTTTAGATACTGTGGTCAGTCTGCCCGCAGCAATACGCCACTAGTTCTTTAATTTAAGACAACCATCGTTACTCTTGCTAGGATTTACTTGACGTTGCTGATTAAATTTCAATTGTGACGAGGCATTGGCAACCTTACGAGATTCATAGTGATTCCTGGCAGTTCCTCACCAAAATACGCATTTCTTAGATACTGTGGAAAGTCTCTCCAAAGCGGTAATCCACTAGCTGTTTATCTTAAGAGAAATTGCCAGAGCTTTCTTGAAGTCGCTGATGTGAGTCTAATTGTGACGAGGCATTGGCTACATTAAGCGAGTCATAGCGACTCTTGCAAATGCTCACCATAATAGACATTTTTTAGATACTGTGGCCAGTCTGCCCGAAGCAATACGCCACTAGTTATTTAATTTAAGACAACCATCGTTAATCTTGCTAGGAGTTACTTGATGTTGCTGATTAAATTTTAATTCTGACGAGGCATTGGCAACCTCACCAGAGTCATAGTGATTCCTGGCAGTTCCTCACCAAAATACGCATTTTTTAGATACTGTGGAAAGTCTCTCCAAAGCGGTAATCCACTAGCTGTTTATCTTCAGAGAAACTGCCAGAGGTTTCTTCAAGTTGCTGACGTGAGTCTAATTGTAACGAGGCATTGGCTACCTTAAGAGAGTCATAGTGACTTTTGCCAAATGCTCACCATAATAGACATTTTTTAGATACTGTGGCCAGTCTGCCCGAAGCGATACGCCACTAGTTGTTTAATTTAAGACAACCATCGTTACTCTTGCTAGGAGTTACTTGATGTTGGTGATTTAATTTTAATTGTGATGAGGCATTGGCAACCTTACGAGAGTCATAGTGATTCCTGGCAGTTCCTCACGAAAATAAGCATTTTTTAGATCTGTGGAAAGTCTCTCCAAAGCGGTAATCCACTAGCTGTTTATCTTCAGAGAAACTGCCAGAGGTTTCTTTAAGTTGCTGACGTGAGTCTAATTGTGACGAGGCATTGGCTACCTTAAGCGAGTCATAGTGACCCCTTGCCTAATGCTCACCATAATAGACATTTTTAGATACTGTGGCCAGTCTGCCCGAAGCAATACGCCACTAGATCTTTAATTTAAGACAACCATCGTTAATCTTGCTAGGAGTTACTTGATGTTGCTGATTAAATTTTAATTGTGACGAGGCATTGGCAACCTTACCAGAGTCATAGTGATTCCTGGCAGTTCCTCACCAAAATACGCATTTTTTAGATGCTGTGGAAGGTCTCTCCAAAGCGGTAATCCACTAGCTGTTTATCTTCAGAGAAACTGCCAGAGGTTTCTTGAAGTCGCTGATGTGAGTCTAATTATGACGAGGCATTGGCTACCTTAAGCGAGTCATAGCGACTCTTGCCAAATGCTCACCATAATAGACATTTTTTTAGATACTGTGGCCAGTCTGCCCGAAGCAATACGCCACTAGTTCTTTAATTTAAGACAACCATCGTTACTCTTGCTAGGAGTTACTTGATGTTAATGATTAAATTTTAATTGTGACGAGGCATTGGCAACCTTACGAGAGTCATAGTGATTCCTGGCAGTTCCTCACGAAAATACGCATTTTTTTGATACTGTGGATAGTCTCTCGAAAGCGGTAATCCACTAGCTGTTTATCTTCAGAGAAACTGCCAGAAGTATCTTGAAGTTGCTGATGTGAGTCTAATTGTGACGAGGCATTGGCTACCTTAAGAGAGTCATAGTGACTCTTGCCAAATGCTCACCATAATAGACATTTTTTAGATACTGTGGTCAGTCTGCCCGAAGCAATACGCCACTAGTTCTTTAATTTAAGACAACCATCGTTACTCTTGCCAGGATTTACTTGACGTTGCTGATTAAATTTCAATTGTGACGAGGCATTGGCAACCTTACGAGATTCATAGTGATTCCTGGCAGTTCCTCACCAAAATACGCATTTCTTAGATACTGTGGAAAGTCTCTCCAAAGCGGTAATCCACTAGCTGTTTATCTTAAGAGAAATTGCCAGAGGTTTCTTGAAGTCGCTGATGTGAGTCTAATTGTGACGAGGCATTGGCTACATTAAGCGAGTCATAGCGACTCTTGCCAAATGCTCACCATAATAGACATTTTTTAGATACTGTGGCCAGTCTGCCCGAAGCAATACGCCACTAGTTCTTTAATTTAAGACAACCATCGTTAATCTTGCTAGGAGTTACTTGACGTTGCTGATTAAATTTTAATTCTGACGAAGCATTGGCAACCTCACCAGAGTCATAGTGATTCCTGGCAGTTCCTCACGAAAATACGCATTTTTTAGATACTGTGGAAAGTCTCTCCAAAGCGGTAATCCACTAGCTGTTTATCTTCAGAGAAACTGCCAGAGGTTTCTTCAAGTTGCTGACGTGAGTCTAATTGTAACGAGGCATTGGCTACCTTAAGAGAGTCATAGTGACTTTTGCCAAATGCTCACCATAATAGACATTTTTTAGATACTGTGGCCAGTCTGCCCGAAGCGATACGCCACTAGTTGTTTAATTTAAGACAACAATCGTTACTCTTGCTAGGAGTTACTTGATGTTGGTGATTTAATTTTAATTGTGATGAGGCATTGGCAACCTTACGAGAGTCATAGTGATTCCTGGCAGTTCCTCACCAAAATACGCATTTTTTGGATACTGTGGAAAGTCTCTCCAAAGCGGTAATCCACTAGCTGTTTATCTTCAGAGAAACTGCCAGAGGTTTCTTCAAGTTGCTGACGTGAGTCTAATTGTAACGAGGCATTGGCTACCTTAAGAGAGTCATAGTGACTTTTGCCAAATGGTCACCATAATAGACATTTTTAGTTACTGTGTCCAGTCTGCCCGAATCATTACGCAATTAGTTGTTTAATTTAAGACAACCATTGTTACTCTTGCTAGGAGTTACTTGATGTTGCTGATTTAATTTTAATTGTGATGAGGCATTGGCAACTTTACGAGAGTCATAGTGATTCCTGGCAGTTCCTCACGAAAATACGCATTTTTTAGATCTGTGGAAAGTCTCTCCAAAGCGGTAATCCACTAGCTGTTTATCTTCAGAGAAACTGCCAGAGGTTTCTTTAAGTTGCTGACGTGAGTCTAATTGTGACGAGGCATTGGCTACCTTAAGCGAGTCATAGTGACTCTTGCCAAATGCTCACCATACTAGACATTTTTTAGATACTGTGGTCAGTCTGCCCGAAGCAATACGCCACTAGTTCTTTAATTTAAGACAACCATCGTTACTCTTGCTAGGATTTTCTTGACGTTGCTGATTAAATTTTAATTGTGACGAGGCATTGGCAACCTTACGAGATTCATAGTGATTCCTGGCAGTTCCTCACCAAAATACGCATTTCTTAGATACTGTGGAAAGTCTCTCCAAAGCGGTAATCCACTAGCTGTTTATCTTCAGAGAAACTGCCAGAGGTTTCTTGAAGTTGCTGATGTGAGTCTAATTATGACGAGGCATTGGCTACCTTAAGCGAGTCATAGCGACTCTTGCCAAATGCTCACCATAATAGACATTTTTTAGATACTGTGGCCAGTCTGCCCGAAGCAATCCGCCACTAGTTCCTTAATTTAAGACAACCATCGTTACTCTTGCTAGGAGTTACTTGATGTTGCTGATTAAATTTTAATTGTGACGAAGCATTGGCAACCTTACGAGAGTCATAGTGATTCCTGGCAGTTCCTCACGAAAATACGCATTTTTTAGATACTGTGGAAAGTCTTTCCAAAGCGGTAATCCACTAGCTGTTTATCTTCAGAGAAACTGCCAGAGGTTTCTTTAAGTTGCTGATTTGAGTCTAATTGTGACGAGGCATTGGCTACCTTAAGCGAGTCATAGTGACTCTTGCCAAATGCTCACCATAATAGACATTTTTTAGATACTGTGGTCAGTCTGCCCGAAGCAATACGCCACTAGTTCTTTAATTTAAGACAACCATCGTTACTCTTGCTAGGATTTACTTGACGTTGCTGATTAAATTTCAATTGTGACGAGGCATTGGCAACCTTACGAGATTCATAGTGATTCCTGGCAGTTCCTCACCAAAATACGCATTTCTTAGATACTGTGGAAAGTCTCTCCAAAGCGGTAATCCACTAGCTGTTTATCTTAAGAGAAATTGCCAGAGCTTTCTTGAAGTCGCTGATGTGAGTCTAATTGTGACGAGGCATTGGCTACATTAAGCGAGTCATAGCGACTCTTGCAAATGCTCACCATAATAGACATTTTTTAGATACTGTGGCCAGTCTGCCCGAAGCAATACGCCACTAGTTATTTAATTTAAGACAACCATCGTTAATCTTGCTAGGAGTTACTTGATGTTGCTGATTAAATTTTAATTCTGACGAGGCATTGGCAACCTCACCAGAGTCATAGTGATTCCTGGCAGTTCCTCACCAAAATACGCATTTTTTAGATACTGTGGAAAGTCTCTCCAAAGCGGTAATCCACTAGCTGTTTATCTTCAGAGAAACTGCCAGAGGTTTCTTCAAGTTGCTGACGTGAGTCTAATTGTAACGAGGCATTGGCTACCTTAAGAGAGTCATAGTGACTTTTGCCAAATGCTCACCATAATAGACATTTTTTAGATACTGTGGCCAGTCTGCCCGAAGCGATACGCCACTAGTTGTTTAATTTAAGACAACCATCGTTACTCTTGCTAGGAGTTACTTGATGTTGGTGATTTAATTTTAATTGTGATGAGGCATTGGCAACCTTACGAGAGTCATAGTGATTCCTGGCAGTTCCTCACGAAAATAAGCATTTTTTAGATCTGTGGAAAGTCTCTCCAAAGCGGTAATCCACTAGCTGTTTATCTTCAGAGAAACTGCCAGAGGTTTCTTTAAGTTGCTGACGTGAGTCTAATTGTGACGAGGCATTGGCTACCTTAAGCGAGTCATAGTGACCCCTTGCCTAATGCTCACCATAATAGACATTTTTAGATACTGTGGCCAGTCTGCCCGAAGCAATACGCCACTAGATCTTTAATTTAAGACAACCATCGTTAATCTTGCTAGGAGTTACTTGATGTTGCTGATTAAATTTTAATTGTGACGAGGCATTGGCAACCTTACCAGAGTCATAGTGATTCCTGGCAGTTCCTCACCAAAATACGCATTTTTTAGATGCTGTGGAAGGTCTCTCCAAAGCGGTAATCCACTAGCTGTTTATCTTCAGAGAAACTGCCAGAGGTTTCTTGAAGTCGCTGATGTGAGTCTAATTATGACGAGGCATTGGCTACCTTAAGCGAGTCATAGCGACTCTTGCCAAATGCTCACCATAATAGACATTTTTTTAGATACTGTGGCCAGTCTGCCCGAAGCAATACGCCACTAGTTCTTTAATTTAAGACAACCATCGTTACTCTTGCTAGGAGTTACTTGATGTTAATGATTAAATTTTAATTGTGACGAGGCATTGGCAACCTTACGAGAGTCATAGTGATTCCTGGCAGTTCCTCACGAAAATACGCATTTTTTTGATACTGTGGATAGTCTCTCGAAAGCGGTAATCCACTAGCTGTTTATCTTCAGAGAAACTGCCAGAAGTATCTTGAAGTTGCTCATGTGAGTCTAATTGTGACGAGGCATTGGCTACCTTAAGAGAGTCATAGTGACTCTTGCCAAATGCTCACCATAATAGACATTTTTTAGATACTGTGGTCAGTCTGCCCGAAGCAATACGCCACTAGTTCTTTAATTTAAGACAACCATCGTTACTCTTGCTAGGATTTACTTGACGTTGCTGATTAAATTTCAATTGTGACGAGGCATTGGCAACCTTACGAGATTCATAGTGATTCCTGGCAGTTCCTCACCAAAATACGCATTTCTTAGATACTGTGGAAAGTCTCTCCAAAGCGGTAATCCACTAGCTGTTTATCTTAAGAGAAATTGCCAGAGGTTTCTTGAAGTCGCTGATGTGAGTCTAATTGTGACGAGGCATTGGCTACATTAAGCGAGTCATAGCGACTCTTGCCAAATGCTCACCATAATAGACATTTTTTAGATACTGTGGCCAGTCTGCCCGAAGCAATACGCCACTAGTTCTTTAATGTAAGACAACCATCGTTAATCTTGCTAGGAGTTACTTGATGTTGCTGATTAAATTTTAATTCTGACGAGGCATTGGCAACCTCACCAGAGTCATAGTGATTCCTGGCAGTTCCTCACCAAAATACGCATTTTTTAGATACTGTGGAAAGTCTCTCCAAAGCGGTAATCCACTAGCCGTTTATCTTCAGAGAAACTGCCAGAGGTTTCTTCAAGTTGCTGACGTGAGTCTAATTGTAACGAGGCATTGGCTACCTTAAGAGAGTCATAGTGACATTTGCCAAATGCTCACCATATAGACATTTTTTAGATACTGTGGCCAGTCTGCCCGAAGCGATACGCCACTAGTTGTTTAATTTAAGACAACAATCGTTACTCTTGCTAGGAGTTACTTGATGTTGGTGATTTAATTTTAATTGTGATGAGGCATTGGCAACTTTACGAGAGTCATAGTGATTCCTGGCAGTTCCTCACGAAAATACGCATTTTTTAGATCTGTGGAAAGTCTCTCCAAAGCGGTAATCCACTAGCTGTTTATCTTCAGAGAAACTGCCAGAGGTTTCTTTAAGTTGCTGACGTGAGTCTAATTGTGACGAGGCATTGGCTACCTTAAGCGAGTCATAGTGACTCTTGCCAAATGCTCACCATAATAGACATTTTTTAGATACTGTGGTCAGTCTGCCCGAAGCAATACGCCACTAGTTCTTTAATTTAAGACAACCATCGTTACTCTTGCTAGGATTTTCTTGACGTTGCTGATTAAATTTTAATTGTGACGAGGCATTGGCAACCTTACGAGATTCATAGTGATTCCTGGCAGTTCCTCACCAAAATACGCATTTCTTAGATACTGTGGAAAGTCTCTCCAAAGCGGTAATCCACTAGCTGTTTATCTTCAGAGAAACTGCCAGAGGTTTCTTGAAGTTGCTGATGTGAGTCTAATTATGACGAGGCATTGGCTACCTTAAGCGAGTCATAGCGACTCTTGCCAAATGCTCACCATAATAGACATTTTTTAGATACTGTGGCCAGTCTGCCCGAAGCAATCCGCCACTAGTTCCTTAATTTAAGACAACCATCGTTACTCTTGCTAGGAGTTACTTGATGTTGCTGATTAAATTTTAATTGTGACGAAGCATTGGCAACCTTACGAGAGTCATAGTGATTCCTGGCAGTTCCTCACGAAAATACGCATTTTTTAGATACTGTGGAAAGTCTTTCCAAAGCGGTAATCCACTAGCTGTTTATCTTCAGAGAAACTGCCAGAGGTTTCTTTAAGTTGCTGATTTGAGTCTAATTGTGACGAGGCATTGGCTACCTTAAGCGAGTCATAGTGACTCTTGCCAAATGCTCACCATAATAGACATTTTTTAGATACTGTGGTCAGTCTGCCCGAAGCAATATGCCACTAGTTCTTTAATTTAAGACAACCATCGTTACTCTTGCTAGGATTTACTTGATGTTGCTGATTAAATTTTAATTGTGACGAGGCATTGGCAACCTTACGAGATTCATAGTGATTCCTGGCAGTTCCTCACCAAAATACGCATTTCTTAGATACTGTGGAAAGTCTCTCCAAAGCGGTAATCCACTAGCTGTTTATCTTAAGAGAAATTGCCAGAGGTTTCTTGAAGTCGCTGATGTGAGTCTAATTGTGACGAGGCATTGGCTACATTAAGCGAGTCATAGCGACTCTTGCCAAATGCTCACCATAATAGACATTTTTTAGATACTGTGGCCAGTCTGCCCGAAGCAATACGCCACTAGTTCTTTAATTTAAGACAACCATCGTTAATCTTGCTAGGAGTTACTTGATGTTGCTGATTAAATTTTAATTCTGACGAGGCATTGGCAACCTCACCAGAGTCATAGTGATTCCTGGCAGTTCCTCACCAAAATACGCATTTTTTAGATACTGTGGAAAGTCTCTCCAAAGCGGTAATCCACTAGCTGTTTATCTTCAGAGAAACTGCCAGAGGTTTCTTCAAGTTGCTGACGTGAGTCTAATTGTAACGAGGCATTGGCTACCTTAAGAGAGTCATAGTGACTTTTGCCAAATGCTCACCATAATAGACATTTTTTAGATACTGTGGCCAGTCTGCCCGAAGCGATACGCCACTAGTTGTTTAATTTAAGACAACCATCGTTACTCTTGCTAGGAGTTACTTGATGTTGGTGATTTAATTTTAATTGTGATGAGGCATTGGCAACCTTACGAGAGTCATAGTGATTCCTGGCAGTTCCTCACCAAATACGCATTTTTTGGATACTGTGGAAAGTCTCTCCAAAGCGGTAATCCACTAGCTGTTTATCTTCAGAGAAACTGCCAGACGTTTCTTCAAGTTGCTGACGTGAGTCTAATTGTGACGAGGCATTGGCTACCTTAAGAGAGTCATAGTTACTCTTGCCAAATGCTCACCATAATAGACATTTTTAGTTACTGTGGCCAGTCTGCCCGAATCATTACGCAATTAGTTGCTTAATTTAAGACAACCATTGTTACTCTTGCTAGGAGTTACTTGATGTTGCTGATTTAATTTTAATTGTGATGAGGCATTGGCAACTTTACGAGAGTCATAGTGATTCCTGGCAGTTCCTCACGAAAATAAGCATTTTTTAGATCTGTGGAAAGTCTCTCCAAAGCGGTAATCCACTAGCTGTTTATCTTCAGAGAAACTGCCAGAGGTTTCTTTAAGTTGCTGACGTGAGTCTAATTGTGACGAGGCATTGGCTACCTTAAGCGAGTCATAGTGACTCTTGCCAAATGCTCACCATAATAGACATTTTTTAGATACTGTGGTCAGTCTGCCCGAAGCAATACGCCACTAGTTCTTTAATTTAAGACAACCATCGTTACTCTTGCTAGGATTTACTTGACGTTGCTGATTAAATTTTAATTGTGACGAGGCATTGGCAACCTTACGAGATTCATAGTGATTCCTGGCAGTTCCTCACCAAAATACGCATTTCTTAGATACTGTGGAAAGTCTCTCCAAAGCGGTAATCCACTAGCTGTTTATCTTCAGAGAAACTGCCAGAGGTATCTTGAAGTTGCTGATTTGAGTCTAATTGTGACGAGGCATTGGCTACATTAAGCGAGTCATAGCGACTCTTGCCAAATGCTCACCATAATAGACATTTTTTAGATACTGTGGCCAGTCTGCCCGAAGCAATACGCCACTAGTTCTTTAATTTAAGACAACCATCGTTAATCTTGCTAGGAGTTACTTGATGTTGCTGATTAAATTTTAATTCTGACGAGGCATTGGCAACCTCACCAGAGTCATAGTGATTCCTGGCAGTTCCTCACCAAAATAAGCATTTTTTAGATACTGTGGAAAGTCTCTCCAAAGCGGTAATCCACTAGCTGTTTATCTTCAGAGAAACTGCCAGAGGTTTCTTCAAGTTGCTGACGTGAGTCTAATTGTGACGAGGCATTGGCTACCTTAAGAGAGTCATAGTGACTTTTGCCAAATGCTCAGCATAATAGACATTTTTTAGATACTGTGGCCAGTCTGCCCGAAGCGATACGAGACTAGTTGTTTAATTTAAGACAACCATCGTTACTCTTGCTAGGAGTTACTTGATGTTGGTGATTTAATTTTTATTGTGATGAGGCATTGGCAACCTTACGAGAGTCATAGTGATTCCTGGCAGTTCCTCACGAAAATACGCATTTTTTAGATACTGTGGAAAGTCTCTCCAAAGCGGTAATCCACTAGCTGTTTATCTTCAGAGAAACTGCCAGAGGTTTCTTCAAGTTGCTGACGTGAGTCTAATTGTAACGAGGCATTGGCTACCTTAAGAGAGTCATAGTGACTTTTGCCAAATGCTCACCATAATAGACATTTTTTAGATACTGTGGCCAGTCTGCCCGAAGCGATACGCCACTAGTTGTTTAATTTAAGACAACCATCGTTACTCTTGCTAGGAGTTACTTGATGTTGGTGATTTAATTTTAATTGTGATGAGGCATTGGCAACCTTACGAGAGTCATAGTGATTCCTGGCAGTTCCTCACCAAAATACGCATTATTTGGATACTGTGGAAAGTCTCTCGAAAGCGGTAATCCACTAGCTGTTTATCTTCAGAGAAACTGCCAGAGGTTTCTTCAAGTTGCTGACGTGAGTCTAATTGTGACGAGGCATTGGCTACCTTAAGAGAGTCATAGTTACTCTTGCCAAATGCTCACCATAATAGACATTTTTAGTTACTGTGGCCAGTCTGCCCGAATCATTACGCAATTAGTTGTTTAATTTAAGATAACCATTGTTACTCTTGCTATGAGTTACTTGATGTTGCTGATTTAATTTTAATTGTGATGAGGCATTGGCAACTTTACGAGAGTCATAGTGATTCCTGGCAGTTCCTCACGAAAATAAGCATTTTTTAGATCTGTGGAAAGTCTCTCCAAAGCGGTAATCCACCAGCTGTTTATCTTCAGAGAAACTGCCAGAGGTTTCTTTAAGTTGCTGACGTGAGTCTAATTGTGACGAGGCATTGGCTACCTTAAGCGAGTCATAGTGACTCTTGCCTAATGCTCACCATAATAGACATTTTTTAGATACTGTGGTCAGTCTGCCCGAAGCAATACGCCACTAGTTGTTTAATTTAAGACAACCATCGTTACTCTTGCTAGGATTTACTTGACGTTGCTGATTAAATTTTAATTGTGACGATGCATTGGCAACCATACGAGATTCATAGTGATTCCTGGCAGTACCTCACCAAAATACGCATTTCTTAGATACTGTGGAAAGTCTCTCCAAAGCGGTAATCCACTAGCTGTTTATCTTCAGAGAAACTGCCAGAGGTTTCTTGAAGTTGCTGATGTGAGTCTAATTATGACGAGGCATTGGCTACCTTAAGCGAGTCATAGCGACTCTTGCCAAATGCTCACCATAATAGACATTTTTTAGATACTGTGGCCAGTCTGCCCGAAGCAATCCGCCACTAGTTCCTTAATTTAAGACAACCATCGTTACTCTTGCTAGGAGTTACTTGATGTTGCTGATTAAATTTTAATTGTGACGAGGCATTGGCAACCTTACGAGGGTCATAGTGATTCCTGGCAGTTCCTCACGAAAATACGCATTTTTTAGTTACTGTGGAAAGTCTTTCCAAAGCGGTAATCCACTAGCTGTTTATCTTCAGAGAAACTGCCAGAGGTATCTTGAAGTTGCTGATTTGAGTCTAATTGTGACGAGGCATTGGCTACCTTAAGCGAGTCATAGTGACTCTTGCCAAATGCTCACCATAATAGACATTTTTTAGATACTGTGGTCAGTCTGCCCGAAGCAATATGCCACTAGTTCTTTAATTTAAGACAACCATCGTTACTCTTGCTAGGATTTACTTGATGTTGCTGATTAAATTTTTATTGTGACGAGGCATTGGCAACCTTACGAGAGTCATAGTGATTCCTGGCAGTTCCTCACCAAAATACGCATTTTTTGGATACTGTGGAAAGTCTCTCGAAAGCGGTAATCCACTAGCTGTTTATCTTCAGAGAAACTGCCAGAGGTTTCTTCAAGTTGCTGACGTGAGTCTAATTGTGACGAGGCATTGGCTACCTTAAGAGGGTCATAGTTACTCTTGCCAAATGCTCACCATAATAGACATTTTTAGTTACTGTGGCCAGACTGGCCGAATCATTACGCAATTAGTTGTTTAATTTAAGACAACCATTGTTACTCTTGCTAGGAGTTACTTGATGTTGCTGATTTAATTTTAATTGTGATGAGGCATTGGCAACTTTACGAGAGTCATAGTGATTCCTGGCAGTTCCTCACGAAAATAAGCATTTTTTAGATCTGTGGAAAGTCTCTCCAAAGCGGTAATCCACCAGCTGTTTATCTTCAGAGAAACTGCCAGAGGTTTCTTTAAGTTGCTGACGTGAGTCTAATTGTGACGAGGCATTGGCTACCTTAAGCGAGTCATAGTGACTTTTGCCTAATGCTCACCATAATAGACATTTTTTAGATACTGTGGTCAGTCTGCCCGAAGCAATACGCCACTAGTTCTTTAATTTAAGACAACCATCGTTACTCTTGCTAGGATTTACTTGACGTTGCTGATTAAATTTTAATTGTGACGATGCATTGGCAACCATACGAGATTCATAGTGATTCCTGGCAGTTCCTCACCAAAATACGCATTTCTTAGATACTGTGGAAAGTCTCTCCAAAGCGGTAATCCACTAGCTGTTTATCTTCAGAGAAACTGCCAGAGGTTTCTTGAATTTGCTGATGTGAGTCTAATTATGACGAGGCATTGGCTACCTTAAGCGAGTCATAGCGACTCTTGCCAAATGCTCACCATAATAGACATTTTTTATATACTGTGGCCAGTCTGCCCGAAGCAATCCGCCACTAGTTCCTTAATTTAAGACAACCATCGTTACTCTTGCTAGGAGTTACTTGATGTTGCTGATTAAATTTTAATTGTGACGAGGCATTGGCAACCTTACGAGGGTCATAGTGATTCCTGGCAGTTCCTCACGAAAATACGCATTTTTTAGTTACTGTGGAAAGTCTTTCCAAAGCGGTAATCCACTAGCTGTTTATCTTCAGAGAAACTGCCAGAGGTATCTTGAAGTTGCTGATTTGAGTCTAATTGTGACGAGGCATTGGCTACCTTAAGCGAGTCATAGTGACTCTTGCCAAATGCTCACCATAATAGACATTTTTTAGATACTGTGGTCAGTCTGCCCGAAGCAATATGCCACTAGTTCTTTAATTTAAGACAACCATCGTTACTCTTGCTAGGATTTACTTGATGTTGTTGATTAAATTTTTATTGTGACGAGGCATTGGCAACCTTACGAGATTCATAGTGATTCCTGGCAGTTCCTCACCAAAATACGCATTTCTTAGATACTGTGGAAAGTCTCTCCAAAGCGGTAATCCACTAGCTGTTTATCTTCAGAGAAACTGCCAGAGGTTTCTTGAAGTTGCTGATGTGAGTCTAATTATGACGAGGCATTGGCTACCTTAAGCGAGTCATAGCGACTCTTGCCAAATGCTCACCATAATAGACATTTTTTAGATACTGTGGCCAGTCTGCCCGAAGCAATCCGCCACTAGTTCCTTAATTTAAGACAACCATCGTTACTCTTGCTAGGAGTTACTTGATGTTGCTGATTAAATTTTAACTGTGACGAGGCATTGGCAACCTTACGAGGGTCATAGTGATTCCTGGCAGTTCCTCACGAAAATACGCATTTTTTAGTTACTGTGGAAAGTCTTTCCAAAGCGGTAATCCACTAGCTGTTTATCTTCAGAGAAACTGCCAGAGGTATCTTGAAGTTGCTGATTTGAGTCTAATTGTGACGAGGCATTGGCTACCTTAAGCGAGTCATAGTGACTCTTGCCAAATGCTCACCATAATAGACATTTTTTAGATACTGTGGTCAGTCTGCCCGAAGCGATACGCCACTAGTTGTTTAATTTAAGACAACCATCGTTACTCTTGCTAAGAGTTACTTGATGTTGGTGATTTAATTTTAATTGTGATGAGGCATTGGCAACCTTACGAGAGTCATAGTGATTCCTGGCAGTTCCTCACCAAAATACGCATTTTTTGGATACTGTGGAAAGTCTCTCCAAAGCGGTAATCCACTAGCTGTTTATCTTCAGAGAAACTGCCAGACGTTTCTTCAAGTTGCTGACGTGAGTCTAATTGTGACGAGGCATTGGCTACCTTAAGAGAGTCATAGTTACTCTTGCCAAATGCTCACCATAATAGACATTTTTAGTTACTGTGGCCAGTCTGCCCGAATCATTACGCAATTAGTTGTTTAATTTAAGACAACCATTGTTACTCTTGCTAGGAGTTACTTGATGTTGCTGATTTAATTTTAATTGTGATGAGGCATTGGCAACTTTACGAGAGTCATAGTGATTCCTGGCAGTTCCTCACGAAAATAAGCATTTTTTAGATCTGTGGAAAGTCTCTCCAAAGCGGTAATCCACTAGCTGTTTATCTTCAGAGAAACTGCCAGAGGTTTCTTTAAGTTGCTGACGTGAGTCTAATTGTGACAAGGCATTGGCTACCTTAAGCGAGTCATAGTGACTCTTGCCAAATGCTCACCATAATAGACATTTTTTAGATACTGTGGTCAGTCTGCCCGAAGCAATACGCCACTAGTTCTTTAATTTAAGACAACCATCGTTACACTTGCTAGGATTTACTTGACGTTGCTGATTAAATTTTAATTGTGACGAGGCATTGGCAACCTTACGAGATTCATAGTGATTCCTGGCAGTTCCTCACCAAAATACGCATTTCTTAGATACTGTGGAAAGTCTCTCCAAAGCGGTAATCCACTAGCTGTTTATCTTCAGAGAAACTGCCAGAGGTATCTTGAAGTTGCTGATTTGAGTCTAATTGTGACGAGGCATTGGCTACATTAAGCGAGTCATAGCGACTCTTGCCAAATGCTCACCATAATAGACATTTTTTAGATACTGTGGCCAGTCTGCCCGAAGCAATACGCCACTAGTTCTTTAATTTAAGACAACCATCGTTAATCTTGCTAGGAGTTACTTGATGTTGCTGATTAAATTTTAATTCTGACGAGGCATTGGCAACCTCACCAGAGTCATAGTGATTCCTGGCAGTTCCTCACCAAAATAAGCATTTTTTAGATACTGTGGAAAGTCTCTCCAAAGCGGTAATCCACTAGCTGTTTATCTTCAGAGAAACTGCCAGAGGTTTCTTCAAGTTGCTGACGTGAGTCTAATTGTGACGAGGCATTGGCTACCTTAAGAGAGTCATAGTGACTTTTGCCAAATGCTCAGCATAATAGACATTTTTTAGATACTGTGGCCAGTCTGCCCGAATCATTACGCAATTAGTTGTTTAATTTAAGACAACCATTGTTACTCTTGCTAGGAGTTACTTGATGTTGCTGATTTAATTTTAATTGTGATGAGGCATTGGCAACTTTACGAGAGTCATAGTGATTCCTGGCAGTTCCTCACGAAAATAAGCATTTTTTAGATCTGTGGAAAGTCTCTCCAAAGCGGTAATCCACCAGCTGTTTATCTTCAGAGAAACTGCCAGAGGTTTCTTTAAGTTGCTGACGTGAGTCTAATTGTGACGAGGCATTGGCTACCTTAAGCGAGTCATAGTGACTCTTGCCAAATGCTCACCATAATAGACATTTTTTAGATACTGTGGTCAGTCTGCCCGAAGCAATACGCCACTAGTTGTTTAATTTAAGACAACCATCGTTACTCTTGCTAGGATTTACTTGACGTTGCTGATTAAATTTTAATTGTGACGATGCATTGGCAACCATACGAGATTCATAGTGATTCCTGGCAGTACCTCACCAAAATACGCATTTCTTAGATACTGTGGAAAGTCTCTCCAAAGCGGTAATCCACTAGCTGTTTATCTTCAGAGAAACTGCCAGAGGTTTCTTGAAGTTGCTGATGTGAGTCTAATTATGACGAGGCATTGGCTACCTTAAGCGAGTCATAGCGACTCTTGCCAAATGCTCACCATAATAGACATTTTTTAGATACTGTGGCCAGTCTGCCCGAAGCAATCCGCCACTAGTTCCTTAATTTAAGACAACCATCGTTACTCTTGCTAGGAGTTACTTGATGTTGCTGATTAAATTTTAATTGTGACGAGGCATTGGCAACCTTACGAGGGTCATAGTGATTCCTGGCAGTTCCTCACGAAAATACGCATTTTTTAGTTACTGTGGAAAGTCTTTCCAAAGCGGTAATCCACTAGCTGTTTATCTTCAGAGAAACTGCCAGAGGTATCTTGAAGTTGCTGATTTGAGTCTAATTGTGACGAGGCATTGGCTACCTTAAGCGAGTCATAGTGACTCTTGCCAAATGCTCACCATAATAGACATTTTTTAGATACTGTGGTCAGTCTGCCCGAAGCAATATGCCACTAGTTCTTTAATTTATGACAACCATCGTTACTCTTGCTAGGATTTACTTGATGTTGCTGATTAAATTTTTATTGTGACGAGGCATTGGCAACCTTACGAGAGTCATAGTGATTCCTGGCAGTTCCTCACCAAAATACGCATTTTTTGGATACTGTGGAAAGTCTCTCGAAAGCGGTAATCCACTAGCTGTTTATCTTCAGAGAAACTGCCAGAGGTTTCTTCAAGTTGCTGACGTGAGTCTAATTGTGACGAGGCATTGGCTACCTTAAGAGGGTCATAGTTACTCTTGCCAAATGCTCACCATAATAGACATTTTTAGTTACTGTGGCCAGACTGGCCGAATCATTACGCAATTAGTTGTTTAATTTAAGACAACCATTGTTACTCTTGCTAGGAGTTACTTGATGTTGCTGATTTAATTTTAATTGTGATGAGGCATTGGCAACTTTACGAGAGTCATAGTGATTCCTGGCAGTTCCTCACGAAAATAAGCATTTTTTAGATCTGTGGAAAGTCTCTCCAAAGCGGTAATCCACCAGCTGTTTATCTTCAGAGAAACTGCCAGAGGTTTCTTTAAGTTGCTGACGTGAGTCTAATTGTGACGAGGCATTGGCTACCTTAAGCGAGTCATAGTGACTTTTGCCTAATGCTCACCATAATAGACATTTTTTAGATACTGTGGTCAGTCTGCCCGAAGCAATACGCCACTAGTTCTTTAATTTAAGACAACCATCGTTACTCTTGCTAGGATTTACTTGACGTTGCTGATTAAATTTTAATTGTGACGATGCATTGGCAACCATACGAGATTCATAGTGATTCCTGGCAGTTCTTTACCAAAATACGCATTTCTTAGATACTGTGGAAAGTCTCTCCAAAGCGGTAATCCACTAGCTGTTTATCTTCAGAGAAACTGCCAGAGGTTTCTTGAATTTGCTGATGTGAGTCTAATTATGACGAGGCATTGGCTACCTTAAGCGAGTCATAGCGACTCTTGCCAAATGCTCACCATAATAGACATTTTTTATATACTGTGGCCAGTCTGCCCGAAGCAATCCGCCACTAGTTCCTTAATTTAAGACAACCATCGTTACTCTTGCTAGGAGTTACTTGATGTTGCTGATTAAATTTTAATTGTGACGAGGCATTGGCAACCTTACGAGGGTCATAGTGATTCCTGGCAGTTCCTCACGAAAATACGCATTTTTTAGTTACTGTGGAAAGTCTTTCCAAAGCGGTAATCCACTAGCTGTTTATCTTCAGAGAAACTGCCAGAGGTATCTTGAAGTTGCTGATTTGAGTCTAATTGTGACGAGGCATTGGCTACCTTAAGCGAGTCATAGTGACTCTTGCCAAATGCTCACCATAATAGACATTTTTTAGATACTGTGGTCAGTCTGCCCGAAGCAATATGCCACTAGTTCTTTAATTTAAGACAACCATCGTTACTCTTGCTAGGATTTACTTGATGTTGTTGATTAAATTTTTATTGTGACGAGGCATTGGCAACCTTACGAGATTCATAGTGATTCCTGGCAGTTCCTCACCAAAATACGCATTTCTTAGATACTGTGGAAAGTCTCTCCAAAGCGGTAATCCACTAGCTGTTTATCTTCAGAGAAACTGCCAGAGGTTTCTTGAAGTTGCTGATGTGAGTCTAATTATGACGAGGCATTGGCTACCTTAAGCGAGTCATAGCGACTCTTGCCAAATGCTCACCATAATAGACATTTTTTAGATACTGTGGCCAGTCTGCCCGAAGCAATCCGCCACTAGTTCCTTAATTTAAGACAACCATCGTTACTCTTGCTAGGAGTTACTTGATGTTGCTGATTAAATTTTAACTGTGACGAGGCATTGGCAACCTTACGAGGGTCATAGTGATTCCTGGCAGTTCCTCACGAAAATACGCATTTTTTAGTTACTGTGGAAAGTCTTTCCAAAGCGGTAATCCACTAGCTGTTTATCTTCAGAGAAACTGCCAGAGGTATCTTGAAGTTGCTGATTTGAGTCTAATTGTGACGAGGCATTGGCTACCTTAAGCGAGTCATAGTGACTCTTGCCAAATGCTCACCATAATAGACATTTTTTAGATACTGTGGTCAGTCTGCCCGAAGCGATACGCCACTAGTTGTTTAATTTAAGACAACCATCGTTACTCTTGCTAAGAGTTACTTGATGTTGGTGATTTAATTTTAATTGTGATGAGGCATTGGCAACCTTACGAGAGTCATAGTGATTCCTGGCAGTTCCTCACCAAAATACGCATTTTTTGGATACTGTGGAAAGTCTCTCCAAAGCGGTAATCCACTAGCTGTTTATCTTCAGAGAAACTGCCAGACGTTTCTTCAAGTTGCTGACGTGAGTCTAATTGTGACGAGGCATTGGCTACCTTAAGAGAGTCATAGTTACTCTTGCCAAATGCTCACCATAATAGACATTTTTAGTTACTGTGGCCAGTCTGCCCGAATCATTACGCAATTAGTTGTTTAATTTAAGACAACCATTGTTACTCTTGCTAGGAGTTACTTGATGTTGCTGATTTAATTTTAATTGTGATGAGGCATTGGCAACTTTACGAGAGTCATAGTGATTCCTGGCAGTTCCTCACGAAAATAAGCATTTTTTAGATCTGTGGAAAGTCTCTCCAAAGCGGTAATCCACTAGCTGTTTATCTTCAGAGAAACTGCCAGAGGTTTCTTTAAGTTGCTGACGTGAGTCTAATTGTGACAAGGCATTGGCTACCTTAAGCGAGTCATAGTGACTCTTGCCAAATGCTCACCATAATAGACATTTTTTAGATACTGTGGTCAGTCTGCCCGAAGCAATACGCCACTAGTTCTTTAATTTAAGACAACCATCGTTACACTTGCTAGGATTTACTTGACGTTGCTGATTAAATTTTAATTGTGACGAGGCATTGGCAACCTTACGAGATTCATAGTGATTCCTGGCAGTTCCTCACCAAAATACGCATTTCTTAGATACTGTGGAAAGTCTCTCCAAAGCGGTAATCCACTAGCTGTTTATCTTCAGAGAAACTGCCAGAGGTATCTTGAAGTTGCTGATTTGAGTCTAATTGTGACGAGGCATTGGCTACATTAAGCGAGTCATAGCGACTCTTGCCAAATGCTCACCATAATAGACATTTTTTAGATACTGTGGCCAGTCTGCCCGAAGCAATACGCCACTAGTTCTTTAATTTAAGACAACCATCGTTAATCTTGCTAGGAGTTACTTGATGTTGCTGATTAAATTTTAATTCTGACGAGGCATTGGCAACCTCACCAGAGTCATAGTGATTCCTGGCAGTTCCTCACCAAAATAAGCATTTTTTAGATACTGTGGAAAGTCTCTCCAAAGCGGTAATCCACTAGCTGTTTATCTTCAGAGAAACTGCCAGAGGTTTCTTCAAGTTGCTGACGTGAGTCTAATTGTGACGAGGCATTGGCTACCTTAAGAGAGTCATAGTGACTTTTGCCAAATGCTCAGCATAATAGACATTTTTTAGATACTGTGGCCAGTCTGCCCGAATCATTACGCAATTAGTTGTTTAATTTAAGACAACCATTGTTACTCTTGCTAGGAGTTACTTGATGTTGCTGATTTAATTTTAATTGTGATGAGGCATTGGCAACTTTACGAGAGTCATAGTGATTCCTGGCAGTTCCTCACGAAAATAAGCATTTTTTAGATCTGTGGAAAGTCTCTCCAAAGCGGTAATCCACTAGCTGTTTATCTTCAGAGAAACTGCCAGAGGTTTCTTTAAGTTGCTGACGTGAGTCTAATTGTGACGAGGCATTGGCTACCTTAAGCGAGTCATAGTGACTCTTGCCAAATGCTCACCATAATAGACATTTTTTAGATACTGTGGTCAGTCTGCCCGAAGCAATACGCCACTAGTTCTTTAATTTAAGACAACCATCGTTACACTTGCTAGGATTTACTTGACGTTGCTGATTAAATTTTAATTGTGACGAGGCATTGGCAACCTTACGAGATTCATAGTGATTCCTGGCAGTTCCTCACCAAAATACGCATTTCTTAGATACTGTGGAAAGTCTCTCCAAAGCGGTAATCCACTAGCTGTTTATCTTCAGAGAAACTGCCAGAGGTATCTTGAAGTTGCTGATTTGAGTCTAATTGTGACGAGGCATTGGCTACATTAAGCGAGTCATAGCGACTCTTGCCAAATGCTCACCATAATAGACATTTTTTAGATACTGTGGCCAGTCTGCCCGAAGCAATACGCCACTAGTTCTTTAATTTAAGACAACCATCGTTAATCTTGCTAGGAGTTACTTGATGTTGCTGATTAAATTTTAATTCTGACGAGGCATTGGCAACCTCACCAGAGTCATAGTGATTCCTGGCAGTTCCTCACCAAAATAAGCATTTTTTAGATACTGTGGAAAGTCTCTCCAAAGCGGTAATCCACTAGCTGTTTATCTTCAGAGAAACTGCCAGAGGTTTCTTCAAGTTGCTGACGTGAGTCTAATTGTGACGAGGCATTGGCTACCTTAAGAGAGTCATAGTGACTTTTGCCAAATGCTCAGCATTATAGACATTTTTTAGATACTGTGGCCAGTCTGCCCGAAGCGATACGCCACTAGTTGTTTAATTTAAGACAACCATCGTTACTCTTGCTAGGAGTTACTTGATGTTGGTGATTTAATTTTAATTGTGATGAGGCATTGGCAACCTTAAGAGAGTCATAGTGATTCCTGGCAGTTCCTCACGAAAATACGCATTTTTTAGATACTGTGGAAAGTCTCTCCAAAGCGGTAATCCACTAGCTGTTTATCTTCAGAGAAACTGCCAGAGGTTTCTTCAAGTTGCTGACGTGAGTCTAATTGTAACGAGGCATTGGCTACCTTAAGAGAGTCATAGTGACTTTTGCCAAATGCTCACGATAATGGACATTTTTTAGATACTGTGGCCAGTCTGCCCGAAGCAATCCGCCACTAGTTCCTTAATTTAAGACAACCATCGTTACTCTTGCTAGGAGTTACTTGATGTTGCTGATTAAATTTTAATTGTGACGAGGCATTGGCAACCTTACGAGGGTCATAGTGATTCCTGGCAGTTCCTCACGAAAATACGCATTTTTTAGTTACTGTGGAAAGTCTTTCCAAAGCGGTAATCCACTAGCTGTTTATCTTCAGAGAAACTGCCAGAGGTTTCTTGAAGTTGCTGATGTGAGTCTAATTATGACGAGGCATTGGCTACCTTAAGCGAGTCATAGCGACTCTTGCCAAATGCTCACCATAATAGACATTTTTTAGATACTGTGGCCAGTCTGCCCGAAGCAATCCGCCACTAGTTCCTTAATTTAAGACAACCATCGTTACTCTTGCTAGGAGTTACTTGATGTTGCTGATTAAATTTTAACTGTGACGAGGCATTGGCAACCTTACGAGGGTCATAGTGATTCCTGGCAGTTCCTCACGAAAATACGCATTTTTTAGTTACTGTGGAAAGTCTTTCCAAAGCGGTAATCCACTAGCTGGTTATCTTCAGAGAAACTGCCAGAGGTATCTTGAAGTTGCTGATTTGAGTCTAATTGTGACGAGGCATTGGCTACCTTAAGCGAGTCATAGTGACTCTTGCCAAATGCTCACCATAATAGACATTTTTTAGATACTGTGGTCAGTCTGCCCGAAGCGATACGCCACTAGTTGTTTAATTTAAGACAACCATCGTTACTCTTGCTAAGAGTTACTTGATGTTGGTGATTTAATTTTAATTGTGATGAGGCATTGGCAACCTTACGAGAGTCATAGTGATTCCTGGCAGTTCCTCACCAAAATACGCATTTTTTGGATACTGTGGAAAGTCTCTCCAAAGCGGTAATCCACTAGCTGTTTATCTTCAGAGAAACTGCCAGACGTTTCTTCAAGTTGCTGACGTGAGTCTAATTGTGACGAGGCATTGGCTACCTTAAGAGAGTCATAGTTACTCTTGCCAAATGCTCACCATAATAGACATTTTTAGTTACTGTGGCCAGTCTGCCCGAATCATTACGCAATTAGTTGTTTAATTTAAGACAACCATTGTTACTCTTGCTAGGAGTTACTTGATGTTGCTGATTTAATTTTAATTGTGATGAGGCATTGGCAACTTTACGAGAGTCATAGTGATTCCTGGCAGTTCCTCACGAAAATAAGCATTTTTTAGATCTGTGGAAAGTCTCTCCAAAGCGGTAATCCACTAGCTGTTTATCTTCAGAGAAACTGCCAGAGGTTTCTTTAAGTTGCTGACGTGAGTCTAATTGTGACAAGGCATTGGCTACCTTAAGCGAGTCATAGTGACTCTTGCCAAATGCTCACCATAATAGACATTTTTTAGATACTGTGGTCAGTCTGCCCGAAGCAATACGCCACTAGTTCTTTAATTTAAGACAACCATCGTTACACTTGCTAGGATTTACTTGACGTTGCTGATTAAATTTTAATTGTGACGAGGCATTGGCAACCTTACGAGATTCATAGTGATTCCTGGCAGTTCCTCACCAAAATACGCATTTCTTAGATACTGTGGAAAGTCTCTCCAAAGCGGTAATCCACTAGCTGTTTATCTTCAGAGAAACTGCCAGAGGTATCTTGAAGTTGCTGATTTGAGTCTAATTGTGACGAGGCATTGGCTACATTAAGCGAGTCATAGCGACTCTTGCCAAATGCTCACCATAATAGACATTTTTTAGATACTGTGGCCAGTCTGCCCGAAGCAATACGCCACTAGTTCTTTAATTTAAGACAACCATCGTTAATCTTGCTAGGAGTTACTTGATGTTGCTGATTAAATTTTAATTCTGACGAGGCATTGGCAACCTCACCAGAGTCATAGTGATTCCTGGCAGTTCCTCACCAAAATAAGCATTTTTTAGATACTGTGGAAAGTCTCTCCAAAGCGGTAATCCACTAGCTGTTTATCTTCAGAGAAACTGCCAGAGGTTTCTTCAAGTTGCTGACGTGAGTCTAATTGTGACGAGGCATTGGCTACCTTAAGAGAGTCATAGTGACTTTTGCCAAATGCTCAGCATAATAGACATTTTTTAGATACTGTGGCCAGTCTGCCCGAATCATTACGCAATTAGTTGTTTAATTTAAGACAACCATTGTTACTCTTGCTAGGAGTTACTTGATGTTGCTGATTTAATTTTAATTGTGATGAGGCATTGGCAACTTTACGAGAGTCATAGTGATTCCTGGCAGTTCCTCACGAAAATAAGCATTTTTTAGATCTGTGGAAAGTCTCTCCAAAGCGGTAATCCACTAGCTGTTTATCTTCAGAGAAACTGCCAGAGGTTTCTTTAAGTTGCTGACGTGAGTCTAATTGTGACGAGGCATTGGCTACCTTAAGCGAGTCATAGTGACTCTTGCCAAATGCTCACCATAATAGACATTTTTTAGATACTGTGGTCAGTCTGCCCGAAGCAATACGCCACTAGTTCTTTAATTTAAGACAACCATCGTTACACTTGCTAGGATTTACTTGACGTTGCTGATTAAATTTTAATTGTGACGAGGCATTGGCAACCTTACGAGATTCATAGTGATTCCTGGCAGTTCCTCACCAAAATACGCATTTCTTAGATACTGTGGAAAGTCTCTCCAAAGCGGTAATCCACTAGCTGTTTATCTTCAGAGAAACTGCCAGAGGTATCTTGAAGTTGCTGATTTGAGTCTAATTGTGACGAGGCATTGGCTACATTAAGCGAGTCATAGCGACTCTTGCCAAATGCTCACCATAATAGACATTTTTTAGATACTGTGGCCAGTCTGCCCGAAGCAATACGCCACTAGTTCTTTAATTTAAGACAACCATCGTTAATCTTGCTAGGAGTTACTTGATGTTGCTGATTAAATTTTAATTCTGACGAGGCATTGGCAACCTCACCAGAGTCATAGTGATTCCTGGCAGTTCCTCACCAAAATAAGCATTTTTTAGATACTGTGGAAAGTCTCTCCAAAGCGGTAATCCACTAGCTGTTTATCTTCAGAGAAACTGCCAGAGGTTTCTTCAAGTTGCTGACGTGAGTCTAATTGTGACGAGGCATTGGCTACCTTAAGAGAGTCATAGTGACTTTTGCCAAATGCTCAGCATTATAGACATTTTTTAGATACTGTGGCCAGTCTGCCCGAAGCGATACGCCACTAGTTGTTTAATTTAAGACAACCATCGTTACTCTTGCTAGGAGTTACTTGATGTTGGTGATTTAATTTTAATTGTGATGAGGCATTGGCAACCTTAAGAGAGTCATAGTGATTCCTGGCAGTTCCTCACGAAAATACGCATTTTTTAGATACTGTGGAAAGTCTCTCCAAAGCGGTAATCCACTAGCTGTTTATCTTCAGAGAAACTGCCAGAGGTTTCTTCAAGTTGCTGACGTGAGTCTAATTGTAACGAGGCATTGGCTACCTTAAGAGAGTCATAGTGACTTTTGCCAAATGCTCACGATAATGGACATTTTTTAGATACTGTGGCCAGTCTGCCCGAAGCAATCCGCCACTAGTTCCTTAATTTAAGACAACCATCGTTACTCTTGCTAGGAGTTACTTGATGTTGCTGATTAAATTTTAATTGTGACGAGGCATTGGCAACCTTACGAGGGTCATAGTGATTCCTGGCAGTTCCTCACGAAAATACGCATTTTTTAGTTACTGTGGAAAGTCTTTCCAAAGCGGTAATCCACTAGCTGTTTATCTTCAGAGAAACTGCCAGAGGTTTCTTGAAGTTGCTGATGTGAGTCTAATTATGACGAGGCATTGGCTACCTTAAGCGAGTCATAGCGACTCTTGCCAAATGCTCACCATAATAGACATTTTTTAGATACTGTGGCCAGTCTGCCCGAAGCAATCCGCCACTAGTTCCTTAATTTAAGACAACCATCGTTACTCTTGCTAGGAGTTACTTGATGTTGCTGATTAAATTTTAATTGTGACGAGGCATTGGCAACCTTACGAGGGTCATAGTGATTCCTGGCAGTTCCTCACGAAAATACGCATTTTTTAGTTACTGTGGAAAGTCTTTCCAAAGCGGTAATCCACTAGCTGTTTATCTTCAGAGAAACTGCCAGAGGTATCTTGAAGTTGCTGATTTGAGTCTAATTGTGACGAGGCATTGGCTACCTTAAGCGAGTCATAGTGACTCTTGCCAAATGCTCACCATAATAGACATTTTTTAGATACTGTGGTCAGTCTGCCCGAAGCGATACGCCACTAGTTGTTTAATTTAAGACAACCATCGTTACTCTTAATAGGAGTTACTTGATGTTGGTGATTTAATTTTAATTGTGATGAGGCATTGGCAACCTTACGAGAGTCATAGTGATTCCTGGCAGTTCCTCACCAAAATACGCATTTTTTGGATACTGTGGAAAGTCTCTCCAAAGCGGTAATCCACTAGCTGTTTATCTTCAGAGAAACTGCCAGACGTTTCTTCAAGTTGCTGACGTGAGTCTAATTGTGACGAGGCATTGGCTACCTTAAGAGAGTCATAGTTACTCTTGCCAAATGCTCACCATAATAGACATTTTTAGTTACTGTGGCCAGTCTGCCCGAATCATTACGCAATTAGTTGTTTAATTTAAGACAACCATTGTTACTCTTGCTAGGAGTTACTTGATGTTGCTGATTTAATTTTAATTGTGATGAGGCATTGGCAACTTTACGAGAGTCATAGTGATTCCTGGCAGTTCCTCACGAAAATAAGCATTTTTTAGATCTGTGGAAAGTCTCTCCAAAGCGGTAATCCACTAGCTGTTTATCTTCAGAGAAACTGCCAGAGGTTTCTTTAAGTTGCTGACGTGAGTCTAATTGTGACGAGGCATTGGCTACCTTAAGCGAGTCATAGTGACTCTTGCCAAATGCTCACCATAATAGACATTTTTTAGATACTGTGGTCAGTCTGCCCGAAGCAATACGCCACTAGTTCTTTAATTTAAGACAACCATCGTTACACTTGCTAGGATTTACTTGACGTTGCTGATTAAATTTTAATTGTGACGAAGCATTGGCAACCTTACGAGATTCATAGTGATTCCTGGCAGTTCCTCACCAAAATACGCATTTCTTAGATACTGTGGAAAGTCTCTCCAAAGCGGTAATCCACTAGCTGTTTATCTTCAGAGAAACTGCCAGAGGTATCTTGAAGTTGCTGATTTGAGTCTAATTGTGACGAGGCATTGGCTACATTAAGCGAGTCATAGCGACTCTTGCCAAATGCTCACCATAATAGACATTTTTTAGATACTGTGGCCAGTCTGCCCGAAGCAATACGCCACTAGTTCTTTAATTTAAGACAACCATCGTTAATCTTGCTAGGAGTTACTTGATGTTGCTGATTAAATTTTAATTCTGACGAGGCATTGGCAACCTCACCAGAGTCATAGTGATTCCTGGCAGTTCCTCACCAAAATAAGCATTTTTTAGATACTGTGGAAAGTCTCTCCAAAGCGGTAATCCACTAGCTGTTTATCTTCAGAGAAACTGCCAGAGGTTTCTTCAAGTTGCTGACGTGAGTCTAATTGTGACGAGGCATTGGCTACCTTAAGAGAGTCATAGTGACTTTTGCCAAATGCTCAGCATAATAGACATTTTTTAGATACTGTGGCCAGTCTGCCCGAAGCGATACGCCACTAGTTGTTTAATTTAAGACAACCATCGTTACTCTTGCTAGGAGTTACTTGATGTTGGTGATTTAATTTTAATTGTGATGAGGCATTGGCAACCTTACGAGAGTCATAGTGATTCCTGGCAGTTCCTCACCAAAATACGCATTATTTGGATACTGTGGAAAGTCTCTCGAAGCGGTAATCCACTAGCTGTTTATCTTCAGAGAAACTGCCAGAGGTTTCTTCAAGTTGCTGACGTGAGTCTAATTGTGACGAGGCATTGGCTACCTTAAGAGAGTCATAGTTACTCTTGCCAAATGCTCACCATAATAGACATTTTTAGTTACTGTGGCCAGTCTGCCCGAATCATTACGCAATTAGTTGTTTAATTTAAGATAACCATTGTTACTCTTGCTAGGAGTTACTTGATGTTGCTGATTTAATTTTAATTGTGATGAGGCATTGGCAACTTTACGAGAGTCATAGTGATTCCTGGCAGTTCCTCACGAAAATAAGCATTTTTTAGATCTGTGGAAAGTCTCTCCAAAGCGGTAATCCACCAGCTGTTTATCTTCAGAGAAACTGCCAGAGGTTTCTTTAAGTTGCTGACGTGAGTCTAATTGTGACGAGGCATTGGCTACCTTAAGCGAGTCATAGTGACTCTTGCCTAATGCTCACCATAATAGACATTTTTTAGATACTGTGGTCAGTCTGCCCGAAGCAATACGCCACTAGTTGTTTAATTTAAGACAACCATCGTTACTCTTGCTAGGATTTACTTGACGTTGCTGATTAAATTTTAATTGTGACGATGCATTGGCAACCATACGAGATTCATAGTGATTCCTGGCAGTACCTCACCAAAATACGCATTTCTTAGATACTGTGGAAAGTCTCTCCAAAGCGGTAATCCACTAGCTGTTTATCTTCAGAGAAACTGCCAGAGGTTTCTTGAAGTTGCTGATGTGAGTCTAATTATGACGAGGCATTGGCTACCTTAAGCGAGTCATAGCGACTCGTGCCAAATGCTCACCATAATAGACATTTTTTAGATACTGTGGCCAGTCTGCCCGAAGCAATCCGCCACTAGTTCCTTAATTTAAGACAACCATCGTTACTCTTGCTAGGAGTTACTTGATGTTGCTGATTAAATTTTAATTGTGACGAGGCATTGGCAACCTTACGAGGGTCATAGTGATTCCTGGCAGTTCCTCACGAAAATACGCATTTTTTAGTTACTGTGGAAAGTCTTTCCAAAGCGGTAATCCACTAGCTGTTTATCTTCAGAGAAACTGCCAGAGGTATCTTGAAGTTGCTGATTTGAGTCTAATTGTGACGAGGCATTGGCTACCTTAAGCGAGTCATAGTGACTCTTGCCAAATGCTCACCATAATAGACATTTTTTAGATACTGTGGTCAGTCTGCCCGAAGCAATCCGCCACTAGTTCTTTAATTTAAGACAACCATCGTTACTCTTGCTAGGATTTACTTGATGTTGCTGATTAAATTTTTATTGTGACGAGGCATTGGCAACCTTACGAGAGTCATAGTGATTCCTGGCAGTTCCTCACCAAAATACGCATTTTTTGGATACTGTGGAAAGTCTCTCGAAAGCGGTAATCCACTAGCTGTTTATCTTCAGAGAAACTGCCAGAGGTTTCTTCAAGTTGCTGACGTGAGTCTAATTGTGACGAGGCATTGGCTACCTTAAGAGGGTCATAGTTACTCTTGCCAAATGCTCACCATAATAGACATTTTTAGTTACTGTGGCCAGTCTGGCCGAATCATTACGCAATTAGTTGTTTAATTTAAGACAACCATTGTTACTCTTGCTAGGAGTTACTTGATGTTGCTGATTTAATTTTAATTGTGATGAGGCATTGGCAACTTTACGAGAGTCATAGTGATTCCTGGCAGTTCCTCACGAAAATAAGCATTTTTTAGATCTGTGGAAAGTCTCTCCAAAGCGGTAATCCACCAGCTGTTTATCTTCAGAGAAACTGCCAGAGGTTTCTTTAAGTTGCTGACGTGAGTCTAATTGTGACGAGGCATTGGCTACCTTAAGCGAGTCATAGTGACTCTTGCCTAATGCTCACCATAATAGATATTTTTTAGATACTGTGGTCAGTCTGCCCGAAGCAATACGCCACTAGTTCTTTAATTTAAGACAACCATCGTTACTCTTGCTAGGATTTACTTGACGTTGCTGATTAAATTTTAATTGTGACGATGCATTGGCAACCATACGAGATTCATAGTGATTCCTGGCAGTTCCTCACCAAAATACGCATTTCTTAGATACTGTGGAAAGTCTCTCCAAAGCGGTAATCCACTAGCTGTTTATCTTCAGAGAAACTGCCAGAGGTTTCTTGAAGTTGCTGATGTGAGTCTAATTATGACGAGGCATTGGCTACCTTAAGCGAGTCATAGCGACTCTTGCCAAATGCTCACCATAATAGACATTTTTTAGATACTGTGGCCAGTCTGCCCGAAGCAATCCGCCACTAGTTCCTTAATTTAAGACAACCATCGTTACTCTTGCTAGGAGTTACTTGATGTTGCTGATTAAATTTTAATTGTGACGAGGCATTGGCAACCTTACGAGGGTCATAGTGATTCCTGGCAGTTCCTCACGAAAATAAGCATTTTTTAGTTACTGTGGAAAGTCTTTCCAAAGCGGTAATCCACTAGCTGTTTATCTTCAGAGAAACTGCCAGAGGTATCTTGAAGTTGCTGATTTGAGTCTAATTGTGACGAGGCATTGGCTACCTTAAGCGAGTCATAGTGACTCTTGCCAAATGCTCACCATAATAGACATTTTTTAGATACTGTGGTCAGTCTGCCCGAAGCAATATGCCACTAGTTCTTTAATTTAAGACAACCATCGTTACTCTTGCTAGGATTTACTTGATGTTGCTGATTAAATTTTAATTGTGACGAGGCATTGGCAACCTTACGAGATTCATAGTGATTCCTGGCAGTTCCTCACCAAAATACGCATTTCTTAGATACTGTGGAAAGTCTCTCCAAAGCGGTAATCCACTAGCTGTTTATCTTCAGAGAAACTGCCAGAGGTTTCTTGAAGTTGCTGATGTGAGTCTAATTATGACGAGGCATTGGCTACCTTAAGCGAGTCATAGCGACTCTTGCCAAATGCTCACCATAATAGACATTTTTTAGATACTGTGGCCAGTCTGCCCGAAGCAATCCGCCACTAGTTCCTTAATTTAAGACAACCATCGTTACTCTTGCTAGGAGTTACTTGATGTTGCTGATTAAATTTTAATTGTGACGAGGCATTGGCAACCTTACGAGGGTCATAGTGATTCCTGGCAGTTCCTCACGAAAATACGCATTTTTTAGTTACTGTGGAAAGTCTTTCCAAAGCGGTAATCCACTAGCTGTTTATCTTCAGAGAAACTGCCAGAGGTATCTTGAAGTTGCTGATTTGAGTCTAATTGTGACGAGGCATTGGCTACCTTAAGCGAGTCATAGTGACTCTTGCCAGATGCTCACCATAATAGACATTTTTTAGATACTGTGGCCAGTCTGCCCGAAGCAATCCGCCACTAGTTCCTTAATTTAAGACAACCATCGTTACTCTTGCTAGGAGTTACTTGATGTTGCTGATTAAATTTTAATTGTGACGAGGCATTGGCAACCTTACGAGGGTCATAGTGATTCCTGGCAGTTCCTCACGAAAATACGCATTTTTTAGTTACTGTGGAAAGTCTTTCCAAAGCGGTAATCCACTAGCTGTTTATCTTCAGAGAAACTGCCAGAGGTATCTTGAAGTTGCTGATTTGAGTCTAATTGTGACGAGGCATTGGCTACCTTAAGCGAGTCATAGTGACTCTTGCCAAATGCTCACCATAATAGACATTTTTTAGATAGTGTGGTCAGTCTGCCCGAAGCAATATGCCACTAGTTCTTTAATTTAAGACAACCATCGTTACTCTTGCTAGGATTTACTTGATGTTGCTGATTAAATTTTTATTGTGACGAGGCATTGGCAACCTTACGAGAGTCATAGTGATTCCTGGCAGTTCCTCACCAAAATACGCATTTTTTGGATACTGTGGAAAGTCTCTCGAAAGCGGTAATCCACTAGCTGTTTATCTTCAGAGAAACTGCCAGAGGTTTCTTCAAGTTGCTGACGTGAGTCTAATTGTGACGAGGCATTGGCTACCTTAAGAGGGTCATAGTTACTCTTGTTAAATGCTCACCATAATAGACATTTTTAGTTACTGTGGCCAGTCTGGCCGAATCATTACGCAATTAGTTGTTTAATTTAAGACAACCATTGTTACTCTTGCTAGGAGTTACTTGATGTTGCTGATTTAATTTTAATTGTGATGAGGCATTGGCAACTTTACGAGAGTCATAGTGATTCCTGGCAGTTCCTCACGAAAATAAGCATTTTTTAGATCTGTGGAAAGTCTCTCCAAAGCGGTAATCCACCAGCTGTTTATCTTCAGAGAAACTGCCAGAGGTTTCTTTAAGTTGCTGACGTGAGTCTAATTGTGACGAGGCATTGGCTACCTTAAGCGAGTCATAGTGACTCTTGCCTAATGCTACCATAATAGACATTTTTTAGATACTGTGGTCAGTCTGCCCGAAGCAATACGCCACTAGTTCTTTAATTTAAGACAACCATCGTTACTCTTGCTAGGATTTACTTGACATTGCTGATTAAATTTTAATTGTGACGATGCATTGGCAACCATACGAGATTCATAGTGATTCCTGGCAGTTCCTCACCAAAATACGCATTTCTTAGATACTGTGGAAAGTCTCTCCAAAGCGGTAATCCACTAGCTGTTTATCTTCAGAGAAACTGCCAGAGGTTTCTTGAAGTTGCTGATGTGAGTCTAATTATGACGAGGCATTGGCTACCTTAAGCGAGTCATAGCGACTCTTGCCAAATGCTCACCATAATAGACATTTTTTAGATACTGTGGCCAGTCTGCCCGAAGCAATCCGCCACTAGTTCCTTAATTTAAGACAACCATCGTTACTCTTGCTAGGAGTTACTTGATGTTGCTGATTAAATTTTAATTGTGACGAGGCATTGGCAACCTTACGAGGGTCATAGTGATTCCTGGCAGTTCCTCACGAAAATACGCATTTTTTAGTTACTGTGGAAAGTCTTTCCAAAGCGGTAATCCACTAGCTGTTTATCTTCAGAGAAACTGCCAGAGGTATCTTGAAGTTGCTGATTTGAGTCTAATTGTGACGAGGCATTGGCTACCTTAAGCGAGTCATAGTGACTCTTGCCAAATGCTCACCATAATAGACATTTTTTAGATACTGTGGTCAGTCTGCCCGAAGCAATATGCCACTAGTTCTTTAATTTAAGACAACCATCGTTACTCTTGCTAGGATTTACTTGATGTTGCTGATTAAATTTTTATTGTGACGAGGCATTGGCAACCTTACGAGATTCATAGTGATTCCTGGCAGTTCCTCACCAAAATACGCATTTCTTAGATACTGTGGAAAGTCTCTCCAAAGCGGTAATCCACTAGCTGTTTATCTTCAGAGAAACTGCCAGAGGTTTCTTGAAGTTGCTGATGTGAGTCTAATTATGACGAGGCATTGGCTACCTTAAGCGAGTCATAGCGACTCTTGCCAAATGCTCACCATAATAGACATTTTTTAGATACTGTGGCCAGTCTGCCCGAAGCAATCCGCCACTAGTTCCTTAATTTAAGACAACCATCGTTACTCTTGCTAGGAGTTACTTGATGTTGCTGATTAAATTTTAATTGTGACGAGGCATTGGCAACCTTACGAGGGTCATAGTGATTCCTGGCAGTTCCTCACGAAAATACGCATTTTTTAGTTACTGTGGAAAGTCTTTCCAAAGCGGTAATCCACTAGCTGTTTATCTTCAGAGAAACTGCCAGAGGTATCTTGAAGTTGCTGATTTGAGTCTAATTGTGACGAGGCATTGGCTACCTTAAGCGAGTCATAGTGACTCTTGCCAAATGCTCACCATAATAGACATTTTTTAGATACTGTGGTCAGTCTGCCCGAAGCAATATGCCACTAGTTCTTTAATTTAAGACAACCATCGTTACTCTTGCTAGGATTTACTTGATGTTGCTGATTAAATTTTAATTGTGACGAGGCATTGGCAACCTTACGAGATTCATAGTGATTCCTGGCAGTTCCTCACCAAAATACGCATTTCTTAGATACTGTGGAAAGTCTCTCCAAAGCGGTAATCCACTAGCTGTTTATCTTCAGAGAAACTGCCAGAGGTTTCTTGAAGTTGCTGATGTGAGTCTAATTATGACGAGGCATTGGCTACCTTAAGCGAGTCATAGCGACTCTTGCCAAATGCTCACCATAATAGACATTTTTTAGATACTGTGGCCAGTCTGCCCGAAGCAATCCGCCACTAGTTCCTTAATTTAAGACAACCATCGTTACTCTTGCTAGGAGTTACTTGATGTTGCTGATTAAATTTTAATTGTGACGAGGCATTGGCAACCTTACGAGGGTCATAGTGATTCCTGGCAGTTCCTCACGAAAATACGCATTTTTTAGTTACTGTGGAAAGTCTTTCCAAAGCGGTAATCCACTAGCTGTTTATCTTCAGAGAAACTGCCAGAGGTATCTTGAAGTTGCTGATTTGAGTCTAATTGTGACGAGGCATTGGCTACCTTAAGCGAGTCATAGTGACTCTTGCCAGATGCTCACCATAATAGACATTTTTTAGATACTGTGGCCAGTCTGCCCGAAGCAATCCGCCACTAGTTCCTTAATTTAAGACAACCATCGTTACTCTTGCTAGGAGTTACTTGATGTTGCTGATTAAATTTTAATTGTGACGAGGCATTGGCAACCTTACGAGGGTCATAGTGATTCCTGGCAGTTCCTCACGAAAATACGCATTTTTTAGTTACTGTGGAAAGCCTTTCCAAAGCGGTAATCCACTAGCTGTTTATCTTCAGAGAAACTGCCAGAGGTATCTTGAAGTTGCTGATTTGAGTCTAATTGTGACGAGGCATTGACTACCTTAAGCGAGTCATAGTGACTCTTGCCAAATGCTCACCATAATAGACATTTTTTAGATAGTGTGGTCAGTCTGCCCGAAGCAATATGCCACTAGTTCTTTAATTTAAGACAACCATCGTTACTCTTGCTAGGATTTACTTGATGTTGCTGATTAAATTTTTATTGTGACGAGGCATTGGCAACCTTACGAGAGTCATAGTGATTCCTGGCAGTTCCTCACCAAAATACGCATTTTTTGGATACTGTGGAAAGTCTCTCGAAAGCGGTAATCCACTAGCTGTTTATCTTCAGAGAAACTGCCAGAGGTTTCTTCAAGTTGCTGACGTGAGTCTAATTGTGACGAGGCATTGGCTACCTTAAGAGGGTCATAGTTACTCTTGTTAAATGCTCACCATAATAGACATTTTTAGTTACTGTGGCCAGTCTGGCCGAATCATTACGCAATTAGTTGTTTAATTTAAGACAACCATTGTTACTCTTGCTAGGAGTTACTTGATGTTGCTGATTTAATTTTAATTGTGATGAGGCATTGGCAACTTTACGAGAGTCATAGTGATTCCTGGCAGTTCCTCACGAAAATAAGCATTTTTTAGATCTGTGGAAAGTCTCTCCAAAGCGGTAATCCACCAGCTGTTTATCTTCAGAGAAACTGCCAGAGGTTTCTTTAAGTTGCTGACGTGAGTCTAATTGTGACGAGGCATTGGCTACCTTAAGCGAGTCATAGTGACTCTTGCCTAATGCTACCATAATAGACATTTTTTAGATACTGTGGTCAGTCTGCCCGAAGCAATACGCCACTAGTTCTTTAATTTAAGACAACCATCGTTACTCTTGCTAGGATTTACTTGACGTTGCTGATTAAATTTTAATTGTGACGATGCATTGGCAACCATACGAGATTCATAGTGATTCCTGGCAGTTCCTCACCAAAATACGCATTTCTTAGATACTGTGGAAAGTCTCTCCAAAGCGGTAATCCACTAGCTGTTTATCTTCAGAGAAACTGCCAGAGGTTTCTTGAAGTTGCTGATGTGAGTCTAATTATGACGAGGCATTGGCTACCTTAAGCGAGTCATAGCGACTCTTGCCAAATGCTCACCATAATAGACATTTTTTAGATACTGTGGCCAGTCTGCCCGAAGCAATCCGCCACTAGTTCCTTAATTTAAGACAACCATCGTTACTCTTGCTAGGAGTTACTTGATGTTGCTGATTAAATTTTAATTGTGACGAGGCATTGGCAACCTTACGAGGGTCATAGTGATTCCTGGCAGTTCCTCACGAAAATACGCATTTTTTAGTTACTGTGGAAAGTCTTTCCAAAGCGGTAATCCACTAGCTGTTTATCTTCAGAGAAACTGCCAGAGGTATCTTGAAGTTGCTGATTTGAGTCTAATTGTGACGAGGCATTGGCTACCTTAAGCGAGTCATAGTGACTCTTGCCAAATGCTCACCATAATAGACATTTTTTAGATACTGTGGTCAGTCTGCCCGAAGCAATATGCCACTAGTTCTTTAATTTAAGACAACCATCGTTACTCTTGCTAGGATTTACTTGATGTTGCTGATTAAATTTTTATTGTGACGAGGCATTGGCAACCTTACGAGATTCATAGTGATTCCTGGCAGTTCCTCACCAAAATACGCATTTCTTAGATACTGTGGAAAGTCTCTCCAAAGCGGTAATCCACTAGCTGTTTATCTTCAGAGAAACTGCCAGAGGTTTCTTGAAGTTGCTGATGTGAGTCTAATTATGACGAGGCATTGGCTACCTTAAGCGAGTCATAGCGACTCTTGCCAAATGCTCACCATAATAGACATTTTTTAGATACTGTGGCCAGTCTGCCCGAAGCAATCCGCCACTAGTTCCTTAATTTAAGACAACCATCGTTACTCTTGCTAGGAGTTACTTGATGTTGGTGATTTAATTTTAATTGTGATGAGGCATTGGCAACCTTACGAGAGTCATAGTGATTCCTGGCAGTTCCTCACCAAAATACGCATTTTTTGGATACTGTGGAAAGTCTCTCCAAAGCGGTAATCCACTAGCTGTTTATCTTCAGAGAAACTGCCAGACGTTTCTTCAAGTTGCTGACGTGAGTCTAATTGTGACGAGGCATTGGCTACCTTAAGAGAGTCATAGTTACTCTTGCCAAATGCTCACCATAATAGACATTTTTAGTTACTGTGGCCAGTCTGCCCGAATCATTACGCAATTAGTTGTTTAATTTAAGACAACCATTGTTACTCTTGCTAGGAGTTACTTGATGTTGCTGATTTAATTTTAATTGTGATGAGGCAATGGCAACTTTACGAGAGTCATAGTGATTCCTGGCAGTTCCTCACGAAAATAAGCATTTTTTAGATCTGTGGAAAGTCTCTCCAAAGCGGTAATCCACTAGCTGTTTATCTTCAGAGAAACTGCCAGAGGTTTCTTTAAGTTGCTGATTTGAGTCTAATTGTGACGAGGCATTGGCTACCTTAAGCGAGTCATAGTGACTCTTGCCAAATGCTCACCATAATAGACATTTTTTAGATACTGTGGTCAGTCTGCCCGAAGCAATACGCCACTAGTTCTTTAATTTAAGACAACCATCGTTACACTTGCTAGGATTTACTTGACGTTGCTGATTAAATTTTAATTGTGACGAGGCATTGGCAACCTTACGAGATTCATAGTGATTCCTGGCAGTTCCTCACCAAAATACGCATTTCTTAGATACTGTGGAAAATTCTCTCCAAAGCGGTAATCCACTAGCTGTTTATCTTCAGAGAAACTGCCAGAGGTATCTTGAAGTTGCTGATTTGAGTCTAATTGTGACGAGGCATTGGCTACATTAAGCGAGTCATAGCGACTCTTGCCAAATGCTCACCATAATAGACATTTTTTAGATACTGTGGTCAGTCTGCCCGAAGCGATACGCCACTAGTTGTTTAATTTAAGATAACCATCGTTACTCTTGCTAGGAGTTACTTGATGTTGGTGATTTAATTTTAATTGTGATGAGGCATTGGCAACCTTACGAGAGTCATAGTGATTCCTGGCAGTTCCTCACCAAAATACGCATTTTTTGGATACTGTGGAAAGTCTCTCCAAAGCGGTAATCCACTAGCTGTTTATCTTCAGAGAAACTGCCAGACGTTTCTTCAAGTTGCTGACGTGAGTCTAATTGTGACGAGGCATTGGCTACCTTAAGAGAGTCATAGTTACTCTTGCCAAATGCTCACCATAATAGACATTTTTAGTTACTGTGGCCAGTCTGCCCGAATCATTACGCAATTAGTTGTTTAATTTAAGACAACCATTGTTACTCTTGCTAGGAGTTACTTGATGTTGCTGATTTAATTTTAATTGTGATGAGGCAATGGCAACTTTACGAGAGTCATAGTGATTCCTGGCAGTTCCTCACGAAAATAAGCATTTTTTAGATCTGTGGAAAGTCTCTCCAAAGCGGTAATCCACTAGCTGTTTATCTTCAGAGAAACTGCCAGAGGTTTCTTTAAGTTGCTGACGTGAGTCTAATTGTGACGAGGCATTGGCTACCTTAAGCGAGTCATAGTGACTCTTGCCAAATGCTCACCATAATAGACATTTTTTAGATACTGTGGTCAGTCTGCCCGAAGCAATACGCCACTAGTTCTTTAATTTAAGACAACCATCGTTACACTTGCTAGGATTTACTTGACGTTGCTGATTAAATTTTAATTGTGACGAGGCATTGGCAACCTTACGAGATTCATAGTGATTCCTGGCAGTTCCTCACCAAAATACGCATTTCTTAGATACTGTGGAAAGTCTCTCCAAAGCGGTAATCCACTAGCTGTTTATCTTCAGAGAAACTGCCAGAGGTATCTTGAAGTTGCTGATTTGAGTCTAATTGTGACGAGGCATTGGCTACATTAAGCGAGTCATAGCGACTCTTGCCAAATGCTCACCATAATAGACATTTTTTAGATACTGTGGCCAGTCTGCCCGAAGCAATACGCCACTAGTTCTTTAATTTAAGACAACCATCGTTAATCTTGCTAGGAGTTACTTGATGTTGCTGATTAAATTTTAATTCTGACGAGGCATTGGCAACCTCACCAGAGTCATAGTGATTCCTGGCAGTTCCTCACCAAAATAAGCATTTTTTAGATACTGTGGAAAGTCACTCCAAAGCGGTAATCCACTAGCTGTTTATCTTCAGAGAAACTGCCAGAGGTTTCTTCAAGTTGCTGACGTGAGTCTAATTGTGACGAGGCATTGGCTACCTTAAGAGAGTCATAGTGACTTTTGCCAAATGCTCAGCATAATAGACATTTTTTAGATACTGTGGCCAGTCTGCCCGAAGCGATACGCCACTAGTTGTTTAATTTAAGACAACCATCGTTACTCTTGCTAGGAGTTACTTGATGTTGGTGATTTAATTTTAATTGTGATGAGGCATTGGCAACCTTACGAGAGTCATAGTGATTCCTGGCAGTTCCTCACGAAAATACGCATTTTTTAGATACTGTGGAAAGTCTCTCCAAAGCGGTAATCCACTAGCTGTTTATCTTCAGAGAAACTGCCAGAGGTTTCTTCAAGTTGCTGACGTGAGTCTAATTGTAACGAGGCATTGGCTACCTTAAGAGAGTCATAGTGACTTTTGCCAAATGCTCACGATAATGGACATTTTTTAGATACTGTGGCCAGTCTGCCCGAAGCGATACGCCACTAGTTGTTTAATTTAAGACAACCATCGTTACTCTTGCTAGGAGTTACTTGATGTTGGTGATTTAATTTTAATTGTGATGAGGCATTGGCAACCTTACGAGAGTCATAGTGATTCCTGGCAGTTCCTCACCAAAATACGCATTATTTGGATACTGTGGAAAGTCTCTCGAAAGCGGTAATCCACTAGCTGTTTATCTTCAGAGAAACTGCCAGAGGTTTCTTCAAGTTGCTGACGTGAGTCTAATTGTGACGAGGCATTGGCTACCTTAAGAGAGTCATAGTTACTCTTGCCAAATGCTCACCATAATAGACATTTTTAGTTACTGTGGCCAGTCTGCCCGAAACATTACGCAATTAGTTGTTTAATTTAAGATAACCATTGTTACTCTTGCTAGGAGTTACTTGATGTTGCTGATTTAATTTTAATTGTGATGAGGCATTGGCAACTTTACGAGAGTCATAGTGATTCCTGGCAGTTCCTCACGAAAATAAGCATTTTTTAGATCTGTGGAAAGTCTCTCCAAAGCGGTAATCCACCAGCTGTTTATCTTCAGAGAAACTGCCAGAGGTTTCTTTAAGTTGCTGACGTGAGTCTAATTGTGACGAGGCATTGGCTACCTTAAGCGAGTCATAGTGACTCTTGCCTAATGCTCACCATAATAGACATTTTTTAGATACTGTGGTCAGTCTGCCCGAAGCAATACGCCACTAGTTCTTTAATTTAAGACAACCATCGTTAATCTTGCTAGGAGTTACTTGATGTTGCTGATTAAATTTTAATTCTGACGAGGCATTGGCAACCTCACCAGAGTCATAGTGGTTCCTGGCAGTTCCTCACCAAAATAAGCATTTTTTAGATACTGTGGAAAGTCTCTCCAAAGCGGTAATCCACTAGCTGTTTATCTTCAGAGAAACTGCCAGAGGTTTCTTCAAGTTGCTGACGTGAGTCTAATTGTGACGAGGCATTGGCTACCTTAAGAGAGTCATAGTGACTTTTGCCAAATGCTCAGCATAATAGACATTTTTTAGATACTGTGGCCAGTCTGCCCGAAGCGATACGCCACTAGTTGTTTAATTTAAGACAACCATCGTTACTCTTGCTAGGAGTTACTTGATGTTGGTGATTTAATTTTAATTGTGATGAGGCATTGGCAACCTTACGAGAGTCATAGTGATTCCTGGCAGTTCCTCACGAAAATACGCATTTTTTAGATACTGTGGAAAGTCTCTCCAAAGCGGTAATCCACTAGCTGTTTATCTTCAGAGAAACTGCCAGAGGTTTCTTCAAGTTGCTGACGTGAGTCTAATTGTAACGAGGCATTGGCTACCTTAAGAGAGTCATAGTGACTTTTGCCAAATGCTCACGATAATGGATATTTTTTAGATACTGTGGCCAGTCTGCCCGAAGCGATACGCCACTAGTTGTTTAATTTAAGACAACCATCGTTACTCTTGCTAGGAGTTACTTGATGTTGGTGATTTAATTTTAATTGTGATGAGGCATTGGCAACCTTACGAGAGTCATAGTGATTCCTGGCAGTTCCTCACCAAAATACGCATTATTTGGATACTGTGGAAAGTCTCTCGAAAGCGGTAATCCACTAGCTGTTTATCTTCAGAGAAACTGCCAGAGGTTTCTTCAAGTTGCTGACGTGAGTCTAATTGTGACGAGGCATTGGCTACCTTAAGAGAGTCATAGTTACTCTTGCCAAATGCTCACCATAATAGACATTTTTAGTTACTGTGGCCAGTCTGCCCGAATCATTACGCAATTAGTTGTTTAATTTAAGATAACCATTGTTACTCTTGCTAGGAGTTACTTGATGTTGCTGATTTAATTTTAATTGTGATGAGGCATTGGCAACTTTACGAGAGTCATAGTGATTCCTGGCAGTTCCTCACGAAAATAAGCATTTTTTAGATCTGTGGAAAGTCTCTCCAAAGCGGTAATCCACCAGCTGTTTATCTTCAGAGAAACTGCCAGAGGTTTCTTTAAGTTGCTGACGTGAGTCTAATTGTGACGAGGCATTGGCTACCTTAAGCGAGTCATAGTGACTCTTGCCTAATGCTCACCATAATAGACATTTTTTAGATACTGTGGTCAGTCTGCCCGAAGCAATACGCCACTAGTTCTTTAATTTAAGACAACCATCGTTACTCTTGCTAGGATTTACTTGACGTTGCTGATTAAATTTTAATTGTGACGATGCATTGGCAACCATACGAGATTCATAGTGATTCCTGGCAGTACCTCACCAAAATACGCATTTCTTAGATACTGTGGAAAGTCTCTCCAAAGCGGTAATCCACTAGCTGTTTATCTTCAGAGAAACTGCCAGAGGTTTCTTTAAGTTGCTGATGTGAGTCTAATTATGACGAGGCATTGGCTACCTTAAGCGAGTCATAGCGACTCTTGCCAAATGCTCACCATAATAGACATTTTTTAGATACTGTGGCCAGTCTGCCCGAAGCAATCCGCCACTAGTTCCTTAATTTAAGACAACCATCGTTACTCTTGCTAGGAGTTACTTGATGTTGCTGATTAAATTTTAATTGTGACGAGGCATTGGCAACCTTACGAGGGTCATAGTGATTCCTGGCAGTTCCTCACGAAAATACGCATTTTTTAGTTACTGTGGAAAGTCTTTCCAAAGCGGTAATCCACTAGCTGTTTATCTTCAGAGAAACTGCCAGAGGTATCTTGAAGTTGCTGATTTGAGTCTAATTGTGACGAGGCATTGGCTACCTTAAGCGAGTCATAGTGACTCTTGCCAAATGCTCACCATAATAGACATTTTTTAGATACTGTGGTCAGTGTGCCCGAAGCAATATGCCACTAGTTCTTTAATTTAAGACAACCATCGTTACTCTTGCTAGGATTTACTTGATGTTGCTGATTAAATTTTTATTGTGACGAGGCATTGGCAACCTTACGAGAGTCATAGTGATTCCTGGCAGTTCCTCACCAAAATACGCATTTTTTGGATACTGTGGAAAGTCTCTCGAAAGCGGTAATCCACTAGCTGTTTATCTTCAGAGAAACTGCCAGAGGTTTCTTCAAGTTGCTGACGTGAGTCTAATTGTGACGAGGCATTGGCTACCTTAAGAGGGTCATAGTTACTCTTGCCAAAAGCTCACCATAATAGACATTTTTAGTTACTGTGGCCAGTCTGGCCGAATCATTACGCAATTAGTTGTTTAATTTAAGACAACCATTGTTACTCTTGCTAGGAGTTACTTGATGTTGCTGATTTAATTTTAATTGTGATGAGGCATTGGCAACTTTACGAGAGTCATAGTGATTCCTGGCAGTTCCTCACGAAAATAAGCATTCTTTAGATCTGTGGAAAGTCTCTCCAAAGCGGTAATCCACCAGCTGTTTATCTTCAGAGAAACTGCCAGAGGTTTCTTTAAGTTGCTGACGTGAGTCTAATTGTGACGAGGCATTGGCTACCTTAAGCGAGTCATAGTGACTCTTGCCTAATGCTCACCATAATAGACATTTTTTAGATACTGTGGTCAGTCTGCCCGAAGCAATACGCCACTAGTTCTTTAATTTAAGACAACCATCGTTACTCTTGCTAGGATTTACTTGACGTTGCTGATTAAATTTTAATTGTGACGATGCATTGGCAACCATACGAGATTCATAGTGATTCCTGGCAGTTCCTCACCAAAATACGCATTTCTTAGATACTGTGGAAAGTCTCTCCAAAGCGGTAATCCACTAGCTGTTTATCTTCAGAGAAACTGCCAGAGGTTTCTTGAAGTTGCTGATGTGAGTCTAATTATGACGAGGCATTGGCTACCTTAAGCGAGTCATAGCGACTCTTGCCAAATGCTCACCATAATAGACATTTTTTAGATACTGTGGCCAGTCTGCCCGAAGCAATCCGCCACTAGTTCCTTAATTTAAGACAACCATCGTTACTCTTGCTAGGAGTTACTTGATGTTGCTGATTAAATTTTAATTGTGACGAGGCATTGGCAACCTTACGAGGGTCATAGTGATTCCTGGCAGTTCCTCACGAAAATACGCATTTTTTAGTTACTGTGGAAAGTCTTTCCAAAGCGGTAATCCACTAGCTGTTTATCTTCAGAGAAACTGCCAGAGGTATCTTGAAGTTGCTGATTTGAGTCTAATTGTGACGAGGCATTGGCTACCTTAAGCGAGTCATAGTGACTCTTGCCAAATGCTCACCATAATAGACATTTTTTAGATACTGTGGTCAGTGTGCCCGAAGCAATATGCCACTAGTTCTTTAATTTAAGACAACCATCGTTACTCTTGCTAGGATTTACTTGATGTTGCTGATTAAATTTTTATTGTGACGAGGCATTGGCAACCTTACGAGAGTCATAGTGATTCCTGGCAGTTCCTCACCAAAATACGCATTTTTTGGATACTGTGGAAAGTCTCACCAAAGCGGTAATCCACTAGCTGTTTATCTTCAGAGAAACTGCCAGAGGTTTCTTGAAGTTGCTGATGTGAGTCTAATTATGACGAGGCATTGGCTACCTTAAGCGAGTCATAGCGACTCTTGCCAAATGCTCACCATAATAGACATTTTTTAGATACTGTGGCCAGTCTGCCCGAAGCAATCCGCCACTAGTTCCTTAATTTAAGACAACCATCGTTACTCTTGCTAGGAGTTACTTGATGTTGCTGATTAAATATTAATTGTGACGAGGCATTGGCAACCTTACGAGGGTCATAGTGATTCCTGGCAGTTCCTCACGAAAATACGCATTTTTTAGTTACTGTGGAAAGTCTTTCCAAAGCGGTAATCCACTAGCTGTTTATCTTCAGAGAAACTGCCAGAGGTATCTTGAAGTTGCTGATTTGAGTCTAATTGTGACGAGGCATTGGCTACCTTAAGCGAGTCATAGTGACTCTTGCCAAATGCTCACCATAATAGACATTTTTTAGATACTGTGGTCAGTCTGCCCGAAGCAATATGCCACTAGTTCTTTAATTTAAGACAACCATCGTTACTCTTGCTAGGATTTACTTGATGTTGCTGATTAAATTTTTATTGTGACGAGGCATTGGCAACCTTACGAGAGTCATAGTGATTCCTGGCAGTTCCTCACCAAAATACGCATTTTTTGGATACTGTGGAAAGTCTCTCGAAAGCGGTAATCCACTAGCTGTTTATCTTCAGAGAAACTGCCAGAGGTTTCTTCAAGTTGCTGACGTGAGTCTAATTGTGACGAGGCATTGGCTACCTTAAGAGGGTCATAGTTACTCTTGCCAAAAGCTCACCATAATAGACATTTTTAGTTACTGTGGCCAGTCTGGCCGAATCATTACGCAATTAGTTGTTTAATTTAAGACAACCATTATTACTCTTGCTAGGAGTTACTTGATGTTGCTGATTTAATTTTAATTTGAGATGAGGCATTGGCAACTTTACGAGAGTCATAGTGATTCCTGGCAGTTCCTCACGAAAATAAGCATTCTTTAGATCTGTGGAAAGTCTCTCCAAAGCGGTAATCCACCAGCTGTTTATCTTCAGAGAAACTGCCAGAGGTTTCTTTAAGTTGCTGACGTGAGTCTAATTGTGACGAGGCATTGGCTACCTTAAGCGAGTCATAGTGACTCTTGCCTAATGCTCACCATAATAGACATTTTTTAGATACTGTGGTCAGTCTGCCCGAAGCAATACGCCACTAGTTCTTTAATTTAAGACAACCATCGTTACTCTTGCTAGGATTTTCTTGACGTTGCTGATTAAATTTTAATTGTGACGATGCATTGGCAACCATACGAGATTCATAGTGATTCCTGGCAGTTCCTCACCAAAATACGCATTTCTTAGATACTGTGGAAAGTCTCTCCAAAGCGGTAATCCACTAGCTGTTTATCTTCAGAGAAACTGCCAGAGGTTTCTTGAAGTTGCTGATGTGAGTCTAATTATGACGAGGCATTGGCTACCTTAAGCGAGTCATAGCGACTCTTGCCAAATGCTCACCATAATAGACATTTTTTAGATACTGTGGCCAGTCTGCCCGAAGCAATCCGCCACTAGTTCCTTAATTTAAGACAACCATCGTTACTCTTGCTAGGAGTTACTTGATGTTGCTGATTAAATTTTAATTGTGACGAGGCATTGGCAACCTTACGAGGGTCATAGTGATTCCTGGCAGTTCCTCACGAAAATACGCATTTTTTAGTTACTGTGGAAAGTCTTTCCAAAGCGGTAATCCACTAGCTGTTTATCTTCAGAGAAACTGCCAGAGGTATCTTGAAGTTGCTGATTTGAGTCTAATTGTGACGAGGCATTGGCTACCTTAAGCGAGTCATAGGGACTCTTGCCAAATGCTCACCATAATAGACATTTTTTAGATACTGTGGTCAGTCTGCCCGAAGCAATATGCCACTAGTTCTTTAATTTAAGACAACCATCGTTACTCTTGCTAGGATTTACTTGATGTTGCTGATTAAATTTTTATTGTGACGAGGCATTGGCAACCTTACGAGATTCATAGTGATTCCTGGCAGTTCCTCACCAAAATACGCATTTCTTAGATACTGTGGAAAGTCTCTCCAAAGCGGTAATCCACTAGCTGTTTATCTTCAGAGAAACTGCCAGAGGTTTCTTCAAGTTGCTGACGTGAGTCTAATTGTAACGAGGCATTGGCTACCTTAAGAGAGTCATAGTGACTCTTGCCAAATGCTCACCATAATAGACATTTTTTAGATACTGTGGCCAGTCTGCCCGAAGCAATCCGCCACTAGTTCCTTAATTTAAGACAACCATCGTTACTCTTGCTAGGAGTTACTTGATGTTGCTGATTAAATATTAATTGTGACGAGGCATTGGCAACCTTACGAGGGTCATAGTGATTCCTGGCAGTTCCTCACGAAAATACGCATTTTTTAGTTACTGTGGAAAGTCTTTCCAAAGCGGTAATCCACTAGCTGTTTATCTTCAGAGAAACTGCCAGAGGTATCTTGAAGTTGCTGATTTGAGTCTAATTGTGACGAGGCATTGGCTACCTTAAGCGAGTCATAGTGACTCTTGCCAAATGCTCACCATAATAGACATTTTTTAGATACTGTGGTCAGTCTGCCCGAAGCAATATGCCACTAGTTCTTTAATTTAAGACAACCATCGTTACTCTTGCTAGGATTTACTTGATGTTGCTGATTAAATTTTTATTGTGACGAGGCATTGGCAACCTTACGAGAGTCATAGTGATTCCTGGCAGTTCCTCACCAAAATACGCATTTTTTGGATACTGTGGAAAGTCTCTCGAAAGCGGTAATCCACTAGCTGTTTATCTTCAGAGAAACTGCCAGAGGTTTCTTCAAGTTGCTGACGTGAGTCTAATTGTGACGAGGCATTGGCTACCTTAAGAGGGTCATAGTTACTCTTGCCAAAAGCTCACCATAATAGACATTTTTAGTTACTGTGGCCAGTCTGGCCGAATCATTACGCAATTAGTTGTTTAATTTAAGACAACCATTGTTACTCTTGCTAGGAGTTACTTGATGTTGCTGATTTAATTTTAATTTGAGATGAGGCATTGGCAACTTTACGAGAGTCATAGTGATTCCTGGCAGTTCCTCACGAAAATAAGCATTCTTTAGATCTGTGGAAAGTCTCTCCAAAGCGGTAATCCACCAGCTGTTTATCTTCAGAGAAACTGCCAGAGGTTTCTTTAAGTTGCTGACGTGAGTCTAATTGTGACGAGGCATTGGCTACCTTAAGCGAGTCATAGTGACTCTTGCCTAATGCTCACCATAATAGACATTTTTTAGATACTGTGGTCAGTCTGCCCGAAGCAATACGCCACTAGTTCTTTAATTTAAGACAACCATCGTTACTCTTGCTAGGATTTTCTTGACGTTGCTGATTAAATTTTAATTGTGACGATGCATTGGCAACCATACGAGATTCATAGTGATTCCTGGCAGTTCCTCACCAAAATACGCATTTCTTAGATACTGTGGAAAGTCTCTCCAAAGCGGTAATCCACTAGCTGTTTATCTTCAGAGAAACTGCCAGAGGTTTCTTGAAGTTGCTGATGTGAGTCTAATTATGACGAGGCATTGGCTACCTTAAGCGAGTCATAGCGACTCTTGCCAAATGCTCACCATAATAGACATTTTTTAGATACTGTGGCCAGTCTGCCCGAAGCAATCCGCCACTAGTTCCTTAATTTAAGACAACCATCGTTACTCTTGCTAGGAGTTACTTGATGTTGCTGATTAAATTTTAATTGTGACGAGGCATTGGCAACCTTACGAGGGTCATAGTGATTCCTGGCAGTTCCTCACGAAAATACGCATTTTTTAGTTACTGTGGAAAGTCTTTCCAAAGCGGTAATCCACTAGCTGTTTATCTTCAGAGAAACTGCCAGAGGTATCTTGAAGTTGCTGATTTGAGTCTAATTGTGACGAGGCATTGGCTACCTTAAGCGAGTCATAGGGACTCTTGCCAAATGCTCACCATAATAGACATTTTTTAGATACTGTGGTCAGTCTGCCCGAAGCAATATGCCACTAGTTCTTTAATTTAAGACAACCATCGTTACTCTTGCTAGGATTTACTTGATGTTGCTGATTAAATTTTTATTGTGACGAGGCATTGGCAACCTTACGAGATTCATAGTGATTCCTGGCAGTTCCTCACCAAAATACGCATTTCTTAGATACTGTGGAAAGTCTCTCCAAAGCGGTAATCCACTAGCTGTTTATCTTCAGAGAAACTGCCAGAGGTTTCTTCAAGTTGCTGACGTGAGTCTAATTGTAACGAGGCATTGGCTACCTTAAGAGAGTCATAGTGACTCTTGCCAAATGCTCACCATAATAGACATTTTTTAGATACTGTGGCCAGTCTGCCCGAAGCGATACGCCACTAGTTGTTTAATTTAAGACAACCATCGTTACTCTTGCTAGGAGTTACTTGATGTTGGTGATTTAATTTTAATTGTGATGAGGCATTGGCAACCTTACGAGAGTCATAGTGATTCCTGGCAGTTCCTCACCAAAATACGCATTTTTTGGATACTGTGGAAAGTCTCTCCAAAGCGGTAATCCACTAGCTGTATATCTTCAGAGAAACTGCCAGAGGTTTCTTCAAGTTGCTGACGTGAGTCTAATTGTGACGAGGCATTGGCTACCTTAAGAGAGTCATAGTTACTCTTGCCAAATGCTCACCATAATAGACATTTTTAGTTACTGTGGCCAGTCTGCCCGAATCATTATGCAATTAGTTGTTTAATTTAAGACAACCATTGTTACTCTTGCTAGGAGTTACTTGATGTTGGTGATTTAATTTTAATTGTGATGAGGCATTGGCAACTTTACGAGAGTCATAGTGATTCCTGGCAGTTCCTCACGAAAATAAGCATTTTTTAGATCTGTGGAAAGTCTCTCCAAAGCGGTAATCCACTAGCTGTTTATCTTCAGAGAAACTGCCAGAGGATTCTTTAAGTTGCTGACGTGAGTCTAATTGTGACGAGGCATTGGCTACCTTAAGCGAGTCATAGTGACTCTTGCCAAATGCTCACCATAATAGACATTTTTTAGATACTGTGGTCAGTCTGCCCGAAGCAATACGCCACTAGTTCTTTAATTTAAGACAACCATCGTTACTCTTGCTAGGATTTACTTGACGTTGCTGATTAAATTATAATTGTGACGAGGCATTGGCAACCTTACGAGATTCATAGTGATTCCTGGCAGTTCCTCACCAAAATACGCATTTCTTAGATACTGTGGAAAGTCTCTCCAAAGCGGTAATCCACTAGCTGTTTATCTTCAGAGAAACTGTAAGAGGTTTCTTTAAGTTGCTGATGTGAGTCTAATTATGACGAGGCATTGGCTACCTTAAGCGAGTCATAGCGACTCTTGCCAAATGCTCACCATAATAGACATTTTTTAGATACTGTGGCCAGTCTGCCCGAAGCAATCCGCCACTAGTTCCTTAATTTAAGACAACCTTCGTTACTCTTGCTAGGAGTTACTTGATGTTGCTGATTAAATTTTAATTGTGACGAGGCATTGGCAACCTTACGAGAGTCATAGTGATTCCTGGCAGTTCCTCACGAAAATACGCATTTTTTAGATACTGTGGAAAGTCTTTCCAAAGCGGTAATCCACTAGCTGTTTATCTTCAGAGAAACTGCCAGAGGTATCTTGAAGTTGCTGATTTGAGTCTAATTGTGACGAGGCATTGGCTACCTTAAGCGAGTCATAGTGACTCTTGCCAAATGCTCACCATAATAGACATTTTTTAGATACTGTGGTCAGTCTGCCCGAAGCAATATGCCACTAGTTCTTTAATTTAAGACAACCATCGTTACTCTTGCTAGGATTTACTTGATGTTGCTGATTAAATTTTTATTGTGACGAGGCATTGGCAACCTTACGAGAGTCATAGTGATTCCTGGCAGTTCCTCACCAAAATACGCATTTTTTGGATACTGTGGAAAGTCTCTCGAAAGCGGTAATCCACTAGCTGTTTATCTTCAGAGAAACTGCCAGAGGTTTCTTCAAGTTGCTGACGTGAGTCTAATTGTGACGAGGCATTGGCTACCTTAAGAGAGTCATAGTTACTCTTGCCAAATGCTCACCATAATAGACATTTTTAGTTACTGTGGCCAGTCTGGCCGAATCATTACGCAATTAGTTGTTTAATTTAAGACAACCATTGTTACTCTTGCTAGGAGTTACTTGATGTTGCTGATTTAATTTTAATTGTGATGAGGCATTGGCAACTTTAAGAGAGTCATAGTGATTCCTGGCAGTTCCTCACGAAAATAAGCATTTTTTAGATCTGTGGAAAGTCTCTCCAAAGCGGTAATCCACTAGCTGTTTATCTTCAGAGAAACTGCCAGAGGATTCTTTAAGTGGCTGACGTGAGTCTAATTGTGACGAGGCATTGGCTACCTTAAGCGAGTCATAGTGACTCTTGCCAAATGCTCACCATAATAGACATTTTTTAGATACTGTGGTCAGTCTGCCCGAAGCAATACGCCACTAGTTCTTTAATTTAAGACAACCATCGTTACTCTTGCTAGGATTTACTTGACGTTGCTGATTAAATTTTAATTGTGACGAGGCATTGGCAACCTTACGAGATTCATAGTGATTCCTGGCAGTTCCTCACCAAAAAACGCATTTCTTAGATACTGTGGAAAGTCTCTCCAAAGCGGTAATCCACTAGCTGTTTATCTTCAGAGAAACTGCCAGAGGTTTCTTGAAGTTGCTGATGTGAGTCTAATTATGACGAGGCATTGGCTACCTTAAGCGAGTCATAGCGACTCTTGCCAAATGCTCACCATAATAGACATTTTTTAGATACTGTGGCCAGTCTGCCCGAAGCAATCCGCCACTAGTTCCTTAATTTAAGACAACCATCGTTACTCTTGCTAGGAGTTACTTGATGTTGCTGATTAAATTTTAATTGTGACGAGGCATTGGCAACCTTACGAGAGTCATAGTGATTCCTGGCAGTTCCTCGCGAAAATACGCATTTTTTAGATACTGTGGAAAGTCTTTCCAAAGTGGTAATCCACTAGCTGTTTATCTTCAGAGAAACTGCCAGAGGTTTCTTCAAGTTGCTGACGTGAGTCTAATTGTGACGAGGCATTGGCTACCTTAAGAGAGTCATAGTTACTCTTGCCAAATGCTCACCATAATAGACATTTTTAGTTACTGTGGCCAGTCTGCCCGAATCATTACGCAATTAGTTGTTTAATTTAAGACAACCATTGTTACTCTTGCTAGGAGTTACTTGATGTTGGTGATTTAATTTTAATTGTGATGAGGCATTGGCAACTTTACGAGAGTCATAGTGATTCCTGGCAGTTCCTCACGAAAATAAGCATTTTTTAGATCTGTGGAAAGTCTCTCCAAAGCGGTAATCCACTAGCTGTTTATCTTCAGAGAAACTGCCAGAGGATTCTTTAAGTTGCTGACGTGAGTCTAATTGTGACGAGGCATTGGCTACCTTAAGCGAGTCATAGTGACTCTTGCCAAATGCTCACCATAATAGACATTTTTTAGATACTGTGGTCAGTCTGCCCGAAGCAATACGCCACTAGTTCTTTAATTTAAGACAACCATCGTTACTCTTGCTAGGATTTACTTGATGTTGCTGATTAAATTTTAATTGTGACGAGGCATTGGCAACCTTACGAGATTCATAGTGATTCCCAGCAGTTCCTCACCAAAATACGCATTTCTTAGATACTGTGGAAAGTCTCTCCAAAGCGGTAATCCACTAGCTGTTTATCTTCAGAGAAACTGCCAGAGGTTTCTTGAAGTTGCTGATGTGAGTCTAATTATGACGAGGCATTGGCTACCTTAAGCGAGTCACAGCGACTCTTGCCAAATGCTCACCATAATAGACATTTTTTAGATACTGTGGCCAGTCTGCCCGAAGCAATCCGCCACTAGTTCCTTAATTTAAGACAACCTTCGTTACTCTTGCTAGGAGTTACTTGATGTTGCTAATTAAATTTTAATTGTGACGTGGCATTGGCAACCTTACGAGAGTCATAGTGATTCCTGGCAGTTCCTCACGAAAATACGCATTTTTTAGATACTGTGGAAAGTCTTTCCAAAGTGGTAATCCACTAGCTGTTTATCTTCAGAGAAACTGCCAGAGGTATCTTGAAGTTGCTGATTTGAGTCTAATTGTGACGAGGCATTGGCTACCTTAAGCGAGTCATAGTGACTCTTGCCAAATGCTCACCATAATAGACATTTTTTAGATACTGTGGTCAGTCTGCCCGAAGCAATATGCCACTAGTTCTTTAATTTAAGACAACCATCGTTACTCTTGCTAGGATTTACTTGATGTTGCTGATTAAATTTTTATTGTGACGAGGCATTGGCAACCTTACGAGAGTCATAGTGATTCCTGGCAGTTCCTCACCAAAATACGCATTTTTTGGATACTGTGGAAAGTCTCTCGAAAGCGGTAATCCACTAGCTGTTTATCTTCAGAGAAACTGCCAGAGGTTTCTTCAAGTTGCTGACGTGAGTCTAATTGTGACGAGGCATTGGCTACCTTAAGAGAGTCATAGTTACTCTTGCCAAATGCTCACCATAATAGACATTTTTAGTTACTGTGGCCAGTCTGGCCGAATCATTACGCAATTAGTTGTTTAATTTAAGACAACCATTGTTACTCTTGCTAGGAGTTACTTGATGTTGCTGATTTAATTTTAATTGTGATGAGGCATTGGCAACTTTACGAGAGTCATAGTGATTCCTGGCAGTTCCTCACGAAAATAAGCATTTTTTAGATCTGTGGAAAGTCTCTCCAAAGCGGTAATCCACTAGCTGTTTATCTTCAGAGAAACTGCCAGAGGATTCTTTAAGTGGCTGACGTGAGTCTAATTGTGACGAGGCATTGGCTACCTTAAGCGAGTCATAGTGACTCTTGCCAAATGCTCACCATAATAGACATTTTTTAGATACTGTGGTCAGTCTGCCCGAAGCAATACGCCACTAGTTCTTTAATTTAAGACAACCATCGTTACTCTTGCTAGGATTTACTTGACGTTGCTGATTAAATTTTAATTGTGACGAGGCATTGGCAACCTTACGAGATTCATAGTGATTCCTGGCAGTTCCTCACCAAAAAACGCATTTCTTAGATACTGTGGAAAGTCTCTCCAAAGCGGTAATCCACTAGCTGTTTATCTTCAGAGAAACTGCCAGAGGTTTCTTGAAGTTGCTGATGTGAGTCTAATTATGACGAGGCATTGGCTACCTTAAGCGAGTCATAGCGACTCTTGCCAAATGCTCACCATAATAGACATTTTTTAGATACTGTGGCCAGTCTGCCCGAAGCAATCCGCCACTAGTTCCTTAATTTAAGACAACCATCGTTACTCTTGCTAGGAGTTACTTGATGTTGCTGATTAAATTTTAATTGTGACGAGGCATTGGCAACCTTACGAGAGTCATAGTGATTCCTGGCAGTTCCTCGCGAAAATACGCATTTTTTAGATACTGTGGAAAGTCTTTCCAAAGTGGTAATCCACTAGCTGTTTATCTTCAGAGAAACTGCCAGAGGTTTCTTCAAGTTGCTGACGTGAGTCTAATTGTGACGAGGCATTGGCTACCTTAAGAGAGTCATAGTTACTCTTGCCAAATGCTCACCATAATAGACATTTTTAGTTACTGTGGCCAGTCTGCCCGAATCATTACGCAATTAGTTGTTTAATTTAAGACAACCATTGTTACTCTTGCTAGGAGTTACTTGATGTTGGTGATTTAATTTTAATTGTGATGAGGCATTGGCAACTTTACGAGAGTCATAGTGATTCCTGGCAGTTCCTCACGAAAATAAGCATTTTTTAGATCTGTGGAAAGTCTCTCCAAAGCGGTAATCCACTAGCTGTTTATCTTCAGAGAAACTGCCAGAGGATTCTTTAAGTTGCTGACGTGAGTCTAATTGTGACGAGGCATTGGCTACCTTAAGCGAGTCATAGTGACTCTTGCCAAATGCTCACCATAATAGACATTTTTTAGATACTGTGGTCAGTCTGCCCGAAGCAATACGCCACTAGTTCTTTAATTTAAGACAACCATCGTTACTCTTGCTAGGATTTACTTGATGTTGCTGATTAAATTTTAATTGTGACGAGGCATTGGCAACCTTACGAGATTCATAGTGATTCCTGGCAGTTCCTCACCAAAATACGCATTTCTTAGATACTGTGGAAAGTCTCTCCAAAGCGGTAATCCACTAGCTGTTTATCTTCAGAGAAACTGCCAGAGGTTTCTTGAAGTTGCTGATGTGAGTCTAATTATGACGAGGCATTGGCTACCTTAAGCGAGTCACAGCGACTCTTGCCAAATGCTCACCATAATAGACATTTTTTAGATACTGTGGCCAGTCTGCCCGAAGCAATCCGCCACTAGTTCCTTAATTTAAGACAACCTTCGTTACTCTTGCTAGGAGTTACTTGATGTTGCTGATTAAATTTTAATTGTGACGAGGCATTGGCAACCTTACGAGAGTCATAGTGATTCCTGGCAGTTCCTCACGAAAATACGCATTTTTTAGATACTGTGGAAAGTCTTTCCAAAGTGGTAATCCACTAGCTGTTTATCTTCAGAGAAACTGCCAGAGGTATCTTGAAGTTGCTGATTTGAGTCTAATTGTGACGAGGCATTGGCTACCTTAAGCGAGTCATAGTGACTCTTGCCAAATGCTCACCATAATAGACATTTTTTAGATACTGTGGTCAGTCTGCCCGAAGCAATATGCCACTAGTTCTTTAATTTAAGACAACCATCGTTACTCTTGCTAGGATTTACTTGATGTTGCTGATTAAATTTTAATTGTGACGTGGCATTGGCAACCTTACGAGAGTCATAGTGATTCCTGGCAGTTCCTCACGAAAATACGCATTTTTTAGATACTGTGGAAAGTCTTTCCAAAGTGGTAATCCACTAGCTGTTTATCTTCAGAGAAACTGCCAGAGGTATCTTGAAGTTGCTGATTTGAGTCTAATTGTGACGAGGCATTGGCTACCTTAAGCGAGTCATAGTGACTCTTGCCAAATGCTCACCATAATAGACATTTTTTAGATACTGTGGTCAGTCTGCCCGAAGCAATATGCCACTAGTTCTTTAATTTAAGACAACCATCGTTACTCTTGCTAGGATTTACTTGATGTTGCTGATTAAATTTTTATTGTGACGAGGCATTGGCAACCTTACGAGAGTCATAGTGATTCCTGGCAGTTCCTCACCAAAATACGCATTTTTTGGATACTGTGGAAAGTCTCTCGAAAGCGGTAATCCACTAGCTGTTTATCTTCAGAGAAACTGCCAGAGGTTTCTTCAAGTTGCTGACGTGAGTCTAATTGTGACGAGGCATTGGCTACCTTAAGAGAGTCATAGTTACTCTTGCCAAATGCTCACCATAATAGACATTTTTAGTTACTGTGGCCAGTCTGGCCGAATCATTACGCAATTAGTTGTTTAATTTAAGACAACCATTGTTACTCTTGCTAGGAGTTACTTGATGTTGGTGATTTAATTTTAATTGTGATGAGGCATTGGCAACTTTACGAGAGTCATAGTGATTCCTGGCAGTTCCTCACGAAAATAAGCATTTTTTAGATCTGTGGAAAGTCTCTCCAAAGCGGTAATCCACTAGCTGTTTATCTTCAGAGAAACTGCCAGAGGATTCTTTAAGTGGCTGACGTGAGTCTAATTGTGACGAGGCATTGGCTACCTTAAGCGAGTCATAGTGACTCTTGCCAAATGCTCACCATAATAGACATTTTTTAGATACTGTGGTCAGTCTGCCCGAAGCAATACGCCACTAGTTCTTTAATTTAAGACAACCATCGTTACTCTTGCTAGGATTTACTTGACGTTGCTGATTAAATTTTAATTGTGACGAGGCATTGGCAACCTTACGAGATTCATAGTGATTCCTGGCAGTTCCTCACCAAAAAACGCATTTCTTAGATACTGTGGAAAGTCTCTCCAAAGCGGTAATCCACTAGCTGTTTATCTTCAGAGAAACTGCCAGAGGTTTCTTGAAGTTGCTGATGTGAGTCTAATTATGACGAGGCATTGGCTACCTTAAGCGAGTCATAGCGACTCTTGCCAAATGCTCACCATAATAGACATTTTTTAGATACTGTGGCCAGTCTGCCCGAAGCAATCCGCCACTAGTTCCTTAATTTAAGACAACCATCGTTACTCTTGCTAGGAGTTACTTGATGTTGCTGATTAAATTTTAATTGTGACGAGGCATTGGCAACCTTACGAGAGTCATAGTGATTCCTGGCAGTTCCTCGCGAAAATACGCATTTTTTAGATACTGTGGAAAGTCTTTCCAAAGTGGTAATCCACTAGCTGTTTATCTTCAGAGAAACTGCCAGAGGTTTCTTCAAGTTGCTGACGTGAGTCTAATTGTGACGAGGCATTGGCTACCTTAAGAGAGTCATAGTTACTCTTGCCAAATGCTCACCATAATAGACATTTTTAGTTACTGTGGCCAGTCTGCCCGAATCATTACGCAATTAGTTGTTTAATTTAAGACAACCATTGTTACTCTTGCTAGGAGTTACTTGATGTTGGTGATTTAATTTTAATTGTGATGAGGCATTGGCAACTTTACGAGAGTCATAGTGATTCCTGGCAGTTCCTCACGAAAATAAGCATTTTTTAGATCTGTGGAAAGTCTCTCCAAAGCGGTAATCCACTAGCTGTTTATCTTCAGAGAAACTGCCAGAGGATTCTTTAAGTGGCTGACGTGAGTCTAATTGTGACGAGGCATTGGCTACCTTAAGCGAGTCATAGTGACTCTTGCCAAATGCTCACCATAATAGACATTTTTTAGATACTGTGGTCAGTCTGCCCGAAGCAATACGCCACTAGTTCTTTAATTTAAGACAACCATCGTTACTCTTGCTAGGATTTACTTGATGTTGCTGATTAAATTTTAATTGTGACGAGGCATTGGCAACCTTACGAGATTCATAGTGATTCCTGGCAGTTCCTCACCAAAATACGCATTTCTTAGATACTGTGGAAAGTCTCTCCAAAGCGGTAATCCACTAGCTGTTTATCTTCAGAGAAACTGCCAGAGGTTTCTTGAAGTTGCTGATGTGAGTCTAATTACGACGAGGCATTGGCTACCTTAAGCGAGTCACAGCGACTCTTGCCAAATGCTCACCATAATAGACATTTTTTAGATACTGTGGCCAGTCTGCCCGAAGCAATCCGCCACTAGTTCCTTAATTTAAGACAACCTTCGTTACTCTTGCTAGGAGTTACTTGATGTTGCTGATTAAATTTTAATTGTGACGTGGCATTGGCAACCTTACGAGAGTCATAGTGATTCCTGGCAGTTCCTCACGAAAATACGCATTTTTTAGATACTGTGGAAAGTCTTTCCAAAGTGGTAATCCACTAGCTGTTTATCTTCAGAGAAACTGCCAGAGGTATCTTGAAGTTGCTGATTTGAGTCTAATTGTGACGAGGCATTGGCTACCTTAAGCGAGTCATAGTGACTCTTGCCAAATGCTCACCATAATAGACATTTTTTAGATACTGTGGTCAGTCTGCCCGAAGCAATATGCCACTAGTTCTTTAATTTAAGACAACCATCGTTACTCTTGTTAGGATTTACTTGATGTTGCTGATTAAATTTTTATTGTGACGAGGCATTGGCAACCTTACGAGAGTCATAGTGATTCCTGGCAGTTCCTCACCAAAATACGCATTTTTTGGATACTGTGGAAAGTCTCTCGAAAGCGGTAATCCACTAGCTGTTTATCTTCAGAGAAACTGCCAGAGGTTTCTTGAAGTTGCTGATGTGAGTCTAATTATGACGAGGCATTGGCTACCTTAAGCGAGTCACAGCGACTCTTGCCAAATGCTCACCATAATAGACATTTTTTAGATACTGTGGCCAGTCTGCCCGAAGCAATCCGCCACTAGTTCCTTAATTTAAGACAACCTTCGTTACTCTTGCTAGGAGTTACTTGATGTTGCTGATTAAATTTTAATTGTGACGAGGCATTGGCAACCTTACGAGAGTCATAGTGATTCCTGGCAGTTCCTCACGAAAATACGCATTTTTTAGATACTGTGGAAAGTCTTTCCAAAGTGGTAATCCACTAGCTGTTTATCTTCAGAGAAACTGCCAGAGGTATCTTGAAGTTGCTGATTTGAGTCTAATTGTGACGAGGCATTGGCTACCTTAAGCGAGTCATAGTGACTCTTGCCAAATGCTCACCATAATAGACATTTTTTAGATACTGTGGTCAGTCTGCCCGAAGCAATATGCCACTAGTTCTTTAATTTAAGACAACCATCGTTACTCTTGCTAGGATTTACTTGATGTTGCTGATTAAATTTTTATTGTGACGAGGCATTGGCAACCTTACGAGATTCATAGTGATTCCTGGCAGTTCCTCACCAAAATACGCATTTCTTAGATACTGTGGAAAGTCTCTCCAAAGCGGTAATCCACTAGCTGTTTATCTTAAGAGAAATTGCCAGAGGTTTCTTGAAGTCGCTGATGTGAGTCTAATTGTGACGAGGCATTGGCTACATTAAGCGAGTCATAGCGACTCTTGCCAAATGCTCACCATAATAGACATTTTTTAGATACTGTGGCCAGTCTGCCCGAAGCAATACGCCACTAGTTCTTTAATTTAAGACAACCATCGTTAATCTTGCTAGGAGTTACTTGATGTTGCTGATTAAATTTTAATTCTGACGAGGCATTGGCAACGTCACCAGAGTCATAGTGATTCCTGGCAGTTCCTCACCAAAATACGCATTTTTTAGATACTGTGGAAAGTCTCTCCAAGGCGGTAATCCACTAGCTGTTTATCTTCAGAGAAACTGCCAGAGGTTTCTTGAAGTTGCTGATGTGAGTCTAATTATGACGAGGCATTGGCTACCTTAAGCGAGTCATAGCGACTCTTGCCAAATGCTCACCATAATAGACATTTTTTAGATACTGTGGCCAGTCTGCCCGAAGCAATCCGCCACTAGTTCCTTAATTTAAGACAACCATCGTTACTCTTGCTAGGAGTTACTTGATGTTGCTGATTAAATTTTAATTGTGACGAGGCATTGGCAACCTTACGAGAGTCATAGTGATTCCTGGCAGTTCCTCGCGAAAATACGCATTTTTTAGATACTGTGGAAAGTCTTTCCAAAGTGGTAATCCACTAGCTGTTTATCTTCAGAGAAACTGCCAGAGGTTTCTTCAAGTTGCTGACGTGAGTCTAATTGTGACGAGGCATTGGCTACCTTAAGAGAGTCATAGTTACTCTTGCCAAATGCTCACCATAATAGACATTTTTAGTTACTGTGGCCAGTCTGCCCGAAGCAATACGCCACTAGTTCTTTAATTTAAGACAACCATCGTTACTCTTGCTAGGATTTACTTGACGTTGCTGATTAAATTATAATTGTGACGAGGCATTGGCAACCTTACGAGATTCATAGTGATTCCTGGCAGTTCCTCACCAAAATACGCATTTCTTAGATACTGTGGAAAGTCTCTCCAAAGCGGTAATCCACTAGCTGTTTATCTTCAGAGAAACTGTAAGAGGTTTCTTTAAGTTGCTGATGTGAGTCTAATTATGACGAGGCATTGGCTACCTTAAGCGAGTCATAGCGACTCTTGCCAAATGCTCACCATAATAGACATTTTTTAGATACTGTGGCCAGTCTGCCCGAAGCAATCCGCCACTAGTTCCTTAATTTAAGACAACCTTCGTTACTCTTGCTAGGAGTTACTTGATGTTGCTGATTAAATTTTAATTGTGACGAGGCATTGGCAACCTTACGAGAGTCATAGTGATTCCTGGCAGTTCCTCACGAAAATACGCATTTTTTAGATACTGTGGAAAGTCTTTCCAAAGCGGTAATCCACTAGCTGTTTATCTTCAGAGAAACTGCCAGAGGTATCTTGAAGTTGCTGATTTGAGTCTAATTGTGACGAGGCATTGGCTACCTTAAGCGAGTCATAGTGACTCTTGCCAAATGCTCACCATAATAGACATTTTTTAGATACTGTGGTCAGTCTGCCCGAAGCAATATGCCACTAGTTCTTTAATTTAAGACAACCATCGTTACTCTTGCTAGGATTTACTTGATGTTGCTGATTAAATTTTTATTGTGACGAGGCATTGGCAACCTTACGAGAGTCATAGTGATTCCTGGCAGTTCCTCACCAAAATACGCATTTTTTGGATACTGTGGAAAGTCTCTCGAAAGCGGTAATCCACTAGCTGTTTATCTTCAGAGAAACTGCCAGAGGTTTCTTCAAGTTGCTGACGTGAGTCTAATTGTGACGATGCATTGGCTACCTTAAGAGAGTCATAGTTACTCTTGCCAAATGCTCACCATAATAGACATTTTTAGTTACTGTGGCCAGTCTGGCCGAATCATTACGCAATTAGTTGTTTAATTTAAGACAATCATTGTTACTCTTGCTAGGAGTTACTTGATGTTGCTGATTTAATTTTAATTGTGATGAGGCATTGGCAACTTTACGAGAGTCATAGTGATTCCTGGCAGTTCCTCACGAAAATAAGCATTTTTTAGATCTGTGGAAAGTCTCTCCAAAGCGGTAATCCACTAGCTGTTTATCTTCAGAGAAACTGCCAGAGGATTCTTTAAGTGGCTGACGTGAGTCTAATTGTGACGAGGCATTGGCTACCTTAAGCGAGTCATAGTGACTCTTGCCAAATGCTCACCATAATAGACATTTTTTAGATACTGTGGTCAGTCTGCCCGAAGCAATACGCCACTAGTTCTTTAATTTAAGACAACCATCGTTACTCTCGCTAGGATTTACTTGACGTTGCTGATTAAATTTTAATTGTGACGAGGCATTGGCAACCTTACGAGATTCATAGTGATTCCTGGCAGTTCCTCACCAAAATACGCATTTCTTAGATACTGTGGAAAGTCTCTCCAAAGCGGTAATCCACTAGCTGTTTATCTTCAGAGAAACTGCCAGAGGTTTCTTGAAGTTGCTGATGTGAGTCTAATTATGACGAGGCATTGGCTACCTTAAGCGAGTCATAGCGACTCTTGCCAAATGCTCACCATAATAGACATTTTTTAGATACTGTGGCCAGTCTGCCCGAAGCAATCCGCCACTAGTTCCTTAATTTAAGACAACCATCGTTACTCTTGCTAGGAGTTACTTGATGTTGCTGATTAAATTTTAATTGTGACGAGGCATTGGCAACCTTACGAGAGTCATAGTGATTCCTGGCAGTTCCTCGCGAAAATACGCATTTTTTAGATACTGTGGAAAGTCTTTCCAAAGTGGTAATCCACTAGCTGTTTATCTTCAGAGAAACTGCCAGAGGTTTCTTCAAGTTGCTGACGTGAGTCTAATTGTGACGAGGCATTGGCTACCTTAAGAGAGTCATAGTTACTCTTGCCAAATGCTCACCATAATAGACATTTTTAGTTACTGTGGCCAGTCTGCCCGAATCATTACGCAATTAGTTGTTTAATTTAAGACAACCATTGTTACTCTTGCTAGGAGTTACTTGATGTTGGTGATTTAATTTTAATTGTGATGAGGCATTGGCAACTTTACGAGAGTCATAGTGATTCCTGGCAGTTCCTCACGAAAATAAGCATTTTTTAGATCTGTGGAAAGTCTCTCCAAAGCGGTAATCCACTAGCTGTTTATCTTCAGAGAAACTGCCAGAGGATTCTTTAAGTTGCTGACGTGAGTCTAATTGTGACGAGGCATTGGCTACCTTAAGCGAGTCATAGTGACTCTTGCCAAATGCTCACCATAATAGACATTTTTTAGATACTGTGGTCAGTCTGCCCGAAGCAATACGCCACTAGTTCTTTAATTTAAGACAACCATCGTTACTCTTGCTAGGATTTACTTGATGTTGCTGATTAAATTTTAATTGTGACGAGGCATTGGCAACCTTACGAGATTCATAGTGATTCCTGGCAGTTCCTCACCAAAATACGCATTTCTTAGATACTGTGGAAAGTCTCTCCAAAGCGGTAATCCACTAGCTGTTTATCTTCAGAGAAACTGCCAGAGGTTTCTTGAAGTTGCTGATGTGAGTCTAATTATGACGAGGCATTGGCTACCTTAAGCGAGTCACAGCGACTCTTGCAAAATGCTCACCATAATAGACATTTTTTAGATACTGTGGCCAGTCTGCCCGAAGCAATCCGCCACTAGTTCCTTAATTTAAGACAACCTTCGTTACTCTTGCTAGGAGTTACTTGATGTTGCTGATTAAATTTTAATTGTGACGAGGCATTGGCAACCTTACGAGAGTCATAGTGATTCCTGGCAGTTCCTCACGAAAATACGCATTTTTTAGATACTGTGGAAAGTCTTTCCAAAGTGGTAATCCACTAGCTGTTTATCTTCAGAGAAACTGCCAGAGGTATCTTGAAGTTGCTGATTTGAGTCTAATTGTGACGAGGCATTGGCTACCTTAAGCGAGTCATAGTGACTCTTGCCAAATGCTCACCATAATAGACATTTTTTAGATACTGTGGTCAGTCTGCCCGAAGCAATATGCCACTAGTTCTTTAATTTAAGACAACCATCGTTACTCTTGCTAGGATTTACTTGATGTTGCTGATTAAATTTTAATTGTGACGAGGCATTGGCAACCTTACGAGATTCATAGTGATTCCTGGCAGTTCCTCACCAAAATACGCATTTCTTAGATACTGTGGAAAGTCTCTCCAAAGCGGTAATCCACTAGCTGTTTATCTTAAGAGAAATTGCCAGAGGTTTCTTGAAGTCGCTGATGTGAGTCTAATTGTGACGAGGCATTGGCTACATTAAGCGAGTCATAGCGACTCTTGCCAAATGCTCACCATAATAGACATTTTTTAGATACTGTGGCCAGTCTGCCCGAAGCAATACGCCACTAGTTCTTTAATTTAAGACAACCATCGTTAATCTTGCTAGGAGTTACTTGATGTTGCTGATTAAATTTTAATTCTGACGAGGCATTGGCAACCTCACCAGAGTCATAGTGATTCCTGGCAGTTCCTCACCAAAATACGCATTTTTTAGATACTGTGGAAAGTCTCTCCAAGGCGGTAATCCACTAGCTGTTTATCTTCAGAGAAACTGCCAGAGGTTTCTTGAAGTTGCTGATGTGAGTCTAATTATGACGAGGCATTGGCTACCTTAAGCGAGTCATAGCGACTCTTGCCAAATGCTCACCATAATAGACATTTTTTAGATACTGTGGCCAGTCTGCCCGAAGCAATCCGCCACTAGTTCCTTAATTTAAGACAACCATCGTTACTCTTGCTAGGAGTTACTTGATGTTGCTGATTAAATTTTAATTGTGACGAGGCATTGGCAACCTTACGAGAGTCATAGTGATTCCTGGCAGTTCCTCGCGAAAATACGCATTTTTTAGATACTGTGGAAAGTCTTTCCAAAGTGGTAATCCACTAGCTGTTTATCTTCAGAGAAACTGCCAGAGGTTTCTTCAAGTTGCTGACGTGAGTCTAATTGTGACGAGGCATTGGCTACCTTAAGAGAGTCATAGTTACTCTTGCCAAATGCTCACCATAATAGACATTTTTAGTTACTGTGGCCAGTCTGCCCGAATCATTACGCAATTAGTTGTTTAATTTAAGACAACCATTGTTACTCTTGCTAGGAGTTACTTGATGTTGGTGATTTAATTTTAATTGTGATGAGGCATTGGCAACTTTACGAGAGTCATAGTGATTCCTGGCAGTTCCTCACGAAAATAAGCATTTTTTAGATCTGTGGAAAGTCTCTCCAAAGCGGTAATCCACTAGCTGTTTATCTTCAGAGAAACTGCCAGAGGATTCTTTCAAGTTGCTGACGTGAGTCTAATTGTGACGAGGCATTGGCTAACTTAAGCGAGTCATAGTGACTCTTGCCAAATGCTCACCATAATAGACATTTTTTAGATACTGTGGTCAGTCTGCCCGAAGCAATACGCCACTAGTTCTTTAATTTAAGACAACCATCGTTACTCTTGCTAGGATTTACTTGACGTTGCTGATTAAATTTTAATTGTGACGAGGCATTGGCAACCTTACGAGATTCATAGTGATTCCTGGCAGTTCCTCACCAAAATACGCATTTCTTAGATACTGTGGAAAGTCTCTCCAAAGCGGTAATCCACTAGCTGTTTATCTTCAGAGAAACTGCCAGAGGTTTCTTGAAGTTGCTGATGTGAGTCTAATTATGACGAGGCATTGGCTACCTTAAGCGAGTCATAGCGACTCTTGCCAAATGCTCACCATAATAGACATTTTTTAGATACTGTGGCCAGTCTGCCCGAAGCAATCCGCCACTAGTTCCTTAATTTAAGACAACCTTCGTTACTCTTGCTAGGAGTTACTTGATGTTGCTGATTAAATTTTAATTGTGACGAGGCATTGGCAACCATACGAGAGTCATAGTGATTCCTGGCAGTTCCTCACGAAAATACGCATTTTTTAGATACTGTGGAAAGTCTTTCCAAAGTGGTAATCCACTAGCTGTTTATCTTCAGAGAAACTGCCAGAGGTATCTTGAAGTTGCTGATTTGAGTCTAATTGTGACGAGGCATTGGCTACCTTAAGCGAGTCATAGTGACTCTTGCCAAATGCTCACCATAATAGACATTTTTTAGATACTGTGGTCAGTCTGCCCGAAGCAATATGCCACTAGTTCTTTAATTTAAGACAACCATCGTTACTCTTGCTAGGATTTACTTGATGTTGCTGATTAAATTTTAATTGTGACGAGGCATTGGCAACCTTACGAGATTCATAGTGATTCCTGGCAGTTCCTCACCAAAATACGCATTTCTTAGATACTGTGGAAAGTCTCTCCAAAGCGGTAATCCACTAGCTGTTTATCTTAAGAGAAATTGCCAGAGGTTTCTTGAAGTCGCTGATGTGAGTCTAATTGTGACGAGGCATTGGCTACATTAAGCGAGTCATAGCGACTCTTGCCAAATGCTCACCATAATAGACATTTTTTAGATATTGTGGCCAGTCTGCCCGAAGCAATACGCCACTAGTTCTTTAATTTAAGACAACCATCGTTAATCTTGCTAGGAGTTACTTGATGTTGCTGATTAAATTTTAATTCTGACGAGGCATTGGCAACCTCACCAGAGTCATAGTGATTCCTGGCAGTTCCTCACCAAAATACGCATTTTTTAGATACTGTGGAAAGTCTCTCCAAGGCGGTAATCCACTAGCTGTTTATCTTCAGAGAAACTGCCAGAGGTTTCTTGAAGTTGCTGATGTGAGTCTAATTATGACGAGGCATTGGCTACCTTAAGCGAGTCATAGCGACTCTTGCCAAATGCTCACCATAATAGACATTTTTTAGATACTGTGGCCAGTCTGCCCGAAGCAATCCGCCACTAGTTCCTTAATTTAAGACAACCATCGTTACTCTTGCTAGGAGTTACTTGATGTTGCTGATTAAATTTTAATTGTGACGAGGCATTGGCAACCTTACGAGAGTCATAGTGATTCCTGGCAGTTCCTCGCGAAAATACGCATTTTTTAGATACTGTGGAAAGTCTTTCCAAAGTGGTAATCCACTAGCTGTTTATCTTCAGAGAAACTGCCAGAGGTTTCTTCAAGTTGCTGACGTGAGTCTAATTGTGACGAGGCATTGGCTACCTTAAGAGAGTCATAGTTACTCTTGCCAAATGCTCACCATAATAGACATTTTTAGTTATTGTGGCCAGTCTGCCCGAATCATTACGCAATTAGTTGTTTAATTTAAGACAACCATTGTTACTCTTGCTAGGAGTTACTTGATGTTGGTGATATAATTTTAATTGTGATGAGGCATTGGCAACTTTACGAGAGTCATAGTGATTCCTGGCAGTTCCTCACGAAAATAAGCATTTTTTAGATCTGTGGAAAGTCTCTCCAAAGCGGTAATCCACTAGCTGTTTATCTTCAGAGAAACTGCCAGAGGATTCTTTAAGTTGCTGACGTGAGTCTAATTGTGACGAGGCATTGGCTACCTTAAGCGAGTCATAGTGACTCTTGCCAAATGCTCACCATAATAGACATTTTTTAGATACTGTGGTCAGTCTGCCCGAAGCAATACGCCACTAGTTCTTTAATTTAAGACAACCATCGTTACTCTTGCTAGGATTTACTTGACGTTGCTGATTAAATTTTAATTGTGACGAGGCATTGGCAACCTTACGAGATTCATAGTGATTCCTGGCAGTTCCTCACCAAAATACGCATTTCTTAGATACTGTGGAAAGTCTCTCCAAAGCGGTAATCCACTAGCTGTTTATCTTCAGAGAAACTGCCAGAGGTTTCTTGAAGTTGCTGATGTGAGTCTAATTATGACGAGGCATTGGCTACCTTAAGCGAGTCATAGCGACTCTTGCCAAATGCTCACCATAATAGACATTTTTTAGATACTGTGGCCAGTCTGCCCGAAGCAATCCGCCACTAGTTCCTTAATTTAAGACAACCTTCGTTACTCTTGCTAGGAGTTACTTGATGTTGCTGATTAAATTTTAATTGTGACGAGGCATTGGCAACCTTACGAGAGTCATAGTGATTCCTGGCAGTTCCTCACGAAAATACGCATTTTTTAGATACTGTGGAAAATTTTTTCTAAAGTGGTAATCCACTAGCTGTTTATCTTCAGAGAAACTGCCAGAGGTATCTTGAAGTTGCTGATTTGAGTCTAATTGTGACGAGGCATTGGCTACCTTAAGCGAGTCATAGTGACTCTTGCCAAATGCTCACCATAATAGACATTTTTTAGATACTGTGGTCAGTCTGCCGGAAGCAATATGCCACTAGTTCTTTAATTTAAGACAACCATCGTTACTCTTGCTAGGATTTACTTGATGTTGCTGATTAAATTTTAATTGTGACGAGGCATTGGCAACCTTACGAGATTCATAGTGATTCCTGGCAGTTCCTCACCAAAATACGCATTTCTTAGATACTGTGGAAAGTCTCTCCAAAGCGGTAATCCACTAGCTGTTTATCTTAAGAGAAATTGCCAGAGGTTTCTTGAAGTCGCTGATGTGAGTCTAATTGTGACGAGGCATTGGCTACATTAAGCGAGTCATAGCGACTCTTGCCAAATGCTCACCATAATAGACATTTTTTAGATACTGTGGCCAGTCTGCCCGAAGCAATACGCCACTAGTTCTTTAATTTAAGACAACCATCGTTAATCTTGCTAGGAGTTACTTGATGTTGCTGATTAAATTTTAATTCTGACGAGGCATTGGCAACCTCACCAGAGTCATAGTGATTCCTGGCAGTTCCTCACCAAAATACGCATTTTTTAGATACTGTGGAAAGTCTCTCCAAGGCGGTAATCCACTAGCTGTTTATCTTCAGAGAAACTGCCAGAGGTTTCTTCAAGTTGCTGACGTGAGTCTAATTGTGACGAGGCATTGGCTACCTTAAGAGAGTCATAGTGACTTTTGCCAAATGCTCACCATAATAGACATTTTTTAGATACTGTGGCCAGTCTGCCCGAAGCGATACGCCACTAGTTGTTTAATTTAAGACAACCATCGTTACTCTTGCTAGGAGTTACTTGATGTTGGTGATTTAATTTTAATTGTGATGAGGCATTGGCAACCTTACGAGAGTCATAGTGATTCCTGGCAGTTCCTCACGAAAATACGCATTTTTTAGATACTGTGGAAAGTCTCTCGAAAGCGGTAATCCACTAGCTGTTTATTTTCAGAGAAACTGCCAGAGGTTTCTTCAAGTTGCTGACGTGAGTCTAATTGTAACGAGGCATTGCTACCTTAAGAGAGTCATAGTGACTTTTGCCAAATGCTCACCATAATAGACATTTTTTAGATATTGTGGCGTCTGCCCGAAGCGATACGCCACTAGTTGTTTAATTTAAGACAACCATCGTTACTCTTGCTAGGAGTTACTTGATGTTGGTGATTTAATTTTAATTGTGATGAGGCATTGGCAACCTTACGAGAGTCATAGTGATTCCTGGCAGTTCCTCACCAAAATACGCATTTTTTGGATACTGTGGAAAGTCTCTCGAAAGCGGTAATCCACTAGCTGTTTATCTTCAGAGAAACTGCCAGAGGATTCTTTAAGTTGCTGACGTGAGTCTAATTGTGACGAGGCATTGGCTACCTTAAGCGAGTCATAGTGACTCTTGCCAAATGCTCACCATAATAGTCATTTTTTAGATACTGTGGTCAGTCTGCCCGAAGCAATACGCCACTAGTTCTTTAATTTAAGACAACCATCGTTACTCTTGCTAGGATTTACTTGACGTTGCTGATTAAATTTTAATTGTGACGAGGCATTGGCAACCTTACGAGATTCATAGTGATTCCTGGCAGTTCCTCACCAAAATACGCATTTCTTAGATACTGTGGAAAGTCTCTCCAAAGCGGTAATCCACTAGCTGTTTATCTTCAGAGAAACTGCCAGAGGTTTCTTGAAGTTGCTGATGTGAGTCTAATTATGACGAGGCATTGGCTACCTTAAGCGAGTCATAGCGACTCTTGCCAAATGCTCACCATAATAGACATTTTTTAGATACTGTGGCCAGTCTGCCCGAAGCAATCCGCCACTAGTTCCTTAATTTAAGACAACCTTCGTTACTCTTGCTAGGAGTTACTTGATGTTGCTGATTAAATTTTAATTGTGACGAGGCATTGGCAACCTTACGAGAGTCATAGTAATTCCTGGCAGTTCCTCACGAAAATACGCATTTTTTAGATACTGTGGAAAGTCTTTCCAAAGTGGTAATCCACTAGCTGTTTATCTTCAGAGAAACTGCCAGAGGTATCTTGAAGTTGCTGATTTGAGTCTAATTGTGACGAGGCATTGGCTACCTTAAGCGAGTCATAGTGACTCTTGCCAAATGCTCACCATAATAGACATTTTTTAGATACTGTGGTCAGTCTGCCGGAAGCAATATGCCACTAGTTCTTTAATTTAAGACAACCATCGTTACTCTTGCTAGGATTTACTTGATGTTGCTGATTAAATTTTAATTGTGACGAGGCATTGGCAACCTTACGAGATTCATAGTGATTCCTGGCAGTTCCTCACCAAAATACGCATTTCTTAGATACTGTGGAAAGTCTCTCCAAAGCGGTAATCCACTAGCTGTTTATCTTAAGAGAAATTGCCAGAGGTTTCTTGAAGTCGCTGATGTGAGTCTAATTGTGACGAGGCATTGGCTACATTAAGCGAGTCATAGCGACTCTTGCCAAATGCTCACCATAATAGACATTTTTTAGATACTGTGGCCAGTCTGCCCGAAGCAATACGCCACTAGTTCTTTAATTTAAGACAACCATCGTTAATCTTGCTAGGAGTTACTTGATGTTGCTGATTAAATTTTAATTCTGACGAGGCATTGGCAACCTCACCAGAGTCATAGTGATTCCTGGCAGTTCCTCACCAAAATACGCATTTTTTAGATACTGTGGAAAGTCTCTCCAAGGCGGTAATCCACTAGCTGTTTATCTTCAGAGAAACTGCCAGAGGTTTCTTCAAGTTGCTGACGTGAGTCTAATTGTGACGAGGCATTGGCTACCTTAAGAGAGTCATAGTGACTTTTGCCAAATGCTCACCATAATAGACATTTTTTAGATACTGTGGCCAGTCTGCCCGAAGCGATACGCCACTAGTTGTTTAATTTAAGACAACCATCGTTACTCTTGCTAGGAGTTACTTGATGTTGGTGATTTAATTTTAATTGTGATGAGGCATTGGCAACCTTACGAGAGTCATAGTGATTCCTGGCAGTTCCTCACGAAAATACGCATTTTTTAGATACTGTGGAAAGTCTCTCGAAAGCGGTAATCCACTAGCTGTTTATTTTCAGAGAAACTGCCAGAGGTTTCTTCAAGTTGCTGACGTGAGTCTAATTGTAACGAGGCATTGCTACCTTAAGAGAGTCATAGTGACTTTTGCCAAATGCTCACCATAATAGACATTTTTTAGATACTGTGGCGTCTGCCCGAAGCGATACGCCACTAGTTGTTTAATTTAAGACAACCATCGTTACTCTTGCTAGGAGTTACTTGATGTTGGTGATTTAATTTTAATTGTGATGAGGCATTGGCAACCTTACGAGAGTCATAGTGATTCCTGGCAGTTCCTCACCAAAATACGCATTTTTTGGATACTGTGGAAAGTCTCTCGAAAGCGGTAATCCACTAGCTGTTTATCTTCAGAGAAACTGCCAGAGGTTTCTTCAAGTTGCTGACGTGAGTCTAATTGTGACGAGGCATTGGCTACCTTAAGAGAGTCATAGTTACTCTTGCCAAATGCTCACCATAATAGACATTTTTAGTTACTGTGGCCAGTCTGCCCGAATCATTACGCAATTAGTTGTTTAATTTAAGATAACCATTGTTACTCTTGCTAGGAGTTACTTGATGTTGCTGATTTAATTTTAATTGTGATGAGGCATTGGCAACTTTACGAGAGTCATAGTGATTTCTGGCAGTTCCTCACCAAAATACGCATTTCTTAGATACTGTGGAAAGCCTCTCCAAAGCGGTAATCCACTAGCTGTTTATCTTCAGAGAAACTGCCAGAGGTATCTTGAAGTTGCTGATTTGAGTCTAATTGTGACGAGGCATTGGCTACCTTAAGCGAGTCATAGTGACTCTTGCCAAATGCTCACCATAATAGACATTTTTTAGATACTGTGGTCAGTCTGCCCGAAGCAATATGCCACTAGTTCTTTAATTTAAGACAACCATCGTTACTCTTGCTAGGAGTTACTTGATGTTGCTGATTTAATTTTAATTGTGATGAGGCATTGGCAACTTTACGAGAGTCATAGTGATTCCTGGCAGTTCCTCACGAAAATAAGCATTTTTTAGATCTGTGGAAAGTCTCTCCAAAGCGGTAATCCACTAGCTGTTTATCTTCAGAGAAACTGCCAGAGGATTCTTTAAGTTGCTGACGTGAGTCTAATTGTGACGAGGCATTGGCTACCTTAAGAGAGTCATAGTTACTCTTGCCAAATGCTCACCATAATAGACATTTTTAGTTACTGTGGCCAGTCTGCCCGAATCATTACGCAATTAGTTGTTTAATTTAAGATAACCATTGTTACTCTTGCTAGGAGTTACTTGATGTTGCTGATTAAATTTTAATTGTGACGAGGCATTGGCAACCTTACGAGAGTCATAGTGATTCCTGGCAGTTCCTCACGAAAATACGCAATTTTTAGATACTGTGGAAAGTCTTTCCAAAGTGGTAATCCACTAGCTGTTTATCTTCAGAGAAACTGCCAGAGGTATCTTGAAGTTGCTGATTTGAGTCTAATTGTGACGAGGCATTAGCTACCTTAAGCGAGTCATAGTGACTCTTGCCAAATGCTCACCATAATAGACATTTTTTAGATACTGTGGTCAGTCTGCCGGAAGCAATATGCCACTAGTTCTTTAATTTAAGACAACCATCGTTACTCTTGCTAGGATTTACTTGATGTTGCTGATTAAATTTTAATTGTGACGAGGCATTGGCAACCTTACGAGATTCATAGTGATTCCTGGCAGTTCCTCACCAAAATACGCATTTCTTAGATACTGTGGAAAGTCTCTCCAAAGCGGTAATCCACTAGCTGTTTATCTTAAGAGAAATTGCCAGAGGTTTCTTGAAGTCGCTGATGTGAGTCTAATTGTGACGAGGCATTGGCTACATTAAGCGAGTCATAGCGACTCTTGCCAAATGCTCACCATAATAGACATTTTTTAGATACTGTGGCCAGTCTGCCCGAAGCAATACGCCACTAGTTCTTTAATTTAAGACAACCATCGTTAATCTTGCTAGGAGTTACTTGATGTTGCTGATTAAATTTTAATTCTGACGAGGCATTGGCAACCTCACCAGAGTCATAGTGATTCCTGGCAGTTCCTCACCAAAATACGCATTTTTTAGATACTGTGGAAAGTCTCTCCAAGGCGGTAATCCACTAGCTGTTTATCTTCAGAGAAACTGCCAGAGGTTTCTTCAAGTTGCTGACGTGAGTCTAATTGTGACGAGGCATTGGCTACCTTAAGAGAGTCATAGTGACTTTTGCCAAATGCTCACCATAATAGACATTTTTTAGATACTGTGGCCAGTCTGCCCGAAGCGATACGCCACTAGTTGTTTAATTTAAGACAACCATCGTTACTCTTGCTAGGAGTTACTTGATGTTGGTGATTTAATTTTAATTGTGATGAGGCATTGGCAACCTTACGAGAGTCATAGTGATTCCTGGCAGTTCCTCACGAAAATACGCATTTTTTAGATACTGTGGAAAGTCTCTCGAAAGCGGTAATCCACTAGCTGTTTATTTTCAGAGAAACTGCCAGAGGTTTCTTCAAGTTGCTGACGTGAGTCTAATTGTAACGAGGCATTGCTACCTTAAGAGAGTCATAGTGACTTTTGCCAAATGCTCACCATAATAGACATTTTTTAGATACTGTGGCGTCTGCCCGAAGCGATACGCCACTAGTTGTTTAATTTAAGACAACCATCGTTACTCTTGCTAGGAGTTACTTGATGTTGGTGATTTAATTTTAATTGTGATGAGGCATTGGCAACCTTACGAGAGTCATAGTGATTCCTGGCAGTTCCTCACCAAAATACGCATTTTTTGGATACTGTGGAAAGTCTCTCGAAAGCGGTAATCCACTAGCTGTTTATCTTCAGAGAAACTGCCAGAGGTTTCTTCAAGTTGCTGACGTGAGTCTAATTGTGACGAGGCATTGGCTACCTTAAGAGAGTCATAGTTACTCTTGCCAAATGCTCACCATAATAGACATTTTTAGTTACTGTGGCCAGTCTGCCCGAATCATTACGCAATTAGTTGTTTAATTTAAGATAACCATTGTTACTCTTGCTAGGAGTTACTTGATGTTGCTGATTTAATTTTAATTGTGATGAGGCATTGGCAACTTTACGAGAGTCATAGTGATTTCTGGCAGTTCCTCACCAAAATACGCATTTCTTAGATACTGTGGAAAGCCTCTCCAAAGCGGTAATCCACTAGCTGTTTATCTTCAGAGAAACTGCCAGAGGTATCTTGAAGTTGCTGATTTGAGTCTAATTGTGACGAGGCATTGGCTACCTTAAGCGAGTCATAGTGACTCTTGCCAAATGCTCACCATAATAGACATTTTTTAGATACTGTGGTCAGTCTGCCCGAAGCAATATGCCACTAGTTCTTTAATTTAAGACAACCATCGTTACTCTTGCTAGGAGTTACTTGATGTTGCTGATTTAATTTTAATTGTGATGAGGCATTGGCAACTTTACGAGAGTCATAGTGATTCCTGGCAGTTCCTCACGAAAATAAGCATTTTTTAGATCTGTGGAAAGTCTCTCCAAAGCGGTAATCCACTAGCTGTTTATCTTCAGAGAAACTGCCAGAGGATTCTTTAAGTTGCTGACGTGAGTCTAATTGTGACGAGGCATTGGCTACCTTAAGCGAGTCATAGTGACTCTTGCCAAATGCTCACCATAATAGACATTTTTAGATACTGTGGTCAGTCTGCCCGAAGCAATACGCCACTAGTTCTTTAATTTAAGACAACCATTGTTACTCTTGCTAGGATTTACTTGACGTTGCTGATTAAATTTTAATTGTGACGAGGCATTGGCAACCTTACGAGATTCATAGTGTTTCCTGGCAGTTCCTCACCAAAATACGCATTTCTTAGATATTGTGGAAAGTCTCTCCAAAGCGGTAATCCACTAGCTGTTTATCTTCAGAGAAACTGCCAGAGGTTTCTTGAAGTTTCTGATGTGAGTCTAATTATGACGAGGCATTGGCTACCTTAAGCGAGTCATCGCGACTCTTGCCAAATGCTCACCATAATAGACATTTTTTAGATACTGTGGCCAGTCTGCCCGAAGCAATCCGATACTAGTTCTTTAATTTAAGACAACCATCGTTACTCTTGCTAGGAGTTACTTGATGTTGCTGATTAAATTTTAATTGTGACGAGGCATTGGCAACCTTACTAGAGTCATAGTGATTCCTGGCAGTTCCTCACGAAAATACGCATTTTTTAGATACTGTGGAAAGTCTTTCCAAAGCGGTAATCCACTAGCTGTTTATCTTCAGAGAAACTGCCAGAGTTATCTTGAAGTTGCTGATTTGAGTCTAATTGTGACGAGGCATTGGCTACCTTAAGCGAGTCATAGTGACTCTTGCCAAATGCTCACCATAATAGACATTTTTTAGATACTGTGGTCAGTCTGCCCGAAGCAATATGCCACTAGTTCTTTAATTTAAGACAACCATCGTTACTCTTGCTAGGATTTACTTGATGTTGCTGATTAAATTTTTATTGTGACGAGGCATTGGCAACCTTACGAGATTCATAGTGATTCCTTGCAGTTCCTCACCAAAATACGCATTTCTTAGATACTGTGGAAAGTCTCTCCAAAGCGGTAATCCACTAGCTGTTTATCTTCAGAGAAACTGCCAGAGGTTTCTTCAAGTTGCTGACGTGAGTCTAATTGTAACGAGGCATTGGCTACCTTAAGAGAGTCATAGTGACTCTTGCCAAATGCTCACCATAATAGACATTTTTTAGATACTGTGGCCAGTCTGCCCGAAGCGATACGCCACTAGTTGTTTAATTTAAGACAACCATCGTTACTCTTGCTAGGAGTTACTTGATGTTGGTGATTTAATTTTAATTGTGATGAGGCATTGGCAACCTTACGAGAGTCATAGTGATTCCTGGCAGTTCCTCACCAAAATACGCATTTTTTGGATACTGTGGAAAGTCTCTCCAAAGCGGTAATCCACTAGCTGTTTATCTTCAGAGAAACTGCCAGAAGTTTCTTCTAGTTGCTGACGTGAGTCTAATTGTGACGAGGCATTGGCTACCTTAAGAGAGTCATAGTTACTCTTGCCAAATGCTCACAATAATAGACATTTTTAGTTACTGTGGCCAGTCTGCCCGAATCATTACGCAATTAGTTGTTTAATTTAAGACAACCATTGTTACTCTTGCTAGGAGTTACTTGATGTTGCTGATTTAATTTTAATTGTGATGAGGCATTGGCAACTTTACGAGAGTCATAGTGATTCCTGGCAGTTCCTCACGAAAATAAGCATTTTTTAGATCTGTGGAAAGTCTCTCCAAAGCGGTAATCCACTAGCTGTTTATCTTCAGAGAAACTGCCAGAGGTATCTTTAAGTTGCTGACGTGAGTCTAATTGTGACGAGGCATTGGCTACCTTAAGCGAGTCATAGTGACTCTTGCCAAATGCTCACCATAATAGACATTTTTTAGATACTGTGGTCAGTCTGCCCGAAGCAATACGCCACTAGTTCTTTAATTTAAGACAACCATCGTTACTCTTGCTAGGATTTACTTGATGTTGCTGATTAAATTGTAATTGTGACGAGGCATTGGCAACCTTACGAGATTCATAGTGATTCCTGGCAGTTCCTCACCAAAATACGCATTTCTTAGATACTGTGGAAAGTCTCTCCAAAGCGGTAATCCACTAGCTGTTTATCTTCAGAGAAACTGCCAGAGGTTTCTTGAAGTTGCTGATGTGAGTCTAATTATGACGAGGCATTGGCTACCTTAAGAGAGTCATACTGACTTTTGCCAAATGCTCACCATAATAGACATTTTTTAGATACTGTGGCCAGTCTGCCCGAAGCGATACGCCACTAGTTGTTTAATTTAAGACAACCATCGTTACTCTTGCTAGGAGTTACTTGATGTTGGTGATTTAATTTTAATTGTGATGAGGCATTGGCAACCTTACGAGAGTCATAGTGATTCCTGGCAGTTCCTCACGAAAATACGCATTTTTTAGATACTGTGGAAAGTCTCTCGAAAGCGGTAATCCACTAGCTGTTTATTTTCAGAGAAACTGCCAGAGGTTTCTTCAAGTTGCTGACGTGAGTCTAATTGTAACGAGGCATTGCTACCTTAAGAGAGTCATAGTGACTTTTGCCAAATGCTCACCATAATAGACATTTTTTAGATACTGTGGCGTCTGCCCGAAGCGATACGCCACTAGTTGTTTAATTTAAGACAACCATCGTTACTCTTGCTAGGAGTTACTTGATGTTGGTGATTTAATTTTAATTGTGATGAGGCATTGGCAACCTTACGAGAGTCATAGTGATTCCTGGCAGTTCCTCACCAAAATACGCATTTTTTGGATACTGTGGAAAGTCTCTCGAAAGCGGTAATCCACTAGCTGTTTATCTTCAGAGAAACTGCCAGAGGTTTCTTCAAGTTGCTGACGTGAGTCTAATTGTGACGAGGCATTGGCTACCTTAAGAGAGTCATAGTTACTCTTGCCAAATGCTCACCATAATAGACATTTTTAGTTACTGTGGCCAGTCTGCCCGAATCATTACGCAATTAGTTGTTTAATTTAAGATAACCATTGTTACTCTTGCTAGGAGTTACTTGATGTTGCTGATTTAATTTTAATTGTGATGAGGCATTGGCAACTTTACGAGAGTCATAGTGATTTCTGGCAGTTCCTCACCAAAATACGCATTTCTTAGATACTGTGGAAAGCCTCTCCAAAGCGGTAATCCACTAGCTGTTTATCTTCAGAGAAACTGCCAGAGGTATCTTGAAGTTGCTGATTTGAGTCTAATTGTGACGAGGCATTGGCTACCTTAAGCGAGTCATAGTGACTCTTGCCAAATGCTCACCATAATAGACATTTTTTAGATACTGTGGTCAGTCTGCCCGAAGCAATATGCCACTAGTTCTTTAATTTAAGACAACCATCGTTACTCTTGCTAGGAGTTACTTGATGTTGCTGATTTAATTTTAATTGTGATGAGGCATTGGCAACTTTACGAGAGTCATAGTGATTCCTGGCAGTTCCTCACGAAAATAAGCATTTTTTAGATCTGTGGAAAGTCTCTCCAAAGCGGTAATCCACTAGCTGTTTATCTTCAGAGAAACTGCCAGAGGATTCTTTAAGTTGCTGACGTGAGTCTAATTGTGACGAGGCATTGGCTACCTTAAGCGAGTCATAGTGACTCTTGCCAAATGCTCACCATAATAGACATTTTTAGATACTGTGGTCAGTCTGCCCGAAGCAATACGCCACTAGTTCTTTAATTTAAGACAACCATTGTTACTCTTGCTAGGATTTACTTGACGTTGCTGATTAAATTTTAATTGTGACGAGGCATTGGCAACCTTACGAGATTCATAGTGTTTCCTGGCAGTTCCTCACCAAAATACGCATTTCTTAGATATTGTGGAAAGTCTCTCCAAAGCGGTAATCCACTAGCTGTTTATCTTCAGAGAAACTGCCAGAGGTTTCTTGAAGTTGCTGATGTGAGTCTAATTATGACGAGGCATTGGCTACCTTAAGCGAGTCATCGCGACTCTTGCCAAATGCTCACCATAATAGACATTTTTTAGATACTGTGGCCAGTCTGCCCGAAGCAATCCGATACTAGTTCTTTAATTTAAGACAACCATCGTTACTCTTGCTAGGAGTTACTTGATGTTGCTGATTAAATTTTAATTGTGACGAGGCATTGGCAACCTTACTAGAGTCATAGTGATTCCTGGCAGTTCCTCACGAAAATACGCATTTTTTAGATACTGTGGAAAGTCTTTCCAAAGCGGTAATCCACTAGCTGTTTATCTTCAGAGAAACTGCCAGAGTTATCTTGAAGTTGCTGATTTGAGTCTAATTGTGACGAGGCATTGGCTACCTTAAGCGAGTCATAGTGACTCTTGCCAAATGCTCACCATAATAGACATTTTTTAGATACTGTGGTCAGTCTGCCCGAAGCAATATGCCACTAGTTCTTTAATTTAAGACAACCATCGTTACTCTTGCTAGGATTTACTTGATGTTGCTGATTAAATTTTTATTGTGACGAGGCATTGGCAACCTTACGAGATTCATAGTGATTCCTTGCAGTTCCTCACCAAAATACGCATTTCTTAGATACTGTGGAAAGTCTCTCCAAAGCGGTAATCCACTAGCTGTTTATCTTCAGAGAAACTGCCAGAGGTTTCTTCAAGTTGCTGACGTGAGTCTAATTGTAACGAGGCATTGGCTACCTTAAGAGAGTCATAGTGACTCTTGCCAAATGCTCACCATAATAGACATTTTTTAGATACTGTGGCCAGTCTGCCCGAAGCGATACGCCACTAGTTGTTTAATTTAAGACAACCATCGTTACTCTTGCTAGGAGTTACTTGATGTTGGTGATTTAATTTTAATTGTGATGAGGCATTGGCAACCTTACGAGAGTCATAGTGATTCCTGGCAGTTCCTCACCAAAATACGCATTTTTTGGATACTGTGGAAAGTCTCTCCAAAGCGGTAATCCACTAGCTGTTTATCTTCAGAGAAACTGCCAGAAGTTTCTTCTAGTTGCTGACGTGAGTCTAATTGTGACGAGGCATTGGCTACCTTAAGAGAGTCATAGTTACTCTTGCCAAATGCTCACAATAATAGACATTTTTAGTTACTGTGGCCAGTCTGCCCGAATCATTACGCAATTAGTTGTTTAATTTAAGACAACCATTGTTACTCTTGCTAGGAGTTACTTGATGTTGCTGATTTAATTTTAATTGTGATGAGGCATTGGCAACTTTACGAGAGTCATAGTGATTCCTGGCAGTTCCTCACGAAAATAAGCATTTTTTAGATCTGTGGAAAGTCTCTCCAAAGCGGTAATCCACTAGCTGTTTATCTTCAGAGAAACTGCCAGAGGTATCTTTAAGTTGCTGACGTGAGTCTAATTGTGACGAGGCATTGGCTACCTTAAGCGAGTCATAGTGACTCTTGCCAAATGCTCACCATAATAGACATTTTTTAGATACTGTGGTCAGTCTGCCCGAAGCAATACGCCACTAGTTCTTTAATTTAAGACAACCATCGTTACTCTTGCTAGGATTTACTTGATGTTGCTGATTAAATTGTAATTGTGACGAGGCATTGGCAACCTTACGAGATTCATAGTGATTCCTGGCAGTTCCTCACCAAAATACGCATTTCTTAGATACTGTGGAAAGTCTCTCCAAAGCGGTAATCCACTAGCTGTTTATCTTCAGAGAAACTGCCAGAGGTTTCTTGAAGTTGCTGATGTGAGTCTAATTATGACGAGGCATTGGCTACCTTAAGCGAGTCATAGCGACTCTTGCCAAATGCTCACCATAATAGACATTTTTTAGATACTGTGGCCAGTCTGCCCGAAGCAATACGCCACTAGTTCTTTAATTTAAGACAACCATCGTTACTCTTGCTAGGAGTTACTTGATGTTGCTGATTAAATTTTAATTGTGACGAGGCATTGGCAACCTTACTAGAGTCATAGTGATTCCTGGCAGTTCCTCACGAAAATACGCATTTTTTAGATACTGTGGAAAGTCTTTCCAAAGCGGTAATCCAGTAGCTGTTTATCTTCAGAGAAACTGCCAGAGGTATCTTGAAGTTGCTGATTTGAGTCTAATTGTGACGAGGCATTGGCTACCTTAAGCGAGTCATAGTGACTCTTGCCAAATGCTCACCATAATAGACATTTTTTAGATACTGTGGTCAGTCTGCCCGAAGCGATACGCCACTAGTTGTTTAATTTAAGACAACCATCGTTACTCTTGCTAGGAGTTACTTGATGTTGGTGAATTAATTTTAATTGTGATGAGGCATTGGCAACCTTACGAGAGTCATAGTGATTCCTGGCAGTTCCTCACCAAAATACGCATTTTTTGGATACTGTGGAAAGTCTCTCGAAAGCGGTAATCCACTAGCTGTTTATCTTCAGAGAAACTGCCAGAGGTTTCTTCAAGTTGCTGACGTGAGTCTAATTGTGACGAGGCATTGGCTACCTTAAGAGAGTCATAGTTACTCTTGCCAAATGCTCACCATAATAGACATTTTTAGTTACTGTGGCCAGTCTGGCCGAATCATTACGCAATTAGTTGTTTAATTTAAGACAACCATCGTTACTCTTGCTAGGATTTACTTGACGTTGCTGATTAAATTTTAATTGTGACGAGGCATTGGCAACCTTACGAGATTCATTGTGTTTCCTGGCAGTTCCTCACCAAAATACGCATTTCTTAGATACTGTGGAAAGTCTCTCCAAAGCGGTAATCCACTAGCTGTTTATCTTCAGAGAAACTGCCAGAGGTTTCTTGAAGTTGCTGATGTGAGTCTAATTATGACGAGGCATTGGCTACCTTAAGCGAGTCATCGCGACTCTTGCCAAATGCTCACCATAATAGACATTTTTTAGATACTGTGGCCAGTCTGCCCGAAGCAATCCGCCACTAGTTCTTTAATTTAAGACAACCATCGTTACTCTTGCTAGGAGTTACTTGATGTTGCTGATTAAATTTTAATTGTGACGAGGCATTGGCAACCTTACTAGAGTCATAGTGATTCCTGGCAGTTCCTCACGAAAATACGCATTTTTTAGATACTGTGGAAAGTCTTTCCAAAGCGGTAATCCACTAGCTGTTTATCTTCAGAGAAACTGCCAGAGGTATCTTGAAGTTGCTGATTTGAGTCTAATTGTGACGAGGCATTGGCTACCTTAAGCGAGTCATAGTGACTCTTGCCAAATGCTCACCATAATAGACATTTTTTAGATACTGTGGTCAGTCTGCCCGAAGCAATATGCCACTAGTTCTTTAATTTAAGACAACCATCGTTACTCTTGCTAGGATTTACTTGATGTTGCTGATTAAATTTTTATTGTGACGAGGCATTGGCAACCTTACGAGATTCATAGTGATTCCTTGCAGTTCCTCACCAAAATACGCATTTCTTAGATACTGTGGAAAGTCTCTCCAAAGCGGTAATCCACTAGCTGTTTATCTTCAGAGAAACTGCCAGAGGTTTCTTCAAGTTGCTGACGTGAGTCTAATTGTAACGAGGCATTGGCTACCTTAAGAGAGTCATAGTGACTCTTGCCAAATGCTCACCATAATAGACATTTTTTAGATACTGTGGCCAGTCTGCCCGAAGCGATACGCCACTAGTTGTTTAATTTAAGACAACCATCGTTACTCTTGCTAGGAGTTACTTGATGTTGGTGATTTAATTTTAATTGTGATGAGGCATTGGCAACCTTACGAGAGTCATAGTGATTCCTGGCAGTTCCTCACCAAAATACGCATTTTTTGGATACTGTGGAAAGTCTCTCCAAAGCGGTAATCCACTAGCTGTTTATCTTCAGAGAAACTGCCAGAGGTTTCTTCAAGTTGCTGACGTGAGTCTAATTGTGACGAGGCATTGGCTACCTTAAGAGAGTCATAGTTACTCTTGCCAAATGCTCACCATAATAGACATTTTTAGTTACTGTGGCCAGTCTGCCCGAATCATTACGCAATTAGTTGTTTAATTTAAGACAACCATTGTTACTCTTGCTAGGAGTTACTTGATGTTGCTGATTTAATTTTAATTGTGATGAGGCATTGGCAACTTTACGAGAGTCATAGTGATTCCTGGCAGTTCCTCACGAAAATAAGCATTTTTTAGATCTGTGGAAAGTCTCTCCAAAGCGGTAATCCACTAGCTGTTTATCTTCAGAGAAACTGCCAGAGGTATCTTTAAGTTGCTGACGTGAGTCTAATTGTGACGAGGCATTGGCTACCTTAAGCGAGTCATAGTGACTCTTGCCAAATGCTCACCATAATAGACATTTTTTAGATACTGTGGTCAGTCTGCCCGAAGCAATACGCCACTAGTTCTTTAATTTAAGACAACCATCGTTACTCTTGCTAGGATTTACTTGACGTTGCTGATTAAATTATAATTGTGACGAGGCATTGGCAACCTTACGAGATTCATAGTGATTCCTGGCAGTTCCTCACCAAAATACGCATTTCTTAGATACTGTGGAAAGTCTCTCCAAAGCGGTAATCCACTAGCTGTTTATCTTCAGAGAAACTGCCAGAGGTTTCTTGAAGTTGCTGATGTGAGTCTAATTATGACGAGGCATTGGCTACCTTAAGCGAGTCATAGCGTCATTGCGACTCTTGCCAAATGCTCACCATAATAGACATTTTTTAGATACTGTGGCCAGTCTGCCCGAAGCAATCCGCCACTAGTTCTTTAATTTAAGACAACCATCGTTACTCTTGCTAGGAGTTACTTGATGTTGCTGATTAAATTTTAATTGTGACGAGGCATTGGCAACCTTACGAGAGTCATAGTGATTCCTGGCAGTTCCTCACGAAAATACGCATTTTTTAGATACTGTGGAAAGTCTTTCCAAAGCGGTAATTCACTAGCTGTTTATCTTCAGAGAAACTGCCAGAGGTATCTTGAAGTTGCTGATTTGAGTCTAATTGTGACGAGGCATTGGCTACCTTAAGCGAGTCATAGTGACTCTTGCCAAATGCTCACCATAATAGACATTTTTTAGATACTGTGGTCAGTCTGCCCGAAGCAATATGCCACTAGTTCTTTAATTTAAGACAACCATCGTTACTCTTGCTAGGATTTACTTGATGTTGCTGATTAAATTTTTATTGTGACGAGGCATTGGCAACCTTACGAGATTCATAGTGATTCCTGGCAGTTCCTCACCAAAATACGCATTTCTTAGATACTGTGGAAAGTCTCTCCAAAGCGGTAATCCACTAGCTGTTTATCTTCAGAGAAACTGCCAGAGGTTTCTTCAAGTTGCTGACGTGAGTCTAATTGTGACGAGGCATTGGCTACCTTAAGAGAGTCATAGTTACTCTTGCCAAATGCTCACCATAATAGACATTTTTAGTTACTGTGGCCAGTCTGCCCGAATCATTACGCAATTAGTTGCTTAATTTAAGACAACCATTGTTACTCTTGCTAGGAGTTACTTGATGTTGGTGATTTAATTTTAATTGTGATGAGGCATTGGCAACTTTACGAGAGTCATAGTGATTCCTGGCAGTTCCTCACGAAAATAAGCATTTTTTAGATCTGTGGAAAGGCTCTCCAAAGCGGTAATCCACTAGCTGTTTACCTTCAGAGAAACTGCCAGAGGATTCTTTAAGTTGCTGACGTGAGTCTAATTGTGACGAGGCATTGGCTACCTTAAGCGAGTCATAGTGACTCTTGCCAAATGCTCACCATAATAGACATTTTTTAGATACTGTGGTCAGTCTGCCCGAAGCAATACGCCACTAGTTCTTTAATTTAAGACAACCATCGTTACTCTTGCTAGGATTTACTTGATGTTGCTGATTAAATTGTAATTGTGACGAGGCATTGGCAACCTTACGAGATTCATAGTGATTCCTGGCAGTTCCTCACCAAAATACGCATTTCTTAGATACTGTGGAAAGTCTCTCCAAAGCGGTAATCCACTAGCTGTTTATCTTCAGAGAAACTGCCAGAGGTTTCTTGAAGTTGCTGATGTGAGTCTAATTATGACGAGGCATTGGCTACCTTAAGCGAGTCATAGCGTCATAGCGACTCTTGCCAAATGCTCACCATAATAGACATTTTTTAGATACTGTGGCCAGTCTGCCCGAAGCAATCCGCCACTAGTTCTTTAATTTAAGACAACCATCGTTACTCTTGCTAGGAGTTACTTGATGTTGCTGATTAAATTTTAATTGTGACGAGGCATTGGCAACCTTACGAGAGTCATAGTGATTCCTGGCAGTTCCTCACGAAAATACGCATTTTTTAGATACTGTGGAAAGTCTTTCCAAAGCGGTAATCCACTAGCTGTTTATCTTCAGAGAAACTGCCAGAGGTATCTTGAAGTTGCTGATTTGAGTCTAATTGTGACGAGGCATTGGCTACCTTAAGCGAGTCATAGTGACTCTTGCCAAATGCTCACCATAATAGACATTTTTTAGATACTGTGGCCAGTCTGCAAGAAGCGATACGCCACTAGTTGTTTAATTTAAGACAACCATCGTTACTCTTGCTAGGAGTTACTTGATGTTGGTGATTTAATTTTAATTGTGATGAGGCATTGGCAACCTTATGAGAGTCATAGTGATTCCTGGCAGTTCCTCACCAAAATACGCATTTTTTGGATACTGTGGAAAGTCTCTCCAAAGCGGTAATCCACTAGCTGTTTATCTTCAGAGAAACTGCCAGAGGTTTCTTCAAGTTGCTGACGTGAGTCTAATTGTGACGAGGCATTGGCTACCTTAAGAGAGTCATAGTTACTCTTGCCAAATGCTCACCATAATAGACATTTTTAGTTACTGTGGCCAGTCTGCCCGAATCATTACGCAATTAGTTGTTTAATTTAAGACAACCATTGTTACTCTTGCTAGGAGTTACTTGATGTTGCTGATTTAATTTTAATTGTGATGAGGCATTGGCAACTTTACGAGAGTCATAGTGATTCCTGGCAGTTCCTCACGAAAATAAGCATTTTTTAGATCTGTGGAAAGTCTCTCCAAAGCGGTAATCCACTAGCTGTTTATCTTCAGAGAAACTGCCAGAGGATTCTTTAAGTTGCTGACGTGAGTCTAATTGTGACGAGGCATTGGCTACCTTAAGCGAGTCATAGTGACTCTTGCCAAATGCTCACCATAATAGACATTTTTTAGATACTGTGGTCAGTCTGCCCGAAGCAATACGCCACTAGTTCTTTAATTTAAGACAACCATCGTTACTCTTGCTAGGATTTACTTGACGTTGCTGATTAAATTTTAATTGTGACGAGGCATTGGCAACCTTACGAGATTCATAGTGATTCCTGGCAGTTCCTCACCAAAATACGCATTTCTTAGATACTGTGGAAAGTCTCTCCATAGCGGTAATCCACTAGCTGCTTATCTTCAGAGAAACTGCCAGAGGTTTCTTGAAGTTGCTGATGTGAGTCTAATTATGACGAGGCATTGGCTACCTTAAGCGAGTCATAGCGACTCTTGCCAAATGCTCACCATAATAGACATTTTTTAGATACTGTGGCCAGTCTGCCCTAAGCAATCCGCCACTAGTTCTTTAATTTAAGACAACCATCGTTACTCTTGCTAGGAGTTACTTGATGTTGCTGATTAAATTTTAATTGTGACGAGGCATTGGCAACCTTACGAGAGTCATAGTGATTCCTGGCAGTTCTTCACCAAAATACGCATTTTTTAGATACTGTGGAAAGTCTCTCCAAAGCGGTAACCCACTAGCTGTTTATTTTAAGAGAAACTGCCAGAGGTTTCTTGAAGTTGCTGCCGTGAGTCTAATTGTGACGATGCATTGGCTACCTTAAGAGAGTCATAGTGACTCTTGCCAAAGGCTCAACATGATAGACATTTTTTAGATACTGTGGCCAGTCTGCCCGAAGCTTTACGCAATTAGTTGTTTACTTTAAGACAACCATTGTTACTCTTGCTATGAGTTACTTGATGTTGCTGATTTAATTTTAATTGTGATGAGGCATTGGCAACCTTACGAAAGTCATAGTGATTCCTGGCAGTTCCTCACGAAAATACGCATTTCGAAGATACTGTGGAAAGTCTCTCCAAAGCGGTAATCCACTAGCTGTTTATCTTCAGCGAAACTGCCAGAGGTTTCTTAAAGTTGCTGATGTGAGTCTAATTATGACGAGGCATTGGCTACCTTAAGCGAGTCATAGCGACTCTTGCCAAATGCTCACCATAATAGACATTTTTTAGATACTGTGGCCAGTCTGCCCGAAGCAATACGCCACTAGATCTTTAATTTAAGACAACCATTGTTAATCTTGCTAGGAGTTACTTGATGTTGCTGATTAAATTTTAATTGTGACGAGGCCTTGGCAACCTTACCAGAGTCATAGTGATTCCTGGCAGTTCCTCACCAAAATACGCATTTTTTAGATACTGTGGAATGTCTCTCCAAAGCGGTAATCCACTAGCTGTTTATCTTCAGAGAAACTGCCAGAGGTTTCTTGAAGTCGCTGATGTGAGTCTAATTATGACGAGTCATTGGCTACCTTAAGCGAGTCATAGCGACTCTTGCCAAATGCTCACCATAATAGACATTTTTTAGATACTGTGGCCAGTCTGCCCGAAGCAATCCGCCACTAGTTCTTTAATTTAAGACAACCATCGTTACTCTTGCTAGGAGTTACTTGATGTTGCTGATTAAATTTTAATTGTGACGAGGCATTGGCAACCTTACGAGAGTCATAGTGATTCCTGGCTGTTCCTCACGAAAATACGCGTTTTTTAGATACTGTGGAAAGTCTTTCCAAAGCGGTAATCCACTAGCTGTTTATCTTCAGAGAAACTGCCAGAGGTATCTTGAAGTTGCTGATTTGAGTCTAATTGTGACGAGGCATTGGCTACCTTAAGCGAGTCATAGTGACTCTTGCCAAATTCTCACCATAATAGACATTTTTTAGATACTGTGGTCAGTCTGCCCGAAGCAATATGCCACTAGTTCTTTAATTTAAGACAACCATCGTTACTCTTGCTAGGATTTACTTGATGTTGCTGATTAAATTTTAATCGTGACGAGGCATTGGCAACCTTACGAGATTCATAGTGATTCCTGGCAGTTCCTCACCAAAATATGCATTTCTTAGATACTGTGGAAAGTCTCTCCAAAGCGGTAATCCACTAGCTGTTTATCTTCAGAGAAACTGCCAGAGGTTTCTTTAAGTTGCTGACGTGAGTCTAATTGTGACGAGGCATTGGCTACCTTAAGCGAGTCATAGTGACTCTTGCCAAATGCTCACCATAATAGACATTTTTTAGATACTGTGGTCAGTCTGCCCGAAGCAATACACCACTAGTTCTTTAATTTAAGACAACCATCGTTACTCTTGCTAGGATTTACTTGATGTTGCTGATTAAATTGTAATTGTGACGAGGCATTGGCAACCTTACGAGATTCATAGTGATTCCTGGCAGTTCCTCACCAAAATACGCATTTCTTAGATACTGTGGAAAGTCTCTCCAAAGCGGTAATCCACTAGCTGTTTATCTTCAGAGAAACTGCCAGAGGTTTCTTGAAGTTGCTGATGTGAGTCTAATTATGACGAGGCATTGGCTACCTTAAGCGAGTCATAGCGACTCTTGCCAAATGCTCACCATAATAGACATTTTTTAGATACTGTGGCCAGTCTGCCCGAAGCAATCCGCCACTAGTTCTTTAATTTAAGACAACCATCGTTACTCTTGCTAGGAGTTACTTGATGTTGCTGATTAAATTTTAATTGTGACGAGGCATTGGCAACCTTACGAGAGTCATAGTGATTCCTGGCAGTTCCTCACGAAAATACGCATTTTTTTGGTACTGTGGAAAGTCTTTCCAAAGCGGTAATCCACTAGCTGTTTATCTTCAGAGAAACTGCCAGAGGTATCTTGAAGTTGCTGATTTGAGTCTAATTGTGACGAGGCATTGGCTACCTTAAGCGAGTCATAGCGACTCTTGCCAAATGCTCACCATAATAGACGTTTTTTAGATACTGTGGCCAGTCTGCCCGAAGCAATCCGCCACTAGTTCTTTAATTTAAGACAACCATCGTTACTCTTGCTAGGAGTTACTTGATGTTGCTGATTAAATTTTAATTGTGACGAGGCATTGGCAACCTTACGAGAGTCATAGTGATTCCTGGCAGTTCCTCACGAAAATACGCATTTTTTAGATACTGTGGAAAGTCTTTCCAAAGCGGTAATCCACTAGCTGTTTATCTTCAGAGAAACTGCCAGAGGTATCTTGAAGTTGCTGATTTGAGTCTAATTGTGACGAGGCATTGGCTACCTTAAGCGAGTCATAGTGACTCTTGCCAAATGCTCACCATAATAGACATTTTTTAGATACTGTGGTCAGTCTGCCCGAAGCAATATGCCACTAGTTCTTTAATTTAAGACAACCATCGTTACTCTTGCTAGGATTTACTTGATGTTGCTGATTAAATTTTAATTGTGACGAGGCATTGGCAACCTTACGAGATTCATAGTGATTCCTGGCAGTTCCTCACCAAAATACGCATTTCTTAGATACTGTGGAAAGTCTCTCCAAAGCGGTAATCCACTAGATGTTTATCTTCAGAGAAACTGCCAGAGGTTTCTTCAAGTTGCTGACGTGAGTCTAATTGTAACGAGGCATTGGCTACCTTAAGAGAGTCATAGTGACTTTTGCCAAATGCTCACCATAATAGACATTTTTTAGATACTGTGGCCAGTCTGCCCGAAGCGATACGCCACTAGTTGTTTAATTTAAGACAACCATCGTTACTCTTGCTAGGAGTTACTTGATGTTGGTGATTTAATTTTAATTGTGATGAGGCATTGGCAACCTTATGAGAGTCATAGTGATTCCTGGCAGTTCCTCACCAAAATACGCATTTTTTGGATACTGTGGAAAGTCTCTCCAAAGCGGTAATCCACTAGCTGTTTATCTTCAGAGAAACTGCCAGAGGTTTCTTCAAGTTGCTGACGTGAGTCTAATTGTGACGAGGCATTGGCTACCTTAAGAGAGTCATAGTTACTCTTGCCAAATGCTCACCATAATAGACATTTTTAGTTACTGTGGCCAGTCTGCCCGAATCATTACGCAATTAGTTGTTTAATTTAAGACAACCATTGTTACTCTTGCTAGGAGTTACTTGATGTTGCTGATTTAATTTTAATTGTGATGAGGCATTGGCAACTTTACGAGAGTCATAGTGATTCCTGGCAGTTCCTCACGAAAATAAGCATTTTTTAGATCTGTGGAAAGTCTCTCCAAAGCGGTAATCCACTAGCTGTTTATCTTCAGAGAAACTGCCAGAGGATTCTTTAAGTTGCTGACGTGAGTCTAATTGTGACGAGGCATTGGCTACCTTAAGCGAGTCATAGTGACTCTTGCCAAATGCTCACCATAATAGACATTTTTTAGATACTGTGGTCAGTCTGCCCGAAGCAATACGCCACTAGTTCTTTAATTTAAGACAACCATCGTTACTCTTGCTAGGATTTACTTGACGTTGCTGATTAAATTTTAATTGTGACGAGGCATTGGCAACCTTACGAGATTCATAGTGATTCCTGGCAGTTCCTCACCAAAATACGCATTTCTTAGATACTGTGGAAAGTCTCTCCAAAGCGGTAATCCACTAGCTGCTTATCTTCAGAGAAACTGCCAGAGGTTTCTTGAAGTTGCTGATGTGAGTCTAATTATGACGAGGCATTGGCTACCTTAAGCGAGTCATAGCGACTCTTGCCAAATGCTCACCATAATAGACATTTTTTAGATACTGTGGCCAGTCTGCCCGAAGCAATCCGCCACTAGTTCTTTAATTTAAGACAACCATCGTTACTCTTGCTAGGAGTTACTTGATGTTGCTGATTAAATTTTAATTGTGACGAGGCATTGGCAACCTTACGAGAGTCATAGTGATTCCTGGCAGTTCTTCACCAAAATACGCATTTTTTAGATACTGTGGAAAGTCTCTCCAAAGCGGTAACCCACTAGCTGTTTATTTTAAGAGAAACTGCCAGAGGTTTCTTGAATTTGCTGCCGTGAGTCTAATTGTGACGATGCATTGGCTACCTTAAGAGAGTCATAGTGACTCTTGCCAAAGGCTCAACATGATAGACATTTTTTAGATACTGTGGCCAGTCTGCCCGAAGCTTTACGCAATTAGTTGTTTAATTTAAGACAACCATCGTTACTCTTGTTAGGAGTTACTTGATGTTGGTGATTTAATTTTAATTGTGATGAGGCATTGGCAACCTTACGAGAGTCATAGTGATTCCTGGCAGTTCCTCACGAAAATACGCATTTTTTAGATACTGTGGAAAGTCTCTCCAAAGCGGTAATCCACTAGCTGTCTATCTACAGAGAGACAGCCAGAGGTTTCTTGAAGTTGCTGATGTGAGTCTAGTTGTGACGAGGCATTGGCTACCTTAAGAGAGTCATAGTTACTCTTGCCAAATGCTCACCATAATAGACATTTTTGATACTGTGGCCAGTCTGCCCGAATCATTACGCAATTAGTTGTTTAATTTAAGACAACCATTGTTACTCTTGCTATGAGTTACTTGATGTTGCTGATTTAATTTTAATTGTGATGAGGCATTGGCAACCTTACGAAAGTCATAGTGATTCCTGGCAGTTCCTCACGAAAATACGCATTTTTTAGATACTGTGGAAAGTCTCTCCAAAGCGGTAATCCACTAGCTGTTTATCTTCAGAGAAACTGCCAGAGGTTTCTTGAAGTTGCTGATGTGTGTCTAATTATGACGAGGCATTGGCTACCTTAAGCGAGTCATAGCGACTCTTGCCAAATGCTCACCATAATAGACATTTTTTAGATACTGTGGCCAGTCTGCCCGAAGCAATACGCCACTAGATCTTTAATTTAAGACAACCATCGTTAATCTTGCTAGGAGTTACTTGATGTTGCTGATTAAATTTTAATTGTGACGAGGCATTGGCAACCTTACCAGAGTCATAGTGATTCCTGGCAGTTCCTCACCAAAATACGCATTTTTTAGATACTGTGGAAGGTCTCTCCAAAGCGGTAATCCACTAGCTGTTTATCTTCAGAGAAACTGCCAGAGGTTTCTTGAAGTCGCTGATATAAGTCTAATTATGACGAGGCATTGGCTACCTTAAGCGAGTCATAGCGACTCTTGCCAAATGCTCACCATAATAGACATTTTTTAGATACTGTGGCCAGTCTGCCCGAAGCAATCCGCCACTAGTTCTTTAATTTAAGACAACCATCGTTACTCTTGCTAGGAGTTACTTGATGTTGCTGATTAAATTTTAATTGTGACGAGGCATTGGCAACCTTACGAGAGTCATAGTGATTCCTGGCTGTTCCTCACGAAAATACGCGTTTTTTAGATACTGTGGAAAGTCTTTCCAAAGCGGTAATCCACTAGCTGTTTATCTTCAGAGAAACTGCCAGAGGTATCTTGAAGTTGCTGATTTGAGTCTAATTGTGACGAGGCATTGGCTACCTTAAGCGAGTCATAGTGACTCTTGCCAAATGCTCACCATAATAGACATTTTTTAGATACTGTGGTCAGTCTGCCCGAAGCAATATGCCACTAGTTCTTTAATTTAAGACAACCATCGTTACTCTTGCTAGGATTTACTTGATGTTGCTGATTAAATTTTAATCGTGACGAGGCATTGGCAACCTTACGAGATTCATAGTGATTCCTGGCAGTTCCTCACCAAAATATGCATTTCTTAGATACTGTGGAAAGTCTCTCCAAAGCGGTAATCCACTAGCTGTTTATCTTCAGAGAAACTGCCAGAGGTTTCTTCAAGTTGCTGACGTGAGTCTAATTGTAACGAGGCATTGGCTACCTTAAGAGAGTCATAGTGACTTTTGCCAAATGCTCACCATAATAGACATTTTTTAGATACTGTGGCCAGTCTGCCCGAAGCGATACGCCACTAGTTGTTTAATTTAAGACAACCATCGTTACTCTTGCTAGGAGTTACTTGATGTTGGTGATTTAATTTTAATTGTGATGAGGCATTGGCAACCTTACGAGAGTCATAGTGATTCCTGGCAGTTCCTCACCAAAATAAGCATTTTTTGGATACTGTGGAAAGTCTCTCGAAAGCGGTAATCGACTAGCTGTTTATCTTCAGAGAAACTGCCAGAGGTTTCTTCAAGTTGCTGACGTGAGTCTAATTGTGACGAGGCATTGGCTACCTTAAGAGAGTCATAGTTACTCTTGCCAAATGCTCACCATAATAGACATTTTTAGTTACTGTGGCCAGTCTGCCCGAATCATTACGCAATTAGTTGTTTAATTTAAGACAACCATTGTTACTCTTGCTAGGAGTTACTTGATGTTGCTGATTTAATTTTAATTGTGATGAGGCATTGGCAACTTTACGAGAGTCATAGTGATTCCTGGCAGTTCCTCACGAAAATAAGCATTTTTTAGATCTGTGGAAAGTCTCTCCAAAGCGGTAATCCACTAGCTGTTTATCTTCAGAGAAACTGCCAGAGGATTCTTTAAGTTGCTGACGTGAGTCTAATTGTGACGAGGCATTGGCTACCTTAAGCGAGTCATAGTGACTCTTGCCAAATGCTCACCATAATAGACATTTTTTAGATACTGTGGTCAGTCTGCCCGAAGCAATACGCCACTAGTTCTTTAATTTAAGACAACCATTGTTACTCTTGCTAGGATTTACTTGACGTTGCTGATTAAATTTTAATTGTGACGAGGCATTGGCAACCTTACGAGATTCATAGTGATTCCTGGCAGTTCCTCACCAAAATACGCATTTCTTAGATACTGTGGAAAGTCTCTCCAAAGCGGTAATCCACTAGCTGTTTATCTTCAGAGAAACTGCCAGAGGTTTCTTGAAGTTGCTGATGTGAGTCTAATTATGACGAGGCATTGGCTACCTTAAGCGAGTCATAGCGACTCTTGCCAAATGCTCACCATAATAGACATTTTTTAGATACTGTGGCCAGTCTGCCCGAAGCAATCCGCCACTAGTTCTTTAATTTAAGACAACCATCGTTACCCTTGCTAGGATTTACTTGATGTTGCTGATTAAATTTTAATTGTGACGAGGCATTGGCAACCTTACGAGATTCATAGTGATTCCTGGCAGTTCCTCACCAAAATACGCATTTCTTAGATACTGTGGAAACTCTCTCCAAAGCGGTAATCCACTAGCTGTTTATCTTCAGAGAAACTGCCAGAGGTTTCTTCAAGTTGCTGACGTGAGTCTAATTGTAACGAGGCATTGGCTACCTTAAGAGAGTCATTGTGACTTTTGCCAAATGCTCACCATAATAGACATTTTTTAGATACTGTGGCCAGTCTGCCCGAAGCGATACGCCACTAGTTGTTTAATTTAAGACAACCATCGTTACTCTTGCTAGGAGTTACTTGATGTTGGTGATTTAATTTTAATTGTGATGAGGCATTGGCAACCTTATGAGAGTCATAGTGATTCCTGGCAGTTCCTCACCAAAATACGCATTTTTTAGATACTGTGGAAAGTCTCTCCAAAGCGGTAATCCACTACCTGTTTATCTTCAGAGAAACTGCCAGAGGTTTCTTCAAGTTGCTGACGTGAGTCTAAACTTGACGAGGCATTGGCTACCATAAGAGAGTCATAGTTACTCTTGCCAAATGCTCACCATAATAGACATTTTTAGATACTGTGGCCAGTCTGCCCGAATCATTACGCAATTAGTTGTTTAATTTAAGACAACCATTGTTACTCTTGCTATGAGTTATTTGATGTTGCTGATTTGATTTTAATTGTGATGAGGCATTGGCAACCTTACAGGAGTCATAGTGATTCCTGGCAGTTCCTCACGATAATACGCATTTTTTAGATACTGTGGAAAGTCTCTCCAAAGCGGTAATCCACTAGCTGTTTATCTTCAGAGAAACTGCCAGAGGTTTCTTGAAGTTGCTGATGTGAGTCTAATTATGACGAGGCATTGGCTACCTTAAGCGAGTCATAGCGACTCTTGCCAAATGCTCACCATAATAGATATTTTTTAGATACTGTGGCCAGTCTGCCCGAAGCAATACGCCACTAGTTCTTTAATTTAAGACAACCATCGTTACTCTTGCTAGGAGTTACTTGATGTTGCTGATTAAATTTTAATTGTGACGAGGCATTGGCAACCTTACGAGAGTCATAGTGATTCCTGGCAGTTCTTCACCAAAATACGCATTTTTTAGATACTGTGGAAAGTCTCTCCAAAGCGGTAACCCACTAGCTGTTTATTTTAAGAGAAACTGCCAGAGGTTTCTTGAAGTTGCTGCCGTGAGTCTAATTGTGACGATGCATTGGCTACCTTAAGAGAGTCATAGTGACTCTTGCCAAAGGCTCAACATGATAGACATTTTTTAGATACTGTGGCCAGTCTGCCCGAAGCTTTACGCAATTAGTTGTTTAATTTAAGACAACCATCGTTACTCTTGCTAGGAGTTACTTGATGTTGGTGATTTAATTTTAATTGTGATGAGGCATTATCAACCTTACGAGAGTCATAGTGATTCCTGGCAGTTCCTCACGAAAATACGCATTTTTTAGATACTGTGGAAAGTCTCTCCAAAGCGGTAATCCACTAGCTGTTTATCTTCAGAGAAACTGCCAGAGGTTTCTTGAAGTTGCTGATGTGAGTCTAATTATGACGAGGCATTGGCTACCTTAAGCGAGTCATAGCGACTCTTGCCAAATGCTCACCATAATAGACATTTTTTAGATACTGTGGCCAGTCTGCCCGAAGCAATACGCCACTAGATCTTTAATTTATGACAACCATCGTTAATCTTGCTAGGAGTTACTTGATGTTGCTGATTAAATTTTAATTGTTACGAGGCATTGGCAACCTTACCAGAGTCATAGTGATTCCTGGCAGTTCCTCACGAAAATACGCATTTTTTAGATACTGTGGAAGGTCTCTCCAAAGCGGTAATCCACTAGCTGTTTATCTTCAGAGAAACTGCCAGAGGTTTCTTGAAGTCGCTGATGTGAGTCTAATTATGACGAGGCATTGGCTACCTTAAGCGAGTCATAGCGACTCTTGCCAAATGCTCACCATAACAGATATTTTTTAGATACTGTGGCCAGTCTGCCCGAAGCAATACGCCACTAGTTCTTTAATTTAAGACAACCATCGTTACTCTTGCTAGGAGTTACTTGATGTTGCTGATTAAATTTTAATTGTGACGAGGCATTGGCAACCTTACGAGAGTCATAGTGATTCCTGGCAGTTCCTCACGAAAATACGCATTTTTTTGATACTGTAGATAGTCTCTCGAAAGCGGTAATCCACTAGCTGTTTATCTTCAGAGAAACTGCCAGAGGTATCTTGAAGTTGCTGATGTGAGTGTAATTGTGACGAGGCATTGGCTACCTTAAGAGAGTCATAGTGACTCTTGCCAAATGCTCACCATAATAGACATTTTTTAGATACTGTGGTCAGTCTGCCCGAAGCAATAAGCCACTAGTTCTTTAATTTAAGACAACCATCGTTACTCTTGCTAGGATTTACTTGACGTTGCTGATTAAATTTCAATTGTGACGAGGCATTGGCAACCTTACGAGATTCATAGTGATTCCTGGCAGTTCCTCACCAAAATACGCATTTCTTAGATACTGTGGAAAGTCTCTCCAAAGCGGTAATCCACTAGCTGTTTATCTTAAGAGAAATTGCCAGAGGTTTCTTGAAGTCGCTGATGTGAGTCTAATTGTGACGAGGCATTGGCTACATTAAGCGAGTCATAGCGACTCTTGCCAAATGCTCACCATAATAGACATTTTTTAGATACTGTGGCCAGTCTGCCCGAAGCAATACGCCACTAGTTCTTTAATTTAAGACAACCATCGTTAATCTTGCTAGGAGTTACTTGATGTTGCTGATTAAATTTTAATTGTGACGAGGCATTGGCAACCTCACCAGAGTCATAGTGATTCCTGGCAGTTCCTCACCAAAATACGCATTTTTTAGATACTGTGGAAAGTCTCTCCAAAGCGGTAATCCACTAGCTGTTTATCTTCAGAGAAACTGCCAGAGGTTTCTTCAAGTTGCTGACGTGAGTCTAATTGTGACGAGGCATTGGCTACCTTAAGAGAGTCATAGTGACTTTTGCCAAATGCTCACCATAATAGACATTTTTTAGATACTGTGGCCAGTCTGCCCGAAGCGATACGCCACTAGTTGTTTAATTTAAGACAACCATCGTTACTCTTGCTAGGAGTTACTTGATGTTGGTGATTTAATTTTAATTGTGATGAGGCATTGGCAACCTTACGAGAGTCATAGTGATTCCTGGCAGTTCCTCACCAAAATACGCATTTTTTGGATACTGTGGAAAGTCTCTCCAAAGCGGTAATCCACTAGCTGTTTATCTTCAGAGAAACTGCCAGAGGTTTCTTCAAGTTGCTGACGTGAGTCTAATTGTGACGAGGCATTGGCTACCTTAAGAGAGTCATAGTTACTCTTGCCAAATGCTCACCATAATAGACATTTTTAGTTACTGTGGCCAGTCTGCCGAATCATTACGCAATTAGTTGCTTAATTTAAGACAACCATTGTTACTCTTGCTAGGAGTTACTTGATGTTGCTGATTTAATTTTAATTGTGATGAAGCATTGGCAACTTTACGAGAGTCATAGTGATTCCTGGCAGTTCCTCACGAAAATAAGCATTTTTTAGATCTGTGGCAAGTCTCTCCAAAGCGGTAATCCACTAGCTGTTTATCTTCAGAGAAACTGCCAGAGGTTTCATTAAGTTGCTGACGTGAGTCTAATTGTGACGAGGCATTGGCTACCTTAAGCGAGTCATAGTGACTCTTGCCAAATGCTCACCACAATAGACATATTTTAGATACTGTGGTCAGTCTGCCCGAAGCAATACGCCACTAGTTCTTTAATTTAAGACAACCATCGTTACTCTTGCTAGTATTTACTTGACGTTGCTGATTAAATTTTAATTGTGACGAGGCATTGGCAACCTTACGAGATTCATAGTGATTCCTGGCAGTTCCTCACCAAAATACGCATTTCTTAGATACTGTGGAAAGTCTCTCCAAAGCGGTAATCCACTAGCTGTTTATCTTCAGAGAAACTGCCAGAGGTTTCTTGAAGTTGCTGATGTGAGTCTAATTATGACGAGGCATTGGCTACCTTAAGCGAGTCATAGCGACTCTTGCCAAATGCTCACCATAATAGACATTTTTTAGATACTGTGGCCAGTCTGCCCGAAGCAATCCGCCACTAGTTCCTTAATTTAAGACAACCATCGTTACTCTTGCTAGGAGTTACTTGATGTTGCTGATTAAATTTTAATTGTGACGAGGCATTGGCAACCTTACGAGAGTCATAGTGATTCCTGGCAGTTCCTCACGAAAATACGCATTTTTTAGATACTGTGGAAAGTCTTTCCAAAGCGGTAATCCACTAGCTGTTTATCTTCAGAGAAACTGCCAGAGGTATCTTGAAGTTGCTGATTTGAGTCTAATTGTGACGAGGCATTGGCTACCTTAAGCGAGTCATAGTGACTCTTGCCAAATGCTCACCATAATAGACATTTTTTAGATACTGTGGTCAGTCTGCCCAAAGCAATATGCCACTAGTTTTTAATTTAAGACAACCATCGTTACTCTTGCTAGGATTTACTTGATGTTGCTGATTAAATTTTAATTGTGACGAGGCATTGGCAACCTTACGAGATTCATAGTGATTCCTGGCAGTTCCTCACCAAAATACGCATTTCTTAGATACTGTGGAAAGTCTCTCCAAAGCGGTAATCCACTAGCTGTTTATCTTAAGAGAAATTGCCAGAGGTTTCTTGAAGACGCTGATGTGAGTCTAATTGTGACGAGGCATTGGCTACATTAAGCGAGTCATAGCGACTCTTGCCAAATGCTCACCATAATAGACATTTTTTAGATACTGTGGCCAGTCTGCCCGAAGCAATACGCCACTAGTTCTTTAATTTAAGACAACCATCGTTAATCTTGCTAGGAGTTACTTGATGTTGCTGATTAAATTTTAATTCTGACGAGGCATTGGCAACCTCACCAGAGTCATAGTGATTCCTGGCAGTTCCTCACCAAAATACGCATTTCTTAGATACTGTGGAAAGTCTCTCCAAAGCGGTAATCCACTAGCTGTTTATCTTCAGAGAAACTGCCAGAGGTTTCTTCAAGTTGCTGACGTGAGTCTAATTGTGACGAGGCATTGGCTACCTTAAGAGAGTCATAGTGACTTTTGCCAAATGCTCACCATAATAGACATTTTTTAGATACTGTGGCCAGTCTGCCCGAAGCGATACGCCACTAGTTGTTTAATTTAAGACAACCATCGTTACTCTTGCTAGGAGTTACTTGATGTTGGTGATTTAATTTTAATTGTGATGAGGCATTGGCAACCTTACGAGAGTCATAGTGATTCCTGGCAGTTCCTCACCAAAATACCCAATTTTTAGATACTGTGGAAAGTCTCTCCAAAGCGGTAATCCACTAGCTGTTTATCTTCAGAGAAACTGCCAGAGGTTTCTTCAAGTTGCTGACGTGAGTCTAATTGTGACGAGGCATTGGCTACCTTAAGCGAGTCATAGTGACTCTTGCCAAATGCTCACCATAATAGACATTTTTTAGATACTGTGGCCAGTCAGCCCGAAGCAATCCGCCACTAGTTCCTTAATGTAAGACAACCATCGTTACTCTTGCTAGGAGTTACTTGATGTTGCTGATTAAATTTTAATTGTGACGAAGCATTGGCAACCTTACGAGAGTCATAGTGATTCCTGGCAGTTCCTCACGAAAATACGCATTTTTTAGATACTGTGGAAAGTCTTTCCAAAGCGGTAATCCACTAGCTGTTTATCTTCAGAGAAACTGCCAGAGGTATCTTGAAGTTGCTGATTTGAGTCTAATTGTGACGAGGCATTGGCTACCTTAAGCGAGTCATAGTGACTCTTGCCCAATGCTCACCATAATAGACATTTTTTAGATACTGTGGTCAGTCTGCCCGAAGCAATATGCCACTAGTTCTTTAATTTAAGGCAACCATCGTTACTCTTGCTAGGATTTACCTGATGTTGCTGATTAAATTTTAATAGTGACGAGGCATTGGCAACCTTACGAGATTCATAGTGATTCCTGGCAGTTCCTCACCAAAATACGCATTTCTTAGATACTGTGGAAAGTCTCTCCAAAGCGGTAATCCACTAGCTGTTTATCTTAAGAGAAATTGCCAGAGGTTTCTTGAAGTCGCTGATGTGAGTCTAATTGTGACGAGGCATTGGCTACCTTAAGCGAGTCATAGCGACTCTTGCCAAATGCTCACCATAATAGACATTTTTTAGATACTGTGGCCAGTCTGCCCGAAGCAATACGCTACTAGTTCTTTAATTTAAGACAACCATCGTTAATCTTGCTAGGAGTTACTTGATGTTGCTGATTAAATTTTAATTCTGACGAGGCATTGGCAACCTCACCAGAGTCATAGTGATTCCTGGCAGTTCCTCACCAAAATACGCATTTTTTAGATACTGTGGAAAGTCTCACCAAAGCGGTAATCCACTAGCTGTTTATCTTCAGAGAAACTGCCAGAGGTTTCTTCAAGTTGCTGACGTGAGTCTAATTGTGACGAGGCATTGGCTACCTTAAGAGAGTCATAGTGACTTTTGCCAAATGCTCACCATAATAGACATTTTTTAGATACTGTGGCCAGTCTGCCCGAAGCAATCCGCCACTAGTTCCTTAATTTAAGACAACCATCGTTACTCTTGCTAGGAGTTACTTAATGTTGCTGATTAAATTTTAATTGTGACGAGGCATTGGCAACCTTACGAGAGTCATAGTGATTCCTGGCAGTTCCTCACGAAAATACGCATTTTTTAGATACTGTGGAAAGTCTTTCCAAAGCGGTAATCCACTAGCTGTTTATCTTCAGAGAAACTGCCAGAGGTATCTTGAAGTTGCTGATTTGAGTCTAATTGTGACGAGGCATTGGCTACCTTAAGCGAGTCATAGTGACTCTTGCCAAATGCTCACCATAATAGACATTTTTTAGATACTGTGGTCAGTCTGCCCGAAGCAATATGCCACAAGTTCTTTAATTTAAGACAACCATCGTTACTCTTGCTAGGATTTACTTGATGTTGCTGATTAAATTTTAATTGTGACGAGGCATTGGCAACCTTACGAGATTCATAGTGTTTCCTGGCAGTTCCTCACCAAAATACGCATTTCTTAGATACTGTGGAAAGTCTCTCCAAAGCGGTAATCCACTAGCTGTTTATCTTAAGAGAAATTGCCAGAGGTTTCTTGAAGTCGCTGATGTGAGTCTAATTGTGACGAGGCATTGGCTACATTAAGCGAGTCATAGCGACTCTTGCCAAATGCTCACCATAATAGACATTTTTTAGATACTGTGGCCAGTCTGCCCGAAGCAATACGCCACTATTTCTTTAATTTAAGACAACCATCGTTAATCTTGCTAGGAGTTACTTGATGTTGCTGATTAAATTTTAATTCTGACGAGGCATTGGCAACCTCACCAGAGTCATAGTGATTCCTGGCAGTTCCTCACCAAAATACGCATTTTTTAGATACTGTGGAAAGTCTCTCTAAAGCGGTAATCCACTAGCTGTTTATCTTCAGAGAAACTGCCAGAGGTTTCTTCAAGTTGCTGACGTGAGTCTAATTGTGACGAGGCATTGGCTACCTTAAGAGAGTCATAGTGACTTTTGCCAAATGCTCACCATAATAGACATTTTTTAGATACTGTGGCCAGTCTGCCCGAAGCAATACGCCACTAGTTCTTTAATTTAAGACAACCATCGTTACTCTTGCTAGGAGTTACTTGATGTTGCTGATTAAATTTTAATTGTGACGAGGCATTGGCAACCTTACGAGAGTCATAGTGATTCCTGGCAGTTCCTCACGAAAATACGCATTTTTTAGATACTGTGGAAAGTCTTTCCAAAGCGGTAATCCACTAGCTGTTTATCTTCAGAGAAACTGCCAGAGGTATCTTGAAGTTGCTGATTTGAGTCTAATTGTGACGAGGCATTGGCTACCTTAAGCGAGTCATAGTGACTCTTGCCAAATGCTCACCATAATAGACATTTTTTAGATACTGTGGTCAGTCTGCCCGAAGCAATATGCCACTAGTTCTTTAATTTAAGACAACCATCGTTACTCTTGCTAGGATTTACTTGATGTTGCTGATTAAATTTTAATTGTGACGAGGCATTGGCAACCTTACGAGATTCATAGTGATTCCTGGCAGTTCCTCACCAAAATACGCATTTCTTAGATACTGTGGAAAGTCTCTCCAAAGCGGTAATCCACTAGCTGTTTATCTTAAGAGAAATTGCCAGAGGTTTCTTGAAGTCGCTGATGTGAGTCTAATTGTGACGAGGCATTGGCTACATTAAGCGAGTCATAGCGACTCTTGCCAAATGCTCACCATAATAGACATTTTTTAGATACTGTGGCCAGTCTGCCCGAAGCAATACGCTACTAGTTCTTTAATTTAAGACAACCATCGTTAATCTTGCTAGGAGTTACTTGATGTTGCTGATTAAATTTTAATTCTGACGAGGCATTGGCAACCTCACCAGAGTCATAGTGATTCCTGGCAGTTCCTCACCAAAATACGCATTTTTTAGATACTGTGGAAAGTCTCTCCAAAGCGGTAATCCACTAGCTGTTTATCTTCAGAGAAACTGCCAGAGGTTTCTTCAAGTTGCTGACGTGAGTCTAATTGTGACGAGGCATTGGCTACCTTATGAGAGTCATAGTGACTTTTGCCAAATGCTCACCATAATAGACATTTTTTAGATACTGTGGCCAGTCTGCCCGAAGCAATCCGCCACTAGTTCCTTAATTTAAGACAACCATCGTTACTCTTGCTAGGAGTTACTTAATGTTGCTGATTAAATTTTAATTGTGACGAGGCATTGGCAACCTTACGAGAGTCATAGTGATTCCTGGCAGTTCCTCACGAAAATACGCATTTTTTTGATACTGTGGAAAGTCTTTCCAAAGCGGTAATCCACTAGCTGTTTATCTTCAGAGAAACTGCCAGAGGTATCTTGAAGTTGCTGATTTGAGTCTAATTGTGACGAGGCATTGGCTACCTTAAGCGAGTCATAGTGACTCTTGCCAAATGCTCACCATAATAGACATTTTTTAGATACTGTGGTCAGTCTGCCCGAAGCAATATGCCACTAGTTCTTTAATTTAAGACAACCATCGTTACTCTTGCTAGGATTTACTTGATGTTGCTGATTAAATTTTAATTGTGACGAGGCATTGGCAACCTTACGAGATTCATAGTGTTTCCTGGCAGTTCCTCACCAAAATACGCATTTCTTAGATACTGTGGAAAGTCTCTCCAAAGCGGTAATCCACTAGCTGTTTATCTTAAGAGAAATTGCCAGAGGTTTCTTGAAGTCGCTGATGTGAGTCTAATTGTGACGAGGCATTGGCTACATTAAGCGAGTCATAGCGACTCTTGCCAAATGCTCACCATAATAGACATTTTTTAGATACTGTGGCCAGTCTGCCCGAAGCAATACGCCACTAGTTCTTTAATTTAAGACAACCATCGTTAATCTTGCTAGGAGTTACTTGATGTTGCTGATTAAATTTTAATTCTGACGAGGCATTGGCAACCTCACCAGAGTCATAGTGATTCCTGGCAGTTCCTCACCAAAATACGCATTTTTTAGATACTGTGGAAAGTCTCTCCAAAGCGGTAATCCACTAGCTGTTTATCTTCAGAGAAACTGCCAGAGGTTTCTTCAAGTTGCTGACGTGAGTCTAATTGTGACGAGGCATTGGCTACCTTAAGAGAGTCATAGTGACTTTTGCCAAATGCTCACCATAATAGACATTTTTTAGATACTGTGGCCAGTCTGCCCGAAGCAATCCGCCACTAGTTCCTTAATTTAAGACAACCATCGTTACTCTTGCTAGGAGTTACTTGATGTTGCTGATTAAATTTTAATTGTGACGAGGCATTGGCAACCTTACGAGAGTCATAGTGATTCCTGGCAGTTCCTCACGAAAATACGCATTTTTTAGATACTGTGGAAAGTCTTTCCAAAGTGGTAATCCACTAGCTGTTTATCTTCAGAGAAACTGCCAGAGGTATCTTGAAGTTGCTGATTTGAGTCTAATTGTGACGAGGCATTGGCTACCTTAAGCGAGTCATAGTGACTCTTGCCAAATGCTCACCATAATAGACATTTTTTAGATACTGTGGTCAGTCTGCCCGAAGCAATATGCCACTAGTTCTTTAATTTAAGACAACCATCGTTACTCTTGCTAGGATTTACTTGATGTTGCTGATTAAATTTTAATTGTGACGAGGCATTGGCTACCTTAAGCGAGTCATAGTGACTCTTGCCAAATGCTCACCATAATAGACATTTTTTAGATACTGTGGTCAGTCTGCCCGAAGCAATATGCCACTAGTTCTTTAATTTAAGACAACCATCGTTACTCTTGCTAGGATTTACTTGATGTTGCTGATTAAATTTTAATTGTGACGAGGCATTGGCAACCTTACGAGATTCATAGTGATTCCTGGCAGTTCCTCACCAAAATACGCATTTCTTAGATACTGTGGAAAGTCTCTCCAAAGCGGTAATCCACTAGCTGTTTATCTTAAGAGAAATTGCCAGAGGTTTCTTGAAGTCGCTGATGTGAGTCTAATTGTGACATGGCATTGGCTACATTAAGCGAGTCATAGCGACTCTTGCCAAATGCTCACCATAATAGACATTTTTTAGATACTGTGGCCAGTCTGCCCGAAGCAATACGCCACTAGTTCTTTAATTTAAGACAACCATCGTTAATCTTGCTAGGAGTTACTTGATGTTGCTGATTAAATTTTAATTCTGACGAGGCATTGGCAACCTCACCAGAGTCATAGTGATTCCTGGCAGTTCCTCACCAAAATACGCATTTTTTAGATACTGTGGAAAGTCTCTCCAAAGCGGTAATCCACTAGCTGTTTATCTTCAGAGAAACTGCCAGAGGTTTCTTCAAGTTGCTGACGTGAGTCTAATTGTGACGAGGCATTGGCTACCTTAAGAGAGTCATAGTGATTTTTGCCAAATGCTCACCATAATAGACATTTTTTTAGATACTGTGGCCAGTCTGCCCGAAGCGATACGCCACTAGTTGTTTAATTTAAGACAACCATCGTTACTCTTGCTAGGAGTTACTTGATGTTGGTGATTTAATTTTAATTGTGACGAGGCATTGGCAACCTTACGAGATTCATAGTGATTCCTGGCAGTTCCTCACCAAAATACGCATTTCTTAGATACTGTGGAAAGTCTCTCCAAAGCGGTAATCCACTAGCTGTTTATCTTCAGAGAAACTGCCAGAGGTATCTTGAAGTTGCTGATGTGAGTCTAATTGTGACGAGGCATTGGCTACCTTAAGCGAGTCATAGTGACTCTTGCCAAATGCTCACCATAATAGACATTTTTTAGATACTGTGGTCAGTCTGCCCGAAGCAATATGCCACTAGTTCTTTAATTTAAGACAACCATCGTTACTCTTGCTAGGATTTACTTGATGTTGCTGATTAAATTTTAATTGTGACGAGGCATTGGCAACCTTACGAGATTCATAGTGATTCCTGGCAGTTCCTCACCAAAATACGCATTTCTTAGATACTGTGGAAAGTCTCTCCAAAGCGGTAATCCACTAGCTGTTTATCTTAAGAGAAATTGCCAGAGGTTTCTTGAAGTCGCTGATGTGAGTCTAATTGTGACGAGGCATTGGCTACATTAAGCGAGTCATAGCGACTCTTGCCAAATGCTCACCATAATAGACATTTTTTAGATACTGTGGCCAGTCTGCCCGAAGCAATACGCTACTAGTTCTTTAATTTAAGACAACCATCGTTAATCTTGCTAGGAGTTACTTGATGTTGCTGATTAAATTTTAATTCTGACGAGGCATTGGCAACCTCACCAGAGTCATAGTGATTCCTGGCAGTTCCTCACCAAAATACGCATTTTTTAGATACTGTGGAAAGTCTCTCCAAAGCGGTAATCCACTAGCTGTTTATCTTCAGAGAAACTGCCAGAGGTTTCTTCAAGTTGCTGACGTGAGTCTAATTGTGACGAGGCATTGGCTACCTTATGAGAGTCATAGTGACTTTTGCCAAATGCTCACCATAATAGACATTTTTTAGATACTGTGGCCAGTCTGCCCGAAGCAATCCGCCACTAGTTCCTTAATTTAAGACAACCATCGTTACTCTTGCTAGGAGTTACTTAATGTTGCTGATTAAATTTTAATTGTGACGAGGCATTGGCAACCTTACGAGAGTCATAGTGATTCCTGGCAGTTCCTCACGAAAATACGCATTTTTTTGATACTGTGGAAAGTCTTTCCAAAGCGGTAATCCACTAGCTGTTTATCTTCAGAGAAACTGCCAGAGGTATCTTGAAGTTGCTGATTTGAGTCTAATTGTGACGAGGCATTGGCTACCTTAAGCGAGTCATAGTGACTCTTGCCAAATGCTCACCATAATAGACATTTTTTAGATACTGTGGTCAGTCTGCCCGAAGCAATATGCCACTAGTTCTTTAATTTAAGACAACCATCGTTACTCTTGCTAGGATTTACTTGATGTTGCTGATTAAATTTTAATTGTGACGAGGCATTGGCAACCTTACGAGATTCATAGTGTTTCCTGGCAGTTCCTCACCAAAATACGCATTTCTTAGATACTGTGGAAAGTCTCTCCAAAGCGGTAATCCACTAGCTGTTTATCTTAAGAGAAATTGCCAGAGGTTTCTTGAAGTCGCTGATGTGAGTCTAATTGTGACGAGGCATTGGCTACATTAAGCGAGTCATAGCGACTCTTGCCAAATGCTCACCATAATAGACATTTTTTAGATACTGTGGCCAGTCTGCCCGAAGCAATACGCCACTAGTTCTTTAATTTAAGACAACCATCGTTAATCTTGCTAGGAGTTACTTGATGTTGCTGATTAAATTTTAATTCTGACGAGGCATTGGCAACCTCACCAGAGTCATAGTGATTCCTGGCAGTTCCTCACCAAAATACGCATTTTTTAGATACTGTGGAAAGTCTCTCCAAAGCGGTAATCCACTAGCTGTTTATCTTCAGAGAAACTGCCAGAGGTTTCTTCAAGTTGCTGACGTGAGTCTAATTGTGACGAGGCATTGGCTACCTTAAGAGAGTCATAGTGACTTTTGCCAAATGCTCACCATAATAGACATTTTTTAGATACTGTGGCCAGTCTGCCCGAAGCAATCCGCCACTAGTTCCTTAATTTAAGACAACCATCGTTACTCTTGCTAGGAGTTACTTGATGTTGCTGATTAAATTTTAATTGTGACGAGGCATTGGCAACCTTACGAGAGTCATAGTGATTCCTGGCAGTTCCTCACGAAAATACGCATTTTTTAGATACTGTGGAAAGTCTTTCCAAAGTGGTAATCCACTAGCTGTTTATCTTCAGAGAAACTGCCAGAGGTATCTTGAAGTTGCTGATTTGAGTCTAATTGTGACGAGGCATTGGCTACCTTAAGCGAGTCATAGTGACTCTTGCCAAATGCTCACCATAATAGACATTTTTTAGATACTGTGGTCAGTCTGCCCGAAGCAATATGCCACTAGTTCTTTAATTTAAGACAACCATCGTTACTCTTGCTAGGATTTACTTGATGTTGCTGATTAAATTTTAATTGTGACGAGGCATTGGCAACCTTACGAGATTCATAGTGATTCCTGGCAGTTCCTCACCAAAATACGCATTTCTTAGATACTGTGGAAAGTCTCTCCAAAGCGGTAATCCACTAGCTGTTTATCTTAAGAGAAATTGCCAGAGGTTTCTTGAAGTCGCTGATGTGAGTCTAATTGTGACATGGCATTGGCTACATTAAGCGAGTCATAGCGACTCTTGCCAAATGCTCACCATAATAGACATTTTTTAGATACTGTGGCCAGTCTGCCCGAAGCAATACGCCACTAGTTCTTTAATTTAAGACAACCATCGTTAATCTTGCTAGGAGTTACTTGATGTTGCTGATTAAATTTTAATTCTGACGAGGCATTGGCAACCTCACCAGAGTCATAGTGATTCCTGGCAGTTCCTCACCAAAATACGCATTTTTTAGATACTGTGGAAAGTCTCTCCAAAGCGGTAATCCACTAGCTGTTTATCTTCAGAGAAACTGCCAGAGGTTTCTTCAAGTTGCTGACGTGAGTCTAATTGTGACGAGGCATTGGCTACCTTAAGAGAGTCATAGTGATTTTTGCCAAATGCTCACCATAATAGACATTTTTTTAGATACTGTGGCCAGTCTGCCCGAAGCGATACGCCACTAGTTGTTTAATTTAAGACAACCATCGTTACTCTTGCTAGGAGTTACTTGATGTTGGTGATTTAATTTTAATTGTGACGAGGCATTGGCAACCTTACGAGATTCATAGTGATTCCTGGCAGTTCCTCACCAAAATACGCATTTCTTAGATACTGTGGAAAGTCTCTCCAAAGCGGTAATCCACTAGCTGTTTATCTTAAGAGAAATTGCCAGAGGTTTCTTGAAGTCGCTGATGTGAGTCTAATTGTGACTAAGCATTGGCTACATTAAGCGAGTCATAGCGACTCTTGCCAAATGCTCACCATAATAGACATTTTTTAGATACTATGGCCAGTCTGCCCGAAGCAATACGCCACTAGTTCTTTAATTTAAGACAACCATCGTTAATCTTGCTAGGAGTTACTTGATGTTGCTGATTAAATTTTAATTGTGACGTGGCATTGGCAACCTCACCAGAGTCATAGTGATTCCTGGCAGTTCCTCACCAAAATACGCATTTTTTAGATACTGTGGAAAGTCTCTCCAAAGCGGTAATCCACTAGCTGTTTATCTTCAGAGAAACTGCCAGAGGTTTTTTCAAGTTGCTGACGTGAGTCTAATTGTGACGAGGCATTGGCTACCTTAAGAGAGTCATAGTGACTTTTGCCAAATGCTCACCATAATAGACATTTTTTAGATACTGTGGCCAGTCTGCCCGAAGTGATACGCCACTAGTTGTTTAATTTAAGACAACCATCGTTACTCTTGCTAGGAGTTACTTGATGTTGGTGATTTAATTTTAATTGTGATGAGGCATTGGCAACCTTACGAGAGTCATAGTGATTCCTGGCAGTTCCTCACGAAAATACGCATTTTTTAAATACTGTGGAAAGTCTCTCCAAAGCGGTAATCCACTAGCTGTTTATCTTCAGAGAAACTGCCAGAGGTTTCTTCAAGTTGCTGACGTGAGTCTAATTGTAACGAGGCATTGGCTACCTTAAGAGAGTCATAGTGACTTTTGCCAAATGCTCACCATAATAGACATTTTTAGTTACTGTGGCCAGTCTGCCCGAATCATTACTCAATTGGTTGTTTAATTTAAGACAACCATTGTTACTCTTGCTAGGAGTTACTTGATGTTGCTGATTTAATTTTAATTGTGATGAGGCATTTTCAACTTTACGAGAGTCATAGTGATTCCTGACAGTTCCTCACGAAAATAAGCATTTTTTAGATCTGTGGAAAGTCTCTCCAAAGCGGTAATCCACTAGCTGTTTATCTTCAGAGAAACTGCCAGAGGTTTCTTTAAGTTGCTGACGTGAGTCTAATTGTGACGAGGCATTGGCTACCTTAAGCGAGTCATAGTGACTCTTGCCAAATGCTCACCATAATAGACACTTTTTAGATACTGTGGTCAGTCTGCCCGAAGCAATACGCCACTAGTTCTTTAATTTAAGACAACCACCGTTACTCTTGCTAGGATTTACTTGACGTTGCTGATTAAATTTTAATTGTGACGAGGCATTGGCAACCTTACGAGATTCATAGTGATTCCTGGCAGTTCCTCACCAAAATACGCATTTCTTAGATACTGTGGAAAGTCTCTCCAAAGCGGTAATCCACTAGCTGTTTATCTTCAGAGAAACTGCCAGAGGTTTCTTGAAGTTGCTGATGTGAGTCTAATTATGACGAGGCATTGGCTACCTTAAGCGAGTCATAGCGACTCTTGCCAAATGCTCACCATAATAGACATTTTTTGGATACTGTGGCCAGTCTGCCCGAAGCAATCCGCCACTAGTTCCTTAATTTAAGACAACCATCGTTACTCTTGCTAGGAGTTACTTGATGTTGCTGATTAAATTTTAATTGTGACGAGGCATTGGCAACCTTACGAGATTCATAGTGATTCCTGGCAGTTCCTCACCAAAATACGCATTTCTTAGATACTGTGGAAAGTCTCTCCAAAGCGGTAATCCACTAGCTGTTTATCTTCAGAGAAACTGCCAGAGGTTTCTTTAAGTTGCTGACGTGAGTCTAATTGTGACGAGGCATTGGCTACCTTAAGCGAGTCATAGTGACTCTTGCCAAATGCTCACCATAATAGACATTTTTTAGATACTGTGGTCAGTCTGCCCGAAGCAATACGCCACTAGTTCTTTAATTTAAGACAACCATCGTTACTCTTGCTAGGATTTACTTGACGTTGGGGATTAATTTTTAATTGTGACGAGGCATTGGCAACCTTACGAGATTCATAGTGATTCCTGGCAGTTCCTCACCAAAATACGCATTTCTTAGATACTGTGGAAAGTCTCTCCAAAGCGGTAATCCACTAGCTGTTTATCTTAAGAGAAATTGCCAGAGGTTTCTTGAAGTCGCTGATGTGAGTCTAATTGTGACTAAGCATTGGCTACATTAAGCGAGTCATAGCGACTCTTGCCAAATGCTCACCATAATAGACATTTTTTAGATACTATGGCCAGTCTGCCCGAAGCAATACGCCACTAGTTCTTTAATTTAAGACAACCATCGTTAATCTTGCTAGGAGTTACTTGATGTTGCTGATTAAATTTTAATTGTGACGAGGCATTGGCAACCTCACCAGAGTCATAGTGATTCCTGGCAGTTCCTCACCAAAATACGCATTTTTTAGATACTGTGGAAAGTCTCTCCAAAGCGGTAATCCACTAGCTGTTTATCTTCAGAGAAACTGCCAGAGGTTTTTTCAAGTTGCTGACGTGAGTCTAATTGTGACGAGGCATTGGCTACCTTAAGAGAGTCATAGTGACTTTTGCCAAATGCTCACCATAATAGACATTTTTTAGATACTGTGGCCAGTCTGCCCGAAGTGATACGCCACTAGTTGTTTAATTTAAGACAACCATCGTTACTCTTGCTAGGAGTTACTTGATGTTGGTGATTTAATTTTAATTGTGATGAGGCATTGGCAACCTTACGAGAGTCATAGTGATTCCTGGCAGTTCCTCACGAAAATACGCATTTTTTAAATACTGTGGAAAGTCTCTCCAAAGCGGTAATCCACTAGCTGTTTATCTTCAGAGAAACTGCCAGAGGTTTCTTCAAGTTGCTGACGTGAGTCTAATTGTAACGAGGCATTGGCTACCTTAAGAGAGTCATAGTGACTTTTGCCAAATGCTCACCATAATAGACATTTTTAGTTACTGTGGCCAGTCTGCCCGAATCATTACTCAATTGGTTGTTTAATTTAAGACAACCATTGTTACTCTTGCTAGGAGTTACTTGATGTTGCTGATTTAATTTTAATTGTGATGAGGCATTTTCAACTTTACGAGAGTCATAGTGATTCCTGACAGTTCCTCACGAAAATAAGCATTTTTTAGATCTGTGGAAAGTCTCTCCAAAGCGGTAATCCACTAGCTGTTTATCTTCAGAGAAACTGCCAGAGGTTTCTTTAAGTTGCTGACGTGAGTCTAATTGTGACGAGGCATTGGCTACCTTAAGCGAGTCATAGTGACTCTTGCCAAATGCTCACCATAATAGACACTTTTTAGATACTGTGGTCAGTCTGCCCGAAGCAATACGCCACTAGTTCTTTAATTTAAGACAACCACCGTTACTCTTGCTAGGATTTACTTGACGTTGCTGATTAAATTTTAATTGTGACGAGGCATTGGCAACCTTACGAGATTCATAGTGATTCCTGGCAGTTCCTCACCAAAATACGCATTTCTTAGATACTGTGGAAAGTCTCTCCAAAGCGGTAATCCACTAGCTGTTTATCTTCAGAGAAACTGCCAGAGGTTTCTTGAAGTTGCTGATGTGAGTCTAATTATGACGAGGCATTGGCTACCTTAAGCGAGTCATAGCGACTCTTGCCAAATGCTCACCATAATAGACATTTTTTGGATACTGTGGCCAGTCTGCCCGAAGCAATCCGCCACTAGTTCCTTAATTTAAGACAACCATCGTTACTCTTGCTAGGAGTTACTTGATGTTGCTGATTAAATTTTAATTGTGACGAGGCATTGGCAACCTTACGAGATTCATAGTGATTCCTGGCAGTTCCTCACCAAAATACGCATTTCTTAGATACTGTGGAAAGTCTCTCCAAAGCGGTAATCCACTAGCTGTTTATCTTCAGAGAAACTGCCAGAGGTTTCTTTAAGTTGCTGACGTGAGTCTAATTGTGACGAGGCATTGGCCACCTTAAGCGAGTCATAGTGACTCTTGCCAAATGCTCACCATAATAGACATTTTTTAGATACTGTGGTCAGTCTGCCCGAAGCAATACGCCACTAGTTCTTTAATTTAAGACAACCATCGTTACTCTTGCTAGGATTTACTTGACGTTGGGGATTAATTTTTAATTGTGACGAGGCATTGGCAACCTTACGAGATTCATAGTGATTCCTGGCAGTTCCTCACCAAAATACGCATTTCTTAGATACTGTGGAAAGTCTCTCCAAAGCGGTAATCCACTAGCTGTTTATCTTAAGAGAAATTGCCAGAGGTTTCTTGAAGTCGCTGATGTGAGTCTAATTGTGACTAAGCATTGGCTACATTAAGCGAGTCATAGCGACTCTTGCCAAATGCTCACCATAATAGACATTTTTTAGATACTATGGCCAGTCTGCCCGAAGCAATACGCCACTAGTTCTTTAATTTAAGACAACCATCGTTAATCTTGCTAGGAGTTACTTGATGTTGCTGATTAAATTTTAATTGTGACGAGGCATTGGCAACCTCACCAGAGTCATAGTGATTCCTGGCAGTTCCTCACCAAAATACGCATTTTTTAGATACTGTGGAAAGTCTCTCCAAAGCGGTAATCCACTAGCTGTTTATCTTCAGAGAAACTGCCAGAGGTTTTTTCAAGTTGCTGACGTGAGTCTAATTGTGACGAGGCATTGGCTACCTTAAGAGAGTCATAGTGACTTTTGCCAAATGCTCACCATAATAGACATTTTTTAGATACTGTGGCCAGTCTGCCCGAAGTGATACGCCACTAGTTGTTTAATTTAAGACAACCATCGTTACTCTTGCTAGGAGTTACTTGATGTTGGTGATTTAATTTTAATTGTGATGAGGCATTGGCAACCTTACGAGAGTCATAGTGATTCCTGGCAGTTCCTCACGAAAATACGCATTTTTTAAATACTGTGGAAAGTCTCTCCAAAGCGGTAATCCACTAGCTGTTTATCTTCAGAGAAACTGCCAGAGGTTTCTTCAAGTTGCTGACGTGAGTCTAATTGTAACGAGGCATTGGCTACCTTAAGAGAGTCATAGTGACTTTTGCCAAATGCTCACCATAATAGACATTTTTAGTTACTGTGGCCAGTCTGCCCGAATCATTACTCAATTGGTTGTTTAATTTAAGACAACCATTGTTACTCTTGCTAGGAGTTACTTGATGTTGCTGATTTAATTTTAATTGTGATGAGGCATTTTCAACTTTACGAGAGTCATAGTGATTCCTGACAGTTCCTCACGAAAATAAGCATTTTTTAGATCTGTGGAAAGTCTCTCCAAAGCGGTAATCCACTAGCTGTTTATCTTCAGAGAAACTGCCAGAGGTTTCTTTAAGTTGCTGACGTGAGTCTAATTGTGACGAGGCATTGGCTACCTTAAGCGAGTCATAGTGACTCTTGCCAAATGCTCACCATAATAGACACTTTTTAGATACTGTGGTCAGTCTGCCCGAAGCAATACGCCACTAGTTCTTTAATTTAAGACAACCACCGTTACTCTTGCTAGGATTTACTTGACGTTGCTGATTAAAATTTAATTGTGACGAGGCATTGGCAACCTTACGAGATTCATAGTGATTCCTGGCAGTTCCTCACCAAAATACGCATTTCTTAGATACTGTGGAAAGTCTCTCCAAAGCGGTAATCCACTAGCTGTTTATCTTCAGAGAAACTGCCAGAGGTTTCTTGAAGTTGCTGATGTGAGTCTAATTATGACGAGGCATTGGCTACCTTAAGCGAGTCATAGCGACTCTTGCCAAATGCTCACCATAATAGACATTTTTTGGATACTGTGGCCAGTCTGCCCGAAGCAATCCGCCACTAGTTCCTTAATTTAAGACAACCATCGTTACTCTTGCTAGGAGTTACTTGATGTTGCTGATTAAATTTTAATTGTGACGAGGCATTGGCAACCTTACGAGATTCATAGTGATTCCTGGCAGTTCCTCACCAAAATACGCATTTCTTAGATACTGTGGAAAGTCTCTCCAAAGCGGTAATCCACTAGCTGTTTATCTTCAGAGAAACTGCCAGAGGTTTCTTTAAGTTGCTGACGTGAGTCTAATTGTGACGAGGCATTGGCTACCTTAAGCGAGTCATAGTGACTCTTGCCAAATGCTCACCATAATAGACATTTTTTAGATACTGTGGTCAGTCTGCCCGAAGCAATACGCCACTAGTTCTTTAATTTAAGACAACCATCGTTACTCTTGCTAGGATTTACTTGACGTTGGGGATTAATTTTTAATTGTGACGAGGCATTGGCAGCCTTACGAGATTCATAGTGATTCCTGGCAGTTCCTCACCAAAATACGCATTTCTTAGATACTGTGGAAAGTCTCTCCAAAGCGGTAATCCACTAGCTGTTTATCTTCAGAGAAACTGCCAGAGGTATCTTGAAGTTGCTGATGTGAATGTAATTGTGACGAGGCATTGGCTACCTTAAGAGAGTCATAGTGACTCTTGCCAAATGCTCACCATAATAGACATTTTTTAGATACTGTGGTCAGTCTGCCCGAAGCAATACGCCACTAGTTCTTTAATTTAAGACAACCATCGTTACTCTTGCTAGGATTTACTTGACGTTGCTGATTAAATTTCAATTGTGACGAGGCATTGGCAACCTTACGAGATTCATAGTGATTCCTGGCAGTTCCTCACCAAAATACGCATTTCTTAGATACTGTGGAAAGTCTCTCCAAAGCGGTAATCCACTAGCTGTTTATCTTAAGAGAAATTGCCAGAGGTTACTTGAAGTCGCTGATGTGAGTCTAATTGTGACGAGGCATTGGCTACATTAAGCGAGTCATAGCGACTCTTGCCAAATGCTCACCATAATAGACATTTTTTAGATACTGTGGCCAGTCTGCCCGAAGCAATACGCCACTAGTTCTTTAATTTAAGACAACCATCGTTACTCTTGCTAGTATTTACTTGACGTTGCTGATTAAATTTTAATTGTGACGAGGCATTGGCAACCTTACGAGATTCATAGTGATTCCTGGCAGTTCCTCACCAAAATACGCATTTCTTAGATACTGTGGAAAGTCTCTCCAAAGCGGTAATCCACTAGCTGTTTATCTTCAGAGAAACTGCCAGAGGTTTCTTGAAGTTGCTGATGTGAGTCTAATTATGACGAGGCATTGGCTACCTTAAGCGAGTCATAGCGACTCTTGCCAAATGCTCACCATAATAGACATTTTTTGGATACTGTGGCCAGTCTGCCCGAAGCAATCCGCCACAAGTTGTTTAATTTAAGACAACCATCGTTACTCTTGCTAGGAGTTACTTGATGTTGCTGATTAAATTTTAATTGTGACGAGGCATTGGCAACCTTACGAGATTCATAGTGATTCCTGGCAGTTCCTCACCAAAATACGCATTTCTTAGATACTGTGGAAAGTCTCTCCAAAGCGGTAATCCACTAGCTGTTTATCTTCAGAGAAACTGCCAGAGGTTTCTTTAAGTTGCTGACGTGAGTCTAATTGTGACGAGGCATTGGCTACCTTAAGCGAGTCATAGTGACTCTTGCCAAATGCTCACCATAATAGACATTTTTTAGATACTGTGGTCAGTCTGCCCGAAGCAATACGCCACTAGTTCTTTAATTTAAGACAACCATCGTTACTCTTGCTAGGATTTACTTGACGTTGGGGATTAATTTTTAATTGTGACGAGGCATTGGCAACCTTACGAGATTCATAGTGATTCCTGGCAGTTCCTCACCAAAATACGCATTTCTTAGATACTGTGGAAAGTCTCTCCAAAGCGGTAATCCACTAGCTGTTTATCTTCAGAGAAACTGCCAGAGGTATCTTGAAGTTGCTGATGTGAGTGTAATTGTGACGAGGCATTGGCTACCTTAAGAGAGTCATAGTGACCCTTGCCAAATGCTCACCATAATAGACATTTTTTAGATACTGTGGTCAGTCTGCCCGAAGCAATACGCCACAAGTTCTTTAATTTAAGACAACCATCGTTACTCTTGCTAGGATTTACTTGACGTTGCTGATTAAATTTCAATTGTGACGAGGCATTGGCAACCTTACGAGATTCATAGTGATTCCTGGCAGTTCCTCACCAAAATACGCATTTCTTAGATACTGTGGAAAGTCTCTCCAAAGCGGTAATCCACTAGCTGTTTATCTTAAGAGAAATTGCCAGAGGTTTCTTGAAGTCGCTGATGTGAGTCTAATTGTGACGAGGCATTGGCTACATTAAGCGAGTCATAGCGACTCTTGCCAAATGCTCACCATAATAGACATTTTTTAGATACTGTGGCCAGTCTGCCCGAAGCAATACGCCACTAGTTCTTTAATTTAAGACAACCATCGTTACTCTTGCTAGTATTTACTTGACGTTGCTGATTAAATTTTAATTGTGACGAGGCATTGGCAACCTTACGAGATTCATAGTGATTCCTGGCAGTTCCTCACCAAAATACGCATTTCTTAGATACTGTGGAAAGTCTCTCCAAAGCGGTAATCCACTAGCTGTTTATCTTCAGAGAAACTGCCAGAGGTTTCTTGAAGTTGCTGATGTGAGTCTAATTATGACGAGGCATTGGCTACCTTAAGCGAGTCATAGCGACTCTTGCCAAATGCTCACCATAATAGACATTTTTTAGATACTGTGGCCAGTCTGCCCGAAGCAATCCGCCACTAGTTCCTTAATTTAAGACAACCATCGTTACTCTTGCTAGGAGTTACTTGATGTTGCTGATTAAATTTTAATTGTGACGAGGCATTGGCAACCTTACGAGAGTCATAGTGATTCCTGGCAGTTCCTCACGAAAATACGCATTTTTTAGATACTGTGGAAAGTCTTTCCAAAGCGGTAATCCACTAGCTGTTTATCTTCAGAGAAACTGCCAGAGGTATCTTGAAGTTGCTGATTTGAGTCTAATTGTGACGAGGCATTGGCTACCTTAAGCGAGTCATAGTGACTCTTGCCAAATGCTCACCATAATAGACATTTTTTAGATACTGTGGTCAGTCTGCCCGAAGCAATATGCCACTAGTTCTTTAATTTAAGACAACCATCGTTACTCTTGCTAGGATTTACTTGATGTTGCTGATTAAATTTTAATTGTGACGAGGCATTGGCAACCTTACGAGATTCATAGTGATTCCTGGCAGTTCCTCACCAAAATACGCATTTCTTAGATACTGTGGAAAGTCTCTCCAAAGCGGTAATCCACTAGCTGTTTATCTTAAGAGAAATTGCCAGAGGTTTCTTGAAGACGCTGATGTGAGTCTAATTGTGACGAGGCATTGGCTACATTAAGCGAGTCATAGCGACTCTTGCCAAATGCTCACCATCATAGACATTTTTTAGATACTGTGGCCACTCTGCCCGAAGCAATACGCCACTAGTTCTTTAATTTAAGACAACCATCGTTAATCTTGCTAGGAGTTACTTGATGTTGCTGATTAAATTTTAATTCTGACAAGGCATTGGCAACCTCACCAGAGTCATAGTGATTCCTGGCAGTTCCTCACCAAAATACGCATTTCTTAGATACTGTGGAAAGTCTCTCCAAAGCGGTAATCCACTAGCTGTTTATCTTCAGAGAAACTGCCAGAGGTTTCTTCAAGTTGCTGACGTGAGTCTAATTGTGACGAGGCATTGGCTACCTTAAGAGAGTCATAGTGACTTTTGCCAAATGCTCACCATAATAGACATTTTTTAGATACTGTGGCCAGTCTGCCCGAAGCAATACGCCACTTGTTCTTTAATTTAAGACAACCATCGTTACTCTTGCTAGGATTTACTTGATGTTGCTGATTAAATTTTAATTGTGACGAGGAATTGGCAACCTTACGAGATTCATAGTGATTCCTGGCAGTTCCTCACCAAAATACGCATTTCTTAGATACTGTGGAAAGTCTCTCCAAAGCGGTAATCCACTAGCTGTTTATCTTAAGAGAAATTGCCAGAGGTTTCTTGAAGACGCTGATGTGAGTCTAATTGTGACGAGGCATTGGCTACATTAAGCGAGTCATAGCGACTCTTGCCAAATGCTCACCATAATAGACATTTTTTAGATACTGTGGCCACTCTGCCCGAAGCAATACGCCACTAGTTCTTTAATTTAAGACAACCATCGTTAATCTTGCTAGGAGTTACTTGATGTTGCTGATTAAATTTTAATTCTGACAAGGCATTGGCAACCTCACCAGAGTCATAGTGATTCCTGGCAGTTCCTCACCAAAATACGCATTTCTTAGATACTGTGGAAAGTCTCTCCAAAGCGGTAATCCACTAGCTGTTTATCTTCAGAGAAACTGCCAGAGGTTTCTTCAAGTTGCTGACGTGAGTCTAATTGTGACGAGGCATTGGCTACCTTAAGAGAGTCATAGTGACTTTTGCCAAATGCTCACCATAATAGACATTTTTTAGATACTGTGGCCAGTCTGCCCGAAGCGATACGCCACTAGTTGTTTAATTTAAGACAACCATCGTTACTCTTGCTAGGAGTTACTTGATGTTGGTGATTTAATTTTAATTGTGATGAGGCATTGGCAACCTTAGGAGAGTCATAGTGATTCCTGGCAGTTCCTCACCAAAATACCCAATTTTTAGATACTGTGGAAAGTCTCTCCAAAGCGGTAATCCACTAGCTGTTTATCTTCAGAGAAACTGCCAGAGGTTTCTTTAAGTTGCTGACGTGAGTCTAATTGTGACGAGGCATTGGCTACCTTAAGCGAGTCATAGTGACTCTTGCCAAATGCTCACCATAATAGACATTTTTTAGATACTGTGGCCAGTCAGCCCGAAGCAATCCGCCACTAGTTCCTTAATGTAAGACAACCATCGTTACTCTTGCTAGGAGTTACTTGATGTTGCTGATTAAATTTTAATTGTGACGAAGCATTGGCAACCTTACGAGAGTCATAGTGATTCCTGGCAGTTCCTCACGAAAATACGCATTTTTTAGATACTGTGGAAAGTCTTTCCAAAGCGGTAATCCACTAGCTGTTTATCTTCAGAGAAACTGCCAGAGGTATCTTGAAGTTGCTGATTTGAGTCTAATTGTGACGAGGCATTGGCTACCTTAAGCGAGTCATAGTGACTCTTGCCCAATGCTCACCATAATAGACATTATTTAGATACTGTGGTCAGTCTGCCCGAAGCAATATGCCACTAGTTCTTTAATTTAAGGCAACCATCGTTACTCTTGCTAGGATTTACCTGATGTTGCTGATTAAATTTTAATAGTGACGAGGCATTGGCAACCTTACGAGATTCATAGTGATTCCTGGCAGTTCCTCACCAAAATACGCATTTCTTAGATACTGTGGAAAGTCTCTCCAAAGCGGTAATCCACTAGCTGTTTATCTTAAGAGAAATTGCCAGAGGTTTCTTGAAGTCGCTGATGTGTGTCTAATTGTGACGAGGCATTGGCTACATTAAGCGAGTCATAGCGACTCTTGCCAAATGCTCACCATAATAGACATTTTTTAGATACTGTGGGCAGTCTGCCCGAAGCAATACGCTACTAGTTCTTTAATTTAAGACAACCATCGTTAATCTTGCTAGGAGTTACTTGATGTTGCTGATTAAATTTTAATTCTGACGAGGCATTGGCAACCTCACCAGAGTCATAGTGATTCCTGGCAGTTCCTCACCAAAATACGCATTTTTTAGATACTGTGGAAAGTCTCTCCAAAGCGGTAATCCACTAGCTGTTTATCTTCAGAGAAACTGCCACAGGTTTCTTCAAGTTGCTGACGTGAGTCTAATTGTGACGAGGCATTGGCTACCTTAAGAGAGTCATAGTGACTTTTGCCAAATGCTCACCATAATAGACATTTTTTAGATACTGTGGCCAGTCTGCCCGAAGCAATCCGCCACTAGTTCCTTAATTTAAGACAACCATCGTTACTCTTGCTAGGAGTTACTTAATGTTGCTGATTAAATTTTAATTGTGACGAGGCATTGGCAACCTTACGAGAGTCATAGTGATTCCTGGCAGTTCCTCACGAAAATACGCATTTTTTAGATACTGTGGAAAGTCTTTCCAAAGCGGTAATCCACTAGCTGTTTATCTTCAGAGAAACTGCCAGAGGTATCTTGAAGTTGCTGATTTGAGTCTAATTGTGACGAGGCATTGGCTACCTTAAGCGAGTCATAGTGACTCTTGCCAAATGCTCACCATAATAGACATTTTTTAGATACTGTGGTCAGTCTGCCCGAAGCAATATGCCACTAGTTCTTTAATTTAAGACAACCATCGTTACTCTTGCTAGGATTTACTTGATGTTGCTGATTAAATTTTAATTGTGACGAGGCATTGGCAACCTTACGAGATTCATAGTGTTTCCTGGCAGTTCCTCACCTAAATACGCATTTCTTAGATACTGTGGAAAGTCTCTCCAAAGCGGTAATCCACTAGCTGTTTATCTTAAGAGAAATTGCCAGAGGTTTCTTGAAGTCGCTGATGTGAGTCTAATTGTGACGAGGCATTGGCTACATTAAGCGAGTCATAGCGACACTTGCCAAATGCTCACCATAATAGACATTTTTTAGATACTGTGGCCAGTCTGCCCGAAGCAATACGCCACTAGTTCTTTAATTTAAGACAACCATCGTTAATCTTGCTAGGAGTTACTTGATGTTGCTGATTAAATTTTAATTCTGACGAGGCATTGGCAACCTCACCAGAGTCATAGTGATTCCTGGCAGTTCCTCAATAAAATACGCATTTTTTAGATACTGTGGAAAGTCTCTCCAAAGCGGTAATCCACTAGCTGTTTATCTTCAGAGAAACTGCCAGAGGTTTCTTCAAGTTGCTGACGTGAGTCTAATTGTGACGAGGCATTGGCTACCTTAAGTGAGTCATAGTGACTTTTGCCAAATGCTCACCATAATAGACATTTTTTAGATACTGTGGCCAGTCTGCCTGAAGCAATCCGCCACTAGTTCCTTAATTTAAGACAACCATCGTTACTCTTGCTAGGAGTTACTTGATGTTGCTGATTAAATTTTAATTGTGACGAGGCATTGGCAACCTTACGAGAGTCATAGTGATTCCTGGCAGTTCCTCACGAAAATACGCATTTTTTAGATACTGTGGAAAGTCTTTCCAAAGCGGTAATCCACTAGCTGTTTATCTTCAGAGAAACTGCCAGAGGTATCTTGAAGTTGCTGATTTGAGTCTAATTGTGACGAGGCATTGGCTACCTTAAGCGAGTCATAGTGACTCTTGCCAAATGCTCACCATAATAGACATTTTTTAGATACTGTGGTCAGTCTGCCCGAAGCAATATGCCACTAGTTCTTTAATTTAAGACAACCATCGTTACTCTTGCTAGGATTTACTTGATGTTGCTGATTAAATTTTAATTGTGACGAGGCATTGGCAACCTTACGAGATTCATAGTGATTCCTGGCAGTTCCTCACCAAAATACGCATTTCTTAGATACTGTGGAAAGTCTCTCCAAAGCGGTAATCCACTAGCTGTTTATCTTAAGAGAAATTGCCAGAGGTTTCTTGAAGTCGCTGATGTGAGTCTAATTGTGACGAGGCATTGGCTACATTAAGCGAGTTATAGCGACTCTTGCCAAATGCTCACCATAATAGACATTTTTTAGATACTGTGGCCAGTCTGCCCGAAGCAATACGCTACTAGTTCTTTAATTTAAGACAACCATCGTTAATCTTGCTAGGAGTTACTTGATGTTGCTGATTAAATTTTAATTCTGACGAGGCATTGGCAACCTCACCAGAGTCATAGTGATTCCTGGCAGTTCCTCACCAAAATACGCATTTTTTAGGTACTGTGGAAAGTCTCTCCAAAGCGGTAATCCACTAGCTGTTTATCTTCAGAGAAACTGCCAGAGGTTTCTTCAAGTTGCTGACGTGAGTCTAATTGTGACGAGGCATTGGCTACCTTAAGAGAGTCATAGTGACTTTTGCCAAATGCTCACCATAATAGACATTTTTTAGATACTGTGGCCAGTCTGCCCGAAGCAATCCGCCACTAGTTCCTTAATTTAAGACAACCATCGTTACTCTTGCTAGGAGTTACTTAATGTTGCTGATTAAATTTTAATTGTGACGAGGCATTGGCAACCTTACGAGAGTCATAGTGATTCCTGGCAGTTCCTCACGAAAATACGCATTTTTTAGATACTGTGGAAAGTCTTTCCAAAGCGGTAATCCACTAGCTGTTTATATTCAGAGAAACTGCCAGAGGTATCTTGAAGTTGCTGATTTGAGTCTAATTGTGACGAGGCATTGGCTACCTTAAGCGAGTCATAGTGACTCTTGCCAAATGCTCACCATAATAGACATTTTTTAGATACTGTGGTCAGTCTGCCCGAAGCAATATGCCACTAGTTCTTTAATTTAAGACAACCATCGTTACTCTTGCTAGGATTTACTTGATGTTGCTGATTAAATTTTAATTGTGACGAGGCATTGGCAACCTTACGAGATTCATAGTGTTTCCTGGCAGTTCCTCACCAAAATACGCATTTCTTTGATACTGTGGAAAGTCTCTCCAATGCGGTAATCCACTAGCTGTTTATCTTAAGAGAAATTGCCAGAGGTTTCTTGAAGTCGCTGATGTGAGTCTAATTGTGACGAGGCATTGGCTACATTAAGCGAGTCATAGCGACTCTTGCCAAATGCTCACCATAATAGACATTTTTTAGATACTGTGGCCAGTCTGCCCGAAGCAATACGCCACTAGTTCTTTAATTTAAGACAACCATCGTTAATCTTGCTAGGAGTTACTTGATGTTGCTGATTAAATTTTAATTCTGACGAGGCATTGTCAACCTCACCAGAGTCATAGTGATTCCTGGCAGTTCCTCACCAAAATACGCATTTTTTAGATACTGTGGAAAGTCTCTCCAAAGCGGTAATCCACTAGCTGTTTATCTTCAGAGAAACTGCCAGAGGTTTCTTCAAGTTGCTGACGTGAGTCTAATTGTGACGAGGCATTGGCTACCTTAAGAGAGTCATAGTGACTTTTGCCAAATGCTCACCATAATAGACATTTTTTAGATACCGCGGCCAGTCTGCCCGAAGCGATACGCCACTAGTTGTTTAATTTAAGACAACCATCGTTACTCTTGCTAGGAGTTACTTGATGTTGGTGATTTAATTTTAATTGTGACGAGGCATTGGCAACCTTACGAGATTCATAGTGATTCCTGGCAGTTCCTCACCAAAATACGCATTTCTTAGATACTGTGGAAAGTCTCTCCAAAGCGGTAATCCACTAGCTGTTTATCTTAAGAGAAATTGCCAGAGGTTTCTTGAAGTCGCTGATGTGAGTCTAATTGTGACGAGGCATTGGCTACATTAAGCGAGTCATAGCGACTCTTGCCAAATGCTCACCATAATAGACATTTTTTAGATACTATGGCCAGTCTGCCCGAAGCAATACGCCACTAGTTCTTTAATTTAAGACAACCATCGTTAATCTTGCTAGGAGTTACTTGATGTTGCTGATTAAATTTTAATTGTGACGAGGCATTGGCATCCTCACCAGAGTCATAGTGATTCCTGGCAGTTCCTCACCAAAATACACATTTTTTAGATACTGTGGAAACTCTCCCAAGCGGTAATCCCCTAGCTGTTTATCTTCAGAGAAACTGCCAGAGGTTTTTTCAAGTTGCTGACGTGAGTCTAATTGTGACGAGGCATTGGCTACCTTAAGAGAGTCATAGTGACTTTTGCCAAATGCTCACCATAATAGACATTTTTTAGATACTGTGGCCAGTCTGCCCGAAGCGATACGCCACTAGTTGTTTAATTTAAGACAACCATCGTTACTCTTGCTAGGAGTTACTTGATGTTGGTGATTTAATTTTAATTGTGATGAGGCATTGGCAACCTTACGAGATTCATAGTGATTCCTGGCAGTTCCTCACGAAAATACGCATTTTTTAGATACTGTGGAAAGTCTCTCCAAAGCGGTAATCCACTAGCTGTTTATCTTCAGAGAAACTGCCAGAGGTATCTTGAAGTTGCTGATTTGAGTCTAATTGTGACGAGGCATTGGCTACCTTAAGCGAGTCATAGTGACTCTTGCCAAATGCTCACCATAATAGACATTTTTTAGATACTGTGGTCAGTCTGCCCGAAGCAATATGCCACTAGTTCTTTAATTTAAGACAACCATCGTTACTCTTGCTAGGATTTACTTGATGTTGCTGATTAAATTTTAATTGTGACGAGGCATTGGCAACCTTACGAGATTCATAGTGTTTCCTGGCAGTTCCTCACCAAAATACGCATTTCTTAGATACTGTGGAAAGTCTCTCCAAAGCGGTAATCCACTAGCTGTTTATCTTAAGAGAAATTGCCAGAGGTTTCTTGAAGTCGCTGATGTGAGTCTAATTGTGACGAGGCATTGGCTACATTAAGCGAGTCATAGCGACTCTCGCCAAATGCTCACCATAATAGACATTTTTTAGATACTGTGGCCAGTCTGCCCGAAGCAATACGCCACTAGTTCTTTAATTTAAGACAACCATCGTTAATCTTGCTAGGAGTTACTTGATGTTGCTGATTAAATTTTAATTCTGACGAGGCATTGGCAACCTCACCAGAGTCATAGTGATTCCTGGCAGTTCCTCACCAAAATACGCATTTTTTAGATACTGTGGAAAGTCTCTCCAAAGCGGTAATCCACTAGCTGTTTATCTTCAGAGAAACTGCCAGAGGTTTCTTCAAGTTGCTGACGTGAGTCTAATTGTGACGAGGCATTGGCTACCTTAAGAGAGTCATAGTGACTTTTGCCAAATGCTCACCATAATAGACATTTTTTAGATACTGTGGCCAGTCTGCCCGAAGCAATCCGCCACTAGTTCCTTAATTTAAGACAACCATCGTTACTCTTGCTAGGAGTTACTTGATGTTGCTGATTAAATTTTAATTGTGACGAGGCATTGGCAACCTTACGAGAGTCATAGTGATTCCTGGCAGTTCCTCACGAAAATACGCATTTTTTAGATACTGTGGAAAGTCTTTCCAAAGCGGTAATCCACTAGCTGTTTATCTTCAGAGAAACTGCCAGAGGTATCTTGAAGTTGCTGATTTGAGTCTAATTGTGACGAGGCATTGGCTACCTTAAGCGAGTCATAGTGACTTTTGCCAAATGCTCACCATAATAGACATTTTTTAGATACTGTGGTCAGTCTGCCCGAAGCAATATGCCACTAGTTCTTTAATTTAAGACAACCATCGTTACTCTTGCTAGGATTTACTTGATGTTGCTGATTAAATTTTAATTGTGACGAGGCATTGGCAACCTTACGAGATTCATAGTGATTCCTGGCAGTTCCTCACCAAAATACGCATTTCTTAGATACTGTGGAAAGTCTCTCCAAAGCGGTAATCCACTAGCTGTTTATCTTAAGAGAAATTGCCAGAGGTTTCTTGAAGTCGCTGATGTGAGTCTAATTGTGACGAGGCATTGGCTACATTAAGCGAGTCATAGCGACTCTTGCCAAATGCTCACCATAATAGACATTTTTTAGATACTGTGGCCAGTCTGCCCGAAGCAATACGCCACTAGTTCTTTAATTTAAGACAACCATCGTTAATCTTGCTAGGAGTTACTTGATGTTGCTGATTAAATTTTAATTCTGACGAGGCATTGGCAACCTCACCAGAGTCATAGTGATTCCTGGCAGTTCCTCACGAAAATACGCATTTTTTAGATACTGTGGAAAGTCTCTCCAAAGCGGTAATCCACTAGCTGTTTATCTTCAGAGAAACTGCCAGAGGTTTCTTCAAGTTGCTGACGTGAGTCTAATTGTGACGAGGCATTGGCTACCTTAAGAGAGTCATAGTGACTTTTGCCAAATGCTCACCATAATAGACATTTTTTAGATACTGTGGCCAGTCTGCCCGAAGCGATACGCCACTAGTTGTTTAATTTAAGACAACCATCGTTACTCTTGCTAGGAGTTACTTGATGTTGGTGATTTAATTTTAATTGTGACGAGGCATTGGCAACCTTACGAGATTCATAGTGATTCCTGGCAGTTCCTCACCAAAATACGCATTTCTTAGATACTGTGGAAAGTCTCTCCAAAGCGGTAATCCACTAGCTGTTTATCTTAAGAGAAATTGCCAGAGGTTTCTTGAAGTCGCTGATGTGAGTCTAATTGTGACGAGGCATTGGCTACATTAAGCGAGTCATAGCGACTCTTGCCAAATGCTCACCATAATAGACATTTTTTAGATACTGTGGCCAGTCTGCCCGAAGCGATACGCCACTAGTTGTTTAATTTAAGACAACCATCGTTACTCTTGCTAGGAGTTACTTGATGTTGGTGATTTAATTTTAATTGTGATGAGGCATTGGCAACCTTAGGAGAGTCATAGTGATTCCTGGCAGTTCCTCACCAAAATACCCAATTTTTAGATACTGTGGAAAGTCTCTCCAAAGCGGTAATCCACTAGCTGTTTATCTTCAGAGAAACTGCCAGAGGTTTCTTTAAGTTGCTGACGTGAGTCTAATTGTGACGAGGCATTGGCTACCTTAAGCGAGTCATAGTGACTCTTGCCAAATGCTCACCATAATAGACATTTTTTAGATACTGTGGCCAGTCAGCCCGAAGCAATCCGCCACTAGTTCCTTAATGTAAGACAACCATCGTTACTCTTGCTAGGAGTTACTTGATGTTGGTGATTAAATTTTAATTGTGACGAAGCATTGGCAACCTTACGAGAGTCATAGTGATTCCTGGCAGTTCCTCACGAAAATACGCATTTTTTAGATACTGTGGAAAGTCTTTCCAAAGCGGTAATCCACTAGCTGTTTATCTTCAGAGAAACTGCCAGAGGTATCTTGAAGTTGCTGATTTGAGTCTAATTGTGACGAGGCATTGGCTACCTTAAGCGAGTCATAGTGACTCTTGCCCAATGCTCACCATAATAGACATTATTTAGATACTGTGGTCAGTCTGCCCGAAGCAATATGCCACTAGTTCTTTAATTTAAGGCAACCATCGTTACTCTTGCTAGGATTTACCTGATGTTGCTGATTAAATTTTAATAGTGACGAGGCATATGCAACCTTACGAGATTCATAGTGATTCCTGGCAGTTCCTCACCAAAATACGCATTTCTTAGATACTGTGGAAAGTCTCTCCAAAGCGGTAATCCACTAGCTGTTTATCTTAAGAGAAATTGCCAGAGGTTTCTTGAAGTCGCTGATGTGTGTCTAATTGTGACGAGGCATTGGCTACATTAAGCGAGTCATAGCGACTCTTGCCAAATGCTCACCATAATAGACATTTTTTAGATACTGTGGCCAGTCTGCCCGAAGCAATACGCTACTAGTTCTTTAATTTAAGACAACCATCGTTAATCTTGCTAGGAGTTACTTGATGTTGCTGATTAAATTTTAATTCTGACGAGGCATTGGCAACCTCACCAGAGTCATAGTGATTCCTGGCAGTTCCTCACCAAAATACGCATTTTTTAGATACTGTGGAAAGTCTCTCCAAAGCGGTAATTCACTAGCTGTTTATCTTCAGAGAAACTGCCACAGGTTTCTTCAAGTTGCTGACGTGAGTCTAATTGTGACGAGGCATTGGCTACCTTAAGAGAGTCATAGTGACTTTTGCCAAATGCTCACCATAATAGACATTTTTTAGATACTGTGGCCAGTCTGCCCGAAGCAATCCGCCACTAGTTCCTTAATTTAAGACAACCATCGTTACTCTTGCTAGGAGTTACTTAATGTTGCTGATTAAATTTTAATTGTGACGAGGCATTGGCAACCTTACGAGAGTCATAGTGATTCCTGGCAGTTCCTCACGAAAATACGCATTTTTTAGATACTGTGGAAAGTCTTTCCAAAGCGGTAATCCACTAGCTGTTTATCTTCAGAGAAACTGCCAGAGGTATCTTGAAGTTGCTGATTTGAGTCTAATTGTGACGAGGCATTGGCTACCTTAAGCGAGTCATAGTGACTCTTGCCAAATGCTCACCATAATAGACATTTTTTAGATACTGTGGTCAGTCTGCCCGAAGCAATATGCCACTAGTTCTTTAATTTAAGACAACCATCGTTACTCTTGCTAGGATTTACTTGATGTTGCTGATTAAATTTTAATTGTGACGAGGCATTGGCAACCTTACGAGATTCATAGTGTTTCCTGGCAGTTCCTCACCTAAATACGCATTTCTTAGATACTGTGGAAAGTCTCTCCAAAGCGGTAATCCACTAGCTGTTTATCTTAAGAGAAATTGCCAGAGGTTTCTTGAAGTCGCTGATGTGAGTCTAATTGTGACGAGGCATTGGCTACATTAAGCGAGTCATAGCGGCACTTGCCAAATGCTCACCATAATAGACATATTTTAGATACTGTGGCCAGTCTGCCCGAAGCAATACGCCACTAGTTCTTTAATTTAAGACAACCATCGTTAATCTTGCTAGGAGTTACTTGATGTTGCTGATTAAATTTTAATTCTGACGAGGCATTGGCAACCTCACCAGAGTCATAGTGATTCCTGGCAGTTCCTCAATAAAATACGCATTTTTTAGATACTGTGGAAAGTCTCTCCAAAGCGGTAATCCACTAGCTGTTTATCTTCAGAGAAACTGCCAGAGGTTTCTTCAAGTTGCTGACGTGAGTCTAATTGTGACGAGGCATTGGCTACCTTAAGAGAGTCATAGTGACTTTTGCCAAATGCTCACCATAATAGACATTTTTTAGATACTGTGGCCAGTCTGCCCGAAGCAATCCGCCACTAGTTCCTTAATTTAAGACAACCATCGTTACTCTTGCTAGGAGTTACTTGATGTTGCTGATTAAATTTTAATTGTGACGAGGCATTGGCAACCTTACGAGAGTCATAGTGATTCCTGGCAGTTCCTCACGAAAATACGCATTTTTTAGATACTGTGGAAAGTCTTTCCAAAGCGGTAATCCACTAGCTGTTTATCTTCAGAGAAACTGCCAGAGGTATCTTGAAGTTGCTGATTTGAGTCTAATTGTGACGAGGCATTGGCTACCTTAAGCGAGTCATAGTGACTCTTGCCAAATGCTCACCATAATAGACATTTTTTAGATACTGTGGTCAGTCTGCCCAAAGCAATATGCCACTAGTTCTTTAATTTAAGACAACCATCGTTACTCTTGCTAGGATTTACTTGATGTTGCTGATTAAATTTTAATTGTGACGAGGCATTGGCAACCTTACGAGATTCATAGTGATTCCTGGCAGTTCCTCACCAAAATACGCATTTCTTAGATACTGTGGAAAGTCTCTCCAAAGCGGTAATCCACTAGCTGTTTATCTTAAGAGAAATTGCCAGAGGTTTCTTGAAGTCGCTGATGTGAGTCTAATTGTGACGAGGCATTGGCTACATTAAGCGAGTCATAGCGACTCTTGCCAAATGCTCACCATAATAGACATTTTTTAGATACTGTGGCCAGTCTGCCCGAAGCAATACGCTACTAGTTCTTTAATTTAAGACAACCATCGTTAATCTTGCTAGGAGTTACTTGATGTTGCTGATTAAATTTTAATTCTGACGAGGCATTGGCAACCTCACCAGAGTCATAGTGATTCCTGGCAGTTCCTCACCAAAATACGCATTTTTTAGGTACTGTGGAAAGTCTCTCCAAAGCGGTAATCCACTAGCTGTTTATCTTCAGAGAAACTGCCAGAGGTTTCTTCAAGTTGCTGACGTGAGTCTAATTGTGACGAGGCATTGGCTACCTTAAGAGAGTCATAGTGACTTTTGCCAAATGCTCACCATAATAGACATTTTTTAGATACTGTGGCCAGTCTGCCCGAAGCGATACGCCACTAGTTGTTTAATTTAAGACAACCATCGTTACTCTTGCTAGGAGTTACTTGATGTTGGTGATTTAATTTTAATTGTGACGAGGCATTGGCAACCTTACGAGATTCATAGTGATTCCTGGCAGTTCCTCACCAAAATACGCATTTCTTAGGTACTGTGGAAAGTCTCTCCAAAGCGGTAATCCACTAGCTGTTTATCTTAAGAGAAATTGCCAGAGGTTTCTTGAAGTCGCTGATGTGAGTCTAATTGTGACGAGGCATTGGCTACATTAAGCGAGTCATAGCGACTCTTGCCAAATGCTCACCATAATAGACATTTTTTAGATACTATGGCCAGTCTGCGAGAAGCAATACGCCACTAGTTCTTTAATTTAAGACAACCATCGTTAATCTTGCTAGGAGTTACTTGATGTTGCTGATTAAATTTTAATTGTGACGAGGCATTGGCAACCTCACCAGAGTCATAGTGATTCCTGGCAGTTCCTCACCAAAATACGCATTTTTTAGATACTGTGGAAACTCTCCAAAGCGGTAATCCACTAGCTGTTTATCTTCAGAGAAACTGCCAGAGGTTTTTTCAAGTTGCTGACGTGAGTCTAATTGTGACGAGGCATTGGCTACCTTAAGAGAGTCATAGTGACTTTTGCCAAATGCTCACCATAATAGACATTTTTTAGATACTGTGGCCAGTCTGCCCGAAGCGATACGCCACTAGTTGTTTAATTTAAGACAACCATCGTTACTCTTGCTAGGAGTTACTTGATGTTGGTGATTTAATTTTAATTGTGATGAGGCATTGGCAACCTTACGAGATTCATAGTGATTCCTGGCAGTTCCTCACGAAAATACGCATTTTTTAGATACTGTGGAAAGTCTCTCCAAAGCGGTAATCCACTAGCTGTTTATCTTCAGAGAAACTGCCAGAGGTATCTTGAAGTTGCTGATTTGAGTCTAATTGTGACGAGGCATTGGCTACCTTAAGCGAGTCATAGTGACTCTTGCCAAATGCTCACCATAATAGACATTTTTTAGGTACTGTGGTCAGTCTGCCCGAAGCAATATGCCACTAGTTCTTTAATTTAAGACAACCATCGTTACTCTTGCTACGATTTACTTGATGTTGCTGATTAAATTTTAATTGTGACGAGGCATTGGCAACCTTACGAGATTCATAGTGTTTCCTGGCAGTTCCTCACCAAAATACGCATTTCTTAGATACTGTGGAAAGTCTCTCCAAAGCGGTAATCCACTAGCTGTTTATCTTAAGAGAAATTGCCAGAGGTTTCTTGAAGTCGCTGATGTGAGTCTAATTGTGACGAGGCATTGGCTACATTAAGCGAGTCATAGCGACTCTCGCCAAATGCTCACCATAATAGACATTTTTTAGATACTGTGGCCAGACTGCCCGAAGCAATACGCCACTAGTTCTTTAATTTAAGACAACCATCGTTAATCTTGCTAGGAGTTACTTGATGTTGCTGATTAAATTTTAATTCTGACGAGGCATTGGCAACCTCACCAGAGTCATAGTGATTCCTGGCAGTTCCTCACCAAAATACGCATTTTTTAGATACTGTGGAAAGTCTCTCCAAAGCGGTAATCCACTAGCTGTTTATCTTCAGAGAAACTGCCACAGGTTTCTTCAAGTTGCTGACGTGAGTCTAATTGTGACGAGGCATTGGCTACCTTAAGAGAGTCATAGTGACTTTTGCCAAATGCTCACCATAATAGACATTTTTTAGATACTGTGGCCAGTCTGCCCGAAGCAATCCGCCACTAGTTCCTTAATTTAAGACAACCATCGTTACTCTTGCTAGGAGTTACTTGATGTTGCTGATTAAATTTTAATTGTGACGAGGCATTGGCAACCTTACGAGAGTCATAGTGATTCCTGGCAGTTCCTCACGAAAATACGCATTTTTTAGATACTGTGGAAAGTCTTTCCAAAGCGGTAATCCACTAGCTGTTTATCTTCAGAGAAACTGCCAGAGGTATCTTGAAGTTGCTGATTTGAGTCTAATTGTGACGAGGCATTGGCTACCTTAAGCGAGTCATAGTGACTCTTGCCAAATGCTCACCATAATAGACATTTTTTAGATACTGTGGTCAGTGTGCCCGAAGCAATATGCCACTAGTTCTTTAATTTAAGACAACCATCGTTACTCTTGCTAGGATTTACTTGATGTTGCTGATTAAATTTTAATTGTGACGAGGCATTGGCAACCTTACGAGATTCATAGTGATTCCTGGCAGTTCCTCACCAAAATACGCATTTCTTAGATACTGTGGAAAGTCTCTCCAAAGCGGTAATCCACTAGCTGTTTATCTTAAGAGAAATTGCCAGAGGTTTCTTGAAGTCGCTGATGTGAGTCTAATTGTGACGAGGCATTGGCTACATTAAGCGAGTCATAGCGACTCTTGCCAAATGCTCACCATAATAGACATTTTTTAGATACTGTGGCCAGTCTGCCCGAAGCAATACGCCACTAGTTCTTTAATTTAAGACAACCATCGTTAATCTTGCTAGGAGTTACTTGATGTTGCTGATTAAATTTTAATTCTGACGAGGCATTGGCAACCTCACCAGAGTCATAGTGATTCCTGGCAGTTCCTCACGAAAATACGCATTTTTTAGATACTGTGGAAAGTCTCTCCAAAGCGGTAATCCACTAGCTGTTTATCTTCAGAGAAACTGCCAGAGGTTTCTTCAAGTTGCTGACGTGAGTCTAATTGTGACGAGGCATTGGCTACCTTAAGAGAGTCATAGTGACTTTTGCCAAATGCTCACCATAATAGACATTTTTTAGATACTGTGGCCAGTCTGCCCGAAGCGATACGCCACTAGTTGTTTAATTTAAGACAACCATCGTTACTCTTGCTAGGAGTTACTTGATGTTGGTGATTTAATTTTAATTGTGACGAGGCATTGGCAACCTTACGAGATTCATAGTGATTCCTGGCAGTTCCTCACCAAAATACGCATTTCTTAGATACTGTGGAAAGTCTCTCCAAAGCGGTAATCCACTAGCTGTTTATCTTAAGAGAAATTGCCAGAGGTTTCTTGAAGTCGCTGATGTGACTCTAATTGTGACGAGGCATTGGCTACATTAAGCGAGTCATAGCGACTCTTGCCAAATGCTCACCATAATAGACATTTTTTAGATACTATGGCCAGTCTGCGAGAAGCAATACGCCACTAGTTCTTTAATTTAAGACAACCATCGTTAATCTTGCTAGGAGTTACTTGATGTTGCTGATTAAATTTTAATTGTGACGAGGCATTGGCAACCTCACCAGAGTCATAGTGATTCCTGGCAGTTCCTCACCAAAATACGCATTTTTTAGATACTGTGGAAACTCTCCAAAGCGGTAATCCACTAGCTGTTTATCTTCAGAGAAACTGCCAGAGGTTTTTTCAAGTTGCTGACGTGAGTCTAATTGTGACGAGGCATTGGCTACCTTAAGAGAGTCATAGTGACTTTTGCCAAATGCTCACCATAATAGACATTTTTTAGATACTGTGGCCAGTCTGCCCGAAGCGATACGCCACTAGTTGTTTAATTTAAGACAACCATCGTTACTCTTGCTAGGAGTTACTTGATGTTGGTGATTTAATTTTAATTGTGATGAGGCATTGGCAACCTTACGAGATTCATAGTGATTCCTGGCAGTTCCTCACGAAAATACGCATTTTTTAGATACTGTGGAAAGTCTCTCCAAAGCGGTAATCCACTAGCTGTTTATCTTCAGAGAAACTGCCAGAGGTATCTTGAAGTTGCTGATTTGAGTCTAATTGTGACGAGGCATTGGCTACCTTAAGCGAGTCATAGTGACTCTTGCCAAATGCTCACCATAATAGACATTTTTTAGGTACTGTGGTCAGTCTGCCCGAAGCAATATGCCACTAGTTCTTTAATTTAAGACAACCATCGTTACTCTTGCTACGATTTACTTGATGTTGCTGATTAAATTTTAATTGTGACGAGGCATTGGCAACCTTACGAGATTCATAGTGTTTCCTGGCAGTTCCTCACCAAAATACGCATTTCTTAGATACTGTGGAAAGTCTCTCCAAAGCGGTAATCCACTAGCTGTTTATCTTAAGAGAAATTGCCAGAGGTTTCTTGAAGTCGCTGATGTGAGTCTAATTGTGACGAGGCATTGGCTACATTAAGCGAGTCATAGCGACTCTCGCCAAATGCTCACCATAATAGACATTTTTTAGATACTGTGGCCAGACTGCCCGAAGCAATACGCCACTAGTTCTTTAATTTAAGACAACCATCGTTAATCTTGCTAGGAGTTACTTGATGTTGCTGATTAAATTTTAATTCTGACGAGGCATTGGCAACCTCACCAGAGTCATAGTGATTCCTGGCAGTTCCTCACCAAAATACGCATTTTTTAGATACTGTGGAAAGTCTCTCCAAAGCGGTAATCCACTAGCTGTTTATCTTCAGAGAAACTGCCAGAGGTTTCTTCAAGTTGCTGACGTGAGTCTAATTGTGACGAGGCATTGGCTACCTTAAGAGAGTCATAGTGACTTTTGCCAAATGCTCACCATAATAGACATTTTTTAGATACTGTGGCCAGTCTGCCCGAAGCAATCCGCCACTAGTTCCTTAATTTAAGACAACCATCGTTACTCTTGCTAGGAGTTACTTGATGTTGCTGATTAAATTTTAATTGTGACGAGGCATTGGCAACCTTACGAGAGTCATAGTGATTCCTGGCAGTTCCTCACGAAAATACGCATTTTTTAGATACTGTGGAAAGTCTTTCCAAAGCGGTAATCCACTAGCTGTTTATCTTCAGAGAAACTGCCAGAGGTATCTTGAAGTTGCTGATTTGAGTCTAATTGTGACGAGGCATTGGCTACCTTAAGCGAGTCATAGTGACTCTTGCCAAATGCTCACCATAATAGACATTTTTTAGATACTGTGGTCAGTGTGCCCGAAGCAATATGCCACTAGTTCTTTAATTTAAGACAACCATCGTTACTCTTGCTAGGATTTACTTGATGTTGCTGATTAAATTTTAATTGTGACGAGGCATTGGCAACCTTACGAGATTCATAGTGATTCCTGGCAGTTCCTCACCAAAATACGCATTTCTTAGATACTGTGGAAAGTCTCTCCAAAGCGGTAATCCACTAGCTGTTTATCTTAAGAGAAATTGCCAGAGGTTTCTTGAAGTCGCTGATGTGAGTCTAATTGTGACGAGGCATTGGCTACATTAAGCGAGTCATAGCGACTCTTGCCAAATGCTCACCATAATAGACATTTTTTAGATACTGTGGCCAGTCTGCCCGAAGCAATACGCCACTAGTTCTTTAATTTAAGACAACCATCGTTAATCTTGCTAGGAGTTACTTGATGTTGCTGATTAAATTTTAATTCTGACGAGGCATTGGCAACCTCACCAGAGTCATAGTGATTCCTGGCAGTTCCTCACGAAAATACGCATTTTTTAGATACTGTGGAAAGTCTCTCCAAAGCGGTAATCCACTAGCTGTTTATCTTCAGAGAAACTGCCAGAGGTTTCTTCAAGTTGCTGACGTGAGTCTAATTGTGACGAGGCATTGGCTACCTTAAGAGAGTCATAGTGACTTTTGCCAAATGCTCACCATAATAGACATTTTTTAGATACTGTGGCCAGTCTGCCCGAAGCGATACGCCACTAGTTGTTTAATTTAAGACAACCATCGTTACTCTTGCTAGGAGTTACTTGATGTTGGTGATTTAATTTTAATTGTGACGAGGCATTGGCAACCTTACGAGATTCATAGTGATTCCTGGCAGTTCCTCACCAAAATACGCATTTCTTAGATACTGTGGAAAGTCTCTCCAAAGCGGTAATCCACTAGCTGTTTATCTTAAGAGAAATTGCCAGAGGTTTCTTGAAGTCGCTGATGTGAGTCTAATTGTGACGAGGCATTGGCTACATTAAGCGAGTCATAGCGACTCTTGCCAAATGCTCACCATAATAGACATTTTTTAGATACTATGGCCAGTCTGCGAGAAGCAATACGCCACTAGTTCTTTAATTTAAGACAACCATCGTTAATCTTGCTAGGAGTTACTTGATGTTGCTGATTAAATTTTAATTGTGACGAGGCATTGGCAACCTCACCAGAGTCATAGTGATTCCTGGCAGTTCCTCACCAAAATACGCATTTTTTAGATACTGTGGAAACTCTCCAAAGCGGTAATCCACTAGCTGTTTATCTTCAGAGAAACTGCCAGAGGTTTTTTCAAGTTGCTGACGTGAGTCTAATTGTGACGAGGCATTGGCTACCTTAAGAGAGTCATAGTGACTTTTGCCAAATGCTCACCATAATAGACATTTTTTAGATACTGTGGCCAGTCTGCCCGAAGCGATACGCCACTAGTTGTTTAATTTAAGACAACCATCGTTACTCTTGCTAGGAGTTACTTGATGTTGGTGATTTAATTTTAATTGTGATGAGGCATTGGCAACCTTACGAGATTCATAGTGATTCCTGGCAGTTCCTCACGAAAATACGCATTTTTTAGATACTGTGGAAAGTCTCTCCAAAGCGGTAATCCACTAGCTGTTTATCTTCAGAGAAACTGCCAGAGGTATCTTGAAGTTGCTGATTTGAGTCTAATTGTGACGAGGCATTGGCTACCTTAAGCGAGTCATAGTGACTCTTGCCAAATGCTCACCATAATAGACATTTTTTAGATACTGTGGTCAGTCTGCCCGAAGCAATATGCCACTAGTTCTTTAATTTAAGACAACCATCGTTACTCTTGCTAGGATTTACTTGATGTTGCTGATTAAATTTTAATTGTGACGAGGCATTGGCAACCTTACGAGATTCATAGTGTTTCCTGGCAGTTCCTCACCAAAATACGCATTTCTTAGATACTGTGGAAAGTCTCTCCAAAGCGGTAATCCACTAGCTGTTTATCTTAAGAGAAATTGCCAGAGGTTTCTTGAAGTCGCTGATGTGAGTCTAATTGTGACGAGGCATTGGCTACATTAAGCGAGTCATAGCGACTCTCGCCAAATGCTCACCATAATAGACATTTTTTAGATACTGTGGCCAGACTGCCCGAAGCAATACGCCACTAGTTCTTTAATTTAAGACAACCATCGTTAATCTTGCTAGGAGTTACTTGATGTTGCTGATTAAATTTTAATTCTGACGAGGCATTGGCAACCTCACCAGAGTCATAGTGATTCCTGGCAGTTCCTCACCAAAATACGCATTTTTTAGATACTGTGGAAAGTCTCTCCAAAGCCGTAATCCACTAGCTGTTTATCTTCAGAGAAACTGCCAGAGGTTTCTTCAAGTTGCTGACGTGAGTCTAATTGTGACGAGGCATTGGCTACCTTAAGAGAGTCATAGTGACTTTTGCCAAATGCTCACCATAATAGACATTTTTTAGATACTGTGGCCAGTCTGCCCGAAGCAATCCGCCACTAGTTCCTTAATTTAAGACAACCATCGTTACTCTTGCTAGGAGTTACTTGATGTTGCTGATTAAATTTTAATTGTGACGAGGCATTGGCAACCTTACGAGAGTCATAGTGATTCCTGGCAGTTCCTCACGAAAATACGCATTTTTTAGATACTGTGGAAAGTCTTTCCAAAGCGGTAATCCACTAGCTGTTTATCTTCAGAGAAACTGCCAGAGGTATCTTGAAGTTGCTGATTTGAGTCTAATTGTGACGAGGCATTGGCTACCTTAAGCGAGTCATAGTGACTCTTGCCAAATGCTCACCATAATAGACATTTTTTAGATACTGTGGCCAGTCTGCCCGAAGCAATACGCCACTAGTTCTTTAATTTAAGACAACCATCGTTAATCTTGCTAGGAGTTACTTGATGTTGCTGATTAAATTTTAATTCTGACGAGGCATTGGCAACCTCACCAGAGTCATAGTGATTCCTGGCAGTTCCTCACGAAAATACGCATTTTTTAGATACTGTGGAAAGTCTCTCCAAAGCGGTAATCCACTAGCTGTTTATCTTCAGAGAAACTGCCAGAGGTTTCTTCAAGTTGCTGACGTGAGTCTAATTGTGACGAGGCATTGGCTACCTTAAGAGAGTCATAGTGACTTTTGCCAAATGCTCACCATAATAGACATTTTTTAGATACTGTGGCCAGTCTGCCCGAAGCGATACGCCACTAGTTGTTTAATTTAAGACAACCATCGTTACTCTTGCTAGGAGTTACTTGATGTTGGTGATTTAATTTTAATTGTGACGAGGCATTGGCAACCTTACGAGATTCATAGTGATTCCTGGCAGTTCCTCACCAAAATACGCATTTCTTAGATACTGTGGAAAGTCTCTCCAAAGCGGTAATCCACTAGCTGTTTATCTTAAGAGAAATTGCCAGAGGTTTCTTGAAGTCGCTGATGTGAGTCTAATTGTGACGAGGCATTGGCTACATTAAGCGAGTCATAGCGACTCTTGCCAAATGCTCACCATAATAGACATTTTTTAGATACTATGGCCAGTCTGCGAGAAGCAATACGCCACTAGTTCTTTAATTTAAGACAACCATCGTTAATCTTGCTAGGAGTTACTTGATGTTGCTGATTAAATTTTAATTGTGACGAGGCATTGGCAACCTCACCAGAGTCATAGTGATTCCTGGCAGTTCCTCACCAAAATACGCATTTTTTAGATACTGTGGAAACTCTCCAAAGCGGTAATCCACTAGCTGTTTATCTTCAGAGAAACTGCCAGAGGTTTTTTCAAGTTGCTGACGTGAGTCTAATTGTGACGAGGCATTGGCTACCTTAAGAGAGTCATAGTGACTTTTGCCAAATGCTCACCATAATAGACATTTTTTAGATACTGTGGCCAGTCTGCCCGAAGCGATACGCCACTAGTTGTTTAATTTAAGACAACCATCGTTACTCTTGCTAGGAGTTACTTGATGTTGGTGATTTAATTTTAATTGTGACGAGGCATTGGCAACCTTACGAGATTCATAGTGATTCCTGGCAGTTCCTCACCAAAATACGCATTTCTTAGATACTGTGGAAAGTCTCTCCAAAGCGGTAATCCACTAGCTGTTTATCTTAAGAGAAATTGCCAGAGGTTTCTTGAAGTCGCTGATGTGAGTCTAATTGTGACGAGGCATTGGCTACATTAAGCGAGTCATAGCGACTCTTGCCAAATGCTCACCATAATAGACATTTTTTAGATACTATGGCCAGTCTGCGAGAAGCAATACGCCACTAGTTCTTTAATTTAAGACAACCATCGTTAATCTTGCTAGGAGTTACTTGATGTTGCTGATTAAATTTTAATTGTGACGAGGCATTGGCAACCTCACCAGAGTCATAGTGATTCCTGGCAGTTCCTCACCAAAATACGCATTTTTTAGATACTGTGGAAACTCTCCAAAGCGGTAATCCACTAGCTGTTTATCTTCAGAGAAACTGCCAGAGGTTTTTTCAAGTTGCTGACGTGAGTCTAATTGTGACGAGGCATTGGCTACCTTAAGAGAGTCATAGTGACTTTTGCCAAATGCTCACCATAATAGACATTTTTTAGATACTGTGGCCAGTCTGCCCGAAGCGATACGCCACTAGTTGTTTAATTTAAGACAACCATCGTTACTCTTGCTAGGAGTTACTTGATGTTGGTGATTTAATTTTAATTGTGATGAGGCATTGGCAACCTTACGAGATTCATAGTGATTCCTGGCAGTTCCTCACAAAAATACGCATTTTTTAGATACTGTGGAAAGTCTCTCCAAAGCGGTAATCCACTAGCTGTTTATCTTCAGAGAAACTGCCAGAGGTATCTTGAAGTTGCTGATTTGAGTCTAATTGTGACGAGGCATTGGCTACCTTAAGCGAGTCATAGTGACTCTTGCCAAATGCTCACCATAATAGACATTTTTTAGATACTGTGGTCAGTCTGCCCGAAGCAATATGCCACTAGTTCTTTAATTTAAGACAACCATCGTTACTCTTGCTAGGATTTACTTGATGTTGCTGATTAAATTTTAATTGTGACGAGGCATTGGCAACCTTACGAGATTCATAGTGTTTCCTGGCAGTTCCTCACCAAAATACGCATTTCTTAGATACTGTGGAAAGTCTCTCCAAAGCGGTAATCCACTAGCTGTTTATCTTAAGAGAAATTGCCAGAGGTTTCTTGAAGTCGCTGATGTGAGTCTAATTGTGACGAGGCATTGGCTACATTAAGCGAGTCATAGCGACTCTCGCCAAATGCTCACCATAATAGACATTTTTTAGATACTGTGGCCAGACTGCCCGAAGCAATACGCCACTAGTTCTTTAATTTAAGACAACCATCGTTAATCTTGCTAGGAGTTACTTGATGTTGCTGATTAAATTTTAATTCTGACGAGGCATTGGCAACCTCACCAGAGTCATAGTGATTCCTGGCAGTTCCTCATCAAAATACGCATTTTTTAGATACTGTGGAAAGTCTCTCCAAAGCGGTAATCCACTAGCTGTTTATCTTCAGAGAAACTGCCAGAGGTTTCTTCAAGTTGCTGACGTGAGTCTAATTGTGACGAGGCATTGGCTACCTTAAGAGAGTCATAGTGACTTTTGCCAAATGCTCACCATAATAGACATTTTTTAGATACTGTGGCCAGTCTGCCCGAAGCAATCCGCCACTAGTTCCTTAATTTAAGACAACCATCGTTACTCTTGCTAGGAGTTACTTGATGTTGCTGATTAAATTTTAATTGTGACGAGGCATTGGCAACCTTACGAGAGTCATAGTGATTCCTGGCAGTTCCTCACGAAAATACGCATTTTTTAGATACTGTGGAAAGTCTTTCCAAAGCGGTAATCCACTAGCTGTTTATCTTCAGAGAAACTGCCAGAGGTATCTTGAAGTTGCTGATTTGAGTCTAATTGTGACGAGGCATTGGCTACCTTAAGCGAGTCATAGTGACTCTTGCCAAATGCTCACCATAACAGACATTTTTTAGATACTGTGGTCAGTCTGCCCGAAGCAATATGCCACTAGTTCTTTAATTTAAGACAACCATCGTTACTCTTGCTAGGATTTACTTGATGTTGCTGATTAAATTTTAATTGTGACGAGGCATTGGCAACCTTACGAGATTCATAGTGATTCCTGGCAGTTCCTCACCAAAATACGCATTTCTTAGATACTGTGGAAAGTCTCTCCAAAGCGGTAATCCACTAGCTGTTTATCTTAAGAGAAATTGCCAGAGGTTTCTTGAAGTCGCTGATGTGAGTCTAATTGTGACGAGGCATTGGCTACATTAAGCGAGTCATAGCGACTCTTGCCAAATGCTCACCATAATAGACATTTTTTAGATACTGTGGCCAGTCTGCCCGAAGCAATACGCCACTAGTTCTTTAATTTAAGACAACCATCGTTAATCTTGCTAGGAGTTACTTGATGTTGCTGATTAAATTTTAATTCTGACGAGGCATTGGCAACCTCACCAGAGTCATAGTGATTCCTGGCAGTTCCTCACGAAAATACGCATTTTTTAGATACTGTGGAAAGTCTCTCCAAAGCGGTAATCCACTAGCTGTTTATCTTCAGAGAAACTGCCAGAGGTTTCTTCAAGTTGCTGACGTGAGTCTAATTGTGACGAGGCATTGGCTACCTTAAGAGAGTCATAGTGACTTTTGCCAAATGCTCACCATAATAGACATTTTTTAGATACTGTGGCCAGTCTGCCCGAAGCGATACGCCACTAGTTGTTTAATTTAAGACAACCATCGTTACTCTTGCTAGGAGTTACTTGATGTTGGTGATTTAATTTTAATTGTGACGAGGCATTGGCAACCTTACGAGATTCATAGTGATTCCTGGCAGTTCCTCACCAAAATACGCATTTCTTAGATACTGTGGAAAGTCTCTCCAAAGCGGTAATCCACTAGCTGTTTATCTTAAGAGAAATTGCCAGAGGTTTCTTGAGGTCGCTGATGTGAGTCTAATTGTGACGAGGCATTGGCTACATTAAGCGAGTCATAGCGACTCTTGCCAAATGCTCACCATAATAGACATTATTTAGATACTATGGTCAGTCTGCCCGAAGCAATACGCCACTAGTTCTTTAATTTAAGACAACCATCGTTAATCTTGCTAGGAGTTACTTGATGTTGCTGATTAAATTTTAATTGTGACGAGGCATTGGCAACCTCACCAGAGTCATAGTGATTCCTGGCAGTTCCTCACCAAAATACGCATTTTTTAGATACTGTGGAAAGTCTCTCCAAAGCGGTAATCCACTAGCTGTTTATCTTCAGAGAAACTGCCAGAGGTTTTTTCAAGTTGCTGACGTGAGTCTAATTGTGACGAGGCATTGGCTACCTTAAGAGAGTCATAGTGACTTTTGCCAAATGCTCACCATAATAGACATTTTTTAGATACTGTGGCCAGTCTGCCCGAAGCGATACGCCACTAGTTGTTTAATTTAAGACAACCATCGTTACTCTTGCTAGGAGTTACTTGATGTTGGTGATTTAATTTTAATTGTGATGAGGCATTGGCAACCTTACGAGATTCATAGTGATTCCTGGCAGTTCCTCACGAAAATACGCATTTTTTAGATACTGTGGAAAGTCTCTCCAAAGCGGTAATCCACTAGCTGTTTATCTTCAGAGAAACTGCCAGAGGTTTCTTCAAGTTGCTGACGTGAGTCTAATTGTAACGAGGCATTGGCTACCTTAAGAGAGTCATAGTGACTTTTGCCAAATGCTCACCATAATAGACATTTTTTAGATACTGTGGCCAGTCTGCCCGAAGCGATACGCCACTAGTTGTTTAATTTAAGACAACCATCGTTACTCTTGCTAGGAGTTACTTGACGTTGCTGATTTAATTTTAATTGTGATGAGGCATTGGCAACCTTACGAGAGTCATAGTGATTCCTGGCAGTTCCTCACCAAAATACGCATTTTTTGGATACTGTGGAAAGTCTCTCGAAAGCGGTAATACACTAGCTGTTTATCTTCAGAGAAACTGCCAGAGGTTTCTTCAAGTTGCTGACGTGAGTCTAATTGTGACGAGGCATTGGCTACCTTAAGAGAGTCATAGTTACTCTTGCCAAATGCTCACCATAATAGACATTTTTAGTTACTGTGGCCAGTCTGCCCGAATCATTACTCAATTGGTTGTTTAATTTAAGACAACCATTGTTACTCTTGCTAGGAGTTACTTGATATTGCTGATTTAATTTTAATTGTGATGAGGCATTGGCAACTTTACGAGAGTCATAGTGATTCCTGACAGTTCCTCACGAAAATAAGCATTTTTTAGATCTGTGGAAAGTCTCTCCAAAGCGGTAATCCACTAGCTGTTTATCTTCAGAGAAACTGCCAGAGGTTTCTTTAAGTTGCTGACGTGAGTCTAATTGTGACGAGGCATTGGCTACCTTAAGCGAGTCATAGTGACTCTTGCCAAATGCTCACCATAATAGACACTTTTTAGATACTGTGGTCAGTCTGCCCGAAGCAATACGCCACTAGTTCTTTAATTTAAGACAACCACCGTTACTCTTGCTAGGATTTACTTGACGTTGCTGATTAAATTTTAATTGTGACGAGGCATTGGCAACCTTACGAGATTCATAGTGATTCCTGGCAGTTCCTCACCAAAATACGCATTTCTTAGATACTGTGGAAAGTCTCTTCAAAGCGGTAATCCACTAGCTGTTTATCTTCAGAGAAACTGCCAGAGGTTTCTTGAAGTTGCTGATGTGAGTCTAATTATGACGAGGCATTGGCTACCTTAAGCGAGTCATAGCGACTCTTGCCAAATGCTCACCATAATAGACATTTTTTGGATACTGTGGCCAGTCTGCCCGAAGCAATCCGCCACTAGTTCCTTAATTTAAGACAACCATCGTTACTCTTGCTAGGAGTTACTTGATGTTGCTGATTAAATTTTAATTGTGACGAGGCATTGGCAACCTTACGAGATTCATAGTGATTCCTGGCAGTTCCTCACCAAAATACGCATTTCTTAGATACTGTGGAAAGTCTCTCCAAAGCGGTAATCCACTAGCTGTTTATCTTCAGAGAAACTGCCAGAGGTTTCTTCAAGTTGCTGACGTGAGTCTAATTGTGACGAGGCATTGGCTACCTTAAGAGAGTCATAGTGACTTTTGCCAAATGCTCACCATAATAGACATTTTTTAGATACTGTGGCCAGTCTGCCCGAAGCAATCCGCCACTAGTTCCTTAATTTAAGACAACCATCGTTACTCTTGCTAGGAGTTACTTGATGTTGCTGATTAAATTTTAATTGTGACGAGGCATTGGCAACCTTACGAGAGTCATAGTGATTCCTGGCAGTTCCTCACGAAAATACGCATTTTTTAGATACTGTGGAAAGTCTTTCCAAAGCGGTAATCCACTAGCTGTTTATCTTCAGAGAAACTGCCAGAGGTATCTTGAAGTTGCTGATTTGAGTCTAATTGTGACGAGGCATTGGCTACCTTAAGCGAGTCATAGTGACTCTTGCCAAATGCTCACCATAACAGACATTTTTTAGATACTGTGGTCAGTCTGCCCGAAGCAATATGCCACTAGTTCTTTAATTTAAGACAACCATCGTTACTCTTGCTAGGATTTACTTGATGTTGCTGATTAAATTTTAATTGTGACGAGGCATTGGCAACCTTACGAGATTCATAGTGATTCCTGGCAGTTCCTCACCAAAATACGCATTTCTTAGATACTGTGGAAAGTCTCTCCAAAGCGGTAATCCACTAGCTGTTTATCTTAAGAGAAATTGCCAGAGGTTTCTTGAAGTCGCTGATGTGAGTCTAATTGTGACGAGGCATTGGCTACATTAAGCGAGTCATAGCGACTCTTGCCAAATGCTCACCATAATAGACATTTTTTAGATACTGTGGCCAGTCTGCCCGAAGCAATACGCCACTAGTTCTTTAATTTAAGACAACCATCGTTAATCTTGCTAGGAGTTACTTGATGTTGCTGATTAAATTTTAATTCTGACGAGGCATTGGCAACCTCACCAGAGTCATAGTGATTCCTGGCAGTTCCTCACGAAAATACGCATTTTTTAGATACTGTGGAAAGTCTCTCCAAAGCGGTAATCCACTAGCTGTTTATCTTCAGAGAAACTGCCAGAGGTTTCTTCAAGTTGCTGACGTGAGTCTAATTGTGACGAGGCATTGGCTACCTTAAGAGAGTCATAGTGACTTTTGCCAAATGCTCACCATAATAGACATTTTTTAGATACTGTGGCCAGTCTGCCCGAAGCGATACGCCACTAGTTGTTTAATTTAAGACAACCATCGTTACTCTTGCTAGGAGTTACTTGATGTTGGTGATTTAATTTTAATTGTGACGAGGCATTGGCAACCTTACGAGATTCATAGTGATTCCTGGCAGTTCCTCACCAAAATACGCATTTCTTAGATACTGTGGAAAGTCTCTCCAAAGCGGTAATCCACTAGCTGTTTATCTTAAGAGAAATTGCCAGAGGTTTCTTGAGGTCGCTGATGTGAGTCTAATTGTGACGAGGCATTGGCTACATTAAGCGAGTCATAGCGACTCTTGCCAAATGCTCACCATAATAGACATTATTTAGATACTATGGTCAGTCTGCCCGAAGCAATACGCCACTAGTTCTTTAATTTAAGACAACCATCGTTAATCTTGCTAGGAGTTACTTGATGTTGCTGATTAAATTTTAATTGTGACGAGGCATTGGCAACCTCACCAGAGTCATAGTGATTCCTGGCAGTTCCTCACCAAAATACGCATTTTTTAGATACTGTGGAAAGTCTCTCCAAAGCGGTAATCCACTAGCTGTTTATCTTCAGAGAAACTGCCAGAGGTTTTTTCAAGTTGCTGACGTGAGTCTAATTGTGACGAGGCATTGGCTACCTTAAGAGAGTCATAGTGACTTTTGCCAAATGCTCACCATAATAGACATTTTTTAGATACTGTGGCCAGTCTGCCCGAAGCGATACGCCACTAGTTGTTTAATTTAAGACAACCATCGTTACTCTTGCTAGGAGTTACTTGATGTTGGTGATTTAATTTTAATTGTGATGAGGCATTGGCAACCTTACGAGATTCATAGTGATTCCTGGCAGTTCCTCACGAAAATACGCATTTTTTAGATACTGTGGAAAGTCTCTCCAAAGCGGTAATCCACTAGCTGTTTATCTTCAGAGAAACTGCCAGAGGTTTCTTCAAGTTGCTGACGTGAGTCTAATTGTAACGAGGCATTGGCTACCTTAAGAGAGTCATAGTGACTTTTGCCAAATGCTCACCATAATAGACATTTTTTAGATACTGTGGCCAGTCTGCCCGAAGCGATACGCCACTAGTTGTTTAATTTAAGACAACCATCGTTACTCTTGCTAGGAGTTACTTGACGTTGCTGATTTAATTTTAATTGTGATGAGGCATTGGCAACCTTACGAGAGTCATAGTGATTCCTGGCAGTTCCTCACCAAAATACGCATTTTTTGGATACTGTGGAAAGTCTCTCGAAAGCGGTAATACACTAGCTGTTTATCTTCAGAGAAACTGCCAGAGGTTTCTTCAAGTTGCTGACGTGAGTCTAATTGTGACGAGGCATTGGCTACCTTAAGAGAGTCATAGTTACTCTTGCCAAATGCTCACCATAATAGACATTTTTAGTTACTGTGGCCAGTCTGCCCGAATCATTACTCAATTGGTTGTTTAATTTAAGACAACCATTGTTACTCTTGCTAGGAGTTACTTGATATTGCTGATTTAATTTTAATTGTGATGAGGCATTGGCAACTTTACGAGAGTCATAGTGATTCCTGACAGTTCCTCACGAAAATAAGCATTTTTTAGATCTGTGGAAAGTCTCTCCAAAGCGGTAATCCACTAGCTGTTTATCTTCAGAGAAACTGCCAGAGGTTTCTTTAAGTTGCTGACGTGAGTCTAATTGTGACGAGGCATTGGCTACCTTAAGCGAGTCATAGTGACTCTTGCCAAATGCTCACCATAATAGACACTTTTTAGATACTGTGGTCAGTCTGCCCGAAGCAATACGCCACTAGTTCTTTAATTTAAGACAACCACCGTTACTCTTGCTAGGATTTACTTGACGTTGCTGATTAAATTTTAATTGTGACGAGGCATTGGCAACCTTACGAGATTCATAGTGATTCCTGGCAGTTCCTCACCAAAATACGCATTTCTTAGATACTGTGGAAAGTCTCTTCAAAGCGGTAATCCACTAGCTGTTTATCTTCAGAGAAACTGCCAGAGGTTTCTTGAAGTTGCTGATGTGAGTCTAATTATGACGAGGCATTGGCTACCTTAAGCGAGTCATAGCGACTCTTGCCAAATGCTCACCATAATAGACATTTTTTGGATACTGTGGCCAGTCTGCCCGAAGCAATCCGCCACTAGTTCCTTAATTTAAGACAACCATCGTTACTCTTGCTAGGAGTTACTTGATGTTGCTGATTAAATTTTAATTGTGACGAGGCATTGGCAACCTTACGAGATTCATAGTGATTCCTGGCAGTTCCTCACCAAAATACGCATTTCTTAGATACTGTGGAAAGTCTCTCCAAAGCGGTAATCCACTAGCTGTTTATCTTCAGAGAAACTGCCAGAGGTTTTTTCAAGTTGCTGACGTGAGTCTAATTGTGACGAGGCATTGGCTACCTTAAGAGAGTCATAGTGACTTTTGCCAAATGCTCACCATAATAGACATTTTTTAGATACTGTGGCCAGTCTGCCCGAAGCGATACGCCACTAGTTGTTTAATTTAAGACAACCATCGTTACTCTTGCTAGGAGTTACTTGATGTTGGTGATTTAATTTTAATTGTGACGAGGCATTGGCAACCTTACGAGATTCATAGTGATTCCTGGCAGTTCCTCACCAAAATACGCATTTCTTAGATACTGTGGAAAGTCTCTCCAAAGCGGTAATCCACTAGCTGTTTATCTTAAGAGAAATTGCCAGAGGTTTCTTGAGGTCGCTGATGTGAGTCTAATTGTGACGAGGCATTGGCTACATTAAGCGAGTCATAGCGACTCTTGCCAAATGCTCACCATAATAGACATTTTTTAGATACTATGGTCAGTCTGCCCGAAGCAATACGCCACTAGTTCTTTAATTTAAGACAACCATCGTTAATCTTGCTAGGAGTTACTTGATGTTGCTGATTAAATTTTAATTGTGACGAGGCATTGGCAACCTCAGCAGAGTCATAGTGATTCCTGGCAGTTCCTCACCAAAATACGCATTTTTTAGATACTGTGGAAAGTCTCTCCAAAGCGGTAATCCACTAGCTGTTTATCTTCAGAGAAACTGCCAGAGGTTTTTTCAAGTTGCTGACGTGAGTCTAATTGTGACGAGGCATTGGCTACCTTAAGAGAGTCATAGTGACTTTTGCCAAATGCTCACCATAATAGACATTTTTTAGATACTGTGGCCAGTCTGCCCGAAGCGATACGCCACTAGTTGTTTAATTTAAGACAACCATCGTTACTCTTGCTAGGAGTTACTTGATGTTGGTGATTTAATTTTAATTGTGATGAGGCATTGGCAACCTTACGAGATTCATAGTGATTCCTGGCAGTTCCTCACCAAAATACGCATTTCTTAGATACTGTGGAAAGTCTCTCCAAAGCGGTAATCCACTAGCTGTTTATCTTAAGAGAAATTGCCAGAGGTTTCTTGAGGTCGCTGATGTGAGTCTAATTGTGACGAGGCATTGGCTACATTAAGCGAGTCATAGCGACTCTTGCCAAATGCTCACCATAATAGACATTTTTTGGATACTGTGGCCAGTCTGCCCGAAGCGATACGCCACTAGTTGTTTAATTTAAGACAACCATCGTTACTCTTGCTAGGAGTTACTTGACGTTGCTGATTTAATTTTAATTGTGATGAGGCATTGGCAACCTTACGAGAGTCATAGTGATTCCTGGCAGTTCCTCACCAAAATACGCATTTTTTGGATACTGTGGAAAGTCTCTCGAAAGCGGTAATACACTAGCTGTTTATCTTCAGAGAAACTGCCAGAGGTTTCTTCAAGTTGCTGACGTGAGTCTAATTGTGACGAGGCATTGGCTACCTTAAGAGAGTCATAGTTACTCTTGCCAAATGCTCACCATAATAGACATTTTTAGTTACTGTGGCCAGTCTGCCCGAATCATTACTCAATTGGTTGTTTAATTTAAGACAACCATTGTTACTCTTGCTAGGAGTTACTTGATATTGCTGATTTAATTTTAATTGTGATGAGGCATTGGCAACTTTACGAGAGTCATAGTGATTCCTGACAGTTCCTCACGAAAATAAGCATTTTTTAGATCTGTGGAAAGTCTCTCCAAAGCGGTAATCCACTAGCTGTTTATCTTCAGAGAAACTGCCAGAGGTTTCTTTAAGTTGCTGACGTGAGTCTAATTGTGACGAGGCATTGGCTACCTTAAGCGAGTCATAGTGACTCTTGCCAAATGCTCACCATAATAGACACTTTTTAGATACTGTGGTCAGTCTGCCCGAAGCAATACGCCACTAGTTCTTTAATTTAAGACAACCACCGTTACTCTTGCTAGGATTTACTTGACGTTGCTGATTAAATTTTAATTGTGACGAGGCATTGGCAACCTTACGAGATTCATAGTGATTCCTGGCAGTTCCTCACCAAAATACGCATTTCTTAGATACTGTGGAAAGTCTCTTCAAAGCGGTAATCCACTAGCTGTTTATCTTCAGAGAAACTGCCAGAGGTTTCTTGAAGTTGCTGATGTGAGTCTAATTATGACGAGGCATTGGCTACCTTAAGCGAGTCATAGCGACTCTTGCCAAATGCTCACCATAATAGACATTTTTTGGATACTGTGGCCAGTCTGCCCGAAGCAATCCGCCACTAGTTCCTTAATTTAAGACAACCATCGTTACTCTTGCTAGGAGTTACTTGATGTTGCTGATTAAATTTTAATTGTGACGAGGCATTGGCAACCTTACGAGATTCATAGTGATTCCTGGCAGTTCCTCACCAAAATACGCATTTCTTAGATACTGTGGAAAGTCTCTCCAAAGCGGTAATCCACTAGCTGTTTATCTTCAGAGAAACTGCCAGAGGTTTCTTCAAGTTGCTGACGTGAGTCTAATTGTGACGAGGCATTGGCTACCTTAAGAGAGTCATAGTGACTTTTGCCAAATGCTCACCATAATAGACATTTTTTAGATACTGTGGCCAGTCTGCCCGAAGCAATCCGCCACTAGTTCCTTAATTTAAGACAACCATCGTTACTCTTGCTAGGAGTTACTTGATGTTGCTGATTAAATTTTAATTGTGACGAGGCATTGGCAACCTTACGAGAGTCATAGTGATTCCTGGCAGTTCCTCACGAAAATACGCATTTTTTAGATACTGTGGAAAGTCTTTCCAAAGCGGTAATCCACTAGCTGTTTATCTTCAGAGAAACTGCCAGAGGTATCTTGAAGTTGCTGATTTGAGTCTAATTGTGACGAGGCATTGGCTACCTTAAGCGAGTCATAGTGACTCTTGCCAAATGCTCACCATAACAGACATTTTTTAGATACTGTGGTCAGTCTGCCCGAAGCAATATGCCACTAGTTCTTTAATTTAAGACAACCATCGTTACTCTTGCTAGGATTTACTTGATGTTGCTGATTAAATTTTAATTGTGACGAGGCATTGGCAACCTTACGAGATTCATAGTGATTCCTGGCAGTTCCTCACCAAAATACGCATTTCTTAGATACTGTGGAAAGTCTCTCCAAAGCGGTAATCCACTAGCTGTTTATCTTAAGAGAAATTGCCAGAGGTTTCTTGAAGTCGCTGATGTGAGTCTAATTGTGACGAGGCATTGGCTACATTAAGCGAGTCATAGCGACTCTTGCCAAATGCTCACCATAATAGACATTTTTTAGATACTGTGGCCAGTCTGCCCGAAGCAATACGCCACTAGTTCTTTAATTTAAGACAACCATCGTTAATCTTGCTAGGAGTTACTTGATGTTGCTGATTAAATTTTAATTCTGACGAGGCATTGGCAACCTCACCAGAGTCATAGTGATTCCTGGCAGTTCCTCACGAAAATACGCATTTTTTAGATACTGTGGAAAGTCTCTCCAAAGCGGTAATCCACTAGCTGTTTATCTTCAGAGAAACTGCCAGAGGTTTCTTCAAGTTGCTGACGTGAGTCTAATTGTGACGAGGCATTGGCTACCTTAAGAGAGTCATAGTGACTTTTGCCAAATGCTCACCATAATAGACATTTTTTAGATACTGTGGCCAGTCTGCCCGAAGCGATACGCCACTAGTTGTTTAATTTAAGACAACCATCGTTACTCTTGCTAGGAGTTACTTGATGTTGGTGATTTAATTTTAATTGTGACGAGGCATTGGCAACCTTACGAGATTCATAGTGATTCCTGGCAGTTCCTCACCAAAATACGCATTTCTTAGATACTGTGGAAAGTCTCTCCAAAGCGGTAATCCACTAGCTGTTTATCTTAAGAGAAATTGCCAGAGGTTTCTTGAGGTCGCTGATGTGAGTCTAATTGTGACGAGGCATTGGCTACATTAAGCGAGTCATAGCGACTCTTGCCAAATGCTCACCATAATAGACATTATTTAGATACTATGGTCAGTCTGCCCGAAGCAATACGCCACTAGTTCTTTAATTTAAGACAACCATCGTTAATCTTGCTAGGAGTTACTTGATGTTGCTGATTAAATTTTAATTGTGACGAGGCATTGGCAACCTCACCAGAGTCATAGTGATTCCTGGCAGTTCCTCACCAAAATACGCATTTTTTAGATACTGTGGAAAGTCTCTCCAAAGCGGTAATCCACTAGCTGTTTATCTTCAGAGAAACTGCCAGAGGTTTTTTCAAGTTGCTGACGTGAGTCTAATTGTGACGAGGCATTGGCTACCTTAAGAGAGTCATAGTGACTTTTGCCAAATGCTCACCATAATAGACATTTTTTAGATACTGTGGCCAGTCTGCCCGAAGCGATACGCCACTAGTTGTTTAATTTAAGACAACCATCGTTACTCTTGCTAGGAGTTACTTGATGTTGGTGATTTAATTTTAATTGTGATGAGGCATTGGCAACCTTACGAGATTCATAGTGATTCCTGGCAGTTCCTCACGAAAATACGCATTTTTTAGATACTGTGGAAAGTCTCTCCAAAGCGGTAATCCACTAGCTGTTTATCTTCAGAGAAACTGCCAGAGGTTTCTTCAAGTTGCTGACGTGAGTCTAATTGTAACGAGGCATTGGCTACCTTAAGAGAGTCATAGTGACTTTTGCCAAATGCTCACCATAATAGACATTTTTTAGATACTGTGGCCAGTCTGCCCGAAGCGATACGCCACTAGTTGTTTAATTTAAGACAACCATCGTTACTCTTGCTAGGAGTTACTTGACGTTGCTGATTTAATTTTAATTGTGATGAGGCATTGGCAACCTTACGAGAGTCATAGTGATTCCTGGCAGTTCCTCACCAAAATACGCATTTTTTGGATACTGTGGAAAGTCTCTCGAAAGCGGTAATACACTAGCTGTTTATCTTCAGAGAAACTGCCAGAGGTTTCTTCAAGTTGCTGACGTGAGTCTAATTGTGACGAGGCATTGGCTACCTTAAGAGAGTCATAGTTACTCTTGCCAAATGCTCACCATAATAGACATTTTTAGTTACTGTGGCCAGTCTGCCCGAATCATTACTCAATTGGTTGTTTAATTTAAGACAACCATTGTTACTCTTGCTAGGAGTTACTTGATATTGCTGATTTAATTTTAATTGTGATGAGGCATTGGCAACTTTACGAGAGTCATAGTGATTCCTGACAGTTCCTCACGAAAATAAGCATTTTTTAGATCTGTGGAAAGTCTCTCCAAAGCGGTAATCCACTAGCTGTTTATCTTCAGAGAAACTGCCAGAGGTTTCTTTAAGTTGCTGACGTGAGTCTAATTGTGACGAGGCATTGGCTACCTTAAGCGAGTCATAGTGACTCTTGCCAAATGCTCACCATAATAGACACTTTTTAGATACTGTGGTCAGTCTGCCCGAAGCAATACGCCACTAGTTCTTTAATTTAAGACAACCACCGTTACTCTTGCTAGGATTTACTTGACGTTGCTGATTAAATTTTAATTGTGACGAGGCATTGGCAACCTTACGAGATTCATAGTGATTCCTGGCAGTTCCTCACCAAAATACGCATTTCTTAGATACTGTGGAAAGTCTCTTCAAAGCGGTAATCCACTAGCTGTTTATCTTCAGAGAAACTGCCAGAGGTTTCTTGAAGTTGCTGATGTGAGTCTAATTATGACGAGGCATTGGCTACCTTAAGCGAGTCATAGCGACTCTTGCCAAATGCTCACCATAATAGACATTTTTTGGATACTGTGGCCAGTCTGCCCGAAGCAATCCGCCACTAGTTCCTTAATTTAAGACAACCATCGTTACTCTTGCTAGGAGTTACTTGATGTTGCTGATTAAATTTTAATTGTGACGAGGCATTGGCAACCTTACGAGATTCATAGTGATTCCTGGCAGTTCCTCACCAAAATACGCATTTCTTAGATACTGTGGAAAGTCTCTCCAAAGCGGTAATCCACTAGCTGTTTATCTTCAGAGAAACTGCCAGAGGTTTTTTCAAGTTGCTGACGTGAGTCTAATTGTGACGAGGCATTGGCTACCTTAAGAGAGTCATAGTGACTTTTGCCAAATGCTCACCATAATAGACATTTTTTAGATACTGTGGCCAGTCTGCCCGAAGCGATACGCCACTAGTTGTTTAATTTAAGACAACCATCGTTACTCTTGCTAGGAGTTACTTGATGTTGGTGATTTAATTTTAATTGTGACGAGGCATTGGCAACCTTACGAGATTCATAGTGATTCCTGGCAGTTCCTCACCAAAATACGCATTTCTTAGATACTGTGGAAAGTCTCTCCAAAGCGGTAATCCACTAGCTGTTTATCTTAAGAGAAATTGCCAGAGGTTTCTTGAGGTCGCTGATGTGAGTCTAATTGTGACGAGGCATTGGCTACATTAAGCGAGTCATAGCGACTCTTGCCAAATGCTCACCATAATAGACATTTTTTAGATACTATGGTCAGTCTGCCCGAAGCAATACGCCACTAGTTCTTTAATTTAAGACAACCATCGTTAATCTTGCTAGGAGTTACTTGATGTTGCTGATTAAATTTTAATTGTGACGAGGCATTGGCAACCTCAGCAGAGTCATAGTGATTCCTGGCAGTTCCTCACCAAAATACGCATTTTTTAGATACTGTGGAAAGTCTCTCCAAAGCGGTAATCCACTAGCTGTTTATCTTCAGAGAAACTGCCAGAGGTTTTTTCAAGTTGCTGACGTGAGTCTAATTGTGACGAGGCATTGGCTACCTTAAGAGAGTCATAGTGACTTTTGCCAAATGCTCACCATAATAGACATTTTTTAGATACTGTGGCCAGTCTGCCCGAAGCGATACGCCACTAGTTGTTTAATTTAAGACAACCATCGTTACTCTTGCTAGGAGTTACTTGATGTTGGTGATTTAATTTTAATTGTGATGAGGCATTGGCAACCTTACGAGATTCATAGTGATTCCTGGCAGTTCCTCACGAAAATACGCATTTTTTAGATACTGTGGAAAGTCTCTCCAAAGCGGTAATCCACTAGCTGTTTATCTTCAGAGAAACTGCCAGAGGTTTCTTCAAGTTGCTGACGTGAGTCTAATTGTAACGAGGCATTGGCTACCTTAAGAGAGTCATAGTGACTTTTGCCAAATGCTCACCATAATAGACATTTTTTAGATACTGTGGCCAGTCTGCCCGAAGCGATACGCCACTAGTTGTTTAATTTAAGACAACCATCGTTACTCTTGCTAGGAGTTACTTGACGTTGCTGATTTAATTTTAATTGTGATGAGGCATTGGCAACCTTACGAGAGTCATAGTGATTCCTGGCAGTTCCTCACCAAAATACGCATTTTTTGGATACTGTGGTAAGTCTCTCGAAAGCGGTAATACACTAGCTGTTTATCTTCAGAGAAACTGCCAGAGGTTTCTTCAAGTTGCTGACGTGAGTCTAATTGTGACGAGGCATTGGCTACCTTAAGAGAGTCATAGTTACTCTTGCCAAATGCTCACCATAATAGACATTTTTAGTTACTGTGGCCAGTCTGCCCGAATCATTACTCAATTGGTTGTTTAATTTAAGACAACCATTGTTACTCTTGCTAGGAGTTACTTGATATTGCTGATTTAATTTTAATTGTGATGAGGCATTGGCAACTTTACGAGAGTCATAGTGATTCCTGACAGTTCCTCACGAAAATAAGCATTTTTTAGATCTGTGGAAAGTCTCTCCAAAGCGGTAATCCACTAGCTGTTTATCTTCAGAGAAACTGCCAGAGGTTTCTTTAAGTTGCTGACGTGAGTCTAATTGTGACGAGGCATTGGCTACCTTAAGCGAGTCATAGTGACTCTTGCCAAATGCTCACCATAATAGACACTTTTTAGATACTGTGGTCAGTCTGCCCGAAGCAATACGCCACTAGTTCTTTAATTTAAGACAACCACCGTTACTCTTGCTAGGATTTACTTGACGTTGCTGATTAAATTTTAATTGTGACGAGGCATTGGCAACCTTACGAGATTCATAGTGATTCCTGGCAGTTCCTCACCAAAATACGCATTTCTTAGATACTGTGGAAAGTCTCTTCAAAGCGGTAATCCACTAGCTGTTTATCTTCAGAGAAACTGCCAGAGGTTTCTTGAAGTTGCTGATGTGAGTCTAATTATGACGAGGCATTGGCTACCTTAAGCGAGTCATAGCGACTCTTGCCAAATGCTCACCATAATAGACATTTTTTGGATACTGTGGCCAGTCTGCCCGAAGCAATCCGCCACTAGTTCCTTAATTTAAGACAACCATCGTTACTCTTGCTAGGAGTTACTTGATGTTGCTGATTAAATTTTAATTGTGACGAGGCATTGGCAACCTTACGAGATTCATAGTGATTCCTGGCAGTTCCTCACCAAAATACGCATTTCTTAGATACTGTGGAAAGTCTCTCCAAAGCGGTAATCCACTAGCTGTTTATCTTCAGAGAAACTGCCAGAGGTTTTTTCAAGTTGCTGACGTGAGTCTAATTGTGACGAGGCATTGGCTACCTTAAGAGAGTCATAGTGACTTTTGCCAAATGCTCACCATAATAGACATTTTTTAGATACTGTGGCCAGTCTGCCCGAAGCGATACGCCACTAGTTGTTTAATTTAAGACAACCATCGTTACTCTTGCTAGGAGTTACTTGATGTTGGTGATTTAATTTTAATTGTGATGAGGCATTGGCAACCTTACGAGATTCATAGTGATTCCTGGCAGTTCCTCACGAAAATACGCATTTTTTAGATACTGTGGAAAGTCTCTCCAAAGCGGTAATCCACTAGCTGTTTATCTTCAGAGAAACTGCCAGAGGTATCTTGAAGTTGCTGATTTGAGTCTAATTGTGACGAGGCATTGGCTACCTTAAGCGAGTCATAGTGACTCTTGCCAAATGCTCACCATAATAGACATTTTTTAGATACTGTGGTCAGTCTGCCCGAAGCAATATGCCACTAGTTCTTTAATTTAAGACAACCATCGTTACTCTTGCTAGGATTTACTTGATGTTGCTGATTGAATTTTAATTGTGACGAGGCATTGGCAACCTTACGAGATTCATAGTGTTTCCTGGCAGTTCCTCACCAAAATACGCATTTCTTAGATACTGTGGAAAGTCTCTCCAAAGCGGTAATCCACTAGCTGTTTATCTTAAGAGAAATTGCCAGAGGTTTCTTGAAGTCGCTGATGTGAGTCTAATTGTGACGAGGCATTGGCTACATTAAGCGAGTCATAGCGACTCTCGCCAAATGCTCACCATAATAGACATTTTTTAGATACTGTGGCCAGTCTGCCCGAAGCAATACGCCACTAGTTCTTTAATTTAAGACAACCATCGTTAATCTTGCTAGGAGTTACTTGATGTTGCTGATTAAATTTTAATTCTGACGAGGCATTGGCAACCTCACCAGAGTCATAGTGATTCCTGGCAGTTCCTCACCAAAATACGCATTTTTTAGATACTGTGGAAAGTCTCTCCAAAGCGGTAATCCACTAGCTGTTTATCTTCAGAGAAACTGCCAGAGGTTTCTTCAAGTTGCTGACGTGAGTCTAATTGTGACGAGGCATTGGCTACCTTAAGAGAGTCATAGTGACTTTTGCCAAATGCTCACCATAATAGACATTTTTTAGATACTGTGGCCAGTCTGCCCGAAGCAATCCGCCACTAGTTCCTTAATTTAAGACAACCATCGTTACTCTTGCTAGGAGTTACTTGATGTTGCTGATTAAATTTTAATTGTGACGAGGCATTGGCAACCTTACGAGAGTCATAGTGATTCCTGGCAGTTCCTCACGAAAATACGCATTTTTTAGATACTGTGGAAAGTCTTTCCAAAGCGGTAATCCACTAGCTGTTTATCTTCAGAGAAACTGCCAGAGGTATCTTGAAGTTGCTGATTTGAGTCTAATTGTGACGAGGCATTGGCTACCTTAAGCGAGTCATAGTGACTCTTGCCAAATGCTCACCATAATAGACATTTTTTAGATACTGTGGTCAGTCTGCCCGAAGAAATATGCCACTAGTTCTTTAATTTAAGACAACCATCGTTACTCTTGCTAGGATTTACTTGATGTTGCTGATTAAATTTTAATTGTGACGAGGCATTGGCAACCTTACGAGATTCATAGTGATTCCTGGCAGTTCCTCACCAAAATACGCATTTCTTAGATACTGTGGAAAGTCTCTCCAAAGCGGTAATCCACTAGCTGTTTATCTTAAGAGAAATTGCCAGAGGATCCTTGAAGTCGCTGATGTGAGTCTAATTGTGACGAGGCATTGGCTACATTAAGCGAGTCATAGCGACTCTTGCCAAATGCTCACCATAATAGACATTTTTTAGATACTGTGGCCAGTCTGCCCGAAGCAATACGCCACTAGTTCTTTAATTTAAGACAACCATCGTTAATCTTGCTAGGAGTTACTTGATGTTGCTGATTAAATTTTAATTCTGACGAGGCATTGGCAACCTCACCAGAGTCATAGTGATTCCTGGCAGTTCCTCACGAAAATACGCATTTTTTAGATACTGTGGAAAGTCTCTCCAAAGCGGTAATCCACTAGCTGTTTATCTTCAGAGAAACTGCCAGAGGTTTCTTCAAGTTGCTGACGTGAGTCTAATTGTGACGAGGCATTGGCTACCTTAAGAGAGTCATAGTGACTTTTGCCAAATGCTCACCATAATAGACATTTTTTAGATACTGTGGCCAGTCTGCCCGAAGCGATACGCCACTAGTTGTTTAATTTAAGACAACCATCGTTACTCTTGCTAGGAGTTACTTGATGTTGGTGATTTAATTTTAATTGTGACGAGGCATTGGCAACCTTACGAGATTCATAGTGATTCCTGGCAGTTCCTCACCAAAATACGCATTTCTTAGATACTGTGGAAAGTCTCTCCAAAGCGGTAATCCACTAGCTGTTTATCTTAAGAGAAATTGCCAGAGGTTTCTTGAAGTCGCTGATGTGAGTCTAATTGTGACGAGGCATTGGCTACATTAAGCGAGTCATAGCGACTCTTGCCAAATGCTCACCATAATAGACATTTTTTAGATACTATGGTCAGTCTGCCCGAAGCAATACGCCACTAGTTCTTTAATTTAAGACAACCATCGTTAATCTTGCTAGGAGTTACTTGATGTTGCTGATTAAATTTTAATTGTGACGAGGCATTGGCAACCTCACCAGAGACATAGTGATTCCTGGCAGTTCCTCACCAAAATACGCATTTTTTAGATACTGTGGAAAGTCTCTCCAAAGCGGTAATCCACTAGCTGTTTATCTTCAGAGAAACTGCCAGAGGTTTTTTCAAGTTGCTGACGTGAGTCTAATTGTGACGAGTCATTGGCTACCTTAAGAGAGTCATAGTGACTTTTGCCAAATGCTCACCATAATAGACATTTTTTAGATACTGTGGCCAGTCTGCCCGAAGCGATACGCCACTAGTTGTTTAATTTAAGACAACCATCGTTACTCTTGCTAGGAGTTACTTGATGTTGCTGATTAAATTTTAATTGTGATGAGGCATTGGCAACCTTACGAGATTCATAGTGATTCCTGGCAGTTCCTCACGAAAATACGCATTTTTTAGATACTGTGGAAAGTCTCTCCAAAGCGGTAATCCACTAGCTGTTTATCTTCAGAGAAACTGCCAGAGGTTTCTTCAAGTTGCTGACGTGAGTCTAATTGTAACGAGGCATTGGCTACCTTAAGAGAGTCATAGTGACTTTTGCCAAATGCTCACCATAATAGACATTTTTTAGATACTGTGGCCAGTCTGCCCGAAGCGATACGCCACTAGTTGTTTAATTTAAGACAACCATCGTTACTCTTGCTAGGAGTTACTTGACGTTGCTGATTTAATTTTAATTGTGATGAGGCATTGGCAACCTTACGAGAGTCATAGTGATTCCTGGCAGTTCCTCACCAAAATACGCATTTTTTGGATACTGTGGAAAGTCTCTCGAAAGCGGTAATACACTAGCTGTTTATCTTCAGAGAAACTGCCAGAGGTTTCTTCAAGTTGCTGACGTGAGTCTAATTGTGACGAGGCATTGGCTACCTTAAGAGAGTCATAGTTACTCTTGCCAAATGCTCACCATAATAGACATTTTTAGTTACTGTGGCCAGTCTGCCCGAATCATTACTCAATTGGTTGTTTAATTTAAGACAACCATTGTTACTCTTGCTAGGAGTTACTTGATGTTGCTGATTTAATTTTAATTGTGATGAGGCATTGGCAACTTTACGAGAGTCATAGTGATTCCTGACAGTTCCTCACGAAAATAAGAATTTTTTAGATCTGTGGAAAGTCTCTCCAAAGCGGTAATCCACTAGCTGTTTATCTTCAGAGAAACTGCCAGAGGTTTCTTTAAGTTGCTGACGTGAGTCTAATTGTGACGAGGCATTGGCTACCTTAAGCGAGTCATAGTGACTCTTGCCAAATGCTCACCATAATAGACACTTTTTAGATACTGTGGTCAGTCTGCCCGAAGCAATACGCCACTAGTTCTTTAATTTAAGACAACCACCGTTACTCTTGCTAGGATTTACTTGACGTTGCTGATTAAATTTTAATTGTGACGAGGCATTGGCAACCTTACGAGATTCATAGTGATTCCTGGCAGTTCCTCACCAAAATACGCATTTCTTAGATACTGTGGAAAGTCTCTCCAAAGCGGTAATCCACTAGCTGTTTATCTTCAGAGAAACTGCCAGAGGTTTCTTGAAGTTGCTGATGTGAGTCTAATTATGACGAGGCATTGGCTACCTTAAGCGAGTCATAGTGACTCTTGCCAAATGCTCACCATAATAGACACTTTTTAGATACTGTGGTCAGTCTGCCCGAAGCGATACGCCACTAGTTGTTTAATTTAAGACAACCATCGTTACTCTTGCTAGGAGTTACTTGATGTTGGTGATTTAATTTTAATTGTGATGTGGCATTGGCAACCTTACGAGAGTCATAGTGATTCCTGGCAGTTCCTCACCAAAATACGCATTTTTTGGATACTGTGGAAAGTCTCTCCAAAGCGGTAATCCACTAGCTGTTTATCTTCAGAAAAACTGCCAGAGGTTTCTTTAAGTTGCTGACGTGAGTCTAATTGTGACGAGGCATTGGCTACCTTAAGCGAGTCATAGTGACTCTTGCCAAATGCTGACCATAATAGACATTTTTTAGATACTGTGGCCAGTCAGCCCGAAGCAATCCGCCACTAGTTCCTTAATTTAAGACGACCATCGTTACTCTTGCTAGGAGTTACTTGATGTTGCTGATTAAATTTTAATTGTGACGAAGCATTGGCAACCTTACGAGAGTCATAGTGATTCCTGGCAGTTCCTCGCGAAAATACGCATTTTTTAGATACTGTGGAAAGTCTTTCCAAAGCGGTAATCCACTAGCTGTTTATCTTAAGAGAAACTGCCAGAGGTATCTTGAAGTTGCTGATTTGAGTCTAATTGTGACGAGGCATTGGCTACCTTAAGCGAGTCATAGTGACTCTTGCCAAATGCTCACCATAATAGACATTTTTTAGATACTGTGGTCAGTCTGCCCGAAGCAATATGCCACTAGATCTTTAATTTAAGACAACCATCGTTACTCTTGCTAGGATTTACTTGATGTTGCTGATTAAATTTTTATTGTGACGAGGCATTGGCAACCTTACGAGATTCATAGTGATTCCTGGCAGTTCCTCACCAAAATACGCATTTCTTAGATACTGTGGAAAGTCTCTCCAAAGCGGTAATCCACTAGCTGTTTATCTTCAGAGAAACTGCCAGAGGTTTCTTCAAGTTGCTGACGTGAGTCTAATTGTAACGAGGCATTGGCTACCTTAAGAGAGTCATTGTGACTTTTGCCAAATGCTCACCATAATAGACATTTTTTAGATACTGTGGCCAGTCTGCCCGAAGCGATACGCCACTAGTTGTTTAATTTAAGACAACCATCGTTACTCTTGCTAGGAGTTACTTGATGTTGGTGATTTAATTTTAATTGTGATGAGGCATTGGCAACCTTACGAGATTCATAGTGATTCCTGGCAGTTCCTCACGAAAATACGCATTTTTTAGATACTGCGGAAAGTCTCTCCAAAGCGGTAATCCACTAGCTGTTTATCTTCAGAGAAACTGCCAGAGGTTTCTTCAAGTTGCTGACGTGAGTCTAATTGTAACGAGGCATTGGCTACCTTAAGAGAGTCATAGTGACTTTTGCCAAATGCTCACCATAATAGACATTTTTTAGATACTGTGGCCAGTCTGCCCGAAGCGATACGCCACTAGTTGTTTAATTTAAGACAACCATCGTTACTCTTGCTAGGAGTTACTTGACGTTGCTGATTTAATTTTAATTGTGATGAGGCATTGGCAACCTTACGAGAGTCATAGTGATTCCTGGCAGTTCCTCACCAAAATACGCATTTTTTGGATACTGTGGAAAGTCTCTCGAAAGCGGTAATACACTAGCTGTTTATCTTCAGAGAAACTGCCAGAGGTTTCTTCAAGTTGCTGACGTGAGTCTAATTGTGACGAGGCATTGGCTACCTTAAGAGAGTCATAGTTACTCTTGCCAAATGCTCACCATAATAGACATTTTTAGTTACTGTGGCCAGTCTGCCCGAATCATTACGCAATTAGTTGTTTAATTTAAGACAACCATTGTTACTCTTGCTAGGAGTTACTTGATGTTGCTGATTTAATTTTAATTGTGATGAGGCATTGGCAACTTTACGAGAGTCATAGTGATTCCTGGCAGTTCCTCACGAAAATAAGCATTTTTTAGATCTGTGGAAAGTCTCTCCAAAGCGGTAATCCACTAGCTGTCTATCTTCAGAGAAACTGCCAGAGGTTTCTTTAAGTTGCTGACGTGAGTCTAATTGTGACGAGGCATTGGCTACCTTAAGCGAGTCATAGTGACTCTTGCCAAATGCTCACCATAATAGACATTTTTTAGATACTGTGGTCAGTCTGCCCGAAGCAATACGCCACTAGTTCTTTAATTTAAGACAACCATCGTTACTCTTGCTAGGATTTACTTGACGTTGCTGATTAAATTTTAATTGTGACGAGGCATTGGCAACCTTACGAGATTCATAGTGATTCCTGGCAGTTCCTCACCAAAATACGCATTTCTTAGATACTGTGGAAAGTCTCTCCAAAGCGGTAATCCACTAGCTGTTTATCTTCAGAGAAACTGCCAGAGGTTTCTTGAAGTTGCTGATGTGAGTCTAATTATGACGAGGCATTGGCTACCTTAAGCGAGTCATAGCGACTCTTGCCAAATGCTCACCATAATAGACATTTTTTAGATACTGTGGCCAGTCTGCCCGAAGCAATCCGCCACTAGTTCCTTAATTTAAGACAACCATCGTTACTCTTGCTAGGAGTTACTTGATGTTGCTGATTAAATTTTAATTGTGACGAGGCATTGGCAACCTTACGAGAGTCATAGTGATTCCTGGCAGTTCCTCACGAAAATACGCATTTTTTAGATACTGTGGAAAGTCTTTCCAAAGCGGTAATCCACTAGCTGTTTATCTTCAGAGAAACTGCCAGAAGTATCTTGAAGTTGCTGATTTGAGTCTAATTGTGACGAGGCATTGGCTACCTTAAGCGAGACATAGTGACTCTTGCCAAATGCTCACCATAATAGACATTTTTTAGATACTGTGGTCAGTCTGCCCGAAGCAATATGCCACTAGTTCTTTAATTTAAGACAACCATCGTTACTCTTGCTAGGATTTACTTGATGTTGCTGATTAAATTTTAATTGTGACGAGGCATTGGCAACCTTACGAGATTCATAGTGATTCCTGGCAGTTCCTCACTAAAATACGCATTTCTTAGATACTGTGGAAAGTCCCTCCAAAGCGGTAATCCACTAGCTGTTTATCTTCAGAGAAACTGCCAGAGGTTTCTTCAAGTTGCTGACGTGAGTCTAATTGTGACGAGGCATTGGCTACCTTAAGAGAGTCATAGTTACTATTGCCAAATGCTCACCATAATAGACATTTTTAGTTACTGTGGCCAGTCTGCCCGAATCAGTACGCAATTAGTTGTTTAATTTAAGACAACCATTGTTACTCTTGCTAGGAGTTACTTGATGTTGCTGATTTAATTTTAATTGTGATGAGGCATTGGCAACTTTACGAGAGTCATAGTGATTCCTGGCAGTTCCTCACGAAAATAAGCATATTTAGATCTGTGGAAAGTCTCTCCAAAGCGGTAATCTACTAGCTGTTTATCTTCAGAGAAACTGCCAGAGGTTTCTTTAAGTTGCTGACGTGAGTCTAATTGTGACGAGGCATTGGCTACCTTAAGCGAGTCATAGTGACTCTTGCCAAATGCTCACCATAATAGACATTTTTTAGATACTGTGGCCAGTCAGCCCGAAGCAATCCGCCACTAGTTCCTTAATTTAAGACAACCATCGTTACTCTTGCTAGGAGTTACTTGATGTTGCTGATTAAATTTTAATTGTGACGAAGCATTGGCAACCTTACGAGAGTCATAGTCATTCCTGGCAGTTCCTCACGAAAATACGCATTTTTTAGATACTGTGGAAAGTCTTTCCAAAGCGGTAATCCACTAGCTGTTTATCTTAAGAGAAACTACCAGAGGTATCTTGAAGTTGCTGATTTGAGTCTAATTGTGACGAGGCATTGGCTACCTTAAGCGAGTCATAGTGACTCTTGCCAAATGCTCACCATAATAGACATTTTTTAGATACTGTGGTCAGTCTGCCCGAAGCAATCCGCCACTAGTTCTTTAATTTAAGACAACCATCGTTACTCTTGCTAGGATTTACTTGATGTTGCTGATTAAATTTTAATTGTGACGAGGCATTGGCAACCTTACGAGATTCATAGTGATTCCTGGCAGTTCCTCACCAAAATACGCATTTCTTAGATACTGTGGAAAGTCTCTCCAAAGCGGTAATCCACTAGCTGTTTATCTTCAGAGAAACTGCCAGAGGTTTCTTCAAGTTGCTGACGTGAGTCTAATTGTAACGAGGCATTGGCTACCTTAAGAGAGTCATAGTGACTTTTGCCAAATGCTCACCATAATAGACATTTTTTAGATACTGTGGCCAGTCTGCCCGAAGCGATACGCCACTAGTTGTTTAATTTAAGACAACCATCGTTACTCTTGCTAGGAGTTACTTGATGTTGGTGATTTAATTTTAATTGTGATGAGGCATTGGCAACCTTACGAGAGTCATAGTGATTCCTGGCAGTTCCTCACCAAAATACGCATTTTTTGGATACTGTGTAAAGTCTCTCGAAAGCGGTAATACACTAGCTGTTTATCTTCAGAGAAACTGCCAGAGGTTTCTTCAAGTTGCTGACGTGAGTCTAATTGTGACGAGGCATTGGCTACCTTAAGAGAGTCATAGTTACTCTTGCCAAATGCTCACCATAATAGACATTTTTAGTTACTGTGGCCAGTCTGCCCGAATCATTACGCAATTAGTTGTTTAATTTAAGACAACCTTTCTTACTCTTGCTAGGAGTTACTTGATGTTGCTGATTTAATTTTAATTGTGATGAGGCATTGGCAACTTTACGAGAGTCATAGTGATTCCTGGCAGTTCCTCACGAAAATAAGCATTTTTTAGATCTGTGGAAAGTCTCTCCAAAGCGGTAATCCACTAGCTGTTTATCTTCAGAGAAACTGCCAGAGGTTTCTTTAAGTTGCTGACGTGAGTCTAATTGTGACGAGGCATTGGCTACCTTAAGCGAGTCATAGTGACTCTTGCCAAATGCTCACCATAATAGACATTTTTTAGATACTGTGGTCAGTCTGCCCGAAGCAATACGCCACTAGTTCTTTAATTTAAGACAACCATCGTTACTCTTGCTAGGATTTACTTGACGTTGGGGATTAATTTTTAATTGTGACGAGGCATTGGCAACCTTACGAGATTCATAGTGATTCCTGGCAGTTCCTCACCAAAATACGCATTTCTTAGATACTGTGGAAAGTCTCTCCAAAGCGGTAATCCACTAGCTGTTTATCTTCAGAGAAACTGCCAGAGGTTTCTTGAAGTTGCTGATGTGAGTCTAATTATGACGAGGCATTGGCTACCTTAAGCGAGTCATAGCGACTCTTGCCAAATGCTCACCATAATAGACATTTTTTAGATACTGTGGCCAGTCTGCCCGAAGCAATCCGCCACTAGTTCCTTAATTTAAGACAACCATCGTTACTCTTGCTAGGAGTTACTTGATGTTGCTGATTAAATTTTAATTGTGACGAGGCATTGGCAACCTTACGAGAGTCATAGTGATTCCTGGCAGTTCCTCACGAAAATACGCATTTTTTAGGTACTGTGGAAAGTCTTTCCAAAGCGGTAATCCACTAGCTGTTTATCTTCAGAGAAACTGCCAGAGGTATCTTGAAGTTGCTGATTTGAGTCTAATTGTGACGAGGCATTGGCTACCTTAAGCGAGTCATAGTGACTCTTGCCAAATGCTCACCATAATAGACATTTTTTAGATACTGTGGTCAGTCTGCCCGAAGCAATATGCCACTAGTTCTTTAATTTAAGACAACCATCGTTACTCTTGCTAGGATTTACTTGATGTTGCTGATTAAATTTTAATTGTGACGAGGCATTGGCAACCTTACGAGATTCATAGTGATTCCTGGCAGTTCCTCACCAAAATACGCATTTCTTAGATACTGTGGAAAGTCTTTCCAAAGCGGTAATCCACTAGCTGTTTATCTTAAGAGAAACTGCCAGAGGTATCTTGAAGTTGCTGATTTGAGTCTAATTGTGACGAGGCATTGGCTACCTTAAGCGAGTCATAGTGACTCTTGCCAAATGCTCACCATAATAGACATTTTTTAGATACTGTGGCCAGTCTGCCCGAAGCGATACGCCATTAGTTGTTTAATTTAAGACAACCATCATTACTCTTGCTAGGAGTTACTTGATGTTGGTGATTTAATTTTAATTGTGATGAGGCATTGGCAACCTTACGAGAGTCATAGTGATTCCTGGCAGTTCCTCACCAAAATACGCATTTTTTGGATACTGTGGAAAGTCTCTCCAAAGCGGTAAACCACTAGCTGTTTATCTTCAGAGAAACTGCCAGAGGTTTCTTTAAGTTGCTGACGTGAGTCTAATTGTGACGAGGCATTGGCTACCTTAAGCGAGTCATAGTGACTCTTGCCAAATGCTGACCATAATAGACATTTTTTAGATACTGTGGCCAGTCAGCCCGAAGCAATCCGCCACTAGTTCCTTAATTTAAGACAACCATCGTTACTCTTGCTAGGAGTTACTTGATGTTGCTGATTAAATTTTAATTGTGACGAAGCATTGGCAACCTTACGAGAGTCATAGTGATTCCTGGCAGTTCCTCACGAAAATACGCATTTTTTAGATACTGTGGAAAGTCTTTCCAAAGCGGTAATCCACTAGCTGTTTATCTTAAGAGAAACTGCCAGAGGTATCTTGAAGTTGCTGATTTGAGTCTAATTGTGACGAGGCATTGGCTACCTTAAGCGAGTCATAGTGACTCTTGCCAAATGCTCACCATAATAGACATTTTTTAGATACTGTGGTCAGTCTGCCCGAAGCAATATGCCACTAGATCTTTAATTTAAGACAACCATCGTCACTCTTGCTAGGATTTACTTGATGTTGCTGATTAAATTTTTATTGTGACGAGGCATTGGCAACCTTACGAGATTCATAGTGATTCCTGGAAGTTCCTCACCAAAATACGCATTTCTTAGATAGTGTGGAAAGTCTTTCCAAAGCGGTAATCCACTAGCTGTTTATCTTCAGAGAAACTGCCAGAGGTTTCTTCAAGTTGCTGACGTGAGTCTAATTGTAACGAGGCATTGGCTACCTTAAGAGAGTCATTGTGACTTTTGCCAAATGCTCACCATAATAGACATTTTTTAGATACTGTGGCCAGTCTGCCCGAAGCGATACGCCACTAGTTGTTTAATATAAGACAACCATCGTTACTCTTGCTAGGAGTTACTTGATGTTGGTGATTTAATTTTAATTGTGATGAGGCATTGGCAACCTTACGAGAGTCATAGTGATTCCTGGCAGTTCCTCACCAAAATACGCATTTTTTGGATACTGTGGAAAGTCTCTCCAAAGCGGTAATCCACTAGCTGTTTATCTTCAGAGAAACTGCCAGAGGTTTCTTCAAGTTGCTGACGTGAGTCTAATTGTGACGAGGCATTGGCTACCTTAAGAGAGTCATAGTTACTCTTGCCAAATGCTCACCATAATAGACATTTTTAGTTACTGTGGCCAGTCTGCCCGAATCATTACGCAATTAGTTGTTTAATTTAAGACAACCATTGTTACTCTTGCTAGGAGTTACTTGATGTTGCTGATTTAATTTTAATTGTGATGAGGCATTGGCAACTTTACGAGAGTCATAGTGATTCCTGGCAGTTCCTCACGAAAATAAGCATTTTTTAGATCTGTGGAAAGTCTCTCCAAAGCGGTAATCCACTAGCTGTTTATCTTCAGAGAAACCGCCAGAGGTTTCTTTAAGTTGCTGACGTGAGTCTAATTGTGACGAGGCATTGGCTACCTTAAGCGAGTCATAGTGACTCTTGCCAAATGCTCACCATAATAGACATTTTTTAGATACTGTGGTCAGTCTGCCCGAAGCAATACGCCACTAGTTCTTTAATTTAAGACAACCATCGTTACTCTTGCTAGGATTTACTTGACGTTGGGGATTAATTTTTAATTGTGACGAGGCATTGGCAACCTTACGAGATTCATAGTGATTCCTGGCAGTTCCTCACCAAAATACGCATTTCTTAGATACTGTGGAAAGTCTCTCCAAAGCGGTAATCCACTAGCTGTTTATCTTCAGAGAAACTGCCAGAGGTTTCTTGAAGTTGCTGATGTGAGTCTAATTATGACGAGGCATTGGCTACCTTAAGCGAGTCATAGCGACTCTTGCCAAATGCTCACCATAATAGATATTTTTTAGATACTGTGGCCAGTCTGCCCGAAGCAATCCGCCACTAGTTCCTTAATTTAAGACAACCATCGTTACTCTTGCTAGGAGTTACTTGATGTTGCTGATTAAATTTTAATTGTGACGAGGCATTGGCAACCTTACGAGAGTCATAGTGATTCCTGGCAGTTCCTCACGAAAATTCGCATTTTTTAGATACTGTGGAAAGTCTTTCCAAAGCGGTAATCCACTAGCTGTTTATCTTCAGAGAAACTGCCAGAAGTATCTTGAAGTTGCTGATTTGAGTCTAATTGTGACGAGGCATTGGCTACCTTAAGCGAGACATAGTGACTCTTGCCAAATGCTCACCATAATAGACATTTTTTAGATACTGTGGTCAGTCTGCCGGAAGCAATATGCCACTAGTTCTTTAATTTAAGACAACCATCGTTCCTCTTGCTAGGATTTACTTGATGTTGCTGATTAAATTTTAATTGTGACGAGGCATTGGCAACCTTACGAGATTCATAGTGATTCCTGGCAGTTCCTCACCAAAATACGCATTTCTTAGATACTGTGGAAAGTCCCTCCAAAGCGGTAATCCACTAGCTGTTTATCTTCAGAGAAACTGCCAGAGGTTTCTTCAAGTTGCTGACGTGAGTCTAATTGTGACGAGGCATTGGCTACCTTAAGAGAGTCATAGTTACTATTGCCAAATGCTCACCATAATAGACATTTTTAGTTACTGTGGCCAGTCTGCCCGAATCATTACGCAATTAGTTGTTTAATTTAAGACAACCATTGTTACTCTTGCTAGGAGTTACTTGATGTTGCTGATTTAATTTTAATTGTGATGAGGCATTGGCAACTTTACGAGAGTCATAGTGATTCCTGGCAGTTCCTCACGAAAATAAGCATATTTAGATCTGTGGAAAGTCTCTCCAAAGCGGTAATCTACTAGCTGTTTATCTTCAGAGAAACTGCCAGAGGTTTCTTTAAGTTGCTGACGTGAGTCTAATTGTGACGAGGCATTGGCTACCTTAAGCGAGTCATAGTGACTCTTGCCAAATGCTCACCATAATAGACATTTTTTAGATACTGTGGCCAGTCAGCCCGAAGCAATCCGCCACTAGTTCCTTAATTTAAGACAACCATCGTTACTCTTGCTAGGAGTTACTTGATGTTGCTGATTAAATTTTAATTGTGACGAAGCATTGGCAACCTTACGAGAGTCATAGTGATTCCTGGCAGTTCCTCACGAAAATACGCATTTTTTAGATACTGTGGAAAGTCTTTCCAAAGCGGTAATCCACTAGCTGTTTATCTTCAGAGAAACTGCCAGAGGTTTCTTTAAGTTGCTGACGTGAGTCTAATTGTGACGAGGCATTGGCTACCTTAAGCGAGTCATAGTGACGCTTGCCAAATGCTCACCATAATAGACATTTTTTAGATACTGTGGTCAGTCTGCCCGAAGCAATCCGCCACTAGTTCTTTAATTTAAGACAACCATCGTTACTCTTGCTAGGATTTACTTGATGTTGCTGATTAAATTTTAATTGTGACGAGACATTGGCAACCTTACGAGATTCATAGTGATTCCTGGCAGTTCCTCACCAAAATACGCATTTCTTAGATACTGTGGAAAGTCTCTCCAAAGCGGTAATCCACTAGCTGTTTATCTTCAGAGAAACTGCCAGAGGTTTCTTCAAGTTGCTGACGTGAGTCTAATTGTAACGAGGCATTGGCTACCTTAAGAGAGTCATTGTGACTTTTGCCAAATGCTCACCATAATAGACATTTTTTAGATACTGTGGCCAGTCTGCCCGAAGCGATACGCCACTAGTTGTTTAATATAAGACAACCATCGTTACTCTTGCTAGGAGTTACTTGATGTTGGTGATTTAATTTTAATTGTGATGAGGCATTGGCAACCTTACGAGAGTCATAGTGATTCCTGGCAGTTCCTCACCAAAATACGCATTTTTTGGATACTGTGGAAAGTCTCTCCAAAGCGGTAATCCACTAGCTGTTTATCTTCAGAGAAACTGCCAGAGGTTTCTTCAAGTTGCTGACGTGAGTCTAATTGTGACGAGGCATTGGCTACCTTAAGAGAGTCATAGTTACTCTTGCCAAATGCTCACCATAATAGACATTTTTAGTTACTGTGGCCAGTCTGCCCGAATCATTACGCAATTAGTTGTTTAATTTAAGACAACCATTGTTACTCTTGCTAGGAGTTACTTGATGTTGCTGATTTAATTTTAATTGTGATGAGGCATTGGCAACTTTACGAGAGTCATAGTGATTCCTGGCAGTTCCTCACGAAAATAAGCATTTTTTAGATCTGTGGAAAGTCTCTCCAAAGCGGTAATCCACTAGCTGTTTATCTTCAGAGAAACCGCCAGAGGTTTCTTTAAGTTGCTGACGTGAGTCTAATTGTGACGAGGCATTGGCTACCTTAAGCGAGTCATAGTGACTCTTGCCAAATGCTCACCATAATAGACATTTTTTAGATACTGTGGTCAGTCTGCCCGAAGCAATACGCCACTAGTTCTTTAATTTAAGACAACCATCGTTACTCTTGCTAGGATTTACTTGACGTTGGGGATTAATTTTTAATTGTGACGAGGCATTGGCAACCTTACGAGATTCATAGTGATTCCTGGCAGTTCCTCACCAAAATACGCATTTCTTAGATACTGTGGAAAGTCTCTCCAAAGCGGTAATCCACTAGCTGTTTATCTTCAGAGAAACTGCCAGAGGTTTCTTGAAGTTGCTGATGTGAGTCTAATTATGACGAGGCATTGGCTACCTTAAGCGAGTCATAGCGACTCTTGCCAAATGCTCACCATAATAGATATTTTTTAGATACTGTGGCCAGTCTGCCCGAAGCAATCCGCCACTAGTTCCTTAATTTAAGACAACCATCGTTACTCTTGCTAGGAGTTACTTGATGTTGCTGATTAAATTTTAATTGTGACGAGGCATTGGCAACCTTACGAGAGTCATAGTGATTCCTGGCAGTTCCTCACGAAAATTCGCATTTTTTAGATACTGTGGAAAGTCTTTCCAAAGCGGTAATCCACTAGCTGTTTATCTTCAGAGAAACTGCCAGAAGTATCTTGAAGTTGCTGATTTGAGTCTAATTGTGACGAGGCATTGGCTACCTTAAGCGAGACATAGTGACTCTTGCCAAATGCTCACCATAATAGACATTTTTTAGATACTGTGGTCAGTCTGCCGGAAGCAATATGCCACTAGTTCTTTAATTTAAGACAACCATCGTTCCTCTTGCTAGGATTTACTTGATGTTGCTGATTAAATTTTAATTGTGACGAGGCATTGGCAACCTTACGAGATTCATAGTGATTCCTGGCAGTTCCTCACCAAAATACGCATTTCTTAGATACTGTGGAAAGTCCCTCCAAAGCGGTAATCCACTAGCTGTTTATCTTCAGAGAAACTGCCAGAGGTTTCTTCAAGTTGCTGACGTGAGTCTAATTGTGACGAGGCATTGGCTACCTTAAGAGAGTCATAGTTACTATTGCCAAATGCTCACCATAATAGACATTTTTAGTTACTGTGGCCAGTCTGCCCGAATCATTACGCAATTAGTTGTTTAATTTAAGACAACCATTGTTACTCTTGCTAGGAGTTACTTGATGTTGCTGATTTAATTTTAATTGTGATGAGGCATTGGCAACTTTACGAGAGTCATAGTGATTCCTGGCAGTTCCTCACGAAAATAAGCATATTTAGATCTGTGGAAAGTCTCTCCAAAGCGGTAATCTACTAGCTGTTTATCTTCAGAGAAACTGCCAGAGGTTTCTTTAAGTTGCTGACGTGAGTCTAATTGTGACGAGGCATTGGCTACCTTAAGCGAGTCATAGTGACTCTTGCCAAATGCTCACCATAATAGACATTTTTTAGATACTGTGGCCAGTCAGCCCGAAGCAATCCGCCACTAGTTCCTTAATTTAAGACAACCATCGTTACTCTTGCTAGGAGTTACTTGATGTTGCTGATTAAATTTTAATTGTGACGAAGCATTGGCAACCTTACGAGAGTCATAGTGATTCCTGGCAGTTCCTCACGAAAATACGCATTTTTTAGATACTGTGGAAAGTCTTTCCAAAGCGGTAATCCACTAGCTGTTTATCTTCAGAGAAACTGCCAGAGGTTTCTTTAAGTTGCTGACGTGAGTCTAATTGTGACGAGGCATTGGCTACCTTAAGCGAGTCATAGTGACGCTTGCCAAATGCTCACCATAATAGACATTTTTTAGATACTGTGGTCAGTCTGCCCGAAGCAATCCGCCACTAGTTCTTTAATTTAAGACAACCATCGTTACTCTTGCTAGGATTTACTTGATGTTGCTGATTAAATTTTAATTGTGACGAGACATTGGCAACCTTACGAGATTCATAGTGATTCCTGGCAGTTCCTCACCAAAATACGCATTTCTTAGATACTGTGGAAAGTCTCTCCAAAGCGGTAATCCACTAGCTGTTTATCTTCAGAGAAACTGCCAGAGGTTTCTTCAAGTTGCTGACGTGAGTCTAATTGTAACGAGGCATTGGCTACCTTAAGAGAGTCATAGTGACTTTTGCCAAATGCTCACCATAATAGACATTTTTTAGATACTGTGGCCAGTCTGCCCGAAGCGATACGCACCTAGTTGTTTAATTTAAGACAACCATCGTTACTCTTGCTAGGAGTTACTTGATGTTGCTGATTTAATTTTAATTGTGATGAGGCATTGGCAACTTTACGAGAGTCATAGTGATTCCTGGCAGTTCCTCACGAAAATAAGCATTTTTTAGATCTGTGGAAAGTCTCTCCAAAGCGGTAATCCACTAGCTGTTTATCTTCAGATAAACTGCCAGAGGTTTCTTTAAGTTGCTGACGTGAGTCTAATTGTGACGAGGCATTGGCTACCTTAAGCGAGTCATAGTGACGCTTGCCAAATGCTCACCATAATAGACATTTTTTAGATACTGTGGTCAGTCTGCCCGAAGCAATACGCCACTAGTTCTTTAATTTAAGACAACCATCGTTACTCTTGCTAGGATTTACTTGACGTTGGGGATTAATTTTTAATTGTGACGAGGCGTTGGCAACCCTACGAGATTCATAGTGATTCCTGGCAGTTCCTCACCAAAATACGCATTTCTTAGATACTGTGGAAAGTCTCTCCAAAGCGGTAATCCACTAGCTGTTTATCTTCAGAGAAACTGCCAGAGGTTTCTTGAAGTTGCTGATGTGAGTCTAATTATGACGAGGCATTGGCTACCTTAAGCGAGTCATAGCGACTCTTGCCAAATGCTCACCATAATAGACATTTTTTAGATACTGTGGCCAGTCTGCCCGAAGCAATCCGCCACTAGTTCCTTAATTTAAGACAACCATCGTTACTCTTGCTAGGAGTTACATGATGTTGCTGATTAAATTTTAATTGTGACGAGGCATTGGCAACCTTACGAGAGTCATAGTGATTCCTGGCAGTTCCTCACGAAAATACGCATTTTTTAGATACTGTGGAAAGTCTTTCCAAAGCGGTAATCCACTAGCTGTTTATCTTCAGAGAAACTGCCAGAGGTATCTTGAAGTTGCTGATTTGAGTCTAATTGTGACGAGGCATTGGCTACCTTAAGCGAGTCATAGTGACTCTTGCCAAATGCTCACCATAATAGACATTTTTTAGATACTGTGGTCAGTCTGCCCGAAGCAATATGCCACTAGTTCTTTAATTTAAGACAACCATCGTTACTCTTGCTAGGATTTACTTGATGTTGCTGATTAAATTTTAATTGTGACGAGGCATTGGCAACCTTACGAGATTCATAGTGATTCCTGGCAGTTCCTCACCAAAATACGCATTTCTTAGATACTGTGGAAAGTCTCTCCAAAGCGGTAATCCACTAGCTGTTTATCTTCAGAGAAACTGCCAAAGGGTTTCTTCAAGTTGCTGACGTGAGTCTAATATGTAACGAGGCATTGGCTACCTTAAGAGAGTCATAGTGACTTTTGCCAAATGCTCACCATAATAGACATTTTTTAGATACTGTGGTCAGTCTGCCCGAAGCGATACGCCAGTAGTTGTTTAATTTAAGACAACCATCGTTACTCTTGCTAGGAGTTACTTGATATTGGTGATTTAATTTTAATTGTGATGAGGCATTGGCAACCTTAGGAGAGTCATAGTGATTCCTGGCAGTTCCTCACCAAAATACGCATTTTTTGGATACTGTGGAAAGTCTCTCCAAAGCGGTACTCCACTAGCTGTTTATCTTCAGAGAAACTGCCAGAGGTTTCTTCAAGTTGCTGACGTGAGTCTAATTGTGACGAGGCATTGGCTACCTTAAGAGAGTCATAGTTACTCTTGCCAAATGCTCACCATAATAGACATTTTTAGTTACTGTGGCCAGTCTGCCCGAATCATTACGCAATTAGTTGTTTAATTTAAGACAACCATTGTTACTCTTGCTAGGAGTTACTTGATGTTGGTGATTTAATTTTAATTGTGATGAGGCATTGGCAACGTTACGAGAGTCATAGTGATTCCTGGCAGTTCCTCACGAAAATACGCATTTTTTAGATACTGTGGAAAGTCTCTCCAAAGCGGTAATCCACTAGCTGTTTATCTTCAGAGAAACTGCCAGAGGTTTCTTCAAGTTGCTGACGTGAGTCTAATTGTAACGAGGCATTGGCTACCTTAAGAGAGTCATAGTGACTTTTGCCAAATGCTCACCATAATAGACATTTTTTAGATACTGTGGCCAGTCTGACCGAAGCAATACGCCACTAGTTCTTTAATTTAAGACAACCATCGTTACTCTTGCTAGGAGTTACTTGATGTTGCTGATTAAATTTTAATTGTGACGAGGCATTGGCAACCTTACGAGAGTCATAGTGATTCCTGGCAGTTCCTCACGAAAATACGCATTTTTTTGATACTGTGGATAGTCTCTCGAAAGCGGTAATCCACTAGCTGTTTATCTTCAGAGAATCTGCCAGAGGTATCTTGAAGTTGCTGATGTGAATCTAATTGTGACGAGGCATTGGCTACCTTAAGCGAGTCATAGTGACTCTTGCCAAATGCTCACCATAATAGACATTTTTTAGATACTGTGGTCAGTCTGCCCGAAGCGATACGCCAGTAGTTGTTTAATTTAAGACAACCATCGTTACTCTTGCTAGGAGTTACTTGATATTGGTGATTTAATTTTAATTGTGATGAGGCATTGGCAACCTTACGAGAGTCATAGTGATTCCTGGCAGTTCCTCACCAAAATACGCATTTTTTGGATACTGTGGAAAGTCTCTCCAAAGCGGTAATCCACTAGCTGTTTATCTTCAGAGAAACTGCCAGAGGTTTCTTCAAGTTGCTGACGTGAGTCTAATTGTGACGAGGCATTGGCTACCTTAAGAGAGTCATAGTTACTCTTGCCAAATGCTCACCATAATAGACATTTTTAGTTACTGTGGCCAGTCTGCCCGAATCATTACGCAATTAGTTGTTTAATTTAAGACAACCATTGTTACTCTTGCTAGGAGTTACTTGATGTTGCTGATTTAATTTTAATTGTGATGAGGCATTGGCAACTTTACGAGATTCATAGTGATTCCTGGCAGTTCCTCACCAAAATAAGCATTTTTTAGATCTGTAGAAAGTCTCTCCAAAGCGGTAATCCACTAGCTGTTTATCTTCAGAGAAACTGCCAGAGGTTTCTTTAAGTTGCTGACGTGAGTCTAATTGTGACGAGGCATTGGCTACCTTAAGCGAGTCATAGTGACTCTTGCCAAATGCTCACCATAATAGACATTTTTTAGATACTGTGGTCAGTCTGCCCGAAGCAATATGCCACTAGTTCTTTAATTTAAGACAACCATCGTTACTCTTGCTAGGATTTACTTCATGTTGCTGATTAAATTGTAATTGTGACGAGGCATTGGCAACCTTACGAGATTCATAGTGATTCCTGGCAGTTCCTCACCAAAATACGCATTTCTTAGATACTGTGGAAAGTCTCTCCAAAGCGGTAATCCACTAGCTGTTTATCTTAAGAGAAATTGCCAGAGGTTTCTTGAAGTCGCTGATGTGAGTCTAATTGTGACGAGTCATTGGCTACCTTAAGAGAGTCATAGTTACTCTTGCCAAATGCTCACCATAATAGACATTTTTAGTTACTGTGGCCAGTCTGCCCGAATCATTACGCAATTAGTTGTTTAATTTAAGACAACCATTGTTACTCTTGCTAGGAGTTACTTGATGTTGGTGATTTAATTTTAATTGTGATGAGGCATTGGCAACGTTACGAGAGTCATAGTGATTCCTGGCAGTTCCTCACGAAAATACGCATTTTTTAGATACTGTGGAAAGTCTCTCCAAAGCGGTAATCCACTAGCTGTTTATCTTCAGAGAAACTGCCAGAGGTTTCTTCAAGTTGCTGACGTGAGTCTAATTGTAACGAGGCATTGGCTACCTTAAGAGAGTCATAGTGACTTTTGCCAAATGCTCACCATAATAGACATTTTTTAGATACTGTGGCCAGTCTGCCCGAAGCGATACGCCACTAGTTGTTTAATTTAAGACAACCATCGTTACTCTTGCTAGGAGTTACTTGATGTTGGTGATTTAATTTTAATTGTGATGAGGCATTGGCAACCTTACGAGAGTCATAGTGATTCCTGGCAGTTCCTCACCAAAATACGCATTTTTTGGATACTGTGGAAAGTCTCTCGAAAGCGGTAATCCACTAGCTGTTTATCTTCAGAAAAACTGCCAGAGGTTTCTTCAAGTTGCTGACGTGAGTCTAATTGTGACGAGGCATTGGCTACCTTAAGAGAGTCATAGTTACTCTTGCCAAATGCTCAACATAATAGACATTTTTAGTTACTGTGGCCAGTCTGCCCGAATCATTACGCAATTAGTTGTTTAATTTAAGACAACCATTGTTACTCTTGCTAGGAGTTACTTGATGTTGGTGATTTAATTTTAATTGTGATGAGGCATTGGCAACCTTACGAGAGTCATAGTGATTCCTGGCAGTTCCTCACCAAAATACGCATTTTTTGGATACTGTGGAAAGTCTCTCGAAAGCGGTAATCCACTAGCTGTTTATCTTCAGAGAAACTGCCAGAGGTTTCTTGAAGTTGCTGATGTGAGTCTAATTATGACGAGGCATTGGCTACCTTAAGCGAGTCATAGCGACTCTTGCCAAATGCTCACCATAATAGACATTTTTAGATACTGTGGCCAGTCTGCCCGAAGCAATCCGCCACTAGTTCCTTAATTTAAGACAACCATCGTTACTCTTGCTAGGAGTTACTTGATGTTGCTGATTAAATTTTAATTGTGACGAGGCATTGGCAACCTTACGAGAGTCATAGTGATTCCTGGCAGTTCCTCACGAAAATACGCATTTTTTAGATACTGTGGAAAGTCTTTCCAAAGCGGTAATCCACTAGCTGTTTATCTTCAGAGAAACTGCCAGAGGTATCTTGAAGTTGCTGATTTGAGTCTAATTGTGACGAGGCATTGGCTACCTTAAGAGAGTCATAGTGACTTTTGCCAAATGCTCACCATAATAGACATTTTTTAGATACTGTGGCCAGTCTGCCCGAAGCGATACGCCACTAGTTGTTTAATTTAAGACAACCATCGTTACTCTTGCTAGGAGTTACTTGATGTTGGTGATTTAATTTTAATTGTGATGAGGCATTGGCAACCTTACGAGAGTCATAGTGATTCCTGGCAGTTCCTCACCAAAATACGCATTATTTGGATACTGTGGAAAGTCTCTCGAAAGCGGTAATCCACTAGCTGTTTATCTTCAGAAAAACTGCCAGAGGTTTCTTCAAGTTGCTGACGTGAGTCTAATTGTGACGAGGCATTGGCTACCTTAAGAGAGTCATAGTTACTCTTGCCAAATGCTCAACATAATAGACATTTTTAGTTACTGTGGCCAGTCTGCCCGAATCATTACGCAATTAGTTGTTTAATTTAAGACAACCATTGTTACTCTTGCTAGGAGTTACTTGATGTTGGTGATTTAATTTTAATTGTGATGAGGCATTGGCAACCTTACGAGAGTCATAGTGATTCCTGGCAGTTCCTCACCAAAATACGCATTTTTTGGATACTGTGGAAAGTCTCTCGAAAGCGGTAATCCACTAGCTGTTTATCTTCAGAGAAACTGCCAGAGGTTTCTTGAAGTTGCTGATGTGAGTCTAATTATGACGAGGCATTGGCTACCTTAAGCGAGTCATAGCGACTCTTGCCAAATGCTCACCATAATAGACATTTTTAGATACTGTGGCCAGTCTGCCCGAAGCAAAACGCCACTAGTTCCTTAATTTAAGACAACCATCGTTACTCTTGCTAGGAGTTACTTGATGTTGCTGATTAAATTTTAATTGTGACGAGGCATTGGCAACCTTACGAGAGTCATAGTGATTCCTGGCAGTTCCTCACGAAAATACGCATTTTTTAGATACTGTGGAAAGTCTTTCCAAAGCGGTAATCCACTAGCTGTTTATCTTCAGAGAAACTGCCAGAGGTATCTTGAAGTTGCTGATTTGAGTCTAATTGTGACGAGGCATTGGCTACCTTAAGAGAGTCATAGTGACTTTTGCCAAATGCTCACCATAATAGACATTTTTTAGATACTGTGGCCAGTCTGCCCGAAGCGATACGCCACTAGTTGTTTAATTTAAGACAACCATCGTTACTCTTGCTAGGAGTTACTTGATGTTGGTGATTTAATTTTAATTGTGATGAGGCATTGGCAACCTTACGAGAGTCATAGTGATTCCTGGCAGTTCCTCACCAAAATACGCATTTTTGGGATACTGTGGAAAGTCTCTCCAAAGCGGTAATCCACTAGCTGTTTATCTTCAGAGAAACTGCCAGAGGTTTCTTCAAGTTGCTGACGTGAGTCTAATTGTGACGAGGCATTGGCTACCTTAAGAGAGTCATAGTTACTCTTGCCAAATGCTCACCATAATAGACATTTTTAGTTACTGTGGCCAGTCTGCCCGAATCATTACGCAATTAGTTGTTTAATTTAAGACAACCATTGTTACTCTTGCTAGGAGTTACTTGATGTTGCTGATTTAATTTTAATTGTGATGAGGCATTGGCAACCTTACGAGAGTCATAGTGATTCCTGGCAGTTCCTCACGAAAATAAGCATTTTTTAGATCTGTGGAAAGTCTTTCCAAAGCGGTAATCCACTAGCTGTTTATCTTCAGAGAAACTGCCAGAGGTTTCTTTAAGTTGCTGACGTGAGTCTAATTGTGACGAGGCATTGGCTACCTTAAGCCAGTCATAGTGACTCTTGCCAAATGCTCACCATAATAGACATTTTTTAGATACTGTGGCCAGTCTGCCCGAAGCAATCCGCCACTAGTTCCTTAATTTAAGACAACCATCGTTACTCTTGCTAGGAGTTACTTGATGTTGCTGATTAAATTTTAATTGTGACGAAGCATTGGCAACCTTACGAGAGTCATAGTGATTCCTGGCAGTTCCTCACGAAAATACGCATTTTTTAGATACTGTGGAAAGTCTTTCCAAAGCGGTAATCCACTAGCTGTTTATCTTCAGAGAAACTTTCAGAGGTATCTTGAAGTTGCTGATTTGAGTCTAATTGTGACGAGGCATTGGCTACCTTAAGCGAGTCATAGTGACTCTTGCCAAATGCTCACCATAATAGACATTTTTTAGATACTGTGGTCAGTCTGCCCGAAGCAATATGCCACTAGTTCTTTAATTTAAGACAACCATCGTTACTCTTGCTAGGATTTACTTGATGTTGCTGATTAAATTTTAATTGTGACGAGGCATTGGCAACCTTACGAGAGTCATAGTGATTCCTGGCAGTTCCTCACCAAAATACGCATTTTTTGGATACTGTGGAAAGTCTCTCGAAAGCGGTAATCCACTAGCTGTTTATCTTCAGAAAAACTTCCAGAGGTTTCTTCAAGTTGCTGACGTGACTCTAATTGTGACGAGGCATTGGCTACCTTAAGAGAGTCATAGTTACTCTTGCCAAATGCTCAACATAATAGACATTTTTAGTTACTGTGGCCAGTCTGCCCGAATCATTACGCAATTAGTTGTTTAATTTAAGACAACCATTGTTACTCTTGCTAGGAGTTACTTGATGTTGGTGATTTAATTTTAATTGTGATGAGGCATTGGCAACCTTACAAGAGTCATAGTGATTCCTGGCAGTTCCTCACCAAAATACGCATTTTTTGGATACTGTGGAAAGTCTCTCGAAAGCGGTAATCCACTAGCTGTTTATCTTCAGAGAAACTGCCAGAGGTTTCTTGAAGTTGCTGATGTGAGTCTAATTATGACGAGGCATTGGCTACCTTAAGCGAGTCATAGCGACTCTTGCCAAATGCTCACCATAATAGACATTTTTAGATACTGTGGCCAGTCTGCCCGAAGCAAAACGCCACTAGTTCCTTAATTTAAGACAACCATCGTTACTCTTGCTAGGAGTTACTTGATGTTGCTGATTAAATTTTAATTGTGACGAGGCATTGGCAACCTTACGAGAGTCATAGTGATTCCTGGCAGTTCCTCACGAAAATACGCATTTTTTAGATACTGTGGAAAGTCTTTCCAAAGCGGTAATCCACTAGCTGTTTATCTTCAGAGAAACTGCCAGAGGTATCTTGAAGTTGCTGATTTGAGTCTAATTGTGACGAGGCATTGGCTACCTTAAGAGAGTCATAGTGACTTTTGCCAAATGCTCACCATAATAGACATTTTTTAGATACTGTGGCCAGTCTGCCCGAAGCGATACGCCACTAGTTGTTTAATTTAAGACAACCATCGTTACTCTTGCTAGGAGTTACATGATGTTGGTGATTTAATTTTAATTGTGATGAGGCATTGGCAACCTTACGAGAGTCATAGTGATTCCTGGCAGTTCCTCACCAAAATACGCATTTTTTGGATACTGTGGAAAGTCTCTCCAAAGCGGTAATCCACTAGCTGTTTATCTTCAGAGAAACTGCCAGAGGTTTCTTCAAGTTGCTGACGTGAGTCTAATTGTGACGAGGCATTGGCTACCTTAAGAGAGTCATAGTTACTCTTGCCAAATGCTCACCATAATAGACATTTTTAGTTACTGTGGACAGTCTGCCCGAATCATTACGCAATTAGTTGTTTAATTTAAGACAACCATTGTTACTCTTGCTAGGAGTTACTTGATGTTGCTGATTTAATTTTAATTGTGATGAGGCATTGGCAACCTTACGAGAGTCATAGTGATTCCTGGCAGTTCCTCACGAAAATAAGCATTTTTTAGATCTGTGGAAAGTCTTCCCAAAGCGGTAATCCACTAGCTGTTTATCTTCAGAGAAACTGCCAGAGGTTTCTTCAAGTTGCTGACGTGAGTCTAATTGTGACGAGGCATTGGCTACCTTAAGAGAGTCATAGTTACTCTTGCCAAATGCTCACCATAATAGACATTTTTAGTTACTGTGGCCAGTCTGCCCGAATCATTACGCAATTAGTTGTTTAATTTAAGACAACCATTGTTACTCTTGCTAGGAGTTACTTGATGTTGCTGATTTAATTTTAATTGTGATGAGGCATTGGCAACCTTACGAGAGTCATAGTGATTCCTGGCAGTTCCTCACGAAAATAAGCATTTTTTAGATCTGTGGAAAGTCTTTCCAAAGCGGTAATCCACTAGCTGTTTATCTTCAGAGAAACTGCCAGAGGTTTCTTTAAGTTGCTGACGTGAGTCTAATTGTGACGAGGCATTGGCTACCTTAAGCCAGTCATAGTGACTCTTGCCAAATGCTCACCATAATAGACATTTTTTAGATACTGTGGCCAGTCTGCCCGAAGCAATCCGCCACTAGTTCCTTAATTTAAGACAACCATCGTTACTCTTGCTAGGAGTTACTTGATGTTGCTGATTAAATTTTAATTGTGACGAAGCATTGGCAACCTTACGAGAGTCATAGTGATTCCTGGCAGTTCCTCACGAAAATACGCATTTTTTAGATACTGTGGAAAGTCTTTCCAAAGCGGTAATCCACTAGCTGTTTATCTTCAGAGAAACTTTCAGAGGTATCTTGAAGTTGCTGATTTGAGTCTAATTGTGACGAGGCATTGGCTACCTTAAGCGAGTCATAGTGACTCTTGCCAAATGCTCACCATAATAGACATTTTTTAGATACTGTGGTCAGTCTGCCCGAAGCAATATGCCACTAGTTCTTTAATTTAAGACAACCATCGTTACTCTTGCTAGGATTTACTTGATGTTGCTGATTAAATTTTAATTGTGACGAGGCATTGGCAACCTTACGAGAGTCATAGTGATTCCTGGCAGTTCCTCACCAAAATACGCATTTTTTGGATACTGTGGAAAGTCTCTCGAAAGCGGTAATCCACTAGCTGTTTATCTTCAGAAAAACTTCCAGAGGTTTCTTCAAGTTGCTGACGTGACTCTAATTGTGACGAGGCATTGGCTACCTTAAGAGAGTCATAGTTACTCTTGCCAAATGCTCAACATAATAGACATTTTTAGTTACTGTGGCCAGTCTGCCCGAATCATTACGCAATTAGTTGTTTAATTTAAGACAACCATTGTTACTCTTGCTAGGAGTTACTTGATGTTGGTGATTTAATTTTAATTGTGATGAGGCATTGGCAACCTTACAAGAGTCATAGTGATTCCTGGCAGTTCCTCACCAAAATACGCATTTTTTGGATACTGTGGAAAGTCTCTCGAAAGCGGTAATCCACTAGCTGTTTATCTTCAGAGAAACTGCCAGAGGTTTCTTGAAGTTGCTGATGTGAGTCTAATTATGACGAGGCATTGGCTACCTTAAGCGAGTCATAGCGACTCTTGCCAAATGCTCACCATAATAGACATTTTTAGATACTGTGGCCAGTCTGCCCGAAGCAAAACGCCACTAGTTCCTTAATTTAAGACAACCATCGTTACTCTTGCTAGGAGTTACTTGATGTTGCTGATTAAATTTTAATTGTGACGAGGCATTGGCAACCTTACGAGAGTCATAGTGATTCCTGGCAGTTCCTCACGAAAATACGCATTTTTTAGATACTGTGGAAAGTCTTTCCAAAGCGGTAATCCACTAGCTGTTTATCTTCAGAGAAACTGCCAGAGGTATCTTGAAGTTGCTGATTTGAGTCTAATTGTGACGAGGCATTGGCTACCTTAAGAGAGTCATAGTGACTTTTGCCAAATGCTCACCATAATAGACATTTTTTAGATACTGTGGCCAGTCTGCCCGAAGCGATACGCCACTAGTTGTTTAATTTAAGACAACCATCGTTACTCTTGCTAGGAGTTACATGATGTTGGTGATTTAATTTTAATTGTGATGAGGCATTGGCAACCTTACGAGAGTCATAGTGATTCCTGGCAGTTCCTCACCAAAATACGCATTTTTTGGATACTGTGGAAAGTCTCTCCAAAGCGGTAATCCACTAGCTGTTTATCTTCAGAGAAACTGCCAGAGGTTTCTTCAAGTTGCTGACGTGAGTCTAATTGTGACGAGGCATTGGCTACCTTAAGAGAGTCATAGTTACTCTTGCCAAATGCTCACCATAATAGACATTTTTAGTTACTGTGGACAGTCTGCCCGAATCATTACGCAATTAGTTGTTTAATTTAAGACAACCATTGTTACTCTTGCTAGGAGTTACTTGATGTTGCTGATTTAATTTTAATTGTGATGAGGCATTGGCAACCTTACGAGAGTCATAGTGATTCCTGGCAGTTCCTCACGAAAATAAGCATTTTTTAGATCTGTGGAAAGTCTTCCCAAAGCGGTAATCCACTAGCTGTTTATCTTCAGAGAAACTGCCAGAGGTTTCTTTAAGTTGCTGACGTGAGTCTAATTGTGACGAGGCATTGGCTACCTTAAGCCAGTCATAGTGACTCTTGCCAAATGCTCACCATAATAGACATTTTTTAGATACTGTGGCCAGTCAGCCCGAAGCAATCCGCCACTAGTTCCTTAATTTAAGACAACCATCGTTACTCTTGCTAGGAGTTACTTGATGTTGCTGATTAAATTTTAATTGTGACGAAGCATTGGCAACCTTACGAGAGTCATAGTGATTCCTGGCAGTTCCTCACGAAAATACGCATTTTTTAGATACTGTGGAAAGTCTTTCCAAAGCGGTAATCCACTAGCTGTTTATCTTCAGAGAAACTTTCAGAGGTATCTTGAAGTTGCTGATTTGAGTCTAATTGTGACGAGGCATTGGCTACCTTAAGCGAGTCATAGTGACTCTTGCCAAATGCTCACCATAATAGACATTTTTTAGATACTGTGGTCAGTCTGCCCGAAGCAATATGCCACTAGTTCTTTAATTAAAGACAACCATCGTTACTCTTGCTAGGATTTACTTGATGTTGCTGATTAAATTTTAATTGTGACGAGGCATTGGCAACCTTACGAGATTCATAGTGATTCCTGGCAGTTCCTCACCAAAATACGCATTTTTTGGATACTGTGGAAAGTCTCTCGAAAGCGGTAATCCACTAGCTGTTTATCTTCAGAAAAACTGCCAGAGGTTTCTTCAAGTTGCTGACGTGAGTCTAATTGTGACGAGGCATTGGCTACCTTAAGAGAGTCATAGTTACTCTTGCCAAATGCTCAACATAATAGACATTTTTAGTTACTGTGGCCAGTCTGCCCGAATCATTACGCAATTAGTTGTTTAATTTAAGACAACCATTGTTACTCTTGCTAGGAGTTACTTGATGTTGGTGATTTAATTTTAATTGTGATGAGGCATTGGCAACCTTACGAGAGTCATAGTGATTCCTGGCAGTTCCTCACCAAAATACGCATTTTTTGGATACTGTGGAAAGTCTCTCGAAAGCGGTAATCCACTAGCTGTTTATCTTCAGAGAAACTGCCAGAGGTTTCTTGAAGTTGCTGATGTGAGTCTAATTATGACGAGGCATTGGCTACCTTAGGCGAGTCATAGCGACTCTTGCCAAATGCTCACCATAATAGACATTTTTAGATACTGTGGCCAGTCTGCCCGAAGCAAAACGCCACTAGTTCCTTAATTTAAGACAACCATCGTTACTCTTGCTAGGAGTTACTTGATGTTGCTGATTAAATTTTAATTGTGACGAGGCATTGGCAACCTTACGAGAGTCATAGTGATTCCTGGCAGTTCCTCACGAAAATACGCATTTTTTAGATACTGTGGAAAGTCTCTCCAAAGCGGTAATCCACTAGCTGTTTATCTTCAGAGAAACTGCCAGAGGTTTCTTCAAGTTGCTGACGTGAGTCTAATTGTAACGAGGCATTGGCTACCTTAAGAGAGTCATAGTGACTTTTGCCAAATGCTCACCATAATAGACATTTTTTAGATACTGTGGCCAGTCTGCCCGAAGCGATACGCCACTAGTTGTTTAATTTAAGACAACCATCGTTACTCTTGCTAGGAGTTACTTGATGTTGGTGATTTAATTTTAATTGTGATGAGGCATTGGCAACCTTACGAGAGTCATAGTGATTCCTGGCAGTTCCTCACCAAAATACGCATTTTTTGGATACTGTGGAAAGTCTCTCCAAAGCGGTAATCCACTAGCTGTTTATCTTCAGAGAAACTGCCAGAGGTTTCTTCAAGTTGCTGACGTGAGTCTAATTGTGACGAGGCATTGGCTACCTTAAGAGAGTCATAGTTACTCTTGCCAAATGCTCACCATAATAGACATTTTTAGTTACTGTGGCCAGTCTGCCCGAATCATTACGCAATTAGTTGTTTAATTTAAGACAACCATTGTTACTCTTGCTAGGAGTTACTTGATGTTGCTGATTTAATTTTAATTGTGATGAGGCATTGGCAACTTTACGAGAGTCATAGTGATTCCTGGCAGTTCCTCACGAAAATAAGCATTTTTTAGATCTGTGGAAAGTCTTTCCAAAGCGGTAATCCACTAGCTGTTTATCTTCAGAGAAACTGCCAGAGGTTTCTTTAAGTTGCTGACGTGAGTCTAATTGTGACGAGGCATTGGCTACCTTAAGCCAGTCATAGTGACTCTTGCCAAATGCTCACCATAATAGACATTTTTTAGATACTGTGGCCAGTCAGCCCAAAGCAATCCGCCACTAGTTCCTTAATTTAAGACAACCATCGTTACTCTTGCTAGGAGTTACTTGATGTTGCTGATTAAATTTTAATTGTGACGAAGCATTGGCAACCTTACGAGAGTCATAGTGATTCCTGGCAGTTCCTCACGAAAATACGCATTTTTTAGATACTGTGGAAAGTCTTTCCAAAGCGGTAATCCACTAGCTGTTTATCTTCAGAGAAACTTTCAGAGGTATCTTGAAGTTGCTGATTTGAGTCTAATTGTGACGAGGCATTGGCTACCTTAAGCGAGTCATAGTGACTCTTGCCAAATGCTCACCATAATAGACATTTTTTAGATACTGTGGTCAGTCTGCCCGAAGCAATATGCCACTAGTTCATTAATTTAAGACAACCATCGTTACTCTTGCTAGGATTTACTTGATGTTGCTGATTAAATTTTAATTGTGACGAGGCATTGGCAACCTTACGAGATTCATAGTGATTCCTGGCAGTTCCTCACCAAAATACGCATTTCTTAGATACTGTGGAAAGTCTCTCCAAAGCGGTAATCCACTAGCTGTTTATCTTCAGAGAAACTGCCAGAGGTTTCTTGAAGTTGCTGATGTGAGTCTAATTATGACGAGGCATTGGCTACCTTAAGCGAGTCATAGCGACTCTTGCCAAATGCTCACCATAATAGACATTTTTAGATACTGTGGCCAGTCTGCCCGAAGCAATCCGCCACTAGTTCCTTAATTTAAGACAACCATCGTTACTCTTGCTAGGAGTTACTTGATGTTGGTGATTTAATTTTAATTGTGATGAGGCATTGGCAACCTTACGAGAGTCATAGTGATTCCTGGCAGTTCCTCACCAAAATACGCATTTTTTGGATACTGTGGAAAGTCTCTCGAAAGCGGTAATCCACTAGCTGTTTATCTTCAGAAAAACTGCCAGAGGTTTCTTCAAGTTGCTGACGTGAGTCTAATTGTGACGAGGCATTGGCTACCTTAAGAGAGTCATAGTTACTCTTGCCAAATGCTCAACATAATAGACATTTTTAGTTACTGTGGCCAGTCTGCCCGAATCATTACGCAATTAGTTGTTTAATTTAAGACAACCATTGTTACTCTTGATAGGAGTTACTTGATGTTGGTGATTTAATTTTAATTGTGATGAGGCATTGGCAACCTTACGAGAGTCATAGTGATTCCTGGCAGTTCCTCACCAAAATACGCATTTTTTGGATACTGTGGAAAGTCTCTCGAAAGCGGTAATCCACTAGCTGTTTATCTTCAGAGAAACTGCCAGAGGTTTCTTGAAGTTGCTGATGTGAGTCTAATTATGACGAGGCATTGGCTACCTTAAGCGAGTCATAGCGACTCTTGCCAAATGCTCACCATAATAGACATTTTTAGATACTGTGGCCAGTCTGCCCGAAGCAATCCGCCACTAGTTCCTTAATTTAAGACAACCATCGTTACTCTTGCTAGGAGTTACTTGATGTTGGTGATTTAATTTTAATTGTGATGAGGCATTGGCAACCTTACGAGAGTCATAGTGATTCCTGGCAGTTCCTCACCAAAATACGCATTTTTTGGATACTGTGGAAAGTCTCTCGAAAGCGGTAATCCACTAGCTGTTTATCTTCAGAAAAACTGCCAGAGGTTTCTTCAAGTTGCTGACGTGAGTCTAATTGTGACGAGGCATTGGCTACCTTAAGAGAGTCATAGTTACTCTTGCCAAATGCTCAACATAATAGACATTTTTAGTTACTGTGGCCAGTCTGCCCGAATCATTACGCAATTAGTTGTTTAATTTAAGACAACCATTGTTACTCTTGATAGGAGTTACTTGATGTTGGTGATTTAATTTTAATTGTGATGAGGCATTGGCAACCTTACGAGAGTCATAGTGATTCCTGGCAGTTCCTCACCAAAATACGCATTTTTTGGATACTGTGGAAAGTCTCTCGAAAGCGGTAATCCACTAGCTGTTTATCTTCAGAGAAACTGCCAGAGGTTTCTTGAAGTTGCTGATGTGAGTCTAATTGTGACGAGGCATTGGCTACCTTAAGCGAGTCATAGCGACTCTTGCCAAATGCTCACCATAATAGACATTTTTAGATACTGTGGCCAGTCTGCCCGAAGCAATCCGCCACTAGTTCCTTAATTTAAGACAACCATCGTTACTCTTGCTAGGAGTTACTTGATGTTGGTGATTTAATTTTAATTGTGATGAGGCATTGGCAACCTTACGAGAGTCATAGTGATTCCTGGCAGTTCCTCACCAAAATACGCATTTTTTGGATACTGTGGAAAGTCTCTCGAAAGCGGTAATCCACTAGCTGTTTATCTTCAGAAAAACTGCCAGAGGTTTCTTCAAGTTGCTGACGTGAGTCTAATTGTGACGAGGCATTGGCTACCTTAAGAGAGTCATAGTTACTCTTGCCAAATGCTCAACATAATAGACATTTTTAGTTACTGTGGCCAGTCTGCCCGAATCATTACGCAATTAGTTGTTTAATTTAAGACAACCATTGTTACTCTTGATAGGAGTTACTTGATGTTGGTGATTTAATTTTAATTGTGATGAGGCATTGGCAACCTTACGAGAGTCATAGTGATTCCTGGCAGTTCCTCACCAAAATACGCATTTTTTGGATACTGTGGAAAGTCTCTCGAAAGCGGTAATCCACTAGCTGTTTATCTTCAGAGAAACTGCCAGAGGTTTCTTGAAGTTGCTGATGTGAGTCTAATTATGACGAGGCATTGGCTACCTTAAGAGAGTCATAGTGACTTTTGCCAAATGCTCACCATAATAGACATTTTTTAGATACTGTGGCCAGTCTGCCCGAAGCGATACGCCACTAGTTGTTTAATTTAAGACAACCATCGTTACTCTTGCTAGGAGTTACTTGATGTTGGTGATTTAATTTTAATTGTGATGAGGCATTGGCAACCTTACGAGAGTCATAGTGATTCCTGGCAGTTCCTCACCAAAATACGCATTTTTTGGATACTGTGGAAAGTCTCTCCAAAGCGGTAATCCACTAGCTGTTTATCTTCAGAGAAACTGCCAGAGGTTTCTTCAAGTTGCTGACGTGAGTCTAATTGTGACGAGGCATTGGCTACCTTAAGAGAGTCATAGTTACTCTTGCCAAATGCTCACCATAATAGACATTTTTAGTTACTGTGGCCAGTCTGCCCGAATCATTACGCAATTAGTTGTTTAATTTAAGACAACCATTGTTACTCTTGCTAGGAGTTACTTGATGTTGCTGATTTAATTTTAATTGTGATGAGGCATTGGCAACTTTACGAGAGTCATGGTGATTCCTGGCAGTTCCTCACGAAAATAAGCATTTTTTAGATCTGTGGAAAGTCTTTCCAAAGCGGTAATCCACTAGCTGTTTATCTTCAGAGAAACTGCCAGAGGTTTCTTTAAGTTGCTGACGTGAGTCTAATTGTGACGAGGCATTGGCTACCTTAAGCCAGTCATAGTGACTCTTGCCAAATGCTCACCATAATAGACATTTTTTAGATACTGTGGCCACTCAGCCCGAAGCAATCCGCCACTAGTTCCTTAATTTAAGACAACCATCGTTACTCTTGCTAGGAGTTACTTGATGTTGCTGATTAAATTTTAATTGTGACGAAGCATTGGCAACCTTACGAGAGTCATAGTGATTCCTGGCAGTTCCTCACGAAAATACGCATTTTTTAGATACTGTGAAAAGTCTTTCCAAAGCGGTAATCCACTAGCTGTTTATCTTCAGAGAAACTTTCAGAGGTATCTTGAAGTTGCTGATTTGAGTCTAATTGTGACGAGGCATTGGCTACCTTAAGCGAGTCATAGTGACTGTTGCCAAATGCTCACCATAATAGACATTTTTTAGATACTGTGGTCAGTCTGCCCGAAGCAATATGCCACTAGTTCTGTAATTTAAGACAACCATCGTTACTCTTGCTAGGATTTACTTGATGTCGCTGATTAAATTTTAATTGTGACGAGGCATTGGCAACCTTACGAGATTCATAGTGATTCCTGGCAGTTCCTCACCAAAATACGCAATTCCTAGATACTGTGGAAAGTCTCTCCAAAGCGGTAATCCACTAGCTGTTTATCTTAAGAGAAATTGCCAGAGGTTTCTTGAAGTCGCTGATGTGAGTCTAATTGTGACGAGGCATTGGCTACCTTAAGAGAGTCATAGTGACTTTTGCCAAATGCTCACCATAATAGACATTTTTTAGATACTGTGGCCAGTCTGCCCGAAGCGATACGCCACTAGTTGTTTAATTTAAGACAACCATCGTTAATCTTGCTAGGAGTAACTTGATGTTGGTGATTTAATTTTAATTGTGATGAGGCATTGGCAACCTTACGAGAGTCATAGTGATTCCTGGCAGTTCCTCACGAAAATACGCATTTTTTAGATACTGTGGAAAGTCTCTCCAAAGCGGTAATCCACTAGCTGTTTATCTTCAGAGAAACTGCCAGAGGTTTCTTCAAGTTGCTGACGTGAGTCTAATTGTAACGACGCATTGGCTACCTTAAGAGAGTCATAGTGACTTTTGCCAAATGCTCACCATAATAGACATTTTTTAGATACTGTGGCCAGTCAGCCCGAAGCAATCCGCCACTAGTTCCTTAATTTAAGACAACCATCGTTACTCTTGCTAGGAGTTACTTGATGTTGCTGATTAAATTTTAATTGTGACGAAGCATTGGCAACCTTACGAGAGTCATAGTGATTCCTGGCAGTTCCTCACGAAAATACGCATTTTTTAGATACTGTGGAAAGTCTTTCCAAAGCGGTAATCCACTAGCTGTTTATCTTCAGAGAAACTTTCAGAGGTATCTTGAAGTTGCTGATTTGAGTCTAATTGTGACGAGGCATTGGCTACCTTAAGCGAGTCATAGTGACTCTTGCCAAATGCTCACCATAATAGACATTTTTTAGATACTGTGGTCAGTCTGCCCGAAGCAATATGCCACTAGTTCTGTAATTTAAGACAACCATCGTTACTCTTGCTAGGATTTACTTGATGTTGCTGATTAAATTTTAATTGTGACGAGGCATTGGCAACCTCACGAGATTCATAGTGATTCCTGGCAGTTCCTCACCAAAATACGCATTTCTTAGATACTGTGGAAAGTCTCTCCAAAGCGGTAATCCACTAGCTGTTTATCTTAAGAGAAATTGCCAGAGGTTTCTTGAAGTCGCTGATGTGAGTCTAATTGTGACGAGGCATTGGCTACCTTAAGAGAGTCATAGTGACTTTTGCCAAATGCTCACCATAATAGACATTTTTTAGATACTGTGGCCAGTCTGCCCGAAGCGATACGCCACTAGTTGTTTAATTTAAGACAACCATCGTTAATCTTGCTAGGAGTAACTTGATGTTGGTGATTTAATTTTAATTGTGATGAGGCATTGGCAACCTTACGAGAGTCATAGTGATTCCTGGCAGTTCCTCACGAAAATACGCATTTTTTAGATACTGTGGAAAGTCTCTCCAAAGCGGTAATCCACTAGCTGTTTATCTTCAGAGAAACTGCCAGAGGTTTCTTCAAGTTGCTGACGTGAGTCTAATTGTAACGAGGCATTGGCTACCTTAAGAGAGTCATAGTGACTTTTGCCAAATGCTCACCATAATAGACATTTTTTAGATACTGTGGCCAGTCTGCCCGAAGCGATACGCCACTAGTTGTTTAATTTAAGACAACCATCGTTACTCTTGCTAGGAGTTACTTGATGTTGGTGATTTAATTTTAATTGTGATGAGGCATTGGCAACCTTACGAGAGTCATAGTGATTCCTGGCAGTTCCTCACCAAAATACGCATTTTTTGGATACTGTGGAAAGTCTCTCGAAAGCGGTAATCCACTAGCTGTTTATCTTCAGAGAAACTGCCAGAGGTTTCTTCAAGTTGCTGACGTGATTCTAATTGTGACGAGGCATTGGCTACCTTAAGAGAGTCATAGTTACTCTTGCCAAATGCTCAACATAATAGACATTTTTACTTACTGTGGCCAGTCTGCCCGAATCATTATGCAATTAGTTGTTTAATTTAAGACAACCATTGTTACTCTTGCTAGGAGTTACTTGATGTTGCTGATTTAATTTTAATTGTGATGAGGCATTGGCAACTTTACGAGAGTCATAGTGATTCCTGGCAGTTCCTCACGAAAATAAGCATTTTTTAGATCTGTGGAAAGTCTCTCCAAAGCGGTAATCCACTAGCTGTTTATCTTCAGAGAAACTGCCAGAGGTTTCTTTAAGTTGCTGACGTGAGTCTAATTGTGACGAGGCATTGGCTACCTTAAGCGAGTCATAGTGACTCTTGCCAAATGCTCACCATAATAGACATTTTTTAGATACTGTGGTCAGTCTGCCCGAAGCAATACGCCACTAGTTCTTTAATTTAAGACAACCATCGTTACTCTTGCTAGGATTTACTTGACGTTGCTGATTAAATTTTAATTGTGACGAGGCATTGGCAACCTTACGAGATTCATAGTGATTCCTGGCAGTTCCTCACCAAAATACGCATTTCTTAGATACTGTGGAAAGTCTCTCCAAAGCGGTAATCCACTAGCTGTTTATCTTCAGAGAAACTGCCAGAGGTTTCTTGAAGTTGCTGATGTGAGTCTAATTATGACGAGGTATTGGCTACCTTAAGCGAGTCATAGCGACTCTTGCCAAATGCTCACCATAATAGACATTTTTTAGATACTGTGGCCAGTCTGCCCGAAACAATCCGCCACTAGTTCCTTAATTTAAGACAACCATCGTTAATCTTGCTAGGAGTTACTTGATGTTGCTGATTAAATTTTAATTGTGACGAGGCATTGGCAACCTTACGAGATTCATAGTGATTCCTGGCAGTTCCTCACCAAAATACGCATTTCTTAGATACTGTGGAAAGTCTCTCCAAAGCCGTAATCCACTAGCTGTTTATCTTCAGAGAAACTGCCAGAGGTTTCTTCAAGTTGCTGACGTGAGTCTAATTGTAACGAGGCATTGGCTACCTTAAGAGAGTCATAGTGACTTTTGCCAAATGCTCACCATAATAGACATTTTTTAGATACTGTGGCCAGTCTGGCCGAAGCGATACGCCACTAGTTGTTTAATTTAAGACAACCATCGTTACTCTTGCTAGGAGTTACTTGATGTTGGTGATTTAATTTTAATTGTGATGAGGCATTGGCAACCTTACGAGAGTCATAGTGATTCCTGGCAGTTCCTCACCAAAATACGCATTTTTTGGATACTGTGGAAAGTCTCTCCAAAGCGGTAATCCACTAGCTGTTTATCTTCAGAGAAACTGCCAGAGGTTTCTTCAAGTTGCTGACGTGATTCTAATTGTGACGAGGCATTGGCTACCTTAAGAGAGTCATAGTTACTCTTGCCAAATGCTCAACATAATAGACATTTTTACTTACTGTGGCCAGTCTGCCCGAATCATTATGCAATTAGTTGTTTAATTTAAGACAACCATTGTTACTCTTGCTAGGAGTTACTTGATGTTGCTGATTTAATTTTAATTGTGATGAGGCATTGGCAACTTTACGAGAGTCATAGTGATTCCTGGCAGTTCCTCACGAAAATAAGCATTTTTTAGATCTGTGGAAAGTCTCTCCAAAGCGGTAATCCACTAGCTGTTTATCTTCAGAGAAACTGCCAGAGGTTTCTTCAAGTTGCTGACGTGAGTCTAATTGTAACGAGGCATTGGCTACCTTAAGAGAGTCATAGTGACTTTTGCCAAATGCTCACCATAATAGACATTTTTTAGATACTGTGGCCAGTCTGCCCGAAGCGATACGCCACTAGTTGTTTAATTTAAGACAACCATCGTTACTCTTGCTAGGAGTTACTTGATGTTGGTGATTTAATTTTAATTGTGATGAGGCATTGGCAACCTTACGAGAGTCATAGTGATTCCTGGCAGTTCCTCACCAAAATACGCATTTTTTGGATACTGTGGAAAGTCTCTCGAAAGCGGTAATCCACTAGCTGTTTATCTTCAGAGAAACTGCCAGAGGTTTCTTCAAGTTGCTGACGTGATTCTAATTGTGACGAGGCATTGGCTACCTTAAGAGAGTCATAGTTACTCTTGCCAAATGCTCAACATAATAGACATTTTTACTTACTGTGGCCAGTCTGCCCGAATCATTATGCAATTAGTTGTTTAATTTAAGACAACCATTGTTACTCTTGCTAGGAGTTACTTGATGTTGCTGATTTAATTTTAATTGTGATGAGGCATTGGCAACTTTACGAGAGTCATAGTGATTCCTGGCAGTTCCTCACGAAAATAAGCATTTTTTAGATCTGTGGAAAGTCTCTCCAAAGCGGTAATCCACTAGCTGTTTATCTTCAGAGAAACTGCCAGAGGTTTCTTTAAGTTGCTGACGTGAGTCTAATTGTGACGAGGCATTGGCTACCTTAAGCGAGTCATAGTGACTCTTGCCAAATGCTCACCATAATAGACATTTTTTAGATACTGTGGTCAGTCTGCCCGAAGCAATACGCCACTAGTTCTTTAATTTAAGACAACCATCGTTACTCTTGCTAGGATTTACTTGACGTTGCTGATTAAATTTTAATTGTGACGAGGCATTGGCAACCTTACAAGATTCATAGTGATTCCTGGCAGTTCCTCACCAAAATACGCATTTCTTAGATACTGTGGAAAGTCTCTCCAAAGCGGTAATCCACTAGCTGTTTATCTTCAGAGAAACTGCCAGAGGTTTCTTGAAGTTGCTGATGTGAGTCTAATTATGACGAGGTATTGGCTACCTTAAGCGAGTCATAGCGACTCTTGCCAAATGCTCACCATAATAGACATTTTTTAGATACTGTGGCCAGTCTGCCCGAAACAATCCGCCACTAGTTCCTTAATTTAAGACAACCATCGTTAATCTTGCTAGGAGTTACTTGATGTTGCTGATTAAATTTTAATTGTGACGAGGCATTGGCAACCTTACGAGATTCATAGTGATTCCTGGCAGTTCCTCACCAAAATACGCATTTCTTAGATACTGTGGAAAGTCTCTCCAAAGCCGTAATCCACTAGCTGTTTATCTTCAGAGAAACTGCCAGAGGTTTCTTCAAGTTGCTGACGTGAGTCTAATTGTAACGAGGCATTGGCTACCTTAAGAGAGTCATAGTGACTTTTGCCAAATGCTCACCATAATAGACATTTTTTAGATACTGTGGCCAGTCTGGCCGAAGCGATACGCCACTAGTTGTTTAATTTAAGACAACCATCGTTACTCTTGCTAGGAGTTACTTGATGTTGGTGATTTAATTTTAATTGTGATGAGGCATTGGCAACCTTACGAGAGTCATAGTGATTCCTGGCAGTTCCTCACCAAAATACGCATTTTTTGGATACTGTGGAAAGTCTCTCCAAAGCGGTAATCCACTAGCTGTTTATCTTCAGAGAAACTGCCAGAGGTTTCTTCAAGTTGCTGACGTGATTCTAATTGTGACGAGGCATTGGCTACCTTAAGAGAGTCATAGTTACTCTTGCCAAATGCTCAACATAATAGACATTTTTACTTACTGTGGCCAGTCTGCCCGAATCATTATGCAATTAGTTGTTTAATTTAAGACAACCATTGTTACTCTTGCTAGGAGTTACTTGATGTTGCTGATTTAATTTTAATTGTGATGAGGCATTGGCAACTTTACGAGAGTCATAGTGATTCCTGGCAGTTCCTCACGAAAATAAGCATTTTTTAGATCTGTGGAAAGTCTCTCCAAAGCGGTAATCCACTAGCTGTTTATCTTCAGAGAAACTGCCAGAGGTTTCTTTAAGTTGCTGACGTGAGTCTAATTGTGACGAGGCATTGGCTACCTTAAGCGAGTCATAGTGACTCTTGCCAAATGCTCACCATAATAGACATTTTTTAGATACTGTGGTCAGTCTGCCCGAAGCAATACGCCACTAGTTCTTTAATTTAAGACAACCATCGTTACTCTTGCTAGGATTTACTTGACGTTGCTGATTAAATTTTAATTGTGACGAGGCATTGGCAACCTTACGAGATTCATAGTGATTCCTGGCAGTTCCTCACCAAAATACGCATTTCTTAGATACTGTGGAAAGTCTCTCCAAAGCGGTAATCCACTAGCTGTTTATCTTCAGAGAAACTGCCAGAGGTTTCTTGAAGTTGCTGATGTGAGTCTAATTATGACGAGGTATTGGCTACCTTAAGCGAGTCATAGCGACTCTTGCCAAATGCTCACCATAATAGACATTTTTTAGATACTGTGGCCAGTCTGCCCGAAACAATCCGCCACTAGTTCCTTAATTTAAGACAACCATCGTTAATCTTGCTAGGAGTTACTTGATGTTGCTGATTAAATTTTAATTGTGACGAGGCATTGGCAACCTTACGAGATTCATAGTGATTCCTGGCAGTTCCTCACCAAAATACGCATTTCTTAGATACTGTGGAAAGTCTCTCCAAAGCCGTAATCCACTAGCTGTTTATCTTCAGAGAAACTGCCAGAGGTTTCTTCAAGTTGCTGACGTGAGTCTAATTGTAACGAGGCATTGGCTACCTTAAGAGAGTCATAGTGACTTTTGCCAAATGCTCACCATAATAGACATTTTTTAGATACTGTGGCCAGTCTGGCCGAAGCGATACGCCACTAGTTGTTTAATTTAAGACAACCATCGTTACTCTTGCTAGGAGTTACTTGATGTTGGTGATTTAATTTTAATTGTGATGAGGCATTGGCAACCTTACGAGAGTCATAGTGATTCCTGGCAGTTCCTCACCAAAATACGCATTTTTTGGATACTGTGGAAAGTCTCTCCAAAGCGGTAATCCACTAGCTGTTTATCTTCAGAGAAACTGCCAGAGGTTTCTTCAAGTTGCTGACGTGAGTCTAATTGTGACGAGGCATTGGCTACCTTAAGAGAGTCATAGTTACTCTTGCCAAATGCTCACCATAATAGACATTTTTAGTTACTGTGGCCAGTCTGCCCGAATCATTACGCAATTAGTTGTTTAATTTAAGACAACCATTGTTACTCTTGCTAGGAGTTACTTGATGTTGCTGATTTAATTTTAATTGTGATGAGGCATTGGCAACTTTACGAGAGTCATAGTGATTCCTGGCAGTTACTCACGAAAATAAGCATTTTTTAGATCTGTGGAAAGTCTTTCCAAAGCGGTAATCCACTAGCTGTTTATCTTCAGAGAAACTGCCAGAGGTTTCTTTAAGTTGCTGACGTGAGTCTAATTGTGACGAGGCATGGGCTACCTTAAGCGAGTCATAGGGACTCTTGCCAAATGCTCATCATAATAGACATTTTTTAGATACTGTGGTCAGTCTGCCCGAAGCAATACGCCACTAGTTCTTTAATTTAAGACAACCATCGTTACTCTTGCTAGGATTTACTTGACGTTGCTGATTAAATTTTAATTGTGACGAGGCATTGGCAACCTTACGAGATTCATAGTGATTCCTGGCAGTTCCTAACCAAAATACGCATTTCTTAGATACTGTGGAAAGTCTCTCCAAAGCGGTAATCCACTAGCTGTTTATCTTCAGAGAAACTGCCAGAGGTTTCTTGAAGTTGCTGATGTGAGTCTAATTGTGACGAGGCATTGGCTACCTTAAGCGAGTCATAGCGACTCTTGCCAAATGCTCACCATAATAGACATATTTTAGATACTGTGGCCAGTCTGCCCGAAGCAATCCGCCACTAGTTCCTTAATTTAAGACAACCATCGTTACTCTTGCTAGGAGTTACTTGATGTTGCTGATTAAATTTTAATTGTGACGAGGCATTGGCAACCTTAAGAGAGTCATGGTGATTCCTGGCAGTTCCTCACGAAAATACGCATTTTTTAGATACTGTGGAAAGTCTTTCCAAAGCGGTAATCCACTAGCTGTTTATCTTCAGAGAAACTGCCAGAGGTATCTTGAAGTTGCTGATTTGAGTCTAATTGTGACGAGGCATTGGCTACCTTAAGCGAGTCATAGTGACTCTTGCCAAATGCTCACCATAATAGACATTTTTTAGATACTGTGGTCAGTCTGCCCGAAGCAATATGCCACTAGTTCTTTAATTTAAGACAACCATCGTTACTCTTGCTAGGATTTACTTGATGTTGCTGATTAAATTTTAATTGTGACGAGGCATTGGCAACCTTACGAGATTCATAGTGATTCCTGGCAGTTCCTCACCAAAATAAGCATTTTTTAGATCTGTGGAAAGTCTTTCCAAAGCGGTAATCCACTAGCTGTTTATCTTCAGAGAAACTGCCAGAGGTTTCTTTAAGTTGCTGACGTGAGTCTAATTGTGACGAGGCATGGGCTACCTTAAGCGAGTCATAGTGACTCTTGCCAAATGCTCATCATAATAGACATTTTTTAGATACTGTGGTCAGTCTGCCCGAAGCAATACGCCACTAGTTCTTTAATTTAAGACAACCATCGTTACTCTTGCTAGGATTTACTTGACGTTGCTGATTAAATTTTAATTGTGACTAGGCATTGGCAACCTTACGAGATTCATAGTGATTCCTGGCAGTTCCTAACCAAAATACGCATTTCTTAGATACTGTGGAAAGTCTCTCCAAAGCGGTAATCCACTAGCTGTTTATCTTCAGAGAAACTGCCAGAGGTTTCTTGAAGTTGCTGATGTGAGTCTAATTGTGACGAGGCATTGGCTACCTTAAGCGAGTCATAGCGACTCTTGCCAAATGCTCACCATAATAGACATATTTTAGATACTGTGGCCAGTCTGCCCGAAGCAATCCGCCACTAGTTCCTTAATTTAAGACAACCATCGTTACTCTTGCTAGGAGTTACTTGATGTTGCTGATTAAATTTTAATTGTGACGAGGCATTGGCAACCTTACGAGAGTCATGGTGATTACTGGCAGTTCCTCACGAAAATACGCATTTTTTAGATACTGTGGAAAGTCTCTCCAAAGCGGTAATCCACTAGCTGTTTATCTTCAGAGAAACTGCCAGAGGTTTCTTCAAGTTGCTGACGTGAGTCTAATTGTAACGACGCATTGGCTACCTTAAGAGAGTCATAGTGACTTTTGCCAAATGCTCACCATAATAGATATTTTTTAGATACTGTGGCCAGTCAGCCCGAAGCAATCCGCCACTAGTTCCTTAATTTAAGACAACCATCGTTACTCTTGCTAGGAGTTACTTGATGTTGCTGATTAAATTTTAATTGTGACGAAGCATTGGCAACCTTACGAGAGTCATAGTGATTCCTGGCAGTTCCTCACGAAAATACGCATTTTTTAGATACTGTGGAAAGTCTTTCCAAAGCGGTAATCCACTAGCTGTTTATCTTCAGAGAAACTTTCAGAGGTATCTTGAAGTTGCTGATTTGAGTCTAATTGTGACGAGGCATTGGCTACCTTAAGCGAGTCATAGTGACTCTTGCCAAATGCTCACCATAATAGACATTTTTTAGATACTGTGGTCAGTCTGCCCGAAGCAATATGCCACTAGTTCTGTAATTTAAGACAACCATCGTTACTCTTGCTAGGATTTACTTGATGTTGCTGATTAAATTTTAATTGTGACGAGGCATTGGCAACCTTACGAGATTCATAGTGATTCCTGGCAGTTCCTCACCAAAATACGCATTTCTTAGATACTGTGGAAAGTCTCTCCAAAGCGGTAATCCACTAGCTGTTTATCTTAAGAGAAATTGCCAGAGGTTTCTTGAAGTCGCTGATGTGAGTCTAATTGTGACGAGGCATTGGCTACCTTAAGAGAGTCATAGTGACTTTTGCCAAATGCTCACCATAATAGACATTTTTTAGATACTGTGGCCAGTCTGCCCGAAGCGATACGCCACTAGTTGTTTAATTTAAGACAACCATCGTTAATCTTGCTAGGAGTAACTTGATGTTGGTGATTTAATTTTAATTGTGATGAGGCATTGGCAACCTTACGAGAGTCATAGTGATTCCTGGCAGTTCCTCACGAAAATACGCATTTTTTAGATACTGTGGAAAGTCTCTCCAAAGCGGTAATCCACTAGCTGTTTATCTTCAGAGAAACTGCCAGAGGTTTCTTCAAGTTGCTGACGTGAGTCTAATTGTAACGAGGCATTGGCTACCTTAAGAGAGTCATAGTGACTTTTGCCAAATGCTCACCATAATAGACATTTTTTAGATACTGTGGCCAGTCTGCCCGAAGCGATACGCCACTAGTTGTTTAATTTAAGACAACCATCGTTACTCTTGCTAGGAGTTACTTGATGTTGGTGATTTAATTTTAATTGTGATGAGCTATTGGCAACCTTACGAGAGTCATAGTGATTCCTGGCAGTTCCTCACCAAAATACGCATTTTTTGGATACTGTGGAAAGTCTCTCGAAAGCGGTAATCCACTAGCTGTTTATCTTCAGAGAAACTGCCAGAGGTTTCTTCAAGTTGCTGACGTGTTCTAATTGTGACGAGGCATTGGCTACCTTAAGAGAGTCATAGTTACTCTTGCCAAATGCTCAACATAATAGACATTTTTACTTACTGTGGCCAGTCTGCCCGAATCATTATGCAATTAGTTGTTTAATTTAAGACAACCATTGTTACTCTTGCTAGGAGTTACTTGATGTTGCTGATTTAATTTTAATTGTGATGAGGCATTGGCAACTTTACGAGAGTCATAGTGATTCCTGGCAGTTCCTCACGAAAATAAGCATTTTTTAGATCTGTGGAAAGTCTCTCCAAAGCGGTAATCCACTAGCTGTTTATCTTCAGAGAAACTGCCAGAGGTTTCTTTAAGTTGCTGACGTGAGTCTAATTGTGACGAGGCATTGGCTACCTTAAGCGAGTCATAGTGACTCTTGCCAAATGCTCACCATAATAGACATTTTTTAGATACTGTGGTCAGTCTGCCCGAAGCAATACGCCACTAGTTCTTTAATTTAAGACAACCATCGTTACTCTTGCTAGGATTTACTTGACGTTGCTGATTAAATTTTAATTGTGACGAGGCATTGGCAACCTTACGAGATTCATAGTGATTCCTGGCAGTTCCTCACCAAAATACGCATTTCTTAGATACTGTGGAAAGTCTCTCCAAAGCGGTAATCCACTAGCTGTTTATCTTCAGAGAAACTGCCAGAGGTTTCTTGAAGTTGCTGATGTGAGTCTAATTATGACGAGGTATTGGCTACCTTAAGCGAGTCATAGCGACTCTTGCCAAATGCTCACCATAATAGACATTTTTTAGATACTGTGGCCAGTCTGCCCGAAACAATCCGCCACTAGTTCCTTAATTTAAGACAACCATCGTTAATCTTGCTAGGAGTTACTTGATGTTGCTGATTAAATTTTAATTGTGACGAGGCATTGGCAACCTTACGAGATTCATAGTGATTCCTGGCAGTTCCTCACCAAAATACGCATTTCTTAGATACTGTGGAAAGTCTCTCCAAAGCCGTAATCCACTAGCTGTTTATCTTCAGAGAAACTGCCAGAGGTTTCTTCAAGTTGCTGACGTGAGTCTAATTGTAACGAGGCATTGGCTACCTTAAGAGAGTCATAGTGACTTTTGCCAAATGCTCACCATAATAGACATTTTTTAGATACTGTGGCCAGTCTGGCCGAAGCGATACGCCACTAGTTGTTTAATTTAAGACAACCATCGTTACTCTTGCTAGGAGTTACTTGATGTTGGTGATTTAATTTTAATTGTGATGAGGCATTGGCAACCTTACGAGAGTCATAGTGATTCCTGGCAGTTCCTCACCAAAATACGCATTTTTTGGATACTGTGGAAAGTCTCTCCAAAGCGGTAATCCACTAGCTGTTTATCTTCAGAGAAACTGCCAGAGGTTTCTTCAAGTTGCTGACGTGAGTCTAATTGTGACGAGGCATTGGCTACCTTAAGAGAGTCATAGTTACTCTTGCCAAATGCTCACCATAATAGACATTTTTAGTTACTGTGGCCAGTCTGCCCGAATCATTACGCAATTAGTTGTTTAATTTAAGACAACCATTGTTACTCTTGCTAGGAGTTACTTGATGTTGCTGATTTAATTTTAATTGTGATGAGGCATTGGCAACTTTACGAGAGTCATAGTGATTCCTGGCAGTTACTCACGAAAATAAGCATTTTTTAGATCTGTGGAAAGTCTTTCCAAAGCGGTAATCCACTAGCTGTTTATCTTCAGAGAAACTGCCAGAGGTTTCTTTAAGTTGCTGACGTGAGTCTAATTGTGACGAGGCATGGGCTACCTTAAGCGAGTCATAGTGACTCTTGCCAAATGCTCATCATAATAGACATTTTTTAGATACTGTGGTCAGTCTGCCCGAAGCAATACGCCACTAGTTCTTTAATTTAAGACAACCATCGTTAGTCTTGCTAGGATTTACTTGACGTTGTTGATTAAATTTTAATTGTGACGAGGCATTGGCAACCTTACGAGATTCATAGTGATTCCTGGCAGTTCCTAACCAAAATACGCATTTCTTAGATACTGTGGAAAGTCTCTCCAAAGCGGTAATCCACTAGCTGTTTATCTTCAGAGAAACTGCCAGAGGTTTCTTGAAGTTGCTGATGTGAGTCTAATTGTGACGAGGCATTGGCTACCTTAAGCGAGTCATAGCGACTCTTGCCAAATGCTCACCATAATAGACATATTTTAGATACTGTGGCCAGTCTGCCCGAAGCAATCCGCCACTAGTTCCTTAATTTAAGACAACCATCGTTACTCTTGCTAGGAGTGACTTGATGTTGCTGATTAAATTTTAATTGTGACGAGGCATTGGCAACCTTACGAGAGTCATGGTGATTCCTGGCAGTTCCTCACGAAAATACGCATTTTTTAGATACTGTGGAAAGTCTTTCCAAAGCGGTAATCCACTAGCTGTTTATCTTCAGAGAAACTGCCAGAGGTATCTTGAAGTTGCTGATTTGAGTCTAATTGTGTCGAGGCATTGGCTACCTTAAGCGAGTCATAGTGACTCTTGCCAAATGCTCACCATAATAGACATTTTTTAGATACTGTGGTCAGTCTGCCCGAAGCAATATGCCACTAGTTCTTTAATTTAAGACAACCATCGTTACTCTTGCTAGGATTTACTTGATGTTGCTGATTAAATTTTAATTGTGACGAGGCATTGGCAACCTTACGAGATTCATAGTGATTCCTGGCAGTTCCTCACCAAAATAAGCATTTTTTAGATCTGTGGAAAGTCTTTCCAAAGCGGTAATCCACTAGCTGTTTATCTTCAGAGAAACTGCCAGAGGTTTCTTTAAGTTGCTGACGTGAGTCTAATTGTGACGAGGCATGGGCTACCTTAAGCGAGTCATAGTGACTCTTGCCAAATGCTCATCATAATAGACATTTTTTAGATACTGTGGTCAGTCTGCCCGAAGCAATACGCCACTAGTTCTTTAATTTAAGACAACCATCGTTACTCTTGCTAGGATTTACTTGACGTTGCTGATTAAATTTTAATTGTGACGAGGCATTGGCAACCTTACGAGATTCATAGTGATTCCTGGCAGTTCCTAACCAAAATACGCATTTCTTAGATACTGTGGAAAGTCTCTCCAAAGCGGTAATCCACTAGCTGTTTATCTTCAGAGAAACTGCCAGAGGTTTCTTGAAGTTGCTGATGTGAGTCTAATTGTGACGAGGCATTGGCTACCTTAAGCGAGTCATAGCGACTCTTGCCAAATGCTCACCATAATAGACATATTTTAGATACTGTGGCCAGTCTGCCCGAAGCAATCCGCCACTAGTTCCTTAATTTAAGACAACCATCGTTACTCTTGCTAGGAGTTACTTGATGTTGCTGATTAAATTTTAATTGTGACGAGGCATTGGCAACCTTACGAGAGTCATGATGATTACTGGCAGTTCCTCACGAAAATACGCATTTTTTAGATACTGTGGAAAGTCTTTCCAAAGCGGTAATCCACTAGCTGTTTATCTTCAGAGAAACTGCCAGAGGTATCTTGAAGTTGCTGATTTGAGTCTAATTGTGACGAGGCATTGGCTACCTTAAGCGAGTCATAGTGACTCTTGCCAAATGCTCACCATAATAGACATTTTTAGATACTGTGGTCAGTCTGCCCGAAGCAATATGCCACTAGTTCTTTAATTTAAGACAACCATCGTTACTCTTGCTAGGATTTACTTGATGTTGCTGATTAAATTTTAATTGTGACGAGGCATTGGCAACCTTACGAGATTCATAGTGATTCCTGGCAGTTCCTCACCAAAATACGCATTTCTTAGATACTGTGGAAAGTCTCTCCAAAGCGGTAATCCACTAGCTGTTTATCTTCAGAGAAACTGCCAGAGGTTTCTTCAAGTTGCTGACGTGAGTCTAATTGTAACGAGGCATTGGCTACCTTAAGAGAGTCATAGTGACTTTTGCCAAATGCTCACCATAATAGACATTTTTTAGATACTGTGGCCAGTCTGCCCGAAGCGATACGCCACTAGTTGTTTAATTTAAGACAACCATCGTTACTCTTGCTAGGAGTTACTTGATGTTGGTGATTTAATTTTAATTGTGGCGAGGCATTGGCAACTTTACGAGAGTCATAGTGATTCCTGGCAGTTCCTCACGAAAATAAGCATTTTTTAGATCTGTGGAAAGTCTCTCCACAGCGGTAATCCACTAGCTGTTTATCTTCAGAGAAACTGCCAGAGGTTTCTTTAAGTTGCTGACGTGAGTCTAATTGTGACGAGGCATTGGCTACCTTTAGCGAGTCATAGTGACTCTGGCCAAATGCTCACCATAAAAGACATTTTTCAGATACTGTGGTCAGTCTGCCCAAAGCAATACGCCACTAGTTCTTTAATTTAAGACAACCATCGTTACTCTTGCTAGGATTTACTTGACGTTGCTGATTAAATTTTAATTGTGACGAGGCATTGGCAACCTTACGAGATTCATAGTGATTCCTGGCAGTTCCTCACCAAAATACGCATTTCTTAGATACTGTGGAAAGTCTCTCCAAAGCGGTAATCCACTAGCTGTTTATCTTCAGAGAAACTGCCAGAGGTTTCTTGAAGTTGCTGATGTGAGTCTAATAATGACGAGGCATTGGCTACCTTAAGCGAGTCATAGCGACTCTTGCCAATGGTCACCATAATAGACATATTTTAGATACTGTGGCCAGTCTGCCCGAAGCAATCCGCCACTAGTTCCTTAATGTAAGACAACCATAGTTACTCTTGCTAGGAGTTACTTGATGTTGCTGATTAAATTTTAATTGTGACGAGGCATTGGCAACCTTACGAGAGTCATGGTGATTCCTGGCAGTTCCTCACGAAAATACGCATTTTTTAGATACTGTGGAAAGTCTTTCCAAAGCGGTAATCCACTAGCTGTTTATCTTCAGAGAAACTGCCAGAGGTATCTTGAAGTTGCTGATTTGAGTCTAATTGTGACGAGGCATTGGCTACCTTAAGCGAGTCATAGTGACTCTTGCCAAATGCTCACCATAATAGACATTTTTAGATACTGTGGTCAGTCTGCCCGAAGCAATATGCCACTAGTTCTTTAATTTAAGACAACCATCGTTACTCTTGCTAGGATTTACTTGATGTTGCTGATTAAATTTTAATTGTGACGAGGCATTGGCAACCTTACGAGATTCATAGTGATTCCTGGCAGTTCCTCACCAAAATACGCATTTCTTAGATACTGTGGAAAGTCTCTCCAAAGCGGTAATCCACTAGCTGTTTATCTTCAGAGAAACTGCCAGAGGTTTCTTCAAGTTGCTGACGTGAGTCTAATTGTAACGAGGCATTGGCTACCTTAAGAGAGTCATAGTGACTTTTGCCAAATGCTCACCATAATAGACATTTTTTAGATACTGTGGCCAGTCTGCCCGAAGCGATACGCCACTAGTTGTTTAATTTAAGACAACCATCGTTACTCTTGCTAGGAGTTACTTGATGTTGGTGATTTAATTTTAATTGTGATGAGGCATTGGCAACCTTACGAGAGTCATAGTGATTCCTGGCAGTTCCTCACCGAAATACGCATTTTTTAGATACTGTGGAAAGTCTCTCCAAAGCGGTAATCCACTAGCTGTTTATCTTCAGAGAAACTGCCAGAGGTTTCTTCAAGTTGCTGACGTGAGTCTAATTGTGACGAGGCATTGGCTACCTGAAGAGAGTCATAGTGACTCTTGCCAAATGCTCACCATAATAGACATTTTTAGATACTGTGGCCAGTCTGCCCGAATCATTACGCAATTAGTTGTTTAATTTAAGACAACCATTGTTACTCTTGCTATGAGTTATTTGATGTTGCTGATTTAATTTTAATTGCGATGAGGCATTGGCAACCTTACGAGAGTCATAGTGATTCCTGGCAGTTCCTCAGGAAAATACGCATTTTTTAGATACTGTGGAAAGTCTCTCCAAAGCGGTAATCCACTAGCTGTTTATCTTCAGAGAAACTGCCAGAGGTTTCTTGAAGTTGCTGATGTGAGTCTAATTATGACGAGGCATTGGCTACCTTAAGCGAGTCATAGCGACTCTTGCCAAATGCTCACCATAATAGACATTTTTTAGATACTGTGGCCAGTCTGCCCGAAGCAATACGCCACTAGTTCTTTAATTTAAGACAACCATCGTTACTCTTGCTAGGAGTTACTTGATGTTGCTGATTAAATTTTAATTGTGACGAGGCATTGGCAACCTTACGAGAGTCATAGTGATTCCTGGCAGTTCCTCACCAAAATACGCATTTTTTAGATACTGTGGAAAGTCTCTCCAAAGCGGTAACCCACTAGCTGTTTATTTTAAGAGAAACTGCCAGAGGTTTCTTGAAGTTGCTGCCGTGAGTCTAATTGTGACGATGCATTGGCTACCTTAAGAGAATCATAGTGACTCTTGCCAAAGGCTCAACATGATAGACATTTTTTAGATACTGTGGCCAGTCTGCCCGAAGCTTTACGCAATTAGTTGTTTAATTTAAGACAACCATCGTTACTCTTGCTAGGAGTTACTTGATGTTGGTGATTTAATTTTAATTGTGATGAGGCATTGGCAACCTTACGAGAGTCATAGTGATTCCTGGCAGTTCCTCACGAAAATACGCATTTTTTAGATACTGTGGAAAGTCTCTCCAAAGCGGTAATCCACTAGCTGTTTATCTTCAGAGAAACAGCCAGAGGTTTCTTGAAGTTGCTGATGTGAGTCTAATTGTGACGAGGCATTGGCTACCTTAAGAGAGTCATAGTTACTCTTGCCAAATGCTCACCATAATAGACATTTTTAGATACTGTGGCCAGTCTGCCCGAATCATTATGCAATTAGTTGTTTAATTTAAGACAACCATTGTTACTGTTGCTATGAGTTACTTGATGTTGCTGATTTAATTTTAATTGTGATGAGGCATTGGCAACCTTACGAGGGTCATAGTGATTCCTGGCAGTTCCTCACGAAAATACGCATTTTTTAGATACTGTGGAAAGTCTCTCCAAAGCGGTAATCCACTAGCTGTTTATCTTCAGAGAAACTGCCAGAGGTTTCTTGAAGTTGCTGATGTGATTCTAATTATGACGAGGCATTGGCTACCTTAAGCGAGTCATAGCGACTCTTGCCAAATGCTCACCATAATAGACATTTTTTAGATACTGTGGCCAGTCTGCCCGAAGCAATATGCCACTAGTTCTTTAATTTAAGACACCCATCGTTACTCTTGCTAGGAGTTACTTGATGTTGCTGATTAAATTTTAATTGTGACGAGGCATTGGCAACCTTACGAGAGTCATAGTGATTCCTGGCAGTTCCTCACCAAAATACGCATTTTTTAGATACTGTGGAAAGTCTCTGCAAAGCGGTAACCCACTAGCTGTTTATCTTAAGAGAAACTGCCAGAGGTTTCTTGAAGTTGCTGCCGTGAGTCTAATTGTGACGATGCATTGGCTACCTTAAGAGAGTCATAGTGACTCTTGCCAAATGCTCAACATGATAGACATTTTTTAGATACTGTGGCCAGTCTGCCCGAAGCATTACGCAATTAGTTGTTTAATTTAAGACAACCACCATTACTCTGGCTAGGAGGTACTTGATATTGCTGATTAAATTTTAATTGTGACGAAGCATTGGCAACCTTACGAGAGTCATAGTGATTCCTGGCAGTTCCTAACCAAAATACGCATTTCTTAGATACTGTGGAAAGTCTCTCGAAAGCGGTAATCCACTAGCTGTTTATCTTCAGAGAAACTGACAGAGGTATCTTGAAGTTGCTGATGTGAGTCTAATTGTGACGAGGCATTGGCTACCTTAAGCGAGTCATAGTGACTCTTGCCAAATGCTCACCATAATAGACATTTTTTAGATACTGTGGTCAGTCTGCCCGAAGCAATACGCCACTAGTTCTTTAATTTAAGACAACCATCGTTACTCTTGCTAGGAGTTACTTGATGTTGCTGATTAAATTTTAATTGTGACGAGGCATTGGCAACCTTACGAGAGTCATAGTGATTCCTGGCAGTTCCTCACGAAAATACGCATTTTTTAGATCTGTGAATAGTCTCTCGAAAGCGGTAATCCACTAGCTGTTTATCTTCAGAGAAACTGCCAGATGTATCTTGAAGTTGCTGATGTGAGTCTAATTGTGACGAGGCATTGGCTACCTTAAGAGAGTCATAGTGCCTCTTGCCAAATGCTCACCATAATAGACATTTTTTAGATACTTTGGTCAGTCTGCCCGAAGCAATACGCCACTAGTTCTTTAATTTAAGACAACCATCGTTACTCTTGCTAGGATTTACTTGACGTTGCAGATTAAATTTTAATTGTGACGAGGCATTGGCAACCTTACGAGATTCATTGTGATTCCTGGCAGTTCCTCACCAAAATACCCATTTCTTAGATACTGTGGAAAGTCTCTCCAAAGCGGTAATCCACTAGCTGTTTATCTTAAGAGAAATTGCCAGAGGTTTCTTGAAGTCGCTGATGTGAGTCTAATTGTGACGAGGCATTGGCTACCTTAAGCGAGTCATAGCGACTCTTGCCAAATGCTCACCATAATAGACATTTTTTAGATACTGTGGCCAGTCTGCCCGAAGCAATACGCCACTAGTTCTTTAATTTAAGACAACCATCGTTAATCTTGCTAGGAGTTACTTGATGTTGCTGATTAAATTTTAATTCTGACGAGGCATTGGCAACCTTACCAGAGTCATAGTGATTCCTGGCAGTTCCTCACGAAAATACGCATTTTTTAGATACTGTGGAAAGTCTCTCCAAAGCGGTAATCCACTAGCTGTTTATCTTCAGAGAAACTGCCAGAGGTTTCTTCAAGTTGCTGACGTGAGTCTAATTGTAACGAGGCATTGGCTACCTTAAGAGAGTCATAGCGACTCTTGCCAAATGCTCACCATAATAGACATTTTTTAGATACTGTGGCCAGTCTGCCCGAAGCAATACGCCACTAGTTCTTTAATTTAAGACAACCATCTTTACTCTTGCTAGGAGTTACTTGATGTTGCTGATTAAATTTTAATTGTGACGAGGCATTGGCAACCTTACGAGAGTCATAGTGATTCCTGGCAGTTCCTCACCAAAATACGCATTTTTTAGATACTGTGGAAAGTCTCTCCAAAGCGGTAACCCACTAGCTGTTTATTTTAAGAGAAACTGCCAGAGGTTTCTTGAAGTTGCTGCCGTGAGTCTAATTGTGACGATGCATTGGCTACCTTAAGAGAATCATAGTGACTCTTGCCAAAGGCTCAACATGATAGACATTTTTTAGATACTGTGGCCAGTCTGCCCGAAGCTTTACGCAATTAGTTGTTTAATTTAAGACAACCATCGTTACTCTTGCTAGGAGTTACTTGATGTTGGTGATTTAATTTTAATTGTGATGAGGCATTGGCAACCTTACGAGAGTCATAGTGATTCCTGGCAGTTCCTCACGAAAATACGCATTTTTTAGATACTGTGGAAAGTCTCTCCAAAGCGGTAATCCACTAGCTGTTTATCTTCAGAGAAACAGCCAGAGGTTTCTTGAAGTTGCTGATGTGAGTCTAATTGTGACGAGGCATTGGCTACCTTAAGAGAGTCATAGTTACTCTTGCCAAATGCTCACCATAATAGACATTTTTAGATACTGTGGCCAGTCTGCCCGAATCATTATGCAATTAGTTGTTTAATTTAAGACAACCATTGTTACTGTTGCTATGAGTTACTTGATGTTGCTGATTTAATTTTAATTGTGATGAGGCATTGGCAACCTTACGAGGGTCATAGTGATTCCTGGCAGTTCCTCACGAAAATACGCATTTTTTAGATACTGTGGAAAGTCTCTCCAAAGCGGTAATCCACTAGCTGTTTATCTTCAGAGAAACTGCCAGAGGTTTCTTGAAGTTGCTGATGTGATTCTAATTATGACGAGGCATTGGCTACCTTAAGCGAGTCATAGCGACTCTTGCCAAATGCTCACCATAATAGACATTTTTTAGATACTGTGGCCAGTCTGCCCGAAGCAATATGCCACTAGTTCTTTAATTTAAGACACCCATCGTTACTCTTGCTAGGAGTTACTTGATGTTGCTGATTAAATTTTAATTGTGACGAGGCATTGGCAACCTTACGAGAGTCATAGTGATTCCTGGCAGTTCCTCACCAAAATACGCATTTTTTAGATACTGTGGAAAGTCTCTGCAAAGCGGTAACCCACTAGCTGTTTATCTTAAGAGAAACTGCCAGAGGTTTCTTGAAGTTGCTGCCGTGAGTCTAATTGTGACGATGCATTGGCTACCTTAAGAGAGTCATAGTGACTCTTGCCAAATGCTCAACATGATAGACATTTTTTAGATACTGTGGCCAGTCTGCCCGAAGCATTACGCAATTAGTTGTTTAATTTAAGACAACCACCATTACTCTGGCTAGGAGGTACTTGATATTGCTGATTAAATTTTAATTGTGACGAAGCATTGGCAACCTTACGAGAGTCATAGTGATTCCTGGCAGTTCCTAACCAAAATACGCATTTCTTAGATACTGTGGAAAGTCTCTCGAAAGCGGTAATCCACTAGCTGTTTATCTTCAGAGAAACTGACAGAGGTATCTTGAAGTTGCTGATGTGAGTCTAATTGTGACGAGGCATTGGCTACCTTAAGCGAGTCATAGTGACTCTTGCCAAATGCTCACCATAATAGACATTTTTTAGATACTGTGGTCAGTCTGCCCGAAGCAATACGCCACTAGTTCTTTAATTTAAGACAACCATCGTTACTCTTGCTAGGAGTTACTTGATGTTGCTGATTAAATTTTAATTGTGACGAGGCATTGGCAACCTTACGAGAGTCATAGTGATTCCTGGCAGTTCCTCACGAAAATACGCATTTTTTAGATCTGTGAATAGTCTCTCGAAAGCGGTAATCCACTAGCTGTTTATCTTCAGAGAAACTGCCAGATGTATCTTGAAGTTGCTGATGTGAGTCTAATTGTGACGAGGCATTGGCTACCTTAAGAGAGTCATAGTGCCTCTTGCCAAATGCTCACCATAATAGACATTTTTTAGATACTTTGGTCAGTCTGCCCGAAGCAATACGCCACTAGTTCTTTAATTTAAGACAACCATCGTTACTCTTGCTAGGATTTACTTGACGTTGCAGATTAAATTTTAATTGTGACGAGGCATTGGCAACCTTACGAGATTCATTGTGATTCCTGGCAGTTCCTCACCAAAATACTCATTTCTTAGATACTGTGGAAAGTCTCTCCAAAGCGGTAATCCACTAGCTGTTTATCTTAAGAGAAATTGCCAGAGGTTTCTTGAAGTCGCTGATGTGAGTCTAATTGTGACGAGGCATTGGCTACCTTAAGCGAGTCATAGCGACTCTTGCCAAATGCTCACCATAATAGACATTTTTTAGATACTGTGGCCAGTCTGCCCGAAGCAATACGCCACTAGTTCTTTAATTTAAGACAACCATCGTTAATCTTGCTAGGAGTTACTTGATGTTGCTGATTAAATTTTAATTCTGACGAGGCATTGGCAACCTTACCAGAGTCATAGTGATTCCTGGCAGTTCCTCACGAAAATACGCATTTTTTAGATACTGTGGAAAGTCTCTCCAAAGCGGTAATCCACTAGCTGTTTATCTTCAGAGAAACTGCCAGAGGTTTCTTCAAGTTGCTGACGTGAGTCTAATTGTAACGAGGCATTGGCTACCTTAAGAGAGTCATAGTGACTTTTGCCAAATGCTCACCATAATAGACATATTTTAGATACTGTGGCCTGTCTGCCCGAAGCGATACGCCACTAGTTGTTTAATTTAAGACAACCATCGTTACTCTTGCTAGGAGTTACTTGATGTTGGTGATTTAATTTTAATTGTGATGAGGCATTGGCAACCTTACGAGAGTCATAGTGATTCCTGGCAGTTCCTCACCAAAATACGCATTTTTTAGATACTGTGGAAAGTCTCTCCAAAGCGGTAATCCACTAGCTGTTTATCTTCAGAGAAACTGCCAGAGGTTTCTTCAAGTTGCTGACGTGAGTCTAATTGTGACGAGGCATTGGCTACCTTAAGAGAGTCATAGTTACTCTTGCCAAATGCTCACCATAATAGACATTTTTAGGAACTGTGGCCAGTCTGCCCGAATCATTACGCAATTAGTTGTTTAATTTAAGACAACCATTGTTACTCTTGCTAGGAGTTACTTGATGTTGCTGATTTAATTTTAATTGTGATGAGGCATTGGCAACTTTACGAGAGTCATAGTGATTCCTGGCAGTTCCTCACGAAAATACGCATTTTTTAGATCTGTGGAAAGTCTCTCCAAAGCGGTAATCCACTAGCTGTTTATCTTCAGAGAAACTGCCAGAGGTTTCTTTAAGTTGCTGACGTGAGTCTAATTGTGACGAGGCATTGGCTACCTTAAGCGAGTCATAGTGACTCTTGCCAAATGCTCACCATAATAGACATTTTTTAGATACTGTGGCCAGTCTGCCCGAAGCAATACGTCACTAGTTCTTTAATTTAAGACAACCATCGTTACTCTTGATAGGATTTACTTGACGTTGCTGATTAAATTTTAATTGTGACGAGGCATTGGCAACCTTACGAGATTCATAGTGATTCCTGGCAGTTCCTCACCAAAATACGCATTTCTTAGATACTGTGGAAAGTCTCTCCAAAGCGGTAATCCACTAGCTGTTTATCTTCAGAGAAACTGCCAGAGGTTTCTTGAAGTTGCTGATGTGAGTCTAATTATGACGAGGCATTGGCTACCTTAAGCGAGTCATAGCGACTCTTGCCAAATGCTCACCATAATAGACATATTTTAGATACTGTGGCCAGTCTGCCCGAAGCAATCCGCCACTAGTTCCTTAATTTAAGACAACCATCGTTACTCTTGCTAGGATTTACTAGATGTTGCTGATTAAATTTTAATTGTGACGAGGCATTGGCAACCTTACGAGAGTCATAGTGATTCCTGGCAGTTCCTCACCAAAATACGCATTTTTTAGATACTGTGGAAAGTCTCTCCAAAGCGGTAATCCACTAGCTGTTTATCTTAAGAGAAACTGTCAGAGGTTTCTTGAAGTTGCTGATGTGAGTGTAATTGTGACGAGGCATTGGCTACCTTAAGCGAGTCATAGTGACTCTTGCCAAATGCTCACCATAATAGACATTTTTTAGATACTGTGGTCAGTCTGCCCGAAGCAATACGCCACTAGTTCTTTAATTTAAGACAACCATAGTTACTCTTGCTAGGATTTACTTGACGTTGCTGATTAAATTTTAATTGTGACGAGGCATTGGCAACCTTACGAGATTCATAGTGATTCCTGGCAGTTCCTCACCAAAATACGCATTTCTTAGATACTGTGGAAAGTCTCTCCAAAGCGGTAATCCACTAGCTGTTTATCTTCAGAGAAACTGCCAGAGGTTTCTTGAAGTTGCTGATGTGAGTCTAATTATGACGAGGCATTGGTTACCTTAAGCGAGTCATAGCGACTCTTGCAAAATGCTCAATATAATAGACATTTTTTAGATACTGTGGCCAGTCTGCCCGAAGCAATCCGCCACTAGTTCCTTAATTTAAGACAACCATCGTTACTCTTGCTAGGAGTTACTTGATGTTGCTGATTAAATTTTAATTGTGATGAGGCATTGGCAACCTTACGAGAGTCATAGTGATTCCTGGCAGTTCCTCACCAAAATACGCATTTCTTAGATACTGTGGAAAGTCTCTCCAAAGCGGTAATCCACTAGCTGTTTATCTTCAGAGAAACTGCCAGAGGTTTCTTCATGTTGCTGACGTGAGTCTAATTGTAACGAGGCATTGGCTACCTTAAGAGAGTCATAGTGACTTTTGCCAAATGCTCACCATAATAGACATTTTTTAGATACTGTGGCCAGTCTGCCGAAGCGATACGCCAGTAGTTGTTTAATTTAAGACAACCATCGTTACTCTTGCTAGGAGTTACTTGATGTTGGTGATTTAATTTTAATTGTGATGAGGCATTGGCAACCTTACGAGAGTCATAGTGATTCCTGGCAGTTCCTCACCAAAATACGCATTTTTTAGATACTGTGGAAAGTCTCTCCAAAGCGGTAATCCACTAGCTGTTTATCTTAAGAGAAACTGTCAGAGGTTTCTTGAAGTTGCTGATGTGAGTGTAATTGTGACGAGGCATTGGCTACCTTAAGCGAGTCATAGTGACTCTTGCCAAATGCTCACCATAATAGACATTTTTTAGATACTGTGGTCAGTCTGCCCGAAGCAATACGCCACTAGTTCTTTAATTTAAGACAACCATAGTTACTCTTGCTAGGATTTACTTGACGTTGCTGATTAAATTTTAATTGTGACGAGGCATTGGCAACCTTACGAGATTCATAGTGATTCCTGGCAGTTCCTCACCAAAATACGCATTTCTTAGATACTGTGGAAAGTCTCTCCAAAGCGGTAATCCACTAGCTGTTTATCTTCAGAGAAACTGCCAGAGGTTTCTTGAAGTTGCTGATGTGAGTCTAATTATGACGAGGCATTGGTTACCTTAAGCGAGTCATAGCGACTCTTGCAAAATGCTCAATATAATAGACATTTTTTAGATACTGTGGCCAGTCTGCCCGAAGCAATCCGCCACTAGTTCCTTAATTTAAGACAACCATCGTTACTCTTGCTAGGAGTTACTTGATGTTGCTGATTAAATTTTAATTGTGATGAGGCATTGGCAACCTTACGAGAGTCATAGCGATTCCTGGCAGTTCCTCACGAAAATACGCATTTTTTAGATACTGTGGAAAGTCTCTCCAAAGCGGTAATCCACTAGCTGTTTATCTTCAGAGAAACTGCCAGAGGTTTCTTGAAGTTGCTGATGTGAGTCTAATTATGACGAGGCATTGGCTACCTTAAGCGAGTCATAGCGACTCTTGCCAAATGCTCACCATAATAGACATTTTTTAGATACTGTTGCCAGTCTGCCCGAAGCAATACGCCACTAGTTCTTTAATTTAAGACAACCATCGTTACTCTTGCTAGGAGTTACTTGATGTTGCTGATTAAATTTTAATTGTGACGAGGCATTGGCAACCTTACGAGAGTCATAGTGATTCCTGGCAGTTCCTCACGAAAATACGCATTTTTTAGATACTGTGAAAGTCTCTCCAAAGCGGTAAACCACTAGCTGTTTATCTTAACAGGAACTGCCAGAGGTTTCTTGAAGTTGCTGCCGTGAGTCTAATTGTGACGATGCATTGGCTACCTTAAGAGAGTCATAGTGACTCTTGCCAAATGCTCAACATGATAGACATTTTTTAGATACTGTGGCCAGTCTGCCCGAAGCATTACGCAATTAGCTGTTTAATTTAAGACAACCACCATTACTCTGGCTAGGAGGTACTTGATATTGCTGATTGAATTTTAATTGTGACGAAGCATTGGCAACCTTACGAGAGTCATAGTGATTCCTGGCAGTTCCTCACCAAAATACGCATTTTTTGGATACTGTGGAAAGTCTCTCGAAAGCGGTAATCCACTAGCTGTTTATCTTCAGAGAAACTGCCAGAGGTTTCTTCAAGTTGCTGACGTGAGTCTAATTGTGACGAGGCATTGGCTACCTTAAGAGAGTCATAGTTACTCTTGCCAAATGCTCAACATAATAGACATTTTTAGTTACTGTGGCCAGTCTGCCCGAATCATTACGCAATTAGTTGTTTAATTTAAGACAACCATTGTTACTCTTGCTAGGAGTTACTTGATGTTGCTGATTTAATTTTAATTGTGATGAGGCATTGGCAACTTTACGAGAGTCATAGTGATTCCTGGCAGTTCCTCACGAAAATAAGCATTTTTTAGATCTGTGGAAAGTCTCTCCAAAGCGGTAATCCACTAGCTGTTTATCTTCAGAGAAACTGCCAGAGGTTTCTTTAAGTTGCTGACGTGAGTCTAATTGTGACGAGGCATGGGCTACCTTAAGCGAGTCATAGTGACTCTTGCCAAATGCTCATCATAATAGACATTTTTTAGATACTGTGGTCAGTCTGCCCGAAGCAATACGCCACTAGTTCTTTAATTTAAGACAACCATCGTTACTCTTGCTAGGATTTACTTGACGTTGCTGATTAAATTTTAATTGTGACGAGGCATTGGCAACCTTACGAGAGTCATAGTGATTCCTGGCAGTTCCTCACCAAAATACGCATTTCTTAGATACTGTGGAAAGTCTCTCCAAAGCGGTAATCCACTAGCTGTTTATCTTCAGAGAAACTGCCAGAGGTTTCTTGAAGTTGCTGATGTGAGTCTAATTATGACGAGGCATTGGAACCTTAAGCGAGTCATAGCGACTCTTGCCAAATGCTCACCATAATAGACATATTTTAGATACTGTGGCCAGTCTGCCCGAAGCAATCCGCCACTAGTTCCTTAATTTAAGACAACCATCGTTACTCTTGCTAGGAGTTACTTGATGTTGCTGATTAAATTTTAATTGTGACGAGGCATTGGCAACCTTACGAGAGTCATGGTGATTCCTGGCAGTTCCTCACGAAAATACGCATTTTTTAGATACTGTGGAAAGTCTTGCCAAAGCGGTAATCCACTAGCTGTTTATCTTCAGAGAAACTGCCAGAGGTATCTTGAAGTTGCTGATTTGAGTCTAATTGTGACGAGGCATTGGCTACCTTAAGCGAGTCATAGTGACTCTTGCCAAATGCTCACCATAATAGACATTTTTTAGATACTGTGGTCAGTCTGCCCGAAGCAATATGCCACTAGTTCTTTAATTTAAGACAACCATCGTTACTCTTGCTAGGATTTACTTGATGTTGCTGATTAAATTTTAATTGTGACGAGGCATTGGCAACCTTACGAGATTCATAGTGATTCCTGGCAGTTCCTCACGAAAATACGCATTTTTTAGATACTGTGGAAAGTCTTGCCAAAGCGGTAATCCACTAGCTGTTTATCTTCAGAGAAACTGCCAGAGGTATCTTGAAGTTGCTGATTTGAGTCTAATTGTGACGAGGCATTGGCTACCTTAAGCGAGTCATAGTGACTCTTGCCAAATGCTCACCATAATAGACATTTTTTAGATACTGTGGTCAGTCTGCCCGAAGCAATATGCCACTAGTTCTTTAATTTAAGACAACCATCGTTACTCTTGCTAGGATTTACTTGATGTTGCTGATTAAATTTTAATTGTGACGAGGCATTGGCAACCTTACGAGATTCATAGTGATTCCTGGCAGTTCCTCACCAAAATACGCATTTCTTAGATACTGTGGAAAGTCTCTCCAAAGCGGTAATCCACTAGCTGTTTATCTTCAGAGAAACTGCCAGAGGTATCTTGAAGTTGCTGATTTGAGTCTAATTGTGACGATGCATTGGCTACCTTAAGAGAGTCATAGTGACTCTTGCCAAAGGCTCAACATGATAGACATTTTTTAGATACTGTGGCCAGTCTTCCCGAAGCTTTACGCAATTAGTTGTTTAATTTAAGACAACCATCGTTACTCTTGCTAGGAGTTACTTGATGTTGGTGATTTAATTTTAATTGTGATGAGGCATTGGCAACCTTACGAGAGTCATAGTGATTCCTGGCAGTTCCTCACGAAAATACGCATTTTTTAGATACTGTGGAAAGTCTCTCCAAAGCGGTAATCCACTAGCTGTTTATCTTCAGAGAAACAGCCAGAGGTTTCTTGAAGTTGCTGATGTGAGTCTAATTGTGACGAGGCATTGGCTACCTTAAGAGAGTCATAGTTACTCTTGCCAAATGCTCACCATAATAGACATTTTTAGATACTGTGGCCAGTCTGCCCGAATCATTATGCAATTAGTTGTTTAATTTAAGACAACCATTGTTACTGTTGCTATGAGTTACTTGATGTTGCTGATTTAATTTTAATTGTGATGAGGCATTGGCAACCTTACGAGAGTCATAGTGATTCCTGGCAGTTCCTCACGAAAATAAGCATTTTTTAGATCTGTGGAAAGTCTCTCCAAAGCGGTAATCCACTAGCTGTTTATCTTCAGAGAAACTGCCAGAGGTTTCTTTAAGTTGCTGACGTGAGTCTAATTGTGACGAGGCATGGGCTACCTTAAGCGAGTCATAGTGACTCTTGCCAAATGCTCATCATAATAGACATTTTTTAGATACTGTGGTCAGTCTGCCCGAAGCAATACGCCACTAGTTCTTTAATTTAAGACAACCATCGTTACTCTTGCTAGGATTTACTTGACGTTGCTGATTAAATTTTAATTGTGACGAGGCATTGGCAACCTTACGAGAGTCATAGTGATTCCTGGCAGTTCCTCACCAAAATACGCATTTCTTAGATACTGTGGAAAGTCTCTCCAAAGCGGTAATCCACTAGCTGTTTATCTTCAGAGAAACTGCCAGAGGTTTCTAGAAGTTGCTGATGTGAGTCTAATTATGACGAGGCATTGGAACCTTAAGCGAGTCATAGCGACTCTTGCCAAATGCTCACCATAATAGACATATTTTAGATACTGTGGCCAGTCTGCCCGAAGCAATCCGCCACTAGTTCCTTAATTTAAGACAACCATCGTTACTCTTGCTAGGAGTTACTTGATGTTGCTGATTAAATTTTAATTGTGACGAGGCATTGGCAACCTTACGAGAGTCATGGTGATTCCTGGCAGTTCCTCACGAAAATACGCATTTTTTAGATACTGTGGAAAGTCTTGCCAAAGCGGTAATCCACTAGCTGTTTATCTTCAGAGAAACTGCCAGAGGTATCTTGAAGTTGCTGATTTGAGTCTAATTGTGACGAGGCATTGGCTACCTTAAGCGAGTCATAGTGACTCTTGCCAAATGCTCACCATAATAGACATTTTTTAGATACTGTGGTCAGTCTGCCCGAAGCAATATGCCACTAGTTCTTTAATTTAAGACAACCATCGTTACTCTTGCTAGGATTTACTTGATGTTGCTGATTAAATTTTAATTGTGACGAGGCATTGGCAACCTTACGAGATTCATAGTGATTCCTGGCAGTTCCTCACGAAAATACGCATTTTTTAGATACTGTGGAAAGTCTTGCCAAAGCGGTAATCCACTAGCTGTTTATCTTCAGAGAAACTGCCAGAGGTATCTTGAAGTTGCTGATTTGAGTCTAATTGTGACGAGGCATTGGCTACCTTAAGCGAGTCATAGTGACTCTTGCCAAATGCTCACCATAATAGACATTTTTTAGATACTGTGGTCAGTCTGCCCGAAGCAATATGCCACTAGTTCTTTAATTTAAGACAACCATCGTTACTCTTGCTAGGATTTACTTGATGTTGCTGATTAAATTTTAATTGTGACGAGGCATTGGCAACCTTACGAGATTCATAGTGATTCCTGGCAGTTCCTCACCAAAATACGCATTTCTTAGATACTGTGGAAAGTCTCTCCAAAGCGGTAATCCACTAGCTGTTTATCTTCAGAGAAACTGCCAGAGGTATCTTGAAGTTGCTGATTTGAGTCTAATTGTGACGATGCATTGGCTACCTTAAGAGAGTCATAGTGACTCTTGCCAAAGGCTCAACATGATAGACATTTTTTAGATACTGTGGCCAGTCTTCCCGAAGCTTTACGCAATTAGTTGTTTAATTTAAGACAACCATCGTTACTCTTGCTAGGAGTTACTTGATTTTGGTGATTTAATTTTAATTGTGATGAGGCATTGGCAACCTTACGAGAGTCATAGTGATTCCTGGCAGTTCCTCACGAAAATACGCATTTTTTAGATACTGTGGAAAGTCTCTCCAAAGCGGTAATCCACTAGCTGTTTATCTTCAGAGAAACAGCCAGAGGTTTCTTGAAGTTGCTGATGTGAGTCTAATTGTGACGAGGCATTGGCTACCTTAAGAGAGTCATAGTTACTCTTGCCAAATGCTCACCATAATAGACATTTTTAGATACTGTGGCCAGTCTGCCCGAATCATTATGCAATTAGTTGTTTAATTTAAGACAACCATTGTTACTGTTGCTATGAGTTACTTGATGTTGCTGATTTAATTTTAATTGTGATGAGGCATTGGCAACCTTACGAGAGTCATAGTGATTCCTGGCAGTTCCTCACGAAAATACGCATTTTTTAGATACTGTTGAAAGTCTCTCCAAAGCGGTAATCCACTAGCTGTTTATCTTCAGAGAAACTGCCAGAGGTTTCTTGAAGTTGCTGATGTGATTCTAATTATGACGAGGCACTGGTTACCTTAAGCGAGTCATAGCGACTCTTGCCAAATGCTCACCATAATAGACATTTTTTAGATACTGTGGCCAGTCTGCCCGAAGCAATATGCCACTAGTTCTTTAATTTAAGACACCCATCGTTACTCTTGCTAGTAGTTACTTGACGTTGCTGATTAAATTTTAATTGTGACGAGGCATTGGCAACCTTACGAGAGTCATAGTGATTCCTGGCAGTTCCTCACGAAAATACGCATTTTTTTGATACTGTGGAAAGTCTCTCCAAAGCGGTAACCCACTAGCTGTTTATCTTAAGAGAAACTGCCAGAGGTTTCTTGAAGTTGCTGCCGTGAGTCTAATTGTGACGATGCATTGGCTACCTTAAGAGAGTCATAGTGACTCTTGCCAAATGCTCAACATGATAGACATTTTTTAGATACTGTGGCCAGTCTGCCCGAAGCATTACGCAATTAGTTGTTTAATTTAAGACAACCACCATTACTCTGGCTAGGAGGTACTTGATGTTGGTGATTTAATTTTAATTGTGATGAGGCATTGGCAACCTTACGAGAGTCATAGTGATTCCTGGCAGTTCCTCACCAAAATACGCATTTTTTAGATACTGTGGAAAGTCTCTCCAAAGCGGTAATCCACTAGCTGTTTATCTTCAGAGAAACTGCCAGAGGTTTCTTCAAGTTGCTGACGTGAGTCTAATTGTGACGAGGCATTGGCTACCATAAGAGAGTCATAGTTACTCTTGCCAAATGCTCACCATAATAGACATTTTTAGATACTGTGGCCAGTCTGCCCGAATCATTACGCAATTAGTTGTTTAATTTAAGACAACCATTGTTACTCTTGCTATGAGTTATTTGATGTTGCTGATTTAATTTTAATTGCGATGAGGCATTGGCAACCTTACGAGAGTCATAGTGATTCCTGGCAGTTCCTCACCAAAATACGCATTTTTTAGATACTGTGGAAAGTCTCTCCAAAGCGGTAACCCACTAGCTGTTTATTTTAAGAGAAACTGCCAGAGGTTTCTTGAAGTTGCTGCCGTGAGTCTAATTGTGACGATGCATTGGCTACCTTAAGAGAGTCATAGTGACTCTTGCCAAAGGCTCAACATGATAGACATTTTTTAGATACTGTGGCCAGTCTTCCCGAAGCTTTACGCAATTAGTTGTTTAATTTAAGACAACCATCGTTACTCTTGCTAGGAGTTACTTGATGTTGGTGATTTAATTTTAATTGTGATGAGGCATTGGCAACCTTACGAGAGTCATAGTGATTCCTGGCAGTTCCTCACGAAAATACGCATTTTTTAGATACTGTGGAAAGTCACTCCAAAGCGGTAATCCACTAGCTGTTTATCTTCAGAGAAACAGCCAGAGGTTTCTTGAAGTTGCTGATGTGAGTCTAATTGTGACGAGGCATTGTCTACCTTAAGAGAGTCATAGTTACTCTTGCCAAATGCTCACCATAATAGACATTTTTAGATACTGTGGCCAGTCTGCCCGAATCATTATGCAATTAGTTGTTTAATTTAAGACAACCATTGTTACTGTTGCTATGAGTTACTTGATGTTGCTGATTTAATTTTAATTGTGATGAGGCATTGGCAACCTTACGAGAGTCATAGTGATTCCTGGCAGTTCCTCACGAAAATACGCATTTTTTAGATACTGTTGAAAGTCTCTCCAAAGCGGTAATCCACTAGCTGTTTATCTTCAGAGAAACTGCCAGAGGTTTCTTGAAGTTGCTGATGTGAGTCTAATTATGACGAGGCACTGGTTACCTTAAGCGAGTCATAGCGACTCTTGCCAAATGCTCACCATAATAGACATTTTTTAGATACTGTGGCCAGTCTGCCCGAAGCAATATGCCACTAGTTCTTTAATTTAAGACACCCATCGTTACTCTTGCTAGGAGTTACTTGACGTTGCTGATTAAATTTTAATTGTGACGAGGCATTGGCAACCTTACGAGAGTCATAGTGATTCCTGGCAGTTCCTCACCAAAATACGCATTTTTTAGATACTGTGGAAAGTCTCTCCAAAGCGGTAACCCACTAGCTGTTTATCTTAAGAGAAACTGCCAGAGGTTTCTTGAAGTTGCTGCCGTGAGTCTAATTGTGACGATGCATTGGCTACCTTAAGAGAGTCATAGTGACTCTTGCCAAATGCTCAACATGATAGACATTTTTTAGATACTGTGGCCAGTCTGCCCGAAGCATTACGCAATTAGTTGTTTAATTTAAGACAACCACCATTACTCTGGCTAGGAGGTACTTGATGTTGGTGATTTAATTTTAATTGTGATGAGGCATTGGCAACCTTACGAGAGTCATAGTGATTCCTGGCAGTTCCTCACCAAAATACGCATTTTTTAGATACTGTGGAAAGTCTCTCCAAAGCGGTAATCCACTAGCTGTTTATCTTCAGAGAAACTGCCAGAGGTTTCTTCAAGTTGTTGACGTGAGTCTAATTGTAACGAGGCATTGGCTACCTTAAGAGAGTCATAGTGACTTTTGCCAAATGCTCACCATAATAGACATATTTTAGATACTGTGGCCTGTCTGCCCGAAGCGATACGCCACTAGTTGTTTAATTTAACACAACCATCGTTACTCTTGCTAGGATTTACTTGATGTTGGTGATTTAATTTTAATTGTGATGAGGCATTGGCAACCTTACGAGAGTCATAGTGATTCCTGGCAGTTCCTCACCAAAATACGCATTTTTTAGATACTGTGGAAAGTCTCTCCAAAGCGGTAACCCACTAGCTGTTTATCTTAAGAGAAACTGCCAGAGGTTTCTTGAAGTTGCTGCCGTGAGTCTAATTGTAACGAGGCATTGGCTACCTTAAGAGAGTCATAGTGACTCTTGCCAAATGCTCAACATGATAGACATTTTTTAGATACTGTGGCCAGTCTGCCCGAATCATTACGCAATTAGTTGTTTAATTTAAGACAACCATTGTTACTCTTGCTATGAGTTATTTGATGTTGCTGATTTAATTTTAATTGCGATGAGGCATTGGCAACCTTACGAGAGTCATAGTGATTCCTGGCAGTTCCTCACGAAAATACGCATTTTTTAGATACTGTGGAAAGTCTCTCCAAAGCGGTAATCCACTAGCTGCTTATCTTAAGTGAAACTGCCAGAGGTTTCTTAAAGTTGCTGATGTGAGTCTAATTGTGACGAGGCATTGGCTACCTTAAGAGAGTCATAGTGACTCTTGCCAAATGCTCACCATAATAGACATTTTTTAGATACTGTGGCCAGTCTGCCCGAAGCAATACGCCACTAGTTGTTTAATTTAAGACAACCATCGTTACTCTTGCTAGGAGTTACTTGATGTTGCTGATTTAATTTTAATTGTGACGAGGCATTGGCAACCTTACGAGAGTCATAGTGATTCCTGGCAGTTCCTCACCAAAATACGCATTTTTAGATACTGTGGAAAGTCTCTCCAAAGCGGTAACCCACTAGCTGTTTATTTTAAGAGAAACTGCCAGAGGTTTCTTGAAGTTGCTGCCGTGAGTCTAATTGTGACGATGCATTGGCTACCTTAAGAGAGTCATAGTGACTCTTGCCAAAGGCTCAACATGATAGACATTTTTTAGATACTGTGGCCAGTCTGCCCGAAGCATTACGCAATTAGTTGTTTAATTTAAGACAACCACCATTACTCTGGCTAGGAGGTACTTGATATTGCTTATTAAATTTTAATTGTGACGAAGCATTGGCAACCTTACGAGAGTCATAGTGATTCCTGGCAGTTCCTCACGAAAATACGCATTTTTTTGATACTGTGGAAAGTCTCTCGAAAGCGGTAATCCACTAGCTGTTTATCTTCAGAGAAACTGACAGAGGTATCTTGAAGTTGCTGATGTGAGTCTAATTGTGACGAGGCATTGGCTACCTTAAGCGAGTCATAGTGACTCTTGCCAAATGCTCACCATAATAGACATTTTTTAGATACTGTGGTCAGTCTGCCCGAAGCAATACGCCACTAGTTCTTTAATTTAAGACAACCATCGTTACTCTTGCTAGGAGTTACTTGATGTTGCTGATTAAATTTTAATTGTGACGAGGCATTGGCAACCTTACGAGATCCATTGTGATTCCTGGCAGTTCCTCACCAAAATACGCATTTCTTAGATACTGTGGAAAGTCTCTCCAAAGCGGTAATCCACTAGCTGTTTATCTTAAGAGAAATTGCCAGAGGTTTCTTGAAGTCGCTGATGTGAGTCTAATTGTGACGAGGCATTGGCTACCTTAAGCGAGTCATAGCGGCTCTTGCCAAATGCTCACCATAATAGACATTTTTTAGATACTGTGGCCAGTCTGCCCGAAGCAATACGCCACTAGATCTTTAATTTAAGACAACCATCGTTAATCTTGCTAGGAGTTACTTGATGTTGCTGATTAAATTTTAATTCTGACGAGGCATTGGCAACCTTACCAGAGTCATAGTGATTCCTGGCAGTTCCTCACCAAAATACGCATTTTTTAGATACTGTGGAAAGTCTCTCCAAAGCGGTAATCCACTAGCTGTTTATCTTCAGAGAAACTGCCAGAGGTTTCTTCAAGTTGCTGACGTGAGTCTAATTTTGACAAGGCATTGGCTACCTTAAGAGAGTCATAGTGACTTTTGCCAAATGCTCACCATAATAGACATTTTTTAGATACTGTGGCCAGTCTGCCCGAAGCGATACGCCACTAGTTGTTTCATTTAAGACAACCATCGTTACTCTTGCTAGGAGTTACTTGATGTTGGTGATTTAATTTTAATTGTGATGAGGCATTGGCAACCTTACGAGAGTCATAGTGATTCCTGGCAGTTCCTCACGAAAATACGCATTTTTTAGATACTGTGGAAAGTCTCTCCAAAGCGGTAATCCACTTGCTGTTTATCTTCAGAGAAACTGCCAGAGGTTTCTTCAAGTTGCTGACGTGAGTCTAATTGTAACGAGGCATTGGCTACCTTAAGAGAGTCATAGTGACTTTTGCCAAATGCTCACCATAATAGACATATTTTAGATACTGTGGCCTGTCTGCCCGAAGCGATACGCCACTAGTTGTTTAATTTAACACAACCATCGTTACTCTTGCTAGGAGTTACTTGATGTTGGTGATTTAATTTTAATTGTGATGAGGCATTGGCAACCTTACGAGAGTCATAGTGATTCCTGGCAGTTCCTCACCAAAATACGCATTTTTTAGATAGTGTGGAAAGTCCCTCCAAAGCGGTAATCCACTAGCTGTTTATCTTCAGAGAAACTGCCAGAGGTTTCTTCAAGTTGCTGACGTGTGTCTAATTGTGACGAGGCATTGGCTACCTTAAGAGAGTCATAGTTACTCTTGCCAAATGCTCACCATAATAGACATTTTTAGGAACTGTGGCCAGTCTGCCCGAATCATTACGCAATTAGTTGTTTAATTTAAGACAACCATTGTTACTCTTGCTAGGAGTTACTTGATGTTGCTGATTTAATTTTAATTGTGATGAGGCATTGGCAACTTTACGAGAGTCATAGTGATTCCTGGCAGTTCCTCACGAAAATACGCATTTTTTAGATCTGTGGAAAGTCTCTCCAAAGCGGTAATCCACTAGCTGTTTATCTTCAGAGAAACTGCCAGAGGTTTCTTTAAGTTGCTGACGTGAGTCTAATTGTGACGAGGCATTGGCTACCTTAAGCGAGTCATAGTGACTCTTGCCAAATGCTCACCATAATAGACATTTTTTAGATACTGTGGCCAGTCTGCCCGAAGCAATACGTCACTAGTTCTTTAATTTAAGACAACCATCGTTACTCTTGATAGGATTTACTTGACGTTGCTGAATAAATTTTAATTGTGACGAGGCATTGGCAACCTTACGAAATTCATAGAGATTCCTGGCAGTTCCTCACCAAAATACGCATTTCTTAGATACTGTGGAAAGTCTCTCCAAAGCGGTAATCCACTAGCTGTTTATCTTCAGAGAAACTGCCAGAGGTTTCTTGAAGTTGCTGATGTGAGTCTAATTATGACGAGGCATTGGCTACCTTAAGCGAGTCATAGCGACTCTTGCCAAATGCTCACCATAATAGACATTTTTTAGATACTGTGGCCAGTCTGCCCGAAGCAATCCGCCACTAGTTCCTTAATTTAAGACAACCATCGTTACTCTTGCTAGGATTTACTTGATGTTGCTGATTAAATTTTAATTGTGACGAGGCATTGGCAACCTTACGAGAGTCATAGTAATTCCTGGCAGTTCCTCACGAAAATATGCATTTTTTAGATACTGTGGAAAGTCTTTCCAAAGCGGTAATCCACTAGCTGTTTATCTTCAGAGAAACTGCCAGAGGTATCTTGAAGTTGCTGATTTGAGTCTAATTGTGACGAGGCATTGGCTACCTTAAGCGAGTCATAGTGACTCTTGCCAAATGCTCACCATAATAGACATTTTTTAGATACTGTGGTCAGTCTGCCCGAAGCAATATGCCACTAGTTCTATAATTTAAGACAACCATCGTTACTCTTGCTAGGATTTACTTGATGTTGCTGATTAAATTTTAATTGTGACGAGGCATTGGCAACCTTACGAGATTCATAGTGATTCCTGGCAGTTCCTCACCAAAATACGCATTTCTTAGATACTGTGGAAAGTCTCTCCAAAGCGGTAATCCACTAGCTGTTTATCTTCAGAGAAACTGCCAGAGGTTTCTTCAAGTTGCTGACGTGAGTCTAATTGTAACGAGGCATTGGCTACCTTAAGAGAGTCATAGTGACTTTTGCCAAATGCTCACCATAATAGACATTTTTTAGATACTGTGGCCAGTCTGCCGAAGCGATACGCCAGTAGTTGTTTAATTTAACACAACCATCGTTACTCTTGCTAGGAGTTACTTAATGTTGGTGATTTAATTTTAATTGTGATGAGGCATTGGCAACCTTACGAGAGTCATAGTGATTCCTGGCAGTTCCTCACCAAAATACGCATTTTTTAGATACTGTGGAAAGTCTCTCCAAAGCGGTAATCCACTAGCTGTTTATCTTAAGAGAAACTGTCAGAGGTTTCTTGAAGTTGCTGATGTGAGTGTAATTGTGACGAGGCATTGGCTACCTTAAGCGAGTCATAGTGACTCTTGCCAAATGCTCACCATAATAGACATTTTTTAGATACTGTGGTCAGTCTGCCCGAAGCAATACGCCACTAGTTCTTTAATTTAAGACAACCATAGTTACTCTTGCTAGGATTTACTTGACGTTGCTGATTAAATTTTAATTGTGACGAGGCATTGGCAACCTTACGAGATTCATAGTGATTCCTGGCAGTTCCTCACCAAAATACGCATTTCTTAGATACTGTGGAAAGTCTCTCCAAAGCGGTAATCCACTAGCTGTTTATCTTCAGAGAAACTGCCAGAGGTTTCTTGAAGTTGCTGATGTGAGTCTAATTATGACGAGGCATTGGCTACCTTAAGCGAGTCATAGCGACTCTTGCAAAATGCTCACCATAATAGACATTTTTTAGATACTGTGGCCAGTCTGCCCGAAGCAATCCGCCACTAGTTCCTTAATTTAAGACAACCATCGTTACTCTTGCTAGGATTTACTTGATGTTGCTGATTAAATTTTAATTGTGACGAGGCATTGGCAACCTTACGAGAGTCATAGTGATTCCTGGCAGTTCCTCACGAAAATACGCATTTTTTAGATACTGTGGAAAGTCTTTCCAAAGCGGTAATCCACTAGCTGTTTATCTTCAGAGAAACTGCCAGAGGTATCTTGAAGTTGCTGATTTGAGTCTAATTGTGACGAGGCATTGGCTACCTTAAGCGAGTCATAGTGACTCTTGCCAAATGCTCACCATAATAGACATTTTTTAGATACTGTGGTCAGTCTGCCCGAAGCAATATGCCACTAGTTCTTTAATTTAAGACAACCATCGTTACTCTTGCTAGGATTTACTTGATGTTGCTGATTAAATTTTAATTGTGACGAGGCATTGGCAACCTTACGAGATTCATAGTGATTCCTGGCAGTTCCTCACCAAAATACGCATTTCATAGATACTGTGGAAAGTCTCTCCAAAGCGGTAATCCACTAGCTGTTTATCTTCAGAGAAACTGCCAGAGGTTTCTTGAAGTTGCTGATGTGAGTCTAATTATGACGAGGCATTGGCTACCTTAAGCGAGTCATAGCGACTCTTGCCAAATGCTCACCATAATAGACATTTTTTAGATACTGTGGCCAGTCTGCCCGAAGCAATCCGCCACTAGTTCCTTAATTTAAGACAACCATCGTTACTCTTGCTAGGATTTACTTGATGTTGCTGATTAAATTTTAATTGTGACGAGGCATTGGCAACCTTACGAGAGTCATAGTGATTCCTGGCAGTTCCTCACCAAAATACGCATTTTTTAGATAGTGTGGAAAGTCTCTCCAAAGCGGTAATCCACTAGCTGTTTATCTTCAGAGAAACTGCCAGAGGTTTCTTCAAGTTGCTGACGTGAGTCTAATTGTGACGAGGCATTGGCTACCTTAAGAGAGTCATAGTTACTCTTGCCAAATGCTCACCATAATAGACATTTTTAGGAACTGTGGCCAGTCTGCCCGAATCATTACGCAATTAGTTGTTTAATTTAAGACAACCATTGTTACTCTTGCTAGGAGTTACTTGATGTTGCTGATTTAATTTTAATTGTGATGAGGCATTGGCAACTTTACGAGAGTCATAGTGATTCCTGGCAGTTCCTCACGAAAATACGCATTTTTTAGATCTGTGGAAAGTCTCTCCAAAGCGGTAATCCACTAGCTGTTTATCTTCAGAGAAACTGCCAGAGGTATCTTGAAGTTGCTGATTTGAGTCTAATTGTGACGAGGCATTGGCTACCTTAAGCGAGTCATAGTGACTCTTGCCAAATGCTCACCATAATAGACATTTTTTAGATACTGTGGTCAGTCTGCCCGAAGCAATATGCCACTAGTTCTTTAATTTAAGACAACCATCGTTACTCTTGCCAGGATTTACTTGATGTTGCTGATTAAATTTTAATTGTGACGAGGCATTGGCAACCTTACGAGATTCATAGTGATTCCTGGCAGTTCCTCACCAAAATACGCATTTCTTAGATACTGTGGAAAGTCTCTCCAAAGCGGTAATCCACTAGCTGTTTATCTTCAGGGAAACTGCCAGAGGTTTCTTCAAGTTGCTGACGTGAGTCTAATTGTAACGAGGCATTGGCTACCTTAAGAGAGTCATAGTGACTTTTGCCAAATGCTCACCATAATAGACATTTTTTAGATACTGTGGCCAGTCTGCCGAAGCGATACGCCAGTAGTTGTTTAATTTAAGACAACCATCGTTACTCTTGCTAGGAGTTACTTAATGTTGGTGATTTAATTTTAATTGTGATGAGGCATTGGCAACCTTACGAGAGTCATAGTGATTCCTGGCAGTTCCTCACCAAAATACGCATTTTTTAGATACTGTGGAAAGTCTCTCCAAAGCGGTAATCCACTAGCTGTTTATCTTAAGAGAAACTGTCAGAGGTTTCTTGAAGTTGCTGATGTGAGTGTAATTGTGACGAGGCATTGGCTACCTTAAGCGAGTCATAGTGACTCTTGCCAAATGCTCACCATAATAGACATTTTTTAGATACTGTGGTCAGTCTGCCCGAAGCAATACGCCACTAGTTCTTTAATTTAAGACAACCATAGTTACTCTTGCTAGGATTTACTTGACGTTGCTGATTAAATTTTAATTGTGACGAGGCATTGGCAACCTTACGAGATTCATAGTGATTCCTGGCAGTTCCTCACCAAAATACGCATTTCTTAGATACTGTGGAAAGTCTCTCCAAAGCGGTAATCCACTAGCTGTTTATCTTCAGAGAAACTGCCAGAGGTTTCTTGAAGTTGCTGATGTGAGTCTAATTATGACGAGGCATTGGCTACCTTAAGCGAGTCATAGCGACTCTTGCAAAATGCTCACCATAATAGACATTTTTTAGATACTGTGGCCAGTCTGCCCGAAGCAATCCGCCACTAGTTCCTTAATTTAAGACAACCATCGTTACTCTTGCTAGGAGTTACTTGATGTTGCTGATTAAATTTTAATTGTGATGAGGCATTGGCAACCTTACGAGAGTCATAGTGATTCCTGGCAGTTCCTCACGAAAATACGCATTTTTAGATACTGTGGAAAGTCTCTCCAAAGCGGTAATCCACTAGCTGTTTATCTTCAGAGAAACTGCCAGAGGTTTCTTGAAGTTGCTGATGTGAGTCTAATTATGACGAGGCATTGGCTACCTTAAGCGAGTCATAGCGACTCTTGCCAAATGCTCACCATAATAGACATTTTTTAGATACTGTGGCCAGTCTGCCCGAAGCAATACGCCACTAGTTCTTTAATTTAAGACAACCATCGTTACTCTTGCTAGGAGTTACTTGATGTTGCTGATTAAATTTTAATTCTGACGAGGCATTGGCAACCTTACCAGAGGCATAGTGATTCCTGGCAGTTCCTCACCAAAATACGCATTTTTTAGATACTGTGGAAAGTCTCTCCAAAGCGGTAATCCACTAGCTGTTTATCTTCAGAGAAACTGCCAGAGGTTTCTTCAAATTGCTGACGTGAGTCTAATTGTGACGAGGCATTGGCTACCTTAAGAGAGTCATAGTGACTTTTGCCAAATGCTCACCATAATAGACATTTTTTAGATACTGTGGTCAGTCTGCCCGAAGCAATATGCCACTAGTTCTTTAATTTAAGACAACCATCGTTACTCTTGCTAGGATTTACTTGACGTTGCTGATTAAATTTTAATTGTGATGAGGCATTGGCAACCTTACGAGATTCATAGTGATTCCTGGCAGTTCCTCACCAAAATACGCATTTCTTAGATACTGTGGAAAGTCTCTCCAAAGCGGTAATCCACTAGCTGTTTATCTTCAGAGAAACTGCCAGAGGTTTCTTCAAGTTGCTGACGTGAGTCTAATTGTAACGAGGCATTGGCTACCTTAAGAGAGTCATAGCGACTCTTGCCAAATGCTCACCATAATAGACATTTTTTAGATACTGTGGCCAGTCTGCCCGAAGCAATACGCCACTAGTTCTTTAATTTAAGACAACCATCGTTACTCTTGCTAGGAGTTACTTGATGTTGCTGATTAAATTTTAATTGTGACGAGGCATTGGCAACCTTATGAGAGTCATAGTGATTCCTGGCAGTTCCTCACGAAAATACGCATTTTTTAGATACTGTGAAAGTCTCTCCAAAGCGGTAAACCACTAGCTGTTTATCTTAACAGGAACTGCCAGAGGTTTCTTGAAGTTGCTGCCGTGAGTCTAATTGTGACGATGCATTGGCTACCTTAAGAGAGTCATAGTGACTCTTGCCAAATGCTCAACATGATAGACATTTTTTAGATACTGTGGCCAGTCTGCCCGAAGCATTACGCAATTAGCTGTTTAATTTAAGACAACCACCATTACTCTGGCTAGGAGGTACTTGACATTGCTGATTGAATTTTAATTGTGACGAAGCATTGGCAACCTTACGAGAGTCATAGTGATTCCTGGCAGTTCCTCACGAAAATACGCATTTTTTTGATACTGTGGAAAGTCTCTCGAAAGCGGTAATCCACTACCTGTTTATCTTCAGAGAAACTGCCAGAGGTATCTTTAAGTTGCTGATATGAGTCTAATTGTGACGAGGCATTGGCTACCTTAAGCGAGTCATAGTGACTCTTGCCAAATGCTCACCATAATAGACATTTTTTAGATACTGTGGTCAGTCTGCCCGAAGCAATACGCCACTAGTTCTTTAATTTAAGACAACCATCGCTACTCTTGCTAGGATTTACTTGACGTTCCTGATTAAATTTTAATTGTGACGAGGCATTGGCAACCTTACGAGATTCATAGTGATTCCTGGCAGTTCCTCACCAAAATACGCATTTCTTAGATACTGTGGAAAGTCTCTCCAAAGCGGTAATCCACTAGCTGTTTATCTTAAGAGAAACTGCCAGAGGTTTCTTGAAGTCGCTGATGTGAGTCTAATTGTGACGAGGCATTGGCTACCTTAAGCGAGACATAGCGACTCTTGCCAAATGCTCACCATAATAGACATTTTTTAGATACTGGGGCCAGTCTGCCCGAAGCAATACGCCACTAGTTCTTTAATTTAAGACAACCATCGATAATCTTGCTAGGAGTTACTTGATGTTGCTGATTAAATTTTAATTCTGACGAGGCATTGGCAACCTTACGAGAGTCATAGTGATTCCTGGCAGTTCCTCACCAAAATACGCATTTTTTAGATACTGTGGAAAGTCTCTCCAAAGCGGTAATCCACTAGCTGTTTATCTTCAGAGAAACTGCCAGAGGTTTCTTCAAGTTGCTGACGTGAGTCTAATTGTGACGAGGCATTGGCTACCTTAAGAGAGTCATAGTTCCTCTTGCCAAATGCTCACCATAATAGACATTTTTAGACACTGTGGCCAGTCTGCCCGAATCATTACGCAATTAGTTGTTTAATTTAAGACAACCATTGTTACTCTTGCTAGGAGTTACTTGATGTTGCTGATTAAATTTTAATTGTGACGAGGCATTGGCAACCTTACGAGAGTCATAGTGATTCCTGGCAGTTCCTCACCAAAATACGCATTTTTTAGATACTGTGGAAAGTCTCTCCAAAGCGGTAATCCACTAGCTGTTTATCTTCAGAGAAACTGCCAGAGGTTTCTTCAAGTTGCTGACGTGAGTCTAATTGTGACGAGGCATTGGCTACCTTAAGCGAGTCATAGTGACTCTTGCCAAATGCTCACCATAATACACATTTTTTAGATACTGTGGCCAGTCTGCCCGAAGCAATACGCCACTAGTTCTTTAATTTAAGACAACCATCGTTACTCTTGCTAGGAGTTACTTGATGTTGCTGATTAAATTTTAATTGTGACGAGGCATTGGCAACCTTACGAGAGTCATAGTGATTCCTGGCAGTTCCTCACCAAAATACGCATTTTTTAGATACTGTGGAAAGTCTCTCCAAAGCGGTAACCCACTAGCTGTTTATCATAAGAGAAACTTCCAGAGGTTTCTTGAAGTTGCTGATGTGAGTCTAATTATGACGAGGCATTGGCTACCTTAAGCGAGTCATAGTGACTCTTGCCAAATGCTCATCGTAATAGACATTTTTTAGATACTGTGGCCAACCGCCCGAAGCAATACGCCACTAGTTCTTTAATTTAAGACAACCATTATTACTCTTGCTATGAGTTACTTGATGTTGCTGATTAAATTTTAATTGTGACGAGGCATTGGCAACCTTACGAGAGTCATAGTGATTCCTGGCAGTTCCTCACAAAAATATGCATTTTTTAGATACTGTGGAAAGTCTCTCCAAAGCGGTAACCCACTAGCTGTTTATCTTAAGAGAAACTGCCAGAGGTTTCTTCAAGTTGCTGACGTGAGTCTAATTGTGACGAGGCATTGGCTACCTTAAGAGAGTCATAGTTACTCTTGCCAAATGCTCACCATAATAGACATTTTTTAGATACTGTGGCCAGTCTGCCCGAAGCAATACGCCACTAGTTCTTTAATTTAAGACAACCATCGTTACTCTTGCTAGGAGTTACTTGATGTTGCTGATTAAATTTTAATTGTGACGAGGCATTGGCAACCTTACGAGAGTCATAGTGATTCCTGGCAGTTCCGCACCAAAATATGCATTTCTTAGATACTGTGGAAAGTCTCTCCAAAGCGGTAACCCACTAGCTGTTTATCTTAAGAGACTCTGCCAGAGGTTTCTTGAAGTTGCTGCCGTGAGTCTAATTGTGACGATGCATTGGCTACCTTACGAGAGTCATAGTGACTCTTGCCTAATGCTCAACATGATAGACATTTTTTAGATACTGTGGCCAGTCTGCCCGAAGCATTACGCAATTAGTTGTTTAATTTAAGACAACCACCATTACTCTTGCTAGGAGGTACTTGATATTGCTGATTAAATTTTAATTGTGACGAAGAATTGGCAACCTTACGAGAGTCATAGTGATTCCTGGCAGTTCCTCACGAAAATACGCATTTTTTTGATACTGTGGAAAGTCTCTCCAAAGCGGTAATCCACTAGCTGTTTATCTTCAGAGAAACTGCCAGAGGTTTCTTCAAGTTGCTGACGTGAGTCTAATTGTGACAAGGCATTGGCTACCTTAAGAGAGTCATAGTTACTCTTGCCAAATGCTCACCATAATAGACATTTTTAGATACTGTGGCCAGTCTGCCCGAATCATTACGCAATTAGTTGTTTAATTTAAGACAACCATTGTTACTCTTGCTATGAGTTACTAGATGTTGCTGATTTAATTTTAATTGTGATGAGGCATTGGCAACCTTACGAGAGTCATAGTGATTCCTGGCAGTTCCTCACGAAAATACGCATATTTTAGATACTGTGGAAAGTCTCTCCAAAGCGGTAATCAACTAGCTGTTTATCTTCAGAGAAACTGCCAGAGGATTGTTGAAGTTGCTGATGTGAGTCTAATTATGACGAGGCATTGGCTACCTTAAGCGAGTCATAGCGACTCTTGCCAAATGCTCACCATAATAGACATTTTTTAGATACTGTGGCCAGTCTGCCCGAAGCAATACGCCACTAGTTCTTTAATTTAAGACAACCATCGTTACTCTTGCTACGAGTTACTTGATGTTGCTGATTAATTTTTAATTGTGACGAAGCATTGGCAACCTTACGAGAGTCTTAGTGATTCCTGGCAGTTCCTCACGAAAATACGCATTTTTTTGATACTGTGGAAAGTCTCTCGAAAACGGTAATCCACTAGCTGTTTATCTTCAGAGAAACTGCCAGAGGTATCTTGAAGTTGCTGATGTGAGTCTAATTGTGACGAGGCATTGGCTACCTTAAGTGAGTCATAGTGACTCTTGCCAAATGCTCACCATAATAGACATTTTTTAGATACTGTGGTCAGTCTGCCCGAAGCAATACGCCACTAGTTCTTTAATTTAAGACAACCATCGTTACTCTTGCTAGGATTTACTTGACGTTGCTGATTAAATTTTAATTGTGACGAGCCATTGGCAACCTTACGAGATTCATAGTGATTCCTGGCAGTTCCTCACCAAAATACGCATTTCTTAGATACTGTGGAAAGTCTCTCCAAAGCGGTAATCCACTAGCTGTTTATCTTAAGAGAAATTGCCAGAGGTTTCTTGAAGTCGCTGATGTGTGTCTAATTGTGACGAGGCATTGGCTACCTTAAGCGAGTCATAGCGACTCTTGCCAAATGCTCACCATAATAGACATTTTTTAGATACTGTGGCCAGTCTGCCCGAAGCAATACGCCACTAGTTCTTTAATTTAAGACAACCATCGTTAATCTTGCTAGGAGTTACTTGATGTTGCTGATTAAATTTTAATTGTGACGAGGCATTGGCAACCTTACGAGAGTCATAGTGATTCCTGGCAGTTCCTCACCAAAATACTCATTTTTTAGATACTTTGGAAAGTCTCTCCAAAGCGGTAATCCACTAGCTGTTTATCTTCAGAGAAACTGCCAGAGGTTTCTTGAAGTTGCTGATGTGAGTCTAATTATGACGAGGCATTGGCTACCTTAAGCGAGTCATAGCGACTCTTGCCAAATGCTCACCATAATAGACATTTTTTAGATACTGTGGCCAGTCTGCCCGAAGCAATCAGCCACTAGTTCTTTAATTTAAGACAACCATCGTTACTCTTGCTAGGAGTTACTTGATGTTGCTGATTAAATTTTAATTGTGACGAGGCATTGGCAACCTTACGAGAGTCATAGTGATTCCTGGCAGTTCCTCACGAAAATACGCATTTTTGATACTGTGGATAGTCTCTCGAAAGCGGTAATCCACTAGCTGTTTATCTTCAGAGAAACTGCTGGAGGTATCTTGAAGTTGCTGATGTGAGTCTATTTGTGACGAGGCATTGGCTACCTTATGCGAGTCATAGTGACTCTTGCCAAATGCTCACCATAATAGACATTTTTTAGATACTGAGGTCAGTCTGCCCGAAGCAATACGCCACTAGTTCTTTAATTTAAGACAACCATCGTTACTCTTGCTAGGATTTACTTGACGTTGCTGATTAAATTTTAATTGTGACGAGGCATTGGCAACCTTACGAAATTCATAGTGATTCCTGGCAGTTCCTCACCAAAATACGCATTTCTTAGATACTGTGAAAAGTCTCTCCAAAGCGGTAATCCACTAGCTGTTTATCTTAAGAGAAATTGCCAGAGGTTTCTTGAAGTCGCTGATGTGTGTCTAATTGTGACGAGGCATTGGCTACCTTAAGCGAGTCATAGCGACTCTTGCAAAATGCTCACCATAATAGACATTTTTTAGATACTGTGGCCAGTCTGCCCGAAGCAAAACGCCACTAGTTCTTTAATTTAAGACAACCATCGTTAATCTTGCTAGGAGTTACTTGATGTTGCTGATTAAATTTTAATTGTGACGAGGCATTGGCAACCTTACCAGAGTCATGGTGATTCCTGGCAGTTCCTCACGAAAATACTCATTTTTTTGATACTGTGGATAGTCTCTCGAAAGCGGTAATCCACTAGCTGTTTATCTTCAGAGAAACTGCCAGAGGTATCTTGAAGTTGCTGATGTGAGCCTAATTGTGACGAGGCATTGGCTACCTTAAGCGAGTCATAGTGACTCTTGCCAAATGCTCACCATAATAGACATTTTTTAGATACTGTGGTCAGTCTGCCCGAAGCAATACGCCACTAGTTCTTTAATTTAAGACAACCATCGTTACTCTTGCTAGGATTTACTTGACGTTGCTGATTAAATTTTAATTGTGACGAGCCATTGGCAACCTTACGAGATTCATAGTGATTCCTGGCAGTTCCTCACCAAAATACGCATTTCTTAGATACTGTGGAAAGTCTCTCCAAAGCGGTAATCCACTAGCTGTTTATCTTAAGAGAAATTGCCAGAGGTTTCTTGAAGTCGCTGATGTGTGTCTAATTGTGACGAGGCATTGGCTACCTTAAGCGAGTCATAGCGACTCTTGCCAAATGCTCACCATAATAGACATTTTTTAGATACTGTGGCCAGTCTGCCCGAAGCAATACGCCACTAGTTCTTTAATTTAAGACAACCATCGTTAATCTTGCTAGGAGTTACTTGATGTTGCTGATTAAATTTTAATTCTGACGAGGCATTGGCAACCTTACGAGAGTCATAGTGATTCCTGGCAGTTCCTCACCAAAATACGCATTTTTTAGATACTGTGGAAAGTCTCTCCAAAGCGGTAATCCACTAGCTGTTTATCTTCAGAGAAACTGCCAGAGGTTTCTTGAAGTTGCTGATGTGAGTCTAATTATGACGAGGCATTGGCTACCTTAAGCGAGTCATAGCGACTCTTGCCAAATGCTCACCATAATAGACATTTTTTAGATACTGAGGTCAGTCTGCCCGAAGCAATACGCCACTAGTTCTTTAATTTAAGACAACCATTATTACTCTTGCTATGAGTTACTTGATGTTGCTGATTAAATTTTAATTGTGACGAGGCATTGGCAACCTTACGAGAGTCATAGTGATTCCTGGCAGTTCCTCACCAAAATATGCATTTTTTAGATACTGTGGAAAGTCTCTCCAAAGCGGTAACCCACTAGCTGTTTATCTTAAGAGAAACTGCCAGAGGTTTCTTCAAGTTGCTGACGTGAGTCTAATTGTGACGAGGCATTGGCTACCTTAAGAGAGTCATAGTTACTCTTGCCAAATGCTCACCATAATAGACATTTTTTAGATACTGTGGCCAGTCTGCCCGAAGCAATACGCCACTAGTTCTTTAATTTAAGACAACCATCGTTACTCTTGCTAGGAGTTACTTGATGTTGCTGATTAAATTTTAATTGTGACGAGGCATTGGCAACCTTACGAGTGTCATAGTGATTCCTGGCAGTTCCGCACCAAAATATGCATTTCTTAGATACTGTGGAAAGTCTCTCCAAAGCGGTAACCCACTAGCTGTTTATCTTAAGAGACTCTGCCAGAGGTTTCTTGAAGTTGCTGCCGTGAGTCTAATTGTGACGATGCATTGGCTACCTTACGAGAGTCATAGTGACTCTTGCCTAATGCTCAACATGATAGGCATTTTTTAGATACTGTGGCCAGTCTGCCCGAAGCATTACGCAATTAGTTGTTTAATTTAAGACAACCACCATTACTCTTGCTAGGAGGTACTTGATATTGCTGATTAAATTTTAATTGTGACGAAGCATTGGCAACCTTACGAGAGTCATAGTGATTCCTGGCAGTTCCTCACGAAAATACGCATTTTTTTGATACTGTGGAAAGTCTCTCCAAAGCGGTAATCCACTAGCTGTTTATCTTCAGAGAAACTGCCAGAGGTTTCTTCAAGTTGCTGACGTGAGTCTAATTGTGACAAGGCATTGGCTACCTTAAGAGAGTCATAGTTACTCTTGCCAAATGCTCACCATAATAGACATTTTTAGATACTGTGGCCAGTCTGCCCGAATCATTACGCCACTAGTTCTTTAATTTAAGACAACCATCGTTACTCTTGCTACGAGTTACTTGATGTTGCTGATTAATTTTTAATTGTGACGAAGCATTGGCAACCTTACGAGAGTCTTAGTGATTCCTGGCAGTTCCTCACGAAAATACGCATTTTTTTGATACTGTGGAAAGTCTCTCGAAAACGGTAATCCACTAGCTGTTTATCTTCAGAGAAACTGCCAGAGGTATCTTGAAGTTGCTGATGTGAGTCTAATTGTGACGAGGCATTGGCTACCTTAAGCGAGTCATAGTGACTCTTGCCAAATGCTCACCATAATAGACATTTTTTAGATACTGTGGTCAGTCTGCCCGAAGCAATACGCCACTAGTTCTTTAATTTAAGACAACCATCGTTACTCTTGCTAGGATTTACTTGACGTTGCTGATTAAATTTTAATTGTGACGAGCCATTGGCAACCTTACGAGATTCATAGTGATTCCTGGCAGTTCCTCACCAAAATACGCATTTCTTAGATACTGTGGAAAGTCTCTCCAAAGCGGTAATCCACTAGCTGTTTATCTTAAGAGAAATTGCCAGAGGTTTCTTGAAGTCGCTGATGTGTGTCTAATTGTGACGAGGCATTGGCTACCTTAAGCGAGTCATAGCGACTCTTGCCAAATGCTCACCATAATAGACATTTTTTAGATACTGTGGCCAGTCTGCCCGAAGCAATACGCCACTAGTTCTTTAATTTAAGACAACCATCGTTAATCTTGCTAGGAGTTACTTGATGTTGCTGATTAAATTTTAATTGTGACGAGGCATTGGCAACCTTACGAGAGTCATAGTGATTCCTGGCAGTTCCTCACCAAAATACTCATTTTTTAGATACTTTGGAAAGTCTCTCCAAAGCGGTAATCCACTAGCTGTTTATCTTCAGAGAAACTGCCAGAGGTTTCTTGAAGTTGCTGATGTGAGTCTAATTATGACGAGGCATTGGCTACCTTAAGCGAGTCATAGCGACTCTTGCCAAATGCTCACCATAATAGACATTTTTTAGATACTGTGGCCAGTCTGCCCGAAGCAATCAGCCACTAGTTCTTTAATTTAAGACAACCATCGTTACTCTTGCTAGGAGTTACTTGATGTTGCTGATTAAATTTTAATTGTGACGAGGCATTGGCAACCTTACGAGAGTCATAGTGATTCCTGGCAGTTCCTCACGAAAATACGCATTTTTGATACTGTGGATAGTCTCTCGAAAGCGGTAATCCACTAGCTGTTTATCTTCAGAGAAACTGCTGGAGGTATCTTGAAGTTGCTGATGTGAGTCTATTTGTGACGAGGCATTGGCTACCTTATGCGAGTCATAGTGACTCTTGCCAAATGCTCACCATAATAGACATTTTTTAGATACTGAGGTCAGTCTGCCCGAAGCAATACGCCACTAGTTCTTTAATTTAAGACAACCATCGTTACTCTTGCTAGGATTTACTTGACGTTGCTGATTAAATTTTAATTGTGACGAGGCATTGGCAACCTTACGAAATTCATAGTGATTCCTGGCAGTTCCTCACCAAAATACGCATTTCTTAGATACTGTGAAAAGTCTCTCCAAAGCGGTAATCCACTAGCTGTTTATCTTAAGAGAAATTGCCAGAGGTTTCTTGAAGTCGCTGATGTGTGTCTAATTGTGACGAGGCATTGGCTACCTTAAGCGAGTCATAGCGACTCTTGCAAAATGCTCACCATAATAGACATTTTTTAGATACTGTGGCCAGTCTGCCCGAAGCAAAACGCCACTAGTTCTTTAATTTAAGACAACCATCGTTAATCTTGCTAGGAGTTACTTGATGTTGCTGATTAAATTTTAATTGTGACGAGGCATTGGCAACCTTACCAGAGTCATGGTGATTCCTGGCAGTTCCTCACGAAAATACTCATTTTTTTGATACTGTGGATAGTCTCTCGAAAGCGGTAATCCACTAGCTGTTTATCTTCAGAGAAACTGCCAGAGGTATCTTGAAGTTGCTGATGTGAGCCTAATTGTGACGAGGCATTGGCTACCTTAAGCGAGTCATAGTGACTCTTGCCAAATGCTCACCATAATAGACATTTTTTAGATACTGTGGTCAGTCTGCCCGAAGCAATACGCCACTAGTTCTTTAATTTAAGACAACCATCGTTACTCTTGCTAGGATTTACTTGACGTTGCTGATTAAATTTTAATTGTGACGAGCCATTGGCAACCTTACGAGATTCATAGTGATTCCTGGCAGTTCCTCACCAAAATACGCATTTCTTAGATACTGTGGAAAGTCTCTCCAAAGCGGTAATCCACTAGCTGTTTATCTTAAGAGAAATTGCCAGAGGTTTCTTGAAGTCGCTGATGTGTGTCTAATTGTGACGAGGCATTGGCTACCTTAAGCGAGTCATAGCGACTCTTGCCAAATGCTCACCATAATAGACATTTTTTAGATACTGTGGCCAGTCTGCCCGAAGCAATACGCCACTAGTTCTTTAATTTAAGACAACCATCGTTAATCTTGCTAGGAGTTACTTGATGTTGCTGATTAAATTTTAATTCTGACGAGGCATTGGCAACCTTACGAGAGTCATAGTGATTCCTGGCAGTTCCTCACCAAAATACGCATTTTTTAGATACTGTGGAAAGTCTCTCCAAAGCGGTAATCCACTAGCTGTTTATCTTCAGAGAAACTGCCAGAGGTTTCTTGAAGTTGCTGATGTGAGTCTAATTATGACGAGGCATTGGCTACCTTAAGCGAGTCATAGCGACTCTTGCCAAATGCTCACCATAATAGACATTTTTTAGATACTGTGGCCAGTCTGCCCGAAGCAATCAGCCACTAGTTCTTTAATTTAAGACAACCATCGTTACTCTTGCTAGGAGTTACTTGATGTTGCTGATTAAATTTTAATTGTGACGAGGCATTGGCAACCTTACGAGAGTCATAGTGATTCCTGGCAGTTCCTCACGAAAATACGCATTTTTTTGATACTGTGGATAGTCTCTCGAAAGCGGTAATCCACTAGCTGTTTATCTTCAGAGAAACTGCCAGAGGTATCTTGAAGTTGCTGATGTGAGTCTATTTGTGACGAGGCATTGGCTACCTTATGCGAGTCATAGTGACTCTTGCCAAATGCTCACCATAATAGACATTTTTTAGATACTGAGGTCAGTCTGCCCGAAGCAATACGCCACTAGTTCTTTAATTTAAGACAACCATCGTTACTCTTGCTAGGATTTACTTGACGTTGCTGATTAAATTTTAATTGTGACGAGGCATTGGCAACCTTACGAAATTCATAGTGATTCCTGGCAGTTCCTCACCAAAATACGCATTTCTTAGATACTGTGAAAAGTCTCTCCAAAGCGGTAATCCACTAGCTGTTTATCTTAAGAGAAATTGCCAGAGGTTTCTTGAAGTCGCTGATGTGTGTCTAATTGTGACGAGGCATTGGCTACCTTAAGCGAGTCATAGCGACTCTTGCAAAATGCTCACCATAATAGACATTTTTTAGATACTGTGGCCAGTCTGCCCGAAGCAAAACGCCACTAGTTCTTTAATTTAAGACAACCATCGTTAATCTTGCTAGGAGTTACTTGATGTTGCTGATTAAATTTTAATTGTGACGAGGCATTGGCAACCTTACCAGAGTCATGGTGATTCCTGGCAGTTCCTCACGAAAATACTCATTTTTTTGATACTGTGGATAGTCTCTCGAAAGCGGTAATCCACTAGCTGTTTATCTTCAGAGAAACTGCCAGAGGTATCTTGAAGTTGCTGATGTGAGCCTAATTGTGACGAGGCATTGGCTACCTTAAGCGAGTCATAGTGACTCTTGCCAAATGCTCACCATAATAGACATTTTTTAGATACTGTGGTCAGTCTGCCCGAAGCAATACGCCACTAGTTCTTTAATTTAAGACAACCATCGTTACTCTTGCTAGGATTTACTTGACGTTGCTGATTAAATTTTAATTGTGATGAGGCATTGGCAACCTTACGAGATTCATAGTGATTCCTGGCAGTTCCTCACCAAAATACGCATTTCTTAGATACTGTGGAAGGTCTCTCCAAAGCGGTAATCCACTAGCTGTTTATCTTCAGAGAAACTGCCAGAGGTTTCTTGAAGTTGCTGATGTGAGTCTAATTATGACGAGGCATTGGCTACCTTAAGCGAGTCATAGCGACTCTTGCCAAATGCTCACCATAATAGACATTTTTTAGATACTGTGGCCAGTCTGCCCGAAGCAATACGCCACTAGTTCTTTAATTTAAGACAACCATCGTTACTCTTGCTAGGAGTTACTTGATGGTGTTGATTAAATTTTAATTGTGACGAGGCATTGGCAACCTTACGAGAGTCATAGTGATTCCTGGCAGTTCCTCACGAAAATACGCATTTTTTAGATACTGTGGAAAGTCTCTCCAAAGCGGTAATCCACTAGCTGTTTATCTTCAGAGAAACTGCCAGAGGTTTCTTCAAGTTGCTGACGTGAGTCTAATTGTGACGAGGAATTGGCAACCTTAAGAGAGTCATAGTGACTTTTGCCAAATGCTCACCATAATAGACATTTTTTAGATACTGTGGCCAGTCTGCCCGAAGCGATACGCCACTAGTTGTTTAGTTTAAGACAACCATCGTTACTTTAGCTAGGAGTTACTTGATGTTGGTGATTTAATTTTAATTGTGATGAGGCATTGGCAATCTTACGTGAGTTATAGTGATTCCTGGCAGTTCCTCACGAAAATACGCATTTTTTAGATACTGTGGAAGGTCTCTCCAAAGCGGTAATCCACTAGCTGTTTATCTTCAGAGAAACTGCCAGAGGTTTCTTGAAGTTGCTGGTGTGAGTCTAATTATGACGAGGCATTGGTTACCTTAAGCGAGTCATAGCGACTCTTGCCAAATGCTCACCATAATAGACATCTTTTAGATACTGTGGTCAGTCTGCCCGAAGCAATACGCCACTAGTTCTTTAATTTAAGAAAACCATCGTTACTCTTGCTAGGATTTACTTGACGTTGCTGATTAAATTTTAATTGTGACGAGGCATTGGCAACCTTACGAGATTCATAGTGATTCCTGGCAGTTCCTCACCAAAATACGCATTTCTTAGATACTGTGGAAAGTCTCTCCAAAGCGGTAATCCACTAGCTGTTTATCTTAAGAGAAATTGCCAGAGGTTTCTTGATGTCGCTGATGTGTGTCTAATTGTGACGAAGCATTGGCTACCTTAAGCGAGTCATTGCGACTCTTGCCAAATGCTCACCATAATAGACATTTTTTAGATACTGTGGCCAGTCTGCCCGAAGCAATCAGCCACTAGTTCTTTAATTTAAGACAACCATCGTTAATCTTGCTAGGAGTTACTTGATGTTGCTGATTAAATTTTAATTGTGACGAGGCATTGGCAACCTTACCAGAGTCATAGTGATTCCTGGCAGTTACTCACCAAAATTCCCCTTTTTTTAGATACTGTGGAAGGTCTCTCCAAAGCGGTAATCCACTAGCTGTTTATCTTCAGAGAAACTGCCAGAGGTTTCTTGAAGTTCCTGATGTGAGTCTAATTGTGACGAGGCATTGGCTACCTTAAGAGAGTCATAGTGACTCTTGCCAAATGCTCACCATAATAGACATTTTTTAGATACTGTGGTCAGTCTGCCCGAAGCAATACGCCACTAGTTCTTTAATTTAAGACAACCATCGTTACTCTTGCTAGGATTTGCTTGACGTTGCTGATTAAATTTTAATTGTGACGAGGCATTGGCAACCTTACGAGATTCATAGTGATTCCTGGCAGTTCCTCATCAAAATACGCATTTCTTAGATACTGTGGAAAGTCTCTCCAAAGCGGTAATCCACTAGCTGTTTATCTTAAGAGAAATTGCCAGAGGTTTCTTGAAGTCGCTGATGTTAGTCTAATTGTGACGAGGCATTGGCTACCTTAAGCGAGTCATAGCGACTGTTGCCAAATGCTCACCATAATAGACATTTTTTAGATACTGTGGCCAGTCTGCCCGAAGCAATACGCCACTAGTTCTTTAATTTAAGACAACCATCGTTAATCTTGCTAGGAGTTACTTGATGTTGCTGATTAAATTTTAATTGTGATGAGGCATTGGCAACCTTACCAGAGTCATAGTGATTCCTGGCAGTTCCTCACGAAAATACGCATTTTTTAGATACTGTGGAAAGTCTCTCCAAAGCGGTAATCCACTAGCTGTTTATCTTCAGAGAAACTGCCAAAGGTTTCTTCAAGTTGCTGACGTGAGTCTAATTGTGACGAGGCATTGGCTACCTTAAGAGAGTCATAGTGACCTTTGCCAAATGCTCACCATAATAGACATTTTTTAGATACTGTGGCCAGTCTGCCCGAAGCAATACGCCACTAGTTCTTTAATTTAAGACAACCATCGTTACTCTTGCTACGAGTTACTTGATGTTGCTGATTAAATTTTAATTGTGACGTGGCATTGGCAACCTTACGAGAGTCATAGTGATTCCTGGCAGTTCCTCACCAAAATACTCATTTTTTAGATACTTTGGAAAGTCTCTCCAAAGCGGTAACCCACTAGCTGTTTATCTTAAGAGAAACTGCCAGAAGTTTCTTGAAGCTGCTGCCGTGAGTCTAATTGTGACGATGCATTGGCTACCTTAAGAGAGTCATAGTGACTCTTGCCAAATGTTTAACATGATAGACATTTTTTAGATACTGCGGCCAGTCTGCCCGAAGCAATACGCCACTAGTTCTTTAATGTAAGACATCCATCGTTACTCTTGCTAGTAGTTACTTGATGTTGCTGATTAAATTTTAATTGTGACGAGGCATTGGCAACCTTACGAGAGTCATAGTGATTCCTGGCAGTTCCTCACGAAAATACGCATTTTTTTGATACTGTGGATAGTCTCTCGAAAGCGGTAATCCACTAGCTGTTTATCTTCAGAGAAACAGCCAAAGGTATCTTGAAGTTGCTGATGTGAGTCTAATTGTGACGAGGCATTGGCTACCTTAAGCGAGTCATAGTGACTCTTGCCAAATGCTCACCATAATAGACATTTTTTAGATACTGTGGTCAGTCTGCCCGAAGCAATACGCCACTAGTTCTTTAATTTAAGACAACCATCGTTACTCTTGCTAGGATTTACTTGACGTTGCTGATTAAATTTTAATTGTGACGAGGCATTGGCAACCTTACGAGATTCATAGTGATTCCTGGCAGTTCCTTACCAAAATACGCATTTCTTAGATACTGTGGAAAGTCTCTCCAAAGCGGTAATCCACTAGCTGTTTATCTTAAGAGAAATTGCCAGAGGTTTCTTGATGTCGCTGATGTGTGTCTAATTGAGACGAGGCATTGGCTACCTTAAGCGAGTCATAGCGACTCTTGCCAAATGCTCACCATAATAGACATTTTTTAGATACTGTGGCCAGTCTGCCCGAAGCGATACGCCACTAGTTGTTTCATTTAAGACAACCATCGTTACTCTTGCTAGGAGTTACTTGATGTTGGTGATTTAATTTTAATTGTGATGAGGCATTGGCAACCTTACGAGAGTCATAGTGATTCCTGGCAGTTCCTCACGAAAATACGCATATTTTAGATACTGTGGAAAGTCTCTCCAAAGCGGTTATCCACTAGCTGTTTATCTTCAGAGAAATTGCCAGAGGTTTCTTCAAGTTGCTGACGTGAGTCTAATTGTAACGAGGCATTGGCTACCTTAAGAGAGTCATAGAGACTTTTGCCAAATGCTCACCATAATAGACATTTTTTAGATACTGTGGCCAGTCTGCCCGAAGCGATACGCCACTAGTTGTTTAATTTAAGACAACCATCGTTACTTTAGCTAGGAGTTACTTGATGTTGCTGATTAAATTTTAATTCTGACGAGGCATTGGCAACCTTACGAGAGTCATAGTGATTCCTGGCAGTTCCTCACCAAAATACGCATTTTTTAGATACTGTGGAAAGTCTCTCCAAAGCGGTAATCCACTAGCTGTTTATCTTCAGAGAAACTGCCAGAGGTTTCTTGAAGTTGCTGATGTGAGTCTAATTATGACGAGGCATTGGCTACCTTAAGCGAGTCATAGCGACTCTTGCCAAATGCTCACCATAATAGACATTTTTTAGATACTGTGGCCAGTCTGCCCGAAGCAATCAGCCACTAGTTCTTTAATTTAAGACAACCATCGTTACTCTTGCTAGGAGTTACTTGATGTTGCTGATTAAATTTTAATTGTGACGAGGCATTGGCAACCTTACGAGAGTCATAATGATTCCTGGCAGTTCCTCACGAAAATACGCATTTTTTTGATACTGTGGATAGTCTCTCGAAAGCGGTAATCCACTAGCTGTTTATCTTCAGAGAAACTGCCAGAGGTATCTTGAAGTTGCTGATGTGAGTCTATTTGTGACGAGGCATTGGCTACCTTATGCGAGTCATAGTGACTCTTGCCAAATGCTCACCATAATAGACATTTTTTAGATACTGAGGTCAGTCTGCCCGAAGCAATACGCCACTAGTTCTTTAATTTAAGACAACCATCGTTACTCTTGCTAGGATTTACTTGACGTTGCTGATTAAATTTTAATTGTGACGAGGCATTGGCAACCTTACGAAATTCATAGTGATTCCTGGCAGTTCCTCACCAAAATACGCAATTCTTAGATACTGTGAAAAGTCTCTCCAAAGCGGTAATCCACTAGCTGTTTATCTTAAGAGAAATTGCCAGAGGTTTCTTGAAGTCGCTGATGTGTGTCTAATTGTGACGAGGCATTGGCTACCTTAAGCGAGTCATAGCGACTCTTGCAAAATGCTCACCATAATAGACATTTTTTAGATACTGTGGCCAGTCTGCCCGAAGCAAAACGCCACTAGTTCTTTAATTTAAGACAACCATCGTTAATCTTGCTAGGAGTTACTTGATGTTGCTGATTAAATTTTAATTGTGACGAGGCATTGGCAACCTTACCAGAGTCATGGTGATTCCTGGCAGTTCCTCACGAAAATACTCATTTTTTTGATACTGTGGATAGTCTCTCGAAAGCGGTAATCCACTAGCTGTCTATCTTCAGAGAAACTGCCAGAGGTATCTTGAAGTTGCTGATGTGAGCCTAATTGTGACGAGGCATTGGCTACCTTAAGCGAGTCATAGTGACTCTTGCCAAATGCTCACCATAATAGACATTTTTTAGATACTGTGGTCAGTCTGCCCGAAGCAATACGCCACTAGTTCTTTAATTTAAGACAACCATCGTTACTCTTGCTAGGATTTACTTGACGTTGCTGATTAAATTTTAATTGTGACGAGGCATTGGCAACCTTACGAGATTCATAGTGATTCCTGGCAGTTCCTCACCAAAATACGCATTTCTTAGATACTGTGGAAGGTCTCTCCAAAGCGGTAATCCACTAGCTGTTTATCTTCAGAGAAACTGCCAGAGGTTTCTTGAAGTTGCTGATGTGAGTCTAATTATGACGAGGCATTGGCTACCTTAAGCGAGTCATAGCGACTCTTGCCAAATGCTCACCATAATAGACATTTTTTAGATACTGTGGCCAGTCTGCCCGAAGCAATACGCCACTAGTTCTTTAATTTAAGACTACCATCGTTACTCTTGCTAGGAGTTACTTGATGTTGTTGATTAAATTTTAATTGTGACGAGGCATTGGCAACCTTACGAGAGTCATAGTGATTCCTGGCAGTTCCTCACGAAAATACGCATTTTTTAGATACTGTGGAAAGTCTCTCCAAAGCGGTAATCCACTAGCTGTTTATCTTCAGAGAAACTGCCAGAGGTTTCTTCAAGTTGCTGACGTGAGTCTAATTGTGACGAGGAATTGGCTACCTTAAGAGAGTCATAGTGACTTTTGCCAAATGCTCACCATAATAGACATTTTTTAGATACTGTGGCCAGTCTGCCCGAAGCGATACGCCACTAGTTGTTTAGTTTAAGACAACCATCGTTACTTTAGCTAGGAGTTACTTGATGTTGGTGATTTAATTTTAATTGTGATGAGGCATTGGCAATCTTACGTGAGTTATAGTGATTCCTGGCAGTTCCTCACGAAAATACGCATTTTTTAGATACTGTGGAAGGTCTCTCCAAAGCGGTAATCCACTAGCTGTTTATCTTCAGAGAAACTGCCAGAGGTTTCTTGAAGTTGCTGATGTGAGTCTAATTATGACGAGGCATTGGCTACCTTAAGCGAGTCATAGCGACTCTTGCCAAATGCTCACCATAATAGACATTTTTTAGATACTGTGGTCAGTCTGCCCGAAGCAATACGCCACTAGTTCTTTAATTTAAGACAACCATCATTACTCTTGCTAGGATTTACTTGACGTTGCTGATTAAATTTTAATTGTGACGAGGCATTGGCAACCTTACGAGATTCATAGTGATTCCTGGCAGTTCCTCACCAAAATACGCATTTCTTAGATACTGTGGAAAGTCTCTCCAAAGCGGTAATCCACTAGCTGTTTATCTTAAGAGAAATTGCCAGAGGTTTCTTGATGTCGCTGATGTGTGTCTAATTGTGACGAAGCATTGGCTACCTTAAGCGAGTCATTGCGACTCTTGCCAAATGCTCACCATAATAGACATTTTTTAGATACTGTGGCCAGTCTGCCCGAAGCAATCAGCCACTAGTTCTTTAATTTAAGACAACCATCGTTAATCTTGCTAGGAGTTACTTGATGTTGCTGATTAAATTTTAATTGTGACGAGGCATTGGCAACCTTACCAGAGTCATAGTGATTCCTGGCAGTTACTCACCAAAATTCCCCTTTTTTTAGATACTGTGGAAGGTCTCTCCAAAGCGGTAATCCACTAGCTGTTTATCTTCAGAGAAACTGCCAGAGGTTTCTTGAAGTTGCTGATGTGAGTCTAATTGTGACGAGGCATTGGCTACCTTAAGAGAGTCATAGTGACTCTTGCCAAATGCTCACCATAATAGACATTTTTTAGATACTGTGGACAGTCTGCCCGAAGCAATACGCCACTAGTTCTTTAATTTAAGACAACCATCGTTACTCTTGCTAGGATTTGCTTGACGTTGCTGATTAAATTTTAATTGTGACGAGGCATTGGCAACCTTACGAGATTCATAGTGATTCCTGGCAGTTCCTCATCAAAATACGCATTTCTTAGATACTGTGGAAAGTCTCTCCAAAGCGGTAATCCACTAGCTGTTTATCTTAAGAGAAATTGCCAGAGGTTTCTTGAAGTCGCTGATGTTAGTCTAATTGTGACGAGGCATTGGCTACCTTAAGCGAGTCATAGCGACTGTTGCCAAATGCTCACCATAATAGACATTTTTTAGATACTGTGGCCAGTCTGCCCGAAGCAATACGCCACTAGTTCTTTAATTTAAGACAACCATCGTTAATCTTGCTAGGAGTTACTTGATGTTGCTGATTAAATTTTAATTGTGATGAGGCATTGGCAACCTTACCAGAGTCATAGTGATTCCTGGCAGTTCCTCACGAAAATACGCATTTTTTAGATACTGTGGAAAGTCTCTCCAAAGCGGTAATCCACTAGCTGTTTATCTTCAGAGAAACTGCCAAAGGTTTCTTCAAGTTGCTGACGTGAGTCTAATTGTGACGAGGCATTGGCTACCTTAAGAGAGTCATAGTGACCTTTGCCAAATGCTCACCATAATAGACATTTTTTAGATACTGTGGCCAGTCTGCCCGAAGCAATACGCCACTAGTTCTTTAATTTAAGACAACCATCGTTACTCTTGCTACGAGTTACTTGATGTTGCTGATTAAATTTTAATTGTGACGTGGCATTGGCAACCTTACGAGAGTCATAGTGATTCCTGGCAGTTCCTCACCAAAATACTCATTTTTTAGATACTTTGGAAAGTCTCTCCAAAGCGGTAATCCACTAGCTGTTTATCTTAAGAGAAACTGCCAGAAGTTTCTTGAAGCTGCTGCCGTGAGTCTAATTGTGACGATGCATTGGCTACCTTAAGAGAGTCATAGTGACTCTTGCCAAATGTTTAACATGATAGACATTTTTTAGATACTGCGGCCAGTCTGCCCGAAGCAATACGCCACTAGTTCTTTAATGTAAGACATCCATCGTTACTCTTGCTAGTAGTTACTTGATGTTGCTGATTAAATTTTAATTGTGACGAGGCATTGGCAACCTTACGAGAGTCATAGTGATTCCTGGCAGTTCCTCACGAAAATACGCATTTTTTTGATACTGTGGATAGTCTCTCCAAAGCGGTTATCCACTAGCTGTTTATCTTCAGAGAAATTGCCAGAGGTTTCTTCAAGTTGCTGACGTGAGTCTAATTGTAACGAGGCATTGGCTACCTTAAGAGAGTCATAGAGACTTTTGCCAAATGCTCACCATAATAGACATTTTTTAGATACTGTGGCCAGTCTGCCCGAAGCGATACGCCACTAGTTGTTTAATTTAAGACAACCATCGTTACTTTAGCTAGGAGTTACTTGATGTTGGTGATTTAATTTTAATTGTGATGAGGCATTGGCAACCTTACGAGAGTCATAGTGATTCCTGGCAGTTCCTCACGAAAATACGCATTTTTTAGATACTGTGGAAGGTCTCTCCAAAGCGGTAATCCACTAGCTGTTTATCTTCAGAGAAACTGCCAGAGGTTTCTTGAAGTTGCTTATGTGAGTCTAATTATGACGAGGCATTGGCTACCTTAAGCGAGTCATAGCGACTCTTGCCAAATGCTCACCATAATAGACATTTTTTAGATACTGTGGCCAGTCTGACCGAAGCAATCAGCCACTAGTTCTTTAATTTAAGACAACCATCGTTACTCTTGCTAGGAGTTACTTGATGTTGCTGATTAAATTTTAATTGTGACGAGGCATTGGCAACCTTACGAGAGTCATAGTGATTCCTGGCAGTTCCTCACGAAAATACGCATTTTTTTGATACTGTGGATAGTCTCTCGAAAGCGGTAATCCACTAGCTGTTTATCTTCAGAGAAACTGCCAGAGGTATCTTGAAGTTGCTGATGTGAGTCTATTTGTGACGAGGCATTGGCTACCTTATGCGAGTCATAGTGACTCTTGCCAAATGCTCACCATAATAGACATTTTTTAGATACTGAGGTCAGTCTGCCCGAAGCAATACGCCACTAGTTCTTTAATTTAAGACAACCATCGTTACTCTTGCTAGGATTTACTTGACGTTGCTGATTAAATTTTAATTGTGACGAGGCATTGGCAACCTTACGAAATTCATAGTGATTCCTGGCAGTTCCTCACCAAAATACGCATTTCTTAGATACTGTGAAAAGTCTCTCCAAAGCGGTAATCCACTAGCTGTTTATCTTAAGAGAAATTGCCAGAGGTTTCTTGAAGTCGCTGATGTGTGTCTAATTGTGACGAGGCATTGGCTACCTTAAGCGAGTCATAGCGACTCTTGCAAAATGCTCACCATAATAGACATTTTTTAGATACTGTGGCCAGTCTGCCCGAAGCAAAACGCCACTAGTTCTTTAATTTAAGACAACCATCGTTAATCTTGCTAGGAGTTACTTGATGTTGCTGATTAAATTTTAATTGTGACGAGGCATTGGCAACCTTACCAGAGTCATGGTGATTCCTGGCAGTCCCACACGAAAATACTCATTTTTTTGATACTGTGGATAGTCTCTCGAAAGCGGTAATCCACTAGCTGTTTATCTTCAGAGAAACTGCCAGAGGTATCTTGAAGTTGCTGATGTGAGCCTAATTGTGACGAGGCATTGGCTACCTTAAGCGAGTCATAGTGACTCCTGCCAAATGCTCACCATAATAGACATTTTTTAGATACTGTGGTCAGTCTGCCCGAAGCAATACGCCACTAGTTCTTTAATTTAAGACAACCATCGTTACTCTTGCTAGGATTTACTTGACGTTGCTGATTAAATTTTAATTGTGACGAGGCATTAGCAACCTTACGAGATTCATAGTGATTCCTGGCAGTTCCTCACCAAAATACGCATTTCTTAGATACTGTGGAAGGTCTCTCCAAAGCGGTAATCCACTAGCTGTTTATCTTCAGAGAAACTGCCAGAGGTTTCTTGAAGTTGCTGACGTGAGTCTAATTATGACGAGGCATTGGCTACCTTAAGCGAGTCATAGCGACTCTTGACAAATGCTCACCATAATAGACATTTTTTAGATACTGTGGCCAGTCTGCCCGAAGCAATACGCCACTAGTTCTTTAATTTAAGACAACCATCGTTACTCTTGCTAGGAGTTACTTGATGTTGTTGATTAAATTTTAATTGTGACGAGGCATTGGCAACCTTTCGAGAGTCATAGTGATTCCTGGCAGTTCCTCACGAAAATACGCATTTTTTAGATACTGTGGAAAGTCTCTCCAAAGCGGTAATCCACTAGCTGTTTATCTTCAGAGAAACTGCCAGAGGTTTCTTCAAGTTGCTGACGTGAGTCTAATTGTGACGAGGAATTGGCTACCTTAAGAGAGTCATAGTGACTTTTGCCAAATGCTCACCATAATAGACATTTTTTAGATACTGTGGCCAGTCTGCCCGAAGCAATACGCCACTAGTTCTTTAATTTAAGACAACCATCGTTACTCTTGCTACGAGTTACTTGATGTTGCTGATTAAATTTTAATTGTGACGAGGCATTGGCAACCTTACGAGAGTCATAGTGATTCCTGGCAGTTCCTCACCAAAATACTCATTTTTTAGATACTTTGGAAAGTCTCTCCAAAGCGGTAACCCACTAGCTGTTTATCTTAAGAGAAACTGCCAGAAGTTTCTTGAAGCTGCTGCCGTGAGTCTAATTGTGACGATGCATTGGCTACCTTAAGAGAGTCATAGTGACTCTTGCCAAATGTTTAACATGATAGACATTTTTTAGATACTGCGGCCAGTCTGCCCGAAGCAATACGCCACTAGTTCTTTAATGTAAGACATCCATCGTTACTCTTGCTAGTAGTTACTTGATGTTGCTGATTAAATTTTAATTGTGACGAGGCATTGGCAACCTTACGAGAGTCATAGTGATTCCTGGCAGTTCCTCACGAAAATACGCATTTTTTTGATACTGTGGATAGACTCTCGAAAGCGGTAATCCACTAGCTGTTTATCTTCAGAGAAACAGCCAAAGGTATCTTGAAGTTGCTGATGTGAGTCTAATTGTGACGAGGCATTGGCTACCTTAAGCGAGTCATAGTGACTCTTGCCAAATGCTCACCATAATAGACATTTTTTAGATACTGTGGTCAGTCTGCCCGAAGCAATACGCCACTAGTTCTTTAATTTAAGACAACCATCGTTACTCTTGCTAGGATTTACTTGACGTTGCTGATTAAATTTTAATTGTGACGAGGCATTGGCAACCTTACGAGATTCATAGTGATTCCTGGCAGTTCCTTACCAAAATACGCATTTCTTAGATACTGTGGAAAGTCTCTCCAAAGCGGTAATCCACTAGCTGTTTATCTTAAGAGAAATTGCCAGAGGTTTCTTGATGTCGCTGATGTGTGTCTAATTGAGACGAGGCATTGGCTACCTTAAGCGAGTCATAGCGACTCTTGCCAAATGCTCACCATAATAGACATTTTTTAGATACTGTGGCCAGTCTGCCCGAAGCGATACGCCACTAGTTGTTTCATTTAAGACAACCATCGTTACTCTTGCTAGGAGTTACTTGATGTTGGTGACTTAATTTTAATTGTGATGAGGCATTGGCAACCTTACGAGAGTCATAGTGATTCCTGGCAGTTCCTCACGAAAATACGCATTTTTTAGATACTGTGGAAAGTCTCTCCAAAGCGGTTATCCACTAGCTGTTTATCTTCAGAGAAATTGCCAGTGGTTTCTTCAAGTTGCTGACGTGAGTCTAATTGTAACGAGGCATTGGCTACCTTAAGAGAGTCATAGAGACTTTTGCCAAATGCTCACCATAATAGACATTTTTTAGATACTGTGGCCAGTCTGCCCGAAGCGATACGCCACTAGTTGTTTAATTTAAGACAACCATCGTTACTCTTGCTAGGAGTTACTTGATGTTGCTGATTAAATTTTAATTGTGACGAGGCATTGGCAACCTTACGAGAGTCATAGTGATTTCTGGCAGTTCCTCACGAAAATACGCATTTTTTTGATACTGTGGATAGTCTCTCGAAAGCGGTAATCCACTAGCTGTTTATCTTCAGAGAAACTGCCAGAGGTATCTTGAAGTTGCTGATGTGAGTCTATTTGTGACGAGGCATTGGCTACCTTATGCGAGTCATAGTGACTCTTGCCAAATGCTCACCATAATAGACATTTTTTAGATACAGAGGTCAGTCTGCCCGAAGCAATACGCCACTAGTTCTTTAATTTAAGACAACCATCGTTACTCTTGCTAGGATTTACTTGACGTTGCTGATTAAATTTTAATTGTGACGAGGCATTGGCAACCTTATGAAATTCATAGTGATTCCTGGCAGTTCCTCACCAAAATACGCATTTCTTAGATACTGTGAAAAGTCTCTCCAAAGCGGTAATCCACTAGCTGTTTATCTTAAGAGAAATTGCCAGAGGTTTCTTGAAGTCGCTGATGTGTGTCTAATTGTGACGAGGCATTGGCTACCTTAAGCGAGTCATAGCGACTCTTGCAAAATGCTCACCATAATAGACATTTTTTAGATACTGTGGCCAGTCTGCCCGAAGCAAAACGCCACTAGTTCTTTAATTTAAGACAACCATCGTTAATCTTGCTAGGAGTTACTTGATGTTGCTGATTAAATTTTAATTGTGACGAGGCATTGGCAACCTTACCAGAGTCATGGTGATTCCTGGCAGTTCCTCACGAAAATACTCATTTTTTTGATACTGTGGATAGTCTCTCGAAAGCGTAATCCACTAGCTGTTTATCTTCAGAGAAACTGCCAGAGGTATCTTGAAGTTGCTGATGTGAGCCTAATTGTGACGAGGCATTGGCTACCTTAAGCGAGTCATAGTGACTCTTGCCAAATGCTCACCATAATAGACATTTTTTAGATACTGTGGTCAGTCTGCCCGAAGCATTACGCCACTAGTTCTTTAATTTAAGACAACCAACGTTACTCTTGCTAGGATTTACTTGACGTTGCTGATTAAATTTTAATTGTGACGAGGCATTGGCAATCTTACGAGATTCATAGTGATTCCTGGCAGTTCCTCACCAAAATACGCATTTCTTAGATACTGTGGAAAGTCTCTCCAAAGCGGTAATCCACTAGCTGTTTATCTTAAGAGAAATTGCCAGAGGTTTCTTGATGTCGCTGATGTGTGTCTAATTGTGACGAAGCATTGGCTACCTTAAGCGAGTCATTGCGACTCTTGCCAAATGCTCACCATAATAGACATTTTTTAGATACTGTGGCCAGTCTGCCCGAAGCAATACGCCACTAGTTCTTTAATTTAAGACAACCATCGTTAATCTTGCTAGGAGTTACTTGATGTTGCTGATTAAATTTTAATTGTGACGAGGCATTGGCAACCTTACCAGAGTCATAGTGATTCCTGGCAGTTCCTCACCAAAATTCCCCTTTTTTTAGATACTGTGGAAGGTCTCTCCAAAGCGGTAATCCACTAGCTGTTTATCTTCAGAGAAACTGCCAGAGGTTTCTTGAAGTTGCTGATGTGAGTCTAATTGTGACGAGGCATTGGCTACCTTAAGAGAGTCATAGTGACTCTTGCCAAATGCTCACCATAATAGACATTTTTTAGATACTGTGGTCAGTCTGCCCGAAGCAATACGCCACTAGTTCTTTAATTTAAGACAACCATCGTTACTCTTGCTAGGATTTGCTTGACGTTGCTGATTAAATTTTAATTGTGACGAGGCATTGGCAACCTTACGAGATTCATAGTGATTCCTGGCAGTTCCTCATCAAAATACGCATTTCTTAGATACTGTGGAAAGTCTCTCCAAAGCGGTAATCCACTAGCTGTTTATCTTAAGAGAAATTGCCAGAGGTTTCTTAAAGTCGCTGATGTTAGTCTAATTGTGACGAGGCATTGGCTACCTTAAGCGAGTCATAGCGACTGTTGCCAAATGCTCACCATAATAGACATTTTTTAGATACTGCGGCCAGTCTGCCCGAAGCAATACGCCACTAGTTCTTTAATGTAAGACATCCATCGTTACTCTTGCTAGTAGTTACTTGATGTTGTTGATTAAATTTTAATTGTGACGAGGCATTGGCAACCTTACGAGAGTCATAGTGATTCCTGGCAGTTCCTCACGAAAATACGCATTTTTTTGATACTGTGGATAGTCTCTCGAAAGCGGTAATCCACTAGCTGTTTATCTTCAGAGAAACAGCCAAAGGTATCTTGAAGTTGCTGATGTGAGTCTAATTGTGACGAGGCATTGGCTACCTTAAGCGAGTCATAGTGACTCTTGCCAAATGCTCACCATAATAGACATTTTTTAGATACTGTGGTCAGTCTGCCCGAAGCAATACGCCACTAGTTCTTTAATTTAAGACAACCATCGTTACTCTTGCTAGGATTTACTTGACGTTGCTGATTAAATTTTAATTGTGACGAGGCATTGGCAACCTTACGAGATTCATAGTGATTCCTGGCAGTTCCTTACCAAAATACGCATTTCTTAGATACTGTGGAAAGTCTCTCCAAAGCGGTAATCCACTAGCTGTTTATCTTAAGAGAAATTGCCAGAGGTTTCTTGATGTCGCTGATGTGTGTCTAATTGAGACGAGGCATTGGCTACCTTAAGCGAGTCATAGCGACTCTTGCCAAATGCTCACCATAATAGACATTTTTTAGATACTGTGGCCAGTCTGCCCGAAGCGATACGCCACTAGTTGTTTCATTTAAGACAACCATCGTTACTCTTGCTAGGAGTTACTTGATGTTGGTGATTTATTTTAATTGTGATGAGGCATTGGCAACCTTACGAGAGTCATAGTGATTCCTGGCAGTTCCTCACGAAAATACGCATTTTTTAGATACTATGGAAAGTCTCTCCAAAGCGGTTATCCACTAGCTGTTTATCTTCAGAGAAATTGCCAGAGGTTTCTTCAAGTTGCTGACGTGAGTCTAATTGTAACGAGGCATTGGCTACCTTAAGGGAGTCATAGAGACTTTTGCCAAATGCTCACCATAATAGACATTTTTTAGATACTGTGGCCAGTCTGACCGAAGCGATACGCCACTAGTTGTTTAATTTAAGACAACCATCGTTACTTTAGCTAGGAGTTACTTGATGTTGGTGATTTAATTTTAATTGTTATGAGGCATTGGCAACCTTACGAGAGTCATAGTGATTCCTGGCAGTACCTCACGAAAATACGCATTTTTTAGATACTGTGGAAGGTCTCTCCAAAGCGGTAATCCACTAGCTGTTTATCTTCAGAGAAACTGCCAGAGGTTTCTTGAAGTTGCTGATGTGAGTCTAATTATGACGAGGCATTGGCTACCTTAAGCGAGTCATAGCGACTCTTGCCAAATGCTCACCATAATAGACATTTTTTAGATACTGTGGCCAGTCTGCCCGAAGCAATACGCCACTAGTTCTTTAATGTAAGACATCCATCGTTACTCTTGCTAGGAGTTACTTGATGTTGTTGATTAAATTTTATTGTGACGAGGCATTGGCAACCTTACGAGAGTCATAGTGATTCCTGGCAGTTCCTCACGAAAATACGCATTTTTTAGATACTGTGGAAAGTCTCTCCAAAGCGGTAATCCACTAGCTGTTTATCTTCAGAGAAACTGCCAGAGGTTTCTTCAAGTTGCTGACGTGAGTCTAATTGTGACGAGGCATTGGCTACCTTAAGAGAGTCATAGTGACTTTTGCCAAATGCTCACCATAATAGACATTTTTTAGATACTGTGGCCAGACTGCCCGAGGCGATACGCCACTAGTTGTTTAGTTTAAGACAACCATCGTTACTTTAGCTAGGAGTTACTTGATGTTGGTGATTTAATTTTAATTGTGATGAGGCATTGGCAACCTTACGAGGGTCATAGTGATTCCTGGCAGTTCCTCACGAAAATACGCATTTTGTAGATACTGTGGAAGGTCTCTCCAAAGCGGTAATCCACTAGCTGTTTATCTTCAGAGAAACTGCCAGAGGTTTCTTGAAGTTGCTGATGTGAGTCTAATTATTACGAGGCATTGGCTACCTTAAGCGAGTCATAGCGACTCTTGCCAAATGCTCACCATAATAGACATTTTTTAGATACTGTGGTCAGTCTGCCCGAAGCAATACGCCACTAGTTCTCTAATTTAAGACAACCATCGTTACTCTTGCTAGGATTTACTTGACGTTGCTGATTAAATTTTAATTGTGACGAGGCATTGGCAACCTTACCAGAGTCATAGTGATTTCTGGCAGTTCCTCACCAAAATTCCCCTTTTTTTAGATACTGTGGAAGGTCTCTCCAAAGCGGTAATCACTAGCTGTTTATCTTCAGAGAAACTGCCAGAGGTTTCTTGAAGTTGCTGATGTGAGTCTAATTGTGACGAGGCATTGGCTACCTTAAGAGAGTCATAGTGACTCTTGCCAAATGCTCACCATAATAGACATTTTTTAGATACTGTGGTCAGTCTGCCCGAAGCAATACGCCACTAGTTCTTTAATTTAAGACAACCATCGTTACTCTTGCTAGGATTTGCTTGACGTTGCTGATTAAATTTTAATTGTGACGAGGCATTGGCAACCTTACGAGATTCATAGTGATTCCTGGCAGTTCCTCACCAAAATACGCATTTCTTAGATACTGTGGAAAGTCTCTCCAAAGCGGTAATCCACTAGCTGTTTATCTTAAGAGAAATTGCCAGAGGTTTCTTGAAGTCGCTGATGTTAGTCTAATTGTGATGAGGCATTGGCTACCTTAAGATAGTCATAGTGACCTTTGCCAAATGCTCAACATAATAGACATTTTTTAGATACTGTGTCCAGTCTGCCCGAAGCGATACGCCACTAGTTGTTTAATTTAAGACAACCATCGTTACTCTTGCTAGGAGTTACTTGATGTTGGTGATTTAATTTTAATTGTGATGAGGCATTGGCAACCTTACGAGAGTCATAGTGATTCCTGGCAGTTCCTCACGAAAATACGCATTTTTTAGATACTGTGGAAAGTCTCTCCAAAGCGGTTATCCACTAGCTGTTTATCTTCAGAGAAATTGCCTGAGGTTCCTTCAAGTTGCTGACGTGAGTCTAATTGTAACGAGGCATTGGCTACCTTAAGAGAGTCATAGTGACTTTTGCCAAATGCTCACCATAATAGACATTTTTATATACTGTGGCCAGTCTGCCCGAAGCGACACGCCACTAGTTGTTTAATTTAAGACAACCATCGTTACTTTAGCTAGGAGTTACTTGATGTTGGTGATTTAATTTTAATTGTGATGAGGCATTGGCAACCTTACGAGAGTCATAGTGATTCCTGGCAGTTCCTCACGAAAATACGCATTTTTTAGATACTGTGGAAGGTCTCCCCAAAGCGGTAATCCACTAGCTGTTTATCTTCAGAGAAACTGCCAGAGGTTTCTTGAAGTTGCTGATGTGAGTCTAATTATGACGAGGCATTGGCTACCTTAAGCGAGTCATAGCGACTCTTGCCAAATGCTCACCATAATAGACATTTTTTAGATACTGTGGCCAGTCTGCCCGAAGCAATACGCCACTAGTTCTTTAATGTAAGACATCCATCGTTACTCTTGCTAGTAGTTACTTGATGTTGCTGATTAAATTTTAATTGTGATGAGGCATTGGCAACCTTACGAGAGTCATAGTGATTCCTGGCAGTTCCTCACGAAAATACGCATTTTTTTGATACTGTGGATAGTCTCTCGAAAGCGGTAATCCACTAGCTGTTTATCTTCAGAGAAACAGCCAAAAATATCTTGAAGTTGCTGATGTGAGTCTAATTGTGACGAGGCATTGGCTACCTTAAGCGAGTCATGGTGACTCTTGCCAAATGCTCACCATAATAGACATTTTTTAGATACTGTGGTCAGTCTGCCCGAAGCAATACGCCACTAGTTCTTTAATTTAAGACAACCATCGTTACTCTTGCTAGGATTTACTTGACGTTGCTGATTAAATTTTAATTGTGACGAGGCATTGGCAACCTTACGAGATTCATAGTGATTCCTGGCAGTTCCTCACCAAAATACGCATTTCTTAGATACTGTGGAAAGTCTCTCCAAAGCGGTAATCCACTAGCTGTTTATCTTAAGAGAAATTGCCAGAGGTTTCTTGATGTCGCTGATGTGTGTCTAATTGTGACGAGGCATTGGCTACCTTAAGCGAGTCATAGCGACTCTTGCAAAATGCTCACCATAATAGACATTTTTTAGATACTGTGGCCAGTCTGCCCGAAGCAATACGCCACTAGTTCTTTAATTTAAAACAACCATCGTTAATCTTGCTATGAGTTACTTGATGTTGCTGATTAAATTTTAATTGTGACGAGGCATTGGCAACCTTACCAGAGTCATAGTGATTCCTGGCAGTTCCTCACCAAAATTCCCCTTTTTTTTGATACTGTGGAAGGTCTCTCCAAAGCGGTAATCACTAGCTGTTTATCTTCAGAGAAACTGCCAGAGGTTTCTTGAAGTTGCTGATGTGAGTCTAATTGTGACGAGGCATTGGCTACCTTAAGAGAGTCATAGTGACTCTTGCCAAATGCTCACCATAATAGACATTTTTTAGATACTGTGGTCAGTCTGCCCGAAGCAATACGCCACTAGTTCTTTAATTTAAGACAACCATCGTTACTCTTGCTAGGATTTGCTTGACGTTGCTGATTAAATTTTAATTGTGACGAGGCATTGGCAACCTTACGAGATTCATAGTGATTCCTGGCAGTTCCTCACCAAAATACGCATTTCTTAGATACTGTGGAAAGTCTCTCCAAAGCGGTAATCCACTAGCTGTTTATCTTAAGAGAAATTGCCAGAGGTTTCTTGAAGTCGCTGATGTTAGTCTAATTGTGACGAGGCATTGGCTACCTTAAGAGAGTCATAGTGACCTTTGCCAAATGCTCACCATAATAGACATTTTTTAGATACTGTGGCCAGTCTGCCCGAAGCGATACGCCACTAGTTGTTTAATTTAAGACAACCATCGTTACTCTTGCTAGGAGTTACTTGATGTTGGTGATTTAATTTTAATTGTGATGAGGCATTGGCAACCTTACGAGAGTCATAGTGATTCCTGGCAGTTCCTCACGAAAATACGCATTTTTTAGATACTGTGGAAAGTCTCTCCAAAGCGGTTATCCACTAGCTGTTTATCTTCAGAGAAATTGCCTGAGGTTCCTTCAAGTTGCTGACGTGAGTCTAATTGTAACGAGGCATTGGCTACCTTAAGAGAGTCATAGTGACTTTTGCCAAATGCTCACCATAATAGACATTTTTATATACTGTGGCCAGTCTGCCCGAAGCGACACGCCACTAGTTGTTTAATTTAAGACAACCATCGTTACTTTAGCTAGGAGTTACTTGATGTTGGTGATTTAATTTTAATTGTGATGAGGCATTGGCAACCTTACGAGAGTCATAGTGATTCCTGGCAGTTCCTCACGAAAATACGCATTTTTTAGATACTGTGGAAGGTCTCTCCAAAGCGGTAATCCACTAGCTGTTTATCTTCAGAGAAACTGCCAGAGGTTTCTTGAAGTTGCTGATGTGAGTCTAATTATGACGAGGCATTGGCTACCTTAAGCGAGTCATAGCGACTCTTGCCAAATGCTCACCATAATAGACATTTTTTAGATACTGTGGCCAGTCTGCCCGAAGCAATACGCCACTAGTTCTTTAATGTAAGACATCCATCGTTACTCTTGCTAGTAGTTACTTGATGTTGCTTATTAAATTTTAATTGTGATGAGGCATTGGCAACTTTACGAGAGTCATAGTGATTCCTGGCAGTTCCTCACCAAAATACGCATTTCTTAGATACTGTGGAAAGTCTCTCCAAAGCGGTAATCCACTAGCTGTTTATCTTAAGAGAAATTGCCAGAGGTTTCTTGATGTCGCTGATGTGTGTCTAATTGTGACGAGGCATTGGCTACCTTAAGCGAGTCATAGCGACTCTTGCAAAATGCTCACCATAATAGACATTTTTTAGATACTGTGGCCAGTCTGCCCGAAGCAATACGCCACTAGTTCTTTAATTTAAAACAACCATCGTTAATCTTGCTAGGAGTTACTTGATGTTGCTGATTAAATTTTAATTGTGACGAGGCATTGGCAACCTTACCAGAGTCATAGTGATTCCTGGCAGTTCCTCACCAAAATTCCCCTTTTTTTAGATACTGTGGAAGGTCTGTCCCAAGCGGTAATCCACTAGCTGTTTATCTTCAGAGAAACTGCAAGAGGTTTCTTCAAGTTGCTGACGTGAGTCTAATTGTGACGAGGCATTGGCTACCTTAAGAGAGTCATAGTGACCTTTGCCAAATGCTCACCATAATAGACATTTTTTAGATACTGTGGCCAGTCTGCCCGAAGCGATACGCCACTAGTTGTTTAATTTAAGAGAACCATCGTTACTCTTGCTAGGAGTTACTTGATGTTGGTGATTTAATTTTAATTGTGATGAGGCATTGGCAACCTTACGAGAGTCATAGTGATTCCTGGCAGTTCCTCACGAGGATACGCATTTTTTAGATACTGTGGAAAGTCTCTCCAAAGCGGTTATCCACTAGCTGTTTATCTTCAGAGAAATTGCCAGAGGTTTCTTCAAGTTGCTGACGTGAGTCTAATTGTAACGAGGCATTGGCTACCTTAAGAGAGTCATAGTGACTTTTGCCAAATGCTCACCATAATAGACATTTTTTAGATACTGTGGCCAGTCTGCCCGAAGCGATACGCCACTTGTTGTTTAATTTAAGACAACCATCGTTACTTTAGCTAGGAGTTACTTGATGTTGGTGATTTAATTTTAATTGTGATGAGGCATTGGCAACCTTACGAGAGTCATAGTGATTCCTGGCAGTTCCTCACGAAAATACGCATTTTTTAGATACTGTGGAAGGTCTCTCCAAATCGGTAATCCACTAGCTGTTTATCTTCAGAGAAACTGCCAGAGGTTTCTTGAAGTTGCTGATGTGAGTCTAATTATGACGAGGCATTGGCTACCTTAAGCGAGTCATATCGACTCTTGCCAAATGCTCACCATAATAGACATTTTTTAGATACTATGGCCAGTCTGCCCGAAGCGATACGCCACTAGTTGTTTAATTTAAGACAACCATCGTTACTTTAGCTAGGAGTTACTTGATGTTGGTGATTTAATTTTAATTGTGATGAGGCATTGGCAACCTTACGAGAGTCATAGTGATTCCTGGCAGTTCCTCACGAAAATACGCATTTTTTAGATATTGTGGAAGGTCTCTCCAAAGCGGTAATCCACTAGCTGTTTATCTTCAGAGAAACTGCCAGAGGTTTCTTGAAGTTGCTGATGTGAGTCTAATTATGACGAGGCATTGGCTACCTTAAGCGAGTCATAGCGACTCTTGCCAAATGCTCACCATAATAGACATTTTTTAGATACTGTGGCCAGTCTGCCCGAAGCAGTACGCCACTAGTTCTTTAATGTAAGACATCCATCGTTACTCTTGCTAGTAGATACTTGATGTTGCTGATTAAATTTTAATTGTGACGAGGCATTGGCAACCTTACCAGAGTCATAGTGATTCCTGGCAGTTCCTCACCAAAATTCCCCTTTTTTTAGATACTGTGGAAAGTCTCTCCAAAGCGGTAATCCACTAGCTGTTTATCTTCAGAGAAACTGCCAGAGGTATCTTGAAGTTGCTGATGTGAGTCTAATTGTGACGAGGCATTGGCTACCTTAAGCGAGTCATAGTGACTCTTGCCAAATGCTCACCATAATAGACATTTTTTAGATACTGTGGTCAGTCTGCCCGAAGCAATACGCCACTAGTTCTTAAATTTAAGACAACCATCGTTACTCTTGCTAGGATTTGCTTGACGTTGCTGATTAAATTTTAATTGTGACGAGGCATTGGCAACCTTACGAGATTCATAGTGATTCCTGGCAGTTCCTCATCAAAATACGCATTTCTTAGATACTGTGGAAAGTCTCTCCTAAGCGGTAATCCACTAGCTGTTTATCTTAAGAGAAATTGCCAGAGGTTTCTTGAAGTCGCTGATGTTAGTCTAATTGTGACGAGGCATTGGCTACCTTAAGCGAGTCATAGCGACTGTTGCCAAATGCTCACCATAATAGACATTTTTTAGATACTGCGGCCAGTCTGCCCGAAGCGATACGCCACTAGTTGTTTAATTTAAGACAACCATCGTTACTCTTGCTAGGAGTTACTTGATGTTGGTGATTTAATTTTAATTGTGATGAGGCATTGGCAACCTTACGAGAGTCATAGTGATTCCTGGCAGTTCCTCACGAAAATACGCATTTTTTAGATACTGTGGAAAGTCTCTCCAAAGCGGTTATCCACTAGCTGTTTATCTTCAGAGAAATTGCCTGAGGTTCCTTCAAGTTGCTGACGTGAGTCTAATTGTAACGAGGCATTGGCTACCTTAAGAGAGTCATAGTGACTTTTGCCAAATGCTCACCATAATAGACATTTTTATATACTGTGGCCAGTCTGCCCGAAGCGACACGCCACTAGTTGTTTAATTTAAGACAACCATCGTTACTTTAGCTAGGAGTTACTTGATGTTGGTGATTTAATTTTAATTGTGATGAGGCATTGGCAACCTTACGAGAGTCATAGTGATTCCTGGCAGTTCCTCACGAAAATACGCATTTTTTAGATACTGTGGAAGGTCTCTCCAAAGCGGTAATCCACTAGCTGTTTATCTTCAGAGAAACTGCCAGAGGTTTCTTGAAGTTGCTGATGTGAGTCTAATTATGACGAGGCATTGGCTACCTTAAGCGAGTCATAGCGACTCTTGCCAAATGCTCACCATAATAGACATTTTTTAGATACTGTGGCCAGTCTGCCCGAAGCAATACGCCACTAGTTCTTTAATGTAAGACATCCATCGTTACTCTTGCTAGTAGTTACTTGATGTTGCTTATTAAATTTTAATTGTGATGAGGCATTGGCAACTTTACGAGAGTCATAGTGATTCCTGGCAGTTCCTCACCAAAATACGCATTTCTTAGATACTGTGGAAAGTCTCTCCAAAGCGGTAATCCACTAGCTGTTTATCTTAAGAGAAATTGCCAGAGGTTTCTTGATGTCGCTGATGTGTGTCTAATTGTGACGAGGCATTGGCTACCTTAAGCGAGTCATAGCGACTCTTGCAAAATGCTCACCATAATAGACATTTTTTAGATACTGTGGCCAGTCTGCCCGAAGCAATACGCCACTAGTTCTTTAATTTAAAACAACCATCGTTAATCTTGCTAGGAGTTACTTGATGTTGCTGATTAAATTTTAATTGTGACGAGGCATTGGCAACCTTACCAGAGTCATAGTGATTCCTGGCAGTTCCTCACCAAAATTCCCCTTTTTTTAGATACTGTGGAAGGTCTGTCCCAAGCGGTAATCCACTAGCTGTTTATCTTCAGAGAAACTGCAAGAGGTTTCTTCAAGTTGCTGACGTGAGTCTAATTGTGACGAGGCATTGGCTACCTTAAGAGAGTCATAGTGACCTTTGCCAAATGCTCACCATAATAGACATTTTTTAGATACTGTGGCCAGTCTGCCCGAAGCGATACGCCACTAGTTGTTTAATTTAAGAGAACCATCGTTACTCTTGCTAGGAGTTACTTGATGTTGGTGATTTAATTTTAATTGTGATGAGGCATTGGCAACCTTACGAGAGTCATAGTGATTCCTGGCAGTTCCTCACGAGGATACGCATTTTTTAGATACTGTGGAAAGTCTCTCCAAAGCGGTTATCCACTAACTGTTTATCTTCAGAGAAATTGCCAGAGGTTTCTTCAAGTTGCTGACGTGAGTCTAATTGTAACGAGGCATTGGCTACCTTAAGAGAGTCATAGTGACTTTTGCCAAATGCTCACCATAATAGACATTTTTTAGATACTGTGGCCAGTCTGCCCGAAGCGATACGCCACTTGTTGTTTAATTTAAGACAACCATCGTTACTTTAGCTAGGAGTTACTTGATGTTGGTGATTTAATTTTAATTGTGATGAGGCATTGGCAACCTTACGAGAGTCATAGTGATTCCTGGCAGTTCCTCACGAAAATACGCATTTTTTAGATACTGTGGAAGGTCTCTCCAAATCGGTAATCCACTAGCTGTTTATCTTCAGAGAAACTGCCAGAGGTTTCTTGAAGTTGCTGATGTGAGTCTAATTATGACGAGGCATTGGCTACCTTAAGCGAGTCATATCGACTCTTGCCAAATGCTCACCATAATAGACATTTTTTAGATACTATGGCCAGTCTGCCCGAAGCGATACGCCACTAGTTGTTTAATTTAAGACAACCATCGTTACTTTAGCTAGGAGTTACTTGATGTTGGTGATTTAATTTTAATTGTGATGAGGCATTGGCAACCTTACGAGAGTCATAGTGATTCCTGGCAGTTCCTCACGAAAATACGCATTTTTTAGATATTGTGGAAGGTCTCTCCAAAGCGGTAATCCACTAGCTGTTTATCTTCAGAGAAACTGCCAGAGGTTTCTTGAAGTTGCTGATGTGAGTCTAATTATGACGAGGCATTGGCTACCTTAAGCGAGTCATAGCGACTCTTGCCAAATGCTCACCATAATAGACATTTTTTAGATACTGTGGCCAGTCTGCCCGAAGCAGTAAGCCACTAGTTCTTTAATGTAAGACATCCATCGTTACTCTTGCTAGTAGATACTTGATGTTGCTGATTAAATTTTAATTGTGACGAGGCATTGGCAACCTTACCAGAGTCATAGTGATTCCTGGCAGTTCCTCACCAAAATTCCCCTTTTTTTAGATACTGTAGAAAGTCTCCCCAAAGCGGTAATCCACTAGCTGTTTATCTTCAGAGAAACTGCCAGAGGTATCTTGAAGTTGCTGATGTGAGTCTAATTGTGACGAGGCATTGGCTACCTTAAGCGAGTCATAGTGACTCTTGCCAAATGCTCACCATAATAGACATTTTTTAGATACTGTGGTCAGTCTGCCCGAAGCAATACGCCACTAGTTCTTAAATTTAAGACAACCATCGTTACTCTTGCTAGGATTTGCTTGACGTTGCTGATTAAATTTTAATTGTGACGAGGCATTGGCAACCTTACGAGATTCATAGTGATTCCTGGCAGTTCCTCATCAAAATACGCATTTCTTAGATACTGTGGAAAGTCTCTCCTAAGCGGTAATCCACTAGCTGTTTATCTTAAGAGAAATTGCCAGAGGTTTCTTGAAGTCGCTGATGTTAGTCTAATTGTGACGAGGCATTGGCTACCTTAAGCGAGTCATAGCGACTGTTGCCAAATGCTCACCATAATAGACATTTTTTAGATACTGCGGCCAGTCTGCCCGAAGCAATACGCCACTAGTTCTTTAATGTAAGACATGCATCGTTACTCTTGCTAGTAGTTACTTGATGTTGTTGATTAAATTTTAATTGTGACGAGGCATTTTCAACCTTACGAGAGTCATAGTGATTCCTGGCAGTTCCTCACGAAAATACGCATTTTTTTGATACTGTGGATAGTCTCTCGAAAGCGGTAATCCACTAGCTGTTTATCTTCAGAGAAACAGCCAAAAGGTATCTTGATGTTGCTGATGTGAGTCTAATTGTGACGAGGCATTGGCTACCTTAAGCGAATCATAGTGACTCTTGCCAAATGCTCACCATAATAGACATTTTTTAGATACTGTGGTCAGTCTGCCCGAAGCAATACGCCACTAGTTCTTTAATTTAAGACAACCATCGTTACTCTTGCTAGGATTTACTTGACGTTGCTGATTAAATTTTAATTGTGACGAGGCATTGGCAACCTTACGAGATTCATAGTGATTCCTGGCAGTTCCTTACCAAAATACGCATTTCTTAGATACTGTAGAAAGTCTCTCCAAAGCGGTAATCCACTAGCTGTTTATCTTAAGAGAAATTGCCAGAGGTTTCTTGATGTCGCTGATGTGTGTCTAATTGAGACGAGGCATTGGCTACCTTAAGCGAGTCATAGCGACTCTTGCCAAATGCTCACCATAATATACATTTTTTAGATACTGTGGCCAGTCTGCCCGAAGCGATACGCCACTAGTTGTTTAATTTAAGACAACCATCGTTACTCTTGCTAGGAGTTACTTGATGTTGGTGATTTAATTTTAATTGTGATGAGGCATTGGCAACCTTACGAGAGTCATAGTGATTCCTGGCAGTTCCTCACGAAAATACGCATTTTTTAGATACTGTGGAAAGTCTCTCCAAAGCGGTTATCCACTAGCTGTTTATCTTCAGAGAAATTGCCAGAGGTTTCTTCAAGTTGCTGACGTGAGTCTAATTGTAACGAGGCATTGGCTACCTTAAGAGAGTCATAGAGACTTTTGCCAAATGCTCACCATAATAGACATTTTTTAGATACTGTGGCCAGTCTGCCCGAAGCGATACGCCACTAGTTGTTTAATTTAAGACAACCATCGTTACTTTAGCTAGGAGTTACTTGATGTTGGTGATTTAATTTTAATTGTGATGAGGCATTGGCAACCTTACGAGAGTCATAGTGATTCCTGGCAGTTCCTCACGAAAATACGCATTTTTTAGATACTGTGGAAGGTCTCTCCAAAGCGGTAATCCACTAGCTGTTTATCTTCAGAGAAACTGCCAGAGGTTTCTTGAAGTTGCTGATGTGAGTCTAATTATGACGAGGCATTGGCTACCTTAAGCGAGTCATAGCGACTCTTGCCAAATGCTCACCATAATAGACATTTTTTAGATACTGTGGCCAGTCTGCCCGAAGCAATACGCCACTAGTTCTTTAATGTAAGACATCCATCGTTACTCTTGCTAGGAGTTACTTGATGTTGTTGATTAAATTTTAATTGTGACGAGGCATTGGCAACCTTACGAGAGTCATAGTGATTCCTGGCAGTTCCTCACGAAAATACGCATTTTTTAGATACTGTGGAAAGTCTCTCCAAAGCGGTAATCCACTAGCTGTTTATCTTCAGAGAAACTGCCAGAGGTTTCTTCAAGTTGCTGACGTGAGTCTAATTGTGACGAGGCATTGGCTACCTTAAGAGAGTCATAGTGACTTTTGCCAAATGCTCACCATAATAGACATTTTTTAGATACTGTGGCCAGACTGCCCGAGGCGATACGCCACTAGTTGTTTAGTTTAAGACAACCATCGTTACTTTAGCTAGGAGTTACTTGATGTTGGTGATTTAATTTTAATTGTGATGAGGCATTGGCAACCTTACGAGAGTCATAGTGATTCCTGGCAGTTCCTCACGAAAATACGCATTTTTTTGATACTGTGGATAGTCTCTCGAAAGCGGTAATCCACTAGCTGTTTATCTTCAGAGAAACAGCCAAAAATATCTTGAAGTTGCTGATGTGAGTCTAATTGTGACGAGGCATTGGCTACCTTAAGCGAGTCATAGTGACTCTTGCCAAATGCTCACCATAATAGACATTTTTTAGATACTGTGGTCAGTCTGCCCGAAGCAATACGCCACTAGTTCTTTAATTTAGGACAACCATCGTTACTCTTGCTAGGATTTACTTGACGTTGCTGATTAAATTTTAATTGTGACGAGGCATTGGCAACCTTACGAGATTCATAGTGATTCCTGGCAGTTCCTCACCAAAATACGCATTTCTTAGATACTGTGGAAAGTCTCTCCAAAGCGGTAATCCACTAGCTGTTTATCTTAAGAGAAATTGCCAGAGGTTTCTTGATGTCGCTGATGTGTGTCTAATTGTGACGAGGCATTGGCTACCTTAAGCGAGTCATAGCGACTCTTGCAAAATGCTCACCATAATAGACATTTTTTAGATACTGTGGCCAGTCTGCCCGAAGCAATACGCCACTAGTTCTTTAATTTAAAACAACCATCGTTAATCTTGCTAGGAGTTACTTGATGTTGCTGATTAAATTTTAATTGTGACGAGGCATTGGCAACCTTACCAGAGTCATAGTGATTCCTGGCAGTTCCTCACCAAAATTCCCCTTTTTTTTGATACTGTGGAAGGTCTCTCCAAAGCGGTAATCACTAGCTGTTTATCTTCAGAGAAACTGCCAGAGGTTTCTTGAAGTTGCTGACGTGAGTCTAATTGTGACGAGGCATTGGCTACCTTAAGAGAGTCATAGTGACTCTTGCCAAATGCTCACCATAATAGACATTTTTTAGATACTGTGGTCAGTCTGCCCGAAGCAATACGCCACTAGTTCTTTAATTTAAGACAACCATCGTTACTCTTGCTAGGATTTGCTTGACGTTGCTGATTAAATTTTAATTGTGACGAGGCATTGGCAACCTTACGAGATTCATAGTGATTCCTGGCAGTTCCTCACCAAAATACGCATTTCTTAGATACTGTGGAAAGTCTCTCCAAAGCGGTAATCCACTAGCTGTTTATCTTAAGAGAAATTGCCAGAGGTTTCTTGAAGTCGCTGATGTTAGTCTAATTGTGACGAGGCATTGGCTACCTTAAGAGAGTCATAGTGACCTTTGCCAAATGCTCACCATAATAGACATTTTTTAGATACTGTGGCCAGTCTGCCCGAAGCGATACGCCACTAGTTGTTTAATTTAAGACAACCATCGTTACTCTTGCTAGGAGTTACTTGATGTTGGTGATTTAATTTTAATTGTGATGAGGCATTGGCAACCTTACGAGAGTCATAGTGATTCCTGGCAGTTCCTCACGAAAATACGCATTTTTTAGATACTGTGGAAAGTCTCTCCAAAGCGGTTATCCACTAGCTGTTTATCTTCAGTGAAATTGCCTGAGGTTCCTTCAAGTTGCTGACGTGAGTCTAATTGTAACGAGGCATTGGCTACCTTAAGAGAGTCATAGTGACTTTTGCCAAATGCTCACCATAATAGACATTTTTATATACTGTGGCCAGTCTGCCCGAAGCGACACGCCACTAGTTGTTTAATTTAAGACAACCATCGTTACTTTAGCTAGGAGTTACTTGATGTTGGTGATTTAATTTTAATTGTGATGAGGCATTGGCAACCTTACGAGAGTCATAGTGATTCCTGGCAGTTCCTCACGAAAATACGCATTTTTTAGATACTGTGGAAGGTCTCTCCAAAGCGGTAATCCACTAGCTGTTTATCTTCAGAGAAACTGCCAGAGGTTTCTTGAAGTTGCTGATGTGAGTCTAATTATGACGAGGCATTGGCTACCTTAAGCGAGTCATAGCGACTCTTGCCAAATGCTCACCATAATAGACATTTTTTAGATACTGTGGCCAGTCTGCCCGAAGCAATACGCCACTAGTTCTTTAATGTAAGACATCCATCGTTACTCTTGCTAGTAGTTACTTGATGTTGCTTATTAAATTTTAATTGTGATGAGGCATTGGCAACCTTACGAGAGTCATAGTGATTCCTGGCAGTTCCTCACCAAAATACGCATTTCTTAGATACTGTGGAAAGTCTCTCCAAAGCGGTAATCCACTAGCTGTTTATCTTAAGAGAAATTGCCAGAGGTTTCTTGAAGTTGCTGATGTGAGTCTAATTATGACGAGGCATTGGCTACCTTAAGCGAGTCATAGCGACTCTTGCCAAATGCTCACCATAATAGACATTTTTTAAATACTGTGGCCAGTCTGCCCGAAGCAATACGCCACTAGTTCTTTAATGTAAGACATCCATTGTTACTCTTGCTAGTAGTTACTTGATGTTGCTTATTAAATTTTAATTGTGATGAGGCATTGGCAACCTTACGAGAGTCATAGTGATTCCTGGCAGTTCCTCACGAAAATACGCATTTTTTTGATACTGTGGATAGTCTCTCGAAAGCGGTAATCCACTAGCTGTTTATCTTCAGAGAAACAGCCAAAAATATCTTGAAGTTGCTGATGTGAGTCTAATTGTGACGAGGCATTGGCTACCTTAAGCGAGTCATAGTGACTCTTGCCAAATGCTCACCATAATAGACATTTTTTAGATACTGTGGTCAGTCTGCCCGAAGCAATACGCCACTAGTTCTTTAATTTAAGACAACCATCGTTACTCTTGCTAGGATTTACTTGACGTTGCTGATTAAATTTTAATTGTGACGAGGCATTGGCAACCTTACGAGATTCATAGTGATTCCTGGCAGTTCCTCACCAAAATACGCATTTCTTAGATACTGTGGAAAGTCTCTCCAAAGCGGTAATCCACTAGCTGTTTATCTTAAGAGAAATTGCCAGAGGTTTCTTGATGTCGCTGATGTGTGTCTAATTGTGACGAGGCATTGGCTACCTTAAGCGAGTCATAGCGACTCTTGCAAAATGCTCACCATAGTAGACATTTTTTAGATACTGTGGCCAGTCTGCCCGAAGCAATACGCCACTAGTTCTTTAATTTAAAACAACCATCGTTAATCTTGCTAGGAGTTACTTGATGTTGCTGATTAAATTTTAATTGTGACGAGGCATTGGCAACCTTACCAGAGTCATAGTGATTCCTGGCAGTTCCTCACCAAAATTCCCCTTTTTTTTGATACTGTGGAAGGTCTCTCCAAAGCGGTAATCACTAGCTGTTTATCTTCAGAGAAACTGCCAGAGGTTTCTTGAAGTTGCTGATGTGAGTCTAATTGTGACGAGGCATTGGCTACCTTAAGAGAGTCATAGTGACTCTTGCCAAATGCTCACCATAATAGACATTTTTTAGATACTGTGGTCAGTCTGCCCGAAGCAATACGCCACTAGTTCTTTAATTTAAGACAACCATCGTTACTCTTGCTAGGATTTGCTTGACGTTGCTGATTAAATTTAAATTGTGACGAGGCATTGGCAACCTTACGAGATTCATAGTGATTCCTGGCAGTTCCTCACCAAAATACGCATTTCTTAGATACTGTGGAAAGTCTCTCTAAAGCGGTAATCCACTAGCTGTTTATCTTAAGAGAAATTGCCAGAGGTTTCTTGAAGTCGCTGATGTTAGTCTAATTGTGACGAGGCATTGGCTACCTTAAGAGAGTCATAGTGACCTTTGCCAAATGCTCACCATAATAGACATTTTTTAGATACTGTGGCCAGTCTGCCCGAAGCGATACGCCACTAGTTGTTTAATTTAAGACAACCATCGTTACTCTTGCTAGGAGTTACTTGATGTTGGTGATTTAATTTTAATTGTGATGAGGCATTGGCAACCTTACGAGAGTCATAGTGATTCCTGGCAGTTCCTCACGAAAATACGCATTTTTTAGATACTGTGGAAAGTCTCTCCAAAGCGGTTATCCACTAGCTGTTTATCTTCAGAGAAATTGCCTGAGGTTCCTTCAAGTTGCTGACGTGAGTCTAATTGTAACGAGGCATTGGCTACCTTAAGAGAGTCATAGTGACTTTTGCCAAATGCTCACCATAATAGACATTTTTATATACTGTGGCCAGTCTGCCCGAAGCGACACGCCACTAGTTGTTTAATTTAAGACAACCATCGTTACTTTAGCTAGGAGTTACTTGATGTTGGTGATTTAATTTTAATTGTGATGAGGCATTGGCAACCTTACGAGAGTCATAGTGATTCCTGGCAGTTCCTCACGAAAATACGCATTTTTTAGATACTGTGGAAGGTCTCTCCAAAGCGGTAATCCACTAGCTGTTTATCTTCAGAGAAACTGCCAGAGGTTTCTTGAAGTTGCTGATGTGAGGCTAATTATGACGAGGCATTGGCTACCTTAAGCGAGTCATAGCGACTCTTGCCAAATGCTCACCATAATAGACATTTTTTAGATACTGTGGCCAGTCTGCCCGAAGCAATACGCCACTAGTTCTTTAATGTAAGACATCCATCGTTACTCTTGCTAGTAGTTACTTGATGTTGCTTATTAAATTTTAATTGTGATGAGGCATTGGCAACCTTACGAGAGTCATAGTGATTCCTGGCAGTTCCTCACCAAAATACGCATATCTTAGATACTGTGGAAAGTCTCTCCAAAGCGGTAATCCACTAGCTGTTTATCTTAAGAGAAATTGCCAGAGGTTTCTTGATGTCGCTGATGTGTGTCTAATTGTGACGAGGCATTGGCTACCTTAAGGGAGTCATAGCGACTCTTGCAAAATGCTCACCATAATAGACATTTTTTAGATACTGTGGCCAGTCTGCCCGAAGCAATACGCCACTAGTTCTTTAATTTAAGACAACCATCGTTAATCTTGCTAAGAGTTACTTGATGTTGCTGATTAAATTTTAATTGTGACGAGGCATTGGCAACCTTACCAGAGTCATAGTGATTCCTGGCAGTTCCTCACCAAAATTCCCCTTTTTTTAGATACTGTGGAAGGTCTGTCCCAAGCGGTAATCCACTAGCTGTTTATCTTCAGAGAAACTGCAAGAGGTTTCTTCAAGTTGCTGACGTGAGTCTAATTGTGACGAGGCATTGGCTACCTTAAGAGAGTCATAGTGACCTTTGCCAAATGCTCACCATAATAGACATTTTTTAGATACTGTGGCCAGTCTGCCCGAAGCGATACGCCACTAGTTGTTTAATTTAAGAGAACCATCGTTACTCTTGCTAGGAGTTACTTGATGTTGGTGATTTAATTTTAATTGTGATGAGGCATTGGCAACCTTACGAGAGTCATAGTGATTCCTGGCAGTTCCTCACGAGAATACGCATTTTTTAGATACTGTGGAAAGTCTCTCCAAAGCGGTTATCCACTAGCTGTTTATCTTCAGAGAAATTGCCAGAGGTTTCTTCAAGTTGCTGACGTGAGTCTAATTGTAACGAGGCATTGGCTACCTTAAGAGAGTCATAGTGACTTTTGCCAAATGCTCACCATAATAGACATTTTTTAGATACTGTGGCCAGTCTGCCCGAAGCGATACGCCACTTGTTTAATTTAAGACAACCATCGTTACTTTAGCTAGGAGTTACTTGATGTTGGTGATTTAATTTTAATTGTGATGAGGCATTGGCAACCTTACGAGAGTCATAGTGATTCCTGGCAGTTCCTCACGAAAATACGCATTTTTTAGATACTGTGGAAGGTCTCTCCAAAGCGGTAATCCACTAGCTGTTTATCTTCAGAGAAACTGCCAGAGGTTTCTTGAAGTTGCTGATGTGAGTCTAATTATGACGAGGCATTGCCTACCTTAAGCGAGTCATATCGACTCTTGCCAAATGCTCACCATAATAGACATTTTTTAGATACTATGGCCAGTCTGCCCGAAGCGATACGCCACTAGTTGTTTAATTTAAGACAACCATCGTTACTTTAGCTAGGAGTTACTTGATGTTGCTGATTAAATTTTAATTGTGACGAGGCATTGGCAACCTTACGAGAGTCATAGTGATTCCTGGCAGTTCCTCACGAAAATACGCATTTTTTTGATACTGTGGATAGTCTCTCGAAAGCGGTAATCCACTAGCTGCTTATCTTCAGAGAAACAGCCAAAAATATCTTGAAGTTGCTGATGTGAGTCTAATTGTGACGAGGCATTGGCTACCTTAAGCGAGTCATAGTGACTCTTGCCAAATGCTCACCATAATAGACATTTTTTAGATACTGTGGTCAGTGTGCCCGAAGCAATACGCCACTAGTTCTTTAATTTAAGACAACCATCGTTACTCTTGCTAGGATTTACTTGACGTTGCTGATTAAATTTTAATTGTGATGAGGCATTGGCAACCTTACGAGATTCATAGTGATTCCTGGCAGTTCCTCACCAAAATACGCATTTCTTAGATACTGTGGAAAGTCTCTCCAAAGCGGTAATCCACTAGCTGTTTATCTTAAGAGAAATTGCCAGAGGTTTCTTGATGTCGCTGATGTGTGTCTAATTGTGACGAGGCATCGGCTACCTTAAGCGAGTCATAGCGACTCTTGCAAAATGCTCACCATAATAGACATTTTTTAGATACTGTGGCCAGTCTGCCCGAAGCAATACGCCACTAGTTCTTTAATTTAAAACAACCATCGTTAATCTTGCTAGGAGTTACTTGATGTTGCTGATTAAATTTTAATTGTGACGAGGCATTGGCAACCTTACCAGAGTCATAGTGATTCCTGGCAGTTCCTCACCAAAATTCCCCTTTTTTTTGATACTGTGGAAGGTCTCTCCAAAGCGGTAATCACTAGCTGTTTATCTTCAGAGAAACTGCCAGAGGTTTCTTGAAGTTGCTGATGTGAGTCTAATTGTGACGAGGCATTGGCTACCTTAAGAGAGTCATAGTGACTCTTGCCAAATGCTCACCATAATAGACATTTTTTAGATACTGTGGTCAGTCTGCCCGAAGCAATACGCCACTAGTTCTTTAATTTAAGACAACCATCGTTACTCTTGCTAGGATTTGCTTGACGTTGCTGATTAAATTTTAATTGTGACGAGGCATTGGCAACCTTACGAGATTCATAGTGATTCCTGGCAGTTCCTCACCAAAATACGCATTTCTTAGATACTGTGGAAAGTCTCTCCAAAGCGGTAATCCACTAGCTGTTTATCTTAAGAGAAATTGCCAGAGGTTTCTTGAAGTCGCTGATGTTAGTCTAATTGTGACGAGGCATTGGCTACCTTAAGAGAGTCATAGTGACCTTTGCCAAATGCTCACCATAATAGACATTTTTTAGATACTGTGGCAAGTCTGCCCGAAGCGATACGCCACTAGTTGTTTAATTTAAGACAACCATCGTTACTCTTGCTAGGAGTTACTTGATGTTGGTGATTTAATTTTAATTGTGATGAGGCATTGGCAACCTTACGAGAGTCATAGTGATTCCTGGCAGTTCCTCACGAAAATACGCATTTTTTAGATACTGTGGAAAGTCTCTCCAAAGCGGTTATCCACTAGCTGTTTATCTTCAGAGAAATTGCCTGAGGTTCCTTCAAGTTGCTGACGTGAGTCTAATTGTAACGAGGCATTGGCTACCTTAAGAGAGTCATAGTGACTTTTGCCAAATGCTCACCATAATAGACATTTTTATATACTGTGGCCAGTCTGCCCGATGCGACACGCCACTAGTTGTTTAATTTAAGACAACCATCGTTACTTTAGCTAGGAGTTACTTGATGTTGGTGATTTAATTTTAATTGTGATGAGGCATTGGCAACCTTACGAGAGTCATAGTGATTCCTGGCAGTTCCTCACGAAAATACGCATTTTTTAGATACTGTGGAAGGTCTCTCCAAAGCGGTAATCCACTAGCTGTTTATCTTCAGAGAAACTGCCAGAGGTCTCTTGAAGTTGCTGATGTGAGTCTAATTATGACGAGGCATTGGCTACCTTAAGCGAGTCATAGCGACTCTTGCCAAATGCTCACCATAATAGACATTTTTTTAGATACTGTGGCCAGTCTGCCCGAAGCAATACGCCACTAGTTCTTTAATGTAAGACATCCATCGTTACTCTTGCTAGTAGTTACTTGATGTTGCTTATTAAATTTTAATTGTGATGAGGCATTGGCAACCTTACGAGAGTCATAGTGATTCCTGGCAGTTCCTCACCAAAATACGCATTTCTTAGATACTGTGGAAAGTCTCTCCAAAGCGGTAATCCACTAGCTGTTTATCTTAAGAGAAATTGCCAGAGGTTTCTTGATGTCGCTGATGTGTGTCTAATTGTGACGAGGCATTGGCTACCTTAAGCGAGTCATAGCGACTCTTGCAAAATGCTCACCATAATAGACATTTTTTAGATACTGTGGCCAGTCTGCCCGAAGCAATACGCCACTAGTTCTTTAATTTAAAACAACCATCGTTAATCTTGCTAGGAGTTACTTGATGTTGCCGATTAAATTTTAATTGTGACGAGGCATTGGCAACCTTACCAGAGTCATAGTGATTCCTGGCAGTTCCTCACCAAAATTCCCCTTTTTTTAGATACTATGGAAGGTCTGTCCCAAGCGGTAATCCACTAGCTGTTTATCTTCAGAGAAACTGCAAGAGGTTTCTTCAAGTTGCTGATGTGAGTCTAATTATGACGAGGCATTGGCTACCTTAAGCGAGTCATAGCGACTCTTGCCAAATGCTCACCATAATAGACATTTTTTAGATACTGTGGCCAGTCTGCCCGAAGCAGTACGCCACTAGTTCTTTAATGTAAGACATCCATCGTTACTCTTGCTAGTAGTTACTTGATGTTGCTGATTAAATTTTAATTGTGACGAGGCATTGGCAACCTTACGAGAGTCATAGTGATTCCTGGCAGTTCCTCACGAAAATACGCATTTTTTTGATACTGTGGATAGTCTCTCGAAAGCGGTAATCCACTAGCTGTTTATCTTCAGAGAAACAGCCAAAAGTATCTTGAAGTTGCTGATGTGAGTCTAATTGTGACGAGGCATTGGCTACCTTATGCGAGTCATAGTGGCTCTTGCCAAATGCTCACCATAATAGACATTTTTTAGATACTGTGGTCAGTCTGCCCGAAGCAATACGCCACTAGTTCTTTAATTTAAGACAACCATCGTTACTCTTGCTAGGATTTACTTGACGTTGCTGATTAAATTTTAATTGTGACGAGGCATTGGCAACCTTACGAGATTCATAGTGATTCCTGGCAGTTCCTCACCAAAATACGCATTTCTTAGATACTGTGGAAAGTCTCTCCAAAGCGGTAATCCACTAGCTGTTTATCTTAAGAGAAATTGCCAGAGGTTTCTTGATGTCGCTGATGTGTGTCTAATTGTGACGAGGCATTGGCTACCTTAAGCGAGTCATAGCGACTCTTGCAAAATGCTCACCATAATAGACATTTTTTAGATACTGTGGCCAGTCTGCCCGAAGCAATACGCCACTAGTTCTTTAATTTAAAACAACCATCGTTAATCTTGCTAGGAGTTACTTGATGTTGCTGATTAAATTTTAATTGTGACGAGGCATTGGCAACCTTACCAGAGTCATAGTGGTTCCTGGCAGTTCCTCACCAAAATTCCCCTTTTTTTTGATACTGTGGAAGGTCTCTCCAAAGCGGTAATCACTAGCTGTTTATCTTCAGAGAAACTGCCAGAGGTTTCTTGAAGTTGCTGATGTGAGTCTAATTGTGACGAGGCATTGGCTACCTTAAGAGAGTCATAGTGACTCTTGCCAAATGCTCACCATAATAGACATTTTTTAGAAACTGTGGTCAGTCTGCCCGAAGCAATACGCCACTAGTTCTTTAATTTAAGACAACCATCGTTACTCTTGCTAGGATTTGCTTGACGTTGCTGATTAAATTTTAATTGTGACGAGGCATTGGCAACCTTACGAGATTCATAGTGATTCCTGGCAGTTCCTCACCAAAATACGCATTTCTTAGATACTGTGGAAAGTCTCTCCAAAGCGGTAATCCACTAGCTGTTTATCTTAAGAGAAATTGCCAGAGGTTTCTTGAAGTCGCAGATGTTAGTCTAATTGTGACGAGGCATTGGCTACCTTAAGAGAGTCATAGTGACCTTTGCCAAATGCTCACCATAATAGACATTTTTTAGATACTGTGGCCAGTCTGCCCGAAGCGATACGCCACTAGTTGTTTAATTTAAGACAACCATCGTTACTCTTGCTAGGAGTTACTTGATGTTGGTGATTTAATTTTAATTGTGATGAGGCATTGGCAACCTTACGAGAGTCATAGTGATTCCTGGCAGTTCCTCACGAAAATACGCATTTTTTAGATACTGTGGAAAGTCTCTCCAAAGCGGTTATCCACTAGCTGTTTATCTTCAGAGAAATTGCCTGAGGTTCCTTCAAGTTGCTGACGTGAGTCTAATTGTAACGAGGCATTGGCTACCTTAAGAGAGTCATAGTGACTTTTGCCAAATGCTCACCATAATAGACATTTTTATATACTGTGGCCAGTCTGCCCGATGCGACACGCCACTAGTTGTTTAATTTAAGACAACCATCGTTACTTTAGCTAGGAGTTACTTGATGTTGGTGATTTAATTTTAATTGTGATGAGGCATTGGCAACTTTACGAGAGTCATAGTGATTCCTGGCAGTTCCTCACGAAAATACGCATTTTTTAGATACTGTGGAAGGTCTCTCCAAAGCGGTAATCCACTAGCTGTTTATCTTCAGAGAAACTGCCAGAGGTTTCTTGAAGTTGCTGATGTGAGTCTAATTATGACGAGGCATTGGCTACCTTAAGCGAGTCATAGCGACTCTTGCCAAATGCACACCATAATAGACATTTTTTTAGATACTGTGGCCAGTCTGCCCGAAGCAATACGCCACTAGTTCTTTAATGTAAGACATCCATCGTTACTCTTGCTAGTAGTTACTTGATGTTGCTTATTAAATTTTAATTGTGATGAGGCATTGGCAACCTTACGAGAGTCATAGTGATTCCTGGCAGTTCCTCACCAAAATACGCATTTCTTAGATACTGTGGAAAGTCTCTCCAAAGCGGTAATCCACTAGCTGTTTATCTTAAGAGAAATTGCCAGAGGTTTCTTGATGTCGCTGATGTGTGTCTAATTGTGACGAGGCATTGGCTACCTTAAGCGAGTCATAGCGACTCTTGCAAAATGCTCACCATAATAGACATTTTTTAGATACTGTGGCCAGTCTGCCCGAAGCAATACGCCACTAGTTCTTTAATTTAAAACAACCATCGTTAATCTTGCTAGGAGTTACTTGATGTTGCCGATTAAATTTTAATTGTGACGAGGCATTGGCAACCTTACCAGAGTCATAGTGATTCCTGGCAGTTCCTCACCAAAATTCCCCTTTTTTTAGATACTATGGAAGGTCTGTCCCAAGCGGTAATCCACTAGCTGTTTATCTTCAGAGAAACTGCAAGAGGTTTCTTCAAGTTGCTGATGTGAGTCTAATTATGACGAGGCATTGGCTACCTTAAGCGAGTCATAGCGACTCTTGCCAAATGCTCACCATAATAGACATTTTTTAGATACTGTGGCCAGTCTGCCCGAAGCAGTACGCCACTAGTTCTTTAATGTAAGACATCCATCGTTACTCTTGCTAGTAGTTACTTGATGTTGCTGATTAAATTTTAATTGTGACGAGGCATTGGCAACCTTACGAGAGTCATAGTGATTCCTGGCAGTTCCTCACGAAAATACGCATTTTTTTGATACTGTGGATAGTCTCTCGAAAGCGGTAATCCACTAGCTGTTTATCTTCAGAGAAACAGCCAAAGGTATCTTGAAGTTGCCGATGTGAGTCTAATTGTGACGGGGCATTGGCTACCTTAAGCGAGTCATAGTGACTCTTGCCAAATGCTCACCATAATAGACATTTTTTAGATACTGTGGTCAGTCTGCCTGAAGCAATACGCCACTAGTTCTTTAATTTAAGACAACCATCGTTACTTTAGCTAGGAGTTACTTGATGTTGGTGATTTAATTTTAATTGCGATGAGGCATTGGCAACCTTACGAGAGTCATAGTGATTCCTGGCAGTTCCTCACGAAAATACGCATTTTTTAGATACTGTGGAAGGTCTCTCCAAAGCGGTAATCCACTAGCTGTTTATCTTCAGAGAAACTGCCAGAGGTTTCTTGAAGTTGCTGATGTGAGTCTAATTATGACGAGGCATTGGCTACCTTAAGCGAGTCATAGCGACTCTTGCCAAATGCTCACCATAATAGACATTTTTTAGATACTGTGGCCAGTCTGCCCGAAGCAATACGCCACTAGTTCTTTAATGTAAGACATCCATCGTTACTCTTGCTAGTAGTTACTTGATGTTGCTTATTAAATTTTAATTGTGATGAGGCATTGGCAACCTTACGAGAGTCATAGTGATTCCTGGCAGTTCCTCACGAAAATACGCATTTTTTTGATACTGTGGATAGTCTCTCGAAAGCGGTAATCCACTAGCTGTTTATCTTCAGAGAAACAGCCAAAAGTATCTTGAAGTTGCTGATGTGAGTCTAATTGTGACGAGGCATTGGCTACCTTATGCGAGTCATAGTGACTCTTGCCAAATGCTCACCATAATAGACATTTTTTAGATACTGTGGTCAGTCTGCCCGAAGCAATACGCCACTAGTTCTTTAATTTAAGACAACCATCGTTACTCTTGCTAGGATTTAGTTGACGTTGCTGATTAAATTTTAATTGTGACGAGGCATTGGCAACCTTACGAGATTCATAGTGATTCCTGGCAGTTCCTCACCAAAATACGCATTTCTTAGATACTGTGGAAAGTCTCTCCAAAGCGGTAATCCACTAGCTGTTTATCTTAAGAGAAATTGCCAGAGGTTTCTTGATGTCGCTGATGTGTGTCTAATTGTGACGAGGCATTGGCTACCTTAAGCGAGTCATAGCGACTCTTGCAAAATGCTCACCATAATAGACATTTTTTAGATACTGTGGCCAGTCTGCCCGAAGCAATACGCCACTAGTTCTTTAATTTAAAACAACCATCGTTAATCTTGCTAGGAGTTACTTGATGTTGCTGATTAAATTTTAATTGTGACGAGGCATTGGCAACCTTACCAGAGTCATAGTGGTTCCTGGCAGTTCCTCACCAAAATTCCCCTTTTTTTTAGATACTGTGGAAGGTCTGTCCCAAGCGGTAATCCACTAGCTGTTTATCTTCAGAGAAACTGCAAGAGGTTTCTTCAAGTTGCTGACGTGAGTCTAATTGTGACGAGGCATTGGCTACCTTAAGAGAGTCATAGTGACCTTTGCCAAATGCTCACCATAATAGACATTTTTTAGATACTGTGGCCAGTCTGCCCGAAGCGATACGCCACTAGTTGTTTAATTTAAGAGAACCATCGTTACTCTTGCTAGGAGTTACTTGATGTTGGTGATTTAATTTTAATTGTGATGAGGCATTGGCAACCTTACGAGAGTCATAGTGATTCCTGGCAGTTCCTCACGAGAATACGCATTTTTTAGATACTGTGGAAAGTCTCTCCAAAGCGGTTATCCACTAGCTGTTTATCTTCAGAGAAATTGCCAGAGGTTTCTTCAAGTTGCTGACGTGAGTCTAATTGTAACGAGGCATTGGCTACCTTAAGAGAGTCATAGTGACTTTTGCCAAATGCTCACCATAATAGACATTTTTTAGATACTGTGGCCAGTCTGCCCGAAGCGATACGCCACTTGTTGTTTAATTTAAGACAACCATCGTTACTTTAGCTAGGAGTTACTTGATGTTGGTGATTTAATTTTAATTGTGATGAGGCATTGGCAACCTTACGAGAGTCATAGTGATTCCTGGCAGTTCCTCACGAAAATACGCATTTTTTAGATACTGTGGAAGGTCTCTCCAAAGCGGTAATCCACTAGCTGTTTATCTTCAGAGAAACTGCCAGAGGTTTCTTGAAGTTGCTGATGTGAGTCTAATTATGACGAGGCATTGGCTACCTTAAGCGAGTCATATCGACTCTTGCCAAATGCTCACCATAATAGACATTTTTTAGATACTATGGCCAGTCTGCCCGAAGCAGTACGCCACTAGTTCTTTAATGTAAGACATCCATCGTTACTCTTGCTAGTAGTTACTTGATGTTGCTGATTAAATTTTAATTGTGACGAGGCATTGGCAACCTTACGAGAGTCATAGTGATTCCTGGCAGTTCCTCACGAAAATACGCATTTTTTTGATACTGTGGATAGTCTCTCGAAAGCGGTAATCCACTAGCTGTTTATCTTCAGAGAAACAGCCAAAGGTATCTTGAAGTTGCCGATGTGAGTCTAATTGTGACGAGGCATTGGCTACCTTAAGCGAGTCATAGTGACTCTTGCCAAATGCTCACCATAATAGACATTTTTTAGATACTGTGGTCAGTCTGCCCGAAGCAATACGCCACTAGTTCTTTAATTTAAGACAACCATCGTTACTCTTGCTAGGATTTAGTTGACGTTGCTGATTAAATTTTAATTGTGACGAGGCATTGGCAACCTTACGAGATTCATAGTGATTCCTGGCAGTTCCTCACCAAAATACGCATTTCTTAGATACTGTGGAAAGTCTCTCCAAAGCGGTAATCCACTAGCTGTTTATCTTAAGAGAAATTGCCAGAGGTTTCTTGATGTCGCTGATGTGTGTCTAATTGTGACGAGGCATTGGCTACCTTAAGCGAATCATAGCGACTCTTGCCAAATGCTCACCATAATAGATATTTTTTAGATACTGTGGCCAGTCTGCCCGAAGCAATACGCCACTAGTTCTTTAATTTAAGACAACCATCGTTAATCTTGCTAGGAGTTACTTGATGTTGCTGATTAAATTTTAATTGTGACGAGGCATTGGCAACCTTACCAGAGTCATAGTGATTCCTGGCAGTTCCTCACCAAAATTCCCCTTTTTTTAGATACTGTGGAAGTTCTCTCCAAAGCGGTAATCCACTAGCTGTTTATCTTCAGAGAAACTGCCAGAGGTTTCTTCAAGTTGCTGACGTGAGTCTAATTGTGACGAGGCATTGGCTACCTTAAGAGAGTCATAGTGACCTTTGCCAAATGCTCACCATAATAGACATTTTTTAGATACTGTGGCCAGTCTGCCCGAAGCGATACGCCACTAGTTGTTTAATTTAAGAGAACCATCGTTACTCTTGCTAGGAGTTACTTGATGTTGGTGATTTAATTTTAATTGTGATGAGGCATTGGCAACCTTACGAGAGTCATAGTGATTCCTGGCAGTTCCTCACGAGAATACGCATTTTTTAGATACTGTGGAAAGTCTCTCCAAAGCGGTTATCCACTAGCTGTTTATCTTCAGAGAAATTGCCAGAGGTTTCTTCAAGTTGCTGACGTGAGTCTAATTGTAACGAGGCATTGGCTACCTTAAGAGAGTCATAGTGACTTTTGCCAAATGCTCACCATAATAGACATTTTTTAGATACTGTGGCCAGTCTGCCCGAAGCGATACGCCACTTGTTGTTTAATTTAAGACAACCATCGTTACTTTAGCTAGGAGTTACTTGATGTTGGTGATTTAATTTTAATTGTGATGAGGCATTGGCAACCTTACGAGAGTCATAGTGATTCCTGGCAGTTCCTCACGAAAAAACGCATTTTTTAGATACTGTGGAAGGTCTCTCCAAAGCGGTAATCCACTAGCTGTTTATCTTCAGAGAAACTGCCAGAGGTTTCTTGAAGTTGCTGATGTGAGTCTAATTATGACGAGGCATTGGCTACCTTAAGCGAGTCATATCGACTCTTGCCAAATGCTCACCATAATAGACATTTTTTAGATACTATGGCCAGTCTGCCCGAAGCAGTACGCCACTAGTTCTTTAATGTAAGACATCCATCGTTACTCTTGCTAGTAGTTACTTGATGTTGCTGATTAAATTTTAATTGTGACGAGGCATTGGCAACCTTACGAGAGTCATAGTGATTCCTGGCAGTTCCTCACGAAAATACGCATTTTTTTGATACTGTGGATAGTCTCTCGAAAGCGGTAATCCACTAGCTGTTTATCTTCAGAGAAACAGCCAAAGGTATCTTGAAGTTGCCGATGTGAGTCTAATTGTGACGAGGCATTGGCTACCTTAAGCGAGTCATAGTGACTCTTGCCAAATGCTCACCATAATAGACATTTTTTAGATACTGTGGTCAGTCTGCCCGAAGCAATACGCCACTAGTTCTTTAATTTAAGACAACCATCGTTACTCTTGCTAGGATTTAGTTGACGTTGCTGATTAAATTTTAATTGTGACGAGGCATTGGCAACCTTACGAGATTCATAGTGATTCCTGGCAGTTCCTCACCAAAATACGCATTTCTTAGATACTGTGGAAAGTCTCTCCAAAGCGGTAATCCACTAGCTGTTTATCTTAAGAGAAATTGCCAGAGGTTTCTTGATGTCGCTGATGTGTGTCTAATTGTGACGAGGCATTGGCTACCTTAAGCGAATCATAGCGACTCTTGCCAAATGCTCACCATAATAGATATTTTTTAGATACTGTGGCCAGTCTGCCCGAAGCAATACGCCACTAGTTCTTTAATTTAAGACAACCATCGTTAATCTTGCTAGGAGTTACTTGATGTTGCTGATTAAATTTTAATTGTGACGAGGCATTGGCAACCTTACCAGAGTCATAGTGATTCCTGGCAGTTCCTCACCAAAATTCCCCTTTTTTTAGATACTGTGGAAGTTCTCTCCAAAGCGGTAATCCACTAGCTGTTTATCTTCAGAGAAACTGCCAGAGGTTTCTTCAAGTTGCTGACGTGAGTCTAATTGTGACGAGGCATTGGCTACCTTAAGAGAGTCATAGTGACCTTTGCCAAATGCTCACCATAATAGACATTTTTTAGATACTGTGGCCAGTCTGCCCGAAGCGATACGCCACTAGTTGTTTAATTTAAGAGAACCATCGTTACTCTTGCTAGGAGTTACTTGATGTTGGTGATTTAATTTTAATTGTGATGAGGCATTGGCAACCTTACGAGAGTCATAGTGATTCCTGGCAGTTCCTCACGAGAATACGCATTTTTTAGATACTGTGGAAAGTCTCTCCAAAGCGGTTATCCACTAGCTGTTTATCTTCAGAGAAATTGCCAGAGGTTTCTTCAAGTTGCTGACGTGAGTCTAATTGTAACGAGGCATTGGCTACCTTAAGAGAGTCATAGTGACTTTTGCCAAATGCTCACCATAATAGACATTTTTTAGATACTGTGGCCAGTCTGCCCGAAGCGATACGCCACTTGTTGTTTAATTTAAGACAACCATCGTTACTTTAGCTAGGAGTTACTTGATGTTGGTGATTTAATTTTAATTGTGATGAGGCATTGGCAACCTTACGAGAGTCATAGTGATTCCTGGCAGTTCCTCACGAAAAAACGCATTTTTTAGATACTGTGGAAGGTCTCTCCAAAGCGGTAATCCACTAGCTGTTTATCTTCAGAGAAACTGCCAGAGGTTTCTTGAAGTTGCTGATGTGAGTCTAATTATGACGAGGCATTGGCTACCTTAAGCGAGTCATATCGACTCTTGCCAAATGCTCACCATAATAGACATTTTTTAGATACTATGGCCAGTCTGCCCGAAGCAGTACGCCACTAGTTCTTTAATGTAAGACATCCATCGTTACTCTTGCTAGTAGTTACTTGATGTTGCTGATTAAATTTTAATTGTGACGAGGCATTGGCAACCTTACGAGAGTCATAGTGATTCCTGGCAGTTCCTCACGAAAATACGCATTTTTTTGATACTGTGGATATTCTCTCGAAAGCGGTAATCCACTAGCTGTTTATCTTCAGAGAAACAGCCAAAGGTATCTTGAAGTTGCCGATGTGAGTCTAATTGTGACGAGGCATTGGCTACCTTAAGCGAGTCATAGTGACTCTTGCCAAATGCTCACCATAATAGACATTTTTTAGATACTGTGGTCAGTCTGCCCGAAGCAATACGCCACTAGTTCTTTAATTTAAGACAACCATCGTTACTCTTGCTAGGATTTACTTGACGTTGCTGATTAAATTTTAATTGTGACGAGGCATTGGCAACCTTACGAGATTCATAGTGATTCCTGGCAGTTCCTCACCAAAATACGCATTTCTTAGATACTGTGGAAAGTCTCTCCAAAGCGGTAATCCACTAGCTGTTTATCTTAAGAGAAATTGCCAGAGGTTTCTTGATGTCGCTGATGTGTGTCTAATTGTGACGAGGCATTGGCTACCTTAAGCGAATCATAGCGACTCTTGCCAAATGCTCACCATAATAGATATTTTTTAGATACTGTGGCCAGTCTGCCCGAAGCAATACGCCACTAGTTCTTTAATTTAAGACAACCATCGTTAATCTTGCTAGGAGTTACTTGATGTTGCTGATTAAATTTTAATTGTGACGAGGCATTGGCAACCTTACCAGAGTCATAGTGATTCCTGGCAGTTCCTCACCAAAATTCCCCTTTTTTTAGATACTGTGGAAGTTCTCTCCAAAGCGGTAATCCACTAGCTGTTTATCTTCAGAGAAACTGCCAGAGGTTTCTTCAAGTTGCTGACGTGAGTCTAATTGTGACGAGGCATTGGCTACCTTAAGAGAGTCATAGTGACCTTTGCCAAATGCTCACCATAATAGACATTTTTTAGATACTGTGGCCAGTCTGCCCGAAGCGATACGCCACTAGTTGTTTAATTTAAGAGAACCATCGTTACTCTTGCTAGGAGTTACTTGATGTTGGTGATTTAATTTTAATTGTGATGAGGCATTGGCAACCTTACGAGAGTCATAGTGATTCCTGGCAGTTCCTCACGAGAATACGCATTTTTTAGATACTGTGGAAAGTCTCTCCAAAGCGGTTATCCACTAGCTGTTTATCTTCAGAGAAATTGCCAGAGGTTTCTTCAAGTTGCTGACGTGAGTCTAATTGTAACGAGGCATTGGCTACCTTAAGAGAGTCATAGTGACTTTTGCCAAATGCTCACCATAATAGACATTTTTTAGATACTGTGGCCAGTCTGCCCGAAGCGATACGCCACTTGTTGTTTAATTTAAGACAACCATCGTTACTTTAGCTAGGAGTTACTTGATGTTGGTGATTTAATTTTAATTGTGATGAGGCATTGGCAACCTTACGAGAGTCATAGTGATTCCTGGCAGTTCCTCACGAAAATACGCATTTTTTAGATACTGTGGAAGGTCTCTCCAAAGCGGTAATCCACTAGCTGTTTATCTTCAGAGAAACTGCCAGAGGTTTCTTGAAGTTGCTGATGTGAGTCTAATTATGACGAGGCATTGGCTACCTTAAGCGAGTCATATCGACTCTTGCCAATGCTCACCATAATAGACATTTTTTAGATACTATGGCCAGTCTGCCCGAAGCAGTACGCCACTAGTTCTTTAATGTAAGACATCCATCGTTACTCTTGCTAGTAGTTACTTGATGTTGCTGATTAAATTTTAATTGTGACGAGGCATTGGCAACCTTACGAGAGTCATAGTGATTCCTGGCAGTTCCTCACGAAAATACGCATTTTTTTGATACTGTGGATAGTCTCTCGAAAGCGGTAATCCACTAGCTGTTTATCTTCAGAGAAACAGCCAAAGGTATCTTGAAGTTGCCGATGTGAGTCTAATTGTGACGAGGCATTGGCTACCTTAAGCGAGTCATAGTGACTCTTGCCAAATGCTCACCATAATAGACATTTTTTAGATACTGTGGTCAGTCTGCCCGAAGCAATACGCCACTAGTTCTTTAATTTAAGACAACCATCGTTACTCTTGCTAGGATTTACTTGACGTTGCTGATTAAATTTTAATTGTGACGAGGCATTGGCAACCTTACGAGATTCATAGTGATTCCTGGCAGTTCCTCACCAAAATACGCATTTCTTAGATACTGTGGAAAGTCTCTCCAAAGCGGTAATCCACTAGCTGTTTATCTTAAGAGAAATTGCCAGAGGTTTCTTGATGTCGCTGATGTGTGTCTAATTGTGACGAGGCATTGGCTACCTTAAGCGAATCATAGCGACTCTTGCCAAATGCTCACCATAATAGATATTTTTTAGATACTGTGGCCAGTCTGCCCGAAGCAATACGCCACTAGTTCTTTAATTTAAGACAACCATCGTTAATCTTGCTAGGAGTTACTTGATGTTGCTGATTAAATTTTAATTGTGACGAGGCATTGGCAACCTTACCAGAGTAATAGTGATTCCTGGCAGTTCCTCACCAAAATTCCCCTTTTTTTAGATACTGTGGAAGTTCTCTCCAAAGCGGTAATCCACTAGCTGTTTATCTTCAGAGAAACTGCCAGAGGTTTCTTCAAGTTGCTGACGTGAGTCTAATTGTGACGAGGCATTGGCTACCTTAAGAGAGTCATAGTGACCTTTGCCAAATGCTCACCATAATAGACATTTTTTAGATACTGTGGCCAGTCTGCCCGAAGCGATACGCCACTAGTTGTTTAATTTAAGACAACCATCGTTACTTTAGCTAGGAGTTACTTGATGTTGGTGATTTAATTTTAATTGTGATGAGGCATTGGCAACCTTACGAGAGTCATAGTGATTCCTGGCAGTTCCTCACGAAAATACGCATTTTTTAGATACTGTGGAAGGTCTCTCCAAAGCGGTAATCCACTAGCTGTTTATCTTCAGAGAAACTGCCAGAGGTTTCTTGAAGTTGCTGATGTGAGTCTAATTATGACGAGGCATTGGCTACCTTAAGCGAGTCATAGCGACTCTTGCCGAATGCTCACCATAATAGACATTTTTTAGATACTGTGGCCAGTCAGCCCGAAGCGATACGCCACTAGTTGTTTAATTTAAGACAACCATCGTTACTTTAGCTAGGAGTTACTTGATGTTGGTGATTTAATTTTAATTGTGATGACGCATTGGCAACCTTACGAGAGTCATAGTGATTCCTGGCAGTTCCTCACGAAAATACGCATTTTTTAGATACTGTGGAAGGTCTCTCCAAAGCGGTAATCCACTAGCTGTTTATCTTCAGAGAAACTGCCAGAGGTTTCTTGAAGTTGCTGATGTGAGTCTAATTATGACGAGGCATTGGCTACCTTAAGCGAGTCATAGCGACTCTTGCCAAATGCTCACCATAATAGACATTTTTTAGATACTGTGGCCAGTCTGCCCGAAGCAGTACGCCACTAGTTCTTTAATGTAAGACATCCATCGTTACTCTTGCTAGTAGTTACTTGATGTTGCTGATTAAATTTTAATTGTGACGAGGCATTGGCAACCTTACGAGAGTCATAGTGATTCCTGGCAGTTCCTCACGAAAATACGCATTTTTTTGATACTGTGGATAGTCTCTCGAAAGCGGTAATCCACTAGCTGTTTATCTTCAGAGAAACAGCCAAAGGTATCTTGAAGTTGCTGATGTGAGTCTAATTGTGACGAGGCATTGGCTACCTTAAGCGAGTCATAGTGACTCTTACCAAATGCTCACCATAATAGACATTTTTTAGATACTGTGGTCAGTCTGCCCGAAGCAATACGCCACTAGTTCTTTAATTTAAGACAACCATCGTTACTCTTGCTAGGATTTACTTGACGTTGCTGATTAAATTTTAATTGTGACGAGGCATTGGCAACCTTACGAGATTCATAGTGATTCCTGGCAGTTCCTCACCAAAATACGCATTTCTTAGATACTGTGGAAAGTCTCTCCAAAGCGGTAATCCACTAGCTGTTTATCTTAAGAGAAATTGCCAGAGGTTTCTTGATGTCGCTGATGTGTGTCTAATTGTGACGAGGCATTGGCTACCTTAAGCGAATCATAGCGACTCTTGCCAAATGCTCACCATAATAGATATTTTTTAGATACTGTGGCCAGTCTGCCCGAAGCAATACGCCACTAGTTCTTTAATTTAAGACAACCATCGTTAATCTTGCTAGGAGTTACTTGATGTTGCTGATTAAATTTTAATTGTGACGAGGCATTGGCAACCTTACCAGAGTCATAGTGATTCCTGGCAGTTCCTCACCAAAATTCCCCTTTTTTTAGATACTGTGGAAGTTCTCTCCAAAGCGGTAATCCACTAGCTGTTTATCTTCAGAGAAACTGCCAGAGGTTTCTTCAAGTTGCTGACGTGAGTCTAATTGTGACGAGGCATTGGCTACCTTAAGAGAGTCATAGTGACCTTTGCCAAATGCTCACCATAATAGACATTTTTTAGATACTGTGGCCAGTCTGCCCGAAGCGATACGCCACTAGTTGTTTAATTTAAGACAACCATCGTTACTCTTGCTAGGAGTTACTTGATGTTGGTGATTTAATTTTAATTGTGATGAGGCATTGGCAACCTTACGAGAGTCATAGTGATTCCTGGCAGTTCCTCACGAGAATACGCATTTTTTAAATACTGTGGAAAGTCTCTCCAAAGCGGTTATCCACTAGCTGTTTATCTTCAGAGAAATTGCCAGAGGTTTCTTCAAGTTGCTGACGTGAGTCTAATTGTAACGAGGCATTGGCTACCTTAAGCGAGTCATAGTGACTTTTGCCAAATGCTCACCATAATAGACATTTTTTAGATACTGTGGCCAGTCTGCCCGAAGCGATACGCCACTTGTTGTTTAATTTAAGACAACCATCGTTACTTTAGCTAGGAGTTACTTGATGTTGGTGATTTAATTTTAATTGTGATGAGGCATTGGCAACCTTACGAGAGTCATAGTGATTCCTGGCAGTTCCTCACGAAAATACGCATTTTTTAGATACTGTGGAAGGTCTCTCCAAAGCGGTAATCCACTAGCTGTTTATCTTCAGAGAAACTGCCAGAGGTTTCTTGAAGTTGCTGATGTGAGTCTAATTATGACGAGGCATTGGCTACCTTAAGCGAGTCATATCGACTCTTGCCAAATGCTCACCATAATAGACATTTTTTAGATACTATGGCCAGTCTGCCCGAAGCAGTACGCCACTAGTTCTTTAATGTAAGACATCCATCGTTACTCTTGCTAGTAGTTACTTGATGTTGCTGATTAAATTTTAATTGTGACGAGGCATTGGCAACCTTACGAGAGTCATAGTGATTCCTGGCAGTTCCTCACGAAAATACGCATTTTTTTGATACTGTGGATAGTCTCTCGAAAGCGGTAATCCACTAGCTGTTTATCTTCAGTGAAACAGCCAAAGGTATCTTGAAGTTGCCGATGTGAGTCTAATTGTGACGAGGCATTGGCTACCTTAAGCGAGTCATAGCGACTCTTGCCAAATGCTCACCATAATAGACATTTTTTAGATACTGTGGTCAGTCTGCCCGAAGCAATACGCCACTAGTTCTTTAATTTAAGACAACCATCGTTACTCTTGCTAGGATTTACTTGACGTTGCTGATTAAATTTTAATTGTGACGAGGCATTGGCAACCTTACGAGATTCATAGTGATTCCTGGCAGTTCCTCACCAACATACGCATTTCTTAGATACTGTGGAAAGTCTCTCCAAAGCGGTAATCCACTAACTGTTTATCTTAAGAGAAATTGCCAGAGGTTTCTTGATGTCGCTGATGTGTGTCTAATTGTGACGAGGCATTGGCTACCTTAAGCGAATCATAGCGACTCTTGCCAAATGCTCACCATAATAGATATTTTTTAGATACTGTGGCCAGTCTGCCCGAAGCAATACGCCACTAGTTCTTTAATTTAAGACAACCATCGTTAATCTTGCTAGGAGTTACTTGATGTTGCTGATTAAATTTTAATTGTGACGAGGCATTGGCAACCTTACCAGAGTAATAGTGATTCCTGGCAGTTCCTCACCAAAATTCCCCTTTTTTTAGATACTGTGGAAGTTCTCTCCAAAGCGGTAATCCACTAGCTGTTTATCTTCAGAGAAACTGCCAGAGGTTTCTTCAAGTTGCTGACGTGAGTCTAATTGTGACGAGGCATTGGCTACCTTAAGAGAGTCATAGTGACCTTTGCCAAATGCTCACCATAATAGACATTTTTTAGATACTGTGGCCAGTCTGCCCGAAGCGATACGCCACTAGTTGTTTAATTTAAGACAACCATCGTTACTTTAGCTAGGAGTTACTTGATGTTGGTGATTTAATTTTAATTGTGATGAGGCATTGGCAACCTTACGAGAGTCATAGTGATTCCTGGCAGTTCCTCACGAAAATACGCATTTTTTAGATACTGTGGAAGGTCTCTCCAAAGCGGTAATCCACTAGCTGTTTATCTTCAGAGAAACTGCCAGAGGTTTCTTGAAGTTGCTGATGTGAGTCTAATTATGACGAGGCATTGGCTACCTTAAGCGAGTCATAGCGACTCTTGCCGAATGCTCACCATAATAGACATTTTTTAGATACTGTGGCCAGTCAGCCCGAAGCGATACGCCACTAGTTGTTTAATTTAAGACAACCATCGTTACTTTAGCTAGGAGTTACTTGATGTTGGTGATTTAATTTTAATTGTGATGAGGCATTGGCAACCTTACGAGAGTCATAGTGATTCCTGGCAGTTCCTCACGAAAATACGCATTTTTTAGATACTGTGGAAGGTCTCTCCAAAGCGGTAATCCACTAGCTGTTTATCTTCAGAGAAACTGCCAGAGGTTTCTTGAAGTTGCTGATGTGAGTCTAATTATGACGAGGCATTGGCTACCTTAAGCGAGTCATAGCGACTCTTGCCAAATGCTCACCATAATAGACATTTTTTAGATACTGTGGCCAGTCTGCCCGAAGCAGTACGCCACTAGTTCTTTAATGTAAGACATCCATCGTTACTCTTGCTAGTAGTTACTTGATGTTGCTGATTAAATTTTAATTGTGACGAGGCATTGGCAACCTTACGAGAGTCATAGTGATTCCTGGCAGTTCCTCACGAAAATACGCATTTTTTTGATACTGTGGATAGTCTCTCGAAAGCGGTAATCCACTAGCTGTTTATCTTCAGAGAAACAGCCAAAGGTATCTTGAAGTTGCTGATGTGAGTCTAATTGTGACGAGGCATTGGCTACCTTAAGCGAGTCATAGTGACTCTTACCAAATGCTCACCATAATAGACATTTTTTAGATACTGTGGTCAGTCTGCCCGAAGCAATACGCCACTAGTTCTTTAATTTAAGACAACCATCGTTACTCTTGCTAGGATTTACTTGACGTTGCTGATTAAATTTTAATTGTGACGAGGCATTGGCAACCTTACGAGATTCATAGTGATTCCTGGCAGTTCCTCACCAAAATACGCATTTCTTAGATACTGTGGAAAGTCTCTCCAAAGCGGTAATCCACTAGCTGTTTATCTTAAGAGAAATTGCCAGAGGTTTCTTGATGTCGCTGATGTGTGTCTAATTGTGACGAGGCATTGGCTACCTTAAGCGAATCATAGCGACTCTTGCCAAATGCTCACCATAATAGATATTTTTTAGATACTGTGGCCAGTCTGAACGAAGCAATACGCCACTAGTTCTTTAATTTAAGACAACCATCGTTAATCTTGCTAGGAGTTACTTGATGTTGCTGATTAAATTTTAATTGTGACGAGGCATTGGCAACCTTACCAGAGTCATAGTGATTCCTGGCAGTTCCTCACCAAAATTCCCCTTTTTTTAGATACTGTGGAAGTTCTCTCCAAAGCGGTAATCCACTAGCTGTTTATCTTCAGAGAAACTGCCAGAGGTTTCTTCAAGTTGCTGACGTGAGTCTAATTGTGACGAGGCATTGGCTACCTTAAGAGAGTCATAGTGACCTTTGCCAAATGCTCACCATAATAGACATTATTTAGATACTGTGGCCAGTCTGCCCGAAGCGATACGCCACTAGTTGTTTAATTTAAGAGAACCATCGTTACTCTTGCTAGGATGTACTTGACGTTGCTAATTAAATTTTAATTGTGACGAGGCATTGGCAACCTTACGAGATTCATAGTGATTCCTGGCAGTTCCTCACGAAAATACGCATTTTTTAGATACTGTTGAAAGTCTCTCCAAAGCGGTTATCCACTAGCTGTTTATCTTCAGAGAAATTGCCAGAGGTTTCTTCAAGTTGCTGACGTGAGTCTAATTGTAACGAGGCATTGGCTACCTTAAGAGAGTCATAGTGACTTTTGCTAAATGCTCACCATAATAGACATTTTTTAGATACTGTGGCCAGTCTGCCCGAAGCGATACGCCACTAGTTGTTTAATTTAAGTCAACCATCGTTACTTTAGCTAGGAGTTACTTGATGTTGGTGATTTAATTTTAATTGTGATGAGGCATTGGCAACCTTACGAGAGTCATAGTGATTCCTGACAGTTCCTCACGAAAATACGCATTTTTTAGATACTGTGGAAGGTCTCTCCAAAGCGGTAATCCACTAGCTGTTTATCTTCAGAGAAACTGCCAGAGGTTTCTTGAAGTTGCTGATGTGAGTCTAATTATGACGAGGCATTGGCTACCTTAAGCGAGTCATAGCGACTCTTGCCAAATGCTCACCATAATAGACATTTTTTAGATACTGTGGCCAGTCTGCCCGAAGCGATACGCCACTAGTTGTTTAATTTAAGACAACCATCGTTACTTTAGCTAGGAGTTACTTGATGTTGGTGATTTAATTTTAATTGTGATGAGGCATTGGCAACCATACGAGAGTCATAGTGATTCCTGGCAGTTCCTCACGAAAATACGCATTTTTTAGATACTGTGGAAGGTCTCTCCAAAGCGGTAATCCACTAGCTGTTTATCTTCAGAGAAACTGCCAGAGGTTTCTTGAAGTTGCTGATGTGAGTCTAATTATGACGAGGCATTGGCTACCTTAAGCGAGTCATAGCGACTCTTGCCAAATGCTCACCATAATAGACATTTTTTAGATACTGTGGCCAGTCTGCCCGAAGCAATACGCCACTAGTTCTTTAATGTAAGACATCCATCGTTACTCTTGCTAGTAGTTACTTAATGTTGCTGATTAAATTTTAATTGTGACGAGGCATTGGCAACCTTACGAGAGTCATAGTGATTCCTGGCATTTCCTCACGAAAATACGCATTTTTTTGATACTGTGGATAGTCTCTCGAAAGCGGTAATCCACTAGCTGTTTATCTTCAGAGAAACAGCCAAAGGTATCTTGAAGTTGCTGATGTGAGTCTAATTGTGACGAGGCATTGGCTACCTTAAGCGAGTCATAGTGACCCTTGCCAAATGCTCACCATAATAGACATTTTTTAGATACTGTGGTCAGTCTGCCCGAAGCAATACGCCACTAGTTCTTTAATTTAAGACAACCATCGTTACTCTTGCTAGGATTTACTTGACGTTGCTGATTAAATTTTAATTGTGACGAGGCATTGGCAACCTTACGAGATTCATAGTGATTCCTGGCAGTTCCTCACCAAAATACGTATTTCTTAGATACTGTGGAAAGTCTCTCCAAAGCGGTAATCCACTAGCTGTTTATCTTAAGAGAAATTGCCAGAGGTTTCTTGATGTCGCTGATGTGTGTCTAATTGTGACGAGGCATTGGCTACCTTAAGCGAGTCATAGCGACTCTTGCCAAATGCTCACCATAATAGACATTTTTTAGATACTGTGGCCAGTCTGCCCGAAGCAATACGCCACTAGTTTTTTAATTTAAGACAACCATCGTTAATCTTGCTAGGAGTTACTTGATGTTGCTGATTAAATTTTAATTGTGACAAGGCATTGGCAACCTTACCAGAGTCATAGTGATTCCTGGCAGTTCCTCACCAAAATTCCCCTTTTTTTAGATACTGTGGAAGGTCTCTCCCAAGCGGTAATCCACTAGCTGTTTATCTTCAGAGAAACTGCCAGAGGTTTCTTCAAGTTGCTGACGTGAGTCTAATTGTGACGAGGCATTGGCTACCTTAAGAGAGTCATAGTTACTCTTGCCAAATGCTCACCATAATAGACATTTTTAGATACTGTGGCCAGTCTGCCCGAATCATTACGCAATTAGTTGTTTAATTTAAGACAACCATTGTTACTCTTGCTAGGAGTTACATGATGTTGCTGATTTAATTTTAATTGTGATGAGGCATTGGCAACTTTACGAGAGTCATAGTGATTCCTGGCAGTTCCTCACGAAAATACGCATTTTTTAGATACTGTGGAAAGTCTCTCCAAAGCGGTAATCCACTAGCTGTTTATCTTCAGAGAAACTGCCAGAGGTTTCTTCAAGTTGCTGACGTGAGTCTAATTGTGACGAGGCATTAGCTACCTTAAGCGAGTCATAGTGACTCTTGCCAAATGCTCACCATAATAGACATTTCTTAGATACTGTGATCAGTCTGCCCGAAGCAATACGCCACTAGTTCTTTAATTTAAGACAACCATCGTTACTCTTGCTAGGATTTACTTGACGTTGCTGATTAAATTTTAATTGTGGCGAGGCATTGGCAACCTTACGAGATTCATAGTGATTCCTGGCAGTTCCTCACCAAAATACGCATTTCTTAGATACTGTGGAAAGTCTCTCCAAAGCGGTAATCCACTAGCTGTTTATCTTCAGAGAAACTGCCAGAGGTTTCTTGAAGTTGCTGATGTGAGTCTAATTATGACGAGTCATTGGCTACCTTAAGCGAGTCATAGCGACTCTTGCCAAATGCTCACCATAATAGACATTTTTTAGATACTGTGGCCAGTCTGCCCGAAGCAATCCGCCACTAGTTCTTTAATTTAAGACAACCATCGGTACTCTTGCTAGGAGTTACTTGATTTTGCTGATTAAATTTTAATTGTGACGAGGCATTGGCAACCTTACGAGAGTCATAGTGATTCCTGGCAGTTCCTCACGAAAATACGCATTTTTTGGATACTGTGGAAAGTCTCTCCAAAGCGGTAATCCACTAGCTGTTTATCTTCATAGAAACTGCCAGAGGTTTCTTCAAGTTGCTGACGTGAGTCTAATTGTGACGAGGCATTATCTACCTTAAGAGAGTCATAGTGACTTTTGCCAAATGCTCACCATAATAGACATTTTTTAGATACTGTGGCCAGTCTGCCCGAAGCGATACGCCACTAGTTGTTTAATTTAAGACTACCATCGTTACTCTTGCTAGGAGTTACTTGATGTTGCTGATTTAATTTTAATTGTGACGAGGCATTGGCAACCTTACGGAGTCATAGTGATTCCTGGCATTTCCTCACCAAAATACGCATTTTTAGATACTGTGTAAAGTCTCTCCAAAGCGGTAATCCACTAGCTGTTTATCTTAAGAGAAATTGCCAGAGGTTTCTTGAAGTCGCTGATGTGAGTCTAATTGGACGAGGCATTGGCTATCTTAAGCGAGTCATAGCGACTCTTGCCAAATGCTCACCATAATAGACATTTTTTACATACTGTGGCCAGTCTGCCCGAAGCAATACGCCACTAGTTCTTTAATTTAAGACAACCATCGTTAATCTTGCTAGGAGTTACTTGATGTTGCTGATTAAATTTTATTTGTGACGAGGCATTGGCAACCTTACGAGAGTCATAGTGATTCCTGGCAGTTCCTCACCAAAATACGCATTTTTTAGATACTGTGGAAAGTCTCTCCAAAGCGGTAATCCACTAGCTGTTTATCTTCAGAGAAACTGCCAAAGGTTTCTTCAAGTTGCTGACGTGAGTCTAATTGTGACGAGGCATTGGCTACCTTAAGAGAGTCATAGTGACTCTTGCCAAATCCTCACCATAATAGACATTTTTTAGATACTGTGGTCAGTCTGCCCGAAGCAATACGCCACTAGTTCTTTAATTTAAGACAACCATCGTTACTCTTGCTAGGAGTTACTTGATTTTGCTGATTAAATTTTAATTGTGACGAGGCATTGGCAACCTTACAAGAGTCATAGTGATTCCTGGCAGTTCCTCACGAAAATACTCATTTTTTAGATACTGTGGAAAGTCTCTCCAAAGCGGTAATCCACTAGCTGTTTATCTTCAGAGAAACTGCCAGAGGTATCTTGAAGTTGCTGATTTGAGTCTAATTGTGACGAGGTATTGGCTACCTTAAGCGAGTCATAGTGACTCTTGCCAAATGCTCACCATAATAGACATTTTTTAGATACTGTGGTCAGTCTGCCCGAAGCAATATGCCACTAGTTCTTTAATTTAAGACAAGCATCGTTTCTCTTGCTAGGATTTACTTGACGTTGCTGATTAAATTTTAATTGTGACGAGGCATTGGCAACCTTACGAGATTCATAGTGATTCCTGGCAGTTCCTCACCAAAGTACGCATTTCTTAGATACTGTGGAAAGTCTCTCCAAAGCGGTAATCCACTAGCTGTTTATCTTAAGAGAAATTGCCAGAGGTTTCTTGAAGTCGCTGATGTGTGTCTAATTGTGACGAGGCATTGGCTACCTTAAGCGAGTCATAGCGACTCTTGCCAAATGCTCACGATAATAAATATTTTTTAGTTACTGTGGCCAGTCTGCCCGAAGCAATACGCCACTAGTTCTTTAATTTAAGACAACCATCGTTAAACTTGCTAGGAGTTACTTGATGTTGCTGATTAAATTATAATTGTGACGAGGCATTGGCAACCTTACGAGAGTCATAGTGATTCCTGGCAGTTCCTCACGAAAATACGCATTTTTTGGATACTGTGGAAAGTCTCTCCAAAGCGGTAATCCACTAGCTGTTTATCTTCATAGAAACTGCCAGAGGTTTCTTCAAGTTGCTGACGTGAGTCTAATTGTGACGAGGCATTATCTACATTAAGAGAGTCATAGTGACTTTTGCCAAATGCTCACCATAATAGACATTTTTTAGATACTGTGGCCAGTCTGCCCGAAGCGATACGCCACTAGTTGTTTAATTTAAGACAACCATCGTTACTCTTGCTAGGAGTTACTTGATGTTGCTGATTTAATTTTAATTGTGACGAGGCATTGGCAACCTTACGGAGTCATAGTGATTCCTGGCAGTTCCTCACCAAAATACGCATTTTTAGATACTGTGGAAAGTCTCTCCAAAGCGGTAATCCACTAGCTGTTTATCTTAAGAGAAATTGCCAGAGGTTTCTTGAAGTCGCTGATGTGAGTCTAATTGGACGAGGCATTGGCTACCTTAAGCGAGTCATAGCGACTCTTGCCAAATGCTCACCATAATAGACATTTTTTACATACTGTGGCCAGTCTGCCCGAAGCAATACGCCACTAGTTCTTTAATTTAAGACAACCATCGTTAATCTTGCTAGGAGTTACTTGATGTTCCTGATTAAATTTTAATTGTGACGAGGCATTGGCAACCTTACGAGATTCATAGGGATTCCTGGCAGTTCCTCACGAAAATACGCATTTTTTAGATACTGTGGAAAGTCTCTCCAAAGCGGTAATCCACTAGCTGTTTATCTTCAGAGAAACTGCCAGAGGTTTCTTCAAGTTGCTGACGTGAGTCTAATTGTGACGAGGCATTGGCTACCTTAAGAGAGTCATAGTGACTTTTGCCAAATGCTCACCATAATAGACATTTGTTAGATACTGTGGCCAGTCTGCCCGAAGCGATACGCCACTAGTTGTTTAATTTAAGACAACCATCGTTACTCTTGCTAGGAGTTACTTGATGTTGCTGATTTAATTTTAATTGTGATGAGGCATTGGCAACCTTACGAGAGTCATAGTGATTCCTGGCAGTTCCTCACGAAAATACGCATTTTTTAGATACTGTGGAAAGTCTCTCCAAAGCGGTAATCCTCTAGCTGTTTATCTTCAGAGAAACTGCCAGAGGTTTCTTCAAGTTGCTGACGAGAGTCTAATTGTAACGAGGCATTGGCTACCTTAAGAGAGTCATAGTGACTTTTGCCAAATGCTCACCATAATAGACATTTTTTTAGATACTGTGGCCAGTCTGCCCGAAGCGATACGCCACTAGTTGTTTAATTTAAGACAACCATCGTTACTCTTGCTAGGAGTTACTTGATGTTGCTGATTTAATTTTAATTGTGATGAGGCATTGGCAACCTTACGAGAGTCATAGTGATTCCTGGCAGTTCTTCACCAAAATACGCAATTTTTATATACTGTGGAAAGTCTCTCCAAAGCGGTAATCCACTAGCTGTTTATCTTCAGAGAAACTGCCAGAGGTTTCTTCAAGTTGATGACGTGAGTCTAATTGTGACGAAGCATTGGCTACCTTAAGAGAGTCATAGTGACTTTTGCCAAATGCTCACCATAATAGACATTTGTTAGATACTGTGGCCAGTCTGCCCGAAGCGATTCGCCACTAGTTGTTTAATTTAAGACAACCATCGTTACTCTTGCTAGGAGTTACTTGATGTTGCTGATTTAATTTTAATTGTGATGAGGCATTGGCAACCTTACGAGAGTCATAGTGATTCCTGGCAGTTCCTCACGAAAATACGCATTTTTTAGATACTGTGGAAAGTCTCTCCAAAGCGGTAATCCTCTAGCTGTTTATCTTCAGAGAAACTGCCAGAGGTTTCTTCAAGTTGCTGACGAGAGTCTAATTGTAACGAGGCATTGGCTACCTTAAGAGAGTCATAGTGACTTTTGCCAAATGCTCACCATAATAGACATTTTTTTAGATACTGTGGCCAGTCTGCCCGAAGCGATACGCCACTAGTTGTTTAATTTAAGACAACCATCGTTACTCTTGCTAGGAGTTACTTGATGTTGCTGATTTAATTTTAATTGTGATGAGGCATTGGCAACCTTACGAGAGTCATAGTGATTCCTGGCAGTTCTTCACCAAAATACGCAATTTTTATATACTGTGGAAAGTCTCTCCAAAGCGGTAATCCTCTAGCTGTTTATCTTCAGAGAAACTGCCAGAGGTTTCTTCAAGTTGCTGACGAGAGTCTAATTGTAACGAGGCATTGGCTACCTTAAGAGAGTCATAGTGACTTTTGCCAAATGCTCACCATAATAGACATTTTTTTAGATACTGTGGCCAGTCTGCCCGAAGCGATACGCCACTAGTTGTTTAATTTAAGACAACCATCGTTACTCTTGCTAGGAGTTACTTGATGTTGCTGATTTAATTTTAATTGTGACGAGGCATTGGCAACCTTACGGAGTCATAGTGATTCCTGGCAGTTCCTCACCAAAATACGCATTTTTAGATACTGTGGAAAGTCTCTCCAAAGCGGTAATCCACTAGCTGTTTATCTGAAGAGAAATTGCCAGAGTTTCTTGAAGTCGCTGATGTGAGTCTAATTGGACGAGGCATTGGCTACCTTAAGCGAGTCATAGCGACTCTTGCCAAATGCTCACCATAATAGACATTTTTTACATACTGTGGCCAGTCTGCCCGAAGCAATACGCCACTAGTTCTTTAATTTAAGACAACCATCGTTAATCTTGCTAGGAGTTACTTGATGTTCCTGATTAAATTTTAATTGTGACGAGGCATTGGCAACCTTACGAGATTCATAGGGATTCCTGGCAGTTCCTCACGAAAATACGCATTTTTTAGATACTGTGGAAAGTCTCTCCAAAGCGGTAATCCACTAGCTGTTTATCTTCAGAGAAACTGCCAGAGGTTTCTTCAAGTTGCTGACGTGAGTCTAATTGTGACGAGGCATTGGCTACCTTAAGAGAGTCATAGTGACTTTTGCCAAATGCTCACCATAATAGACATTTGTTAGATACTGTGGCCAGTCTGCCCGAAGCGATACGCCACTAGTTGTTTAATTTAAGACAACCATCGTTACTCTTGCTAGGAGTTACTTGATGTTGCTGATTTAATTTTAATTGTGATGAGGCATTGGCAACCTTACGAGAGTCATAGTGATTCCTGGCAGTTCCTCACGAAAATACGCATTTTTTAGATACTGTGGAAAGTCTCTCCAAAGCGGTAATCCTCTAGCTGTTTATCTTCAGAGAAACTGCCAGAGGTTTCTTCAAGTTGCTGACGAGAGTCTAATTGTAACGAGGCATTGGCTACCTTAAGAGAGTCATAGTGACTTTTGCCAAATGCTCACCATAATAGACATTTTTTTAGATACTGTGGCCAGTCTGCCCGAAGCGATACGCCACTAGTTGTTTAATTTAAGACAACCATCGTTACTCTTGCTAGGAGTTACTTGATGTTGCTGATTTAATTTTAATTGTGATGAGGCATTGGCAACCTTACGAGAGTCATAGTGATTCCTGGCAGTTCTTCACCAAAATACGCAATTTTTATATACTGTGGAAAGTCTCTCCAAAGCGGTAATCCACTAGCTGTTTATCTTCAGAGAAACTGCCAGAGGTTTCTTCAAGTTGATGACGTGAGTCTAATTGTGACGAAGCATTGGCTACCTTAAGAGAGTCATAGTGACTTTTGCCAAATGCTCACCATAATAGACATTTGTTAGATACTGTGGCCAGTCTGCCCGAAGCGATACGCCACTAGTTGTTTAATTTAAGACAACCATCGTTACTCTTGCTAGGAGTTACTTGATGTTGCTGATTTAATTTTAATTGTGATGAGGCATTGACAACCTTACGAGAGTCATAGTGATTCCTGGCAGTTCCTCACGAAAATACGCATTTTTTAGATACTGTGGAAAGTCTCTCCAAAGCGGTAATCCTCTAGCTGTTTATCTTCAGAGAAACTGCCAGAGGTTTCTTCAAGTTGCTGACGAGAGTCTAATTGTAACGAGGCATTGGCTACCTTAAGAGAGTCATAGTGACTTTTGCCAAATGCTCACCATAATAGACATTTTTTTAGATACTGTGGCCAGTCTGCCCGAAGCGATACGCCACTAGTTGTTTAATTTAAGACAACCATCGTTACTCTTGCTAGGAGTTACTTGATGTTGCTGATTTAATTTTAATTGTGATGAGGCATTGGCAACTTTACGAGAGTCATAGTGATTCCTGGCAGTTCCTCACGAAAATACGCATTTTTATATACTGTGGAAAGTCTCTCCAAAGCGGTAATCCACTAGCTGTTTATCTTCAGAGAAACTGCCAGAGGTTTCTTCAAGTTGCTGACGTGAGTCTAATTGTGACGAGGCATTGGCTACCTTAAGCGAGTCATAGTGACTCTTGCCAAATGCTCACCATATTAGACATTTTTTAGATACTGTGGTCAGTCTGCCCGAAGCAATACGCCACTAGTTCTTTAATTTAAGACAACCATCGTTACTCTTGCTAGGATTTACTTGACGTTGCTGATTAAATTTTAATAGTGACGAGGCATTGGCAACCTTACGAGATTCATAGTGATTCCTGGCAGTTCCTCACCAAAATACGCATTTCTTAGGTACTGTGGAAAGTCTCTCCAAAGTGGTAATCCACTAGCTGTTTATCTTCAGAGAAACTGCCAGAGGTTTCTTCAAGTTGCTGACGTGAGTCTAATTGTGACGAGGCATTGGCTACCTTAAGAGAGTCATAGCGACTCTTGCCAAATGCTCACCATAATAGACATTTTTTAGATACTGTGGCCAGTCTGCCCGAAGCGATACGCCACTAGTTGTTTAATTTAAGACAACCATCGTTACTCTTGCTAGGAGTTACTTGATGTTGCTGATTTAATTTTAATTGTGATGAGGCATTGGCAACCTTACGAGAGTCATAGTGATTCCTGGCAGTTCCTCACCAAAATACGCATTTTTAGATACTGTGGAAAGTCTCTCCAAAGCGGTAATCCACTAGCTGTTTATCTGAAGAGAAATTGCCAGAGTTTCTTGAAGTCGCTGATGTGAGTCTAATTGGACGAGGCATTGGCTACCTTAAGCGAGTCATAGCGACTCTTGCCAAATGCTCACCATAATAGACATTTTTTACATACTGTGGCCAGTCTGCCCGAAGCAATACGCCACTAGTTCTTTAATTTAAGACAACCATCGTTAATCTTGCTAGGAGTTACTTGATGTTCCTGATTAAATTTTAATTGTGACGAGGCATTGGCAACCTTACGAGATTCATAGGGATTCCTGGCAGTTCCTCACGAAAATACGCATTTTTTAGATACTGTGGAAAGTCTCTCCAAAGCGGTAATCCACTAGCTGTTTATCTTCAGAGAAACTGCCAGAGGTTTCTTCAAGTTGCTGACGTGAGTCTAATTGTGACGAGGCATTGGCTACCTTAAGAGAGTCATAGTGACTTTTGCCAAATGCTCACCATAATAGACATTTGTTAGATACTGTGGCCAGTCTGCCTGAAGCGATACGCCACTAGTTGTTTAATTTAAGACAACCATCGTTACTCTTGCTAGGAGTTACTTGATGTTGCTGATTTAATTTTAATTGTGATGAGGCATTGGCAACCTTACGAGAGTCATAGTGATTCCTGGCAGTTCCTCACGAAAATACGCATTTTTTAGATACTGTGGAAAGTCTCTCCAAAGCGGTAATCCTCTAGCTGTTTATCTTCAGAGAAACTGCCAGAGGTTTCTTCAAGTTGCTGACGAGAGTCTAATTGTAACGAGGCATTGGCTACCTTAAGAGAGTCATAGTGACTTTTGCCAAATGCTCACCATAATAGACATTTTTTTAGATACTGTGGCCAGTCTGCCCGAAGCGATACGCCACTAGTTGTTTAATTTAAGACAACCATCGTTACTCTTGCTAGGAGTTACTTGATGTTGCTGATTTAATTTTAATTGTGATGAGGCATTGGCAACCTTACGAGAGTCATAGTGATTCCTGGCAGTTCTTCACCAAAATACGCAATTTTTATATACTGTGGAAAGTCTCTCCAAAGCGGTAATCCACTAGCTGTTTATCTTCAGAGAAACTGCCAGAGGTTTCTTCAAGTTGATGACGTGAGTCTAATTGTGACGAAGCATTGGCTACCTTAAGAGAGTCATAGTGACTTTTGCCAAATGCTCACCATAATAGACATTTGTTAGATACTGTGGCCAGTCTGCCCGAAGCGATACGCCACTAGTTGTTTAATTTAAGACAACCATCGTTACTCTTGCTAGGAGTTACTTGATGTTGCTGATTTAATTTTAATTGTGATGAGGCATTGACAACCTTACGAGAGTCATAGTGATTCCTGGCAGTTCCTCACGAAAATACGCATTTTTTAGATACTGTGGAAAGTCTCTCCAAAGCGGTAATCCTCTAGCTGTTTATCTTCAGAGAAACTGCCAGAGGTTTCTTCAAGTTGCTGACGAGAGTCTAATTGTAACGAGGCATTGGCTACCTTAAGAGAGTCATAGTGACTTTTGCCAAATGCTCACCATAATAGACATTTTTTTAGATACTGTGGCCAGTCTGCCCGAAGCGATACGCCACTAGTTGTTTAATTTAAGACAACCATCGTTACTCTTGCTAGGAGTTACTTGATGTTGCTGATTTAATTTTAATTGTGATGAGGCATTGGCAACTTTACGAGAGTCATAGTGATTCCTGGCAGTTCCTCACGAAAATACGCATTTTTATATACTGTGGAAAGTCTCTCCAAAGCGGTAATCCACTAGCTGTTTATCTTCAGAGAAACTGCCAGAGGTTTCTTCAAGTTGCTGACGTGAGTCTAATTGTGACGAGGCATTGGCTACCTTAAGCGAGTCATAGTGACTCTTGCCAAATGCTCACCATATTAGACATTTTTTAGATACTGTGGTCAGTCTGCCCGAAGCAATACGCCACTAGTTCTTTAATTTAAGACAACCATCGTTACTCTTGCTAGGATTTACTTGACGTTGCTGATTAAATTTTAATAGTGACGAGGCATTGGCAACCTTACGAGATTCATAGTGATTCCTGGCAGTTCCTCACCAAAATACGCATTTCTTAGGTACTGTGGAAAGTCTCTCCAAAGTGGTAATCCACTAGCTGTTTATCTTCAGAGAAACTGCCAGAGGTTTCTTCAAGTTGCTGACGTGAGTCTAATTGTGACGAGGCATTGGCTACCTTAAGAGAGTCATAGTGACTTTTGCCAAATGCTCACCATAATTGTCATATTTTAGATACTGTGGCCAGTCTGCCCGAAGCGATACGCCACTAGTTGTTTAATTTAAGACAACCATCGTTACTCTTGCTAGGAGTTACTTGATGTTGGTGATTTAAATTTAATTGTGATGAGGCATTGGCAACCTTACGAGAGTCATAGTGATTCCTGGCAGTTCCTCACGAAAATACGCATTTTTTAGATACTGTGGAAAGTCTCTCCAAAGCGGTAATCCACTAGCTGTTTATCTTCAGAGAAACTGCCAGAGGTTTCTTCAAGTTGCTGACGTGAGTCTAATTGTGACGAGGCATTGGCTACCTTAAGCGAGTCATAGTGACTCTTGCCAAATGCTCACCATATTAGACATTTTTTAGATACTGTGGTCAGTCTGCCCGAAGCAATACGCCACTAGTTCTTTAATTTAAGACAACCATCGTTACTCTTGCTAGGATTTACTTGACGTTGCTGATTAAATTTTAATAGTGACGAGGCATTGGCAACCTTACGAGAGTCATAGTGATTCCTGGCAGTTCCTCACCAAAATACGCATTTCTTAGGTACTGTGGAAAGTCTCTCCAAAGTGGTAATCCACTAGCTGTTTATCTTCAGAGAAACTGCCAGAGGTTTCTTCAAGTTGCTGACGTGAGTCTAATTGTGACGAGGCATTGGCTACCTTAAGAGAGTCATAGTGACTTTTGCCAAATGCTCACCATAATTGTCATATTTTAGATACTGTGGCCAGTCTGCCCGAAGCGATACGCCACTAGTTGTTTAATTTAAGACAACCATCGTTACTGTTGCTAGGAGTTACTTGATGTTGGTGATTTAAATTTAATTGTGATGAGGCATTGGCAACCTTACGAGAGTCATAGTGATTCCTGGCAGTTCCTCACGAAAATACGCATTTTTTAGATACTGTGGAAAGTCTCTCCAAAGCGGTAATCCACTAGCTGTTTATCTTCAGAGAAACTGCCAGAGGTTTCTTCAAGTTGCTGACGTGAGTCTAATTGTGACGAGGCATTGGCTACCTTAAGCGAGTCATAGTGACTCTTGCCAAATGCTCACCATATTAGACATTTTTTAGATACTGTGGTCAGTCTGCCCGAAGCAATACGCCACTAGTTCTTTAATTTAAGACAACCATCGTTACTCTTGCTAGGATTTACTTGACGTTGCTGATTAAATTTTAATAGTGACGAGGCATTGGCAACCTTACGAGATTCATAGTGATTCCTGGCAGTTCCTCACCAAAATACGCATTTCTTAGGTACTGTGGAAAGTCTCTCCAAAGTGGTAATCCACTAGCTGTTTATCTTCAGAGAAACTGCCAGAGGTTTCTTCAAGTTGCAGACGTGAGTCTAATTGTGACGAGGCATTGGCTACCTTAAGAGAGTCATAGTGACTTTTGCCAAATGCTCACCATAATTGTCATATTTTAGATACTGTGGCCAGTCTGCCCGAAGCGATACGCCACTAGTTGTTTAATTTAAGACAACCATCGTTACTCTTGCTAGGAGTTACTTGATGTTGGTGATTTAAATTTAATTGTGATGAGGCATTGGCAACCTTACGAGAGTCATAGTGATTCCTGGCAGTTCCTCACGAAAATACGCATTTTTTAGATACTGTGGAAAGTCTCTCCAAAGCGGTAATCCACTAGCTGTTTATCTTCAGAGAAACTGCCAGAGGTTTCTTCAAGTTGCTGACGTGAGTCTAATTGTGACGAGGCATTGGCTACCTTAAGCGAGTCATAGTGACTCTTGCCAAATGCTCACCATATTAGACATTTTTTAGATACTGTGGTCAGTCTGCCCGAAGCAATACGCCACTAGTTCTTTAATTTAAGACAACCATCGTTACTCTTGCTAGGATTTACTTGACGTTGCTGATTAAATTTTAATAGTGACGAGGCATTGGCAACCTTACGAGATTCATAGTGATTCCTGGCAGTTCCTCACCAAAATACGCATTTCTTAGGTACTGTGGAAAGTCTCTCCAAAGTGGTAATCCACTAGCTGTTTATCTTCAGAGAAACTGCCAGAGGTTTCTTCAAGTTGCTGACGTGAGTCTAATTGTGACGAGGCATTGGCTACCTTAAGAGAGTCATAGTGACTTTTGCCAAATGCTCACCATAATTGTCATATTTTAGATACTGTGGCCAGTCTGCCCGAAGCGATACGCCACTAGTTGTTTAATTTAAGACAACCATCGTTACTCTTGCTAGGAGTTACTTGATGTTGGTGATTTAAATTTAATTGTGATGAGGCATTGGCAACCTTACGAGAGTCATAGTGATTCCTGGCAGTTCCTCACGAAAATACGCATTTTTTAGATACTGTGGAAAGTCTCTCCAAAGCGGTAATCCACTAGCTGTTTATCTTCAGAGAAACTGCCAGAGGTTTCTTCAAGTTGCTGACGTGAGTGTAATTGTAACGAGGCATTGGCTACCTTAAGAGAGTCATAGTGACTTTTGCCAAATGCTCACCATAATAGACATTTTTTAGATACTGTGGCCAGTCTGCCCGAAGCGATACGCCACTAGTTGTTTAATTTAAGACAACCATCGTTACTCTTGCTAGGAGTTACTTGATGTTGGTGATTTAATTTTAATTGTGACGTGGCATTGGCAACCTTACGAGAGTCATAGTGATTCCTGGCAGTTCCTCACCAAAATACGCATTTTTTTAGATACTGTGGAAAGTCTCTCCATAGCGGTAACCCACTAGCTGTTTATCTTCAGAGAAACTGCCAGAGGTTTCTTCAAGTTGCTGACGTGAGTCTAATTGTGACGAGGCATTGGCTACCTTAAGAGAGTCATAGTTACTCTTGCCAAATGCTCACCATTATAGACATTTTTAGATACTGTGGCCAGTCTGCCCGAATCATTACGCAATTAGTTGTTTAATTTAAGACAACCACTGTTACTCTTGCTAGGAGTTACTTGATGTTGCTGATTTAATTTTAATTGTGATGAGGCATTGGCAACTTTACGAGAGTCATAGTGATTCCTGGCAGTTCCTCACGAAAATACGCATTTTTTAGATACTGTGGAAAGTCTCTCCAAAGCGGTAATCCACTAGCTGTTTATCTTCAGAGAAACTGCCAGAGGTTTCTTCAAGTTGCTGACGTGAGTCTAATTGTGACGAGGCATTGGCTACCTTAAGCGAGTCATAGTGACTCTTGCCAAATGCTCACCATAATAGACATTTTTTAGATACTGTGGTCAGTCTGCCCGAAGCAATACGCCACTAGTTCTTTAATTTAAGACAACCATCGTTACTCTTGCTAGGATTTACTTGACGTTGCTGATTAAATGTTAATAGTGACGAGGCATTGGCAACCTTACGAGATTCATAGTGATTCCTGACAGTTCCTCACCAAAATACGCATTTCTTAGGTACTGTGGAAAGTCTCTCCAAAGTGGTAATCCACTAGCTGTTTATCTTCAGAGAAACTGCCAGAGGTTTCTTGAAGTTGCTGATGTGAGTCTAATTATGACGAGGCATTGGCTACCTTAAGCGAGTCATATCGACTCTTGCCAAATGCTCACCATAATAGACATATTTTAGATACTGTGGCCAGTCTGCCCGAAGCGATACGCCACTAGTTGTTTAATTTAAGACAACCATCGTTACTCTTGCTAGGAGTTACTTGATGTTGGTGATTTAAATTTAATTGTGATGAGGCATTGGCAACCTTACGAGAGTCATAGTGATTCCTGGCAGTTCCTCACCAAGATACGCATTTTTTAGATACTGTGGAAAGTCTCTCCAAAGCGGTAATCCACTAGCTGTTTATCTTCAGAGAAACTGATAGAGGTTTCTTCAAGTTGCTGACGTGAGTCTAATTGTAACGAGGCATTGGCTACCTTAAGAGAGTCATAGTGACTTTTGCCAAATGCTCACCATAATAGACATTTTTTAGATACTGTGGCCAGTCTGCCCGAAGCGATACGCCACTAGTTGTTTAATTTAAGACAACCATCGTTACTCTTGCTAGGAGTTACTTGATGTTGCTGATTTAATTTTAATTGTGATGAGGCATTGGCAACCTTACGAGAGTCATAGTGATTCCTGGCAGTTCTTCACCAAAATACGCAATTTTTATATACTGTGGAAAGTCTCTCCAAAGCGGTAATCCACTAGCTGTTTATCTTCAGAGAAACTGCCAGAGGTTTCTTCAAGTTGATGACGTGAGTCTAATTGTGACGAAGCATTGGCTACCTTAAGAGAGTCATAGTGACTTTTGCCAAATGCTCACCATAATTGACATATTTTAGATACTGTGGCCAGTCTGCCCGAAGCGATACGCCACTAGTTGTTTAATTTAAGACAACCATCGTTACTCTTGCTAGGAGTTACTTGATGTTGGTGATTTAAATTTAATTGTGATGAGGCATTGGCAACCTTACGAGAGTCATAGTGATTCCTGGCAGTTCCTCACGAAAATACGCATTTTTTAGATACTGTGGAAAGTCTCTCCAAAGCGGTAATCCACTAGCTGTTTATCTTCAGAGAAACTGCCAGAGGTTTCTTCAAGTTGCTGACGTGAGTCTAATTGTAACGAGGCATTGGCTACCTTAAGAGAGTCATAGTGACTTTTGCCAAATGCTCACCATAATAGACATTTTTTAGATACTGTGGCCAGTCTGCCCGAAGCGATACGCCACTAGTTGTTTAATTTAAGACAACCATCGTTACTCTTGCTAGGAGTTACTTGATGTTGGTGATTTAATTTTAATTGTGACGTGGCATTGGCAACCTTACGAGAGTCATAGTGATTCCTGGCAGTTCCTCACCAAAATACGCATTTTTTTAGATACTGTGGAAAGTCTCTCCAAAGCGGTAACCCACTAGCTGTTTATCTTCAGAGAAACTGCCAGAGGTTTCTTCAAGTTGCTGACGTGAGTCTAATTGTGACGAGGCATTGGCTACCTTAAGAGAGTCATAGTTACTCTTGCCAAATGCTCACCATTATAGACATTTTTAGATACTGTGGCCAGTCTGCCCGAATCATTACGCAATTAGTTGTTTAATTTAAGACAACCACTGTTACTCTTGCTAGGAGTTACTTGATGTTGCTGATTTAATTTTAATTGTGATGAGGCATTGGCAACTTTACGAGAGTCATAGTGATTCCTGGCAGTTCCTCACGAAAATACGCATTTTTTAGATACTGTGGAAAGTCTCTCCAAAGCGGTAATCCACTAGCTGTTTATCTTCAGAGAAACTGCCAGAGGTTTCTTCAAGTTGCTGACGTGAGTCTAATTGTGACGAGGCATTGGCTACCTTAAGCGAGTCATAGTGACTCTTGCCAAATGCTCACCATATTAGACATTTTTTAGATACTGTGGTCAGTCTGCCCGAAGCAATACGCCACTAGTTCTTTAATTTAAGACAACCATCGTTACTCTTGCTAGGATTTACTTGACGTTGCTGATTAAATTTTAATAGTGACGAGGCATTGGCAACCTTACGAGATTCATAGTGATTCCTGGCAGTTCCTCACCAAAATACGCATTTCTTAGGTACTGTGGAAAGTCTCTCCAAAGTGGTAATCCACTAGCTGTTTATCTTCAGAGAAACTGCCAGAGGTTTCTTCAAGTTGCTGACGTGAGTCTAATTGTGACGAGGCATTGGCTACCTTAAGAGAGTCATAGTGACTTTTGCCAAATGCTCACCATAATTGTCATATTTTAGATACTGTGGCCAGTCTGCCCGAAGCGATACGCCACTAGTTGTTTAATTTAAGACAACCATCGTTACTCTTGCTAGGAGTTACTTGATGTTGGTGATTTAAATTTAATTGTGATGAGGCATTGGCAACCTTACGAGAGTCATAGTGATTCCTGGCAGTTCCTCACGAAAATACGCATTTTTTAGATACTGTGGAAAGTCTCTCCAAAGCGGTAATCCACTAGCTGTTTATCTTCAGAGAAACTGCCAGAGGTTTCTTCAAGTTGCTGACGTGAGTCTAATTGTAACGAGGCATTGGCTACCTTACCTTAAGAGAGTCATAGTGACTTTTGCCAAATGCTCACCATAATAGACATTTTTTAGATACTGTGGCCAGTCTGCCCGAAGCGATACGCCACTAGTTGTTTAATTTAAGACAACCATCGTTACTCTTGCTAGGAGTTACTTGATGTTGGTGATTTAATTTTAATTGTGACGTGGCATTGGCAACCTTACGAGAGTCATAGTGATTCCTGGCAGTTCCTCACCAAAATACGCATTTTTTTAGATACTGTGGAAAGTCTCTCCAAAGCGGTAACCCACTAGCTGTTTATCTTCAGAGAAACTGCCAGAGGTTTCTTCAAGTTGCTGACGTGAGTCTAATTGTGACGAGGCATTGGCTACCTTAAGAGAGTCATAGTTACTCTTGCCAAATGCTCACCATTATAGACATTTTTAGATACTGTGGCCAGTCTGCCCGAATCATTACGCAATTAGTTGTTTAATTTAAGACAACCACTGTTACTCTTGCTAGGAGTTACTTGATGTTGCTGATTTAATTTTAATTGTGATGAGGCATTGGCAACTTTACGAGAGTCATAGTGATTCCTGGCAGTTCCTCACGAAAATACGCATTTTTTAGATACTGTGGAAAGTCTCTCCAAAGCGGTAATCCACTAGCTGTTTATCTTCAGAGAAACTGCCAGAGGTTTCTTCAAGTTGCTGACGTGAGTCTAATTGTGACGAGGCATTGGCTACCTTAAGCGAGTCATAGTGACTCTTGCCAAATGCTCACCATAATAGACATTTTTTAGATACTGTGGTCAGTCTGCCCGAAGCAATACGCCACTAGTTCTTTAATTTAAGACAACCATCGTTACTCTTGCTAGGATTTACTTGACGTTGCTGATTAAATGTTAATAGTGACGAGGCATTGGCAACCTTACGAGATTCATAGTGATTCCTGGCAGTTCCTCACCAAAATACGCATTTCTTAGGTACTGTGGAAAGTCTCTCCAAAGTGGTAATCCACTAGCTGTTTATCTTCAGAGAAACTGCCAGAGGTTTCTTGAAGTTGCTGATGTGAGTCTAATTATGACGAGGCATTGGCTACCTTAAGCGAGTCATATCGACTCTTGCCAAATGCTCACCATAATAGACATATTTTAGATACTGTGGCCAGTCTGCCCGAAGCGATACGCCACTAGTTGTTTAATTTAAGACAACCATCGTTACTCTTGCTAGGAGTTACTTGATGTTGGTGATTTAAATTTAATTGTGATGAGGCATTGGCAACCTTACGAGAGTCATAGTGATTCCTGGCAGTTCCTCACCAAGATACGCATTTTTTAGATACTGTGGAAAGTCTCTCCAAAGCGGTAATCCACTAGCTGTTTATCTTCAGAGAAACTGATAGAGGTTTCTTCAAGTTGCTGACGTGAGTCTAATTGTAACGAGGCATTGGCTACCTTAAGAGAGTCATAGTGACTTTTGCCAAATGCTCACCATAATAGACATTTTTTAGATACTGTGGCCAGTCTGCCCGAAGCGATACGCCACTAGTTGTTTAATTTAAGACAACCATCGTTACTCTTACTGGGAGTTACTTGATGTTGGTGATTTAATTTTAATTGTGACGAGGCATTGGCAACCTTACGAGAGTCATAGTGATTCCTGGCAGTTCCTCACCAAAATACGCATTTTTTAGATACTGTGGAAAGTCTCTCCAAAGCGGTAACCCACTAGCTGTTTATCTTCAGAGAAACTGCCAGAGGTTCCTTCAAGTTGCTGACGTGAGTCTAATTGTGACGAGGCATTGGCTACCTTAAGCGAGTCATAGTGACTCTTGCCAAATGCTCACCATAGTAGACATTTTTTAGATACTGTGGTCAGTCTGCCCGAAGCGATACGCCACTAGTTGTTTAATTTAAGACAACCATCGTTACTCTTGCTAGGAGTTACTTGATGTTGGTGATTTAATTTTAATTGTGACGTGGCATTGGCAACCTTACGAGAGTCATAGTGATTCCTGGCAGTTCCTCACCAAAATACGCATTTTTTTAGATACTGTGGAAAGTCTCTCCAAAGCGGTAACCCACTAGCTGTTTATCTTCAGAGAAACTGCCAGAGGTTTCTTCAAGTTGCTGACGTGAGTCTAATTGTGACGAGGCATTGGCTACCTTAAGAGAGTCATAGTTACTCTTGCCAAATGCTCACCATTATAGACATTTTTAGATACTGTGGCCAGTCTGCCCGAATCATTACGCAATTAGTTGTTTAATTTAAGACAACCACTGTTACTCTTGCTAGGAGTTACTTGATGTTGCTGATTTAATTTTAATTGTGATGAGGCATTGGCAACTTTACGAGAGTCATAGTGATTCCTGGCAGTTCCTCACGAAAATACGCATTTTTTAGATACTGTGGAAAGTCTCTCCAAAGCGGTAATCCACTAGCTGTTTATCTTCAGAGAAACTGCCAGAGGTTTCTTCAAGTTGCTGACGTGAGTCTAATTGTGACGAGGCATTGGCTACCTTAAGCGAGTCATAGTGACTCTTGCCAAATGCTCACCATATTAGACATTTTTTAGATACTGTGGTCAGTCTGCCCGAAGCAATACGCCACTAGTTCTTTAATTTAAGACAACCATCGTTACTCTTGCTAGGATTTACTTGACGTTGCTGATTAAATTTTAATAGTGACGAGGCATTGGCAACCTTACGAGATTCATAGTGATTCCTGGCAGTTCCTCACCAAAATACGCATTTCTTAGGTACTGTGGAAAGTCTCTCCAAAGTGGTAATCCACTAGCTGTTTATCTTCAGAGAAACTGCCAGAGGTTTCTTCAAGTTGCTGACGTGAGTCTAATTGTGACGAGGCATTGGCTACCTTAAGAGAGTCATAGTGACTTTTGCCAAATGCTCACCATAATTGTCATATTTTAGATACTGTGGCCAGTCTGCCCGAAGCGATGCGCCACTAGTTGTTTAATTTAAGACAACCATCGTTACTCTTGCTAGGAGTTACTTGATGTTGGTGATTTAAATTTAATTGTGATGAGGCATTGGCAACCTTACGAGAGTCATAGTGATTCCTGGCAGTTCCTCACGAAAATACGCATTTTTTAGATACTGTGGAAAGTCTCTCCAAAGGGGTAATCCACTAGCTGTTTATCTTCAGAGAAACTGCCAGAGGTTTCTTCAAGTTGCTGACGTGAGTCTAATTGTAACGAGGCATTGGCTACCTTAAGAGAGTCATAGTGACTTTTGCCAAATGCTCACCATAATAGACATTTTTTAGATACTGTGGCCAGTCTGCCCGAAGCGATACGCCACTAGTTGTTTAATTTAAGACAACCATCGTTACTCTTGCTAGGAGTTACTTGATGTTGGTGATTTAATTTTAATTGTGACGTGGCATTGGCAACCTTACGAGAGTCATAGTGATTCCTGGCAGTTCCTCACCAAAATACGCATTTTTTTAGATACTGTGGAAAGTCTCTCCAAAGCGGTAACCCACTAGCTGTTTATCTTCAGAGAAACTGCCAGAGGTTTCTTCAAGTTGCTGACGTGAGTCTAATTGTGACGAGGCATTGGCTACCTTAAGAGAGTCATAGTTACTCTTGCCAAATGCTCACCATTATAGACATTTTTAGATACTGTGGCCAGTCTGCCCGAATCATTACGCAATTAGTTGTTTAATTTAAGACAACCACTGTTACTCTTGCTAGGAGTTACTTGATGTTGCTGATTTAATTTTAATTGTGACGAGGCATTGGCAACTTTACGAGAGTCATAGTGATTCCTGGCAGTTCCTCACGAAAATACGCATTTTTAGATACTGTGGAAAGTCTCTCCAAAGCGGTAATCCACTAGCTGTTTATCTTCAGAGAAACTGCCAGAGGTTTCTTCAAGTTGCTGACGTGAGTCTAATTGTGACGAGGCATTGGCTACCTTAAGCGAGTCATAGTGACTCTTGCCAAATGCTCACCATAATAGACATTTTTTAGATACTGTGGTCAGTCTGCCCGAAGCAATACGCCACTAGTTCTTTAATTTAAGACAACCATCGTTACTCTTGCTAGGATTTACTTGACGTTGCTGATTAAATGTTAATAGTGACGAGGCATTGGCAACCTTACGAGATTCATAGTGATTCCTGGCAGTTCCTCACCAAAATACGCATTTCTTAGGTACTGTGGAAAGTCTCTCCAAAGTGGTAATCCACTAGCTGTTTATCTTCAGAGAAACTGCCAGAGGTTTCTTGAAGTTGCTGATGTGAGTCTAATTATGACGAGGCATTGGCTACCTTAAGCGAGTCATATCGACTCTTGCCAAATGCTCACCATAATAGACATATTTTAGATACTGTGGTCAGTCTGCCCGAAGCAATACGCCACTAGTTCTTTAATTTAAGACAACCATCGTTACTCTTGCTAGGATTTACTTGACGTTGCTGATTAAATTTTAATAGTGACGAGGCATTGGCAACCTTACGAGATTCATAGTGATTCCTGGCAGTTCCTCACCAAAATACGCATTTCTTAGGTACTGTGGAAAGTCTCTCCAAAGTGGTAATCCACTAGCTGTTTATCTTCAGAGAAACTGCCAGAGGTTTCTTCAAGTTGCTGACGTGAGTCTAATTGTGACGAGGCATTGGCTACCTTAAGAGAGTCATAGTGACTTTTGCCAAATGCTCACCATAATTGTCATATTTTAGATACTGTGGCCAGTCTGCCCGAAGCGATACGCCACTAGTTGTTTAATTTAAGACAACCATCGTTACTCTTGCTAGGAGTTACTTGATGTTGGTGATTTAAATTTAATTGTGATGAGGCATTGGCAACCTTACGAGAGTCATAGTGATTCCTGGCAGTTCCTCACGAAAATACGCATTTTTTAGATACTGTGGAAAGTCTCTCCAAAGGGGTAATCCACTAGCTGTTTATCTTCAGAGAAACTGCCAGAGGTTTCTTCAAGTTGCTGACGTGAGTCTAATTGTAACGAGGCATTGGCTACCTTAAGAGAGTCATAGTGACTTTTGCCAAATGCTCACCATAATAGACATTTTTTAGATACTGTGGCCAGTCTGCCCGAAGCGATACGCCACTAGTTGTTTAATTTAAGACAACCATCGTTACTCTTGCTAGGAGTTACTTGATGTTGGTGATTTAATTTTAATTGTGACGTGGCATTGGCAACCTTACGAGAGTCATAGTGATTCCTGGCAGTTCCTCACCAAAATACGCATTTTTTTAGATACTGTGGAAAGTCTCTCCAAAGCGGTAACCCACTAGCTGTTTATCTTCAGAGAAACTGCCAGAGGTTTCTTCAAGTTGCTGACGTGAGTCTAATTGTGACGAGGCATTGGCTACCTTAAGAGAGTCATAGTTACTCTTGCCAAATGCTCACCATTATAGACATTTTTAGATACTGTGGCCAGTCTGCCCGAATCATTACGCAATTAGTTGTTTAATTTAAGACAACCACTGTTACTCTTGCTAGGAGTTACTTGATGTTGCTGATTTAATTTTAATTGTGACGAGGCATTGGCAACTTTACGAGAGTCATAGTGATTCCTGGCAGTTCCTCACGAAAATACGCATTTTTTAGATACTGTGGAAAGTCTCTCCAAAGCGGTAATCCACTAGCTGTTTATCTTCAGAGAAACTGCCAGAGGTTTCTTCAAGTTGCTGACGTGAGTCTAATTGTGACGAGGCATTGGCTACCTTAAGCGAGTCATAGTGACTCTTGCCAAATGCTCACCATAATAGACATTTTTTAGATACTGTGGTCAGTCTGCCCGAAGCAATACGCCACTAGTTCTTTAATTTAAGACAACCATCGTTACTCTTGCTAGGATTTACTTGACGTTGCTGATTAAATGTTAATAGTGACGAGGCATTGGCAACCTTACGAGATTCATAGTGATTCCTGGCAGTTCCTCACCAAAATACGCATTTCTTAGGTACTGTGGAAAGTCTCTCCAAAGTGGTAATCCACTAGCTGTTTATCTTCAGAGAAACTGCCAGAGGTTTCTTGAAGTTGCTGATGTGAGTCTAATTATGACGAGGCATTGGCTACCTTAAGCGAGTCATATCGACTCTTGCCAAATGCTCACCATAATAGACATATTTTAGATACTGTGGCCAGTCTGCCCGAAGCGATACGCCACTAGTTGTTTAATTTAAGACAACCATCGTTACTCTTGCTAGGAGTTACTTGATGTTGGTGATTTAAATTTAATTGTGATGAGGCATTGGCAACCTTACGAGAGTCATAGTGATTCCTGGCAGTTCCTCACCAAGATACGCATTTTTTAGATACTGTGGAAAGTCTCTCCAAAGCGGTAATCCACTAGCTGTTTATCTTCAGAGAAACTGATAGAGGTTTCTTCAAGTTGCTGACGTGAGTCTAATTGTAACGAGGCATTGGCTACCTTAAGAGAGTCACAGTGACTTTTGCCAAATGCTCACCATAATAGACATTTTTTAGATACTGTGGCCAGTCTGCCCGAAGCGATACGCCACTAGTTGTTTAATTTAAGACAACCATCGTTACTCTTACTGGGAGTTACTTGATGTTGGTGATTTAATTTTAATTGTGACGAGGCATTGGCAACCTTACGAGAGTCATAGTGATTCCTGGCAGTTCCTCACCAAAATACGCATTTTTTAGATACTGTGGAAAGTCTCTCCAAAGCGGTAACCCACTAGCTGTTTATCTTCAGAGAAACTGCCAGAGGTTCCTTCAAGTTGCTGACGTGAGTCTAATTGTGACGAGGCATTGGCTACCTTAAGCGAGTCATAGTGACTCTTGCCAAATGCTCACCATAGTAGACATTTTTTAGATACTGTGGTCAGTCTGCCCGAAGCAATACGCCACTAGTTCTTTAATTTAAGACAACCATCGTTACTCTTGCTAGGATTTACTTGACGTTGCTGATTAAATTTTAATTGTGACGAGGCATTGGCAACCTTACGAGATTCATAGTGATTCCTGGCAGTTCCTCACCAAAATACGCATTTCTTAGATACTGTGGAAAGTCTCTCCAAAGCGGTAATCCACTAGCTGTTTATCCTCAGAGAAACTGCCAGAGGTTTCTTGAAGTTGCTGATGTGAGTCTAATTATGACGAGGCATTGGCTACCTTAAGCGAGTCATATCGACTCTTGCCAAATGCTCACCATAATAGACATTTTTTAGATACTGTGGCCAGTCTGCCCGAAGCAATCCGCCACTAGTTCTTTAATTTAAGACAACCATCGTTACTCTTGCTAGGAGTTACTTGATGTTGCTGATTAAATTTTAATTGTGACGAGGCATTGGCAACCTTACGAGAGGCATAGTGATTCCTGGCAGTTCCTCACGAAAATACGCATTTTTTAGATACTGTGGAAAGTCTCTCCAAAGCGGTAATCCACTAGCTGTTTATCTTCAGAGAAACTGCCAGAGGTATCTTGAAGTTGCTGATTTGAGTCTAATTGTGACGAGGCATTGGCTACCTTAAGCGAGTCATAGTGACTCTTGCCAAATGCTCACCATAATAGGCATTTTTTAGATACTGTGGTCAGTCTGCCCGAAGCAATACGCCACTAGTTCTTTAATTTAAGACAACCATCGTTACTCTTGCTAGGATTTACTTGACGTTGCTGATTAAATTTTAATTGTGACGAGGCGTTGGCAACCTTACGAGATTCATAGTGATTCCTGGCAGTTCCTCACCGAAATACGCATTTCTTAGATACTGTGGAAAGTCTCTCCAAAGCGGTAATCCACTAGCTGTTTATCTTAAGAGAAATTGCCAGAGGTTTCTTGAAGTCGCTGATGTGAGTCTAATTGTGACGAGTCATTGGCTACCTTAAGTGAGTCATAGCGACTCTTGCCAAATGCTCACCATAATAGACATTTTTTACATACTGTGGCCAGTCTGCCCGAAGCAATACGCCACTAGTTGTTTAATTTAAGACAACCATCGTTACTCTTGCTAGGATTTACTTGACGTTGCTGATTAAATTTTAATTGTGACGAGGCGTTGGCAACCTTACGAGATTCATAGTGATTCCTGGCAGTTCCTCACCAAAATACGCATTTCTTAGACACTGTGGAAAGTCTCTCCAAAGCGGTAATCCACTAGCTGTTTATCTTCAGAGAAACTGCCAGAGGTTTCTTCAAGTTGCTGACGTGAGTCTAATTGTGACGAGGCATTGGCTACCTTAAGCGAGTCATAGTGACTCTTGCCAAATGCTCACCATAATAGACATTTTTTAGATACTGTGGCCAGTCTGCCCGAAGCAATCCGCCACTAGTTCTTTAATTTAAGACAACCATCGTTACTTTTGCTAGGAGTTACTTGATGTTGCTGATTAAATTTTAATTGTGACGAGGCATTGGCAACCTTACGAGAGTCATAGTGATTCCTGGCAGTTCCTCACCAAAATACGCATTTTTTAGATACTGTGGAAAGTCTCTCCAAAGCGGTAATCCACTAGCTGTTTATCTTCAGAGAAACTGCCAGAGGTATCTTGAAGTTGCTGATTTGAGTCTAATTGTGACGAGGAATTGGCTACCTTAAGCGAGTCATAGTGACTCTTGCCAAATGCTCACCATAATAGGCATTTTTTAGATACTGTGGCCAGTCTGCCCGAAGCAATCCGCCACTAGTTCTTTAATTTAAGACAACCATCGTTACTCTTGCTAGGAGTTACTTGATGTTGCTGATTAAATTTTAATTGTGACGAGGCATTGGCAACCTTACGAGAGTCATAGTGATTCCTGGCAGTTCTTCACCAAAATACGCAATTTTTATATACTGTGGAAAGTCTCTCCAAAGCGGTAATCCACTAGCTGTTTATCTTCAGAGAAACTGCCAGAGGTTTCTTCAAGTTGATGACGTGAGTCTAATTGTGACGAAGCATTGGCTACCTTAAGAGAGTCATAGTGACTTTTGCCAAATGCTCACCATAATTGACATATTTTAGATACTGTGGACAGTCTGCCCGATGCGATACGCCACTAGTTGTTTAATTTAAGACAACCATCGTTACTCTTGCTAGGAGTTACTTGATGTTGGTGATTTAAATTTAATTGTGATGAGGCATTGGCAACCTTACGAGAGTCATAGTGATTCCTGGCAGTTCTTTACGAAAATACGCATTTTTTAGATACTGTGGAAAGTCTCTCCAAAGCGGTAATCCACTAGCTGTTTATCTTCAGAGAAACTGCCAGAGGTTTCTTCAAGTTGCTGACGTGAGTCTAATTGTGACGAGGCATTGGCTACCTTAAGCGAGTCATAGTGACTCTTGCCAAATGCTCACCATAATAGGCATTTTTTAGATACTGTGGTCAGTCTGCCCGAAGCAATACGCCACTAGTTCTTTAATTTAAGACAACCATCGTTACTCTTGCTAGGATTTACTTGACGTTGCTGATTAAATTTTAATTGTGACGACGCATTGGCAACCTTACGAGATTCATAGTGATTCCTGGCAGTTCCTCACCAAAATACGCATTTCTTAGATACTGTGGAAAGTCTCTCCAAAGCGGTAATCCACTAGCTGTTTATCCTCAGAGAAACTGCCAGAGGTTTCTTGAAGTTGCTGATGTGAGTCTAATTATGACGAGGCATTGGCTACCTTAAGCGAGTCATATCGACTCTTGCCAAATGCTCACCATAATAGACATTTTTTAGATACTGTGGCCAGTCTGCCCGAAGCAATCCGCCACTAGTTCTTTAATTTAAGACAACCATCGTTACTCTTGCTAGGAGTTACTTGATGTTGCTGATTAAATTTTAATTGTGACGAGGCATTGGCAACCTTACGAGAGGCATAGTGATTCCTGGCAGTTCCTCACGAAAATACGCATTTTTTAGATACTGTGGAAAGTCTCTCCAAAGCGGTAATCCACTAGCTGTTTATCTTCAGAGAAACTGCCAGAGGTATCTTGAAGTTGCTGATTTGAGTCTAATTGTGACGAGGCATTGGCTACCTTAAGCGAGTCATAGTGACTCTTGCCAAATGCTCACCATAATAGGCATTTTTTAGATACTGTGGTCAGTCTGCCCGAAGCAATACGCCACTAGTTCTTTAATTTAAGACAACCATCGTTACTCTTGCTAGGATTTACTTGACGTTGCTGATTAAATTTTAATTGTGACGAGGCGTTGGCAACCTTACGAGATTCATAGTGATTCCTGGCAGTTCCTCAACGAAATACGCATTTCTTAGATACTGTGGAAAGTCTCTCCAAAGCGGTAATCCACTAGCTGTTTATCTTAAGAGAAATTGCCAGAGGTTTCTTGAAGTCGCTGATGTGAGTCTAATTGTGACGAGTCATTGGCTACCTTAAGTGAGTCATAGCGACTCTTGCCAAATGCTCACCATAATAGACATTTTTTACATACTGTGGCCAGTCTGCCCGAAGCAATACGCCACTAGTTGTTTAATTTAAGACAACCATCGTTACTCTTGCTAGGATTTACTTGACGTTGCTGATTAAATTTTAATTGTGACGAGGCGTTGGCAACCTTACGAGATTCATAGTGATTCCTGGCAGTTCCTCACCAAAATACGCATTTCTTAGACACTGTGGAAAGTCTCTCCAAAGCGGTAATCCACTAGCTGTTTATCTTCAGAGAAACTGCCAGAGGTTTCTTCAAGTTGCTGACGTGAGTCTAATTGTGACGAGGCATTGGCTACCTTAAGCGAGTCATAGTGACTCTTGCCAAATGCTCACCATAATAGACATTTTTTAGATACTGTGGCCAGTCTGCCCGAAGCAATCCGCCACTAGTTCTTTAATTTAAGACAACCATCGTTACTCTTGCTAGGAGTTACTTGATGTTGCTGATTAAATTTTAATTGTGACGAGGCATTGGCAACCTTACGAGAGTCATAGTGATTCCTGGCAGTTCCTCACGAAAATACGCATTTTTTAGATACTGTGGAAAGTCTCTCCAAAGCGGTAATCCACTAGCTGTTTATCTTCAGAGAAACTGCCAGAGGTATCTTGAAGTTGCTGATTTGAGTCTAATTGTGACGAGGCATTGGCTACCTTAAGCGAGTCATAGTGACTCTTGCCAAATGCTCACCATAATAGGCATTTTTTAGATACTGTGGCCAGTCTGCCCGAAGCAATCCGCCACTAGGTCTTTAATTTAAGACAACCATCGTTACTCTTGCTAGGAGTTACTTGATGTTGCTGATTAAATTTTAATTGTGACGAGGCATTGGCAACCTTACGAGAGTCATAGTGATTCCTGGCAGTTCTTCACCAAAATACGCAATTTTTATATACTGTGGAAAGTCTCTCCAAAGCGGTAATCCACTAGCTGTTTATCTTCAGAGAAACTGCCAGAGGTTTCTTCAAGTTGATGACGTGAGTCTAATTGTGACGAAGCATTGGCTACCTTAAGAGAGTCATAGTGACTTTTGCCAAATGCTCACCATAATTGACATATTTTAGATACTGTGGCCAGTCTGCCCGATGCGATACGCCACTAGTTGTTTAATTTAACACAACCATCGTTACTCTTGCTAGGAGTTACTTGATGTTGGTGATTTAATTTTAATTGTGACGTGGCATTGGCAACCTTACGAGAGTCATAGTGATTCCTGGCAGTTCCTCACCAAAATACGCATTTTTTTAGATACTGTGGAAAGTCTCTCCAAAGCGGTAACCCACTAGCTGTTTATCTTCAGAGAAACTGCCAGAGGTTTCTTCAAGTTGCTGACGTGAGTCTAATTGTGACGAGGCATTGGCTACCTTAAGAGAGTCATAGTTACTCTTGCCAAATGCTCACCATTATAGACATTTTTAGATACTGTGGCCAGTCTGCCCGAATCATTACGCAATTAGTTGTTTAATTTAAGACAACCACTGTTACTCTTGCTAGGAGTTACTTGATGTTGCTGATTTAATTTTAATTGTGATGAGGCATTGGCAACTTTACGAGAGTTATAGTGATTCTTGGCAGTTCCTCACGAAAATACGCATTTTTTAGATACTGTGGAAAGTCTCTCCAAAGCGGTAATCCACTAGCTGTTTATCTTCAGAGAAACTGCCAGAGGTTTCTTCAAGTTGCTGACGTGAGTCTAATTGTGACGAGGCATTGGCTACCTTAAGCGAGTCATAGTGACTCTTGCCAAATGCTCACCATAATAGACATTTTTTAGATACTGTGGTCAGTCTGCCCGAAGCAATACGCCACTAGTTCTTTAATTTAAGACAACCATCGTTACTCTTGCTAGGATTTACTTGACGTTGCTGATTAAATTTTAATAGTGACGAGGCATTGGCAACCTTACGAGATTCATAGTGATTCCTGGCAGTTCCTCACCAAAATACGCATTTCTTAGGTACTGTGGAAAGTCTCTCCAAAGCGGTAATCCACTAGCTGTTTATCTTCAGAGAAACTGCCAGAGGTTTCTTCAAGTTGCTGACGTGAGTCTAATTGTGACGAGGCATTGGCTACCTTAAGCGAGTCATAGTGACTCTTGCCAAATGCTCACCATAATAGGCATTTTTTAGATACTGTGGTCAGTCTGCCCGAAGCAATACGCCACTAGTTCTTTAATTTAAGACAACCATCGTTACTCTTGCTAGGATTTACTTGACGTTGCTGATTAAATTTTAATTGTGACGAGGCGTTGGCAACCTTACGAGATTCATAGTGATTCCTGGCAGTTCCTCACCGAAATACGCATTTCTTAGATACTGTGGAAAGTCTCTCCAAAGCGGTAATCCACTAGCTGTTTATCTTAAGAGAAATTGCCAGAGGTTTCTTGAAGTCGCTGATGTGAGTCTAATTGTGACGAGTCATTGGCTACCTTAAGTGAGTCATAGCGACTCTTGCCAAATGCTCACCATAATAGACATTTTTTACATACTGTGGCCAGTCTGCCCGAAGCAATACGCCACTAGTTGTTTAATTTAAGACAACCATCGTTACTCTTGCTAGGATTTACTTGACGTTGCTGATTAAATTTTAATTGTGACGAGGCGTTGGCAACCTTACGAGATTCATAGTGATTCCTGGCAGTTCCTCACCAAAATACGCATTTCTTAGACACTGTGGAAAGTCTCTCCAAAGCGGTAATCCACTAGCTGTTTATCTTCAGAGAAACTGCCAGAGGTTTCTTCAAGTTGCTGACGTGAGTCTAATTGTGACGAGGCATTGGCTACCTTAAGCGAGTCATAGTGACTCTTGCCAAATGCTCACCATAATAGACATTTTTTAGATACTGTGGCCAGTCTGCCCGAAGCAATCCGCCACTAGTTCTTTAATTTAAGACAACCATCGTTACTTTTGCTAGGAGTTACTTGATGTTGCTGATTAAATTTTAATTGTGACGAGGCATTGGCAACCTTACGAGAGTCATAGTGATTCCTGGCAGTTCCTCACCAAAATACGCATTTTTTAGATACTGTGGAAAGTCTCTCCAAAGCGGTAATCCACTAGCTGTTTATCTTCAGAGAAACTGCCAGAGGTATCTTGAAGTTGCTGATTTGAGTCTAATTGTGACGAGGCATTGGCTACCTTAAGCGAGTCATAGTGACTCTTGCCAAATGCTCACCATAATAGGCATTTTTTAGATACTGTGGCCAGTCTGCCCGAAGCAATCCGCCACTAGTTCTTTAATTTAAGACAACCATCGTTACTCTTGCTAGGAGTTACTTGATGTTGCTGATTAAATTTTAATTGTGACGAGGCATTGGCAACCTTACGAGAGTCATAGTGATTCCTGGCAGTTCTTCACCAAAATACGCAATTTTTATATACTGTGGAAAGTCTCTCCAAAGCGGTAATCCACTAGCTGTTTATCTTCAGAGAAACTGCCAGAGGTTTCTTCAAGTTGATGACGTGAGTCTAATTGTGACGAAGCATTGGCTACCTTAAGAGAGTCATAGTGACTTTTGCCAAATGCTCACCATAATTGACATATTTTAGATACTGTGGACAGTCTGCCCGATGCGATACGCCACTAGTTGTTTAATTTAAGACAACCATCGTTACTCTTGCTAGGAGTTACTTGATGTTGGTGATTTAAATTTAATTGTGATGAGGCATTGGCAACCTTACGAGAGTCATAGTGATTCCTGGCAGTTCTTTACGAAAATACGCATTTTTTAGATACTGTGGAAAGTCTCTCCAAAGCGGTAATCCACTAGCTGTTTATCTTCAGAGAAACTGCCAGAGGTTTCTTCAAGTTGCTGACGTGAGTCTAATTGTGACGAGGCATTGGCTACCTTAAGCGAGTCATAGTGACTCTTGCCAAATGCTCACCATAATAGGCATTTTTTAGATACTGTGGTCAGTCTGCCCGAAGCAATACGCCACTAGTTCTTTAATTTAAGACAACCATCGTTACTCTTGCTAGGATTTACTTGACGTTGCTGATTAAATTTTAATTGTGACGACGCATTGGCAACCTTACGAGATTCATAGTGATTCCTGGCAGTTCCTCACCAAAATACGCATTTCTTAGATACTGTGGAAAGTCTCTCCAAAGCGGTAATCCACTAGCTGTTTATCCTCAGAGAAACTGCCAGAGGTTTCTTGAAGTTGCTGATGTGAGTCTAATTATGACGAGGCATTGGCTACCTTAAGCGAGTCATATCGACTCTTGCCAAATGCTCACCATAATAGACATTTTTTAGATACTGTGGCCAGTCTGCCCGAAGCAATCCGCCACTAGTTCTTTAATTTAAGACAACCATCGTTACTCTTGCTAGGAGTTACTTGATGTTGCTGATTAAATTTTAATTGTGACGAGGCATTGGCAACCTTACGAGAGGCATAGTGATTCCTGGCAGTTCCTCACGAAAATACGCATTTTTTAGATACTGTGGAAAGTCTCTCCAAAGCGGTAATCCACTAGCTGTTTATCTTCAGAGAAACTGCCAGAGGTATCTTGAAGTTGCTGATTTGAGTCTAATTGTGACGAGGCATTGGCTACCTTAAGCGAGTCATAGTGACTCTTGCCAAATGCTCACCATAATAGGCATTTTTTAGATACTGTGGTCAGTCTGCCCGAAGCAATACGCCACTAGTTCTTTAATTTAAGACAACCATCGTTACTCTTGCTAGGATTTACTTGACGTTGCTGATTAAATTTTAATTGTGACGAGGCGTTGGCAACCTTACGAGATTCATAGTGATTCCTGGCAGTTCCTCAACGAAATACGCATTTCTTAGATACTGTGGAAAGTCTCTCCAAAGCGGTAATCCACTAGCTGTTTATCTTAAGAGAAATTGCCAGAGGTTTCTTGAAGTCGCTGATGTGAGTCTAATTGTGACGAGTCATTGGCTACCTTAAGTGAGTCATAGCGACTCTTGCCAAATGCTCACCATAATAGACATTTTTTACATACTGTGGCCAGTCTGCCCGAAGCAATACGCCACTAGTTGTTTAATTTAAGACAACCATCGTTACTCTTGCTAGGATTTACTTGACGTTGCTGATTAAATTTTAATTGTGACGAGGCGTTGGCAACCTTACGAGATTCATAGTGATTCCTGGCAGTTCCTCACCAAAATACGCATTTCTTAGACACTGTGGAAAGTCTCTCCAAAGCGGTAATCCACTAGCTGTTTATCTTCAGAGAAACTGCCAGAGGTTTCTTCAAGTTGCTGACGTGAGTCTAATTGTGACGAGGCATTGGCTACCTTAAGCGAGTCATAGTGACTCTTGCCAAATGCTCACCATAATAGACATTTTTTAGATACTGTGGCCAGTCTGCCCGAAGCAATCCGCCACTAGTTCTTTAATTTAAGACAACCATCGTTACTCTTGCTAGGAGTTACTTGATGTTGCTGATTAAATTTTAATTGTGACGAGGCATTGGCAACCTTACGAGAGTCATAGTGATTCCTGGCAGTTCCTCACGAAAATACGCATTTTTTAGATACTGTGGAAAGTCTCTCCAAAGCGGTAATCCACTAGCTGTTTATCTTCAGAGAAACTGCCAGAGGTATCTTGAAGTTGCTGATTTGAGTCTAATTGTGACGAGGCATTGGCTACCTTAAGCGAGTCATAGTGACTCTTGCCAAATGCTCACCATAATAGGCATTTTTTAGATACTGTGGCCAGTCTGCCCGAAGCAATCCGCCACTAGGTCTTTAATTTAAGACAACCATCGTTACTCTTGCTAGGAGTTACTTGATGTTGCTGATTAAATTTTAATTGTGACGAGGCATTGGCAACCTTACGAGAGTCATAGTGATTCCTGGCAGTTCTTCACCAAAATACGCAATTTTTATATACTGTGGAAAGTCTCTCCAAAGCGGTAATCCACTAGCTGTTTATCTTCAGAGAAACTGCCAGAGGTTTCTTCAAGTTGATGACGTGAGTCTAATTGTGACGAAGCATTGGCTACCTTAAGAGAGTCATAGTGACTTTTGCCAAATGCTCACCATAATTGACATATTTTAGATACTGTGGCCAGTCTGCCCGATGCGATACGCCACTAGTTGTTTAATTTAACACAACCATCGTTACTCTTGCTAGGAGTTACTTGATGTTGGTGATTTAATTTTAATTGTGACGTGGCATTGGCAACCTTACGAGAGTCATAGTGATTCCTGGCAGTTCCTCACCAAAATACGCATTTTTTTAGATACTGTGGAAAGTCTCTCCAAAGCGGTAACCCACTAGCTGTTTATCTTCAGAGAAACTGCCAGAGGTTTCTTCAAGTTGCTGACGTGAGTCTAATTGTGACGAGGCATTGGCTACCTTAAGAGAGTCATAGTTACTCTTGCCAAATGCTCACCATTATAGACATTTTTAGATACTGTGGCCAGTCTGCCCGAATCATTACGCAATTAGTTGTTTAATTTAAGACAACCACTGTTACTCTTGCTAGGAGTTACTTGATGTTGCTGATTTAATTTTAATTGTGATGAGGCATTGGCAACTTTACGAGAGTTATAGTGATTCTTGGCAGTTCCTCACGAAAATACGCATTTTTTAGATACTGTGGAAAGTCTCTCCAAAGCGGTAATCCACTAGCTGTTTATCTTCAGAGAAACTGCCAGAGGTTTCTTCAAGTTGCTGACGTGAGTCTAATTGTGACGAGGCATTGGCTACCTTAAGCGAGTCATAGTGACTCTTGCCAAATGCTCACCATAATAGACATTTTTTAGATACTGTGGTCAGTCTGCCCGAAGCAATACGCCACTAGTTCTTTAATTTAAGACAACCATCGTTACTCTTGCTAGGATTTACTTGACGTTGCTGATTAAATTTTAATAGTGACGAGGCATTGGCAACCTTACGAGATTCATAGTGATTCCTGGCAGTTCCTCACCAAAATACGCATTTCTTAGGTACTGTGGAAAGTCTCTCCAAAGCGGTAATCCACTAGCTGTTTATCTTCAGAGAAACTGCCAGAGGTTTCTTGAAGTTGCTGATGTGAGTCTAATTATGACGAGGCATTGGCTACCTTAAGCGAGTCATATCGACTCTTGCCAAATGCTCACCATAATAGACATATTTTAGATACTGTGGCCAGTCTGCCCGAAGCGATACGCCACTAGTTGTTTAATTTAAGACAACCATCGTTACTCTTGCTAGGAGTTACTTGATGTTGGTGATTTAAATTTAATTGTGATGAGGCATTGGCAACCTTACGAGAGTCATAGTGATTCCTGGCAGTTCCTCACCAAGATACGCATTTTTTAGATACTGTGGAAAGTCTCTCCAAAGCGGTAATCCACTAGCTGTTTATCTTCAGAGAAACTGCCAGAGGTTTCTTCAAGTTGCTGACGTGAGTCTAATTGTAACGAGGCATTGGCTACCTTAAGAGAGTCATAGTGACTTTTGCCAAATGCTCACCATAATAGACATTTTTTAGATACTGTGGCCAGTCCGCCTGAAGCGATACGCCACTAGTTGTTTAATTTAAGACAACCATCGTTACTCTTACTGGGAGTTACTTGATGTTGGTGATTTAATTTTAATTGTGACGAGGCATTGGCAACCTTACGAGAGTCATAGTGATTCCTGGCAGTTCCTCACGAAAATACGCATTTTTTAGATACTGTGGAAAGTCTCTCCAAAGCGGTAACCCACTAGCTGTTTATCTTCAGAGAAACTGCCAGAGGTTTCTTCAAGTTGCTGACGTGAGTCTAATATTGACGAGGCATTGGCTACCTTAAGCGAGTCATAGTGACTCTTGCCAAATGCTCACCATAATAGACATTTTTTAGATACTGTGGTCAGTCTGCCCGAAGCAATACGCCACTAGTTCTTTAATTTAAGACAACCATCGTTACTCTTGCTAGGATTTACTTGACGTTGCTGATTAAATTTTAATTGTGACGAGGCACTGGCAACCTTACGAGATTCATAGTGATTCCTGGCAGTTCCTCACCAAAATACGCATTTCTTAGATACTGTGGAAAGTCTCTCCAAAGCAGTAATCCACTAGCTGTTTATCTTCAGAGAAACTGCCAGAGGTTTCTTGAAGTTGCTGATGTGAGTCTAATTATGACGAGGCATTGGCTACCTTAAGCGAGTCATATCGACTCTTGCCAAATGCTCACCATAATAGACATTTTTTAGATACTGTGGCCAGTCTGCCCGAAGCAATCCGCCACTAGTTCTTTAATTTAAGACAACCATCGTTACTCTTGCTAGAAGTTACTTGATGTTGCTGATTAAATTTTAATTGTGACGAGGCATTGGCAACCTTACGAGAGGCATAGTGATTCCTGGCAGTTCCTCACGAAAATACGCATTTTTTAGATACTGTGGAAAGTCTCTCCAAAGCGGTAATCCACTAGCTGTTTATCTTCAGAGAAACTGCCAGAGGTTTCTTCAAGTTGCTGACGTGAGTCTAATTGTAACGAGGCATTGGCTACCTTAAGAGAGTCATAGTGACTTTTGCCAAATGCTCACCATAATAGACATTTTTTAGATACTGTGGCCAGTCTGCCCGAAGCGATACGCCACTAGTTGTTTAATTTAAGACAACCATCGTTACTCTTGCTAGGAGTTACTTGATGTTGGTGATTTAATTTTAATTGTGACGTGGCATTGGCAACCTTACGAGAGTCATAGTGATTCCTGGCAGTTCCTCACCAAAATACGCATTTTTTTAGATACTGTGGAAAGTCTCTCCAAAGCGGTAACCCACTAGCTGTTTATCTTCAGAGAAACTGCCAGAGGTTTCTTCAAGTTGCTGACGTGAGTCTAATTGTGACGAGGCATTGGCTACCTTAAGAGAGTCATAGTTACTCTTGCCAAATGCTCACCATTATAGACATTTTTAGATACTGTGGCCAGTCTGCCCGAATCATTACGCAATTAGTTGTTTAATTTAAGACAACCATCGTTACTCTTGCTAGGAGTTACTTGATGTTGGTGATTTAAATTTAATTGTGATGAGGCATTGGCAACCTTACGAGAGTCATAGTGATTCCTGGCAGTTCCTCACGAAAATACGCATTTTTTAGATACTGTGGAAAGTCTCTCCAAAGCGGTAATCCACTAGCTGTTTATCTTCAGAGAAACTGCCAGAGGTTTCTTCAAGTTGCTGACGTGAGTCTAATTGTAACGAGGCATTGGCTACCTTAAGAGAGTCATAGTGACTTTTTCCAAATGCTCACCATAATAAACATTTTTTAGATACTGTGGCCAGTCTGCCCGAAGCGATACGCCACTAGTTGTTTAATTTAAGACAACCATCGTTACTCTTACTGGGAGTTACTTGATGTTGGTGATTTAATTTCAATTGTGACGAGGCATTGGCAACCTTACGAGAGTCATAGTGATTCCTGGCAGTTCCTCACCAAAATACGCATTTTTTAGATACTGTGGAAAGTCTCTCCAAAGCGGTAACCCACTAGCTGTTTATCTTCAGAGAAACTGCCAGAGGTTTCTTCAAGTTGCTGACGTGAGTCTAATTGTGACGAGGCATTGGCTACCTTAAGAGAGTCATAGTTACTCTTGCCAAATGCTCACCATTATAGACATTTTTAGATACTGTGGCCAGTCTGCCCGAATCATTACGCAATTAGTTGTTTAATTTAAGACAACCACTGTTACTCTTGCTAGGAGTTACTTGATGTTGCTGATTTAATTTTAATTGTGATGAGGCATTGGCAACTTTACGAGAGTCATAGTGATTCCTGGCAGTTCCTCACGAAAATACGCATTTTTTAGATACTCTGGAAAGTCTCTCCAAAGCGGTAATCCACTAGCTGTTTATCTTCAGAGAAACTGCCAGAGGTTTCTTCAAGTTGCTGACGTGAGTCTAATTGTGACGAGGCATTGGCTACCTTAAGCGAGTCATAGTGACTCTTGCCAAATGCTCACCATAATAGACATTTTTTAGATACTGTGGTCAGTCTGCCCGAAGCAATACGCCACTAGTTCTTTAATTTAAGACAACCATCGTTACTCTTGCTAGGATTTACTTGACGTTGCTGATTAAATTTTAATAGTGACGAGGCATTGGCAACCTTACGAGATTCATAGTGATTCCTGGCAGTTCCTCACCAAAATACGCATTTCTTAGGTACTGTGGAAAGTCTCTCCAAAGCGGTAATCCACTAGCTGTTTATCTTCAGAGAAACTGCCAGAGGTTTCTTGAAGTTGCTGATGTGAGTCTAATTATGACGAGGCATTGGCTACCTTAAGCGAGTCATATCGACTCTTGCCAAATGCTCACCATAATAGACATTTTTTAGATACTGTGGCCAGTCTGCCCGAAGCAATCCGCCACTAGTTCTTTAATTTAAGACAACCATCGTTACTCTTGCTAGGAGTTACTTGATGTTGCTGATTAAATTTTAATTGTGACGAGGCATTGGCAACCTTACGAGAGGCATAGTGATTCCTGGCAGTTCCTCACGAAAATACGCATTTTTTAGATACTGTGGAAAGTCTCTCCAAAGCGGTAATCCACTAGCTGTTTATCTTCAGAGAAACTGCCAGAGGTTTCTTCAAGTTGCTGACGTGAGTCTAATTGTAACGAGGCATTGGCTACCTTAAGAGAGTTATAGTGACTTTTGCCAAATGCTCACCATAATAGACATTTTTTAGATACTGTGGCCAGTCTGCCCGAAGCGATACGCCACTAGTTGTTTAATTTAAGACAACCATCGTTACTCTTGCTAGGAGTTACTTGATGTTGGTGATTTAATTTTAATTGTGACGTGGCATTGGCAACCTTACGAGAGTCATAGTGATTCCTGGCAGTTCCTCACCAAAATACGCATTTTTTTAGATACTGTGGAAAGTCTCTCCAAAGCGGTAATCCACTAGCTGTTTATCTTCAGAGAAACTGCCAGAGGTTTCTTCAAGTTGCTGACGTGAGTCTAATTGTGACGAGGCATTGGCTACCTTAAGCGAGTCATAGTGACTCTTGCCAAATGCTCACCATAATAGACATTTTTTAGATACTGTGGTCAGTCTGCCCGAAGCAATACGCCACTAGTTCTTTAATTTAAGACAACCATCGTTACTCTTGCTAGGATTTACTTGACGTTGCTGATTAAATTTTAATAGTGACGAGGCATTGTCAACCTTACGAGATTCATAGTGATTCCTGGCAGTTCCTCACCAAAATACGCATTTCTTAGGTACTGTGGAAAGTCTCTCCAAAGCGGTAATCCACTAGCTGTTTATCTTCAGAGAAACTGCCAGAGGTTTCTTGAAGTTGCTGATGTGAGTCTAATTATGACGAGGCATTGGCTACCTTAAGCGAGTCATATCGACTCTTGCCAAATGCTCACCATAATAGACATATTTTAGATACTGTGGCCAGTCTGCCCGAAGCGATACGCCACTAGTTGTTTAATTTAAGACAACCATCGTTACTCTTGCTAGGAGTTACTTGATGTTGGTGATTTAAATTTAATTGTGATGAGGCATTGGCAACCTTACGAGAGTCATAGTGATTCCTGGCAGTTCCTCACCAAGATACGCATTTTTTAGATACTGTGGAAAGTCTCTCCAAAGCGGTAATCCACTAGCTGTTTATCTTCAGAGAAACTGCCAGAGGTTTCTTCAAGTTGCTAACACGCGATCTAGTGTAACGAGGCATTGGCTACCTTAAGAGAGTCATAGTGACTTTTGCCAAATGCTCACCATAATAGACATTTTTTAGATACTGTGGCCAGTCCGCCTGAAGCGATACGCCACTAGTTGTTTAATTTAAGACAACCATCGTTACTCTTACTGGGAGTTACTTGATGTTGGTGATTTAATTTTAATTGTGACGAGGCATTGGCAACCTTACGAGAGTCATAGTGATTCCTGGCAGTTCCTCACGAAAATACGCATTTTTTAGATACTGTGGAAAGTCTCTCCAAAGCGGTAACCCACTAGCTGTTTATCTTCAGAGAAACTGCCAGAGGTTTCTTCAAGTTGCTGACGTGAGTCTAATTGTGACGAGGCATTGGCTACCTTAAGCGAGTCATAGTGACTCTTGCCAAATGCTCACCATAATAGACATTTTTTAGATACTGTGGTCAGTCTGCCCGAAGCAATACGCCACTAGTTCTTTAATTTAAGACAACCATCGTTACTCTTGCTAGGATTTACTTGACGTTGCTGATTAAATTTTAATTGTGACGAGGCACTGGCAACCTTACGAGATTCATAGTGATTCCTGGCAGTTCCTCACCAAAATACGCATTTCTTAGATACTGTGGAAAGTCTCTCCAAAGCAGTAATCCACTAGCTGTTTATCTTCAGAGAAACTGCCAGAGGTTTCTTGAAGTTGCTGATGTGAGTCTAATTATGACGAGGCATTGGCTACCTTAAGCGAGTCATATCGACTCTTGCCAAATGCTCACCATAATAGACATTTTTTAGATACTGTGGCCAGTCTGCCCGAAGCAATCCGCCACTAGTTCTTTAATTTAAGACAACCATCGTTACTCTTGCTAGAAGTTACTTGATGTTGCTGATTAAATTTTAATTGTGACGAGGCATTGGCAACCTTACGAGAGGCATAGTGATTCCTGGCAGTTCCTCACGAAAATACGCATTTTTTAGATACTGTGGAAAGTCTCTCCAAAGCGGTAATCCACTAGCTGTTTATCTTCAGAGAAACTGCCAGAGGTTTCTTCAAGTTGCTGACGTGAGTCTAATTGTAACGAGGCATTGGCTACCTTAAGAGAGTCATAGTGACTTTTGCCAAATGCTCACCATAATAGACATTTTTTAGATACTGTGGCCAGTCTGCCCGAAGCGATACGCCACTAGTTGTTTAATTTAAGACAACCATCGTTACTCTTGCTAGGAGTTACTTGATGTTGGTGATTTAATTTTAATTGTGACGTGGCATTGGCAACCTTACGAGAGTCATAGTGATTCCTGGCAGTTCCTCACCAAAATACGCATTTTTTTAGATACTGTGGAAAGTCTCTCCAAAGCGGTAACCCACTAGCTGTTTATCTTCAGAGAAACTGCCAGGGGTTTCTTCAAGTTGCTGACGTGAGTCTAATTGTGACGAGGCATTGGCTACCTTAAGAGAGTCATAGTTACTCTTGCCAAATGCTCACCATTATAGACATTTTTAGATACTGTGGCCAGTCTGCCCGAATCATTACGCAATTAGTTGTTTAATTTAAGACAACCATCGTTACTCTTGCTAGGAGTTACTTGATGTTGGTGATTTAAATTTAATTGTGATGAGGCATTGGCAACCTTACGAGAGTCATAGTGATTCCTGGCAGTTCCTCACGAAAATACGCATTTTTTAGATACTGTGGAAAGTCTCTCCAAAGCGGTAATCCACTAGCTGTTTATCTTCAGAGAAACTGCCAGAGGTTTCTTCAAGTTGCTGACGTGAGTCTAATTGTAACGAGGCATTGGCTACCTTAAGAGAGTCATAGTGACTTTTTCCAAATGCTCACCATAATAAACATTTTTTAGATACTGTGGCCAGTCTGCCCGAAGCGATACGCCACTAGTTGTTTAATTTAAGACAACCATCGTTACTCTTACTGGGAGTTACTTGATGTTGGTGATTTAATTTCAATTGTGACGAGGCATTGGCAACCTTACGAGAGTCATAGTGATTCCTGGCAGTTCCTCACCAAAATACGCATTTTTTAGATACTGTGGAAAGTCTCTCCAAAGCGGTAACCCACTAGCTGTTTATCTTCAGAGAAACTGCCAGAGGTTTCTTCAAGTTGCTGACGTGAGTCTAATTGTGACGAGGCATTGGCTACCTTAAGAGAGTCATAGTTACTCTTGCCAAATGCTCACCATTATAGACATTTTTAGATACTGTGGCCAGTCTGCCCGAATCATTACGCAATTAGTTGTTTAATTTAAGACAACCACTGTTACTCTTGCTAGGAGTTACTTGATGTTGCTGATTTAATTTTAATTGTGATGAGGCATTGGCAACTTTACGAGAGTCATAGTGATTCCTGGCAGTTCCTCACGAAAATACGCATTTTTTAGATACTGTGGAAAGTCTCTCCAAAGCGGTAATCCACTAGCTGTTTATCTTCAGAGAAACTGCCAGAGGTTTCTTCAAGTTGCTGACGTGAGTCTAATTGTGACGAGGCATTGGCTACCTTAAGCGAGTCATAGTGACTCTTGCCAAATGCTCACCATAATAGACATTTTTTAGATACTGTGGTCAGTCTGCCCGAAGCAATACGCCACTAGTTCTTTAATTTAAGACAACCATCGTTACTCTTGCTAGGATTTACTTGACGTTGCTGATTAAATTTTAATAGTGACGAGGCATTGGCAACCTTACGAGATTCATAGTGATTCCTGGCAGTTCCTCACCAAAATACGCATTTCTTAGGTACTGTGGAAAGTCTCTCCAAAGCGGTAATCCACTAGCTGTTTATCTTCAGAGAAACTGCCAGAGGTTTCTTGAAGTTGCTGATGTGAGTCTAATTATGACGAGGCATTGGCTACCTTAAGCGAGTCATATCGACTCTTGCCAAATGCTCACCATAATAGACATTTTTTAGATACTGTGGCCAGTCTGCCCGAAGCAATCCGCCACTAGTTCTTTAATTTAAGACAACCATCGTTACTCTTGCTAGGAGTTACTTGATGTTGCTGATTAAATTTTAATTGTGACGAGGCATTGGCAACCTTACGAGAGGCATAGTGATTCCTGGCAGTTCCTCACGAAAATACGCATTTTTTAGATACTGTGGAAAGTCTCTCCAAAGCGGTAATCCACTAGCTGTTTATCTTCAGAGAAACTGCCAGAGGTTTCTTCAAGTTGCTGACGTGAGTCTAATTGTAACGAGGCATTGGCTACCTTAAGAGAGTTATAGTGACTTTTGCCAAATGCTCACCATAATAGACATTTTTTAGATACTGTGGCCAGTCTGCCCGAAGCGATACGCCACTAGTTGTTTAATTTAAGACAACCATCGTTACTCTTGCTAGGAGTTACTTGATGTTGGTGATTTAATTTTAATTGTGACGTGGCATTGGCAACCTTACGAGAGTCATAGTGATTCCTGGCAGTTCCTCACCAAAATACGCATTTTTTTAGATACTGTGGAAAGTCTCTCCAAAGCGGTAATCCACTAGCTGTTTATCTTCAGAGAAACTGCCAGAGGTTTCTTCAAGTTGCTGACGTGAGTCTAATTGTGACGAGGCATTGGCTACCTTAAGCGAGTCATAGTGACTCTTGCCAAATGCTCACCATAATAGACATTTTTTAGATACTGTGGTCAGTCTGCCCGAAGCAATACGCCACTAGTTCTTTAATTTAAGACAACCATCGTTACTCTTGCTAGGATTTACTTGACGTTGCTGATTAAATTTTAATAGTGACGAGGCATTGGCAACCTTACGAGATTCATAGTGATTCCTGGCAGTTCCTCACCAAAATACGCATTTCTTAGGTACTGTGGAAAGTCTCTCCAAAGCGGTAATCCACTAGCTGTTTATCTTCAGAGAAACTGCCAGAGGTTTCTTGAAGTTGCTGATGTGAGTCTAATTATGACGAGGCATTGGCTACCTTAAGCGAGTCATATCGACTCTTGCCAAATGCTCACCATAATAGACATATTTTAGATACTGTGGCCAGTCTGCCCGAAGCGATACGCCACTAGTTGTTTAATTTAAGACAACCATCGTTACTCTTGCTAGGAGTTACTTGATGTTGGTGATTTAAATTTAATTGTGATGAGGCATTGGCAACCTTACGAGAGTCATAGTGATTCCTGGCAGTTCCTCACCAAGATACGCATTTTTTAGATACTGTGGAAAGTCTCTCCAAAGCGGTAATCCACTAGCTGTTTATCTTCAGAGAAACTGCCAGAGGTTTCTTCAAGTTGCTGACGTGAGTCTAATTGTAACGAGGCATTGGCTACCTTAAGAGAGTCATAGTGACTTTTGCCAAATGCTCACCATAATAGACATTTTTTAGATACTGTGGCCAGTCCGCCTGAAGCGATACGCCACTAGTTGTTTAATTTAAGACAACCATCGTTACTCTTACTGGGATTTACTTGATGTTGGTGATTTAATTTTAATTGTGACGAGGCATTGGCAACCTTACGAGAGTCATAGTGATTCCTGGCAGTTCCTCACGAAAATACGCATTTTTTAGATACTGTGGAAAGTCTCTCCAAAGCGGTAACCCACTAGCTGTTTATCTTCAGAGAAACTGCCAGAGGTTTCTTCAAGTTGCTGACGTGAGTCTAATTGTGACGAGGCATTGGCTACCTTAAGCGAGTCATAGTGACTCTTGCCAAATGCTCACCATAATAGACATTTTTTAGATACTGTGGTCAGTCTGCCCGAAGCAATACGCCACTAGTTCTTTAATTTAAGACAACCATCGTTACTCTTGCTAGGATTTACTTGACGTTGCTGATTAAATTTTAATTGTGACGAGGCACTGGCAACCTTACGAGATTCATAGTGATTCCTGGCAGTTCCTCACCAAAATACGCATTTCTTAGATACTGTGGAAAGTCTCTCCAAAGCAGTAATCCACTAGCTGTTTATCTTCAGAGAAACTGCCAGAGGTTTCTTGAAGTTGCTGATGTGAGTCTAATTATGACGAGGCATTGGCTACCTTAAGCGAGTCATATCGACTCTTGCCAAATGCTCACCATAATAGACATTTTTTAGATACTGTGGCCAGTCTGCCCGAAGCAATCCGCCACTAGTTCTTTAATTTAAGACAACCATCGTTACTCTTGCTAGAAGTTACTTGATGTTGCTGATTAAATTTTAATTGTGACGAGGCATTGGCAACCTTACGAGAGGCATAGTGATTCCTGGCAGTTCCTCACGAAAATACGCATTTTTTAGATACTGTGGAAAGTCTCTCCAAAGCGGTAATCCACTAGCTGTTTATCTTCAGAGAAACTGCCAGAGGTTTCTTCAAGTTGCTGACGTGAGTCTAATTGTAACGAGGCATTGGCTACCTTAAGAGAGTCATAGTGACTTTTGCCAAATGCTCACCATAATAGACATTTTTTAGATACTGTGGCCAGTCTGCCCGAAGCGATACGCCACTAGTTGTTTAATTTAAGACAACCATCGTTACTCTTGCTAGGAGTTACTTGATGTTGGTGATTTAATTTTAATTGTGACGTGGCATTGGCAACCTTACGAGAGTCATAGTGATTCCTGGCAGTTCCTCACCAAAATACGCATTTTTTTAGATACTGTGGAAAGTCTCTCCAAAGCGGTAACCCACTAGCTGTTTATCTTCAGAGAAACTGCCAGAGGTTTCTTCAAGTTGCTGACGTGAGTCTAATTGTGACGAGGCATTGGCTACCTTAAGAGAGTCATAGTTACTCTTGCCAAATGCTCACCATTATAGACATTTTTAGATACTGTGGCCAGTCTGCCCGAATCATTACGCAATTAGTTGTTTAATTTAAGACAACCATCGTTACTCTTGCTAGGAGTTACTTGATGTTGGTGATTTAAATTTAATTGTGATGAGGCATTGGCAACCTTACGAGAGTCATAGTGATTCCTGGCAGTTCCTCACGAAAATACGCATTTTTTAGATACTGTGGAAAGTCTCTCCAAAGCGGTAATCCACTAGCTGTTTATCTTCAGAGAAACTGCCAGAGGTTTCTTCAAGTTGCTGACGTGAGTCTAATTGTAACGAGGCATTGGCTACCTTAAGAGAGTCATAGTGACTTTTTCCAAATGCTCACCATAATAAACATTTTTTAGATACTGTGGCCAGTCTGCCCGAAGCGATACGCCACTAGTTGTTTAATTTAAGACAACCATCGTTACTCTTACTGGGAGTTACTTGATGTTGGTGATTTAATTTCAATTGTGACGAGGCATTGGCAACCTTACGAGAGTCATAGTGATTCCTGGCAGTTCCTCACCAAAATACGCATTTTTTAGATACTGTGGAAAGTCTCTCCAAAGCGGTAACCCACTAGCTGTTTATCTTCAGAGAAACTGCCAGAGGTTTCTTCAAGTTGCTGACGTGAGTCTAATTGTGACGAGGCATTGGCTACCTTAAGAGAGTCATAGTTACTCTTGCCAAATGCTCACCATTATAGACATTTTTAGATACTGTGGCCAGTCTGCCCGAATCATTACGCAATTAGTTGTTTAATTTAAGACAACCACTGTTACTCTTGCTAGGAGTTACTTGATGTTGCTGATTTAATTTTAATTGTGATGAGGCATTGGCAACTTTACGAGAGTCATAGTGATTCCTGGCAGTTCCTCACGAAAATACGCATTTTTTAGATACTGTGGAAAGTCTCTCCAAAGCGGTAATCCACTAGCTGTTTATCTTCAGAGAAACTGCCAGAGGTTTCTTCAAGTTGCTGACGTGAGTCTAATTGTGACGAGGCATTGGCTACCTTAAGCGAGTCATAGTGACTCTTGCCAAATGCTCACCATAATAGACATTTTTTAGATACTGTGGTCAGTCTGCCCGAAGCAATACGCCACTAGTTCTTTAATTGAAGACAACCATCGTTACTCTTGCTAGGATTTACTTGACGTTGCTGATTAAATTTTAATAGTGACGAGGCATTGGCAACCTTACGAGATTCATAGTGATTCCTGGCAGTTCCTCACCAAAATACGCATTTCTTAGGTACTGTGGAAAGTCTCTCCAAAGCGGTAATCCACTAGCTGTTTATCTTCAGAGAAACTGCCAGAGGTTTCTTCAAGTTGCTGACGTGAGTCTAATTGTAACGAGGCATTGGCTACCTTAAGAGAGTTATAGTGACTTTTGCCAAATGCTCACCATAATAGACATTTTTTAGATACTGTGGCCAGTCTGCCCGAAGCGATACGCCACTAGTTGTTTAATTTAAGACAACCATCGTTACTCTTGCTAGGAGTTACTTGATGTTGGTGATTTAATTTTAATTGTGACGTGGCATTGGCAACCTTACGAGAGTCATAGTGATTCCTGGCAGTTCCTCACCAAAATACGCATTTTTTTAGATACTGTGGAAAGTCTCTCCAAAGCGGTAACCCACTAGCTGTTTATCTTCAGAGAAACTGCCAGAGGTTTCTTCAAGTTGCTGACGTGAGTCTAATTGTGACGAGGCATTGGCTACCTTAAGCGAGTCATATCGACTCTTGCCAAATGCTCACCATAATAGACATATTTTAGATACTGTGGCCAGTCTGCCCGAAGCGATACGCCACTAGTTGTTTAATTTAAGACAACCATCGTTACTCTTGCTAGGAGTTACTTGATGTTGGTGATTTAAATTTAATTGTGATGAGGCATTGGCAACCTTACGAGAGTCATAGTGATTCCTGGCAGTTCCTCACCAAGATACGCATTTTTTAGATACTGTGGAAAGTCTCTCCAAAGCGGTAATCCACTAGCTGTTTATCTTCACAGAAACTGCCAGAGGTTTCTTCAAGTTGCTGACGTGAGTCTAATTGTAACGAGGCATTGGCTACCTTAAGAGAGTCATAGTGACTTTTGCCAAATGCTCACCATAATAGACATTTTTTAGATACTGTGGCCAGTCTGCCCGAAGCGATACGCCACTAGTTGTTTAATTTAAGACAACCATCGTTACTCTTACTGGGAGTTACTTGATGTTGGTGATTTAATTTTAATTGTGACGAGGCATTGGCAACCTTACGAGAGTCATAGTGATTCCTGGCAGTTCCTCACCAAAATACGCATTTTTTAGATACTGTGGAAAGTCTCTCCAAAGCGGTAACCCACTAGCTGTTTATCTTCAGAGAAACTGCCAGAGGTTTCTTCAAGTTGCTGACGTGAGTCTAATTGTGACGAGGCATTGGCTACCTTAAGAGAGTCATAGTTACTCTTGCCAAATGCTCACCATTATAGACATTTTAAGATACTGTGGCCAGTCTGCCCGAATCATTACGCAATTAGTTGTTTAATTTAAGACAACCACAGTTACTCTTGCTAGGAGTTACTTGATGTTGCTGATTTAATTTTAATTGTGATGAGGCATTGGCAACTTTACGAGAGTCATAGTGATTCCTGGCAGTTCCTCACGAAAATACGCATTTTTTAGATACTGTGGAAAGTCTCTCCAAAGCGGTAATCCACTAGCTGTTTATCTTCAGAGAAACTGCCAGAGGTTTCTTCAAGTTGCTGACGTGAGTCTAATTGTAACGAGGCATTGGCTACCTTAAGAGAGTCATAGTGACTTTTGCCAAATGCTCACCATAATAGACATTTTTTAGATACTGTGGCCAGTCTGCCCGAAGCGATACGCCACTAGTTGTTTAATTTAAGACAACCATCGTTACTCTTACTGGGAGTTACTTGATGTTGGTGATTTAATTTTAATTGTGACGAGGCATTGGCAACCTTACGAGAGTCATAGTGATTCCTGGCAGTTCCTCACCAAAATACGCATTTTTTAGATACTGTGGAAAGTCTCTCCAAAGCGGTAACCCACTAGCTGTTTATCTTCAGAGAAACTGCCAGAGGTTTCTTCAAGTTGCTGACGTGAGTCTAATTGTGACGAGGCATTGGCTACCTTAAGAGAGTCATAGTTACTCTTGCCAAATGCTCACCATTATAGACATTTTTAGATACTGTGGCCAGTCTGCCCGAATCATTACGCAATTAGTTGTTTAATTTAAGACAACCACTGTTACTCTTGCTAGGAGTTACTTGATGTTGCTGATTTAATTTTAATTGTGATGAGGCATTGGCAACTATACGAGAGTCATAGTGATTCCTGGCAGTTCCTCACGAAAATACGCATTTTTTAGATACTGTGGAAAGTCTCTCCAAAGCGGTAATCCACTAGCTGTTTATCTTCAGAGAAACTGCCAGAGGTTTCTTCAAGTTGCTGACGTGAGTCTAATTGTGACGAGGCATTGGCTACCTTAAGCGAGTCATAGTGACTCTTGCCAAATGCTCACCATAATAGACATTTTTTAGATACTGTGGTCAGTCTGCCCGAAGCAATACGCCACTAGTTCTTTAATTTAAGACAACCATCGTTACTCTTGCTAGGATTTACTTGACGTTGCTGATTAAATTTTAATAGTGACGAGGCATTGGCAACCTTACGAGATTCATAGTGATTCCTGGCAGTTCCTCACCAAAATACGCATTTCTTAGGTACTGTGGAAAGTCTCTCCAAAGCGGTAATCCACTAGCTGTTTATCTTCAGAGAAACTGCCAGAGGTTTCTTCAAGTTTGCTGATGTGAGTCTAATTATGACGAGGCATTGGCTACCTTAAGCGAGTCATATCGACTCTTGCCAAATGCTCACCATAATAGACATATTTTAGATACTGTGGCCAGTCTGCCCGAAGCGATACGCCACTAGTTGTTTAATTTAAGACAACCATCGTTACTCTTGCTAGGAGTTACTTGATGTTGGTGATTTAAATTTAATTGTGATGAGGCATTGGCAACCTTACGAGAGTCATAGTGATTCCTGGCAGTTCCTCACCAAGATACGCATTTTTTAGATACTGTGGAAAGTCTCTCCAAAGCGGTAATCCACTAGCTGTTTATCTTCAGAGAAACTGCCAGAGGTTTCTTCAAGTTGCTGACGTGAGTCTAATTGTAACGAGGCATTGGCTACCTTAAGAGAGTCATAGTGACTTTTGCCAAATGCTCACCATAATAGACATTTTTTAGATACTGTGGCCAGTCTGCCCGAAGCGATACGCCACTAGTTGTTTAATTTAAGACAACCATCGTTACTCTTACTGGGAGTTACTTGATGTTGGTGATTTAATTTTAATTGTGACGAGGCATTGGCAACCTTACGAGAGTCATAGTGATTCCTGGCAGTTCCTCACCAAAATACGCATTTTTTAGATACTGTGGAAAGTCTCTCCAAAGCGGTAACCCACTAGCTGTTTATCTTCAGAGAAACTGCCAGAGGTTTCTTCAAGTTGCTGACGTGAGTCTAATTGTGACGAGGCATTGGCTACCTTAAGCGAGTCATAGTGACTCTTGCCAAATGCTCACCATAATAGACATTTTTTAGATACTGTGGTCAGTCTGCCCGAAGCAATACGCCACTAGTTCTTTAATTTAAGACAACCATCGTTACTCTTGCTAGGATTTACTTGACGTTGCTGATTAAATTTTAATTGTGACGAGGCATTGGCAACCTTACGAGATTCATAGTGATTCCTGGCAGTTCCTCACCAAAATACGCATTTCTTAGATACTGTGGAAAGTCTCTCCAAAGCGGTAATCCACTAGCTGTTTATCTTCAGAGAAACTGCCAGAGGTTTCTTGAAGTTGCTGATGTGAGTCTAATTATGACGAGGCATTGGCTACCTTAAGCGAGTCATATCGACTCTTGCCAAATGCTCACCATAATAGACATTTTTTAGATACTGTGGCCAGTCTGCCCGAAGCAATCCGCCACAAGTTCTTTAATTTAAGACAACCATCGTTACTCTTGCTAGGAGTTACTTGATGTTGCTGATTAAATTTTAATTGTGACGAGGCATTGGCAACCTTACGAGAGGCATAGTGATTCCTGGCAGTTCCTCACCAAAATACGCATTTTTTAGATACTGTGGAAAGTCTCTCCAAAGCGGTAACCCACTAGCTGTTTATCTTCAGAGAAACTGCCAGAGGTTTCTTCAAGTTGCTGACGTGAGTCTAATTGTGACGAGGCATTGGCTACCTTAAGAGAGTCATAGTTACTCTTGCCAAATGCTCACCATTATAGACATTTTTAGATACTGTGGCCAGTCTGCCCGAATCATTACGCAATTAGTTGTTTAATTTAAGACAACCACTGTTACTCTTGCTAGGAGTTACTTGATGTTGCTGATTTAATTTTAATTGTGATGAGGCATTGGCAACTTTACGAGAGTCATAGTGATTCCTGGCAGTTCCTCACGAAAATACGCATTTTTTAGATACTGTGGAAAGTCTCTCCAAAGCGGTAATCCACTAGCTGTTTATCTTCAGAGAAACTGCCAGAGGTTTCTTCAAGTTGCTGACGTGAGTCTAATTGTGACGAGGCATTGGCTACCTTAAGCGAGTCATAGTGACTCTTGCCAAATGCTCACCATAATAGACATTTTTTAGATACTGTGGTCAGTCTGCCCGAAGCAATACGCCACTAGTTCTTTAATTTAAGACAACCATCGTTACTCTTGCTAGGATTTACTTGACGTTGCTGATTAAATTTTAATAGTGACGAGGCATTCGCAACCTTACGAGATTCATAGTGATTCCTGGCAGTTCCTCACCAAAATACGCATTTCTTAGGTACTGTGGAAAGTCTCTCCAAAGCGGTAATCCACTAGCTGTTTATCTTCAGAGAAACTGCCAGAGGTTTCTACAAGTTTGCTGATGTGAGTCTAATTATGACGAGGCATTGGCTACCTTAAGCGAGTCATATCGACTCTTGCCAAATGCTCACCATAATAGACATATTTTAGATACTGTGGCCAGTCTGCCCGAAGCGATACGCCACTAGTTGTTTAATTTAAGACAACCATCGTTACTCTTGCTAGGAGTTACTTGATGTTGGTGATTTAAATTTAATTGTGATGAGGCATTGGCAACCTTACGAGAGTCATAGTGATTCCTGGCAGTTCCTCACCAAGATACGCATTTTTTAGATACTGTGGAAAGTCTCTCCAAAGCGGTAATCCACTAGCGGTTTATCTTCAGAGAAACTGCCAGAGGTTTCTTCAAGTTGCTGACGTGAGTCTAATTGTAACGAGGCATTGGCTACCTTAAGAGAGTCATAGTGACTTTTGCCAAATGCTCACCATAATAGACATTTTTTAGATACTGTGGCCAGTCTGCCCGAAGCGATACGCCACTAGTTGTTTAATTTAAGACAACCACTGTTACTCTTGCTAGGAGTTACTTGATGTTGCTGATTTAATTTTAATTGTGATGAGGCATTGGCAACTTTACGAGAGTCATAGTGATTCCTGGCAGTTCCTTACGAAAATACGCATTTTTTAGATACTGTGGAAAGTCTCTCCAAAGCGGTAATCCACTAGCTGTTTATCTTCAGAGAAACTGCCAGAGGTTTCTTCAAGTTGCTGACGTGAGTCTAATTGTGACGAGGCATTGGCTACCTTAAGCGAGTCATATCGACTCTCTCCAAATGCTCACCATAATAGACATTTTTTAGATACTGTGGTCAGTCTGCCCGAAGCAATACGCCACTAGTTCTTTAATTTAAGACAACCATCGTTACTCTTGCTAGGATTTACTTGACGTTGCTGATTAAATTTTAATAGTGACGAGGCATTGGCAGCCTTACGAGATTCATAGTGATTCCTGGCAGTTCCTCACCAAAATACGCATTTCTTAGGTACTGTGGAAAGTCTCTCCAAAGCGGTAATCCACTAGCTGTTTATCTTCAGAGAAACTGCCAGAGGTTTCTTGAAGTTGCTGATGTGAGTCTAATTATGACGAGGCATTGGCTACCTTAAGCGAGTCATATCGACTCTTGCCAAATGCTCACCATAATAGACATATTTTAGATACTGTGGCCAGTCTGCCCGAAGCGATACGCCACTAGTTGTTTAATTTAAGACAACCATCGTTACTCTTGCTAGGAGTTACTTGATGTTGGTGATTTAAATTTAATTGTGATGAGGCATTGGCAACCTTACGAGAGTCATAGTGATTCCTGGCAGTTCCTCACCAAGATACGCATTTTTTAGATACTGTGGAAAGTCTCTCCAAAGCGGTAATCCACTAGCTGTTTATCTTCAGAGAAACTGCCAGAGGTTTCTTCAAGTTGCTGACGTGAGTCTAATTGTGACGAGGCATTGGCTACCTTAAGAGAGTCATAGTTACTCTTGCCAAATGCTCACCATTATAGACATTTTTAGATACTGTGGCCAGTCTGCCCGAATCATTACGCAATTAGTTGTTTAATTTAAGACAACCACTGTTACTCTTGCTAGGAGTTACTTGATGTTGCTGATTTAATTTTAATTGTGATGAGGCATTGGCAACTATACGAGAGTCATAGTGATTCCTGGCAGTTCCTCACGAAAATACGCATTTTTTAGATACTGTGGAAAGTCTCTCCAAAGCGGTAATCCACTAGCTGTTTATCTTCAGAGAAACTGCCAGAGGTTTCTTCAAGTTGCTGACGTGAGTCTAATTGTGACGAGGCATTGGCTACCTTAAGCGAGTCATAGTGACTCTTGCCAAATGCTCACCATAATAGACATTTTTTAGATACTGTGGTCAGTCTGCCCGAAGCAATACGCCACTAGTTCTTTAATTTAAGACAACCATCGTTACTCTTGCTAGGATTTACTTGACGTTGCTGATTAAATTTTAATAGTGACGAGGCATTGGCAACCTTACGAGATTCATAGTGATTCCTGGCAGTTCCTCACCAAAATACGCATTTCTTAGGTACTGTGGAAAGTCTCTCCAAAGCGGTAATCCACTAGCTGTTTATCTTCAGAGAAACTGCCAGAGGTTTCTTCAAGTTTGCTGATGTGAGTCTAATTATGACGAGGCATTGGCTACCTTAAGCGAGTCATATCGACTCTTGCCAAATGCTCACCATAATAGACATATTTTAGATACTGTGGCCAGTCTGCCCGAAGCGATACGCCACTAGTTGTTTAATTTAAGACAACCATCGTTACTCTTGCTAGGAGTTACTTGATGTTGGTGATTTAAATTTAATTGTGATGAGGCATTGGCAACCTTACGAGAGTCATAGTGATTCCTGGCAGTTCCTCACCAAGATACGCATTTTTTAGATACTGTGGAAAGTCTCTCCAAAGCGGTAATCCACTAGCTGTTTATCTTCAGAGAAACTGCCAGAGGTTTCTTCAAGTTGCTGACGTGAGTCTAATTGTAACGAGGCATTGGCTACCTTAAGAGAGTCATAGTGACTTTTGCCAAATGCTCACCATAATAGACATTTTTTAGATACTGTGGCCAGTCTGCCCGAAGCGATACGCCACTAGTTGTTTAATTTAAGACAACCATCGTTACTCTTACTGGGAGTTACTTGATGTTGGTGATTTAATTTTAATTGTGACGAGGCATTGGCAACCTTACGAGAGTCATAGTGATTCCTGGCAGTTCCTCACCAAAATACGCATTTTTTAGATACTGTGGAAAGTCTCTCCAAAGCGGTAACCCACTAGCTGTTTATCTTCAGAGAAACTGCCAGAGGTTTCTTCAAGTTGCTGACGTGAGTCTAATTGTGACGAGGCATTGGCTACCTTAAGCGAGTCATAGTGACTCTTGCCAAATGCTCACCATAATAGACATTTTTTAGATACTGTGGTCAGTCTGCCCGAAGCAATACGCCACTAGTTCTTTAATTTAAGACAACCATCGTTACTCTTGCTAGGATTTACTTGACGTTGCTGATTAAATTTTAATTGTGACGAGGCATTGGCAACCTTACGAGATTCATAGTGATTCCTGGCAGTTCCTCACCAAAATACGCATTTCTTAGATACTGTGGAAAGTCTCTCCAAAGCGGTAATCCACTAGCTGTTTATCTTCAGAGAAACTGCCAGAGGTTTCTTGAAGTTGCTGATGTGAGTCTAATTATGACGAGGCATTGGCTACCTTAAGCGAGTCATATCGACTCTTGCCAAATGCTCACCATAATAGACATTTTTTAGATACTGTGGCCAGTCTGCCCGAAGCAATCCGCCACAAGTTCTTTAATTTAAGACAACCATCGTTACTCTTGCTAGGAGTTACTTGATGTTGCTGATTAAATTTTAATTGTGACGAGGCATTGGCAACCTTACGAGAGGCATAGTGATTCCTGGCAGTTCCTCACCAAAATACGCATTTTTTAGATACTGTGGAAAGTCTCTCCAAAGCGGTAACCCACTAGCTGTTTATCTTCAGAGAAACTGCCAGAGGTTTCTTCAAGTTGCTGACGTGAGTCTAATTGTGACGAGGCATTGGCTACCTTAAGAGAGTCATAGTTACTCTTGCCAAATGCTCACCATTATAGACATTTTTAGATACTGTGGCCAGTCTGCCCGAATCATTACGCAATTAGTTGTTTAATTTAAGACAACCACTGTTACTCTTGCTAGGAGTTACTTGATGTTGCTGATTTAATTTTAATTGTGATGAGGCATTGGCAACTTTACGAGAGTCATAGTGATTCCTGGCAGTTCCTCACGAAAATACGCATTTTTTAGATACTGTGGAAAGTCTCTCCAAAGCGGTAATCCACTAGCTGTTTATCTTCAGAGAAACTGCCAGAGGTTTCTTCAAGTTGCTGACGTGAGTCTAATTGTGACGAGGCATTGGCTACCTTAAGCGAGTCATAGTGACTCTTGCCAAATGCTCACCATAATAGACATTTTTTAGATACTGTGGTCAGTCTGCCCGAAGCAATACGCCACTAGTTCTTTAATTTAAGACAACCATCGTTACTCTTGCTAGGATTTACTTGACGTTGCTGATTAAATTTTAATAGTGACGAGGCATTCGCAACCTTACGAGATTCATAGTGATTCCTGGCAGTTCCTCACCAAAATACGCATTTCTTAGGTACTGTGGAAAGTCTCTCCAAAGCGGTAATCCACTAGCTGTTTATCTTCAGAGAAACTGCCAGAGGTTTCTACAAGTTTGCTGATGTGAGTCTAATTATGACGAGGCATTGGCTACCTTAAGCGAGTCATATCGACTCTTGCCAAATGCTCACCATAATAGACATATTTTAGATACTGTGGCCAGTCTGCCCGAAGCGATACGCCACTAGTTGTTTAATTTAAGACAACCATCGTTACTCTTGCTAGGAGTTACTTGATGTTGGTGATTTAAATTTAATTGTGATGAGGCATTGGCAACCTTACGAGAGTCATAGTGATTCCTGGCAGTTCCTCACCAAGATACGCATTTTTTAGATACTGTGGAAAGTCTCTCCAAAGCGGTAATCCACTAGCGGTTTATCTTCAGAGAAACTGCCAGAGGTTTCTTCAAGTTGCTGACGTGAGTCTAATTGTAACGAGGCATTGGCTACCTTAAGAGAGTCATAGTGACTTTTGCCAAATGCTCACCATAATAGACATTTTTTAGATACTGTGGCCAGTCTGCCCGAAGCGATACGCCACTAGTTGTTTAATTTAAGACAACCACTGTTACTCTTGCTAGGAGTTACTTGATGTTGCTGATTTAATTTTAATTGTGATGAGGCATTGGCAACTTTACGAGAGTCATAGTGATTCCTGGCAGTTCCTTACGAAAATACGCATTTTTTAGATACTGTGGAAAGTCTCTCCAAAGCGGTAATCCACTAGCTGTTTATCTTCAGAGAAACTGCCAGAGGTTTCTTCAAGTTGCTGACGTGAGTCTAATTGTGACGAGGCATTGGCTACCTTAAGCGAGTCATATCGACTCTCTCCAAATGCTCACCATAATAGACATTTTTTAGATACTGTGGTCAGTCTGCCCGAAGCAATACGCCACTAGTTCTTTAATTTAAGACAACCATCGTTACTCTTGCTAGGATTTACTTGACGTTGCTGATTAAATTTTAATAGTGACGAGGCATTGGCAGCCTTACGAGATTCATAGTGATTCCTGGCAGTTCCTCACCAAAATACGCATTTCTTAGGTACTGTGGAAAGTCTCTCCAAAGCGGTAATCCACTAGCTGTTTATCTTCAGAGAAACTGCCAGAGGTTTCTTGAAGTTGCTGATGTGAGTCTAATTATGACGAGGCATTGGCTACCTTAAGCGAGTCATATCGACTCTTGCCAAATGCTCACCATAATAGACATATTTTAGATACTGTGGCCAGTCTGCCCGAAGCGATACGCCACTAGTTGTTTAATTTAAGACAACCATCGTTACTCTTGCTAGGAGTTACTTGATGTTGGTGATTTAAATTTAATTGTGATGAGGCATTGGCAACCTTACGAGAGTCATAGTGATTCCTGGCAGTTCCTCACCAAGATACGCATTTTTTAGATACTGTGGAAAGTCTCTCCAAAGCGGTAATCCACTAGCTGTTTATCTTCAGAGAAACTGCCAGAGGTTTCTTCAAGTTGCTGACGTGAGTCTAATTGTAACGAGGCATTGGCTACCTTAAGAGAGTCATAGTGACTTTTGCCAAATGCTCACCATAATAGACATTTTTTAGATACTGTGGCCAGTCTGCCCGAAGCGATACGCCACTAGTTGTTTAATTTAAGACAACCACTGTTACTCTTGCTAGGAGTTACTTGATGTTGCTGATTTAATTTTAATTGTGATGAGGCATTGGCAACTTTACGAGAGTCATAGTGATTCCTGGCAGTTCCTTACGAAAATACGCATTTTTTAGATACTGTGGAAAGTCTCTCCAAAGCGGTAATCCACTAGCTGTTTATCTTCAGAGAAACTGCCAGAGGTTTCTTCAAGTTGCTGACGTGAGTCTAATTGTGACGAGGCATTGGCTACCTTAAGCGAGTCATATCGACTCTCTCCAAATGCTCACCATAATAGACATTTTTTAGATACTGTGGTCAGTCTGCCCGAAGCAATACGCCACTAGTTCTTTAATTTAAGACAACCATCGTTACTCTTGCTAGGATTTACTTGACGTTGCTGATTAAATTTTAATAGTGACGAGGCATTGGCAGCCTTACGAGATTCATAGTGATTCCTGGCAGTTCCTCACCAAAATACGCATTTCTTAGGTACTGTGGAAAGTCTCTCCAAAGCGGTATTCCACTAGCTGTTTATCTTCAGAGAAACTGCCAGAGGTTTCTTGAAGTTGCTGATGTGAGTCTAATTATGACGAGTCATTGGCTACCTTAAGCGAGTCATATCGACTCTTGCCAAATGCTCACCATAATAGACATATTTTAGATACTGTGGCCAGTCTGCCCGAAGCGATACGCCACTAGTTGTTTAATTTAAGACAACCATCGTTACTCTTGCTAGGAGTTACTTGATGTTGGTGATTTAAATTTAATTGTGATGAGGCATTGGCAACCTTACGAGAGTCATAGTGATTCCTGGCAGTTCCTCACCAAGATACGCATTTTTTAGATACTGTGGAAAGTCTCTCCAAACCGGTAATCCACTAGCTGTTTATCTTCAGAGAAACTGCCAGAGGTTTCTTCAAGTTGCTGACGTGAGTCTAATTGTAACGAGGCATTGGCTACCTTAAGAGAGTCATAGTGACTTTTGCCAAATGCTCACCATAATAGACATTTTTTAGATACTGTGGCCAGTCTGCCCGAAGCGATACGCCACTAGTTGTTTAATTTAAGACAACCATCGTTACTCTTACTGGGAGTTACTTGATGTTGGTGATTTAATTTTAATTGTGACGAGGCATTGGCAACCTTACGAGAGTCATAGTGATTCCTGGCAGTTCCTCACCAAAATACGCATTTTTTAGATACTGTGGAAAGTCTCTCCAAAGCGGTAACCCACTAGCTGTTTATCTTCAGAGAAACTGCCAGAGGTTTCTTCAAGTTGCTGACGTGAGTCTAATTGTGACGAGGCATTGGCTACCTTAAGCGAGTCATAGTGACTCTTGCCAAATGCTCATCATAGTAGACATTTTTTAGATACTGTGGTCAGTCTGCCCGAAGCAATACGCCACTAGTTCTTTAATTTAAGACAACCATCGTTACTCTTGCTAGGATTTACTTGACGTTGCTGATTAAATTTTAATTGTGACGAGGCATTGGCAACCTTACGAGATTCATAGTGATTCCTGGCAGTTCCTCACCAAAATACGCATTTCTTAGATACTGTGGAAAGTCTCTCCAAAGCGGTAATCCACTAGCTGTTTATCTTCAGAAAAACTGCCAGAGGTTTCTTGACGTTGCTGATGTGAGTCTAATTATGACGAGGCATTGGCTACCTTAAGCGAGTCATATCGACTCTTGCCAAATGCTCACCATAATAGACATTTTTTAGATACTGTGGCCAGTCTGCCCGAAGCAATCCGCCACTAGTTCTTTAATTTAAGACAACCATCGTTACTCTTGCTAGGAGTTACTTGATGTTGCTGATTAAATTTTAATTGTGACGAGGCATTGGCAACCTTACGAGAGGCATAGTGATTCCTGGCAGTTCCTCACGAAAATACGCATTTTTTAGATACTGTGGAAAGTCTCTCCAAAGCGGTAATCCACTAGCTGTTTATCTTCAGAGAAACTGCCAGAGGTATCTTGAAGTTGCTGATTTGAGTCTAATTGTGACGAGGCATTGGCTACCTTAAGCGAGTCATAGTGACTCTTGCCAAATGCTCACCATAATAGGCATTTTTTAGATACTGTGGTCAGTCTGCCCGAAGCAATACGCCACTAGTTCTTTAATTTAAGACAACCATCGTTACTCTTGCTAGGATTTACTTGACGTTGCTGATTAAATTTTAATTGTGACGAGGCGTTGGCAACCTTACGAGATTCATAGTGATTCCTGGCAGTTCCTCACCGAAATACGCATTTCTTAGATACTGTGGAAAGTCTCTCCAAAGCGGTAATCCACTAGCTGTTTATCTTAAGAGAAATTGCCAGAGGTTTCTTGAAGTCGCTGATGTGAGTCTAATTGTGACGAGTCATTGGCTACCTTAAGTGAGTCATAGCGACTCTTGCCAAATGCTCACCATAATAGACATTTTTTACATACTGTGGCCAGTCTGCCCGAAGCAATACGCCACTAGTTGTTTAATTTAAGACAACCATCGTTACTCTTGCTAGGATTTACTTGACGTTGCTGATTAAATTTTAATTGTGACGAGGCGTTGGCAACCTTACGAGATTCATAGTGATTCCTGGCAGTTCCTCACCAAAATACGCATTTCTTAGATACTGTGGAAAGTCTCTCCAAAGCGGTAATCCACTAGCTGTTTATCTTCAGAGAAACTGCCAGAGGTTTCTTCAAGTTGCTGACGTGAGTCTAATTGTGACGAGGCATTGGCTACCTTAAGCGAGTCATAGTGACTCTTGCCAAATGCTCACCATAATAGACATTTTTTAGATACTGTGGTCAGTCTGCCCGAAGCAATACGCCACTAGTTCTTTAATTTAAGACAACCATCGTTACTCTTGCTAGGATTTACTTGACGTTGCTGATTAAATTTTAATTGTGACGAGGCATTGGCAACCTTACGAGATTCATAGTGATTCCTGGCAGTTCCTCACCAAAATACGCATTTCTTAGATACTGTGGAAAGTCTCTCCAAAGCGGTAATCCACTAGCTGTTTATCTTCAGAGAAACTGCCAGAGGTTTCTTGAAGTTGCTGATGTGAGTCTAATTATGACGAGGCATTGGCTACCTTAAGCGAGTCATATCGACTCTTGCCAAATGCTCACCATAATAGACATTTTTTAGATACTGTGGCCAGTCTGCCCGAAGCAATCCGCCACTAGTTCTTTAATTTAAGACAACCATCGTTACTCTTGCTAGGAGTTACTTGACGTTGCTGATTAAATTTTAATTGTGACGAGGCATTGGCAACCTTACGAGAGTCATAGTGATTCCTGGCAGTTCCTCACCAAAATACGCATTTTTTAGATACTGTGGAAAGTCTCTCCAAAGCGGTAACCCACTAGCTGTTTATCTTCAGAGAAACTGCCAGAGGTTTCTTCAAGTTGCTGACGTGAGTCTAATTGTGACGAGGCATTGGCTACCTTAAGCGAGTCATAGTGACTCTTGCCAAATGCTCACCATAGTAGACATTTTTTAGATACTGTGGCCAGTCTGCCCGAAGCAATCCGCCAATAGTTCTTTAATTTAAGACAACCATCGTTACTCTTGCTAGGAGTTACTTGACGTTGCTGATTAAATTTTAATTGTGACGAGGCATTGGCAACCTTACGAGAGTCATAGTGATTCCTGGCAGTTCCTCACCAAAATACGCATTTTTTAGATACTGTGGAAAGTCTCTCCAAAGCGGTAACCCACTAGCTGTTTATCTTCAGAGAAACTGCCAGAGGTTTCTTCAAGTTGCTGACGTGAGTCTAATTGTGACGAGGCATTGGCTACCTTAAGCGAGTCATAGTGACTCTTGCCAAATGCTCACCATAGTAGACATTTTTTAGATACTGTGGTCAGTCTGCCCGAAGCAATACGCCACTAGTTCTTTAATTTAAGACAACCATCGTTACTCTTGCTAGGATTTACTTGACGTTGCTGATTAAATTTTAATTGTGACCAGGCATTGGCAACCTTACGAGATTCATAGTGATTCCTGGCAGTTCCTCACCAAAATACGCATTTCTTAGATACTGTGGAAAGTCTCTCCAAAGCGGTAATCCACTAGCTGTTTATCTTCAGAAAAACTGCCAGAGGTTTCTTGAAGTTGCTGATGTGAGTCTAATTATGACGAGGCATTGGCTACCTTAAGCGAGTCATATCGACTCTTGCCAAATGCTCACCATAATAGACATTTTTTAGATACTGTGGCCAGTCTGCCCGAAGCAATCCGCCACTAGTTCTTTAATTTAAGACAACCATCGTTACTCTTGCTAGGATTTACTTGACGTTGCTGATTAAATTTTAATTGTGACGAGGCGTTGGCAACCTTACGAGATTCATAGTGATTCCTGGCAGTTCCTCACCAAAATACGCATTTCTTAGATACTGTGGAAAGTCTCTCCAAAGCGGTAATCCACTAGCTGTTTATCTTCAGAGAAACTGCCAGAGGTTTCTTCAAGTTGCTGACGTGAGTCTAATTGTGACGAGGCATTGGCTACCTTAAGCGAGTCATAGTGACTCTTGCCAAATGCTCACCATAATAGACATTTTTTAGATACTGTGGTCAGTCTGCCCGAAGCAATACGCCACTAGTTCTTTAATTTAAGACAACCATCGTTACTCTTGCTAGGATTTACTTGACGTTGCTGATTAAATTTTAATTGTGACGAGGCATTGGCAACCTTACGAGATTCATAGTGATTCCTGGCAGTTCCTCACCAAAATACGCATTTCTTAGATACTGTGGAAAGTCTCTCCAAAGCGGTAATCCACTAGCTGTTTATCTTCAGAGAAACTGCCAGAGGTTTCTTGAAGTTGCTGATGTGAGTCTAATTATGACGAGGCATTGGCTACCTTAAGCGAGTCATATCGACTCTTGCCAAATGCTCACCATAATAGACATTTTTTAGATACTGTGGCCAGTCTGCCCGAAGCAATCCGCCACTAGTTCTTTAATTTAAGACAACCATCGTTACTCTTGCTAGGAGTTTTTTGATGTTGCTGATTAAATTTTAATTGTGACGAGGCATTGGCAACCTTACGAGAGTCATAGTGATTCCTGGCAGTTCCTCACAAAAATACGCATTTTTTAGATACTGTGGAAAGTCTCTCCAAAGCGGTAATCCACTAGCTGTTTATCTTCAGAGAAACTGCCAGAGGTATCTTGAAGTTGCTGATTTGAGTCTAATTGTGACGAGGCATTGGCTACCTTAAGCGAGTCATAGTGACTCTTGCCAAATGCTCACCATAATAGGCATTTTTTAGATACTGTGGCCAGTCTGCCCGAAGCAATCCGCCACTAGTTCTTTAATTTAAGACAACCATCGTTACTCTTGCTAGGAGTTACTTGATGTTGCTGATTAAATTTTAATTGTGACGAGGCATTGGCAACCTTACGAGAGTCATAGTGATTCCTGGCAGTTCTTCACCAAAATACGCAATTTTTATATACTGTGGAAAGTCTCTCCAAAGCGGTAATCCACTAGCTGTTTATCTTCAGAGAAACTGCCAGAGGTTTCTTCAAGTTGATGACGTGAGTCTAATTGTGACGAAGCATTGGCTACCTTAAGAGAGTCATAGTGACTTTTGCCAAATGCTCACCATAATTGACATATTTTAGATACTGTGGCCAGTCTGCCCGAAGCGATACGCCACTAGTTGTTTAATTTAAGACAACCATCGTTACTCTTGCTAGGAGTTACTTGATGTTGGTGATTTAAATTTAATTGTGATGAGTCATTGGCCACCTTACGAGAGTCATAGTGATTCCTGGCAGTTCCTCACGAAAATACGCATTTTTTAGATACTGTGGAAAGTCTCTCCAAAGCGGTAATCCACTAGCTGTTTATCTTCAGAGAAACTGCCAGAGGTTTCTTCAAGTTGCTGACGTGAGTCTAATTGTAACGAGGCATTGGCTACCTTAAGAGAGTCATAGTGACTTTTGCCAAATGCTCACCATAATAGACATTTTTTAGATACTGTGGCCAGTCTGCCCGAAGCGATACGCCACTAGTTGTTTAATTTAAGACAACCATCGTTACTCTTGCTAGGAGTTACTTGATGTTGGTGATTTAATTTTAATTGTGACGTGGCATTGGCAACCTTACGAGAGTCATAGTGATTCCTGGCAGTTCCTCACCAAAATACGCATTTTTTTAGATACTGTGGAAAGTCTCTCCAAAGCGGTAACCCACTAGCTGTTTATCTTCAGAGAAACTGCCAGAGGTTTCTTCAAGTTGCTGACGTGAGTCTAATTGTGACGAGGCATTGGCTACCTTAAGAGAGTCATAGTTACTCTTGCCAAATGCTCACCATTATAGACATTTTTAGATACTGTGGCCAGTCTGCCCGAATCATTACGCAATTAGTTGTTTAATTTAAGACAACCATCGTTACTCTTGCTAGGATTTACTTGACGTTGCTGATTAAATTTTAATAGTGACGAGGCATTGGCAACCTTACGAGATTCATAGTGATTCCTGGCAGTTCCTCACCAAAATACGCATTTCTTAGGTACTGTGGAAAGTCTCTCCAAAGCGGTAATCCACTAGCTGTTTATCTTCAGAGAAACTGCCAGAGGTTTCTTGAAGTTGCTGATGTGAGTCTAATTATGACGAGGCATTGGCTACCTTAAGCGAGTCATATCGACTCTTGCCAAATGCTCACCATAATAGACATATTTTAGATACTGTGGCCAGTCTGCCCGAAGCGATACGCCACTAGTTGTTTAATTTAAGACAACCATCGTTACTCTTGCTAGGAGTTACTTGATGTTGGTGATTTAAATTTAATTGTGATGAGTCATTGGCCACCTTACGAGAGTCATAGTGATTCCTGGCAGTTCCTCACGAAAATACGCATTTTTTAGATACTGTGGAAAGTCTCTCCAAAGCGGTAATCCACTAGCTGTTTATCTTCAGAGAAACTGCCAGAGGTTTCTTCAAGTTGCTGACGTGAGTCTAATTGTAACGAGGCATTGGCTACCTTAAGAGAGTCATAGTGACTTTTGCCAAATGCTCACCATAATAGACATTTTTTAGATACTGTGGCCAGTCTGCCCGAAGCGATACGCCACTAGTTGTTTAATTTAAGACAACCATCGTTACTCTTGCTAGGAGTTACTTGATGTTGGTGATTTAATTTTAATTGTGACGTGGCATTGGCAACCTTACGAGAGTCATAGTGATTCCTGGCAGTTCCTCACCAAAATACGCATTTTTTTAGATACTGTGGAAAGTCTCTCCAAAGCGGTAATCCACTAGCTGTTTATCTTCAGAGAAACTGCCAGAGGTTTCTTCAAGTTGCTGACGTGAGTCTAATTGTGACGAGGCATTGGCTACCTTAAGCGAGTCATAGTGACTCTTGCCAAATGCTCACCATAATAGACATTTTTTAGATACTGTGGTCAGTCTGCCCGAAGCAATACGCCACTAGTTCTTTAATTTAAGACAACCATCGTTACTCTTGCTAGGATTTACTTGACGTTGCTGATTAAATTTTAATAGTGACGAGGCATTGGCAACCTTACGAGATTCATAGTGATTCCTGGCAGTTCCTCACCAAAATACGCATTTCTTAGGTACTGTGGAAAGTCTCTCCAAAGCGGTAATCCACTAGCTGTTTATCTTCAGAGAAACTGCCAGAGGTTTCTTGAAGTTGCTGATGTGAGTCTAATTATGACGAGGCATTGGCTACCTTAAGCGAGTCATATCGACTCTTGCCAAATGCTCACCATAATAGACATATTTTAGATACTGTGGCCAGTCTGCCCGAAGCGATACGCCACTAGTTGTTTAATTTAAGACAACCATCGTTACTCTTGCTAGGAGTTACTTGATGTTGGTGATTTAAATTTAATTGTGATGAGTCATTGGCCACCTTACGAGAGTCATAGTGATTCCTGGCAGTTCCTCACGAAAATACGCATTTTTTAGATACTGTGGAAAGTCTCTCCAAAGCGGTAATCCACTAGCTGTTTATCTTCAGAGAAACTGCCAGAGGTTTCTTCAAGTTGCTGACGTGAGTCTAATTGTAACGAGGCATTGGCTACCTTAAGAGAGTCATAGTGACTTTTGCCAAATGCTCACCATAATAGACATTTTTTAGATACTGTGGCCAGTCTGCCCGAAGCGATACGCCACTAGTTGTTTAATTTAAGACAACCATCGTTACTCTTGCTAGGAGTTACTTGATGTTGGTGATTTAATTTTAATTGTGACGTGGCATTGGCAACCTTACGAGAGTCATAGTGATTCCTGGCAGTTCCTCACCAAAATACGCATTTTTTTAGATACTGTGGAAAGTCTCTCCAAAGCGGTAATCCACTAGCTGTTTATCTTCAGAGAAACTGCCAGAGGTTTCTTCAAGTTGCTGACGTGAGTCTAATTGTGACGAGGCATTGGCTACCTTAAGCGAGTCATAGTGACTCTTGCCAAATGCTCACCATAATAGACATTTTTTAGATACTGTGGTCAGTCTGCCCGAAGCAATACGCCACTAGTTCTTTAATTTAAGACAACCATCGTTACTCTTGCTAGGATTTACTTGACGTTGCTGATTAAATTTTAATAGTGACGAGGCATTGGCAACCTTACGAGATTCATAGTGATTCCTGGCAGTTCCTCATAAAATACGCATTTCTTAGGTACTGTGGAAAGTCTCTCCAAAGCGGTAATCCACTAGCTGTTTATCTTCAGAGAAACTGCCAGAGGTTTCTTGAAGTTGCTGATGTGAGTCTAATTATGACGAGGCATTGGCTACCTTAAGCGAGTCATATCGACTCTTGCCAAATGCTCACCATAATAGACATATTTTAGATACTGTGGCCAGTCTGCCCGAAGCGATACGCCACTAGTTGTTTAATTTAAGACAACCATCGTTACTCTTGCTAGGAGTTACTTGATGTTGGTGATTTAAATTTAATTGTGATGAGGCATTGGCAACCTTACGAGAGTCATAGTGATTCCTGGCAGTTCCTCACCAAGATACGCATTTTTTAGATACTGTGGAAAGTCTCTCCAAAGCGGTAATCCACTAGCTGTTTATCTTCAGAGAAACTGCCAGAGGTTTCTTCAAGTTGCTGACGTGAGTCTAATTGTAACGAGGCATTGGCTACCTTAAGAGAGTCATAGTGACTTTTGCCAAATGCTCACCATAATAGACATTTTTTAGATACTGTGGCCAGTCTGCCCGAAGCGATACGCCACTAGTTGTTTAATTTAAGACAACCATCGTTACTCTTACTGGGAGTTACTTGATGTTGGTGATTTAATTTTAATTGTGACGAGGCATTGGCAACCTTACGAGAGTCATAGTGATTCCTGGCAGTTCCTCACCAAAATACGCATTTTTTAGATACTGTGGAAAGTCTCTCCAAAGCGGTAACCCACTAGCTGTTTATCTTCAGAGAAACTGCCAGAGGTTTCTTCAAGTTGCTGACGTGAGTCTAATTGTGACGAGGCATTGGCTACCTTAAGCGAGTCATAGTGACTCTTGCCAAATGCTCACCATAATAGACATTTTTTAGATACTGTGGTCAGTCTGCCCGAAGCAATACGCCACTAGTTCCTTAATTTAAGACAACCATCGTTACTCTTGCTAGGATTTACTTGACGTTGCTGATTAAATTTTAATTGTGACGAGGCATTGGCAACCTTACGAGATTCATAGTGATTCCTGGCAGTTCCTCACCAAAATACGCATTTCTTAGGTACTGTGGAAAGTCTCTCCAAAGCGGTAATCCACTAGCTGTTTATCTTCAGAGAAACTGCCAGAGGTTTCTTGAAGTTGCTGATGTGAGTCTAATTATGACGAGGCATTGGCTACCTTAAGCGAGTCATATCGACTCTTGCCAAATGCTCACCATAATAGACATTTTTTAGATACTGTGGCCAGTCTGCCCGAAGCAATCCGCCACTAGTTCTTTAATTTAAGACAACCATCGTTACTCTTGCTAGGAGTTACTTGATGTTGCTGATTAAATTTTAATTGTGACGAGGCATTGGCAACCTTACGAGAGGCATAGTGATTCCTGGCAGTTCCTCACGAAAATACGCATTTTTTAGATACTGTGGAAAGTCTCTCCAAAGCGGTAATCCACTAGCTGTTTATCTTCAGAGAAACTGCCAGAGGTTTCTTCAAGTTGCTGACGTGAGTCTAATTGTAACGAGGCATTGGCTACCTTAAGAGAGTCATAGTGACTTTTGCCAAATGCTCACCATAATAGACATTTTTTAGATACTGTGGCCAGTCTGCCCGAAGCGATACGCCACTAGTTGTTTAATTTAAGACAACCATCGTTACTCTTGCTAGGATTTACTTGACGTTGCTGATTAAATTTTAATTGTGACGAGGCATTGGCAACCTTACGAGATTCATAGTGATTCCTGGCAGTTCCTCACCAAAATACGCATTTCTTAGATACTGTGGAAAGTCTCTCCAAAGCGGTAATCCACTAGCTGTTTATCTTCAGAGAAACTGCCAGAGGTTTCTTGAAGTTGCTGATGTGAGTCTAATTGTGACGAGGCATTGGCTACCTTAAGAGAGTCATAGTTACTCTTGCCAAATGCTCACCATTATAGACATTTTTAGATACTGTGGCCAGTCTGCCCGAATCATTACGCAATTAGTTGTTTAATTTAAGACAACCACTGTTACTCTTGCTAGGAGTTACTTGATGTTGCTGATTTAATTTTAATTGTGATGAGGCATTGGCAACTTTACGAGAGTCATAGTGATTCCTGGCAGTTCCTCACGAAAATACGCATTTTTTAGATACTGTGGAAAGTCTGTCCGAAGCGGTAATCCACTAGCTGTTTATCTTCAGAGAAACTGCCAGAGGTTTCTTCAAGTTGCTGACGTGAGTCTAATTGTGACGAGGCATTGGCTACCTTAAGCGAGTCATAGTGACTCTTGCCAAATGCTCACCATAATAGACATTTTTTAGATACTGTGGTCAGTCTGCCCGAAGCAATACGCCACTAGTTCTTTAATTTAAGACAACCATCGTTACTCTTGCTAGGATTTACTTGACGTTGCTGATTAAATTTTAATAGTGACGAGGCATTGGCAACCTTACGAGATTCATAGTGATTCCTGGCAGTTCCTCACCAAAATACGCATTTCTTAGGTACTGTGGAAAGTCTCTCCAAAGCGGTAATCCACTAGCTGTTTATCTTCAGAGAAACTGCCAGAGGTTTCTTGAAGTTGCTGATGTGAGTCTAATTATGACGAGGCATTGGCTACCTTAAGCGAGTCATATCGACTCTTGCCAAATGCTCACCATAATAGACATATTTTAGATACTGTGGCCAGTCTGCCCGAAGCGATACGCCACTAGTTGTTTAATTTAAGACAACCATCGTTACTCTTGCTAGGAGTTACTTGATGTTGGTGATTTAAATTTAATTGTGATGAGGCATTGGCAACCTTACGAGAGTCATAGTGATTCCTGGCAGTTCCTCACCAAGATACGCATTTTTTAGATACTGTGGAAAGTCTCTCCAAAGCGGTAATCCACTAGCTGTTTATCTTCAGAGAAACTGCCAGAGGTTTCTTCAAGTTGCTGACGTGAGTCTAATTGTAACGAGGCATTGGCTACCTTAAGAGAGTCATAGTGACTTTTGCCAAATGCTCACCATAATAGACATTTTTTAGATACTGTGGCCAGTCTGCCCGAAGCGATACGCCACTAGTTGTTTAATTTAAGACAACCATCGTTACTCTTACTGGGAGTTACTTGATGTTGGTGATTTAATTTTAATTGTGACGAGGCATTGGCAACCTTACGAGAGTCATAGTGATTCCTGGCAGTTCCTCACCAAAATACGCATTTTTTAGATACTGTGGAAAGTCTCTCCAAAGCGGTAACCCACTAGCTGTTTATCTTCAGAGAAACTGCCAGAGGTTTCTTCAAGTTGCTGACGTGAGTCTAATTGTGACGAGGCATTGGCTACCTTAAGCGAGTCATAGTGACTCTTGCCAAATGCTCACCATAATAGACATTTTTTAGATACTGTGGTCAGACTGCCCGAAGCAATACGCCACTAGTTCTTTAATTTAAGACAACCATCGTTACTCTTGCTAGGATTTACTTGACGTTGCTGATTAAATTTTAATTGTGACGAGGCATTGGCAACCTTACGAGATTCATAGTGATTCCTGGCAGTTCCTCACCAAAATACGCATTTCTTAGATACTGTGGAAAGTCTCTCCAAAGCGGTAATCCACTAGCTGTTTATCTTCAGAGAAACTGCCAGAGGTTTCTTGAAGTTGCTGATGTGAGTCTAATTATGACGAGGCATTGGCTACCTTAAGCGAGTCATATCGACTCTTGCCAAATGCTCACCATAATAGACATTTTTTAGATACTGTGGCCAGTCTGCCCGAAGCAATCCGCCACTAGTTCTTTAATTTAAGACAACCATCGTTACTCTTGCTAGGAGTTACTTGATGTTGCTGATTAAATTTTAATTGTGACGAGGCATTGGCAACCTTACGAGAGGCATAGTGATTCCTGGCAGTTCCTCACGAAAATACGCATTTTTTAGATACTGTGGAAAGTCTCTCCAAAGCGGTAATCCACTAGCTGTTTATCTTCAGAGAAACTGCCAGAGGTTTCTTCAAGTTGCTAACGTGAGTCTAATTGTAACGAGGCATTGGCTACCTTAAGAGAGTCATAGTGACTTTTGCCAAATGCTCACCATAATATACATTTTTTAGATACTGTGGCCAGTCTGCCCGAAGCGATACGCCACTAGTTGTTTAATTTAAGACAACCATCGTTACTCTTGCTAGGAGTTACTTGATGTTGGTGATTTAATTTTAATTGTGACGTGGCATTGGCAACCTTACGAGAGTCATAGTGATTCTTGGCAGTTCCTCACCAAAATACGCATTTTTTTAGATACTGTGGAAAGTCTCTCCAAAGCGGTAACCCACTAGCTGTTTATCTTCAGAGAAACTGCCAGAGGTTTCTTCAAGTTGCTGACGTGAGTCTAATTGTGACGAGGCATTGGCTACCTTAAGCGAGTCATAGTGACTCTTGCCAAATGCTCACCATAATAGACATTTTTTAGATACTGTGGTCAGTCTGCCCGAAGCAATACGCCACTAGTTCCTTAATTTAAGACAACCATCGTTACTCTTGCTAGGATTTACTTGACGTTGCTGATTAAATTTTAATTGTGACGAGGCATTGGCAACCTTACGAGATTCATAGTGATTCCTGGCAGTTCCTCACCAAAATACGCATTTCTTAGGTACTGTGGAAAGTCTCTCCAAAGCGGTAATCCACTAGCTGTTTATCTTCAGAGAAACTGCCAGAGGTTTCTTGAAGTTGCTGATGTGAGTCTAATTATGACGAGGCATTGGCTACCTTAAGCGAGTCATATCGACTCTTGCCAAATGCTCACCATAATAGACATTTTTTAGATACTGTGGCCAGTCTGCCCGAAGCAATCCGCCACTAGTTCTTTAATTTAAGACAACCATCGTTACTCTTGCTAGGAGTTACTTGATGTTGCTGATTAAATTTTAATTGTGACGAGGCATTGGCAACCTTACGAGAGGCATAGTGATTCCTGGCAGTTCCTCACGAAAATACGCATTTTTTAGATACTGTGGAAAGTCTCTCCAAAGCGGTAATCCACTAGCTGTTTATCTTCAGAGAAACTGCCAGAGGTTTCTTCAAGTTGCTGACGTGAGTCTAATTGTAACGAGGCATTGGCTACCTTAAGAGAGTCATAGTGACTTTTGCCAAATGCTCACCATAATAGACATTTTTTAGATACTGTGGCCAGTCTGCCCGAAGCGATACGCCACTAGTTGTTTAATTTAAGACAACCATCGTTACTCTTGCTAGGATTTACTTGACGTTGCTGATTAAATTTTAATTGTGACGAGGCATTGGCAACCTTACGAGATTCATAGTGATTCCTGGCAGTTCCTCACCAAAATACGCATTTCTTAGATACTGTGGAAAGTCTCTCCAAAGCGGTAATCCACTAGCTGTTTATCTTCAGAGAAACTGCCAGAGGTTTCTTGAAGTTGCTGATGTGAGTCTAATTGTGACGAGGCATTGGCTACCTTAAGAGAGTCATAGTTACTCTTGCCAAATGCTCACCATTATAGACATTTTTAGATACTGTGGCCAGTCTGCCCGAATCATTACGCAATTAGTTGTTTAATTTAAGACAACCACTGTTACTCTTGCTAGGAGTTACTTGATGTTGCTGATTTAATTTTAATTGTGATGAGGCATTGGCAACTTTACGAGAGTCATAGTGATTCCTGGCAGTTCCTCACGAAAATACGCATTTTTTAGATACTGTGGAAAGTCTGTCCAAAGCGGTAATCCACTAGCTGTTTATCTTCAGAGAAACTGCCAGAGGTTTCTTCAAGTTGCTGACGTGAGTCTAATTGTGACGAGGCATTGGCTACCTTAAGCGAGTCATAGTGACTCTTGCCAAATGCTCACCATAATAGACATTTTTTAGATACTGTGGTCAGTCTGCCCGAAGCAATACGCCACTAGTTCTTTAATTTAAGACAACCATCGTTACTCTTGCTAGGATTTACTTGACGTTGCTGATTAAATTTTAATAGTGACGAGGCATTGGCAACCTTACGAGATTCATAGTGATTCCTGGCAGTTCCTCACCAAAATACGCATTTCTTAGGTACTGTGGAAAGTCTCTCCAAAGCGGTAATCCACTAGCTGTTTATCTTCAGAGAAACTGCCAGAGGTTTCTTGAAGTTGCTGATGTGAGTCTAATTATGACGAGGCATTGGCTACCTTAAGCGAGTCATATCGACTCTTGCCAAATGCTCACCATAATAGACATATTTTAGATACTGTGGCCAGTCTGCCCGAAGCGATACGCCACTAGTTGTTTAATTTAAGACAACCATCGTTACTCTTGCTAGGAGTTACTTGATGTTGGTGATTTAAATTTAATTGTGATGAGGCATTGGCAACCTTACGAGAGTCATAGTGATTCCTGGCAGTTCCTCACCAAGATACGCATTTTTTAGATACTGTGGAAAGTCTCTCCAAAGCGGTAATCCACTAGCTGTTTATCTTCAGAGAAACTGCCAGAGGTTTCTTCAAGTTGCTGACGTGAGTCTAATTGTAACGAGGCATTGGCTACCTTAAGAGAGTCATAGTGACTTTTGCCAAATGCTCACCATAATAGACATTTTTTAGATACTGTGGCCAGTCTGCCCGAAGCGATACGCCACTAGTTGTTTAATTTAAGACAACCATCGTTACTCTTACTGGGAGTTACTTGATGTTGGTGATTTAATTTTAATTGTGACGAGGCATTGGCAACCTTACGAGAGTCATAGTGATTCCTGGCAGTTCCTCACCAAAATACGCATTTTTTAGATACTGTGGAAAGTCTCTCCAAAGCGGTAACCCACTAGCTGTTTATCTTCAGAGAAACTGCCAGAGGTTTCTTCAAGTTGCTGACGTGAGTCTAATTGTGACGAGGCATTGGCTACCTTAAGCGAGTCATAGTGACTCTTGCCAAATGCTCACCATAATAGACATTTTTTAGATACTGTGGTCAGTCTGCCCGAAGCAATACGCCACTAGTTCTTTAATTTAAGACAACCATCGTTACTCTTGCTAGGATTTACTTGACGTTGCTGATTAAATTTTAATTGTGACGAGGCATTGGCAACCTTACGAGATTCATAGTGATTCCTGGCAGTTCCTCACCAAAATACGCATTTCTTAGATACTGTGGAAAGTCTCTCCAAAGCGGTAATCCACTAGCTGTTTATCTTCAGAGAAACTGCCAGAGGTTTCTTGAAGTTGCTGATGTGAGTCTAATTATGACGAGGCATTGGCTACCTTAAGCGAGTCATATCGACTCTTGCCAAATGCTCACCATAATAGACATTTTTTAGATACTGTGGCCAGTCTGCCCGAAGCAATCCGCCACTAGTTCTTTAATTTAAGACAACCATCGTTACTCTTGCTAGGAGTTACTTGATGTTGCTGATTAAATTTTAATTGTGACGAGGCATTGGCAACCTTACGAGAGGCATAGTGATTCCTGGCAGTTCCTCACGAAAATACGCATTTTTTAGATACTGTGGAAAGTCTCTCCAAAGCGGTAATCCACTAGCTGTTTATCTTCAGAGAAACTGCCAGAGGTTTCTTCAAGTTGCTAACGTGAGTCTAATTGTAACGAGGCATTGGCTACCTTAAGAGAGTCATAGTGACTTTTGCCAAATGCTCACCATAATATACATTTTTTAGATACTGTGGCCAGTCTGCCCGAAGCGATACGCCACTAGTTGTTTAATTTAAGACAACCATCGTTACTCTTGCTAGGAGTTACTTGATGTTGGTGATTTAATTTTAATTGTGACGTGGCATTGGCAACCTTACGAGAGTCATAGTTATTCCTGGCAGTTCCTCACCAAAATACGCATTTTTTTAGATACTGTGGAAAGTCTCTCCAAAGCGGTAACCCACTAGCTGTTTATCTTCAGAGAAACTGCCAGAGGTTTCTTCAAGTTGCTGACGTGAGTCTAAATGTGACGAGGCATTGGCTACCTTAAGAGAGTCATAGTTACTCTTGCCAAATGCTCACCATTATAGACATTTTTAGATACTGTGGCCAGTCTGCCCGAATCATTACGCAATTAGTTGTTTAATTTAAGACAACCACTGTTACTCTTGCTAGGAGTTACTTGATGTTGCTGATTTAATTTTAATTGTGATGAGGCATTGGCAACTTTACGAGAGTCATAGTGATTCCTGGCAGTTCCTCACGAAAATACGCATTTTTTAGATACTGTGGAAAGTCTCTCCAAAGCGGTAATCCACTAGCTGTTTATCTTCAGAGAAACTGCCAGAGGTTTCTTCAAGTTGCTGACGTGAGTCTAATTGTGACGAGGTGACTCTTGCCAAATGCTCACCATAATAGACATTTTTTAGATACTGTGGTCAGTCTGCCCGAAGCAATACGCCACTAGTTCTTTAATTTAAGACAACCATCGTTACTCTTGCTAGGATTTACTTGACGTTGCTGATTAAATTTTAATAGTGACGAGGCATTGGCAACCTTACGAGATTCATAGTGATTCCTGGCAGTTCCTCACCAAAATACGCATTTCTTAGGTACTGTGGAAAGTCTCTCCAAAGCGGTAATCCACTAGCTGTTTATCTTCAGAGAAACTGCCAGAGGTTTCTTGAAGTTGCTGATGTGAGTCTAATTATGACGAGGCATTGGCTACCTTAAGCGAGTCATATCGACTCTTGCCAAATGCTCACCATAATAGACATATTTTAGATACTGTGGCCAGTCTGCCCGAAGCGATACGCCACTATTTGTTTAATTTAAGACAACCATCGTTACTCTTACTGGGAGTTACTTGATGTTGGTGATTTAATTTTAATTGTGACGAGGCATTGGCAACCTTACGAGAGTCATAGTGATTCCTGGCAGTTCCTCACCAAAATACGCATTTTTTAGATACTGTGGAAAGTCTCTCCAAAGCGGTAACCCACTAGCTGTTTATCTTCAGAGAAACTGCCAGAGGTTTCTTCAAGTTGCTGACGTGAGTCTAATTGTGACGAGGGATTGGCTACCTTAAGCGAGTCATAGTGACTCTTGCCAAATGCTCACCATAATAGACATTTTTTAGATACTGTGGTCAGTCTGCCCGAAGCAATACGCCACTAGTTCTTTAATTTAAGACAACCATCGTTACTCTCGCTAGGATTTACTTGACGTTGCTGATTAAATTTTAATTGTGACGAGGCATTGGCAACCTTACGAGATTCATAGTGATTCCTGGCAGTTCCTCACCAGAATACGCATTTCTTAGATACTGTGGAAAGTCTCTCCAAAGCGGTAATCCACTAGCTGTTTATCTTCAGAGAAACTGCCAGAGGTTTCTTGAAGTTGCTGATGTGAGTCTAATTATGACGAGGCATTGGCTACCTTAAGCGAGTCATATCGACTCTTGCCAAATGCTCACCATAATAGACATTTTTTAGATACTGTGGCCAGTCTGCCCGAAGCAATCCGCCACTAGTTCTTTAATTTAAGACAACCATCGTTACTCTTGCTAGGAGTTACTTGATGTTGCTGATTAAATTTTAATTGTGACGAGGCATTGGCAACCTTACGAGAAGCATAGTGATTCCTGGCAGTTCCTCACGAAAATACGCATTTTTTAGATACTGTGGAAAGTCTCTCCAAAGCGGTAATCCACTAGCTGTTTATCTTCAGAGAAACTGCCAGAGGTTTCTTCAAGTTGCTGACGTGAGTCTAATTGTAACGAGGCATTGGCTACCTTAAGAGAGTCATAGTGACTTTTGCCAAATGCTCACCATAATAGACATTTTTTAGATACTGTGGCCAGTCTGCCCGAAGCGATACGCCACTAGTTGTTTAATTTAAGACTACCATCGTTACTCTTGCTAGGAGTTACTTGATGTTGGTGATTTAATTTTAATTGTGACGTGGCATTGGCAACCTTACGAGAGTCATAGTGATTCCTGGCAGTTCCTCACCAAAATACGCATTTTTTTAGATACTGTGGAAAGTCTCTCCAAAGCGGTAACCCACTAGCTGTTTATCTTCAGAGAAACTGCCAGAGGTTTCTTCAAGTTGCTGACGTGAGTCTAAATGTGACGAGGCATTGGCTACCTTAAGAGAGTCATAGTTACTCTTGCCAAATGCTCACCATTATAGACATTTTTAGATACTGTGGCCAGTCTGCCCGAATCATTACGCAATTAGTTGTTTAATTTAAGACAACCACTGTTACTCTTGCTAGGAGTTACTTGATGTTGCTGATTTAATTTTAATTGTGATGAGGCATTGGCAACTTTACGAGAGTCATAGTGATTCCTGGCAGTTCCTCACGAAAATACGCATTTTTTAGATACTGTGGAAAGTCTCTCCAAAGCGGTAATCCACTAGCTGTTTATCTTCAGAGAAACTGCCAGAGGTTTCTTCAAGTTGCTGACGTGAGTCTAATTGTGACGAGGTGACTCTTGCCAAATGCTCACCATAATAGACATTTTTTAGATACTGTGGTCAGTCTGCCCGAAGCAATACGCCACTAGTTCTTTAATTTAAGACAACCATCGTTACTCTTGCTAGGATTTACTTGACGTTGCTGATTAAATTTTAATAGTGACGAGGCATTGGCAACCTTACGAGATTCATAGTGATTCCTGGCAGTTCCTCACCAAAATACGCATTTCTTAGGTACTGTGGAAAGTCTCTCCAAAGCGGTAATCCACTAGCTGTTTATCTTCAGAGAAACTGCCAGAGGTTTCTTGAAGTTGCTGATGTGAGTCTAATTATGACGAGGCATTGGCTACCTTAAGCGAGTCATATCGACTCTTGCCAAATGCTCACCATAATAGACATATTTTAGATACTGTGGCCAGTCTGCCCGAAGCGATACGCCACTATTTGTTTAATTTAAGACAACCATCGTTACTCTTACTGGGAGTTACTTGATGTTGGTGATTTAATTTTAATTGTGACGAGGCATTGGCAACCTTACGAGAGTCATAGTGATTCCTGGCAGTTCCTCACCAAAATACGCATTTTTTAGATACTGTGGAAAGTCTCTCCAAAGCGGTAACCCACTAGCTGTTTATCTTCAGAGAAACTGCCAGAGGTTTCTTCAAGTTGCTGACGTGAGTCTAATTGTGACGAGGGATTGGCTACCTTAAGCGAGTCATAGTGACTCTTGCCAAATGCTCACCATAATAGACATTTTTTAGATACTGTGGTCAGTCTGCCCGAAGCAATACGCCACTAGTTCTTTAATTTAAGACAACCATCGTTACTCTCGCTAGGATTTACTTGACGTTGCTGATTAAATTTTAATTGTGACGAGGCATTGGCAACCTTACGAGATTCATAGTGATTCCTGGCAGTTCCTCACCAGAATACGCATTTCTTAGATACTGTGGAAAGTCTCTCCAAAGCGGTAATCCACTAGCTGTTTATCTTCAGAGAAACTGCCAGAGGTTTCTTGAAGTTGCTGATGTGAGTCTAATTATGACGAGGCATTGGCTACCTTAAGCGAGTCATATCGACTCTTGCCAAATGCTCACCATAATAGACATTTTTTAGATACTGTGGCCAGTCTGCCCGAAGCAATCCGCCACTAGTTCTTTAATTTAAGACAACCATCGTTACTCTTGCTAGGAGTTACTTGATGTTGCTGATTAAATTTTAATTGTGACGAGGCATTGGCAACCTTACGAGAGGCATAGTGATTCCTGGCAGTTCCTCACGAAAATACGCATTTTTTAGATACTGTGGAAAGTCTCTCCAAAGCGGTAATCCACTAGCTGTTTATCTTCAGAGAAACTGCCAGAGGTTTCTTCAAGTTGCTGACGTGAGTCTAATTGTGACGAGGCATTGGCTACCTTAAGCGAGTCATAGTGACTCTTGCCAAATGCTCACCATAATAGACATTTTTTAGATACTGTGGTCAGTCTGCCCGAAGCAATACGCCACTAGTTCTTTAATTTAAGACAACCATCGTTACTCTTGCTAGGATTTACTTGACGTTGCTGATTAAATTTTAATAGTGCCGAGGCATTGGCAGCCTTACGAGATTCATAGTGAATCCTGGCAGTTCCTCACCAAAATACGCATTTCTTAGGTACTGTGGAAAGTCTCTCCAAAGCGGTAATCCACTAGCTGTTTATCTTCAGAGAAACTGCCAGAGGTTTCTTCAAGTTGCTGACGTGAGTCTAATTGTAACGAGGCATTGGCTACCTTAAGAGAGTCATAGTGACTTTTGCCAAATGCTCACCATAATAGACATTTTTTAGATACTGTGGCCAGTCTGCCCGAAGCGATACGCCACTAGTTGTTTAATTTAAGACAACCATCGTTACTCTTACTGGGAGTTACTTGATGTTGGTGATTTAATTTTAATTGTGACGAGGCATTGGCAACCTTACGAGAGTCATAGTGATTCCTGGCAGTTCCTCACCAAGATACGCATTTTTTAGATATTGTGGAAAGTCTCTCCAAAGCGGTAATCCACTAGCTGTTTATCTTCAGAGAAACTGCCAGAGGTTTCTTCAAGTTGCTGACGTGAGTCTAATTGTAACGAGGCATTGGCTACCTTAAGAGAGTCATAGTGACTTTTGCCAAATGCTCACCATTATAGACATTTTTAGATACTGTGGCCAGTCTGCCCGAATCATTACGCAATTAGTTGTTTAATTTAAGACAACCACTGTTACTCTTGCTAGGAGTTACTTGATGTTGCTGATTTAATTTTAATTGTGATGAGGCATTGGCAACTTTACGAGAGTCATAGTGATTCCTGGCAGTTCCTCACGAAAATACGCATTTTTTAGATACTGTGGAAAGTCTCTCCAAAGCGGTAATCCACTAGCTGTTTATCTTCAGAGAAACTGCCAGAGGTTTCTTCAAGTTGCTGACGTGAGTCTAATTGTGACGAGGCATTGGCTACCTTAAGCGAGTCATATCGACTCTTGCCAAATGCTCACCATAATAGACATATTTTAGATACTGTGGCCAGTCTGCCCGAAGCGATACGCCACTAGTTGTTTAATTTAAGACAACCATCGTTACTCTTGCTAGGAGTTACTTGATGTTGGTGATTTAAATTTAATTGTGATGAGGCATTGGCAACCTTACGAGAGTCATAGTGATTCCTGGCAGTTCCTCACCAAGATACGCATTTTTTAGATACTGTGGAAAGTCTCTCCAAAGCGGTAATCCACTAGCTGTTTATCTTCAGAGAAACTGCCAGAGGTTTCTTCAAGTTGCTGACGTGAGTCTAATTGTAACGAGGCATTGGCTACCTTAAGAGAGTCATAGTGACTTTTGCCAAATGCTCACCATAATAGACATTTTTTAGATACTGTGGCCAGTCCGCCCGAAGCGATACGCCACTAGTTGTTTAATTTAAGACAACCATCGTTACTCTTACTGGGAGTTACTTGATGTTGGTGATTTAATTTTAATTGTGACGAGGCATTGGCAACCTTACGAGAGTCATAGTGATTCCTGGCAGTTCCTCACCAAGATACGCATTTTTTAGATACTGTGGAAAGTCTCTCCAAAGCGGTAATCCACTAGCTGTTTATCTTCAGAGAAACTGCCAGAGGTTTCTTCAAGTTGCTGACGTGAGTCTAATTGTAACGAGGCATTGGCTACCTTAAGAGAGTCATAGTGACTTTTGCCAAATGCTCACCATAATAGACATTTTTTAGATACTGTGGCCAGTCTGCCCGAAGCGATACGCCACTAGTTGTTTAATTTAAGACAACCATCGTTACTCTTACTGGGAGTTACTTGATGTTGGTGATTTAATTTTAATTGTGACGAGGCATTGGCAACCTTACGAGAGTCATAGTGATTCCTGGCAGTTCCTCACCAAAATACGCATTTTTTAGATACTGTGGAAAGTCTCTCCAAAGCGGTAACCCACTAGCTGTTTATCTTCAGAGAAACTGCCAGAGGTTTCTTCAAGTTGCTGACGTGAGTCTAATTGTGACGAGGCATTGGCTACCTTAAGCGAGTCATAGTGACTCTTGCCAAATGCTCACCATAATAGACATTTTTTAGATACTGTGGTCAGTCTGCCCGAAGCAATACGCCACTAGTTCTTTAATTTAAGACAACCATCGTTACTCTCGCTAGGATTTACTTGACGTTGCTGATTAAATTTTAATTGTGACGAGGCATTGGCAACCTTACGAGATTCATAGTGATTCCTGGCAGTTCCTCACCAGAATACGCATTTCTTAGATACTGTGGAAAGTCTCTCCAAAGCGGTAATCCACTAGCTGTTTATCTTCAGAGAAACTGCCAGAGGTTTCTTGAAGTTGCTGATGTGAGTCTAATTATGACGAGGCATTGGCTACCTTAAGCGAGTCATATCGACTCTTGCCAAATGCTCACCATAATAGACATTTTTTAGATACTGTGGCCAGTCTGCCCGAAGCAATCCGCCACTAGTTCTTTAATTTAAGACAACCATCGTTACTCTTGCTAGGAGTTACTTGATGTTGCTGATTAAATTTTAAATGTGACGAGGCATTGGCAACCTTACGAGAGGCATAGTGATTCCTGGCAGTTCCTCACGAAAATACGCATTTTTTAGATACTGTGGAAAGTCTCTCCAAAGCGGTAATCCACTAGCTGTTTATCTTCAGAGAAACTGCCAGAGGTTTCTTCAAGTTGCTGACGTGAGTCTAATTGTAACGAGGCATTGGCTACCTTAAGAGAGTCATAGTGACTTTTGCCAAATGCTCACCATAATAGACATTTTTTAGATACTGTGGCCAGTCTGCCCGAAGCGATACGCCACTAGTTGTTTAATTTAAGACTACCATCGTTACTCTTGCTAGGAGTTACTTGATGTTGGTGATTTAATTTTAATTGTGACGTGGCATTGGCAACCTTACGAGAGTCATAGTGATTCCTGGCAGTTCCTCACCAAAATACGCATTTTTTTAGATACTGTGGAAAGTCTCTCCAAAGCGGTAACCCACTAGCTGTTTATCTTCAGAGAAACTGCCAGAGGTTTCTTCAAGTTGCTGACGTGAGTCTAAATGTGACGAGGCATTGGCTACCTTAAGAGAGTCATAGTTACTCTTGCCAAATGCTCACCATTATAGACATTTTTAGATACTGTGGCCAGTCTGCCCGAATCATTACGCAATTAGTTGTTTAATTTAAGACAACCACTGTTACTCTTGCTAGGAGTTACTTGATGTTGCTGATTTAATTTTAATTGTGATGAGGCATTGGCAACTTTACGAGAGTCATAGTGATTCCTGGCAGTTCCTCACGAAAATACGCATTTTTTAGATACTGTGGAAAGTCTCTCCAAAGCGGTAATCCACTAGCTGTTTATCTTCAGAGAAACTGCCAGAGGTTTCTTCAAGTTGCTGACGTGAGTCTAATTGTAACGAGGCATTGGCTACCTTAAGAGAGTCATAGTGACTTTTGCCAAATGCTCACCATAATAGACATTTTTTAGATACTGTGGCCAGTCTGCCCGAAGCGATACGCCACTAGTTGTTTAATTTAAGACAACCATCGTTACTCTTACTGGGAGTTACTTGATGTTGGTGATTTAATTTTAATTGTGACGAGGCATTGGCAACCTTACGAGAGTCATAGTGATTCCTGGCAGTTCCTCACCAAGATACGCATTTTTTAGATATTGTGGAAAGTCTCTCCAAAGCGGTAATCCACTAGCTGTTTATCTTCAGAGAAACTGCCAGAGGTTTCTTCAAGTTGCTGACGTGAGTCTAATTGTAACGAGGCATTGGCTACCTTAAGAGAGTCATAGTGACTTTTGCCAAATGCTCACCATTATAGACATTTTTAGATACTGTGGCCAGTCTGCCCGAATCATTACGCAATTAGTTGTTTAATTTAAGACAACCACTGTTACTCTTGCTAGGAGTTACTTGATGTTGCTGATTTAATTTTAATTGTGATGAGGCATTGGCAACTTTACGAGAGTCATAGTGATTCCTGGCAGTTCCTCACGAAAATACGCATTTTTTAGATACTGTGGAAAGTCTCTCCAAAGCGGTAATCCACTAGCTGTTTATCTTCAGAGAAACTGCCAGAGGTTTCTTCAAGTTGCTGACGTGAGTCTAATTGTGACGAGGCATTGGCTACCTTAAGCGAGTCATATCGACTCTTGCCAAATGCTCACCATAATAGACATATTTTAGATACTGTGGCCAGTCTGCCCGAAGCGATACGCCACTAGTTGTTTAATTTAAGACAACCATCGTTACTCTTGCTAGGAGTTACTTGATGTTGGTGATTTAAATTTAATTGTGATGAGGCATTGGCAACCTTACGAGAGTCATAGTGATTCCTGGCAGTTCCTCACCAAGATACGCATTTTTTAGATACTGTGGAAAGTCTCTCCAAAGCGGTAATCCACTAGCTGTTTATCTTCAGAGAAACTGCCAGAGGTTTCTTCAAGTTGCTGACGTGAGTCTAATTGTAACGAGGCATTGGCTACCTTAAGAGAGTCATAGTGACTTTTGCCAAATGCTCACCATAATAGACATTTTTTAGATACTGTGGCCAGTCCGCCCGAAGCGATACGCCACTAGTTGTTTAATTTAAGACAACCATCGTTACTCTTACTGGGAGTTACTTGATGTTGGTGATTTAATTTTAATTGTGACGAGGCATTGGCAACCTTACGAGAGTCATAGTGATTCCTGGCAGTTCCTCACCAAGATACGCATTTTTTAGATACTGTGGAAAGTCTCTCCAAAGCGGTAATCCACTAGCTGTTTATCTTCAGAGAAACTGCCAGAGGTTTCTTCAAGTTGCTGACGTGAGTCTAATTGTAACGAGGCATTGGCTACCTTAAGAGAGTCATAGTGACTTTTGCCAAATGCTCACCATAATAGACATTTTTTAGATACTGTGGCCAGTCTGCCCGAAGCGATACGCCACTAGTTGTTTAATTTAAGACAACCATCGTTACTCTTACTGGGAGTTACTTGATGTTGGTGATTTAATTTTAATTGTGACGAGGCATTGGCAACCTTACGAGAGTCATAGTGATTCCTGGCAGTTCCTCACCAAAATACGCATTTTTTAGATACTGTGGAAAGTCTCTCCAAAGCGGTAACCCACTAGCTGTTTATCTTCAGAGAAACTGCCAGAGGTTTCTTCAAGTTGCTGACGTGAGTCTAATTGTGACGAGGCATTGGCTACCTTAAGCGAGTCATAGTGACTCTTGCCAAATGCTCACCATAATAGACATTTTTTAGATACTGTGGTCAGTCTGCCCGAAGCAATACGCCACTAGTTCTTTAATTTAAGACAACCATCGTTACTCTCGCTAGGATTTACTTGACGTTGCTGATTAAATTTTAATTGTGACGAGGCATTGGCAACCTTACGAGATTCATAGTGATTCCTGGCAGTTCCTCACCAGAATACGCATTTCTTAGATACTGTGGAAAGTCTCTCCAAAGCGGTAATCCACTAGCTGTTTATCTTCAGAGAAACTGCCAGAGGTTTCTTGAAGTTGCTGATGTGAGTCTAATTATGACGAGGCATTGGCTACCTTAAGCGAGTCATATCGACTCTTGCCAAATGCTCACCATAATAGACATTTTTTAGATACTGTGGCCAGTCTGCCCGAAGCAATCCGCCACTAGTTCTTTAATTTAAGACAACCATCGTTACTCTTGCTAGGAGTTACTTGATGTTGCTGATTAAATTTTAAATGTGACGAGGCATTGGCAACCTTACGAGAGGCATAGTGATTCCTGGCAGTTCCTCACGAAAATACGCATTTTTTAGATACTGTGGAAAGTCTCTCCAAAGCGGTAATCCACTAGCTGTTTATCTTCAGAGAAACTGCCAGAGGTTTCTTCAAGTTGCTGACGTGAGTCTAATTGTAACGAGGCATTGGCTACCTTAAGAGAGTCATAGTGACTTTTGCCAAATGCTCACCATAATAGACATTTTTTAGATACTGTGGCCAGTCTGCCCGAAGCGATACGCCACTAGTTGTTTAATTTAAGACTACCATCGTTACTCTTGCTAGGAGTTACTTGATGTTGGTGATTTAATTTTAATTGTGACGTGGCATTGGCAACCTTACGAGAGTCATAGTGATTCCTGGCAGTTCCTCACCAAAATACGCATTTTTTTAGATACTGTGGAAAGTCTCTCCAAAGCGGTAACCCACTAGCTGTTTATCTTCAGAGAAACTGCCAGAGGTTTCTTCAAGTTGCTGACGTGAGTCTAAATGTGACGAGGCATTGGCTACCTTAAGAGAGTCATAGTTACTCTTGCCAAATGCTCACCATTATAGACATTTTTAGATACTGTGGCCAGTCTGCCCGAATCATTACGCAATTAGTTGTTTAATTTAAGACAACCACTGTTACTCTTGCTAGGAGTTACTTGATGTTGCTGATTTAATTTTAATTGTGATGAGGCATTGGCAACTTTACGAGAGTCATAGTGATTCCTGGCAGTTCCTCACGAAAATACGCATTTTTTAGATACTGTGGAAAGTCTCTCCAAAGCGGTAATCCACTAGCTGTTTATCTTCAGAGAAACTGCCAGAGGTTTCTTCAAGTTGCTGACGTGAGTCTAATTGTGACGAGGTGACTCTTGCCAAATGCTCACCATAATAGACATTTTTTAGATACTGTGGTCAGTCTGCCCGAAGCAATACGCCACTAGTTCTTTAATTTAAGACAACCATCGTTACTCTTGCTAGGATTTACTTGACGTTGCTGATTAAATTTTAATAGTGACGAGGCATTGGCAACCTTACGAGATTCATAGTGATTCCTGGCAGTTCCTCACCAAAATACGCATTTCTTAGGTACTGTGGAAAGTCTCTCCAAAGCGGTAATCCACTAGCTGTTTATCTTCAGAGAAACTGCCAGAGGTTTCTTGAAGTTGCTGATGTGAGTCTAATTATGACGAGGCATTGGCTACCTTAAGCGAGTCATATCGACTCTTGCCAAATGCTCACCATAATAGACATATTTTAGATACTGTGGCCAGTCTGCCCGAAGCGATACGCCACTATTTGTTTAATTTAAGACAACCATCGTTACTCTTACTGGGAGTTACTTGATGTTGGTGATTTAATTTTAATTGTGACGAGGCATTGGCAACCTTACGAGAGTCATAGTGATTCCTGGCAGTTCCTCACCAAAATACGCATTTTTTAGATACTGTGGAAAGTCTCTCCAAAGCGGTAACCCACTAGCTGTTTATCTTCAGAGAAACTGCCAGAGGTTTCTTCAAGTTGCTGACGTGAGTCTAATTGTGACGAGGGATTGGCTACCTTAAGCGAGTCATAGTGACTCTTGCCAAATGCTCACCATAATAGACATTTTTTAGATACTGTGGTCAGTCTGCCCGAAGCAATACGCCACTAGTTCTTTAATTTAAGACAACCATCGTTACTCTCGCTAGGATTTACTTGACGTTGCTGATTAAATTTTAATTGTGACGAGGCATTGGCAACCTTACGAGATTCATAGTGATTCCTGGCAGTTCCTCACCAGAATACGCATTTCTTAGATACTGTGGAAAGTCTCTCCAAAGCGGTAATCCACTAGCTGTTTATCTTCAGAGAAACTGCCAGAGGTTTCTTGAAGTTGCTGATGTGAGTCTAATTATGACGAGGCATTGGCTACCTTAAGCGAGTCATATCGACTCTTGCCAAATGCTCACCATAATAGACATTTTTTAGATACTGTGGCCAGTCTGCCCGAAGCAATCCGCCACTAGTTCTTTAATTTAAGACAACCATCGTTACTCTTGCTAGGAGTTACTTGATGTTGCTGATTAAATTTTAATTGTGACGAGGCATTGGCAACCTTACGAGAGGCATAGTGATTCCTGGCAGTTCCTCACGAAAATACGCATTTTTTAGATACTGTGGAAAGTCTCTCCAAAGCGGTAATCCACTAGCTGTTTATCTTCAGAGAAACTGCCAGAGGTTTCTTCAAGTTGCTGACGTGAGTCTAATTGTGACGAGGCATTGGCTACCTTAAGCGAGTCATAGTGACTCTTGCCAAATGCTCACCATAATAGACATTTTTTAGATACTGTGGTCAGTCTGCCCGAAGCAATACGCCACTAGTTCTTTAATTTAAGACAACCATCGTTACTCTTGCTAGGATTTACTTGACGTTGCTGATTAAATTTTAATAGTGCCGAGGCATTGGCAGCCTTACGAGATTCATAGTGAATCCTGGCAGTTCCTCACCAAAATACGCATTTCTTAGGTACTGTGGAAAGTCTCTCCAAAGCGGTAATCCACTAGCTGTTTATCTTCAGAGAAACTGCCAGAGGTTTCTTCAAGTTGCTGACGTGAGTCTAATAGTAACGAGGCATTGGCTACCTTAAGAGAGTCATAGTGACTTTTGCCAAATGCTCACCATAATAGACATTTTTTAGATACTGTGGCCAGTCTGCCCGAAGCGATACGCCACTAGTTGTTTAATTTAAGACAACCATCGTTACTCTTACTGGGAGTTACTTGATGTTGGTGATTTAATTTTAATTGTGACGAGGCATTGGCAACCTTACGAGAGTCATAGTGATTCCTGGCAGTTCCTCACCAAGATACGCATTTTTTAGATATTGTGGAAAGTCTCTCCAAAGCGGTAATCCACTAGCTGTTTATCTTCAGAGAAACTGCCAGAGGTTTCTTCAAGTTGCTGACGTGAGTCTAATTGTAACGAGGCATTGGCTACCTTAAGAGAGTCATAGTGACTTTTGCCAAATGCTCACCATTATAGACATTTTTAGATACTGTGGCCAGTCTGCCCGAATCATTACGCAATTAGTTGTTTAATTTAAGACAACCACTGTTACTCTTGCTAGGAGTTACTTGATGTTGCTGATTTAATTTTAATTGTGATGAGGCATTGGCAACTTTACGAGAGTCATAGTGATTCCTGGCAGTTCCTCACGAAAATACGCATTTTTTAGATACTGTGGAAAGTCTCTCCAAAGCGGTAATCCACTAGCTGTTTATCTTCAGAGAAACTGCCAGAGGTTTCTTCAAGTTGCTGACGTGAGTCTAATTGTGACGAGGCATTGGCTACCTTAAGCGAGTCATATCGACTCTTGCCAAATGCTCACCATAATAGACATATTTTAGATACTGTGGCCAGTCTGCCCGAAGCAATCCGCCACTAGTTCTTTAATTTAAGACAACCATCGTTACTCTTGCTAGGAGTTACTTGATGTTGCTGATTAAATTTTAAATGTGACGAGGCATTGGCAACCTTACGAGAGGCATAGTGATTCCTGGCAGTTCCTCACGAAAATACGCATTTTTTAGATACTGTGGAAAGTCTCTCCAAAGCGGTAATCCACTAGCTGTTTATCTTCAGAGAAACTGCCAGAGGTTTCTTCAAGTTGCTGACGTGAGTCTAATTGTAACGAGGCATTGGCTACCTTAAGAGAGTCATAGTGACTTTTGCCAAATGCTCACCATAATAGACATTTTTTAGATACTGTGGCCAGTCTGCCCGAAGCGATACGCCACTAGTTGTTTAATTTAAGACTACCATCGTTACTCTTGCTAGGAGTTACTTGATGTTGGTGATTTAATTTTAATTGTGACGTGGCATTGGCAACCTTACGAGAGTCATAGTGATTCCTGGCAGTTCCTCACCAAAATACGCATTTTTTTAGATACTGTGGAAAGTCTCTCCAAAGCGGTAACCCACTAGCTGTTTATCTTCAGAGAAACTGCCAGAGGTTTCTTCAAGTTGCTGACGTGAGTCTAAATGTGACGAGGCATTGGCTACCTTAAGAGAGTCATAGTTACTCTTGCCAAATGCTCACCATTATAGACATTTTTAGATACTGTGGCCAGTCTGCCCGAATCATTACGCAATTAGTTGTTTAATTTAAGACAACCACTGTTACTCTTGCTAGGAGTTACTTGATGTTGCTGATTTAATTTTAATTGTGATGAGGCATTGGCAACTTTACGAGAGTCATAGTGATTCCTGGCAGTTCCTCACGAAAATACGCATTTTTTAGATACTGTGGAAAGTCTCTCCAAAGCGGTAATCCACTAGCTGTTTATCTTCAGAGAAACTGCCAGAGGTTTCTTCAAGTTGCTGACGTGAGTCTAATTGTGACGAGGTGACTCTTGCCAAATGCTCACCATAATAGACATTTTTTAGATACTGTGGTCAGTCTGCCCGAAGCAATACGCCACTAGTTCTTTAATTTAAGACAACCATCGTTACTCTTGCTAGGATTTACTTGACGTTGCTGATTAAATTTTAATAGTGACGAGGCATTGGCAACCTTACGAGATTCATAGTGATTCCTGGCAGTTCCTCACCAAAATACGCATTTCTTAGGTACTGTGGAAAGTCTCTCCAAAGCGGTAATCCACTAGCTGTTTATCTTCAGAGAAACTGCCAGAGGTTTCTTGAAGTTGCTGATGTGAGTCTAATTATGACGAGGCATTGGCTACCTTAAGCGAGTCATATCGACTCTTGCCAAATGCTCACCATAATAGACATATTTTAGATACTGTGGCCAGTCTGCCCGAAGCGATACGCCACTATTTGTTTAATTTAAGACAACCATCGTTACTCTTACTGGGAGTTACTTGATGTTGGTGATTTAATTTTAATTGTGACGAGGCATTGGCAACCTTACGAGAGTCATAGTGATTCCTGGCAGTTCCTCACCAAAATACGCATTTTTTAGATACTGTGGAAAGTCTCTCCAAAGCGGTAACCCACTAGCTGTTTATCTTCAGAGAAACTGCCAGAGGTTTCTTCAAGTTGCTGACGTGAGTCTAATTGTGACGAGGGATTGGCTACCTTAAGCGAGTCATAGTGACTCTTGCCAAATGCTCACCATAATAGACATTTTTTAGATACTGTGGTCAGTCTGCCCGAAGCAATACGCCACTAGTTCTTTAATTTAAGACAACCATCGTTACTCTCGCTAGGATTTACTTGACGTTGCTGATTAAATTTTAATTGTGACGAGGCATTGGCAACCTTACGAGATTCATAGTGATTCCTGGCAGTTCCTCACCAGAATACGCATTTCTTAGATACTGTGGAAAGTCTCTCCAAAGCGGTAATCCACTAGCTGTTTATCTTCAGAGAAACTGCCAGAGGTTTCTTGAAGTTGCTGATGTGAGTCTAATTATGACGAGGCATTGGCTACCTTAAGCGAGTCATATCGACTCTTGCCAAATGCTCACCATAATAGACATTTTTTAGATACTGTGGCCAGTCTGCCCGAAGCAATCCGCCACTAGTTCTTTAATTTAAGACAACCATCGTTACTCTTGCTAGGAGTTACTTGATGTTGCTGATTAAATTTTAATTGTGACGAGGCATTGGCAACCTTACGAGAGGCATAGTGATTCCTGGCAGTTCCTCACGAAAATACGCATTTTTTAGATACTGTGGAAAGTCTCTCCAAAGCGGTAATCCACTAGCTGTTTATCTTCAGAGAAACTGCCAGAGGTTTCTTCAAGTTGCTGACGTGAGTCTAATTGTAACGAGGCATTGGCTACCTTAAGAGAGTCATAGTGACTTTTGCCAAATGCTCACCATAATAGACATTTTTTAGATACTGTGGCCAGTCTGCCCGAAGCGATACGCCACTAGTTGTTTAATTTAAGACAACCATCGTTACTCTTACTGGGAGTTACTTGATGTTGGTGATTTAATTTTAATTGTGACGAGGCATTGGCAACCTTACGAGAGTCATAGTGATTCCTGGCAGTTCCTCACCAAGATACGCATTTTTTAGATACTGTGGAAAGGCTCTCCAAAGCGGTAATCCACTAGCTGTTTATCTTCAGAGAAACTGCCAGAGGTTTCTTCAAGTTGCTGACGTGAGTCTAATTGTAACGAGGCATTGGCTACCTTAAGAGAGTCATAGTGACTTTTGCCAAATGCTCACCATAATAGACATTTTTTAGATACTGTGGCCAGTCTGCCCGAAGCGATACGCCACTAGTTGTTTAATTTAAGACAACCATCGTTACTCTTACTGGGAGTTACTTGATGTTGGTGATTTAATTTTAATTGTGACGAGGCATTGGCAACCTTACGAGAGTCATAGTGATTCCTGGCAGTTCCTCACCAAAATACGCATTTTTTAGATACTGTGGAAAGTCTCTCCAAAGCGGTAACCCACTAGCTGTTTATCTTCAGAGAAACTGCCAGAGGTTTCTTCAAGTTGCTGACGTGAGTCTAATTGTGACGAGGCATTGGCTACCTTAAGCGAGTCATAGTGACTCTTGCCAAATGCTCACCATAATAGACATTTTTTAGATACTGTGGTCAGTCTGCCCGAAGCAATACGCCACTAGTTCTTTAATTTAAGACAACCATCGTTACTCTTGCTAGGATTTACTTGACGTTGCTGATTAAATTTTAATTGTGACGAGGCATTGGCAACCTTACGAGATTCATAGTGATTCCTGGCAGTTCCTCACCAAAATACGCATTTCTTAGATTCTGTGGAAAGTCTCTCCAAAGCGGTAATCCACTAGCTGTTTATCTTCAGAGAAACTGCCAGAGGTTTCTTGAAGTTGCTGATGTGAGTCTAATTATGACGAGGCATTGGCTACCTTAAGCGAGTCATATCGACTCTTGCCAAATGCTCACCATAATAGACATTTTTAGATACTGTGGCCAGTCTGCCCGAAGCAATCCGCCACTAGTTCTTTAATTTAAGACAACCATCGTTACTCTTGCTAGGAGTTACTTGATGTTGCTGATTAAATTTTAATTGTGACGAGGCATTGGCAACCTTACGAGAGGCATAGTGATTCCTGGCAGTTCCTCACGAAAATACGCATTTTTTAGATACTGTGGAAAGTCTCTCCAAAGCGGTAATCCACTTGCTGTTTATCTTCAGAGAAACTGCCAGAGGTATCTTGAAGTTGCTGATTTGAGTCTAATTGTGACGAGGCATTGGCTACCTTAAGCGAGTCATAGTGACTCTTGCCAAATGCTCACCATAATAGGCATTTTTTAGATACTGTGGTCAGTCTGCCCGAAGCAATACGCCACTGGTTCTTTAATTTAAGACAACCATCGTTACTCTTGCTAGGATTTACTTGACGTTGCTGATTAAATTTTAATTGTGACGAGGCGTTGGCAACCTTACGAGATTCATAGTGATTCCTGGCAGTTCCTCACCGAAATACGCATTTCTTAGATACTGTGGAAAGTCTCTCCAAAGCGGTAATCCACTAGCTGTTTATCTTCAGAGAAATTGCCAGAGGTTTCTTGAAGTCGCTGATGTGAGTCTAATTGTGACGAGTCATTGGCTACCTTAAGTGAGTCATAGCGACTCTTGCCAAATGCTCACCATAATAGACATTTTTTACATACTGTGGCCAGTCTGCCCGAAGCAATACGCCACTAGTTGTTTAATTTAAGACAACCATCGTTACTCTTGCTAGGATTTACTTGACGTTGCTGATTAAATTTTAATTGTGACGAGGCGTTGCAACCTTACGAGATTCATAGTGATTCCTGGCAGTTCCTCACCAAAATACGCATTTCTTAGATACTGTGGAAAGTCTCTCCAAAGCGGTAATCCACTAGCTGTTTATCTTCAGAGAAACTGCCAGAGGTTTCTTCAAGTTGCTGACGTGAGTCTAATTGTGACGAGGCATTGGCTACCTTAAGCGAGTCATAGTGACTCTTGCCAAATGCTCACCATAATAGACATTTTTTAGATACTGTGGTCAGTCTGCCCGAAGCAATACGCCACTAGTTCTTTAATTTAAGACAACCATCGTTACTCTTGCTAGGATTTACTTGACGTTGCTGATTAAATTTTAATTGTGACGAGGCATTGGCAACCTTACGAGATTCATAGTGATTCCTGGCAGTTCCTCACCAAAATACGCATTTCTTAGATACTGTGGAAAGTCTCTCCAAAGCGGTAATCCACTAGCTGTTTATCTTCAGAGAAACTGCCAGAGGTTTCTTGAAGTTGCTGATGTGAGTCTAATTATGACGAGGCATTGGCTACCTTAAGCGAGTCATATCGACTCTTGCCAAATGCTCACCATAATAGACATTATTTAGATACTGTGGCCAGTCTGCCCGAAGCAATCCGCCACTAGTTCTTTAATTTAAGACAACCATCGTTACTCTTGCTAGGAGTTACTTGATGTTGCTGATTAAATTTTAATTGTGACGAGGCATTGGCAACCTTACGAGAGTCATAGTGATTCCTGGCAGTTCCTCACGAAAATACGCATTTTTTAGATACTGTGGAAAGTCTCTCCAAAGCGGTAATCCACTAGCTGTTTATCTTCAGAGAAACTGCCAGAGGTATCTTGAAGTTGCTGATTTGAGTCTAATTGTGACGAGGCATTGGCTACCTTAAGCGAGTCATAGTGACTCTTGCCAAATGCTCACCATAATAGGCATTTTTTAGATACTGTGGTCAGTCTGCCCGAAGCAATACGCCACTAGTTCTTTAATTTAAGACAACCATCGTTACTCTTGCTAGGATTTACTTGACGTTGCTGATTAAATTTTAATTGTGACGAGGCATTGGCAACCTTACGAGATTCATAGTGATTCCTGGCAGTTCCTCACCAAAATACGCATTTCTTAGATACTGTGGAAAGTCTCTCCAAAGCGGTAATCCACTAGCTGTTTATCTTCAGAGAAACTGCCAGAGGTTTCTTGAAGTTGCTGATGTGAGTCTAATTATGACGAGGCATTGGCTACCTTAAGCGAGTCATATCGACTCTTGCCAAATGCTCACCATAATAGACATTTTTTAGATACTGTGGCCAGTCTGCCCGAAGCAATCCGCCACTAGTTCTTTAATTTAAGACAACCATCGTTACTCTTGCTAGGAGTTACTTGATGTTGCTGATTAAATTTTAATTGTGACGAGGCATTGGCAACCTTACGAGAGGCATAGTGATTCCTGGCAGTTCCTCACGAAAATACGCATTTTTTAGATACTGTGGAAAGTCTCTCCAAAGCGGTAATCCACTAGCTGTTTATCTTCAGAGAAACTGCCAGAGGTTTCTTCAAGTTGCTAACGTGAGTCTAATTGTAACGAGGCATTGGCTACCTTAAGAGAGTCATAGTGACTTTTGCCAAATGCTCACCATAATAGACATTTTTTAGATACTGTGGCCAGTCTGCCCGAAGCGATACGCCACTAGTTGTTTAATTTAAGACAACCATCGTTACTCTTGCTAGGAGTTACTTGATGTTGGTGATTTAATTTTAATTGTGACGTGGCATTGGCAACCTTACGAGAGTCATAGTGATTCCTGGCAGTTCCTCACCAAAATACGCATTTTTTTAGATACTGTGGAAAGTCTCTCCAAAGCGGTAACCCACTAGCTGTTTATCTTCAGAGAAACTGCCAGAGGTTTCTTCAAGTTGCTGACGTGAGTCTAAATGTGACGAGGCATTGGCTACCTTAAGAGAGTCATAGTTACTCTTGCCAAATGCTCACCATTATAGACATTTTTAGATACTGTGGCCAGTCTGCCCGAATCATTACGCAATTAGTTGTTTAATTTAAGACAACCACTGTTACTCTTGCTAGGAGTTACTTGATGTTGCTGATTTAATTTTAATTGTGATGAGGCATTGGCAACTTTACGAGAGTCATAGTGATTCCTGGCAGTTCCTCACGAAAATACGCATTTTTTAGATACTGTGGAAAGTCTCTCCAAAGCGGTAATCCACTAGCTGTTTATCTTCAGAGAAACTGCCAGAGGTTTCTTCAAGTTGCTGACGTGAGTCTAATTGTGACGAGGTGACTCTTGCCAAATGCTCACCATAATAGACATTTTTTAGATACTGTGGTCAGTCTGCCCGAAGCAATACGCCACTAGTTCTTTAATTTAAGACAACCATCGTTACTCTTGCTAGGATTTACTTGACGTTGCTGATTAAATTTTAATAGTGACGAGGCATTGGCAACCTTACGAGATTCATAGTGATTCCTGGCAGTTCCTCACCAAAATACGCATTTCTTAGGTACTGTGGAAAGTCTCTCCAAAGCGGTAATCCACTAGCTGTTTATCTTCAGAGAAACTGCCAGAGGTTTCTTGAAGTTGCTGATGTGAGTCTAATTATGACTAGGCATTGGCTACCTTAAGCGAGTCATAGCGACTCTTGCCAAATGTTCACCATAATACACATTTTTTAGATACTGTGGCCAGTCTGCCCGAAGCAATCCGCCACTAGTTCCTTAATTTAAGACAACCATCGTTACTCTTTCTAGGAGTTACTTGATGTTGGTGATTAAATTTTAATTGTGACGAGGCGTTGGCAACCTTAAGCGAGTCATAGTGACTCTTGCCAAATGCTCACCATAATAGGCATTTTTTAGATACTGTGGTCAGTCTGCCCGAAGCAATACGCCACTAGTTCTTTAATTTAAGACAACCATCGTTACTCTTGCTAGGATTTACTTGACGTTGCTGATTAAATTTTAATTGTGACGAGGCGTTGGCAACCTTACGAGATTCATAGTGATTCCTGGCAGTTCCTCACCGAAATACGCATTTCTTAGATACTGTGGAAAGTCTCTCCAAAGCGGTAATCCACTAGCTGTTTATCTTAAGAGAAATTGCCAGAGGTTTCTTGAAGTCGCTGATGTGAGTCTAATTGTGACGAGTCATTGGCTACCTTAAGTGAGTCATAGCGACTCTTGCCAAATGCTCACCATAATAGACATTTTTTACATACTGTGGCCAGTCTGCCCGAAGCAATACGCCACTAGTTGTTTAATTTAAGACAACCATCGTTACTCTTGCTAGGATTTACTTGACGTTGCTGATTAAATTTTAATTGTGACGAGGCGTTGCAACCTTACGAGATTCATAGTGATTCCTGGCAGTTCCTCACCAAAATACGCATTTCTTAGATACTGTGGAAAGTCTCTCCAAAGCGGTAATCCACTAGCTGTTTATCTTCAGAGAAACTGCCAGAGGTTTCTTCAAGTTGCTGACGTGAGTCTAATTGTGACGAGGCATTGGCTACCTTAAGCGAGTCATAGTGACTCTTGCCAAATGCTCACCATAATAGACATTTTTTAGATACTGTGGTCAGTCTGCCCGAAGCAATACGCCACTAGTTCTTTAATTTAAGACAACCATCGTTACTCTTGCTAGGATTTACTTGACGTTGCTGATTAAATTTTAATTGTGACGAGGCATTGGCAACCTTACGAGATTCATAGTGATTCCTGGCAGTTCCTCACCAAAATACGCATTTCTTAGATACTGTGGAAAGTCTCTCCAAAGCGGTAATCCACTAGCTGTTTATCTTCAGAGAAACTGCCAGAGGTTTCTTGAAGTTGCTGATGTGAGTCTAATTATGACGAGGCATTGGCTACCTTAAGCGAGTCATATCGACTCTTGCCAAATGCTCACCATAATAGACATTATTTAGATACTGTGGCCAGTCTGCCCGAAGCAATCCGCCAGTAGTTCTTTAATTTAAGACAACCATCGTTACTCTTGCTAGGAGTTACTTGATGTTGCTGATTAAATTTTAATTGTGACGAGGCATTGGCAACCTTACGAGAGTCATAGTGATTCCTGGCAGTTCCTCACGAAAATACGCATTTTTTAGATACTGTGGAAAGTCTCTCCAAAGCGGTAATCCACTAGCTGTTTATCTTCAGAGAAACTGCCAGAGGTATCTTGAAGTTGCTGATTTGAGTCTAATTGTGACGAGGCATTGGCTACCTTAAGCGAGTCATAGTGACTCTTGCCAAATGCTCACCATAATAGGCATTTTTTAGATACTGTGGTCAGTCTGCCCGAAGCAATACGCCACTAGTTCTTTAATTTAAGACAACCATCGTTACTCTTGCTAGGATTTACTTGACGTTGCTGATTAAATTTTAATTGTGACGAGGCATTGGCAACCTTACGAGATTCATAGTGATTCCTGGCAGTTCCTCACCAAAATACGCATTTCTTAGATACTGTGGAAAGTCTCTCCAAAGCGGTAATCCACTAGCTGTTTATCTTCAGAGAAACTGCCAGAGGTTTCTTGAAGTTGCTGATGTGAGTCTAATTATGACGAGGCATTGGCTACCTTAAGCGAGTCATATCGACTCTTGCCAAATGCTCACCATAATAGACATTTTTTAGATACTGTGGCCAGTCTGCCCGAAGCAATCCGCCACTAGTTCTTTAATTTAAGACAACCATCGTTACTCTTGCTAGGAGTTACTTGATGTTGCTGATTAAATTTTAATTGTGACGAGGCATTGGCAACCTTACGAGAGGCATAGTGATTCCTGGCAGTTCCTCACGAAAATACGCATTTTTTAGATACTGTGGAAAGTCTCTCCAAAGCGGTAACCCACTAGCTGTTTATCTTCAGAGAAACTGCCAGAGGTTTCTTCAAGTTGCTGACGTGAGTCTAAATGTGACGAGGCATTGGCTACCTTAAGAGAGTCATAGTTACTCTTGCCAAATGCTCACCATTATAGACATTTTTAGATACTGTGGCCAGTCTGCCCGAATCATTACGCAATTAGTTGTTTAATTTAAGACAACCACTGTTACTCTTGCTAGGAGGTACTTGATGTTGCTGATTTAATTTTAATTGTGATGAGGCATTGGCAACTTTACGAGAGTCATAGTGATTCCTGGCAGTTCCTCACGAAAATACGCATTTTTTAGATACTGTGGAAAGTCTCTCCAAAGCGGTAATCCACTAGCTGTTTATCTTCAGAGAAACTGCCAGAGGTTTCTTCAAGTTGCTGACGTGAGTCTAATTGTGACGAGGTGACTCTTGCCAAATGCTCACCATAATAGACATTTTTTAGATACTGTGGTCAGTCTGCCCGAAGCAATACGCCACTAGTTCTTTAATTTAAGACAACCATCGTTACTCTTGCTAGGATTTACTTGACGTTGCTGATTAAATTTTAATAGTGACGAGGCATTGGCAACCTTACGAGATTCATAGTGATTCCTGGCAGTTCCTCACCAAAATACGCATTTCTTAGGTACTGTGGAAAGTCTCTCCAAAGCGGTAATCCACTAGCTGTTTATCTTCAGAGAAACTGCCAGAGGTTTCTTGAAGTTGCTGATGTGAGTCTAATTATGACGAGGCATTGGCTACCTTAAGCGAGTCATATCGACTCTTGCCAAATGCTCACCATAATAGACATATTTTAGATACTGTGGCCAGTCTGCCCGAAGCGATACGCCACTATTTGTTTAATTTAAGACAACCATCGTTACTCTTACTGGGAGTTCCTTGATGTTGGTGATTTAATTTTAATTGTGACGAGGCATTGGCAACCTTACGAGAGTCATAGTGATTCCTGGCAGTTCCTCACCAAAATACGCATTTTTTAGATACTGTGGAAAGTCTCTCCAAAGCGGTAACCCACTAGCTGTTTATCTTCAGAGAAACTGCCAGAGGTTTCTTCAAGTTGCTGACGTGAGTCTAATTGTGACGAGGCATTGGCTACCTTAAGCGAGTCATAGTGACTCTTGCCAAATGCTCACCATAATAGACATTTTTTAGATACTGTGGTCAGTCTGCCCGAAGCAATACGCCACTAGTTCTTTAATTTAAGACAACCATCGTTACTCTCGCTAGGATTTACTTGACGTTGCTGATTAAATTTTAATTGTGACGAGGCATTGGCAACCTTACGAGATTCATAGTGATTCCTGGCAGTTCCTCACCAGAATACGCATTTCTTAGATACTGTGGAAAGTCTCTCCAAAGCGGTAATCCACTAGCTGTTTATCTTCAGAGAAACTGCCAGAGGTTTCTTGAAGTTGCTGATGTGAGTCTAATTATGACGAGGCATTGGCTACCTTAAGCGAGTCATATCGACTCTTGCCAAATGCTCACCATAATAGACATTTTTTAGATACTGTGGCCAGTCTGCCCGAAGCAATCCGCCACTAGTTCTTTAATTTAAGACAACCATCGTTACTCTTGCTAGGAGTTACTTGATGTTGCTGATTAAATTTTAATTGTGACGAGGCATTGGCAACCTTACGAGAGGCATAGTGATTCCTGGCAGTTCCTCACGAAAATACGCATTTTTTAGATACTGTGGAAAGTCTCTCCAAAGCGGTAATCCACTAGCTGTTTATCTTCAGAGAAACTGCCAGAGGTTTCTTCAAGTTGCTGACGTGAGTCTAATTGTAACGAGGCATTGGCTACCTTAAGAGAGTCATAGTGACTTTTGCCAAATGCTCACCATAATAGACATTTTTTAGATACTGTGGCCAGTCTGCCCGAAGCGATACGCCACTAGTTGTTTAATTTAAGACTACCATCGTTACTCTTGCTAGGAGTTACTTGATGTTGGTGATTTAATTTTAATTGTGACGTGGCATTGGCAACCTTACGAGAGTCATAGTGATTCCTGGCAGTTCCTCACCAAAATACGCATTTTTTTAGATACTGTGGAAAGTCTCTCCAAAGCGGTAACCCACTAGCTGTTTATCTTCAGAGAAACTGCCAGAGGTTTCTTCAAGTTGCTGACGTGAGTCTAATTGTGACGAGGCATTGGCTACCTTAAGAGAGTCATAGTTACTCTTGCCAAATACTCACCATTATAGACATTTTTAGATACTGTGGCCAGTCTGCCCGAATCATTACGCAATTAGTTGTTTAATTTAAGACAACCACTGTTACTCTTGCTAGGAGTTACTTGATGTTGCTGATTTAATTTTAATTGTGATGAGGCATTGGCAACTTTACGAGAGTCATAGTGATTCCTGGCAGTTCCTCACGAAAATACGCATTTTTTAGATACTGTGGAAAGTCTCTCCAAAGCGGTAATCCACTAGCTGTTTATCTTCAGAGAAACTGCCAGAGGTTTCTTCAAGTTGCTGACGTGAGTCTAATTGTGACGAGGCATTGGCTACCTTAAGCGAGTCATTGTGACTCTTGCCAAATGCTCACCATAATAGACATTTTTTAGATACTGTGGTCAGTCTGCCCGAAGCAATACGCCACTAGTTCTTTAATTTAAGACAACCATCGTTACTCTTGCTAGGATTTACTTGACGTTGCTGATTAAATTTTAATAGTGCCGAGGCATTGGCAGCCTTACGAGATTCATAGTGAATCCTGGCAGTTCCTCACCAAAATACGCATTTCTTAGGTACTGTGGAAAGTCTCTCCAAAGCGGTAATCCACTAGCTGTTTATCTTCAGAGAAACTGCCAGAGGTTTCTTGAAGTTGCTGATGTGAGTCTAATTATGACGAGGCATTGGCTACCTTAAGCGAGTCATATCGACTCTTGCCAAATGCTCACCATAATAGACATATTTTAGATACTGTGGCCAGTCTGCCCGAAGCGATACGCCACTAGTTGTTTAATTTAAGACAACCATCGTTACTCTTGCTAGGAGTTACTTGATGTTGGTGATTTAAATTTAATTGTGATGAGGCATTGGCAACCTTACGAGAGTCATAGTGATTCCTGGCAGTTCCTCACCAAGATACGCATTTTTTAGATACTGTGGAAAGTCTCTCCAAAGCGGTAATCCACTAGCTGTTTATCTTCAGAGAAACTGCCAGAGGTTTCTTCAAGTTGCTGACGTGAGTCTAATTGTAACGAGGCATTGGCTACCTTAAGAGAGTCATAGTGACTTTTGCCAAATGCTCACCATAATAGACATTTTTTAGATACTGTGGCCAGTCTGCCCGAAGCGATACGCCACTAGTTGTTTAATTTAAGACAACCATCGTTACTCTTACTGGGAGTTACTTGATGTTGGTGATTTAATTTTAATTGTGACGAGGCATTGGCAACCTTACGAGAGTCATAGTGATTCCTGGCAGTTCCTCACCAAAATACGCATTTTTTAGATACTGTGGAAAGTCTCTCCAAAGCGGTAACCCACCAGCTGTTTATCTTCAGAGAAACTGCCAGAGGTTTCTTCAAGTTGCTGACGTGAGTCTAATTGTGACGAGGCATTGGCTACCTTAAGCGAGTCATAGTGACTCTTGCCAAATGCTCACCATAATAGACATTTTTTAGATACTGTGGTCAGTCTGCCCGAAGCAATACGCCACTAGTTCTTTAATTTAAGACAACCATCGTTACTCTTGCTAGGATTTACTTGACGTTGCTGATTAAATTTTAATTGTGACGAGGCATTGGCAACCTTACGAGATTCATAGTGATTCCTGGCAGTTCCTCACCAAAATACGCATTTCTTAGATACTGTGGAAAGTCTCTCCAAAGCGGTAATCCACTAGCTGTTTATCTTCAGAGAAACTGCCAGAGGTTTCTTGAAGTTGCTGATGTGAGTCTAATTATGACGAGGCATTGGCTACCTTAAGCGAGTCATATCGATTCTTGCCAAATGCTCACCATAATAGACATTTTTAGATACTGTGGCCAGTCTGCCCGAAGCAATCCGCCACTAGTTCTTTAATTTAAGACAACCATCGTTACTCTTGCTAGGAGTTACTTGATGTTGCTGATTAAATTTTAATTGTGACGAGGCATTGGCAACCTTACGAGAGGCATAGTGATTCCTGGCAGTTCCTCACGAAAATACGCATTTTTTAGATACTGTGGAAAGTCTCTCCAAAGCGGTAATCCACTTGCTGTTTATCTTCAGAGAAACTGCCAGAGGTATCTTGAAGTTGCTGATTTGAGTCTAATTGTGACGAGGCATTGGCTACCTTAAGCGAGTCATAGTGACTCTTGCCAAATGCTCACCATAATAGGCATTTTTTAGATACTGTGGTCAGTCTGCCCGAAGCAATACGCCACTAGTTCTTTAATTTAAGACAACCATCGTTACTCTTGCTAGGATTTACTTGACGTTGCTGATTAAATTTTAATTGTGACGAGGCGTTGGCAACCTTACGAGATTCATAGTGATTCCTGGCAGTTCCTCACCGAAATACGCATTTCTTAGATACTGTGGAAAGTCTCTCCAAAGCGGTAATCCACTAGCTGTTTATCTTAAGAGAAATTGCCAGAGGTTTCTTGAAGTCGCTGATGTGAGTCTAATTGTGACGAGTCATTGGCTACCTTAAGTGAGTCATAGCGACTCTTGCCAAATGCTCACCATAATAGACATTTTTTACATACTGTGGCCAGTCTGCCCGAAGCAATACGCCACTAGTTGTTTAATTTAAGACAACCATCGTTACTCTTGCTAGGATTTACTTGACGTTGCTGATTAAATTTTAATTGTGACGAGGCGTTGCAACCTTACGAGATTCATAGTGATTCCTGGCAGTTCCTCACCAAAATACGCATTTCTTAGATACTGTGGAAAGTCTCTCCAAAGCGGTAATCCACTAGCTGTTTATCTTCAGAGAAACTGCCAGAGGTTTCTTCAAGTTGCTGACGTGAGTCTAATTGTGACGAGGCATTGGCTACCTTAAGCGAGTCATAGTGACTCTTGCCAAATGCTCACCATAATAGACATTTTTTAGATACTGTGGTCAGTCTGCCCGAAGCAATACGCCACTAGTTCTTTAATTTAAGACAACCATCGTTACTCTTGCTAGGATTTACTTGACGTTGCTGATTAAATTTTAATTGTGACGAGGCATTGGCAACCTTACGAGATTCATAGTGATTCCTGGCAGTTCCTCACCAAAATACGCATTTCTTAGATACTGTGGAAAGTCTCTCCAAAGCGGTAATCCACTAGCTGTTTATCTTCAGAGAAACTGCCAGAGGTTTCTTGAAGTTGCTGATGTGAGTCTAATTATGACGAGGCATTGGCTACCTTAAGCGAGTCATATCGACTCTTGCCAAATGCTCACCATAATAGACATTATTTAGATACTGTGGCCAGTCTGCCCGAAGCAATCCGCCACTAGTTCTTTAATTTAAGACAACCATCGTTACTCTTGCTAGGAGTTACTTGATGTTGCTGATTAAATTTTAATTGTGACGAGGCATTGGCAACCTTACGAGAGTCATAGTGATTCCTGGCAGTTCCTCACGAAAATACGCATTTTTTAGATACTGTGGAAAGTCTCTCCAAAGCGGTAATCCACTAGCTGTTTATCTACAGAGAAACTGCCAGAGGTATCTTGAAGTTGCTGATTTGAGTCTAATTGTGACGAGGCATTGGCTACCTTAAGCGAGTCATAGTGACTCTTGCCAAATGCTCACCATAATAGGCATTTTTTAGATACTGTGGTCAGTCTGCCCGAAGCAATCCGCCACTAGTTCTTTAATTTAAGACAACTATCGTTACTCTTGCTAGGAGTTACTTGATGTTGCTGATTAAATTTTAATTGTGACGAGGCATTGGCAACCTTACGAGAGGCATAGTGATTCCTGGCAGTTCCTCACGAAAATACGCATTTTTTAGATACTGTGGAAAGTCTCTCCAAAGCGGTAACCCACTAGCTGTTTATCTTCAGAGAAACTGCCAGAGGTTTCTTCAAGTTGCTGACGTGAGTCTAAATGTGACGAGGCATTGGCTACCTTAAGAGAGTCATAGTTACTCTTGCCAAATGCTCACCATTATAGACATTTTTAGATACTGTGGCCAGTCTGCCCGAATCATTACGCAATTAGTTGTTTAATTTAAGACAACCACTGTTACTCTTGCTAGGAGTTACTTGATGTTGCTGATTTAATTTTAATTGTGATGAGGCATTGGCAACTTTACGAGAGTCATAGTGATTCCTGGCAGTTCCTCACGCAAATACGCATTTTTTAGATACTGTGGAAAGTCTCTCCAAAGCGGTAATCCACTAGCTGTTTATCTTCAGAGAAACTGCCAGAGGTTTCTTCAAGTTGCTGACGTGAGTCTAATTGTGACGAGGTGACTCTTGCCAAATGCTCACCATAATAGACATTTTTTAGATACTGTGGTCAGTCTGCCCGAAGCAATACGCCACTAGTTCTTTAATTTAAGACAACCATCGTTACTCTTGCTAGGATTTACTTGACGTTGCTGATTAAATTTTAATAGTGACGAGGCATTGGCAACCTTACGAGATTCATAGTGATTCCTGGCAGTTCCTCACCAAAATACGCATTTCTTAGGTACTGTGGAAAGTCTCTCCAAAGCGGTAATCCACTAGCTGTTTATCTTCAGAGAAACTGCCAGAGGTTTCTTGAAGTTGCTGATGTGAGTCTAATTATGACGAGGCATTGGCTACCTTAAGCGAGTCATATCGACTCTTGCCAAATGCTCACCATAATAGACATTTTTAGATACTGTGGCCAGTCTGCCCGAAGCAATCCGCCACTAGTTCTTTAATTTAAGACAACCATCGTTACTCTTGCTAGGAGTTACTTGATGTTGCTGATTAAATTTTAATTGTGACGAGGCATTGGCAACCTTACGAGAGGCATAGTGATTCCTGGCAGTTCCTCACGAAAATACGCATTTTTTAGATACTGTGGAAAGTCTCTCCAAAGCGGTAATCCACTTGCTGTTTATCTTCAGAGAAACTGCCAGAGGTATCTTGAAGTTGCTGATTTGAGTCTAATTGTGACGAGGCATTGGCTACCTTAAGCGAGTCATAGTGACTCTTGCCAAATGCTCACCATAATAGGCATTTTTTAGATACTGTGGTCAGTCTGCCCGAAGCAATACGCCACTAGTTCTTTAATTTAAGACAACCATCGTTACTCTTGCTAGGATTTACTTGACGTTGCTGATTAAATTTTAATTGTGACGAGGCGTTGGCAACCTTACGAGATTCATAGTGATTCCTGGCAGTTCCTCACCGAAATACGCATTTCTTAGATACTGTGGAAAGTCTCTCCAAAGCGGTAATCCACTAGCTGTTTATCTTAAGAGAAATTGCCAGAGGTTTCTTGAAGTTGCTGATGTGAGTCTAATTATGACGAGTCATTGGCTACCTTAAGCGAGTCATATCGACTCTTGCCAAATGCTCACCATAATAGACATATTTTAGATACTGTGGCCAGTCTGCCCGAAGCGATACGCCACTAGTTGTTTAATTTAAGACAACCATCGTTACTCTTGCTAGGAGTTACTTGATGTTGGTGATTTAAATTTAATTGTGATGAGGCATTGGCAACCTTACGAGAGTCATAGTGATTCCTGGCAGTTCCTCACCAAGATACGCATTTTTTAGATACTGTGGAAAGTCTCTCCAAAGCGGTAATCCACTAGCTGTTTATCTTCAGAGAAACTGCCAGAGGTTTCTTCAAGTTGCTGACGTGATTCTAATTGTAACGAGGCATTGGCTACCTTAAGAGAGTCATAGTGACTTTTGCCAAATGCTCACCATAATAGACATTTTTTAGATACTGTGGCCAGTCTGCCCGAAGCGATACGCCACTAGTTGTTTAATTTAAGACAACCATCGTTACTCTTACTGGGAGTTACTTGATGTTGGTGATTTAATTTTAATTGTGACGAGGCATTGGCAACCTTACGAGGGTCATAGTGATTCCTGGCAGTTCCTCACCAAAATACGCATTTTTTAGATACTGTGGAAAGTCTCTCCAAAGCGGTAACCCACTAGCTGTTTATCTTCAGAGAAACTGCCAGAGGTTTCTTCAAGTTGCTGACGTGAGTCTAATTGTGACGAGGCATTGGCTACCTTAAGCGAGTCATAGTGACTCTTGCCAAATGCTCACCATAATAGACATTTTTTAGATACTGTGGTCAGTCTGCCCGAAGCAATACGCCACTAGTTCTTTAATTTAAGACAACCATCGTTACTCTTGCTAGGATTTACTTGACGTTGCTGATTAAATTTTAATTGTGACGAGGCATTGGCAACCTTACGAGATTCATAGTGATTCCTGGCAGTTCCTCACCAAAATACGCATTTCTTAGATACTGTGGAAAGTCTCTCCAAAGCGGTAATCCACTAGCTGTTTATCTTCAGAGAAACTGCCAGAGGTTTCTTGAAGTTGCTGATGTGAGTCTAATTATGACGAGGCATTGGCTACCTTAAGCGAGTCATATCGACTCTTGCCAAATGCTCACCATAATAGACATTTTTAGATACTGTGGCCAGTCTGCCCGAAGCAATCCGCCACTAGTTCTTTAATTTAAGACAACCATCGTTACTCTTGCTAGGAGTTACTTGATGTTGCTGATTAAATTTTAATTGTGACGAGGCATTGGCAACCTTACGAGAGGCATAGTGATTCCTGGCAGTTCCTCACGAAAATACGCATTTTTTAGATACTGTGGAAAGTCTCTCCAAAGCGGTAATCCACTTGCTGTTTATCTTCAGAGAAACTGCCAGAGGTATCTTGAAGTTGCTGATTTGAGTCTAATTGTGACGAGGCATTGGCTACCTTAAGCGAGTCATAGTGACTCTTGCCAAATGCTCACCATAATAGGCATTTTTTAGATACTGTGGTCAGTCTGCCCGAAGCAATACGCCACTAGTTCTTTAATTTAAGACAACCATCGTTACTCTTGCTAGGATTTACTTGACGTTGCTGATTAAATTTTAATTGTGACGAGGCGTTGGCAACCTTACGAGATTCATAGTGATTCCTGGCAGTTCCTCACCGAAATACGCATTTCTTAGATACTGTGGAAAGTCTCTCCAAAGCGGTAATCCACTAGCTGTTTATCTTAAGAGAAATTGCCAGAGGTTTCTTGAAGTCGCTGATGTGAGTCTAATTGTGACGAGTCATTGGCTACCTTAAGTGAGTCATAGCGACTCTTGCCAAATGCTCACCATAATAGACATTTTTTACATACTGTGGCCAGTCTGCCCGAAGCAATACGCCACTAGTTGTTTAATTTAAGACAACCATCGTTACTCTTGCTAGGATTTACTTGACGTTGCTGATTAAATTTTAATTGTGACGAGGCGTTGCAACCTTACGAGATTCATAGTGATTCCTGGCAGTTCCTCACCAAAATACGCATTTCTTAGATACTGTGGAAAGTCTCTCCAAAGCGGTAATCCACTAGCTGTTTATCTTCAGAGAAACTGCCAGAGGTTTCTTCAAGTTGCTGACGTGAGTCTAATTGTGACGAGGCATTGGCTACCTTAAGCGAGTCATAGTGACTCTTGCCAAATGCTCACCATAATAGACATTTTTTAGATACTGTGGTCAGTCTGCCCGAAGCAATACGCCACTAGTTCTTTAATTTAAGACAACCATCGTTACTCTTGCTAGGATTTACTTGACGTTGCTGATTAAATTTTAATTGTGACGAGGCATTGGCAACCTTACGAGATTCATAGTGATTCCTGGCAGTTCCTCACCAAAATACGCATTTCTTAGATACTGTGGAAAGTCTCTCCAAAGCGGTAATCCACTAGCTGTTTATCTTCAGAGAAACTGCCAGAGGTTTCTTGAAGTTGCTGATGTGAGTCTAATTATGACGAGGCATTGGCTACCTTAAGCGAGTCATATCGACTCTTGCCAAATGCTCACCATAATAGACATTATTTAGATACTGTGGCCAGTCTGCCCGAAGCAATCCGCCACTAGTTCTTTAATTTAAGACAACCATCGTTACTCTTGCTAGGAGTTACTTGATGTTGCTGATTAAATTTTAATTGTGACGAGGCATTGGCAACCTTACGAGAGTCATAGTGATTCCTGGCAGTTCCTCACGAAAATACGCATTTTTTAGATACTGTGGAAAGTCTCTCCAAAGCGGTAATCCACTAGCTGTTTATCTTCAGAGAAACTGCCAGAGGTATCTTGAAGTTGCTGATTTGAGTCTAATTGTGACGAGGCATTGGCTACCTTAAGCGAGTCATAGTGACTCTTGCCAAATGCTCACCATAATAGGCATTTTTTAGATACTGTGGTCAGTCTGCCCGAAGCAATACGCCACTAGTTCTTTAATTTAAGACAACCATCGTTACTCTTGCTAGGATTTACTTGACGTTGCTGATTAAATTTTAATTGTGACGAGGCGTTGGCAACCTTACGAGATTCATAGTGATTCCTGGCAGTTCCTCACCGAAATACGCATTTCTTAGATACTGTGGAAAGTCTCTCCAAAGCGGTAATCCACTAGCTGTTTATCTTAAGAGAAATTGCCAGAGGTTTCTTGAAGTCGCTGATGTGAGTCTAATTGTGACGAGTCATTGGCTACCTTAAGTGAGTCATAGCGACTCTTGCCAAATGCTCACCATAATAGACATTTTTTACATACTGTGGCCAGTCTGCCCGAAGCAATACGCCACTAGTTGTTTAATTTAAGACAACCATCGTTACTCTTGCTAGGATTTACTTGACGTTGCTGATTAAATTTTAATTGTGACGAGGCGTTGGCAACCTTACGAGATTCATAGTGATTCCTGGCAGTTCCTCACCAAAATACGCATTTCTTAGATACTGTGGAAAGTCTCTCCAAAGCGGTAATCCACTAGCTGTTTATCTTAAGAGAAATTGCCAGAGGTTTCTTGAAGTCGCTGATGTGAGTCTAATTGTGACGAGTCATTGGCTACCTTAAGCGAGTCATAGCGACTCTTGCCAAATGCTCACCATAATAGACATTTTTTAGATACTGTGGCCAGTCTGCCCGAAGCGATACGCCACTAGTTGTTTAATTTAAGACAACCATCGTTACTCTTGCTAGGAGTTACTTGATGTTGGTGATTTAATTTTAATTGTGACGAGGCATTGGCAACCTTACGAGAGTCATAGTGATTCCTGGCAGTTCCTCACGAAAATACGCATTTTTTAGATACTGTGGAAAGTCTCTCCAAAGCGGTAACCCACTAGCTGTTTATCTTCAGAGAAACTGCCAGAGGTTTCTTCAAGTTGCTGACGTGAGTCTAATTGTGACGAGGCATTGGCTACCTTAAGAGAGTCATAGTTACTCTTGCCAAATGCTCACCATAATAGACATTTTTAGATACTGTGGCCAGTCTGCCCGAATCATTACGCAATTAGTTGTTTAATTTAAGACAACCACTGTTACTCTTGCTAGGAGTTACTTGATGTTGCTGATTTAATTTTAATTGTGATGAGGCATTGGCAACTTTACGAGAGTCATAGTGATTCCTGGCAGTTCCTCACGAAAATACGCATTTTTTAGATACTGTGAAAGTCTCTCCAAAGCGGTAATCCACTAGCAGTTTATCTTCAGAGAAACTGCCAGAGGTTTCTTCAAGTTGCTGACGTGAGTCTAATTGTGACGAGGCATTGGCTACCTTAAGCGAGTCATAGTGACTCTTGCCAAATGCTCACCATAATAGACATTTTTTAGATACTGTGGTCAGTCTGCCCGAAGCAATACGCCACTAGTTCTTTAATTTAAGACAACCATCGTTACTCTTGCTAGGATTTACTTGACGTTGCTGATTAAATTTTAATTGTGACGAGGCATTGGCAACCTTACGAGATTCATAGTGATTCCTGGCAGTTCCTCACCAAAATACGCATTTCTTAGATACTGTGGAAAGTCTCTCCAAAGCGGTAACCCACTAGCTGTTTATCTTCAGAGAAACTGCCAGAGGTTTCTTCAAGTTGCTGACGTGAGTCTAATTGTGACGAGGCATTGGCTACCTTAAGCGAGTCATATCGACTCTTGCCAAATGCTCACCATAATAGACATTTTTTAGATACTGTGGCCAGTCTGCCCGAAGCAATCCGCCACTAGTTCTTTAATTTAAGACAACCATCGTTACTCTTGCTAGGAGTTACTTGATGTTGCTGATTAAATTTTAATTGTGACGAGGCATTGGCAACCTTACGAGAGTCATAGTGATTCCTGGCAGTTCCTCACGAAAATACGCATTTTTTTAGATACTGTGGAAAGTCTCTCCAAAGCGGTAATCCACTAGCTGTTTATCTTCAGAGAAACTGCCAGAGGTATCTTGAAGTTGCTGATTTGAGTCTAATTGTGACGAGGCATTGGCTACCTTAAGCGAGTCATAGTGACTCTTGCCAAATGCTCACCATAATAGGCATTTTTTAGATACTGTGGTCAGTCTGCCCGAAGCAATACGCCACTAGTTGTTTAATTTAAGACAACCATCGTTACTCTTGCTAGGAGTTACTTGATGTTGGTGATTTAATTTTAATTGTGACGAGGCATTGGCAACCTTACGAGAGTCATAGTGATTCCTGGCAGTTCCTCACCAAAATACGCATTTTTTAGATACTGTGGAAAGTCTCTCCAAAGCGGTAACCCACTAGCTGTTTATCTTCAGAGAAACTGCCAGAGGTTTCTTCAAGTTGCTGACGTGAGTCTAATTGTGACGAGGCATTGGCTACCTTAAGAGAGTCATAGTTACTCTTGCCAAATGCTCACCATAATAGACATTTTTAGATACTGTGGCCAGTCTGCCCGAATCATTACGCAATTAGTTGTTTAATTTAAGACAACCACTGTTACTCTTGCTAGGAGTTACTTGATGTTGCTGATTTAATTTTAATTGTGATGAGGCATTGGCAACTTTATGAGAGTCATAGTGATTCCTGGCAGTTCCTCACGAAAATACGCATTTTTTAGATACTGTGAAAGTCTCTCCAAAGCGGTAATCCACTAGCAGTTTATCTTCAGAGAAACTGCCAGAGGTTTCTTCAAGTTGCTGACGTGAGTCTAATTGTGACGAGGCATTGGCTACCTTAAGCGAGTCATAGTGACTCTTGCCAAATGCTCACCATAATAGACATTTTTTAGATACTGTGGTCAGTCTGCCCGAAGCAATACGCCACTAGTTCTTTAATTTAAGACAACCATCGTTACTCTTGCTAGGATTTACTTGACGTTGCTGATTAAATTTTAATTGTGACGAGGCATTGGCAACCTTACGAGATTCATAGTGATTCCTGGCAGTTCCTCACCAAAATACGCATTTCTTAGATACTGTGGAAAGTCTCTCCAAAGCGGTAATCCACTAGCTGTTTATCTTCAGAGAAACTGCCAGAGGTTTCTTGAAGTTGCTGATGTGAGTCTAATTATGACGAGGCATTGGCTACCTTAAGCGAGTCATATCGACTCTTGCCAAATGCTCACCATAATAGACATTTTTTAGATACTGTGGCCAGTCTGCCCGAAGCAATCCGCCACTAGTTCTTTAATTTAAGACAACCATCGTTACTCTTGCTAGGAGTTACTTGATGTTGCTGATTAAATTTTAATTGTGACGAGGCATTGGCAACCTTACGAGAGTCATAGTGATTCCTGGCAGTTCCTCACGAAAATACGCATTTTTAGATACTGTGGAAAGTCTCTCCAAAGCGGTAATCCACTAGCTGTTTATCTTCAGAGAAACTGCCAGAGGTATCTTTAAGTTGCTGATTTGAGTCTAATTGTGACGAGGCATTGGCTACCTTAAGCGAGTCATAGTGACTCTTGCCAAATGCTCACCATAATAGGCATTTTTTAGATACTGTGGTCAGTCTGCCCGAACCAATACGCCACTAGTTCTTTAATTTAAGACAACCATCGTTACTCTTGCTAGGATTTACTTGACGTTGCTGATTAAATTTTAATTGTGACGAGGCATTGGCAACCTTACGAGATTCATAGTGATTCCTGGCAGTTCCTCACCAAAATACGCATTTCTTAGATACTGTGGAAAGTCTCTCCAAAGCGGTAACCCACTAGCTGTTTATCTTCAGAGAAACTGCCAAAGGTTTCTTCAAGTTGCTGACGTGAGTCTAATTGTGACGAGGCATTGGCTACCTTAAGCGAGTCATATCGACTCTTGCCAAATGCTCACCATAATAGACATTTTTTAGATACTGTGGCCAGTCTGCCCGAAGCAATCCGCCACTAGTTCTTTAATTTAAGACAACCATCGTTACTCTTGCTAGGAGTTACTTGATGTTGCTGATTAAATTTTAATTGTGACGAGGCATTGGCAACCTTACGAGAGTCATAGTGATTCCTGGCAGTTCCTCACGAAAATACGCATTTTTAGATACTGTGGAAAGTCTCTCCAAAGCGGTAACCCACTAGCTGTTTATCTTCAGAGAAACTGCCAGAGGTTTCTTCAAGTTGCTGACGTGAGTCTAATTGTGACGAGGCATTGGCTACCTTAAGAGAGTCATAGTTACTCTTGCCAAATGCTCACCATAATAGACATTTTTAGATACTGTGGCCAGTCTGCCCGAATCATTACGCAATTAGTTGTTTAATTTAAGACAACCACTGTTACTCTTGCTAGGAGTTACTTGATGTTGCTGATTTAATTTTAATTGTGATGAGGCATTGGCAACTTTACGAGAGTCATAGTGATTCCTGGCAGTTCCTCACGAAAATACGCATTTTTTAGATACTGTGAAAGTCTCTCCAAAGCGGTAATCCACTAGCAGTTTATCTTCAGAGAAACTGCCAGAGGTTTCTTCAAGTTGCTGACGTGAGTCTAATTGTGACGAGGCATTGGCTACCTTAAGCGAGTCATAGTGACTCTTGCCAAATGCTCACCATAATAGACATTTTTTAGATACTGTGGTCAGTCTGCCCGAAGCAATACGCCACTAGTTCTTTAATTTAAGACAACCATCGTTACTCTTGCTAGGATTTACTTGACGTTGCTGATTAAATTTTAATTGTGACGAGGCATTGGCAACCTTACGAGATTCATAGTGATTCCTGGCAGTTCCTCACCAAAATACGCATTTCTTAGATACTGTGGAAAGTCTCTCCAAAGCGGTAACCCACTAGCTGTTTATCTTCAGAGAAACTGCCAGAGGTTTCTTCAAGTTGCTGACGTGAGTCTAATTGTGACGAGGCATTGGCTACCTTAAGCGAGTCATATCGACTCTTGCCAAATGCTCACCATAATAGACATTTTTTAGATACTGTGGCCAGTCTGCCCGAAGCAATCCGCCACTAGTTCTTTAATTTAAGACAACCATCGTTACTCTTGCTAGGAGTTACTTGATGTTGCTGATTAAATTTTAATTGTGACGAGGCATTGGCAACCTTACGAGAGTCATAGTGATTCCTGGCAGTTCCTCACGAAAATACGCATTTTTTAGATACTGTGGAAAGTCTCTCCAAAGCGGTAATCCACTAGCTGTTTATCTTCAGAGAAACTGCCAGAGGTATCTTGAAGTTGCTGATTTGAGTCTAATTGTGACGAGGCATTGGCTACCTTAAGCGAGTCATAGTGACTCTTGCCAAATGCTCACCATAATAGGCATTTTTTAGATACTGTGGTCAGTCTGCCCGAAGCAATACGCCACTAGTTGTTTAATTTAAGACAACCATCGTTACTCTTGCTAGGAGTTACTTGATGTTGGTGATTTAATTTTAATTGTGACGAGGCATTGGCAACCTTACGAGAGTCATAGTGATTCCTGGCAGTTCCTCACCAAAATACGCATTTTTTAGATACTGTGGAAAGTCTCTCCAAAGCGGTAACCCACTAGCTGTTTATCTTCAGAGAAACTGCCAGAGGTTTCTTCAAGTTGCTGACGTGAGTCTAATTGTGACGAGGCATTGGCTACCTTAAGAGAGTCATAGTTACTCTTGCCAAATGCTCACCATAATAGACATTTTTAGATACTGTGGCCAGTCTGCCCGAATCATTACGCAATTAGTTGTTTAATTTAAGACAACCACTGTTACTCTTGCTAGGAGTTACTTGATGTTGCTGATTTAATTTTAATTGTGATGAGGCATTGGCAACTTTATGAGAGTCATAGTGATTCCTGGCAGTTCCTCACGAAAATACGCATTTTTTAGATACTGTGAAAGTCTCTCCAAAGCGGTAATCCACTAGCAGTTTATCTTCAGAGAAACTGCCAGAGGTTTCTTCAAGTTGCTGACGTGAGTCTAATTGTGACGAGGCATTGGCTACCTTAAGCGAGTCATAGTGACTCTTGCCAAATGCTCACCATAATAGACATTTTTTAGATACTGTGGTCAGTCTGCCCGAAGCAATACGCCACTAGTTCTTTAATTTAAGACAACCATCGTTACTCTTGCTAGGATTTACTTGACGTTGCTGATTAAATTTTAATTGTGACGAGGCATTGGCAACCTTACGAGATTCATAGTGATTCCTGGCAGTTCCTCACCAAAATACGCATTTCTTAGATACTGTGGAAAGTCTCTCCAAAGCGGTAATCCACTAGCTGTTTATCTTCAGAGAAACTGCCAGAGGTTTCTTGAAGTTGCTGATGTGAGTCTAATTATGACGAGGCATTGGCTACCTTAAGCGAGTCATATCGACTCTTGCCAAATGCTCACCATAATAGACATTTTTTAGATACTGTGGCCAGTCTGCCCGAAGCAATCCGCCACTAGTTCTTTAATTTAAGACAACCATCGTTACTCTTGCTAGGAGTTACTTGATGTTGCTGATTAAATTTTAATTGTGACGAGGCATTGGCAACCTTACGAGAGTCATAGTGATTCCTGGCAGTTCCTCACGAAAATACGCATTTTTAGATACTGTGGAAAGTCTCTCCAAAGCGGTAATCCACTAGCTGTTTATCTTCAGAGAAACTGCCAGAGGTATCTTTAAGTTGCTGATTTGAGTCTAATTGTGACGAGGCATTGGCTACCTTAAGCGAGTCATAGTGACTCTTGCCAAATGCTCACCATAATAGGCATTTTTTAGATACTGTGGTCAGTCTGCCCGAACCAATACGCCACTAGTTCTTTAATTTAAGACAACCATCGTTACTCTTGCTAGGATTTACTTGACGTTGCTGATTAAATTTTAATTGTGACGAGGCGTTGGCAACCTTACGAGATTCATAGTGATTCCTGGCAGTTCCTCACCAAAATACGCATTTCTTAGATACTGTGGAAAGTCTCTCCAAAGCGGTAATCCACTAGCTGTTTATCTTAAGAGAAATTGCCAGAGGTTTCTTGAAGTCGCTGATGTGAGTCTAATTGTGACGAGTCATTGGCTACCTGAAGTGAGTCATAGCGACTCTTGCCAAATGCTACCAATAATAGACATTTTTTACATACTGTGGCCAGTCTGCCCGAAGCAATACGCTACTAGTTCTTTAATTTAAGACAACCATCGTTACTCTTGCTAGGATTTACTTGACGTTGCTGATTAAATTTTAATTGTGACGAGGCGTTGGCAACCTTACGAGATTCATAGTGATTCCTGGCAGATCCTCACCAAAATACGCATTTCTTAGATACTGTGGAAAGTCTCTCCAAAGCGGTAACCCACTAGCTGTTTATCTTCAGAGAAACTGCCAGAGGTTTCTTCAAGTTGCTGACGTGAGTCTAATTGTGACGAGGCATTGGCTACCTTAAGAGAGTCATAGTTACTCTTGCCAAATGCTCACCATAATAGACATTTTTAGATACTGTGGCCAGTCTGCCCGAATCATTACGCAATTAGTTGTTTAATTTAAGACAACCATTGTTACTCTTGCAAGGAGTTACTTGATGTTGCTGATTTAATTTTAATTGTGATGAGGCATTGGCAACTTTACGAGAGTCATAGTGATTCCTGGCAGTTCCTCACGAAAATACGCATTTTTTAGATACTGTGGAAAGTCTTTCCAAAGCGGTAATCCACTAGCTGTTTATCTTCAGAGAAACTGCCAGAGGTTTCTTCAAGTTGCTGACGTGAGTCTAATTGTGACGAGGCATTGGCTACCTTAAGCGAGTCATAGTGACTCTTGCCAAATGCTCACCATAATAGACATTTTTTAGATACTGCGGTCAGTCTGCCCGAAGCGATACGCCACTAGTTGTTTAATTTAAGACAACCATCGTTACTCTTACTGGGAGTTACTTGATGTTGGTGATTTAATTTTAATTGTGACGAGGCATTGGCAACCTTACGAGAGTCATAGTGATTCCTGGCAGTTCCTCACCAAAATACGCATTTTTTAGATACTGTGGAAAGTCTCTCCAAAGCGGTAACCCACTAGCTGTTTATCTTCAGAGAAACTGCCAGAGGTTTCTTCAAGTTGCTGACGTGAGTCTAATTGTGACGAGGCATTGGCTACCTCAAGAGAGTCATAGTTACTCTTGCCAAATGCTCACCATAATAGACATTTTTAGATACTGTGGCCAGTCTGCCCGAATCATTACGCAATTAGTTGTTTAATTTAAGACAACCATTGTTACTCTTGCAAGGAGTTACTTGATGTTGCTGATTTAATTTTAATTGTGATGAGGCATTGGCAACTTTACGAGAGTCATAGTGATTCCTGGCAGTTCCTCACGAAAATACGCATTTTTTAGATACTGTGGAAAGTCTCTCCAAAGCGGTAATCCACTAGCTGTTTATCTTCAGAGAAACTGCCAGAGGTTTCTTCAAGTTGCTGACGTGAGTCTAATTGTGACGAGGCATTGGCTACCTTAAGCCAGTCATAGTGACTCTTGCCAAATGCTCACCATAAAAGACATTTTTTAGATACTGTGGTCAGTCTGCCCGAAGCGATACGCCACTAGTTGTTTAATTTAAGACAACCATCGTTACTCTTACTGGGAGTTACTTGATGTTGGTGATTTAATTTTAATTGTGACGAGGCATTGGCAACCTTACGAGAGTCATAGTGATTCCTGGCAGTTCCTCACCAAAATACGCATTTTTTAGATACAGTGGAAAGTCTCTCCAAAGCGGTAACCCACTAGCTGTTTATCTTCAGAGAAACTGCCAGAGGTTTCTTCAAGTTGCTGACGTGAGTCTAATTGTGACGAGGCATTGGCTACCTTAAGCGAGTCATAGTGACTCTTGCCAAATGCTCACCATAATAGACATTTTTTAGATACTGTGGTCAGTCTGCCCGAAGCAATACGCCACTAGTTCTTTAATTTAAGACAACCATCGTTACTCTTGCTAGGATTTACTTGACGTTGCTAATTAAATTTTAATTGTGACGAGGCATTGGCAACCTTACGAGATTCATAGTGATTCCTGGCAGTTCCTCACCAAAATACGCATTTCTTAGATACTGTGGAAAGTCTCTCCAAAGCGGTAATCCACTAGCTGTTTATCTTCAGAGAAACTGCCAGAGGTTTCTTGAAGTTGCTGATGTGAGTCTAATTATGACGAGGCATTGGCTACCTTAAGCGAGTCATATCGACTCTTGCCAAATGCTCACCATAATAGACATTTTTTAGATACTGTGGCCAGTCTGCCCGAAGCAATCCGCCACTAGTTCTTTAATTTAAGACAACCATCGTTACTCTTGCTAGGAGTTACTTGATGTTGCTGATTAAATTTTAATTGTGACGAGGCATTGGCAACCTTACGAGAGTCATAGTGATTCCTGGCAGTTCCTCACGAAAATACGCATTTTTTAGATACTGTGGAAAGTCTCTCCAAAGCGGTAATCCACTAGCTGTTTATCTTCAGAGAAACTGCCAGAGGTATCTTGAAGTTGCTGATTTGAGTCTAATTGTGACGAGGCATTGGCTACCTTAAGCGAGTCATAGTGACTCTTGCCAAATGCTCACCATAATAGGCATTTTTTAGATACTGTGGTCAGTCTGCCCGAAGCAATACGCCACTAGTTCTTTAATTTAAGACAACCATCGTTACTCTTGCTAGGATTTACTTGACGTTGCTGATTAAATTTTAATTGTGACGAGGCGTTGGCAACCTTACGAGATTCATAGTGATTCCTGGCAGTTCCTCACGAAAATACGCATTTTTTAGATACTGTGGAAAGTCCCTCCAAAGCGGTAATCCACTAGCTGTTTATCTTAAGAGAAATTGCCAGAGGTTTCTTGAAGTCGCTGATGTGAGTCTAATTGTGACGAGTCATTGGCTACCTTAAGTGAGTCATAGCGACTCTTGCCAAATGCTACCAATAATAGACATTTTTTACATACTGTGGCCAGTCTGCCCGAAGCAATACGCCACTAGTTCTTTAATTTAAGACAACCATCGTTACTCTTGCTAGGATTTACTTGACGTTGCTGATTAAATTTTAATTGTGACGAGGCGTTGGCAACCTTACGAGATTCATAGTGATTCCTGGCAGTTCCTCACCAAAATACGCATTTCTTAGATACTGTGGAAAGTCTCTCCAAAGCGGTAATCCACTAGCTGTTTATCTTAAGAGAAATTGCCAGAGGTTTCTTGAAGTCGCTGATGTGAGTCTAATTGTGACGAGTCATTGGCTACCTTAAGCGAGTCATAGCGACTCTTGCCAAATGCTCACCATAATAGACATTTTTTAGATACTGTGGCCAGTCTGCCCGAATCATTACGCAATTAGTTGTTTAATTTAAGACAACCATTGTTACTCTTGCAAGGAGTTACTTGATGTTGCTGATTTAATTTTAATTGTGATGAGGCATTGGCAACTTTACGAGAGTCATAGTGATTCCTGGCAGTTCCTCACGAAAATACGCATTTTTTAGATACTGTGGAAAGTCTCTCCAAAGCGGTAATCCACTAGCTGTTTATCTTCAGAGAAACTGCCAGAGGTTTCTTCAAGTTGCTGACGTGAGTCTAATTGTGACGAGGCATTGGCTACCTTAAGCCAGTCATAGTGACTCTTGCCAAATGCTCACCATAAAAGACATTTTTTAGATACTGTGGTCAGTCTGCCCGAAGCGATACGCCACTAGTTGTTTAATTTAAGACAACCATCGTTACTCTTACTGGGAGTTACTTGATGTTGGTGATTTAATTTTAATTGTGACGAGGCATTGGCAACCTTACGAGAGTCATAGTGATTCCTGGCAGTTCCTCACCAAAATACGCATTTTTTAGATACTGTGGAAAGTCTCTCCAAAGCGGTAACCCACTAGCTGTTTATCTTCAGAGAAACTGCCAGAGGTTTCTTCAAGTTGCTGACGTGAGTCTAATTGTGACGAGGCATTGGCTACCTTAAGCGAGTCATAGTGACTCTTGCCAAATGCTCACCATAATAGACATTTTTTAGATACTGTGGTCAGTCTGCCGGAAGCAATACGCCACTAGTTCTTTAATTTAAGATAACCATCGTTACTCTTGCTAGGATTTACTTGACGTTGCTAATTAAATTTTAATTGTGACGAGGCATTGGCAACCTTACGAGATTCATAGTGATTCCTGGCAGTTCCTCACCAAAATACGCATTTCTTAGATACTGTGGAAAGTCTCTCCAAAGCGGTAATCCACTAGCTGTTTATCTTCAGAGAAACTGCCAGAGGTTTCTTGAAGTTGCTGATGTGAGTCTAATTATGACGAGGCATTGGCTACCTTAAGCGAGTCATATCGAATCTTGCCAAATGCTCACCATAATAGACATTTTTTAGATACTGTGGCCAGTCTGCCCGAAGCAATCCGCCACTAGTTCTTTAATTTAAGACAACCATCGTTACTCTTGCTAGGAGTTACTTGATGTTGCTGATTAAATTTTAATTGTGACGAGGCATTGGCAACCTTACGAGAGTCATAGTGATTCCTGGCAGTTCCTCACGAAAATACGCATTTTTTAGATACTGTGGAAAGTCTCTCCAAAGCGGTAATCCACTAGCTGTTTATCTTCAGAGAAACTGCCAGAGGTATCTTGAAGTTGCTGATTTGAGTCTAATTGTGACGAGGCATTGGCTACCTTAAGCGAGTCATAGTGACTCTTGCCAAATGCTCACCATAATAGGCATTTTTTAGATACTGTGGTCAGTCTGCCCGAAGCAATACGCCACTAGTTCTTTAATTTAAGACAACCATCGTTACTCTTGCTAGGATTTACTTGACGTTGCTGATTAAATTTTAATTGTGACGAGGCGTTGGCAACCTTACGAGATTCATAGTGATTCCTGGCAGTTCCTCACCAAAATACGCATTTCTTAGATACTGTGGAAAGTCTCTCCAAAGCGGTAATCCACTAGCTGTTTGTCTTAAGAGAAATTGCCAGAGGTTTCTTGAAGTCGCTGATGTGAGTCTAATTGTGACGAGTCATTGGCTACCTGAAGTGAGTCATAGCGACTCTTGCCAAATGCTACCAATAATAGACATTTTTTACATACTGTGGCCAGTCTGCCCGAAGCAATACGCTACTAGTTCTTTAATTTAAGACAACCATCGTTAATCTTGCTAGGATTTACTTGACGTTGCTGATTAAATTTTAATTGTGACGAGGCGTTGGCAACCTTACGAGATTCATAGTGATTCCTGGCAGTTCCTCACCAAAATACGCATTTCTTAGATACTGTGGAAAGTCTCTCCAAAGCGGTAACCCACTAGCTGTTTATCTTCAGAGAAACTGCCAGAGGTTTCTTCAAGTTGCTGACGTGAGTCTAATTGTGACGAGGCATTGGCTACCTTAAGAGAGTCATAGTTACTCTTGCCAAATGCTCACCATAATAGACATTTTTAGATACTGTGGCCAGTCTGCCCGAATCATTACGCAATTAGTTGTTTAATTTAAGACAACCATTGTTACTCTTGCAAGGAGTTACTTGATGTTGCTGATTTAATTTTAATTGTGATGAGGCATTGGCAACTTTACGAGAGTCATAGTGATTCCTGGCAGTTCCTCACGAAAATACGCATTTTTTAGATACTGTGGAAAGTCTTTCCAAAGCGGTAATCCACTAGCTGTTTATCTTCAGAGAAACTGCCAGAGGTTTCTTCAAGTTGCTGACGTGAGTCTAATTGTGACGAGGCATTGGCTACCTTAAGCGAGTCATAGTGACTCTTGCCAAATGCTCACCATAATAGACATTTTTTAGATACTGCGGTCAGTCTGCCCGAAGCGATACGCCACTAGTTGTTTAATTTAAGACAACCATCGTTACTCTTACTGGGAGTTACTTGATGTTGGTGATTTAATTTTAATTGTGACGAGGCATTGGCAACCTTACGAGAGTCATAGTGATTCCTGGCAGTTCCTCACCAAAATACGCATTTTTTAGATACTGTGGAAAGTCTCTCCAAAGCGGTAACCCACTAGCTGTTTATCTTCAGAGAAACTGCCAGAGGTTTCTTCAAGTTGCTGACGTGAGTCTAATTGTGACGAGGCATTGGCTACCTCAAGAGAGTCATAGTTACTCTTGCCAAATGCTCACCATAATAGACATTTTTAGATACTGTGGCCAGTCTGCCCGAATCATTACGCAATTAGTTGTTTAATTTAAGACAACCATTGTTACTCTTGCAAGGAGTTACTTGATGTTGCTGATTTAATTTTAATTGTGATGAGGCATTGGCAACTTTACGAGAGTCATAGTGATTCCTGGCAGTTCCTCACGAAAATACGCATTTTTTAGATACTGTGGAAAGTCTCTCCAAAGCGGTAATCCACTAGCTGTTTATCTTCAGAGAAACTGCCAGAGGTTTCTTCAAGTTGCTGACGTGAGTCTAATTGTGACGAGGCATTGGCTACCTTAAGCCAGTCATAGTGACTCTTGCCAAATGCTCACCATAAAAGACATTTTTTAGATACTGTGGTCAGTCTGCCCGAGGCGATACGCCACTAGTTGTTTAATTTAAGACAACCATCGTTACTCTTACTGGGAGTTACTTGATGTTGGTGATTTAATTTTAATTGTGACGAGGCATTGGCAACCTTACGAGAGTCATAGTGATTCCTGGCAGTTCCTCACCAAAATACGCATTTTTTAGATACTGTGGAAAGTCTCTCCAAAGCGGTAACCCACTAGCTGTTTATCTTCAGAGAAACTGCCAGAGGTTTCTTCAAGTTGCTGACGTGAGTCTAATTGTGACGAGGCATTGGCTACCTTAAGCGAGTCATAGTGACTCTTGCCAAATGCTCACCATAATAGACATTTTTTAGATACTGTGGTCAGTCTGCCCGAAGCAATACGCCACTAGTTCTTTAATTTAAGACAACCATCGTTACTCTTGCTAGGATTTACTTGACGTTGCTAATTAAATTTTAATTGTGACGAGGCATTGGCAACCTTACGAGATTCATAGTGATTCCTGGCAGTTCCTCACCAAAATACGCATTTCTTAGATACTGTGGAAAGTCTCTCCAAAGCGGTAATCCACTAGCTGTTTATCTTCAGAGAAACTGCCAGAGGTTTCTTGAAGTTGCTGATGTGAGTCTAATTATGACGAGGCATTGGCTACCTTAAGCGAGTCATATCGACTCTTGCCAAATGCTCACCATAATAGACATTTTTTAGATACTGTGGCCAGTCTGCCCGAAGCAATCCGCCACTAGTTCTTTAATTTAAGACAACCATCGTTACTCTTGCTAGGAGTTACTTGATGTTGCTGATTAAATTTTAATTGTGACGAGGCATTGGCAACCTTACGAGAGTCATAGTGATTCCTGGCAGTTCCTCACGAAAATACGCATTTTTTAGATACTGTGGAAAGTCTCTCCAAAGCGGTAATCCACTAGCTGTTTATCTTCAGAGAAACTGCCAGAGGTATCTTGAAGTTGCTGATTTGAGTCTAATTGTGACGAGGCATTGGCTACCTTAAGCGAGTCATAGTGACTCTTGCCAAATGCTCACCATAATAGGCATTTTTTAGATACTGTGGTCAGTCTGCCCGAAGCAATACGCCACTAGTTCTTTAATTTAAGACAACCATCGTTACTCTTGCTAGGATTTACTTGACGTTGCTGATTAAATTTTAATTGTGACGAGGCGTTGGCAACCTTACGAGATTCATAGTGATTCCTGGCAGTTCCTCACGAAAATACGCATTTTTTAGATACTGTGGAAAGTCCCTCCAAAGCGGTAATCCACTAGCTGTTTATCTTAAGAGAAATTGCCAGAGGTTTCTTGAAGTCGCTGATGTGAGTCTAATTGTGACGAGTCATTGGCTACCTTAAGTGAGTCATAGCGACTCTTGCCAAATGCTACCAATAATAGACATTTTTTACATACTGTGGCCAGTCTGCCCGAAGCAATACGCCACTAGTTCTTTAATTTAAGACAACCATCGTTACTCTTGCTAGGATTTACTTGACGTTGCTGATTAAATTTTAATTGTGACGAGGCGTTGGCAACCTTACGAGATTCATAGTGATTCCTGGCAGTTCCTCACCAAAATACGCATTTCTTAGATACTGTGGAAAGTCTCTCCAAAGCGGTAATCCACTAGCTGTTTATCTTAAGAGAAATTGCCAGAGGTTTCTTGAAGTCGCTGATGTGAGTCTAATTGTGACGAGTCATTGGCTACCTTAAGCGAGTCATAGCGACTCTAGCCAAATGCTCACCATAATAGACATTTTTTAGATACTGTGGCCAGTCTGCCCGAATCATTACGCAATTAGTTGTTTAATTTAAGACAACCATTGTTACTCTTGCAAGGAGTTACTTGATGTTGCTGATTTAATTTTAATTGTGATGAGGCATTGGCAACTTTACGAGAGTCATAGTGATTCCTGGCAGTTCCTCACGAAAATACGCATTTTTTAGATACTGTGGAAAGTCTCTCCAAAGCGGTAATCCACTAGCTGTTTATCTTCAGAGAAACTGCCAGAGGTTTCTTCAAGTTGCTGACGTGAGTCTAATTGTGACGAGGCATTGGCTACCTTAAGCCAGTCATAGTGACTCTTGCCAAATGCTCACCATAAAAGACATTTTTTAGATACTGTGGTCAGTCTGCCCGAAGCGATACGCCACTAGTTGTTTAATTTAAGACAACCATCGTTACTCTTACTGGGAGTTACTTGATGTTGGTGATTTAATTTTAATTGTGACGAGGCATTGGCAACCTTACGAGAGTCATAGTGATTCCTGGCAGTTCCTCACCAAAATACGCATTTTTTAGATACTGTGGAAAGTCTCTCCAAAGCGGTAACCCACTAGCTGTTTATCTTCAGAGAAACTGCCAGAGGTTTCTTCAAGTTGCTGACGTGAGTCTAATTGTGACGAGGCATTGGCTACCTTAAGCGAGTCATAGTGACTCTTGCCAAATGCTCACCATAATAGACATTTTTTAGATACTGTGGTCAGTCTGCCCGAAGCAATACGCCACTAGTTCTTTAATTTAAGATAACCATCGTTACTCTTGCTAGGATTTACTTGACGTTGCTAATTAAATTTTAATTGTGACGAGGCATTGGCAACCTTACGAGATTCATAGTGATTCCTGGCAGTTCCTCACCAAAATACGCATTTCTTAGATACTGTGGAAAGTCTCCCCAAAGCGGTAATCCACTAGCTGTTTATCTTCAGAGAAACTGCCAGAGGTTTCTTGAAGTTGCTGATGTGAGTCTAATTATGACGAGGCATTGGCTACCTTAAGCGAGTCATATCGACTCTTGCCAAATGCTCACCATAATAGACATTTTTTAGATACTGTGGCCAGTCTGCCCGAAGCAATCCGCCACTAGTTCTTTAATTTAAGACAACCATCGTTACTCTTGCTAGGAGTTACTTGATGTTGCTGATTAAATTTTAATTGTGACGAGGCATTGGCAACCTTACGAGAGTCATAGTGATTCCTGGCAGTTCCTCACGAAAATACGCATTTTTTAGATACTGTGGAAAGTCTCTCCAAAGCGGTAATCCACTAGCTGTTTATCTTCAGAGAAACTGCCAGAGGTATCTTGAAGTTGCTGATTTGAGTCTAATTGTGACGAGGCATTGGCTACCTTAAGCGAGTCATAGTGACTCTTGCCAAATGCTCACCATAATAGGCATTTTTTAGATACTGTGGTCAGTCTGCCCGAAGCAATACGCCACTAGTTCTTTAATTTAAGACAACCATCGTTACTCTTGCTAGGATTTACTTGACGTTGCTGATTAAATTTTAATTGTGACGAGGCGTTGGCAACCTTACGAGATTCATAGTGATTCCTGGCAGTTCCTCACGAAAATACGCATTTTTTAGATACTGTGGAAAGTCCCTCCAAAGCGGTAATCCACTAGCTGTTTATCTTAAGAGAAATTGCCAGAGGTTTCTTGAAGTCGCTGATGTGAGTCTAATTGTGACGAGTCATTGGCTACCTTAAGTGAGTCATAGCGACTCTTGCCAAATGCTACCAATAATAGACATTTTTTACATACTGTGGCCAGTCTGCCCGAAGCAATACGCCACTAGTTCTTTAATTTAAGACAACCATCGTTACTCTTGCTAGGATTTACTTGACGTTGCTGATTAAATTTTAATTGTGACGAGGCGTTGGCAACCTTACGAGATTCATAGTGATTCCTGGCAGTTCCTCACCAAAATACGCATTTCTAAAGATACTGTGGAAAGTCTCTCCAAAGCGGTAATCCACTAGCTGTTTATCTTAAGAGAAATTGCCAGAGGTTTCTTGAAGTCGCTGATGTGAGTCTAATTGTGACGAGTCATTGGCTACCTTAAGCGAGTCATAGCGACTCTAGCCAAATGCTCACCATAATAGACATTTTTTAGATACTGTGGCCAGTCTGCCCGAATCATTACGCAATTAGTTGTTTAATTTAAGACAACCATTGTTACTCTTGCAAGGAGTTACTTGATGTTGCTGATTTAATTTTAATTGTGATGAGGCATTGGCAACTTTACGAGAGTCATAGTGATTCCTGGCAGTTCCTCACGAAAATACGCATTTTTTAGATACTGTGGAAAGTCTCTCCAAAGCGGTAATCCACTAGCTGTTTATCTTCAGAGAAACTGCCAGAGGTTTCTTCAAGTTGCTGACGTGAGTCTAATTGTGACGAGGCATTGGCTACCTTAAGCGAGTCATAGTGACTCTTGCCAAATGCTCACCATAATAGACATTTTTTAGATACTGTGGTCAGTCTGCCCGAAGCGATACGCCACTAGTTGTTTAATTTAAGACAACCATCGTTACTCTTACTGGGAGTTACTTGATGTTGGTGATTTAATTTTAATTGTGACGAGGCATTGGCAACCTTACGAGAGTCATAGTGATTCCTGGCAGTTCCTCACCAAAATACGCATTTTTTAGATACTGTGGAAAGTCTCTCCAAAGCGGTAACCCACTAGCTGTTTATCTTCAGAGAAACTGCCAGAGGTTTCTTCAAGTTGCTGACGTGAGTCTAATTGTGACGAGGCATTGGCTACCTTAAGCGAGTCATAGTGACTCTTGCCAAATGCTCACCATAATAGACATTTTTTAGATACTGTGGTCAGTCTGCCCGAAGCAATACGCCACTAGTTCTTTAATTTAAGACAACCATCGTTACTCTTGCTAGGATTTACTTGACGTTGCTGATTAAATTTTAATTGTGACGAGGCATTGGCAACCTTACGAGATTCATAGTGATTCCTGGCAGTTCCTCACCAAAATACGCATTTCTTAGATACTGTGGAAAGTCTCTCCAAAGCGGTAATCCACTAGCTGTTTATCTTCAGAGAAACTGCCAGAGGTTTCTTGAAGTTGCTGATGTGAGTCTAATTATGACGAGGCATTGGCTACCTTAAGCGAGTCATATCGACTCTTGCCAAAAGCTCACCATAATAGACATTTTTTAGATACTGTGGCCAGTCTGCCCGAAGCAATCCGCCACTAGTTCTTTAATTTAAGACAACCATCGTTACTCTTGCTAGGAGTTACTTGATGTTGCTGATTAAATTTTAATTGTGACGAGGCATTGGCAACCTTACGAGAGTCATAGTGATTCCTGGCAGTTCCTCACGAAAATACGCATTTCTTAGATACTGTGGAAAGTCTCTCCAAAGCGGTAATCCACTAGCTGTTTATCTTCAGAGAAACTGCCAGAGGTATCTTGAAGTTGCTGATTTGAGTCTAATTGTGACGAGGCATTGGCTACCTTAAGCGAGTCATAGTGACTCTTGCCAAATGCTCACCATAATAGGCATTTTTTAGATACTGTGGTCAGTCTGCCCGAAGCAATACGCCACTAGTTCTTTAATTTAAGACAACCATCGTTACTCTTGCTAGGATTTACTTGACGTTGCTGATTAAATTTTAATTGTGACGAGGCGTTGGCAACCTTACGAGATTCATAGTGATTCCTGGCAGTTCCTCACGAAAATACGCATTTTTTAGATACTGTGGAAAGTCCCTCCAAAGCGGTAATCCACTAGCTGTTTATCTTCAGAGAAATTGCCAGAGGTTTCTTGAAGTCGCTGATGTGAGTCTAATTGTGACGAGTCATTGGCTACCTTAAGTGAGTCATAGCGACTCTTGCCAAATGCTACCAATAATAGACATTTTTTACATACTGTGGCCAGTCTGCCCGAAGCAATACGCCACTAGTTCTTTAATTTAAGACAACCATCGTTACTCTTGCTAGGATTTACTTGACGTTGCTGATTAAATTTTAATTGTGACGAGGCGTTGGCAACCTTACGAGATTCATAGTGATTCCTGGCAGTTCCTCACCAAAATACGCATTTCTTAGATACTGTGGAAAGTCTCTCCAAAGCGGTAATCCACTAGCTGTTTATCTTAAGAGAAATTGCCAGAGGTTTCTTGAAGTCGCTGATGTGAGTCTAATTGTGACGAGTCATTGGCTACCTTAAGCGAGTCATAGCGACTCTTGCCAAATGCTCACCATAATAGACATTTTTTAGATACTGTGGCCAGTCTGCCCGAAGCGATACGCCACTAGTTGTTTAATTTAAGACAACCATCGTTACTCTTGCTAGGAGTTACTTGATGTTGGTGATTTAATTTTAATTGTGACGAGGCATTGGCAACCTTACGAGAGTCATAGTGATTCCTGGCAGTTCCTCACCAAAATACGCATTTTTTAGATACTGTGGAAAGTCTCTCCAAAGCGGTAACCCACTAGCTGTTTATCTTCAGAGAAACTGCCAGAGGTTTCTTCAAGTTGCTGACGTGAGTCTAATTGTGACGAGGCATTGGCTACCTTAAGAGAGTCATAGTTACTCTTGCCAAATGCTCACCATAATAGACATTTTTAGATACTGTGGCCAGTCTGCCCGAATCATTACGCAATTAGTTGTTTAATTTAAGACAACCACTGTTACTCTTGCAAGGAGTTACTTGATGTTGCTGATTTAATTTTAATTGTGATGAGGCATTGGCAACTTTACGAGAGTCATAGTGATTCCTGGCAGTTCCTCACGAAAATACGCATTTTTTAGATACTGTCGAAAGTCTCTCCAAAGCGGTAATCCACTAGCATTTTATCTTCAGAGAAACTGCCAGAGGTTTCTTCAAGTTGCTGACGTGAGTCTAATTGTGACGAGGCATTGGCTACCTTAAGCGAGTCATAGTGACTCTTGCCAAATGCTCACCATAATAGACATTTCTTAGATACTGTGGTCAGTCTGCCCGAAGTGATACGCCACTAGTTGTTTAATTTAAGACAACCATCGTTACTCTTACTGGGAGTTACTTGATGTTGGTGATTTAATTTTAATTGTGACGAGGCATTGGCAACCTTACGAGAGTCATAGTGATTCCTGGCAGTTCCTCACCAAAATACGCATTTTTTAGATACTGTGGAAAGTCTCTCCAAAGCGGTAACCCACTAGCTGTTTATCTTCAGAGAAACTGCCAGAGGTTTCTTCAAGTTGCTGACGTGAGTCTAATTGTGACGAGGCATTGGCTACCTTAAGCGAGTCATAGTGACTCTTGCCAAATGCTCACCATAATAGACATTTTTTAGATACTGTGGTCAGTCTGCCCGAAGCAATACGCCACTAGTTCTTTAATTTAAGACAACCATCGTTACTCTTGCTAGGATGTACTTGACGTTGCTAATTAAATTTTAATTGTGACGAGGCATTGGCAACCTTACGAGATTCATAGTGATTCCTGGCAGTTCCTCACCAAAATACGCATTTCTTAGATACTGTGGAAAGTCTCTCCAAAGCGGTAATCCACTAGCTGTTTATCTTCAGAGAAACTGCCAGAGGTTTCTTGAAGTTGCTGATGTGAGTCTAATTATGACGAGGCATTGGCTACCTTAAGCGAGTCATATCGACTCTTGCCAAATGCTCACCATAATAGACATTTTTTAGATACTGTGGCCAGTCTGCCCGAAGCAATCCGCCACTAGTTCTTTAATTTAAGACAACCATCGTTACTCTTGCTAGGAGTTACTTGATGTTGCTGATTAAATTTTAATTGTGACGAGGCATTGGCAACCTTACGAGAGTCATAGTGATTCCTGGCAGTTCCACACGAAAATACGCATTTTTTAGATACTGTGGAAAGTCTCTCTAAAGCGGTAATCCACTAGCTGTTTATCTTCAGAGAAACTGCCAGAGGTATCTTGAAGTTGCTGATTTGAGTCTAATTGTGACGAGGCATTGGCTACCTTAAGCGAGTCATAGTGACTCTTGCCAAATGCTCACCATAATAGGCATTTTTTAGATACTGTGGTCAGTCTGCCCGAAGGAATACGCCACTAGTTCTTTAATTTAAGACAACCATCGTTACTCTTGCTAGGATTTACTTGACGTTGCTGATTAAATTTTAATTGTGACGAGGCGTTGGCAACCATACGAGATTCATAGTGATTCCTGGCAGTTCCTCACCAAAGTACGCATTTCTTAGATACTGTGGAAAGTCTCCCCAAAGCGGTAATCCACTAGCTGTTTATCTTAAGAGAAATTGCCAGAGGTTTCTTGAAGTCGCTGATGTGAGTCTAATTGTGACGAGTCATTGGCTACCTTAAGTGAGTCATAGCGACTCTTGCCAAATGCTTACCATAATAGACATTTTTTAGATACTGTGGCCAGTCTGCCCGAAGCAATACGCCACTAGTTGTTTAATTTAAGACAACCATCGTTACTCTTGCTAGGATTTACTTGACGTTGCTGATTAAATTTTAATTGTGACGAGGCGTTGGCAACCTTACGAGATTCATAGTGATTCCTGGCAGTTCCTCACCAAAATACGCATTTCTTAGATACTGTGGAAAGTCTCTCCAAAGCGGTAATCCACTAGCTGTTTATCTTAAGAGAAATTGCCAGAGGTTTCTTGAAGTCGCTGATGTGAGTCTAATTGTGACGAGTCATTGGCTACCTTAAGCGAGTCATAGCGACTCTTGCCAAATGCTCACCATAATAGACATTTTTTAGATACTGTGGCCAGTCTGCCCGAAGCGATACGCCACTAGTTGTTTAATTTAAGACAACCATCGTTACTCTTGCTAGGAGTTACTCGATGTTGGTGATTTAATTTTAATTGTGACGAATCATTGGCAACCTTACGAGAGTCATAGTGATTCCTGGCAGTTCCTCACCAAAATACGCATTTTTTAGATACTGTGGAAAGTCTCTCCAAAGCGGTAACCCACTAGCTGTTTATCTTCAGAGAAACTGCCAGAGGTTTCTTCAAGTTGCTGACGTGAGTCTAATTGTGACGAGGCATTGGCTACCTTAAGAGAGTCATAGTTACTCTTGCCAAATGCTCACCATTATAGACATTTTTAGATACTGTGGCCAGTCTGCCCGAATCATTACGCAATTAGTTCTTTAATTTAAGACAACCACTGTTACTCTTGCTAGGAGTTACTTGATGTTGCTGATTTAATTTTAATTGTGATGAGGCATTGGCAACTTTACGAGAGTCATAGTGATTCCTGGCAGTTCCTCACCAAAATACGCATTTTTTAGATACTGTGGAAAGTCTCTCCAAAGCGGTAACCCACTAGCTGTTTATCTTCAGAGAAACTGCCAGAGGTTTCTTCAAGTTGCTGACGTGAGTCTAATTGTGACGAGGCATTGGCTACCTCAAGAGAGTCATAGTTACTCTTGCCAAATGCTCACCATAATAGACATTTTTAGATACTGTGGCCAGTCTGCCCGAATCATTACGCAATTAGTTGTTTAATTTAAGACAACCATTGTTACTCTTGCAAGGAGTTACTTGATGTTGCTGATTTAATTTTAATTGTGATGAGGCATTGGCAACTTTACGAGAGTCATAGTGATTCCTGGCAGTTCCTCACGAAAATACGCATTTTTTAGATACTGTGGAAAGTCTCTCCAAAGCGGTAATCCACTAGCTGTTTATCTTCAGAGAAACTGCCAGAGGTTTCTTCAAGTTGCTGACGTGAGTCTAATTGTGACGAGGCATTGGCTACCTTAAGCGAGTCATAGTGACTCTTGCCAAATGCTCACCATAATAGACATTTTTTAGATACTGTGGTCAGTCTGCCCGAAGCGATACGCCACTAGTTGTTTAATTTAAGACAACCATCGTTACTCTTACTGGGAGTTACTTGATGTTGGTGATTTAATTTTAATTGTGACGAGGCATTGGCAACCTTACGAGAGTCATAGTGATTCCTGGCAGTTCCTCACCAAAATACGCATTTTTTAGATACTGTGGAAAGTCTCTCCAAAGCGGTAACCCACTAGCTGTTTATCTTCAGAGAAACTGCCAGAGGTTTCTTCAAGTTGCTGACGTGAGTCTAATTGTGACGAGGCATTGGCTACCTTAAGCGAGTCATAGTGACTCTTGCCAAATGCTCACCATAATAGACATTTTTTAGATACTGTGGTCAGTCTGCCCGAAGCAATACGCCACTAGTTCTTTAATTTAAGACAACCATCGTTACTCTTGCTAGGATGTACTTGACGTTGCTAATTAAATTTTAATTGTGACGAGGCATTGGCAACCTTACGAGATTCATAGTGATTCCTGGCAGTTCCTCACCAAAATACGCATTTCTTAGATACTGTGGAAAGTCTCTCCAAAGCGGTAATCCACTAGCTGTTTATCTTCAGAGAAACTGCCAGAGGTTTCTTGAAGTTGCTGATGTGAGTCTAATTATGACGAGGCATTGGCTACCTTAAGCGAGTCATATCGACTCTTGCCAAATGCTCACCATAATAGACATTTTTTAGATACTGTGGCCAGTCTGCCCGAAGCAATCCGCCACTAGTTCTTTAATTTAAGACAACCATCGTTACTCTTGCTAGGAGTTACTTGATGTTGCTGATTAAATTTTAATTGTGACGAGGCATTGGCAACCTTACGAGAGTCATAGTGATTCCTGGCAGTTCCACACGAAAATACGCATTTTTTAGATACTGTGGAAAGTCTCTCTAAAGCGGTAATCCACTAGCTGTTTATCTTCAGAGAAACTGCCAGAGGTATCTTGAAGTTGCTGATTTGAGTCTAATTGTGACGAGGCATTGGCTACCTTAAGCGAGTCATAGTGACTCTTGCCAAATGCTCACCATAATAGGCATTTTTTAGATACTGTGGTCAGTCTGCCCGAAGGAATACGCCACTAGTTCTTTAATTTAAGACAACCATCGTTACTCTTGCTAGGATTTACTTGACGTTGCTGATTAAATTTTAATTGTGACGAGGCGTTGGCAACCATACGAGATTCATAGTGATTCCTGGCAGTTCCTCACCAAAGTACGCATTTCTTAGATACTGTGGAAAGTCTCCCCAAAGCGGTAATCCACTAGCTGTTTATCTTAAGAGAAATTGCCAGAGGTTTCTTGAAGTCGCTGATGTGAGTCTAATTGTGACGAGTCATTGGCTACCTTAAGTGAGTCATAGCGACTCTTGCCAAATGCTTACCATAATAGACATTTTTTAGATACTGTGGCCAGTCTGCCCGAAGCAATACGCCACTAGTTGTTTAATTTAAGACAACCATCGTTACTCTTGCTAGGATTTACTTGACGTTGCTGATTAAATTTTAATTGTGACGAGGCGTTGGCAACCTTACGAGATTCATAGTGATTCCTGGCAGTTCCTCACCAAAATACGCATTTCTTAGATACTGTGGAAAGTCTCTCCAAAGCGGTAATCCACTAGCTGTTTATCTTAAGAGAAATTGCCAGAGGTTTCTTGAAGTCGCTGATGTGAGTCTAATTGTGACGAGTCATTGGCTACCTTAAGCGAGTCATAGCGACTCTTGCCAAATGCTCACCATAATAGACATTTTTTAGATACTGTGGCCAGTCTGCCCGAAGCGATACGCCACTAGTTGTTTAATTTAAGACAACCATCGTTACTCTTGCTAGGAGTTACTCGATGTTGGTGATTTAATTTTAATTGTGACGAATCATTGGCAACCTTACGAGAGTCATAGTGATTCCTGGCAGTTCCTCACCAAAATACGCATTTTTTAGATACTGTGGAAAGTCTCTCCAAAGCGGTAACCCACTAGCTGTTTATCTTCAGAGAAACTGCCAGAGGTTTCTTCAAGTTGCTGACGTGAGTCTAATTGTGACGAGGCATTGGCTACCTTAAGAGAGTCATAGTTACTCTTGCCAAATGCTCACCATAATAGACATTTTTAGATACTGTGGCCAGTCTGCCCGAATCATTACGCAATTAGTTCTTTAATTTAAGACAACCACTGTTACTCTTGCTAGGAGTTACTTGATGTTGCTGATTTAATTTTAATTGTGATGAGGCATTGGCAACTTTACGAGAGTCATAGTGATTCCTGGCAGTTCCTCACCAAAATACGCATTTTTTAGATACTGTGGAAAGTCTCTCCAAAGCGGTAACCCACTAGCTGTTTATCTTCAGAGAAACTGCCAGAGGTTTCTTCAAGTTGCTGACGTGAGTCTAATTGTGACGAGGCATTGGCTACCTCAAGAGAGTCATAGTTACTCTTGCCAAATGCTCACCATAATAGACATTTTTAGATACTGTGGCCAGTCTGCCCGAATCATTACGCAATTAGTTGTTTAATTTAAGACAACCATTGTTACTCTTGCAAGGAGTTACTTGATGTTGCTGATTTAATTTTAATTGTGATGAGGCATTGGCAACTTTACGAGAGTCATAGTGATTCCTGGCAGTTCCTCACGAAAATACGCATTTTTTAGATACTGTGGAAAGTCTCTCCAAAGCGGTAATCCACTAGCTGTTTATCTTCAGAGAAACTGCCAGAGGTTTCTTCAAGTTGCTGACGTGAGTCTAATTGTGACGAGGCATTGGCTACCTTAAGCGAGTCATAGTGACTCTTGCCAAATGCTCACCATAATAGACATTTTTTAGATACTGTGGTCAGTCTGCCCGAAGCGATACGCCACTAGTTGTTTAATTTAAGACAACCATCGTTACTCTTACTGGGAGTTACTTGATGTTGGTGATTTAATTTTAATTGTGACGAGGCATTGGCAACCTTACGAGAGTCATAGTGATTCCTGGCAGTTCCTCACCAAAATACGCATTTTTTAGATACTGTGGAAAGTCTCTCCAAAGCGGTAACCCACTAGCTGTTTATCTTCAGAGAAACTGCCAGAGGTTTCTTCAAGTTGCTGACGTGAGTCTAATTGTGACGAGGCATTGGCTACCTTAAGCGAGTCATAGTGACTCTTGCCAAATGCTCACCATAATAGACATTTTTTAGATACTGTGGTCAGTCTGCCCGAAGCAATACGCCACTAGTTCTTTAATTTAAGACAACCATCGTTACTCTTGCTAGGATGTACTTGACGTTGCTAATTAAATTTTAATTGTGACGAGGCATTGGCAACCTTACGAGATTCATAGTGATTCCTGGCAGTTCCTCACCAAAATACGCATTTCTTAGATACTGTGGAAAGTCTCTCCAAAGCGGTAATCCACTAGCTGTTTATCTTCAGAGAAACTGCCAGAGGTTTCTTGAAGTTGCTGATGTGAGTCTAATTATGACGAGGCATTGGCTACCTTAAGCGAGTCATATCGACTCTTGCCAAATGCTCACCATAATAGACATTTTTTAGATACTGTGGCCAGTCTGCCCGAAGCAATCCGCCACTAGTTCTTTAATTTAAGACAACCATCGTTACTCTTGCTAGGAGTTACTTGATGTTGCTGATTAAATTTTAATTGTGACGAGGCATTGGCAACCTTACGAGAGTCATAGTGATTCCTGGCAGTTCCACACGAAAATACGCATTTTTTAGATACTGTGGAAAGTCTCTCTAAAGCGGTAATCCACTAGCTGTTTATCTTCAGAGAAACTGCCAGAGGTATCTTGTTGTTGCTGATTTGAGTCTAATTGTGACGAGGCATTGGCTACCTTAAGCGAGTCATAGTGACTCTTGCCAAATGCTCACCATAATAGGCATTTTTTAGATACTGTGGTCAGTCTGCCCGAAGGAATACGCCACTAGTTCTTTAATTTAAGACAACCATCGTTACTCTTGCTAGGATTTACTTGACGTTGCTGATTAAATTTTAATTGTGACGAGGCGTTGGCAACCATACGAGATTCATAGTGATTCCTGGCAGTTCCTCACCAAAGTACGCATTTCTTAGATACTGTGGAAAGTCTCCCCAAAGCGGTAATCCACTAGCTGTTTATCTTAAGAGAAATTGCCAGAGGTTTCTTGAAGTCGCTGATGTGAGTCTAATTGTGACGAGTCATTGGCTACCTTAAGTGAGTCATAGCGACTCTTGCCAAATGCTTACCATAATAGACATTTTTTAGATACTGTGGCCAGTCTGCCCGAAGCAATACGCCACTAGTTGTTTAATTTAAGACAACCATCGTTACTCTTGCTAGGATTTACTTGACGTTGCTGATTAAATTTTAATTGTGACGAGGCGTTGGCAACCTTACGAGATTCATAGTGATTCCTGGCAGTTCCTCACCAAAATACGCATTTCTTAGATACTGTGGAAAGTCTCTCCAAAGCGGTAATCCACTAGCTGTTTATCTTAAGAGAAATTGCCAGAGGTTTCTTGAAGTCGCTGATGTGAGTCTAATTGTGACGAGTCATTGGCTACCTTAAGCGAGTCATAGCGACTCTTGCCAAATGCTCACCATAATAGACATTTTTTAGATACTGTGGCCAGTCTGCCCGAAGCGATACGCCACTAGTTGTTTAATTTAAGACAACCATCGTTACTCTTGCTAGGAGTTACTCGATGTTGGTGATTTAATTTTAATTGTGACGAATCATTGGCAACCTTACGAGAGTCATAGTGATTCCTGGCAGTTCCTCACCAAAATACGCATTTTTTAGATACTGTGGAAAGTCTCTCCAAAGCGGTAACCCACTAGCTGTTTATCTTCAGAGAAACTGCCAGAGGTTTCTTCAAGTTGCTGACGTGAGTCTAATTGTGACGAGGCATTGGCTACCTTAAGAGAGTCATAGTTACTCTTGCCAAATGCTCACCATAATAGACATTTTTAGATACTGTGGCCAGTCTGCCCGAATCATTACGCAATTAGTTCTTTAATTTAAGACAACCACTGTTACTCTTGCTAGGAGTTACTTGATGTTGCTGATTTAATTTTAATTGTGATGAGGCATTGGCAACTTTACGAGAGTCATAGTGATTCCTGGCAGTTCCTCACCAAAATACGCATTTTTTAGATACTGTGGAAAGTCTCTCCAAAGCGGTAACCCACTAGCTGTTTATCTTCAGAGAAACTGCCAGAGGTTTCTTCAAGTTGCTGACGTGAGTCTAATTGTGACGAGGCATTGGCTACCTCAAGAGAGTCATAGTTACTCTTGCCAAATGCTCACCATAATAGACATTTTTAGATACTGTGGCCAGTCTGCCCGAATCATTACGCAATTAGTTGTTTAATTTAAGACAACCATTGTTACTCTTGCAAGGAGTTACTTGATGTTGCTGATTTAATTTTAATTGTGATGAGGCATTGGCAACTTTACGAGAGTCATAGTGATTCCTGGCAGTTCCTCACGAAAATACGCATTTTTTAGATACTGTGGAAAGTCTCTCCAAAGCGGTAATCCACTAGCTGTTTATCTTCAGAGAAACTGCCAGAGGTTTCTTCAAGTTGCTGACGTGAGTCTAATTGTGACGAGGCATTGGCTACCTTAAGCGAGTCATAGTGACTCTTGCCAAATGCTCACCATAATAGACATTTTTTAGATACTGTGGTCAGTCTGCCCGAAGCGATACGCCACTAGTTGTTTAATTTAAGACAACCATCGTTACTCTTACTGGGAGTTACTTGATGTTGGTGATTTAATTTTAATTGTGACGAGGCATTGGCAACCTTACGAGAGTCATAGTGATTCCTGGCAGTTCCTCACCAAAATACGCATTTTTTAGATACTGTGGAAAGTCTCTCCAAAGCGGTAACCCACTAGCTGTTTATCTTCAGAGAAACTGCCAGAGGTTTCTTCAAGTTGCTGACGTGAGTCTAATTGTGACGAGGCATTGGCTACCTTAAGCGAGTCATAGTGACTCTTGCCAAATGCTCACCATAATAGACATTTTTTAGATACTGTGGTCAGTCTGCCCGAAGCAATACGCCACTAGTTCTTTAATTTAAGACAACCATCGTTACTCTTGCTAGGATTTACTTGACGTTGCTGATTAAATTTTAATTGTGACGAGGCATTGGCAACCTTACGAGATTCATAGTGATTCCTGGCAGTTCCTCACCAAAATACGCATTTCTTAGATACTGTGGAAAGTCTCTCCAAAGCGGTAATCCACTAGCTGTTTATCTTCAGAGAAACTGCCAGAGGTTTCTTGAAGTTGCTGATGTGAGTCTAATTATGACGAGGCATTGGCTACCTTAAGCGAGTCATATCGACTCTTGCCAAAAGCTCACCATAATAGACATTTTTTAGATACTGTGGCCAGTCTGCCCGAAGCAATCCGCCACTAGTTCTTTAATTTAAGACAACCATCGTTACTCTTGCTAGGAGTTACTTGATGTTGCTGATTAAATTTTAATTGTGACGAGGCATTGGCAACCTTACGAGAGTCATAGTGATTCCTGGCAGTTCCTCACGAAAATACGCATTTTTTAGATACTGTGGAAAGTCTCTCCAAAGCGGTAATCCACTAGCTGTTTATCTTCAGAGAAACTGCCAGAGGTATCTTGAAGTTGCTGATTTGAGTCTAATTGTGACGAGGCATTGGCTACCTTAAGCGAGTCATAGTGACTCTTGCCAAATGCTCACCATAATAGGCATTTTTTAGATACTGTGGTCAGTCTGCCCGAAGCAATACGCCACTAGTTCTTTAATTTAAGACAACCATCGTTACTCTTGCTAGGATTTACTTGACGTTGCTGATTAAATTTTAATTGTGACGAGGCGTTGGCAACCTTACGAGATTCATAGTGATTCCTGGCAGTTCCTCACGAAAATACGCATTTTTTAGATACTGTGGAAAGTCCCTCCAAAGCGGTAATCCACTAGCTGTTTATCTTCAGAGAAATTGCCAGAGGTTTCTTGAAGTCGCTGATGTGAGTCTAATTGTGACGAGTCATTGGCTACCTTAAGTGAGTCATAGCGACTCTTGCCAAATGCTACCAATAATAGACATTTTTTACATACTGTGGCCAGTCTGCCCGAAGCAATACGCCACTAGTTCTTTAATTTAAGACAACCATCGTTACTCTTGCTAGGATTTACTTGACGTTGCTGATTAAATTTTAATTGTGACGAGGCGTTGGCAACCTTACGAGATTCATAGTGATTCCTGGCAGTTCCTCACCAAAATACGCATTTCTTAGATACTGTGGAAAGTCTCTCCAAAGCGGTAATCCACTAGCTGTTTATCTTAAGAGAAATTGCCAGAGGTTTCTTGAAGTCGCTGATGTGAGTCTAATTGTGACGAGTCATTGGCTACCTTAAGCGAGTCATAGCGACTCTTGCCAAATGCTCACCATAATAGACATTTTTTAGATACTGTGGCCAGTCTGCCCGAAGCGATACGCCACTAGTTGTTTAATTTAAGACAACCATCGTTACTCTTGCTAGGAGTTACTTGATGTTGGTGATTTAATTTTAATTGTGACGAGGCATTGGCAACCTTACGAGAGTCATAGTGATTCCTGGCAGTTCCTCACCAAAATACGCATTTTTTAGATACTGTGGAAAGTCTCTCCAAAGCGGTAACCCACTAGCTGTTTATCTTCAGAGAAACTGCCAGAGGTTTCTTCAAGTTGCTGACGTGAGTCTAATTGTGACGAGGCATTGGCTACCTTAAGAGAGTCATAGTTACTCTTGCCAAATGCTCACCATAATAGACATTTTTAGATACTGTGGCCAGTCTGCCCTAATCATTACGCAATTAGTTGTTTAATTTAAGACAACCACTGTTACTCTTGCAAGGAGTTACTTGATGTTGCTGATTTAATTTTAATTGTGATGAGGCATTGGCAACTTTACGAGAGTCATAGTGATTCCTGGCAGTTCCTCACGAAAATACGCATTTTTTAGATACTGTCGAAAGCCTCTCCAAAGCGGTAATCCACTAGCAGTTTATCTTCAGAGAAACTGCCAGAGGTTTCTTCAAGTTGCTGACGTGAGTCTAATTGTGACGAGGCATTGGCTACCTTAAGCGAGTCATAGTGACTCTTGCCAAATGCTCACCATAATAGACATTTTTTAGATACTGTGGTCAGTCTGCCCGAAGTGATACGCCACTAGTTGTTTAATTTAAGACAACCATCGTTACTCTTACTGGGAGTTACTTGATGTTGGTGATTTAATTTTAATTGTGACGAGGCATTGGCAACCTTACGAGAGTCATAGTGATTCCTGGCAGTTCCTCACCAAAATACGCATTTTTTAGATACTGTGGAAAGTCTCTCCAAAGCGGTAACCCACTAGCTGTTTATCTTCAGAGAAACTGCCAGAGGTTTCTTCAAGTTGCTGACGTGAGTCTAATTGTGACGAGGCATTGGCTACCTTAAGCGAGTCATAGTGACTCTTGCCAAATGCTCACCATAATAGACATTTTTTAGATACTGTGGTCAGTCTGCCCGAAGCAATACGCCACTAGTTCTTTAATTTAAGACAACCATCGTTACTCTTGCTAGGATGTACTTGACGTTGCTAATTAAATTTTAATTGTGACGAGGCATTGGCAACCTTACGAGATTCTTAGTGATTCCTGGCAGTTCCTCACCAAAATACGCATTTCTTAGATACTGTGGAAAGTCTCTCCAAACCGGTAATCCACTAGCTGTTTATCTTCAGAGAAACTGCCAGAGGTTTCTTGAAGTTGCTGATGTGAGTCTAATTATGACGAGGCATTGGCTACCTTAAGCGAGTCATATCGACTCTTGCCAAATGCTCACCATAATAGACATTTTTTAGATACTGTGGCCAGTCTGCCCGAAGCAATCCGCCACTAGTTCTTTAATTTAAGACAACCATCGTTACTCTTGCTAGGAGTTACTTGATGTTGCTGATTAAATTTTAATTGTGACGAGGCATTGGCAACCTTACGAGAGTCATAGTGATTCCTGGCAGTTCCACACGAAAATACGCATTTTTTAGATACTGTGGAAAGTCTCTCTAAAGCGGTAATCCACTAGCTGTTTATCTTCAGAGAAACTGCCAGAGGTATCTTGAAGTTGCTGATTTGAGTCTAATTGTGACGAGGCATTGGCTACCTTAAGCGAGTCATAGTGACTCTTGCCAAATGCTCACCATAATAGGCATTTTTTAGATACTGTGGTCAGTCTGCCCGAAGGAATACGCCACTAGTTCTTTAATTTAAGACAACCATCGTTACTCTTGCTAGGATTTACTTGACGTTGCTGATTAAATTTTAATTGTGACGAGGCGTTGGCAACCATACGAGATTCATAGTGATTCCTGGCAGTTCCTCACCAAAGTACGCATTTCTTAGATACTGTGGAAAGTCTCCCCAAAGCGGTAATCCACTAGCTGTTTATCTTAAGAGAAATTGCCAGAGGTTTCTTGAAGTCGCTGATGTGAGTCTAATTGTGACGAGTCATTGGCTACCTTAAGTGAGTCATAGCGACTCTTGCCAAATGCTTACCATAATAGACATTTTTTAGATACTGTGGCCAGTCTGCCCGAAGCAATACGCCACTAGTTGTTTAATTTAAGACAACCATCGTTACTCTTGCTAGGATTTACTTGACGTTGCTGATTAAATTTTAATTGTGACGAGGCGTTGGCAACCTTACGAGATTCATAGTGATTCCTGGCAGTTCCTCACCAAAATACGCATTTCTTAGATACTGTGGAAAGTCTCTCCAAAGCGGTAATCCACTAGCTGTTTATCTTAAGAGAAATTGCCAGAGGTTTCTTGAAGTCGCTGATGTGAGTCTAATTGTGACGAGTCATTGGCTACCTTAAGCGAGTCATAGCGACTCTTGCCAAATGCTCACCATAATAGACATTTTTTAGATACTGTGGCCAGTCTGCCCGAAGCGATACGCCACTAGTTGTTTAATTTAAGACAACCATCGTTACTCTTGCTAGGAGTTACTCGATGTTGGTGATTTAATTTTAATTGTGACGAATCATTGGCAACCTTACGAGAGTCATAGTGATTCCTGGCAGTTCCTCACCAAAATACGCATTTTTTAGATACTGTGGAAAGTCTCTCCAAAGCGGTAACCCACTAGCTGTTTATCTTCAGAGAAACTGCCAGAGGTTTCTTCAAGTTGCTGACGTGAGTCTAATTGTGACGAGGCATTGGCTACCTTAAGAGAGTCATAGTTACTCTTGCCAAATGCTCACCATAATAGACATTTTTAGATACTGTGGCCAGTCTGCCCGAATCATTACGCAATTAGTTCTTTAATTTAAGACAACCACTGTTACTCTTGCTAGGAGTTACTTGATGTTGCTGATTTAATTTTAATTGTGATGAGGCATTGGCAACTTTACGAGAGTCATAGTGATTCCTGGCAGTTCCTCACGAAAATACGCATTTTTTAGATACTGTGGAAAGTCTCTCCAAAGCGGTAATCCACTAGCAGTTTATCTTCAGAGAAACTGCCAGAGGTTTCTTCAAGTTGCTGACGTGAGTCTAATTATGACGAGGCATTGGCTACCTTAAGCGAGTCATATCGACTCTTGCCAAATGCTCACCATAATAGACATTTTTTAGATACTGTGGCCAGTCTGCCCGTAGCAATCCGCCACTAGTTCTTTAATTTAAGACAACCATCGTTACTCTTGCTAGGAGTTACTTGATGTTGCTGATTAAATTTTAATTGTGACGAGGCATTGGCAACCTTACGAGAGTCATAGTGATTCCTGGCAGTTCCTCACGAAAATACGCATTTCTTAGATACTGTGGAAAGTCTCTCCAAAGCGGTAATCCACTAGCTGTTTATCTTCAGAGAAACTGCCAGAGGTTTCTTGAAGTTGCTGATGTGAGTCTAATTATGACGAGGCATTGGCTACCTTAAGCGAGTCATATCGACTCTTGCCAAATGCTCACCATAATAGACATTTTTTAGATACTGTGGCCAGTCTGCCCGTAGCAATCCGCCACTAGTTCTTTAATTTAAGACAACCATCGTTACTCTTGCTAGGAGTTACTTGATGTTGCTGATTAAATTTTAATTGTGACGAGGCATTGGCAACCTTACGAGAGTCATAGTGATTCCTGGCAGTTCCTCACGAAAATACGCATTTTTTAGATACTGTGGAAAGTCTCTCCAAAGCGGTAATCCACTAGCTGTTTATCTTCAGAGAAACTGCCAGAGGTATCTTGAAGTTGCTGATTTGAGTCTAATTGTGACGAGGCATTGGCTACCTTAAGCGAGTCATAGTGACTCTTGCCAAATGCTCACCATAATAGACATTTTTTAGATACTGTGGTCAGTCTGCCCGAAGCAATACGCCACTAGTTCTTTAATTTAAGACAACCATCGTTACTCTTGCTAGGATTTACTTGACGTTGCTGATTAAATTTTAATTGTGACGAGGCGTTCGCAACCTTACGAGAGGCATAGTGATTCCTGGCAGTTCCTCACGAAAATACGCATTTTTTAGATACTGTGGAAAGTCTCTCCAAAGCGGTAATCCACTAGCTGTTTATCTTAAGAGAAATTGCCAGAGGTTTCTTGAAGTCGCTGATGTGAGTCTAATTGTGACGAGTCATGGGCTACCTTAAGTGAGTCATAGCGACTCTTGCCAAATGCTCACAATAATAGACATTTTTTACATACTGTGGCCAGTCTGCCCGAAGCAATACGAAACTAGTTCTTTAATTTAAGACAACCATCGTTACTCTTGCTAGGATTTACTTGACGTTGCTGATTAAATTTTAATTGTGACGAGGCGTTGGCAACCTTACGAGATTCATAGTGATTCCTGGCAATTCCTCACCAAAATACGCATTTCTTAGATACTGTGGAAAGTCTCTCCAAAGCGGTAATCCACTAGCTGTTTATCTTAAGAGAAATTGCCAGACGTTTCTTGAAGTCGCTGATGTGAGTCTAATTGTGACGAGTCATTGGCTACCTTAAGCGAGTCATAGCGACTCTTGCCAAATGCTCACCATAATAGACATTTTTTAGATACTGTGGCCAGTCTGCCCGAAGCAATCCGCCACTAGTTCATTAATTTAAGACAACCATCGTTACTCTTGCTAGGAGTTACTTGATGTTGCTGATTAAATTTTAATTGTGACGAGGCATTGGCAACCTTACGAGAGTCATAGTGATTCCTGGCAGTTCCTCACGAAAATACGCATTTTTTAGATACTGTGGAAAGTCCCTCCAAAGCGGTAATCCACTAGCTGTTTATCTTAAGAGAAATTGCCAGAGGTTTCTTGAAGTCGCTGATGTGAGTCTAATTGTGACGAGTCATTGGCTACCTTAAGTGAGTCATAGCGACTCTTGCCAAATGCTCACCATAATAGACATTTTTTAGATACTGTGGCCAGTCTGCCCGAAGCGATACGCCACTAGTTGTTTAATTTAAGACAACCATCGTTACTCTTGCTAGGAGTTACTTGATGTTGGTGATTTAATTTTAATTGTGACGAGGCATTGGCAACCTTACGAGAGTCATAGTGATTCCTGGCAGTTCCTCACCAAAATACGCATTTTTTAGATACTGTGGAAAGTCTCTCCAAAGCGGTAACCCACTAGCTGTTTATCTTCAGAGAAACTGCCAGAGGTTTCTTCAAGTTGCTGACGTGAGTCTAATTGTGACGAGGCATTGGCTACCTTAAGAGAGTCATAGTTACTCTTGCCAAATGCTCACCATAATAGACATTTTTAGATACTGTGGCCAGTCTGCCCGAATCATTACGCAATTAGTTGTTTAATTTAAGACAACCACTGTTACTCTTGCAAGGAGTTACTTGATGTTGCTGATTTAATTTTAATTGTGATGAGGCATTGGCAACTTTACGAGAGTCATAGTGATTCCTGGCAGTTCCTCACGAAAATACGCATTTTTTAGATACTGTGGAAAGTCTCTCCAAAGCGGTAATCCACTAGCTGTTTATCTTCAGAGAAACTGCCAGAGGTTTCTTCAAGTTGCTGACGTGAGTCTAATTGTGACGAGGCATTGGCTACCTTAAGCGAGTCATAGTGACTCTTGCCAAATGCTCACCATAATAGACATTTTTTAGATACTGTGGTCAGTCTGCCCGAAGTGATACGCCACTAGTTGTTTAATTTAAGACAACCATCGTTACTCTTACTGGGAGTTACTTGATGTTGGTGATTTAATTTTAATTGTGACGAGGCATTGGCAACCTTACGAGAGTCATAGTGATTCCTGGCAGTTCCTCACCAAAATACGCATTTTTTAGATACTGTGGAAAGTCTCTCCAAAGCGGTAACCCACTAGCTGTTTATCTTCAGAGAAACTGCCAGAGGTTTCTTCAAGTTGCTGACGTGAGTCTAATTGTGACGAGGCATTGGCTACCTTAAGCGAGTCATAGTGACTCTTGCCAAATGCTCACCATAATAGACATTTTTTAGATACTGTGGTCAGTCTGCCCGAAGCAATACGCCACTAGTTCTTTAATTTAAGACAACCATCGTTACTCTTGCTAGGATGTACTTGACGTTGCTAATTAAATTTTAATTGTGACGAGGCATTGGCAACCTTACGAGATTCATAGTGATTCCTGGCAGTTCCTCACCAAAATACGCATTTCTTAGATACTGTGGAAAGTCTCTCCAAAGCGGTAATCCACTAGCTGTTTATCTTCAGAGAAACTGCCAGAGGTTTCTTGAAGTTGCTGATGTGAGTCTAATTATGACGAGGCATTGGCTACCTTAATCGAGTCATATCGACTCTTGCCAAATGCTCACCATAATAGACATTTTTTAGATACTGTGGCCAGTCTGCCCGAAGCAATCCGCCACTAGTTCTTTAATTTAAGACAACCATCGTTACTCTTGTTAGGAGTTACTTGATGTTGCTGATTAAATTTTAATTGTGACGAGGCATTGGCAACCTTACGAGAGTCATAGTGATTCCTGGCAGTTCCTCACGAAAATACGCATTTTTTAGATACTGTGGAAAGTCTCTCCAAAGCGGTAATCCACTAGCTGTTTATCTTCAGAGAAACTGCCAGAGGTATCTTGAAGTTGCTGATTTGAGTCTAATTGTGACGAGGCATTGGCTACCTTAAGCGAGTCATAGTGACTCTTGCCAAATGCTCACCATAATAGGCATTTTTTAGATACTGTGGTCAGTCTGCCCGAAGGAATACGCCACTAGTTCTTTAATTTAAGACAACCATCGTTACTCTTGCTAGGATTTACTTGACGTTGCTGATTAAATTTTAATTGTGACGAGGCGTTGGCAACCATACGAGATTCATAGTGATTCCTGGCAGTTCCTCACCAAAGTACGCATTTCTTAGATACTGTGGAAAGTCTCTCCAAAGCGGTAATCCACTAGCTGTTTATCTTAAGAGAAATTGCCAGAGGTTTCTTGAAGTCGCTGATGTGAGTCTAATTGTGACGAGTCATTGGCTACCTTAAGTGAGTCATAGCGACTCTTGCCAAATGCTCACCATAATAGACATTTTTTAGATACTGTGGCCAGTCTGCCCGAAGCAATACGCCACTAGTTGTTTAATTTAAGACAACCATCGTTACTCTTGCTAGGATTTACTTGACGTTGCTGATTAAATTTTAATTGTGACGAGGCGTTGGCAACCTTACGAGATTCATAGTGATTCCTGGCAGTTCCTCACCAAAATACGCATTTCTTAGATACTGTGGAAAGTCTCTCCAAAGCGGTAACCCACTAGCTGTTTATCTTCAGAGAAACTGCCAGAGGTTTCTTCAAGTTGCTGACGTGAGTGTAATTGTGACGAGGCATTGGCTACCTTAAGAGAGTCATAGTTACTCTTGCCAAATGCTCACCATAATAGACATTTTTAGATACTGTGGCCAGTCTGCCCGAATCATTACGCAATTAGTTCTTTAATTTAAGACAACCACTGTTACTCTTGCTAGGAGTTACTTGATGTTGCTGATTTAATTTTAATTGTGATGAGGCATTGGCAACTTTACGAGAGTCATAGTGATTCCTGGCAGTTCCTCACGGATATACGCATTTTTTAGATACTGTGGAAAGTCTCTCCAAAGCGGTAATCCACTAGCAGTTTATCTTCAGAGAAACTGCCAGAGGTTTCTTCAAGTTGCTGACGTGAGTCTAATTGTGACGAGGCATTGGCTACCTTAAGCGAGTCATAGTGACTCTTGCCAAATGCTCACCATAATAGACATTTTTTAGATACTGTGGTCAGTCTGCCCGAAGCAATACGCCACTAGTTCTTTAATTTAAGACAACCATCGTTACTCTTGCTAGGATTTACTTGACGTTGCTGATTAAATTTTAATTGTGACGAGGCATTGGCAACCTTACGAGATTCATAGTGATTCCTGGCAGTTCCTCACCAAAATACGCATTTCTTAGATACTGTGGAAAGTCTCTCCAAAGCGGTAATCCACTAGCTGTTTATCTTCAGAGAAACTGCCAGAGGTTTCTTGAAGTTGCTGATGTGAGTCTAATTATGACGAGGCATTGGCTACCTTAAGCGAGTCATATCGACTCTTGCCAAATGCTCACCATAATAGACATTTTTTAGATACTGTGGCCAGTCTGCCCGAAGCGATACGCCACTAGTTGTTTAATTTAAGACAACCATCGTTACTCTTGCTAGGAGTTACTTGATGTTGGTGATTTAATTTTAATTGTGACGAGGCATTGGCAACCTTACGAGAGTCATAGTGATTCCTGGCAGTTCCTCACCAAAATACGCATTTTTTAGATACTGTGGAAAGTCTCTCCAAAGCGGTAACCCACTAGCTGTTTATCTTCAGAGAAACTGCCAGAGGTTTCTTCAAGTTGCTGACGTGAGTCTAATTGTGACGAGGCATTGGCTACCTTAAGAGAGTCATAGTTACTCTTGCCAAATGCTCACCATAATAGACATTTTTAGATACTGTGGCCAGTCTGCCCGAATCATTACGCAATTAGTTGTTTAATTTAAGACAACCACTGTTACTCTTGCAAGGAGTTACTTGATGTTGCTGATTTAATTTTAATTGTGATGAGGCATTGGCAACTTTACGAGAGTCATAGTGATTCCTGGCAGTTCCTCACGAAAATACGCATTTTTTAGATACTGTGGAAAGTCTCTCCAAAGCGGTAATCCACTAGCTGTTTATCTTCAGAGAAACTGCCAGAGGTTTCTTCAAGTTGCTGACGTGAGTCTAATTGTGACGAGGCATTGGCTACCTTAAGCGAGTCATAGTGACTCTTGCCAAATGCTCACCATAATAGACATTTTTTAGATACTGTGGTCAGTCTGCCCGAAGTGATACGCCACTAGTTGTTTAATTTAAGACAACCATCGTTACTCTTACTGGGAGTTACTTGATGTTGGTGATTTAATTTTAATTGTGACGAGGCATTGGCAACCTTACGAGAGTCATAGTGATTCCTGGCAGTTCCTCACCAAAATACGCATTTTTTAGATACTGTGGAAAGTCTCTCCAAAGCGGTAACCCACTAGCTGTTTATCTTCAGAGAAACTGCCAGAGGTTTCTTCAAGTTGCTGACGTGAGTCTAATTGTGACGAGGCATTGGCTACCTTAAGCGAGTCATAGTGACTCTTGCCAAATGCTCACCATAATAGACATTTTTTAGATATTGTGGTCAGTCTGTCCGAAGCAATACGCCACTAGTTCTTTAATTTAAGACAACCATCGTTACTCTTGCTAGGATGTACTTGACGTTGCTAATTAAATTTTAATTGTGACGAGGCATTGGCAACCTTACGAGATTCATAGTGATTCCTGGCAGTTCCTCACCAAAATACGCATTTCTTAGATACTGTGGAAAGTCTCTCCAAAGCGGTAATCCACTAGCTGTTTATCTTCAGAGAAACTGCCAGAGGTTTCTTGAAGTTGCTGATGTGAGTCTAATTATGACGAGGCATTGGCTACCTTAAGCGAGTCATATCGACTCTTGCCAAATGCTCACCATAATAGACATTTTTTAGATACTGTGGCCAGTCTGCCCGAAGCAATCCGCCACTAGTTCTTTAATTTAAGACAACCATCGTTACTCTTGCTAGGAGTTACTTGATGTTGCTGATTAAATTTTAATTGTGACGAGGCATTGGCAACCTTACGAGAGTCATAGTGATTCCTGGCAGTTCCTCACGAAAATACGCATTTTTTAGATACTGTGGAAAGTCTCTCCAAAGCGGTAATCCACTAGCTGTTTATCTTCAGAGAAACTGCCAGAGGTATCTTGAAGTTGCTGATTTGAGTCTAATTGTGACGAGGCATTGGCTACCTTAAGCGAGTCATAGTGACTCTTGCCAAATGCTCACCATAATAGGCATTTTTTAGATACTGTGGTCAGTCTGCCCGAAGGAATACGCCACTAGTTCTTTAATTTAAGACAACCATCGTTACTCTTGCTAGGATTTACTTGACGTTGCTGATTAAATTTTAATTGTGACGAGGCGTTGGAAACCATACGAGATTCATAGTGATTCCTGGCAGTTCCTCACCAAAGTACGCATTTCTTAGATACTGTGGAAAGTCTCTCCAAAGCGGTAATCCACTAGCTGTTTATCTTAAGAGAAATTGCCAGAGGTTTCTTGAAGTCGCTGATGTGAGTCTAATTGTGACGAGTCATTGGCTACCTTAAGTGAGTCATAGCGACTCTTGCCAAATGCTCACCATAATAGACATTTTTTAGATACTGTGGCCAGTCTGCCCGAAGCAATACGCCACTAGTTGTTTAATTTAAGACAACCATCGTTACTCTTGCTAGGATTTACTTGACGTTGCTGATTAAATTTTAATTGTGACGAGGCGTTGGCAACCTTACGAGATTCATAGTGATTCCTGGCAGTTCCTCACCAAAATACGCATTTCTTAGATACTGTGGAAAGTCTCTCCAAAGCGGTAACCCACTAGCTGTTTATCTTCAGAGAAACTGCCAGAGGTTTCTTCAAGTTGCTGACGTGAGTCTAATTGTGACGAGGCATTGGCTACCTTAAGAGAGTCATAGTTACTCTTGCCAAATGCTCACCATAATAGACATTTTTAGATACTGTGGCCAGTCTGCCCGAATCATTACGCAATTAGTTCTTTAATTTAAGACAACCACTGTTACCCTTGCTAGGAGTTACTTGATGTTGCTGATTTAATTTTAATTGTGATGAGGCATTGGCAACTTTACGAGAGTCATAGTGATTCCTGGCAGTTCCTCACGAAAATACGCATTTTTTAGATACTGTGGAAAGTCTCTCCAAAGCGGTAATCCACTAGCAGTTTATCTTCAGAGAAACTGCCAGAGGTTTCTTCAAGTTGCTGACGTGAGTCTAATTGTGACGAGGCATTGGCTACCTTAAGCGAGTCATAGTGACTCTTGCCAAATGCTCACCATAATAGACATTTTTTAGATACTGTGGTCAGTCTGCCCGAAGCAATACGCCACTAGTTCTTTAATTTAAGACAACCATCGTTACTCTTGCTAGGATTTACTTGACGTTGCTGATTAAATTTTAATTGTGACGAGGCATTGGCAACCTTACGAGATTCATAGTGATTCCTGGCAGTTCCTCACCAAAATACGCATTTCTTAGATACTGTGGAAAGTCTCTCCAAAGCGGTAATCCACTAGCTGTTTATCTTCAGAGAAACTGCCAGAGGTTTCTTGAAGTTGCTGATGTGAGTCTAATTATGACGAGGCATTGGCTACCTTAAGCGAGTCATATCGACTCTTGCCAAATGCTCACCATAATAGACATTATTTAGATACTGTCGCCAGTCTGCCCGAAGCAATCCGCCACTAGTTCTTTAATTTAAGACAACCATCGTTACTCTTGCTAGGAGTTACTTGATGTTGCTGATTAAATTTTAATTGTGACGAGGCATTGGCAACCTTACGAGAGTCATAGTGATTCCTGGCAGTTCCTCACGAAAATACGCATTTTTTAGATACTGTGGAAAGTCTCTCCAAAGCGGTAATCCACTAGCTGTTTATCTTCAGAGAAACTGCCAGAGGTATCTTGAAGTTGCTGATTTGAGTCTAATTGTGACGAGGCATTGGCTACCTTAAGCGAGTCATAGTGACTCTTGCCAAATGCTCACCATAATAGACATTTTTTGGATACTGTGGTCAGTCTGCCCGAAGCAATACGCCACTAGTTCTTTAATTTAAGACAACCATCGTTACTCTTGCTAGGATTTACTTGACGTTGCTGATTAAATTTTAATTGTGACGAGGCGTTGGCAACCTTACGAGATTCATAGTGATTCCTGGCAGTTCCTCACCAAAATACGCATTTCTTAGATACTGTGGAAAGTCTCTCCAAAGCGGTAATCCACTAGCTGTTTATCTTAAGAGAAATTGCCAGAGGTTTCTTGAAGTCGCTGATGTGAGTCTAATTGTGACGAGTCATGGGCTACCTTAAGTGAGTCATAGCGACTCTTGCCAAATGCTCACAATAATAGACATTTTTTACATACTGTGGCCAGTCTGCCCGAAGCAATACGAAACTAGTTCTTTAATTTAAGACAACCATCGTTACTCTTGCTAGGATTTACTTGACGTTGCTGATTAAATTTTAATTGTGACGAGGCGTTGGCAACCTTACGAGATTCATAGTGATTCCTGGCAGTTCCTCACCAAAATACGCATTTCTTAGATACTGTGGAAAGTCTCTCCAAAGCGGTAATCCACTAGCTGTTTATCTTAAGAGAAATTGCCAGACGTTTCTTGAAGTCGCTGATGTGAGTCTAATTGTGACGAGTCATTGGCTACCATAAGCGAGTCATAGCGACTCTTGCCAAATGCTCACCATAATAGACATTTTTTAGATACTGTGGCCAGTCTGCCCGAAGCGATACGCCACTAGTTGTTTAATTTAAGACAACCATCGTTACTCTTGCTAGGAGTTACTTGATGTTGGTGATTTAATTTTAATTGTGACGAGGCATTGGCAACCTTACGAGAGTCATAGTGATTCCTGGCAGTTCCTCACCAAAATACGCATTTTTTAGATACTGTGGAAAGTCTCTCCAAAGCGGTAACCCACTAGCTGTTTATGTTCAGAGAAACTGCCAGAGGTTTCTTCAAGTTGCTGACGTGAGTCTAATTGTGACGAGGCATTTGCTACCTTAAGAGAGTCATAGTTACTCTTGCCAAATGCTCACCAAAATAGACATTTTTAGATACTGTGGCCAGTCTGCCCGAATCATTACGCAATTAGTTGTTTAATTTAAGACAACCACTGTTACTCTTGCTAGGAGTTACTTGATGTTGCTGATTTAATTTTAATTGTGATGAGGCATTGGCAACTTTACGAGAGTCACAGTGATTCCTGGCAGTTCCTCACGAAAATACGCATTTTTTAGATACTGTGGAAAGTGTCTCCAAAGCGGTAATCCACTAGCTGTTTATCTTCAGAGAAACTGCCAGAGGTTTCTTCAAGTTGCTGACGTGAGTCTAATTGTGACGAGGCATTGGCTACCTTAAGCGAGTCATAGTGACTCTTGCCAAATGCTCACCATAATAGACATTTTTTAGATACTGTGGTCAGTCTGCCCGAAGCAATACGCCACTAGTTCTTTAATTTAAGACAACCATCGTTACTCTTGCTAGGATTTACTTGACGTTGCTGATTAAATTTTAATTGTGACGAGGCATTGGCAACCTTACGAGATTCATAGTGATTCCTGGCAGTTCCTCACCAAAATACGCATTTCTTAGATACTGTGGAAAGTCTCTCCAAAGCGGTAATCCACTAGCTGTTTATCTTCAGAGAAACTGCCAGAGGTTTCTTGAAGTTGCTGATGTGAGTCTAATTATGACGAGGCATTGGCTACCTTAAGCGAGTCATATCGACTCTTGCCAAATGCTCACCATAATAGACATTTTTTAGACACTGTGGCCAGTCTGCCCGAAGCAATCCGCCACTAGTTCTTTAATTTAAGACAACCATCGTTACTCTTGCTAGGAGTTACTTGATGTTGCTGATTAAATTTTAATTGTGATGAGGCATTGGCAACCTTACGAGAGTCATAGTGATTCCTGGCAGTTCCTCACGAAAATACGCATTTTTTAGATACTGTGGAAAGTCTCTCCAAAGCGGTAATCCACTAGCTGTTTATCTTAAGAGAAATTGCCAGAGGTTTCTTGAAGTCGCTGATGTGAGTCTAATTGTGACGAGTCATTGGCTACCTTAAGTGAGTCATAGCGACTCTTGCCAAATGCTCACCATAATAGACATTTTTTAGATACTGTGGCCAGTCTGCCCGAAGCAATACGCCACTAGTTGTTTAATTTAAGACAACCATCGTTACTCTTGCTAGGATTTACTTGACGTTGCTGATTAAATTTTAATTGTGACGAGGCGTTGGCAACCTTACGAGATTCATAGTGATTCCTGGCAGTTCCTCACCAAAATACGCATTTCTTAGATACTGTGGAAAGTCTCTCCAAAGCGGTAACCCACTAGCTGTTTATCTTCAGAGAAACTGCCAGAGGTTTCTTCAAGTTGCTGACGTGAGTCTAATTGTGACGAGGCATTGGCTACCTTAAGAGAGTCATAGTTACTCTTGCCAAATGCTCACCATAATAGACATTTTTAGATACTGTGGCCAGTCTGCCCGAATCATTACGCAATTAGTTCTTTAATTTAAGACAACCACTGTTACCCTTGCTAGGAGTTACTTGATGTTGCTGATTTAATTTTAATTGTGATGAGGCATTGGCAACTTTACGAGAGTCATAGTGATTCCTGGCAGTTCCTCACGAAAATACGCATTTTTTAGATACTGTGGAAAGTCTCTCCAAAGCGGTAATCCACTAGCAGTTTATCTTCAGAGAAACTGCCAGAGGTTTCTTCAAGTTGCTGACGTGAGTCTAATTGTGACGAGGCATTGGCTACCTTAAGCGAGTCATAGTGACTCTTGCCAAATGCTCACCATAATAGACATTTTTTAGATACTGTGGTCAGTCTGCCCGAAGCAATACGCCACTAGTTCTTTAATTTAAGACAACCATCGTTACTCTTGCTAGGATTTACTTGACGTTGCTGATTAAATTTTAATTGTGACGAGGCATTGGCAACCTTACGAGATTCATAGTGATTCCTGGCAGTTCCTCACCAAAATACGCATTTCTTAGATACTGTGGAAAGTCTCTCCAAAGCGGTAATCCACTAGCTGTTTATCTTCAGAGAAACTGCCAGAGGTTTCTTGAAGTTGCTGATGTGAGTCTAATTATGACGAGGCATTGGCTACCTTAAGCGAGTCATATCGACTCTTGCCAAATGCTCACCATAATAGACATTATTTAGATACTGTCGCCAGTCTGCCCGAAGCAATCCGCCACTAGTTCTTTAATTTAAGACAACCATCGTTACTCTTGCTAGGAGTTACTTGATGTTGCTGATTAAATTTTAATTGTGACGAGGCATTGGCAACCTTACGAGAGTCATAGTGATTCCTGGCAGTTCCTCACGAAAATACGCATTTTTTAGATACTGTGGAAAGTCTCTCCAAAGCGGTAATCCACTAGCTGTTTATCTTCAGAGAAACTGCCAGAGGTATCTTGAAGTTGCTGATTTGAGTCTAATTGTGACGAGGCATTGGCTACCTTAAGCGAGTCATAGTGACTCTTGCCAAATGCTCACCATAATAGACATTTTTTGGATACTGTGGTCAGTCTGCCCGAAGCAATGCGCCACTAGTTCTTTAATTTAAGACAACCATCGTTACTCTTGCTAGGATTTACTTGACGTTGCTGATTAAATTTTAATTGTGACGAGGCGTTGGCAACCTTACGAGATTCATAGTGATTCCTGGCAGTTCCTCACCAAAATACGCATTTCTTAGATACTGTGGAAAGTCTCTCCAAAGCGGTAATCCACTAGCTGTTTATCTTAAGAGAAATTGCCAGAGGTTTCTTGAAGTCGCTGATGTGAGTCTAATTGTGACGAGTCATGGGCTACCTTAAGTGAGTCATAGCGACTCTTGCCAAATGCTCACAATAATAGACATTTTTTACATACTGTGGCCAGTCTGCCCGAAGCAATACGAAACTAGTTCTTTAATTTAAGACAACCATCGTTACTCTTGCTAGGATTTACTTGACGTTGCTGATTAAATTTTAATTGTGACGAGGCGTTGGCAACCTTACGAGATTCATAGTGATTCCTGGCAGTTCCTCACCAAAATACGCATTTCTTAGATACTGTGGAAAGTCTCTCCAAAGCGGTAATCCACTAGCTGTTTATCTTAAGAGAAATTGCCAGACGTTTCTTGAAGTCGCTGATGTGAGTCTAATTGTGACGAGTCATTGGCTACCATAAGCGAGTCATAGCGACTCTTGCCAAATGCTCACCATAATAGACATTTTTTAGATACTGTGGCCAGTCTGCCCGAAGCGATACGCCACTAGTTGTTTAATTTAAGACAACCATCGTTACTCTTGCTAGGAGTTACTTGATGTTGGTGATTTAATTTTAATTGTGACGAGGCATTGGCAACCTTACGAGAGTCATAGTGATTCCTGGCAGTTCCTCACCAAAATACGCATTTTTTAGATACTGTGGAAAGTCTCTCCAAAGCGGTAACCCACTAGCTGTTTATGTTCAGAGAAACTGCCAGAGGTTTCTTCAAGTTGCTGACGTGAGTCTAATTGTGACGAGGCATTTGCTACCTTAAGAGAGTCATAGTTACTCTTGCCAAATGCTCACCAAAATAGACATTTTTAGATACTGTGGCCAGTCTGCCCGAATCATTACGCAATTAGTTGTTTAATTTAAGACAACCACTGTTACTCTTGCTAGGAGTTACTTGATGTTGCTGATTTAATTTTAATTGTGATGAGGCATTGGCAACTTTACGAGAGTCACAGTGATTCCTGGCAGTTCCTCACGAAAATACGCATTTTTTAGATACTGTGGAAAGTGTCTCCAAAGCGGTAATCCACTAGCTGTTTATCTTCAGAGAAACTGCCAGAGGTTTCTTCAAGTTGCTGACGTGAGTCTAATTGTGACGAGGCATTGGCTACCTTAAGCGAGTCATAGTGACTCTTGCCAAATGCTCACCATAATAGACATTTTTTAGATACTGTGGTCAGTCTGCCCGAAGCAATACGCCACTAGTTCTTTAATTTAAGACAACCATCGTTACTCTTGCTAGGATTTACTTGACGTTGCTGATTAAATTTTAATTGTGACGAGGCATTGGCAACCTTACGAGATTCATAGTGATTCCTGGCAGTTCCTCACCAAAATACGCATTTCTTAGATACTGTGGAAAGTCTCTCCAAAGCGGTAATCCACTAGCTGTTTATCTTCAGAGAAACTGCCAGAGGTTTCTTGAAGTTGCTGATGTGAGTCTAATTATGACGAGGCATTGGCTACCTTAAGCGAGTCATATCGACTCTTGCCAAATGCTCACCATAATAGACATTTTTTAGACACTGTGGCCAGTCTGCCCGAAGCAATCCGCCACTAGTTCTTTAATTTAAGACAACCATCGTTACTCTTGCTAGGAGTTACTTGATGTTGCTGATTAAATTTTAATTGTGATGAGGCATTGGCAACCTTACGAGAGTCATAGTGATTCCTGGCAGTTCCTCACGAAAATACGCATTTTTTAGATACTGTGGAAAGTCTCTCCAAAGCGGTAATCCACTAGCTGTTTATCTTCAGAGAAACTGCCAGAGGTTTCTTCAAGTTGCTGACGTGAGTCTAATTGTAACGAGGCATTGGCTACCTTAAGAGAGTCATAGTGACTTTTGCCAAATGCTCACGATAATGGACATTTTTTAGATACTGTGGCCAGTCTGCCCGAAGCGATACGACACTAGTTGTTTAATTTAAGACAACCATCGTTACTCTTGCTAGGAGTTACTTGATGTTGGTGATTTAATTTTAATTGTGACGAGGCATTGGCAACCTTACGAGAGTCATAGTGATTCCTGGCAGTTCCTCACCAAAATACGCATTTTTTAGATACTGTGGAAAGTCTCTCCAAAGCGGTAACCCACTAGCTGTTTATCTTCAGAGAAACTGCCAGAGGTTTCTTCAAGTTGCTGATGTGAGTCTAATTGTGACGAGGCATTGGCTACCTTAAGAGAGTCATAGTTACTCTTGCCAAATGCTCACCATAATAGACATTTTTAGATACTGTGGCCAGTCTGCCTGAAGCATTACGCAATTAGTTGTTTAATTTAAGACAACCATTGTTACTATTGCTAGGAGTTACTTGATGTTGCTGATTTAATTTTAATTGTGTTGAGGTATTGGCAACTTTACGAGAGTCATAGTGATTCCTGGCAGTTCCTCACGAAAATACGCATTTTTTAGATACTGTGGAAAGTCTCTCCAAAGCGGTAATCCACTAGCTGTTTATCTTCAGAGAAACTGCCAGAGGTTTCTTCAAGTTGCTGACGTGAGTCTAATTGTGACGAGGCATTGGCTACCTTAAGCGAGTCATAGTGACTCTTGCCAAATGCTCACCATAATAGACATTTTTTAGATACTGTGGTCAGTCTGCCCGAAGCAATACGCCACTAGTTCTTTAATTTAAGACAACCATCGTTACTCTTGCTAGGATTTACTTGACGTTGCTGATTAAATTTTAATTGTGACGAGGCATTGGCAACCTTACGAGATTCATAGTGATTCCTGGCAGTTCCTCACCAAAATACGCATTTCTTAGATACTGTGGAAAGTCTCTTCAAAGCGGTAATCCACTAGCTGTTTATCTTCAGAGAAACTGCCAGAGGTTTCTTGAAGTTGCTGATGTGAGTCTAATTATGACGAGGCATTGGCTACCTTAAGCGAGTCATATCGACTCTTGCCAAATGCTCACCATAATAGACATTTTTTAGATACTGTGGCCAGTCTGCCCGAAGCAATCCGCCACTAGTTCTTTAATTTAAGACAACCGTCGTTACTCTTGCTAGGAGTTACTTGATGTTGCTGATTAAATTTTAATTGTGATGAGGCATTGGCAACCTTACGAGAGTCATAGTGATTCCTGGCAGTTCCTCACGAAAATACGCATTTTTTAGATACTGTGGAAAGTCTCTCCAAAGCGGTAATCCACTAGCTGTTTATCTTCAGAGAAACTGCCAGAGGTAACTTGAAGTTGCTGATTTAAGTCTAATTGTGACGAGGCATTGGCTACCTTAAGAGAGTCATAGTGACTTTTGCCAAATGCTCACCATAATAGACATTTTTTTAGATACTGTGGCCAGTCTGCCCGAAGCGATACGCCACTAGTTGTTTAATTTAAGACAACCATCGTTACTCTTGCTAGGAGTTACTTGATGTTGGTGATTTAATTTTAATTGTGATGAGGTATTGGCAACCTTACGAGAGTCATAGTGATTCCTGGCAGTTCCTCACCAAAATACGCAATTTTTAGATACTGTGGAAAGTCTCTCCAAAGCGGTAATCCACTAGCTGTTTATCTTCAGAGAAACTGCCAGAGGTTTCTTCAAGTTGCTGACGTGAGTCTAATTGTGACGAGGCATTGGCTACCTTAAGAGAGTCATAGTGACTTTTGCCAAATGCTCACCATAATAGACATATTTTAGATACTGTGGCCAGTCTGCCCGAAGCAATCCGCCACTAGTTCTTTAATTTAAGACAACCATCGTTACTCTTGCTAGGAGTTACTTGATGTTGCTGATTAAATTTTAATTGTGATGAGGCATTGGCAACCTTACGAGAGTCATAGTGATTCCTGGCAGTTCCTCACCAAAATACGCAATTTTTAGATACTGTGGAAAGTCTCTCCAAAGCGGTAATCCACTAGCTGTTTATCTTCAGAGAAACTGCCAGAGGTTTCTTCAAGTTGCTGACGTGAGTCTAATTGTAACGAGGCATTGGCTACCTTAAGAGAGTCATAGTGACTTTTGCCAAATGCTCACGATAATGGACATTTTTTAGATACTGTGGCCAGTCTGCCCGAAGCGAAACGACACTAGTTGTTTAATTTAAGACAACCATCGTTACTCTTGCTAGGAGTTACTTGATGTTGGTGATTTAATTTTAATTGTGACGAGGCATTGGCAACCTTACGAGAGTCATAGTGATTCCTGGCAGTTCCTCACCAAAATACGCATTTTTTAGATACTGTGGAAAGTCTCTCCAAAGCGGTAACCCACTAGCTGTTTATCTTCAGAGAAACTGCCAGAGGTTTCTTCAAGTTGCTGATGTGAGTCTAATTGTGACGAGGCATTGGCTACCTTAAGAGAGTCATAGTTACTCTTGCCAAATGCTCACCATAATAGACATTTTTAGATACTGTGGCCAGTCTGCCTGAAGCATTACGCAATTAGTTGTTTAATTTAAGACAACCATTGTTACTATTGCTAGGAGTTACTTGATGTTGCTGATTTAATTTTAATTGTGTTGAGGTATTGGCAACTTTACGAGAGTCATAGTGATTCCTGGCAGTTCCTCACGAAAATACGCATTTTTTAGATACTGTGGAAAGTCTCTCCAAAGCGGTAATCCACTAGCTGTTTATCTTCAGAGAAACTGCCAGAGGTTTCTTCAAGTTGCTGACGTGAGTCTAATTGTGACGAGGCATTGGCTACCTTAAGCGAGTCATAGTGACTCTTGCCAAATGCTCACCATAATAGACATTTTTTAGATACTGTGGTCAGTCTGCCCGAAGCAATACGCCACTAGTTCTTTAATTTAAGACAACCATCGTTACTCTTGCTAGGATTTACTTGACGTTGCTGATTAAATTTTAATTGTGACGAGGCATTGGCAACCTTACGAGATTCATAGTGATTCCTGGCAGTTCCTCACCAAAATACGCATTTCTTAGATACTGTGGAAAGTCTCTCCAAAGCGGTAATCCACTAGCTGTTTATCTTCAGAGAAACTGCCAGAGGTTTCTTGAAGTTGCTGATGTGAGTCTAATTATGACGAGGCATTGGCTACCTTAAGCGAGTCATATCGACTCTTGCCAAATGCTCACCATAATAGACATTTTTTAGATACTGTGGCCAGTCTGCCCGAAGCAATCCGCCACTAGTTCTTTAATTTAAGACAACCATCGTTACTCTTGCTAGGAGTTACTTGATGTTGCTGATTAAATTTTAATTGTGATGAGGCATTGGCAACCTTACGAGAGTCATAGTGATTCCTGGCAGTTCCTCACGAAAATACGCATTTTTTAGATACTGTGGAAAGTCTCTCCAAAGCGGTAATCCACTAGCTGTTTATCTTCAGAGAAACTGCCAGAGGTAACTTGAAGTTGCTGATTTAAGTCTAATTGTGACGAGGCATTGGCTACCTTAAGAGAGTCATAGTGACTTTTGCCAAATGCTCACCATAATAGACATTTTTTTAGATACTGTGGCCAGTCTGCCCGAAGCGATACGCCACTAGTTGTTGAATTTAAGACAACCATCGTTACTCTTGCTAGGAGTTACTTGATGTTGGTGATTTAATTTAAATTGTGATGAGGTATTGGCAACCTTACGAGAGTCATAGTGATTCCTGGCAGTTCCTCACCAAAATACGCAATTTTTAGATACTGTGGAAAGTCTCTCCAAAGCGGTAATCCACTAGCTGTTTATCTTCAGAGAAACTGCCAGAGGTTTCTTCAAGTTGCTGACGTGAGTCTAATTGTGACGAGGCATTGGCTACCTTAAGAGAGTCATAGTGACTTTTGCCAAATGCTCACCATAATAGACATATTTTAGATACTGTGGCCAGTCTGCCCGAAGCAATCCGCCACTAGTTCTTTAATTTAAGACAACCATCGTTACTCTTGCTAGGAGTTACTTGATGTTGCTGATTAAATTTTAATTGTGATGAGGCATTGGCAACCTTACGAGAGTCATAGTGATTCCTGGCAGTTCCTCACCAAAATACGCAATTTTTAGATACTGTGGAAAGTCTCTCCAAAGCGGTAATCCACTAGCTGTTTATCTTCAGAGAAACTGCCAGAGGTTTCTTCAAGTTGCTGACGTGAGTCTAATTGTAACGAGGCATTGGCTACCTTAAGAGAGTCATAGTGACTTTTGCCAAATGCTCACGATAATGGACATTTTTTAGATACTGTGGCCAGTCTGCCCGAAGCGAAACGACACTAGTTGTTTAATTTAAGACAACCATCGTTACTCTTGCTAGGAGTTACTTGATGTTGGTGATTTAATTTTAATTGTGACGAGGCATTGGCAACCTTACGAGAGTCATAGTGATTCCTGGCAGTTCCTCACCAAAATACGCATTTTTTAGATACTGTGGAAAGTCTCTCCAAAGCGGTAACCCACTAGCTGTTTATCTTCAGAGAAACTGCCAGAGGTTTCTTCAAGTTGCTGATGTGAGTCTAATTGTGACGAGGCATTGGCTACCTTAAGAGAGTCATAGTTACTCTTGCCAAATGCTCACCATAATAGACATTTTTAGATACTGTGGCCAGTCTGCCTGAAGCATTACGCAATTAGTTGTTTAATTTAAGACAACCATTGTTACTATTGCTAGGAGTTACTTGATGTTGCTGATTTAATTTTAATTGTGTTGAGGTATTGGCAACTTTACGAGAGTCATAGTGATTCCTGGCAGTTCCTCACGAAAATACGCATTTTTTAGATACTGTGGAAAGTCTCTCCAAAGCGGTAATCCACTAGCTGTTTATCTTCAGAGAAACTGCCAGAGGTTTCTTCAAGTTGCTGACGTGAGTCTAATTGTGACGAGGCATTGGCTACCTTAAGCGAGTCATAGTGACTCTTGCCAAATGCTCACCATAATAGACATTTTTTAGATACTGTGGTCAGTCTGCCCGAAGCAATACGCCACTAGTTCTTTAATTTAAGACAACCATCGTTACTCTTGCAAGGATTTACTTGACGTTGCTGATTAAATTTTAATTGTGACGAGGCATTGGCAACCTTACGAGATTCATAGTGATTCCTGGCAGTTCCTCACCAAAATACGCATTTCTTAGATACTGTGGAAAGTCTCTCCAAAGCGGTAATCCACTAGCTGTTTATCTTCAGAGAAACTGCCAGAGGTTTCTTGAAGTTGCTGATGTGAGTCTAATTATGACGAGGCATTGGCTACCTTAAGCGAGTCATATCGACTCTTGCCAAATGCTCACCATAATAGACATTTTTTAGATACTGTGGCCAGTCTGCCCGAAGCAATCCGCCACTAGTTCTTTAATTTAAGACAACCATCGTTACTCTTGCTAGGAGTTACTTGATGTTGCTGATTAAATTTTAATTGTGATGAGGCATTGGCAACCTTACGAGAGTCATAGTGATTCCTGGCAGTTCCTCACGAAAATACGCATTTTTTAGATACTGTGGAAAGTCTCTCCAAAGCGGTAATCCACTAGCTGTTTATCTTCAGAGAAACTGCCAGAGGTAACTTGAAGTTGCTGATTTAAGTCTAATTGTGACGAGGCATTGGCTACCTTAAGAGAGTCATAGTGACTTTTGCCAAATGCTCACCATAATAGACATTTTTTTAGATACTGTGGCCAGTCTGCCCGAAGCGATACGCCACTAGTTGTTTAATTTAAGACAACCATCGTTACTCTTGCTAGGAGTTACTTGATGTTGGTGATTTAATTTTAATTGTGATGAGGTATTGGCAACCTTACGAGAGTCATAGTGATTCCTGGCAGTTCCTCACCAAAATACGCAATTTTTAGATACTGTGGAAAGTCTCTCCAAAGCGGTAATCCACTAGCTGTTTATCTTCAGAGAAACTGCCAGAGGTTTCTTCAAGTTGCTGACGTGAGTCTAATTGTGACGAGGCATTGGCTACCTTAAGAGAGTCATAGTGACTTTTGCCAAATGCTCACCATAATAGACATATTTTAGATACCGTGGCCAGTCTGCCCGAAGCAATCCGCCACTAGTTCTTTAATTTAAGACAACCATCGTTACTCTTGCTAGGAGTTACTTGATGTTGCTGATTAAATTTTAATTGTGATGAGGCATTGGCAACCTTACGAGAGTCATAGTGATTCCTGGCAGTTCCTCACCAAAATACGCAATTTTTAGATACTGTGGAAAGTCTCTCCAAAGCGGTAATCCACTAGCTGTTTATCTTCAGAGAAACTGCCAGAGGTTTCTTCAAGTTGCTGACGTGAGTCTAATTGTAACGAGGCATTGGCTACCTTAAGAGAGTCATAGTGACTTTTGCCAAATGCTCACGATAATGGACATTTTTTAGATACTGTGGCCAGTCTGCCCGAAGCGAAACGACACTAGTTGTTTAATTTAAGACAACCATCGTTACTCTTGCTAGGAGTTACTTGATGTTGGTGATTTAATTTTAATTGTGACGAGGCATTGGCAACCTTACGAGAGTCATAGTGATTCCTGGCAGTTCCTCACCAAAATACGCATTTTTTAGATACTGTGGAAAGTCTCTCCAAAGCGGTAACCCACTAGCTGTTTATCTTCAGAGAAACTGCCAGAGGTTTCTTCAAGTTGCTGATGTGAGTCTAATTGTGACGAGGCATTGGCTACCTTAAGAGAGTCATAGTTACTCTTGCCAAATGCTCACCATAATAGACATTTTTAGATACTGTGGCCAGTCTGCCTGAAGCATTACGCAATTAGTTGTTTAATTTAAGACAACCATTGTTACTATTGCTAGGAGTTACTTGATGTTGCTGATTTAATTTTAATTGTGTTGAGGTATTGGCAACTTTACGAGAGTCATAGTGATTCCTGGCAGTTCCTCACGAAAATACGCATTTTTTAGATACTGTGGAAAGTCTCTCCAAAGCGGTAATCCACTAGCTGTTTATCTTCAGAGAAACTGCCAGAGGTTTCTTCAAGTTGCTGACGTGAGTCTAATTGTGACGAGGCATTGGCTACCTTAAGCGAGTCATAGTGACTCTTGCCAAATGCTCACCATAATAGACATTTTTTAGATACTGTGGTCAGTCTGCCCGAAGCAATACGCCACTAGTTCTTTAATTTAAGACAACCATCGTTACTCTTGCTAGGATTTACTTGACGTTGCTGATTAAATTTTAATTGTGACGAGGCATTGGCAACCTTACGAGATTCATAGTGATTCCTGGCAGTTCCTCACCAAAATACGCATTTCTTAGATACTGTGGAAAGTCTCTCCAAAGCGGTAATCCACTAGCTGTTTATCTTCAGAGAAACTGCCAGAGGTTTCTTGAAGTTGCTGATGTGAGTCTAATTATGACGAGGCATTGGCTACCTTAAGCGAGTCATATCGACTCTTGCCAAATGCTCACCATAATAGACATTTTTTAGATACTGTGGCCAGTCTGCCCGAAGCAATCCGCCACTAGTTCTTTAATTTAAGACAACCATCGTTACTCTTGCTAGGAGTTACTTGATGTTGCTGATTAAATTTTAATTGTGATGAGGCATTGGCAACCTTACGAGAGTCATAGTGATTCCTGGCAGTTCCTCACGAAAATACGCATTTTTTAGATACTGTGGAAAGTCTCTCCAAAGCGGTAATCCACTAGCTGTTTATCTTCAGAGAAACTGCCAGAGGTAACTTGAAGTTGCTGATTTAAGTCTAATTGTGACGAGGCATTGGCTACCTTAAGAGAGTCATAGTGACTTTTGCCAAATGCTCACCATAATAGACATTTTTTTAGATACTGTGGCCAGTCTGCCCGAAGCGATACGCCACTAGTTGTTTAATTTAAGACAACCATCGTTACTCTTGCTAGGAGTTACTTGATGTTGGTGATTTAATTTTAATTGTGATGAGGTATTGGCAACCTTACGAGAGTCATAGTGATTCCTGGCAGTTCCTCACCAAAATACGCAATTTTTAGATACTGTGGAAAGTCTCTCCAAAGCGGTAATCCACTAGCTGTTTATCTTCAGAGAAACTGCCAGAGGTTTCTTCAAGTTGCTGACGTGAGTCTAATTGTGACGAGGCATTGGCTACCTTAAGAGAGTCATAGTGACTTTTGCCAAATGCTCACCATAATAGACATATTTTAGATACTGTGGCCAGTCTGCCCGAAGCGATACGCCACTAGTTGTTTAATATAAGACAACCATCGTTACTCTTGCTAGGAGTTACTTGATGTTGGTGATTTAAATTTAATTGTGACGAGTCATTGGCTACCTTAAGCGAGTCATAGCGACTCTTGCCAAATGCTCACCATAATAGACATTTTTTAGATACTGTGGCCAGTCTGCCCGAAGCGATACGCCACTAGTTGTTTAATTTAAGACAACCATCGTTACTCTTGCTAGGAGTTACTTGATGTTGGTTGATTTAATTTTAATTGTGACGAGGCATTGGCAACCTTACGAGAGTCATAGTGATTCCTGGCAGTTCCTCACCAAAATACGCATTTTTTAGATACTGTGGAAAGTCTCTCCAAAGCGGTAACCCACTAGCTGTTTATCTTCAGAGAAACTGCCAGAGGTTTCTTCAAGTTGCTGATGTGAGTCTAATTGTGACGAGGCATTGGCTACCTTAAGAGAGTCATAGTTACTCTTGCCAAATGCTCACCATAATAGACATTTTTAGATACTGTGGCCAGTCTGCCTGAAGCATTACGCAATTAGTTGTTTAATTTAAGACAACCATTGTTACTATTGCTAGGAGTTACTTGATGTTGCTGATTTAATTTTAATTGTGTTGAGGTATTGGCAACTTTACGAGAGTCATAGTGATTCCTGGCAGTTCCTCACGAAAATACGCATTTTTTAGATACTGTGGAAAGTCTCTCCAAAGCGGTAATCCACTAGCTGTTTATCTTCAGAGAAACTGCCAGAGGTTTCTTCAAGTTGCTGACGTGAGTCTAATTGTGACGAGGCATTGGCTACCTTAAGCGAGTCATAGTGACTCTTGCCAAATGCTCACCATAATAGACATTTTTTAAATACTGTGGTCAGTCTGCCCGAAGCAATACGCCACTAGTTCTTTAATTTAAGACAACCATCGTTACTCTTGCTAGGATTTACTTGACGTTGCTGATTAAATTTTAATTGTGACGAGGCATTGGCAATCTTACGAGATTCATAGTGATTCCTGGCAGTTCCTCACGAAAATACGCATTTCTTAGATACTGTGGAAAGTCTCTCCAAAGCGGTAATCCACTAGCTGTTTATCTTCAGAGAAACTGCCAGAGGTTTCTTGAAGTTGCTGATGTGAGTCTAATTATGACGAGGCATTGGCTACCTTAAGCGAGTCATATCGACTCTTGCCAAATGCTCACCATAATAGACATTTTTTAGATACTGTGGCCAGTCTGCCCGAAGCAATCCGCCACTAGTTCTTTAATTTAAGACAACCATCGTTACTCTTGCTAGGAGTTACTTGATGTTGCTGATTAAATTTTAATTGTGACGAGGCATTGGCAACCTTACGAGTGTCATAGTGATTCCTGGCAGTTCCTCACCAAAATACGCAATTTTTAGATACTGTGGAAAGTCTCTCCAAAGCGGTAATCCACTAGCTGTTTATCTTCAGAGAAACTGCCAGAGGTTTCTTCAAGTTGCTGACGTGAGTCTAATTGTAACGAGGCATTGGCTACCTTAAGAGAGTCATAGTGACTTTTGCCAAATGCTCACGATAATGGACATTTTTTAGATACTGTGGCCAGTCTGCCCGAAGCGATACGACACTAGTTGTTTAATTTAAGACAACCATCGTTACTCTTGCTAGGAGTTACTTGATGTTGGTGATTTAATTTTAATTGTGACGAGGCATTGGCAACCTTACGAGAGTCATAGTGATTCCTGGCAGTTCCTCACGAAAATACGCATTTTTTAGATACTGTGGAAAGTCTCTCCAAAGCGGTAATCCACTAGCTGTTTATCTTCAGAGAAACTGCCAGAGGTAACTTGAAGTTGCTGATTTAAGTCTAATTGTGACGAGGCATTGGCTACCTTAAGAGAGTCATAGTGACTTTTGCCAAATGCTCACCATAATAGACATTTTTTTAGATACTGTGGCCAGTCTGCCCGAAGCGATACGCCACTAGTTGTTTAATTTAAGACAACCATCGTTACTCTTGCTAGGAGTTACTTGATGTTGGTGATTTAATTTTAATTGTGATGAGGTATTGGCAACCTTACGAGAGTCATAGTGATTCCTGGCAGTTCCTCACCAAAATACGCAATTTTTAGATACTGTGGAAAGTCTCTCCAAAGCGGTAATCCACTAGCTGTTTATCTTCAGAGAAACTGCCAGAGGTTTCTTCAAGTTGCTGACGTGAGTCTAATTGTGACGAGGCATTGGCTACCTTAAGAGAGTCATAGTGACTTTTGCCAAATGCTCACCATAATAGACATATTTTAGATACTGTGGCCAGTCTGCCCGAAGCGATACGCCACTAGTTGTTTAATATAAGACAACCATCGTTACTCTTGCTAGGAGTTACTTGATGTTGGTGATTTAAATTTAATTGTGACGAGTCATTGGCTACCTTAAGCGAGTCATAGCGACTCTTGCCAAATGCTCACCATAATAGACATTTTTTAGATACTGTGGCCAGTCTGCCCGAAGCGATACGCCACTAGTTGTTTAATTTAAGACAACCATCGTTACTCTTGCTAGGAGTTACTTGATGTTGGTTGATTTAATTTTAATTGTGACGAGGCATTGGCAACCTTACGAGAGTCATAGTGATTCCTGGCAGTTCCTCACCAAAATACGCATTTTTTAGATACTGTGGAAAGTCTCTCCAAAGCGGTAACCCACTAGCTGTTTATCTTCAGAGAAACTGCCAGAGGTTTCTTCAAGTTGCTGATGTGAGTCTAATTGTGACGAGGCATTGGCTACCTTAAGAGAGTCATAGTTACTCTTGCCAAATGCTCACCATAATAGACATTTTTAGATACTGTGGCCAGTCTGCCTGAAGCATTACGCAATTAGTTGTTTAATTTAAGACAACCATTGTTACTATTGCTAGGAGTTACTTGATGTTGCTGATTTAATTTTAATTGTGTTGAGGTATTGGCAACTTTACGAGAGTCATAGTGATTCCTGGCAGTTCCTCACGAAAATACGCATTTTTTAGATACTGTGGAAAGTCTCTCCAAAGCGGTAATCCACTAGCTGTTTATCTTCAGAGAAACTGCCAGAGGTTTCTTCAAGTTGCTGACGTGAGTCTAATTGTGACGAGGCATTGGCTACCTTAAGCGAGTCATAGTGACTCTTGCCAAATGCTCACCATAATAGACATTTTTTAAATACTGTGGCCAGTCTGCCCGAAGCAATACGCCACTAGTTCTTTAATTTAAGACAACCATCGTTACTCTTGCTAGGATTTACTTGACGTTGCTGATTAAATTTTAATTGTGACGAGGCATTGGCAATCTTACGAGATTCATAGTGATTCCTGGCAGTTCCTCACGAAAATACGCATTTCTTAGATACTCTGGAAAGTCTCTCCAAAGCGGTAATCCACTAGCTGTTTATCTTCAGAGAAACTGCCAGAGGTTTCTTGAAGTTGCTGATGTGAGTCTAATTATGACGAGGCATTGGCTACCTTAAGCGAGTCATATCGACTCTTGCCAAATGCTCACCATAATAGACATTTTTTAGATACTGTGGCCAGTCTGCCCGAAGCAATCCGCCACTAGTTCTTTAATTTAAGACAACCATCGTTACTCTTGCTAGGAGTTACTTGATGTTGCTGATTAAATTTTAATTGTGACGAGGCATTGGCAACCTTACGAGTGTCATAGTGATTCCTGGCAGTTCCTCACCAAAATACGCAATTTTTAGATACTGTGGAAAGTCTCTCCAAAGCGGTAATCCACTAGCTGTTTATCTTCAGAGAAACTGCCAGAGGTTTCTTCAAGTTGCTGACGTGAGTCTAATTGTAACGAGGCATTGGCTACCTTAAGAGAGTCATAGTGACTTTTGCCAAATGCTCACGATAATGGACATTTTTTAGATACTGTGGCCAGTCTGCCCGAAGCGATACGACACTAGTTGTTTAATTTAAGACAACCATCGTTACTCTTGCTAGGAGTTACTTGATGTTGGTGATTTAAATTTAATTGTGACGAGTCATTGGCTACCTTAAGCGAGTCATAGCGACTCTTGCCAAATGCTCACCATAATAGACATTTTTTAGATACTGTGGCCAGTCTGCCCGAAGCGATACGCCACTAGTTGTTTAATTTAAGACAACCATCGTTACTCTTGCTAGGAGTTACTTGATGTTGGTTGATTTAATTTTAATTGTGACGAGGCATTGGCAACCTTACGAGAGTCATAGTGATTCCTGGCAGTTCCTCACCAAAATACGCATTTTTTAGATACTGTGGAAAGTCTCTCCAAAGCGGTAACCCACTAGCTGTTTATCTTCAGAGAAACTGCCAGAGGTTTCTTCAAGTTGCTGATGTGAGTGTAATTGTGACGAGGCATTGGCTACCTTAAGAGAGTCATAGTTACTCTTGCCAAATGCTCACCATAATAGACATTTTTAGATACTGTGGCCAGTCTGCCTGAAGCATTACGCAATTAGTTGTTTAATTTAAGACAACCATTGTTACTATTGCTAGGAGTTACTTGATGTTGCTGATTTAATTTTAATTGTGTTGAGGTATTGGCAACTTTACGAGAGTCATAGTGATTCCTGGCAGTTCCTCACGAAAATACGCATTTTTTAGATACTGTGGAAAGTCTCTCCAAAGCGGTAATCCACTAGCTGTTTATCTTCAGAGAAACTGCCAGAGGTTTCTTCAAGTTGCTGACGTGAGTCTAATTGTGACGAGGCATTGGCTACCTTAAGCGAGTCATAGTGACTCTTGCCAAATGCTCACCATAATAGACATTTTTTAAATACTGTGGTCAGTCTGCCCGAAGCAATACGCCACTAGTTCTTTAATTTAAGACAACCATCGTTACTCTTGCTAGGATTTACTTGACGTTGCTGATTAAATTTTAATTGTGACGAGGCATTGGCAATCTTACGAGATTCATAGTGATTCCTGGCAGTTCCTCACGAAAATACGCATTTCTTAGATACTGTGGAAAGTCTCTCCAAAGCGGTAATCCACTAGCTGTTTATCTTCAGAGAAACTGCCAGAGGTTTCTTGAAGTTGCTGATGTGAGTCTAATTATGACGAGGCATTGGCTACCTTAAGCGAGTCATATCGACTCTTGCCAAATGCTCACCATAATAGACATTTTTTAGATACTGTGGCCAGTCTGCCCGAAGCAATCCGCCACTAGTTCTTTAATTTAAGACAACCATCGTTACTCTTGCTAGGAGTTACTTGATGTTGCTGATTAAATTTTAATTGTGACGAGGCATTGGCAACCTTACGAGTGTCATAGTGATTCCTGGCAGTTCCTCACCAAAATACGCAATTTTTAGATACTGTGGAAAGTCTCTCCAAAGCGGTAATCCACTAGCTGTTTATCTTCAGAGAAACTGCCAGAGGTTTCTTCAAGTTGCTGACGTGAGTCTAATTGTAACGAGGCATTGGCTACCTTAAGAGAGTCATAGTGACTTTTGCCAAATGCTCACGATAATGGACATTTTTTAGATACTGTGGCCAGTCTGCCCGAAGCGATACGACACTAGTTGTTTAATTTAAGACAACCATCGTTACTCTTGCTAGGAGTTACTTGATGTTGGTGATTTAATTTTAATTGTGACGAGGCATTGGCAACCTTACGAGAGTCATAGTGATTCCTGGCAGTTCCTCACCAAAATACGCATTTTTTAGATACTGTGGAAAGTCTCTCCAAAGCGGTAACCCACTAGCTGTTTATCTTCAGAGAAACTGCCAGAGGTTTCTTCAAGTTGCTGATGTGAGTCTAATTGTGACGAGGCATTGGCTACCTTAAGAGAGTCATAGTTACTCTTGCCAAATGCTCACCATAATAGACATTTTTAGATACTGTGGCCAGTCTGCCTGAAGCATTACGCAATTAGTTGTTTAATTTAAGACAACCATTGTTACTATTGCTAGGAGTTACTTGATGTTGCTGATTTAATTTTAATTGTGTTGAGGTATTGGCAACTTTACGAGAGTCATAGTGATTCCTGGCAGTTCCTCACGAAAATACGCATTTTTTAGGTACTGTGGAAAGTCTCTCCAAAGCGGTAATCCACTAGCTGTTTATCTTCAGAGAAACTGCCAGAGGTTTCTTCAAGTTGCTGACGTGAGTCTAATTGTGACGAGGCATTGGCTACCTTAAGCGAGTCATAGTGACTCTTGCCAAATGCTCACCATAATAGACATTTTTTAGATACTGTGGTCAGTCTGCCCGAAGCAATACGCCACTAGTTCTTTAATTTAAGACAACCATCGTTACTCTTGCTAGGATTTACTTGACGTTGCTGATTAAATTTTAATTGTGACGAGGCATTGGCAACCTTACGAGATTCATAGTGATTCCTGGCAGTTCCTCACCAAAATACGCATTTCTTAGATACTGTGGAAAGTCTCTCCAAAGCGGTAATCCACTAGCTGTTTATCTTCAGAGAAACTGCCAGAGGTTTCTTGAAGTTGCTGATGTGAGTCTAATTATGACGAGGCATTGGCTACCTTAAGCGAGTCATATCGACTCTTGCCAAATGCTCACCATAATAGACATTTTTTAGATACTGTGGCCAGTCTGCCCGAAGCAATCCGCCACTAGTTCTTTAATTTAAGACAACCATCGTTACTCTTGCTAGGAGTTACTTGATGTTGCTGATTAAATTTTAATTGTGATGAGGCATTGGCAACCTTACGAGAGTCATAGTGATTCCTGGCAGTTCCTCACGAAAATACGCATTTTTTAGATACTGTGGAAAGTCTCTCCAAAGCGGTAATCCACTAGCTGTTTATCTTCAGAGAAACTGCCAGAGGTAACTTGAAGTTGCTGATTTAAGTCTAATTGTGACGAGGCATTGGCTACCTTAAGAGAGTCATAGTGACTTTTGCCAAATGCTCACCATAATAGACATTTTTTTAGATACTGTGGCCAGTCTGCCCGAAGCGATACGCCACTAGTTGTTTAATTTAAGACAACCATCGTTACTCTTGCTAGGAGTTACTTGATGTTGGTGATTTAATTTTAATTGTGATGAGGTATTGGCAACCTTACGAGAGTCATAGTGATTCCTGGCAGTTCCTCACCAAAATACGCAATTTTTAGATACTGTGGAAAGTCTCTCCAAAGCGGTAATCCACTAGCTGTTTATCTTCAGAGAAACTGCCAGAGGTTTCTTCAAGTTGCTGACGTGAGTCTAATTGTGACGAGGCATTGGCTACCTTAAGAGAGTCATAGTGACTTTTGCCAAATGCTCACCATAATAGACATATTTTAGATACTGTGGCCAGTCTGCCCGAAGCGATACGCCACTAGTTGTTTAATATAAGACAACCATCGTTACTCTTGCTAGGAGTTACTTGATGTTGGTGATTTAAATTTAATTGTGACGAGTCATTGGCTACCTTAAGCGAGTCATAGCGACTCTTGCCAAATGCTCACCATAATAGACATTTTTTAGATACTGTGGCCAGTCTGCCCGAAGCGATACGCCACTAGTTGTTTAATTTAAGACAACCATCGTTACTCTTGCTAGGAGTTACTTGATGTTGGTGATTTAATTTTAATTGTGACGAGGCATTGGCAACCTTACGAGAGTCATAGTGATTCCTGGCAGTTCCTCACCAAAATACGCATTTTTTAGATACTGTGGAAAGTCTCTCCAAAGCGGTAACCCACTAGCTGTTTATCTTCAGAGAAACTGCCATAGGTTTCTTCAAGTTGCTGATGTGAGTCTAATTGTGACGAGGCATTGGCTACCTTAAGAGAGTCATAGTTACTCTTGCCAAATGCTCACCATAATAGACATTTTTAGATACTGTGGCCAGTCTGCCTGAAGCATTACGCAATTAGTTGTTTAATTTAAGACAACCATTGTTACTATTGCTAGGAGTTACTTGATGTTGCTGATTTAATTTTAATTGTGTTGAGGTATTGGCAACTTTACGAGAGTCATAGTGATTCCTGGCAGTTCCTCACGAAAATACGCATTTTTTAGGTACTGTGGAAAGTCTCTCCAAAGCGGTAATCCACTAGCTGTTTATCTTCAGAGAAACTGCCAGAGGTTTCTTCAAGTTGCTGACGTGAGTCTAATTGTGACGAGGCATTGGCTACCTTAAGCGAGACATAGTGACTCTTGCCAAATGCTCACCATAATAGACATTTTTTAGATACTGTGGTCAGTCTGCCCGAAGCAATACGCCACTAGTTCTTTAATTTAAGACAACCATCGTTACTCTTGCTAGGATTTACTTGACGTTGCTGATTAAATTTTAATTGTGACGAGGCATTGGCAACCTTACGAGATTCATAGTGATTCCTGGCAGTTCCTCACCAAAATACGCATTTCTTAGATACTGTGGAAAGTCTCTCCAAAGCGGTAATCCACTAGCTGTTTATCTTCAGAGAAACTGCCAGAGGTTTCTTGAAGTTGCTGATGTGAGTCTAATTATGACGAGGCATTGGCTACCTTAAGCGAGTCATATCGACTCTTGCCAAATGCTCACCATAATAGACATTTTTTAGATACTGTGGCCAGTCTGCCCGAAGCAATCCGCCACTAGTTCTTTAATTTAAGACAACCATCGTTACTCTTGCTAGGAGTTACTTGATGTTGCTGATTAAATTTTAATTGTGATGAGGCATTGGCAACCTTACGAGAGTCATAGTGATTCCTGGCAGTTCCTCACGAAAATACGCATTTTTTAGATACTGTGGAAAGTCTCTCCAAAGCGGTAATCCACTAGCTGTTTATCTTCAGAGAAACTGCCAGAGGTAACTTGAAGTTGCTGATTTAAGTCTAATTGTGACGAGGCATTGGCTACCTTAAGAGAGTCATAGTGACTTTTGCCAAATGCTCACCATAATAGACATTTTTTTAGATACTGTGGCCAGTCTGCCCGAAGCGATACGCCACTAGTTGTTTAATTTAAGACAACCATCGTTACTCTTGCTAGGAGTTACTTGATGTTGGTGATTTAATTTTAATTGTGATGAGGTATTGGCAACCTTACGAGAGTCATAGTGATTCCTGGCAGTTCCTCACCAAAATACGCAATTTTTAGATACTGTGGAAAGTCTCTCCAAAGCGGTAATCCACTAGCTGTTTATCTTCAGAGAAACTGCCAGAGGTTTCTTCAAGTTGCTGACGTGAGTCTAATTGTGACGAGGCATTGGCTACCTTAAGAGAGTCATAGTGACTTTTGCCAAATGCTCACCATAATAGACATATTTTAGATACTGTGGCCAGTCTGCCCGAAGCGATACGCCACTAGTTGTTTAATATAAGACAACCATCGTTACTCTTGCTAGGAGTTACTTGATGTTGGTGATTTAAATTTAATTGTGACGAGTCATTGGCTACCTTAAGCGAGTCATAGCGACTCTTGCCAAATGCTCACCATAATAGACATTTTTTAGATACTGTGGCCAGTCTGCCCGAAGCGATACGCCACTAGTTGTTTAATTTAAGACAACCATCGTTACTCTTGCTAGGAGTTACTTGATGTTGGTGATTTAATTTTAATTGTGACGAGGCATTGGCAACCTTACGAGAGTCATAGTGATTCCTGGCAGTTCCTCACCAAAATACGCATTTTTTAGATACTGTGGAAAGTCTCTCCAAAGCGGTAACCCACTAGCTGTTTATCTTCAGAGAAACTGCCAGAGGTTTCTTCAAGTTGCTGATGTGAGTCTAATTGTGACGAGGCATTGGCTACCTTAAGAGAGTCATAGTTACTCTTGCCAAATGCTCACCATAATAGACATTTTTAGATACTGTGGCCAGTCTGCCTGAAGCATTACGCAATTAGTTGTTTAATTTAAGACAACCATTGTTACTATTGCTAGGAGTTACTTGATGTTGCTGATTTAATTTTAATTGTGTTGAGGTATTGGCAACTTTACGAGAGTCATAGTGATTCCTGGCAGTTCCTCACGAAAATACGCATTTTTTAGATACTGTGGAAAGTCTCTCCAAAGCGGTAATCCACTAGCTGTTTATCTTCAGAGAAACTGCCAGAGGTTTCTTCAAGTTGCTGACGTGAGTCTAATTGTGACGAGGCATTGGCTACCTTAAGCGAGTCATAGTGACTCTTGCCAAATGCTCACCATAATAGACATTTTTTAAATACTGTGGTCAGTCTGCCCGAAGCAGTACGCCACTAGTTCTTTAATTTAAGACAACCATCGTTACTCTTGCTAGGATTTACTTGACGTTGCTGATAAAATTTTAATTGTGACGAGGCATTGGCAATCTTACGAGATTCATAGTGATTCCTGGCAGTTCCTCACGAAAATACGCATTTCTTAGATACTGTGGAAAGTCTCTCCAAAGCGGTAATCCACTAGCTGTTTATCTTCAGAGAAACTGCCAGAGGTTTCTTGAAGTTGCTGATGTGAGTCTAATTATGACGAGGCATTGGCTACCTTAAGCGAGTCATATCGACTCTTGCCAAATGCTCACCATAATAGACATTTTTTAGATACTGTGGCCAGTCTGCCCGAAGCAATCCGCCACTAGTTCTTTAATTTAAGACAACCATCGTTACTCTTGCTAGGAGTTACTTGATGTTGCTGATTAAATTTTAATTGTGACGAGGCATTGGCAACTTTACGAGAGTCATAGTGATTCCTGGCAGTTCCTCACGAAAATACGCATTTTTTAGATACTGTGGAAAGTCTCTCCAAAGCGGTAATCCACTAGCTGTTTATCTTCATAGAAACTGCCAGAGGTTTCTTCAAGTTGCTGACGTGAGTCTAATTGTGACGTGGCATTATCTACCTTAAGAGAGTCATAGTGACTTTTGCCAAATGCTCACCATAATAGACATTTTTTAGATACTGTGGCCAGTCTGCCCGAAGCGATACGCCACTAGTTGTTTAATTTAAGACAACCATCGTTACTCTTGCTAGGAGTTACTTGATGTTGGTGATTTAATTTTAATTGTGATGAGGCATTGGCAACCTTACGAGAGTCATAGTGATTCCTGGCAGTTCCTCACCAAAATACGCAATTTTTAGATACTGTGGAAAGTCTCTCCAAAGCGGTAATCCACTAGCTGTTTATCTTCAGAGAAACTGCCAGAGGGTTCTTCAAGTTGCTGACGTGAGTCTAATTGTGACGAGGCATTGGCTACCTTAAGAGAGTCATAGTGACTTTTGCCAAATGCTCACCATAATAGACATATTTTAGATACTGTGGCCAGTCTGCCCGAAGCGATACGCCACTAGTTGTTTAATTTAAGACAACCATCGTTACTCTTGCTAGGAGTTACTTGATGTTGGTGATTTAAATTTAATTGTGACGAGTCATTGGCTACCTTAAGCGAGTCATAGCGACTCTTGCCAAATGCTCACCATAATAGACATTTTTTAGATACTGTGGCCAGTCTGCCCGAAGCGATACGCCACTAGTTGTTTAATTTAAGACAACCATCGTTACTCTTGCTAGGAGTTACTTGATGTTGGTGATTTAATTTTAATTGTGACGAGGCATTGGCAACCTTACGAGAGTCATAGTGATTCCTGGCAGTTCCTCACCAAAATACGCATTTTTTAGATACTGTGGAAAGTCTCTCCAAAGCGGTAACCCACTAGCTGTTTATCTTCAGAGAAACTGCCAGAGGTTTCTTCAAGTTGCTGATGTGAGTCTAATTGTGACGAGGCATTGGCTACCTTAAGAGAGTCATAGTTACTCTTGCCAAATGCTCACCATAATAGACATTTTTAGATACTGTGGCCAGTCTGCCTGAAGCATTACGCAATTAGTTGTTTAATTTAAGACAACCATTGTTACTATTGCTAGGAGTTACTTGATGTTGCTGATTTAATTTTAATTGTGTTGAGGTATTGGCAACTTTACGAGAGTCATAGTGATTCCTGGCAGTTCCTCACGAAAATACGCATTTTTTAGATACTGTGGAAAGTCTCTCCAAAGCGGTAATCCACTAGCTGTTTATCTTCAGAGAAACTGCCAGAGGTTTCTTCAAGTTGCTGACGTGAGTCTAATTGTGACGAGGCATTGGCTACCTTAAGCGAGTCATAGTGACTCTTGCCAAATGCTCACCATAATAGACATTTTTTAAATACTGTGGTCAGTCTGCCCGAAGCAATACGCCACTAGTTCTTTAATTTAAGACAACCATCGTTACTCTTGCTAGGATTTACTTGACGTTGCTGATTAAATTTTAATTGTGACGAGGCATTGGCAATCTTACGAGATTCATAGTGATTCCTGGCAGTTCCTCACGAAAATACGCATTTCTTAGATACTGTGGAAAGTCTCTCCAAAGCGGTAATCCACTAGCTGTTTATCTTCAGAGAAACTGCCAGAGGTTTCTTGAAGTTGCTGATGTGAGTCTAATTATGACGAGGCATTGGCTACCTTAAGCGAGTCATATCGACTCTTGCCAAATGCTCACCATAATAGACATTTTTTAGATACTGTGGCCAGTCTGCCCGAAGCAATCCGCCACTAGTTCTTTAATTTAAGACAACCATCGTTACTCTTGCTAGGAGTTACTTGATGTTGCTGATTAAATTTTAATTGTGACGAGGCATTGGCAACTTTACGAGAGTCATAGTGATTCCTGGCAGTTCCTCACGAAAATACGCATTTTTTAGATACTGTGGAAAGTCTCTCCAAAGCGGTAATCCACTAGCTGTTTATCTTCATAGAAACTGCCAGAGGTTTCTTCAAGTTGCTGACGTGAGTCTAATTGTGACGTGGCATTATCTACCTTAAGAGAGTCATAGTGACTTTTGCCAAATGCTCACCATAATAGACATTTTTTAGATACTGTGGCCAGTCTGCCCGAAGCGATACGCCACTAGTTGTTTAATTTAAGACAACCATCGTTACTCTTGCTAGGAGTTACTTGATGTTGGTGATTTAATTTTAATTGTGATGAGGCATTGGCAACCTTACGAGAGTCATAGTGATTCCTGGCAGTTCCTCACCAAAATACGCAATTTTTAGATACTGTGGAAAGTCTCTCCAAAGCGGTAATCCACTAGCTGTTTATCTTCAGAGAAACTGCCAGAGGTTTCTTCAAGTTGCTGACGTGAGTCTAATTGTGACGAGGCATTGGCTACCTTAAGAGAGTCATAGTGACTTTTGCCAAATGCTCACCATAATAGACATATTTTAGATACTGTGGCCAGTCTGCCCGAAGCGATACGCCACTAGTTGTTTAATTTAAGACAACCATCGTTACTCTTGCTAGGAGTTACTTGATGTTGGTGATTTAAATTTAATTGTGATGAGGCATTGGCAACCTTACGAGAGTCATAGTGATTCCTGGCAGTTCCTCACGAAAATACGCATTTTTTAGATACTGTGGAAAGTCTCTCCAAAGCGGTAATCCACTAGCTGTTTATCTTCAGAGAAACTGCCAGAGGTTTCTTCAAGTTGCTGACGTGAGTCTAATTGTAACGAGGCATTGGCTACCTTAAGAGAGTCATAGTGACTTTTGCCAAATGCTCACCATAATAGACATTTTTTAGATACTGTGGCCAGTCTGCCCGAAGCGATACGACACTAGTTGTTTAATTTAAGACAACCATCGTTACTCTTGCTAGGAGTTACTTGATGTTGGTGATTTAATTTTAATTGTGACGAGGCATTGGCAACCTTACGAGAGTCATAGTGATTCCTGGCAGTTCCTCACCAAAATACGCATTTTTTAGATACTGTGGAAAGTCTCTCCAAAGCGGTAACCCACTAGCTGTTTATCTTCAGAGAAACTGCCGGAGGTTTCTTCAAGTTGCTGACGTGAGTCTAATTGTGACGAGGCATTGGCTACCTTAAGAGAGTCATAGTTACTCTTGCCAAATGCTCACCATAATAGACATTTTTAGATACTGTGGCCAGTCTGCCTGAAGCATTACGCAATTAGTTGTTTAATTTAAGACAACCATTGTTACTATTGCTAGGAGTTACTTGATGTTGCTGATTTAATTTTAATTGTGTTGAGGCATTGGCAACTTTACGAGAGTCATAGTGATTCCTGGCAGTTCCTCACGAAAATACGCATTTTTTAGATACTGTGGAAAGTCTCTCCAAAGCGGTAATCCACTAGCTGTTTATCTTCAGAGAAACTGCCAGAGGTTTCTTCAAGTTGCTGACGTGAGTCTAATTGTGACGAGGCATTGGCTACCTTAAGCGAGTCATAGTGACTCTTGCCAAATGCTCACCATAATAGACATTTTTTAGATACTGTGGTCAGTCTGCCCGAAGCAATACGCCACTAGTTCTTTAATTTAAGACAACCATCGTTACTCTTGCTAGGATTTACTTGACGTTGCTGATTAAATTTTAATTGTGACGAGGCATTGGCAATCTTACGAGATTCATAGTGATTCCTGGCAGTTCCTCACCAAAATACGCATTTCTTAGATACTGTGGAAAGTCTCTCCAAAGCGGTAATCCACTAGCTGTTTATCTTCAGAGAAACTGCCAGAGGTTTCTTCAAGTTGCTGACGTGAGTCTAATTGTGACGAGGCATTGGCTACCTTTAGAGAGTCATAGTGACTTTTGCCAAATGCTCACCATAATAGACATATTTTAGATACTGTGGCCAGTCTGCCCGAAGCGATACGCCACTAGTTGTTTAATTTAAGACAACCATCGTTACTCTTGCTAGGAGTTACTTGATGTTGGTGATTTAAATTTAATTGTGATGAGGCATTGGCAACCTTACGAGAGTCATAGTGATTCCTGGCAGTTCCTCACGAAAATACGCATTTCTTAGATACTGTGGAAAGTCTCTCCAAAGCGGTAATCCACTAGCTGTTTATCTTCAGAGAAACTGCCAGAGGTTTCTTCAAGTTGCTGACGTGAGTCTAATTGTAACGAGGCATTGGCTACCTTAAGAGAGTCATAGTGACTTTTGCCAAATGCTCACCATAATAGACATTTTTTAGATACTGTGGCCAGTCTGCCCGAAGCGATACGACACTAGTTGTTTAATTTAAGACAACCATCGTTACTCTTGCTAGGAGTTACTTGATGTTGGTGATTTAATTTTAATTGTGACGAGGCATTGGCAACCTTACGAGAGTCATAGTGATTCCTGGCAGTTCCTCACCAAAATACGCATTTTTTAGATACTGTGGAAAGTCTCTCCAAAGCGGTAACCCACTAGCTGTTTATCTTCAGAGAAACTGCCGGAGGTTTCTTCAAGTTGCTGACGTGAGTCTAATTGTGACGAGGCATTGGCTACCTTAAGAGAGTCATAGTTACTCTTGCCAAATGCTCACCATAATAGACATTTTTAGATACTGTGGCCAGTCTGCCTGAAGCATTACGCAATTAGTTGTTTAATTTAAGACAACCATTGTTACTATTGCTAGGAGTTACTTGATGTTGCTGATTTAATTTTAATTGTGTTGAGGCATTGGCAACTTTACGAGAGTCATAGTGATTCCTGGCAGTTCCTCACGAAAATACGCATTTTTTAGATACTGTGGAAAGTCTCTCCAAAGCGGTAATCCACTAGCTGTTTATCTTCAGAGAAACTGCCAGAGGTTTCTTCAAGTTGCTGACGTGAGTCTAATTGTGACGAGGCATTGGCTACCTTAAGCGAGTCATAGTGACTCTTGCCAAATGCTCACCATAATAGACATTTTTTAGATACTGTGGTCAGTCTGCCCGAAGCAATACGCCACTAGTTCTTTAATTTAAGACAACCATCGTTACTCTTGCTAGGATTTACTTGACGTTGCTGATTAAATTTTAATTGTGACGAGGCATTGGCAATCTTACGAGATTCATAGTGATTCCTGGCAGTTCCTCACCAAAATACGCATTTCTTAGATACTGTGGAAAGTCTCTCCAAAGCGGTAATCCACTAGCTGTTTATCTTCAGAGAAACTGCCAGAGGTTTCTTCAAGTTGCTGACGTGAGTCTAATTGTGACGAGGCATTGGCTACCTTAAGAGAGTCATAGTGACTTTTGCCAAATGCTCACCATAATAGACATATTTTAGATACTGTGGCCAGTCTGCCCGAAGCGATACGCCACTAGTTGTTTAATTTAAGACAACCATCGTTACTCTTGCTAGGAGTTACTTGATGTTGGTGATTTAAATTTAATTGTGATGAGGCATTGGCAACCTTACGAGAGTCATAGTGATTCCTGGCAGTTCCTCACGAAAATACGCATTTCTTAGATACTGTGGAAAGTCTCTCCAAAGCGGTAATCCACTAGCTGTTTATCTTCAGAGAAACTGCCAGAGGTTTCTTCAAGTTGCTGACGTGAGTCTAATTGTGACGAGGCATTGGCTACCTTAAGCGAGTCATAGTGACTCTTGCCAAATGCTCACCATAATAGACATTTTTTAAATACTGTGGTCAGTCTGCCCGAAGCAATACGCCACTAGTTCTTTAATTTAAGACAACCATCGTTACTCTTGCTAGGATTTACTTGACGTTGCTGATTAAATTTTAATTGTGACGAGGCATTGGCAATCTTACGAGATTCATAGTGATTCCTGGCAGTTCCTCACGAAAATACGCATTTCTTAGATACTGTGGAAAGTCTCTCCAAAGCGGTAATCCACTAGCTGTTTATCTTCAGAGAAACTGCCAGAGGTTTCTTGAAGTTGCTGATGTGAGTCTAATTATGACGAGGCATTGGCTACCTTAAGCGAGTCATATCGACTCTTGCCAAATGCTCACCATAATAGACATTTTTTAGATACTGTGGCCAGTCTGCCCGAAGCAATCCGCCACTAGTTCTTTAATTTAAGACAACCATCGTTACTCTTGCTAGGAGTTACTTGATGTTGCTGATTAAATTTTAATTGTGACGAGGCATTGGCAACTTTACGAGAGTCATAGTGATTCCTGGCAGTTCCTCACGAAAATACGCATTTTTTAGATACTGTGGAAAGTCTCTCCAAAGCGGTAATCCACTAGCTGTTTATCTTCATAGAAACTGCCAGAGGTTTCTTCAAGTTGCTGACGTGAGTCTAATTGTGACGTGGCATTATCTACCTTAAGAGAGTCATAGTGACTTTTGCCAAATGCTCACCATAATAGACATTTTTTAGATACTGTGGCCAGTCTGCCCGAAGCGATACGCCACTAGTTGTTTAATTTAAGACAACCATCGTTACTCTTGCTAGGAGTTACTTGATGTTGGTGATTTAATTTTAATTGTGATGAGGCATTGGCAACCTTACGAGAGTCATAGTGATTCCTGGCAGTTCCTCACCAAAATACGCAATTTTTAGATACTGTGGAAAGTCTCTCCAAAGCGGTAATCCACTAGCTGTTTATCTTCAGAGAAACTGCCAGAGGTTTCTTCAAGTTGCTGACGTGAGTCTAATTGTGACGAGGCATTGGCTACCTTAAGCGAGTCATAGTGACTCTTGCCAAATGCTCACCATAATAGGCATTTTTTTAGATACTGTGGTCAGTCTGCCCGAAGCAATACGCCACTAGTTCTGTAATTTAAGACAACCATCGTTACTCTTGCTAGGATTTACTTGACGTTGCTGATTAAATTTTAATTGTGACGAGGCATTGACAACCTTACCAGATTCATAGCGATTATTGGCAGTTCCTCACCAAAATACGCATTTCTTAGATACTGTGGAAAGTCTCTCCAAAGCGGTAATCCACTAGCTGTTTATCTTCAGAGAAACTGCCAGAGGTTTCTTCAAGTTGCTGACGTGAGTCTAATTGTAACGAGGCATTGGCTACCTTAAGAGAGTCATAGTGACTTTTGCCAAATGCTCACCATAATAGACATTTTTTAGATACTGTGGCCAGTCTGCCCGAAGCGATACGACACTAGTTGTTTAATTTAAGACAACCATCGTTACTCTTGCTAGGAGTTACTTGATGTTGGTGATTTAATTTTAATTGTGACGAGGCATTGGCAACCTTACGAGAGTCATAGTGATTCCTGGCAGTTCCTCACCAAAATACGCATTTTTTAGATACTGTGGAAAGTCTCTCCAAAGCGGTAACCCACTAGCTGTTTATCTTCAGAGAAACTGCCGGAGGTTTCTTCAAGTTGCTGACGTGAGTCTAATTGTGACGAGGCATTGGCTACCTTAAGAGAGTCATAGTTACTCTTGCCAAATGCTCACCATAATAGACATTTTTAGATACTGTGGCCAGTCTGCCTGAAGCATTACGCAATTAGTTGTTTAATTTAAGACAACCATTGTTACTATTGCTAGGAGTTACTTGATGTTGCTGATTTAATTTTAATTGTGTTGAGGCATTGGCAACTTTACGAGAGTCATAGTGATTCCTGGCAGTTCCTCACGAAAATACGCATTTTTTAGATACTGTGGAAAGTCTCTCCAAAGCGGTAATCCACTAGCTGTTTATCTTCAGAGAAACTGCCAGAGGTTTCTTCAAGTTGCTGACGTGAGTCTAATTGTGACGAGGCATTGGCTACCTTAAGCGAGTCATAGTGACTCTTGCCAAATGCTCACCATAATAGACATTTTTTAGATACTGTGGTCAGTCTGCCCGAAGCAATACGCCACTAGTTCTTTAATTTAAGACAACCATCGTTACTCTTGCTAGGATTTACTTGACGTTGCTGATTAAATTTTAATTGTGACGAGGCATTGGCAATCTTACGAGATTCATAGTGATTCCTGGCAGTTCCTCACCAAAATACGCATTTCTTAGATACTGTGGAAAGTCTCTCCAAAGCGGTAATCCACTAGCTGTTTATCTTCAGAGAAACTGCCAGAGGTTTCTTCAAGTTGCTGACGTGAGTCTAATTGTGACGAGGCATTGGCTACCTTAAGAGAGTCATAGTGACTTTTGCCAAATGCTCACCATAATAGACATATTTTAGATACTGTGGCCAGTCTGCCCGAAGCGATACGCCACTAGTTGTTTAATTTAAGACAACCATCGTTACTCTTGCTAGGAGTTACTTGATGTTGGTGATTTAAATTTAATTGTGATGAGGCATTGGCAACCTTACGAGAGTCATAGTGATTCCTGGCAGTTCCTCACGAAAATACGCATTTCTTAGATACTGTGGAAAGTCTCTCCAAAGCGGTAATCCACTAGCTGTTTATCTTCAGAGAAACTGCCAGAGGTTTCTTCAAGTTGCTGACGTGAGTCTAATTGTGACGAGGCATTGGCTACCTTAAGCGAGTCATAGTGACTCTTGCCAAATGCTCACCATAATAGACATTTTTTAAATACTGTGGTCAGTCTGCCCGAAGCAATACGCCACTAGTTCTTTAATTTAAGACAACCATCGTTACTCTTGCTAGGATTTACTTGACGTTGCTGATTAAATTTTAATTGTGACGAGGCATTGGCAATCTTACGAGATTCATAGTGATTCCTGGCAGTTCCTCACGAAAATACGCATTTCTTAGATACTGTGGAAAGTCTCTCCAAAGCGGTAATCCACTAGCTGTTTATCTTCAGAGAAACTGCCAGAGGTTTCTTGAAGTTGCTGATGTGAGTCTAATTATGACGAGGCATTGGCTACCTTAAGCGAGTCATATCGACTCTTGCCAAATGCTCACCATAATAGACATTTTTTAGATACTGTGGCCAGTCTGCCCGAAGCAATCCGCCACTAGTTCTTTAATTTAAGACAACCATCGTTACTCTTGCTAGGAGTTACTTGATGTTGCTGATTAAATTTTAATTGTGACGAGGCATTGGCAACTTTACGAGAGTCATAGTGATTCCTGGCAGTTCCTCACGAAAATACGCATTTTTTAGATACTGTGGAAAGTCTCTCCAAAGCGGTAATCCACTAGCTGTTTATCTTCATAGAAACTGCCAGAGGTTTCTTCAAGTTGCTGACGTGAGTCTAATTGTGACGTGGCATTATCTACCTTAAGAGAGTCATAGTGACTTTTGCCAAATGCTCACCATAATAGACATTTTTTAGATACTGTGGCCAGTCTGCCCGAAGCGATACGCCACTAGTTGTTTAATTTAAGACAACCATCGTTACTCTTGCTAGGAGTTACTTGATGTTGGTGATTTAATTTTAATTGTGATGAGGCATTGGCAACCTTACGAGAGTCATAGTGATTCCTGGCAGTTCCTCACCAAAATACGCAATTTTTAGATACTGTGGAAAGTCTCTCCAAAGCGGTAATCCACTAGCTGTTTATCTTCAGAGAAACTGCCAGAGGTTTCTTCAAGTTGCTGACGTGAGTCTAATTGTGACGAGGCATTGGCTACCTTAAGAGAGTCATAGTGACTTTTGCCAAATGCTCACCATAATAGACATATTTTAGATACTGTGGCCAGTCTGCCCGAAGCGATACGCCACTAGTTGTTTAATTTAAGACAACCATCGTTACTCTTGCTAGGAGTTACTTGATGTTGGTGATTTAAATTTAATTGTGATGAGGCATTGGCAACCTTACGAGAGTCATAGTGATTCCTGGCAGTTCCTCACGAAAATACGCATTTTTTAGATACTGTGGAAAGTCTCTCCAAAGCGGTAATCCACTAGCTGTTTATCTTCAGAGAAACTGCCAGAGGTTTCTTCAAGTTGCTGACGTGAGTCTAATTGTAACGAGGCATTGGCTACCTTAAGAGAGTCATAGTGACTTTTGCCAAATGCTCACCATAATAGACATTTTTTAGATACTGTGGCCAGTCTGCCCGAAGCGATACGACACTAGTTGTTTAATTTAAGACAACCATCGTTACTCTTGCTAGGAGTTACTTGATGTTGGTGATTTAATTTTAATTGTGACGAGGCATTGGCAACCTTACGAGAGTCATAGTGATTCCTGGCAGTTCCTCACCAAAATACGCATTTTTTAGATACTGTGGAAAGTCTCTCCAAAGCGGTAACCCACTAGCTGTTTATCTTCAGAGAAACTGCCGGAGGTTTCTTCAAGTTGCTGACGTGAGTCTAATTGTGACGAGGCATTGGCTACCTTAAGAGAGTCATAGTTACTCTTGCCAAATGCTCACCATAATAGACATTTTTAGATACTGTGGCCAGTCTGCCTGAAGCATTACGCAATTAGTTGTTTAATTTAAGACAACCATTGTTACTATTGCTAGGAGTTACTTGATGTTGCTGATTTAATTTTAATTGTGTTGAGGCATTGGCAACTTTACGAGAGTCATAGTGATTCCTGGCAGTTCCTCACGAAAATACGCATTTTTTAGATACTGTGGAAAGTCTCTCCAAAGCGGTAATCCACTAGCTGTTTATCTTCAGAGAAACTGCCAGAGGTTTCTTCAAGTTGCTGACGTGAGTCTAATTGTGACGAGGCATTGGCTACCTTAAGCGAGTCATAGTGACTCTTGCCAAATGCTCACCATAATAGACATTTTTTAGATACTGTGGTCAGTCTGCCCGAAGCAATACGCCACTAGTTCTTTAATTTAAGACAACCATCGTTACTCTTGCTAGGATTTACTTGACGTTGCTGATTAAATTTTAATTGTGACGAGGCATTGGCAATCTTACGAGATTCATAGTGATTCCTGGCAGTTCCTCACCAAAATACGCATTTCTTAGATACTGTGGAAAGTCTCTCCAAAGCGGTAATCCACTAGCTGTTTATCTTCAGAGAAACTGCCAGAGGTTTCTTCAAGTTGCTGACGTGAGTCTAATTGTGACGAGGCATTGGCTACCTTTAGAGAGTCATAGTGACTTTTGCCAAATGCTCACCATAATAGACATATTTTAGATACTGTGGCCAGTCTGCCCGAAGCGATACGCCACTAGTTGTTTAATTTAAGACAACCATCGTTACTCTTGCTAGGAGTTACTTGATGTTGGTGATTTAAATTTAATTGTGATGAGGCATTGGCAACCTTACGAGAGTCATAGTGATTCCTGGCAGTTCCTCACGAAAATACGCATTTCTTAGATACTGTGGAAAGTCTCTCCAAAGCGGTAATCCACTAGCTGTTTATCTTCAGAGAAACTGCCAGAGGTTTCTTCAAGTTGCTGACGTGAGTCTAATTGTAACGAGGCATTGGCTACCTTAAGAGAGTCATAGTGACTTTTGCCAAATGCTCACCATAATAGACATTTTTTAGATACTGTGGCCAGTCTGCCCGAAGCGATACGACACTAGTTGTTTAATTTAAGACAACCATCGTTACTCTTGCTAGGAGTTACTTGATGTTGGTGATTTAATTTTAATTGTGACGAGGCATTGGCAACCTTACGAGAGTCATAGTGATTCCTGGCAGTTCCTCACCAAAATACGCATTTTTTAGATACTGTGGAAAGTCTCTCCAAAGCGGTAACCCACTAGCTGTTTATCTTCAGAGAAACTGCCGGAGGTTTCTTCAAGTTGCTGACGTGAGTCTAATTGTGACGAGGCATTGGCTACCTTAAGAGAGTCATAGTTACTCTTGCCAAATGCTCACCATAATAGACATTTTTAGATACTGTGGCCAGTCTGCCTGAAGCATTACGCAATTAGTTGTTTAATTTAAGACAACCATTGTTACTATTGCTAGGAGTTACTTGATGTTGCTGATTTAATTTTAATTGTGTTGAGGCATTGGCAACTTTACGAGAGTCATAGTGATTCCTGGCAGTTCCTCACGAAAATACGCATTTTTTAGATACTGTGGAAAGTCTCTCCAAAGCGGTAATCCACTAGCTGTTTATCTTCAGAGAAACTGCCAGAGGTTTCTTCAAGTTGCTGACGTGAGTCTAATTGTGACGAGGCATTGGCTACCTTAAGCGAGTCATAGTGACTCTTGCCAAATGCTCACCATAATAGACATTTTTTAGATACTGTGGTCAGTCTGCCCGAAGCAATACGCCACTAGTTCTTTAATTTAAGACAACCATCGTTACTCTTGCTAGGATTTACTTGACGTTGCTGATTAAATTTTAATTGTGACGAGGCATTGGCAATCTTACGAGATTCATAGTGATTCCTGGCAGTTCCTCACCAAAATACGCATTTCTTAGATACTGTGGAAAGTCTCTCCAAAGCGGTAATCCACTAGCTGTTTATCTTCAGAGAAACTGCCAGAGGTTTCTTCAAGTTGCTGACGTGAGTCTAATTGTGACGAGGCATTGGCTACCTTAAGAGAGTCATAGTGACTTTTGCCAAATGCTCACCATAATAGACATATTTTAGATACTGTGGCCAGTCTGCCCGAAGCGATACGCCACTAGTTGTTTAATTTAAGACAACCATCGTTACTCTTGCTAGGAGTTACTTGATGTTGGTGATTTAAATTTAATTGTGATGAGGCATTGGCAACCTTACGAGAGTCATAGTGATTCCTGGCAGTTCCTCACGAAAATACGCATTTCTTAGATACTGTGGAAAGTCTCTCCAAAGCGGTAATCCACTAGCTGTTTATCTTCAGAGAAACTGCCAGAGGTTTCTTCAAGTTGCTGACGTGAGTCTAATTGTGACGAGGCATTGGCTACCTTAAGAGAGTCATAGTGACTTTTGCCAAATGCTCACCATAATAGACATATTTTAGATACTGTGGCCAGTCTGCCCGAAGCGATACGCCACTAGTTGTTTAATTTAAGACAACCATCGTTACTCTTGCTAGGAGTTACTTGATGTTGGTGATTTAAATTTAATTGTGATGAGGCATTGGCAACCTTACGAGAGTCATAGTGATTCCTGGCAGTTCCTCACGAAAATACGCATTTTTTAGATACTGTGGAAAGTCTCTCCAAAGCGGTAATCCACTAGCTGTTTATCTTCAGAGAAACTGCCAGAGGTTTCTTCAAGTTGCTGACGTGAGTCTAATTGTGACGAGGCATTGGCTACCTTAAGAGAGTCATAGAGACTTTTGCCAAATGCTCACCATAATAGACATATTTTAGATACTGTGGCCAGTCTGCCCGAAGCGATACGCCACTAGTTGTTTAATTTAAGACAACCATCGTTACTCTTGCTAGGAGTTACTTGATGTTGGTGATTTAAATTTAATTGTGATGAGGCATTGGCAACCTTACGAGAGTCATAGTGATTCCTGGCAGTTCCTCACGAAAATACGCATTTTTTAGATACTGTGGAAAGTCTCTCCAAAGCGGTAATCCACTAGCTGTTTATCTTCAGAGAAACTGCCAGAGGTTTCTTCAAGTTGCTGACGTGAGTCTAATTGTAACGAGGCATTGGCTACCTTAAGAGAGTCATAGTGACTTTTGCCAAATGCTCACCATAATAGACATTTTTTAGATACTGTGGCCAGTCTGCCCGAAGCGATACGACACTAGTTGTTTAATTTAAGACAACCATCGTTACTCTTGCTAGGAGTTACTTGATGTTGGTGATTTAATTTTAATTGTGACGAGGCATTGGCAACCTTACGAGAGTCATAGTGATTCCTGGCAGTTCCTCACCAAAATACGCATTTTTTAGATACTGTGGAAAGTCTCTCCAAAGCGGTAACCCACTAGCTGTTTATCTTCAGAGAAACTGCCGGAGGTTTCTTCAAGTTGCTGACGTGAGTCTAATTGTGACGAGGCATTGGCTACCTTAAGAGAGTCATAGTTACTCTTGCCAAATGCTCACCATAATAGACATTTTTAGATACTGTGGCCAGTCTGCCTGAAGCATTACGCAATTAGTTGTTTAATTTAAGACAACCATTGTTACTATTGCTAGGAGTTACTTGATGTTGCTGATTTAATTTTAATTGTGTTGAGGCATTGGCAACTTTACGAGAGTCATAGTGATTCCTGGCAGTTCCTCACGAAAATACGCATTTTTTAGATACTGTGGAAAGTCTCTCCAAAGCGGTAATCCACTAGCTGTTTATCTTCAGAGAAACTGCCAGAGGTTTCTTCAAGTTGCTGACGTGAGTCTAATTGTGACGAGGCATTGGCTACCTTAAGCGAGTCATAGTGACTCTTGCCAAATGCTCACCATAATAGACATTTTTTAGATACTGTGGTCAGTCTGCCCGAAGCAATACGCCACTAGTTCTTTAATTTAAGACAACCATCGTTACTCTTGCTAGGATTTACTTGACGTTGCTGATTAAATTTTAATTGTGACGAGGCATTGGCAATCTTACGAGATTCATAGTGATTCCTGGCAGTTCCTCACCAAAATACGCATTTCTTAGATACTGTGGAAAGTCTCTCCAAAGCGGTAATCCACTAGCTGTTTATCTTCAGAGAAACTGCCAGAGGTTTCTTCAAGTTGCTGACGTGAGTCTAATTGTGACGAGGCATTGGCTACCTTAAGAGAGTCATAGTGACTTTTGCCAAATGCTCACCATAATAGACATATTTTAGATACTGTGGCCAGTCTGCCCGAAGCGATACGCCACTAGTTGTTTAATTTAAGACAACCATCGTTACTCTTGCTAGGAGTTACTTGATGTTGGTGATTTAAATTTAATTGTGATGAGGCATTGGAAACCTTACGAGAGTCATAGAGATTCCTGGCAGTTCCTCACGAAAATACGCATTTTTTAGATACTGTGGAAAGTCTCTCCAAAGCGGTAATCCACTAGCTGTTTATCTTCAGAGAAACTGCCAGAGGTTACTTCAAGTTGCTGACGTGAGTCTAATTGTAACGAGGCATTGGCTACCTTAAGAGAGTCATAGTGACTTTTGCCAAATGCTCACGATAATGGACATTTTTTAGATACTGTGGCCAGTCTGCCCGAAGCGATACGCCACTAGTTGTTTAATTTAAGACAACCATCGTTACTCTTGCTAGGAGTTACTTGATGTTGGTGATTTAATTTTAATTGTGACGAGGCATTGGCAACCTTACGAGAGTCATAGTGATTCCTGGCAGTTCCTCACCAAAATACGCATTTTTTAGATACTGTGGAAAGTCTCTCCAAAGCGGTAACCCACTAGCTGTTTATCTTCAGAGAAACTGCCAGAGGTTTCTTCAAGTTGCTGATGTGAGTCTAATTGTGACAAGGCATTGGCTACCTTAAGAGAGTCATAGTTACTCTTGCCAAATGCTCACCATAATAGACATTTTTAGATACTGTGGCCAGTCTGCCTGAAGCATTACGCAATTAGTTGTTTAATTTAAGACAACCATTTTTACTATTGCTAGGAGTTTCTTGATGTTGCTGATTTAATTTTAATTGTGTTGAGGTATTGGCAACTTTACGAGAGTCATAGTGATTCCTGGCAGTTCCTCACGAAAATACGCATTTTTTAGATACTGTGGAAAGTCTCTCCAAAGCGGTAATCCACTAGCTGTTTATCTTCAGAGAAACTGCCAGAGGTTTCTTCAAGTTGCTGACGTGAGTCTAATTGTGACGAGGCATTGGCTACCTTAAGCGAGTCATAGTGACTCTTGCCAAATGCTCACCATAATAGACATTTTTTAGATACTGTGGTCAGTCTGCCCGAAGCAATACGCCACTAGTTCTTTAATTTAAGACAACCATCGTTACTCTTGCTAGGATTTACTTGACGTTGCTGATTAAATTTTAATTGTGACGAGGCATTGGCAATCTTACGAGATTCATAGTGATTCCTGGCAGTTCCTCACCAAAATACGCATTTCTTAGATACTGTGGAAAGTCTCTCCAAAACGGTAATCCACTAGCTGTTTATCTTCAGAGAAACTGCCAGAGGTTTCTTGAAGTTGCTGATGTGAGTCTAATTATGACGAGGCATTGGCTACCTTAAGCGAGTCATATCGACTCTTGCCAAATGCTCACCATAATAGACATTTTTTAGATACTGTGGCCAGTCTGCCCGAAGCAATCCGCCACTAGTTCTTTAATTTAAGACAACCATCGTTACTCTTGCTAGGAGTTACTTGATGTTGCTGATTAAATTTTAATTGTGACGAGGCATTGGCAACTTTACGAGAGTCATAGTGATTCCTGGCAGTTCCTCACGAAAATACGCATTTTTTAGATACTGTGGAAAGTCTCTCCAAAGCGGTAATCCACTAGCTGTTTATCTTCAGAGAAACTGCCAGAGGTATCTTGAAGTTGCTGATTTGAGTCTAATTGTGACGAGGCATTGGCTACCTTAAGCGAGTCATAGTGACTCTTGCCAAATGCTCACCATAATAGACATTTTTTAGATACTGTGGTCAGTCTGCCCGAAGCAATACGCCACTAGTTGTTTAATTTAAGACAACCATCGTTACTCTTGCTAGGAGTTACTTGATGTTGGTGATTTAATTTTAATTGTGATGAGGTATTGGCAACCTTACGAGAGTCATAGTGATTCCTGGCAGTTCCTCACCAAAATACGCAATTTTTAGATACTGTGGAAAGTCTCTCCAAAGCGGTAATCCACTAGCTGTTTATCTTCAGAGAAACTGCCAGAGGTTTCTTCAAGTTGCTGACGTGAGTCTAATTGTGACGAGGCATTGGCTACCTTAAGAGAGTCATAGTGACTTTTGCCAAATGCTCACCATAATAGACATATTTTAGATACTGTGGCCAGTCTGCCCGAAGCGATACGCCACTAGTTGTTTAATATAAGACAACCATCGTTACTCTTGCTAGGAGTTACTTGATGTTGGTGATTTAAATTTAATTGTGACGAGTCATTGGCTACCTTAAGCGAGTCATAGCGACTCTTGCCAAATGCTCACCATAATAGACATTTTTTAGATACTGTGGCCAGTCTGCCCGAAGCGATACGCCACTAGTTGTTTAATTTAAGACAACCATCGTTACTCTTGCTAGGAGTTACTTGATGTTGGTGATTTAATTTTAATTGTGACGAGGCATTGGCAACCTTACGAGAGTCATAGTGATTCCTGGCAGTTCCTCACCAAAATACGCATTTTTTAGATACTGTGGAAAGTCTCTCCAAAGCGGTAACCCACTAGCTGTTTATCTTCAGAGAAACTGCCAGAGGTTTCTTCAAGTTGCTGATGTGAGTCTAATTGTGACGAGGCATTGGCTACCTTAAGAGAGTCATAGTTACTCTTGCCAAATGCTCACCATAATAGACATTTTTAGATACTGTGGCCAGTCTGCCTGAAGCATTACGCAATTAGTTGTTTAATTTAAGACAACCATTGTTACTATTGCTAGGAGTTTCTTGATGTTGCTGATTTAATTTTAATTGTGTTGAGGTATTGGCAACTTTACGAGAGTCATAGTGATTCCTGGCAGTTCCTCACGAAAATACGCATTTTTTAGATACTGTGGAAAGTCTCTCCAAAGCGGTAATCCACTAGCTGTTTATCTTCAGAGAAACTGCCAGAGGTTTCTTCAAGTTGCTGACGTGAGTCTAATTGTGACGAGGCATTGGCTACCTTAAGCGAGTCATAGTGACTCTTGCCAAATGCTCACCATAATAGACATTTTTTAGATACTGTGGTCAGTCTGCCCGAAGCAATACGCCACTAGTTCTTTAATTTAAGACAACCATCGTTACTCTTGCTAGGATTTACTTGACGTTGCTGATTAAATTTTAATTGTGACGAGGCATTGGCAATCTTACGAGATTCATAGTGATTCCTGGCAGTTCCTCACCAAAATACGCATTTCTTAGATACTGTGGAAAGTCTCTCCAAAACGGTAATCCACTAGCTGTTTATCTTCAGAGAAACTGCCAGAGGTTTCTTGAAGTTGCTGATGTGAGTCTAATTATGACGAGGCATTGGCTACCTTAAGCGAGTCATATCGACTCTTGCCAAATGCTCACCATAATAGACATTTTTTAGATACTGTGGCCAGTCTGCCCGAAGCAATCCGCCACTAGTTCTTTAATTTAAGACAACCATCGTTACTCTTGCTAGGAGTTACTTGATGTTGCTGATTAAATTTTAATTGTGACGAGGCATTGGCAACTTTACGAGAGTCATAGTGATTCCTGGCAGTTCCTCACGAAAATACGCATTTTTTAGATACTGTGGAAAGTCTCTCCAAAGCGGTAATCCACTAGCTGTTTATCTTCAGAGAAACTGCCAGAGGTATCTTGAAGTTGCTGATTTGAGTCTAATTGTGACGAGGCATTGGCTACCTTAAGCGAGTCATAGTGACTCTTGCCAAATGCTCACCATAATAGACATTTTTTAGATACTGTGGTCAGTCTGCCCGAAGCAATACGCCACTAGTTGTTTAATTTAAGACAACCATCGTTACTCTTGCTAGGAGTTACTTGATGTTGGTGATTTAATTTTAATTGTGATGAGGTATTGGCAACCTTACGAGAGTCATAGTGATTCCTGGCAGTTCCTCACCAAAATACGCAATTTTTAGATACTGTGGAAAGTCTCTCCAAAGCGGTAATCCACTAGCTGTTTATCTTCAGAGAAACTGCCAGAGGTTTCTTCAAGTTGCTGACGTGAGTCTAATTGTGACGAGGCATTGGCTACCTTAAGAGAGTCATAGTGACTTTTGCCAAATGCTCACCATAATAGACATATTTTAGATACTGTGGCCAGTCTGCCCGAAGCGATACGCCACTAGTTGTTTAATATAAGACAACCATCGTTACTCTTGCTAGGAGTTACTTGATGTTAGTGATTTAAATTTAATTGTGACGAGTCATTGGCTACCTTAAGCGAGTCATAGCGACTCTTGCCAAATGCTCACCATAATAGACATTTTTTAGATACTGTGGCCAGTCTGCCCGAAGCGATACGCCACTAGTTGTTTAATTTAAGACAACCATCGTTACTCTTGCTAGGAGTTACTTGATGTTGGTGATTTAATTTTAATTGTGACGAGGCATTGGCAACCTTACGAGAGTCATAGTGATTCCTGGCAGTTCCTCACCAAAATACGCATTTTTTAGATACTGTGGAAAGTCTCTCCAAAGCGGTAACCCACTAGCTGTTTATCTTCAGAGAAACTGCCATTGGTTTCTTCAAGTTGCTGATGTGAGTCTAATTGTGACGAGGCATTGGCTACCTTAAGAGAGTCATAGTTACTCTTGCCAAATGCTCACCATAATAGACATTTTTAGATACTGTGGCCAGTCTGCCTGAAGCATTACGCAATTAGTTGTTTAATTTAAGACAACCATTGTTACTATTGCTAGGAGTTACTTGATGTTGCTGATTTAATTTTAATTGTGTTGAGGTATTGGCAACTTTACGAGAGTCATAGTGATTCCTGGCAGTTCCTCACGAAAATACGCATTTTTTAGATACTGTGGAAAGTCTCTCCAAAGCGGTAATCCACTAGCTGTTTATCTTCAGAGAAACTGCCAGAGGTTTCTTCAAGTTGCTGACGTGAGTCTAATTGTGACGAGGCATTGGCTACCTTAAGCGAGTCATAGTGACTCTTGCCAAATGCTCACCATAATAGACATTTTTTAGATACTGTGGTCAGTCTGCCCGAAGCAATACGCCACTAGTTCTTTAATTTAAGACAACCATCGTTACTCTTGCTAGGATTTACTTGTCGTTGCTGATTAAATTTTAATTGTGACGAGGCATTGGCAATCTTACGAGATTCATAGTGATTCCTGGCAGTTCCTCACCAAAATACGCATTTCTTAGATACTGTGGAAAGTCTCTCCAAAGCGGTAATCCACTAGCTGTTTACCTTCAGAGAAACTGCCAGAGGTTTCTTGAAGTTGCTGATGTGAGTCTAATTATGACGAGGCATTGGCTACCTTAAGCGAGTCATATCGACTCTTGCCAAATGCTCACCATAATAGACATTTTTTAGATACTGTGGCCAGTCTGCCCGAAGCAATCCGCCACTAGTTCTTTAATTTAAGACAACCATCGTTACTCTTGCTAGGAGTTACTTGATGTTGCTGATTAAATTTTAATTGTGACGAGGCATTGGCAACTTTACGAGAGTCATAGTGATTCCTGGCAGTTCCTCACGAAAATACGCATTTTTTAGATACTGTGGAAAGTCTCTCCAAAGCGGTAATCCACAAGCTGTTTATCTTCATAGAAACTGCCAGAGGTTTCTTCAAGTTGCTGACGTGAGTCTAATTGTGACGTGGCATTATCTACCTTAAGAGAGTCATAGTGACTTTTGCCAAATGCTCACCATAATAGACATTTTTTAGATACTGTGGCCAGTCTGCCCGAAGCGATACGCCACTAGTTGTTTAATTTAAGACAACCATCGTTACTCTTGCTAGGAGTTACTTGATGTTGGTGATTTAAATTTAATTGTGATGAGGCATTGGCAACCTTACGAGAGTCATAGTGATTCCTGGCAGTTCCTCACGAAAATACGCATTTTTTAGATACTGTGGAAAGTCTCTCCAAAGCGGTAATCCACTAGCTGTTTATCTTCAGAGAAACTGCCAGAGGTTTCTTCAAGTTGCTGACGTGAGTCTAATTGTAACGAGGCATTGGCTACCTTAAGAGAGTCATAGTGACTTTTGCCAAATGCTCACCATAATAGACATTTTTTAGATACTGTGGCCAGTCTGCCCGAAGCGATACGACACTAGTTGTTTAATTTAAGACAACCATCGTTACTCTTGCTAGGAGTTATTTGATGTTGGTGATTTAATTTTAATTGTGACGAGGCATTGGCAACCTTACGAGAGTCATAGTGATTCCTGGCAGTTCCTCACCAAAATACGCATTTTTTAGATACTGTGGAAAGTCTCTCCAAAGCGGTAACCCACTAGCTGTTTATCTTCAGAGAAACTGCCAGAGGTTTCTTCAAGTTGCTGACGTGAGTCTAATTGTGACGAGGCATTGGCTACCTTAAGAGAGTCATAGTGACTTTTGCCAAATGCTCACCATAATAGACATATTTTAGATACTGTGGCCAGTCTGCCCGAAGCGATACGCCACTAGTTGTTTAATATAAGACAACCATCGTTACTCTTGCTAGGAGTTACTTGATGTTGGTGATTTAAATTTAAATGTGACGAGTCATTGGCTACCTTAAGCGAGTCATAGCGACTCTTGCCAAATGCTCACCATAATAGACATTTTTTAGATACTGTGGCCAGTCTGCCCGAAGCGATACGCCACTAGTTGTTTAATTTAAGACAACCATCGTTACTCTTGCTAGGAGTTACTTGATGTTGCTGATTAAATTTTAATTGTGACGAGGCATTGGCAACTTTACGAGAGTCATAGTGATTCCTGGCAGTTCCTCACGAAAATACGCATTTTTTAGATACTGTGGAAAGTCTCTCCAAAGCGGTAATCCACTAGCTGTTTATCTTCAGAGAAACTGCCATTGGTTTCTTCAAGTTGCTGATGTGAGTCTAATTGTGACGAGGCATTGGCTACCTTAAGAGAGTCATAGTTACTCTTGCCAAATGCTCACCATAATAGACATTTTTAGATACTGTGGCCAGTCTGCCTGAAGCATTACGCAATTAGTTGTTTAATTTAAGACAACCATTGTTACTATTGCTAGGAGTTACTTGATGTTGCTGATTTAATTTTAATTGTGTTGAGGTATTGGCAACTTTACGAGAGTCATAGTGATTCCTGGCAGTTCCTCACGAAAATACGCATTTTTTAGATACTGTGGAAAGTCTCTCCAAAGCGGTAATCCACTAGCTGTTTATCTTCAGAGAAACTGCCAGAGGTTTCTTCAAGTTGCTGACGTGAGTCTAATTGTGACGAGGCATTGGCTACCTTAAGCGAGTCATAGTGACTCTTGCCAAATGCTCACCATAATAGACATTTTTTAGATACTGTGGTCAGTCTGCCCGAAGCAATACGCCACTAGTTCTTTAATTTAAGACAACCATCGTTACTCTTGCTAGGATTTACTTGTCGTTGCTGATTAAATTTTAATTGTGACGAGGCATTGGCAATCTTACGAGATTCATAGTGATTCCTGGCAGTTCCTCACCAAAATACGCATTTCTTAGATACTGTGGAAAGTCTCTCCAAAGCGGTAATCCACTAGCTGTTTACCTTCAGAGAAACTGCCAGAGGTTTCTTGAAGTTGCTGATGTGAGTCTAATTATGACGAGGCATTGGCTACCTTAAGCGAGTCATATCGACTCTTGCCAAATGCTCACCATAATAGACATTTTTTAGATACTGTGGCCAGTCTGCCCGAAGCGATACGCCACTAGTTGTTTAATTTAAGACAACCATCGTTACTCTTGCTAGGAGTTACTTGATGTTGGTGATTTAAATTTAATTGTGATGAGGCATTGGCAACCTTACGAGAGTCATAGTGATTCCTGGCAGTTCCTCACGAAAATACGCATTTTTTAGATACTGTGGAAAGTCTCTCCAAAGCGGTAATCCACTAGCTGTTTATCTTCAGAGAAACTGCCAGAGGTTTCTTCAAGTTGCTGACGTGAGTCTAATTGTAACGAGGCATTGGCTACCTTAAGAGAGTCATAGTGACTTTTGCCAAATGCTCACCATAATAGACATTTTTTAGATACTGTGGCCAGTCTGCCCGAAGCGATACGACACTAGTTGTTTAATTTAAGACAACCATCGTTACTCTTGCTAGGAGTTATTTGATGTTGGTGATTTAATTTTAATTGTGACGAGGCATTGGCAACCTTACGAGAGTCATAGTGATTCCTGGCAGTTCCTCACCAAAATACGCATTTTTTAGATACTGTGGAAAGTCTCTCCAAAGCGGTAACCCACTAGCTGTTTATCTTCAGAGAAACTGCCAGAGGTTTCTTCAAGTTGCTGACGTGAGTCTAATTGTGACGAGGCATTGGCTACCTTAAGAGAGTCATAGTGACTTTTGCCAAATGCTCACCATAATAGACATATTTTAGATACTGTGGCCAGTCTGCCCGAAGCGATACGCCACTAGTTGTTTAATATAAGACAACCATCGTTACTCTTGCTAGGAGTTACTTGATGTTGGTGATTTAAATTTAAATGTGACGAGTCATTGGCTACCTTAAGCGAGTCATAGCGACTCTTGCCAAATGCTCACCATAATAGACATTTTTTAGATACTGTGGCCAGTCTGCCCGAAGCGATACGCCACTAGTTGTTTAATTTAAGACAACCATCGTTACTCTTGCTAGGAGTTACTTGATGTTGCTGATTAAATTTTAATTGTGACGAGGCATTGGCAACTTTACGAGAGTCATAGTGATTCCTGGCAGTTCCTCACGAAAATACGCATTTTTTAGATACTGTGGAAAGTCTCTCCAAAGCGGTAATCCACTAGCTGTTTATCTTCATAGAAACTGCCAGAGGTTTCTTCAAGTTGCTGACGTGAGTCTAATTGTGACGTGGCATTATCTACCTTAAGAGAGTCATAGTGACTTTTGCCAAATGCTCACCATAATAGACATTTTTTAGATACTGTGGCCAGTCTGCCCGAAGCGATACGCCACTAGTTGTTTAATTTAAGACAACCATCGTTACTCTTGCTAGGAGTTACTTGATGTTGGTGATTTAAATTTAATTGTGATGAGGCATTGGCAACCTTACGAGAGTCATAGTGATTCCTGGCAGTTCCTCACGAAAATACGCATTTTTTAGATACTGTGGAAAGTCTCTCCAAAGCGGTAATCCACTGGCTGTTTATCTTCAGAGAAACTGCCAGAGGTTTCTTCAAGTTGCTGACGTGAGTCTAATTGTAACGAGGCATTGGCTACCTTAAGAGAGTCATAGTGACTTTTGCCAAATGCTCACCATAATAGACATTTTTTAGATACTGTGGCCAGTCTGCCCGAAGCGATACGACACTAGTTGTTTAATTTAAGACAACCATCGTTACTCTTGCTAGGAGTTACTTGATGTTGGTGATTTAATTTTAATTGTGACGAGGCATTGGCAACCTTACGAGAGTCATAGTGATTCCTGGCAGTTCCTCACCAAAATACGCATTTTTTAGATACTGTGGAAAGTCTCTCCAAAGCGGTAACCCACTAGCTGTTTATCTTCAGAGAAACTGCCGGAGGTTTCTTCAAGTTGCTGACGTGAGTCTAATTGTGACGAGGCATTGGCTACCTTAAGAGAGTCATAGTGACTTTTGCCAAATGCTCACCATAATAGACATATTTTAGATACTGTGGCCAGTCTGCCCGAAGCGATACGCCACTAGTTGTTTAATATAAGACAACCATCGTTACTCTTGCTAGGAGTTACTTGATGTTGGTGATTTAAATTTAATTGTGACGAGTCATTGGCTACCTTAAGCGAGTCATAGCGACTCTTGCCAAATGCTCACCATAATAGACATTTTTTAGATACTGTGGCCAGTCTGCCCGAAGCGATACGCCACTAGTTGTTTAATTTAAGACAACCATCGTTACTCTTGCTAGGAGTTACTTGATGTTGCTGATTAAATTTTAATTGTGACGAGGCATTGGCAACTTTACGAGAGTCATAGTGATTCCTGGCAGTTCCTCACGAAAATACGCATTTTTTAGATACTGTGGAAAGTCTCTCCAAAGTGGTAATCCACTAGCTGTTTATCTTCATAGAAACTGCCAGAGGTTTCTTCAAGTTGCTGACGTGAGTCTAATTGTGACGTGGCATTATCTACCTTAAGAGAGTCATAGTGACTTTTGCCAAATGCTCACCATAATAGACATTTTTTAGATACTGTGGCCAGTCTGCCCGAAGCGATACGCCACTAGTTGTTTAATTTAAGACAACCATCGTTACTCTTGCTAGGAGTTACTTGATGTTGGTGATTTAAATTTAATTGTGATGAGGCATTGGCAACCTTACGAGAGTCATAGTGATTCCTGGCAGTTCCTCACGAAAATACGCATTTTTTAGATACTGTGGAAAGTCTCTCCAAAGCGGTAATCCACTAGCTGTTTATCTTCAGAGAAACTGCCAGAGGTTTCTTCAAGTTGCTGACGTGAGTCTAATTGTAACGAGGCATTGGCTACCTTAAGAGAGTCATAGTGACTTTTGCCAAATGCTCACCATAATAGACATTTTTTAGATACTGTGGCCAGTCTGCCCGAAGCGATACGACACTAGTTGTTTAATTTAAGACAACCATCGTTACTCTTGCTAGGAGTAACTTGATGTTGGTGATTTAATTTTAATTGTGACGAGGCATTGGCAACCTTACGAGAGTCATAGTGATTCCTGGCAGTTCCTCACCAAAATACGCATTTTTTAGATACTGTGGAAAGTCTCTCCAAAGCGGTAACCCACTAGCTGTTTATCTTCAGAGAAACTGCCGGAGGTTTCTTCAAGTTGCTGACGTGAGTCTAATTGTGACGAGGCATTGGCTACCTTAAGAGAGTCATAGTGACTTTTGCCAAATGCTCACCATAATAGACATATTTTAGATACTGTGGCCAGTCTGCCCGAAGCGATACGCCACTAGTTGTTTAATATAAGACAACCATCGTTACTCTTGCTAGGAGTTACTTGATGTTGGTGATTTAAATTTAATTGTGACGAGTCATTGGCTACCTTAAGCGAGTCATAGCGACTCTTGCCAAATGCTCACCATAATAGACATTTTTTAGATACTGTGGCCAGTCTGCCCGAAGCGATACGCCACTAGTTGTTTAATTTAAGACAACCATCGTTACTCTTGCTAGGAGTTACTTGATGTTGCTGATTAAATTTTAATTGTGACGAGGCATTGGCAACTTTACGAGAGTCATAGTGATTCCTGGCAGTTCCTCACGAAAATACGCATTTTTTAGATACTGTGGAAAGTCTCTCCAAAGTGGTAATCCACTAGCTGTTTATCTTCATAGAAACTGCCAGAGGTTTCTTCAAGTTGCTGACGTGAGTCTAATTGTGACGTGGCATTATCTACCTTAAGAGAGTCATAGTGACTTTTGCCAAATGCTCACCATAATAGACATTTTTTAGATACTGTGGCCAGTCTGCCCGAAGCGATACGCCACTAGTTGTTTAATTTAAGACAACCATCGTTACTCTTGCTAGGAGTTACTTGATGTTGGTGATTTAAATTTAATTGTGATGAGGCATTGGCAACCTTACGAGAGTCATAGTGATTCCTGGCAGTTCCTCACGAAAATACGCATTTTTTAGATACTGTGGAAAGTCTCTCCAAAGCGGTAATCCACTAGCTGTTTATCTTCAGAGAAACTGCCAGAGGTTTCTTCAAGTTGCTGACGTGAGTCTAATTGTAACGAGGCATTGGCTACCTTAAGAGAGTCATAGTGACTTTTGCCAAATGCTCACCATAATAGACATTTTTTAGATACTGTGGCCAGTCTGCCCGAAGCGATACGACACTAGTTGTTTAATTTAAGACAACCATCGTTACTCTTGCTAGGAGTAACTTGATGTTGGTGATTTAATTTTAATTGTGACGAGGCATTGGCAACCTTACGAGAGTCATAGTGATTCCTGGCAGTTCCTCACCAAAATACGCATTTTTTAGATACTGTGGAAAGTCTCTCCAAAGCGGTAACCCACTAGCTGTTTATCTTCAGAGAAACTGCCGGAGGTTTCTTCAAGTTGCTGACGTGAGTCTAATTGTGACGAGGCATTGGCTACCTTAAGAGAGTCATAGTGACTTTTGCCAAATGCTCACCATAATAGACATATTTTAGATACTGTGGCCAGTCTGCCCGAAGCGATACGCCACTAGTTGTTTAATATAAGACAACCATCGTTACTCTTGCTAGGAGTTACTTGATGTTGGTGATTTAAATTTAATTGTGACGAGTCATTGGCTACCTTAAGCGAGTCATAGCGACTCTTGCCAAATGCTCACCATAATAGACATTTTTTAGATACTGTGGCCAGTCTGCCCGAAGCGATACGCCACTAGTTGTTTAATTTAAGACAACCATCGTTACTCTTGCTAGGAGTTACTTGATGTTGCTGATTAAATTTTAATTGTGACGAGGCATTGGCAACTTTACGAGAGTCATAGTGATTCCTGGCAGTTCCTCACGAAAATACGCATTTTTTAGATACTGTGGAAAGTCTCTCCAAAGTGGTAATCCACTAGCTGTTTATCTTCATAGAAACTGCCAGAGGTTTCTTCAAGTTGCTGACGTGAGTCTAATTGTGACGTGGCATTATCTACCTTAAGAGAGTCATAGTGACTTTTGCCAAATGCTCACCATAATAGACATTTTTTAGATACTGTGGCCAGTCTGCCCGAAGCGATACGCCACTAGTTGTTTAATTTAAGACAACCATCGTTACTCTTGCTAGGAGTTACTTGATGTTGGTGATTTAAATTTAATTGTGATGAGGCATTGGCAACCTTACGAGAGTCATAGTGATTCCTGGCAGTTCCTCACGAAAATACGCATTTTTTAGATACTGTGGAAAGTCTCTCCAAAGCGGTAATCCACTAGCTGTTTATCTTCAGAGAAACTGCCAGAGGTTTCTTCAAGTTGCTGACGTGAGTCTAATTGTAACGAGGCATTGGCTACCTTAAGAGAGTCATAGTGACTTTTGCCAAATGCTCACCATAATAGACATTTTTTAGATACTGTGGCCAGTCTGCCCGAAGCGATACGACACTAGTTGTTTAATTTAAGACAACCATCGTTACTCTTGCTAGGAGTAACTTGATGTTGGTGATTTAATTTTAATTGTGACGAGGCATTGGCAACCTTACGAGAGTCATAGTGATTCCTGGCAGTTCCTCACCAAAATACGCATTTTTTTGATACTGTGGAAAGTCTCTCCAAAGCGGTAACCCACTAGCTGTTTATCTTCAGAGAAACTGCCGGAGGTTTCTTCAAGTTGCTGACGTGAGTCTAATTGTGACGAGGCATTGGCTACCTTAAGAGAGTCATAGTGACTTTTGCCAAATGCTCACCATAATAGACATATTTTAGATACTGTGGCCAGTCTGCCCGAAGCGATACGCCACTAGTTGTTTAATATAAGACAACCATCGTTACTCTTGCTAGGAGTTACTTGATGTTGGTGATTTAAATTTAATTGTGACGAGTCATTGGCTACCTTAAGCGAGTCATAGCGACTCTTGCCAAATGCTCACCATAATAGACATTTTTTAGATACTGTGGCCAGTCTGCCCGAAGCGATACGCCACTAGTTGTTTAATTTAAGACAACCATCGTTACTCTTGCTAGGAGTTACTTGATGTTGGTGATTTAAATTTAATTGTGATGAGGCATTGGCAACCTTACGAGAGTCATAGTGATTCCTGGCAGTTCCTCACGAAAATACGCATTTTTTAGATACTGTGGAAAGTCTCTCCAAAGCGGTAATCCACTGGCTGTTTATCTTCAGAGAAACTGCCAGAGGTTTCTTCAAGTTGCTGACGTGAGTCTAATTGTAACGAGGCATTGGCTACCTTAAGAGAGTCATAGTGACTTTTGCCAAATGCTCACCATAATAGACATTTTTTAGATACTGTGGCCAGTCTGCCCGAAGCGATACGACACTAGTTGTTTAATTTAAGACAACCATCGTTACTCTTGCTAGGAGTTACTTGATGTTGGTGATTTAATTTTAATTGTGACGAGGCATTGGCAACCTTACGAGAGTCATAGTGATTCCTGGCAGTTCCTCACCAAAATACGCATTTTTTAGATACTGTGGAAAGTCTCTCCAAAGCGGTAACCCACTAGCTGTTTATCTTCAGAGAAACTGCCGGAGGTTTCTTCAAGTTGCTGACGTGAGTCTAATTGTGACGAGGCATTGGCTACCTTAAGAGAGTCATAGTGACTTTTGCCAAATGCTCACCATAATAGACATATTTTAGATACTGTGGCCAGTCTGCCCGAAGCGATACGCCACTAGTTGTTTAATATAAGACAACCATCGTTACTCTTGCTAGGAGTTACTTGATGTTGGTGATTTAAATTTAATTGTGACGAGTCATTGGCTACCTTAAGCGAGTCATAGCGACTCTTGCCAAATGCTCACCATAATAGACATTTTTTAGATACTGTGGCCAGTCTGCCCGAAGCGATACGCCACTAGTTGTTTAATTTAAGACAACCATCGTTACTCTTGCTAGGAGTTACTTGATGTTGCTGATTAAATTTTAATTGTGACGAGGCATTGGCAACTTTACGAGAGTCATAGTGATTCCTGGCAGTTCCTCACGAAAATACGCATTTTTTAGATACTGTGGAAAGTCTCTCCAAAGTGGTAATCCACTAGCTGTTTATCTTCATAGAAACTGCCAGAGGTTTCTTCAAGTTGCTGACGTGAGTCTAATTGTGACGTGGCATTATCTACCTTAAGAGAGTCATAGTGACTTTTGCCAAATGCTCACCATAATAGACATTTTTTAGATACTGTGGCCAGTCTGCCCGAAGCGATACGCCACTAGTTGTTTAATTTAAGACAACCATCGTTACTCTTGCTAGGAGTTACTTGATGTTGGTGATTTAAATTTAATTGTGATGAGGCATTGGCAACCTTACGAGAGTCATAGTGATTCCTGGCAGTTCCTCACGAAAATACGCATTTTTTAGATACTGTGGAAAGTCTCTCCAAAGCGGTAATCCACTAGCTGTTTATCTTCAGAGAAACTGCCAGAGGTTTCTTCAAGTTGCTGACGTGAGTCTAATTGTAACGAGGCATTGGCTACCTTAAGAGAGTCATAGTGACTTTTGCCAAATGCTCACCATAATAGACATTTTTTAGATACTGTGGCCAGTCTGCCCGAAGCGATACGACACTAGTTGTTTAATTTAAGACAACCATCGTTACTCTTGCTAGGAGTAACTTGATGTTGGTGATTTAATTTTAATTGTGACGAGGCATTGGCAACCTTACGAGAGTCATAGTGATTCCTGGCAGTTCCTCACCAAAATACGCATTTTTTAGATACTGTGGAAAGTCTCTCCAAAGCGGTAACCCACTAGCTGTTTATCTTCAGAGAAACTGCCGGAGGTTTCTTCAAGTTGCTGACGTGAGTCTAATTGTGACGAGGCATTGGCTACCTTAAGAGAGTCATAGTGACTTTTGCCAAATGCTCACCATAATAGACATATTTTAGATACTGTGGCCAGTCTGCCCGAAGCGATACGCCACTAGTTGTTTAATATAAGACAACCATCGTTACTCTTGCTAGGAGTTACTTGATGTTGGTGATTTAAATTTAATTGTGACGAGTCATTGGCTACCTTAAGCGAGTCATAGCGACTCTTGCCAAATGCTCACCATAATAGACATTTTTTAGATACTGTGGCCAGTCTGCCCGAAGCGATACGCCACTAGTTGTTTAATTTAAGACAACCATCGTTACTCTAGCTAGGAGTTACTTGATGTTGCTGATTAAATTTTAATTGTGACGAGGCATTGGCAACTTTACGAGAGTCATAGTGATTCCTGGCAGTTCCTCACGAAAATACGCATTTTTTAGATACTGTGGAAAGTCTCTCCAAAGTGGTAATCCACTAGCTGTTTATCTTCATAGAAACTGCCAGGGGTTTCTTCAAGTTGCTGACGTGAGTCTAATTGTGACGTGGCATTATCTACCTTAAGAGAGTCATAGTGACTTTTGCCAAATGCTCACCATAATAGACATTTTTTAGATACTGTGGCCAGTCTGCCCGAAGCGATACGCCACTAGTTGTTTAATTTAAGACAACCATCGTTACTCTTGCTAGGAGTTACTTGATGTTGGTGATTTAAATTTAATTGTGATGAGGCATTGGCAACCTTACGAGAGTCATAGTGATTCCTGGCAGTTCCTCACGAAAATACGCATTTTTTAGATACTGTGGAAAGTCTCTCCAAAGCGGTAATCCACTAGCTGTTTATCTTCAGAGAAACTGCCAGAGGTTTCTTCAAGTTGCTGACGTGAGTCTAATTGTAACGAGGCATTGGCTACCTTAAGAGAGTCATAGTGACTTTTGCCAAATGCTCACCATAATAGACATTTTTTAGATACTGTGGCCAGTCTGCCCGAAGCGATACGACACTAGTTGTTTAATTTAAGACAACCATCGTTACTCTTGCTAGGAGTTACTTGATGTTGCTGATTAAATTTTAATTGTGACGAGGCATTGGCAACTTTACGAGAGTCATAGTGATTCCTGGCAGTTCCTCACGAAAATACGCATTTTTTAGATACTGTGGAAAGTCTCTCCAAAGTGGTAATCCACTAGCTGTTTATCTTCATAGAAACTGCCAGAGGTTTCTTCAAGTTGCTGACGTGAGTCTAATTGTGACGTGGCATTATCTACCTTAAGAGAGTCATAGTGACTTTTGCCAAATGCTCACCATAATAGACATTTTTTAGATACTGTGGCCAGTCTGCCCGAAGCGATACGCCACTAGTTGTTTAATTTAAGACAACCATCGTTACTCTTGCTAGGAGTTACTTGATGTTGGTGATTTAAATTTAATTGTGATGAGGCATTGGCAACCTCACGAGAGTCATAGTGATTCCTGGCAGTTCCTCACGAAAATACGCATTTTTTAGATACTGTGGAAAGTCTCTCCAAAGCGGTAATCCACTAGCTGTTTATCTTCAGAGAAACTGCCAGAGGTTTCTTCAAGTTGCTGACGTGAGTCTAATTGTAACGAGGCATTGGCTACCTTAAGAGAGTCATAGTGACTTTTGCCAAATGCTCACCATAATAGACATTTTTTAGATACTGTGGCCAGTCTGCCCGAAGCGATACGACACTAGTTGTTTAATTTAAGACAACCATCGTTACTCTTGCTAGGAGTAACTTGATGTTGGTGATTTAATTTTAATTGTGACGAGGCATTGGCAACCTTACGAGAGTCATAGTGATTCCTGGCAGTTCCTCACCAAAATACGCATTTTTTAGATACTGTGGAAAGTCTCTCCAAAGCGGTAACCCACTAGCTGTTTATCTTCAGAGAAACTGCCGGAGGTTTCTTCAAGTTGCTGACGTGAGTCTAATTGTGACGAGGCATTGGCTACCTTAAGAGAGTCATAGTGACTTTTGCCAAATGCTCACCATAATAGACATATTTTAGATACTGTGGCCAGTCTGCCCGAAGCGATACGCCACTAGTTGTTTAATATAAGACAACCATCGTTACTCTTGCTAGGAGTTACTTGATGTTGGTGATTTAAATTTAATTGTGACGAGTCATTGGCTACCTTAAGCGAGTCATAGCGACTCTTGCCAAATGCTCACCATAATAGACATTTTTTAGATACTGTGGCCAGTCTGCCCGAAGCGATACGCCACTAGTTGTTTAATTTTAGACAACCATCGTTACTCTTGCTAGGAGTTACTTGATGTTGGTGATTTAATTTTAATTGTGACGAGGCATTGGCAACCTTACGAGAGTCATAGTGATTCCTGGCAGTTCCTCACCAAAATACGCATTTTTTAGATACTGTGGAAAGTCTCTCCAAAGCGGTAACCCACTAGCTGTTTATCTTCAGAGAAACTGCCATAGGTTTCTTCAAGTTGCTGATGTGAGTCTAATTGTGACGAGGCATTGGCTACCTTAAGAGAGTCATAGTTACTCTTGCCAAATGCTCACCATAATAGACATTTTTAGATACTGTGGCCAGTCTGCCTGAAGCATTACGCAATTAGTTGTTTAATTTAAGACAACCATTGTTACTATTGCTAGGAGTTACTTGATGTTGCTGATTTAATTTTAATTGTGTTGAGGTATTGGCAACTTTACGAGAGTCATAGTGATTCCTGGCAGTTCCTCACGAAAATACGCATTTTTTAGATACTGTGGAAAGTCTCTCCAAAGCGGTAATCCACTAGCTGTTTATCTTCAGAGAAACTGCCAGAGGTTTCTTCAAGTTGCTGACGTGAGTCTAATTGTGACGAGGCATTGGCTACCTTAAGCGAGTCATAGTGACTCTTGCCAAATGCTCACCATAATAGACATTTTTTAGATACTGTGGTCAGTCTGCCCGAAGCAATACGCCACTAGTTCTTTAATTTAAGACAACCATCGTTACTCTTGCTAGGATTTACTTGACGTTGCTGATTAAATTTTAATTGTGACGAGGCATTGGCAACTTTACGAGAGTCATAGTGATTCCTGGCAGTTCCTCACGAAAATACGCATTTTTTAGATACTGTGGAAATTCTCTCCAAAGCGGTAATCCACTAGCTGTTTATCTTCATAGAAACTGCCAGAGGTTTCTTCAAGTTGCTGACGTGAGTCTAATTGTGACGTGGCATTATCTACCTTAAGAGAGTCATAGTGACTTTTGCCAAATGCTCACCATAATAGACAGTTTTTAGATACTGTGGCCAGTCTGCCCGAAGCGATACGCCACTAGTTGTTTAATTTAAGACAACCATCGTTACTCTTGCTAGGAGTTACTTGATGTTGGTGATTTAAATTTAATTGTGATGAGGCATTGGCAACCTTACGAGAGTCATAGTGATTCCTGGCAGTTCCTCACGAAAATACGCATTTTTCAGATACTGTGGAAAGTCTCTCCAAAGCGGTAATCCACTAGCTGTTTATCTTCAGAGAAACTGCCAGAGGTTTCTTCAAGTTGCTGACGTGAGTCTAATTGTAACGAGGCATTGGCTACCTTAAGAGAGTCATAGTGACTTTTGCCAAATGCTCACCATAATAGATATTTTTTAGATACTGTGGCCAGTCTGCCCGAAGCGATACGACACTAGTTGTTTAATTTAAGACAACCATCGTTACTCTTGCTAGGAGTTACTTGATGTTGGTGATTTAATTTTAATTGTGACGAGGCATTGGCAACCTTACGAGAGTCATAGTGATTCCTGGCAGTTCCTCACCAAAATACGCATTTTTTAGATACTGTGGAAAGTCTCTCCAAAGCGGTAACCCACTAGCTGTTTATCTTCAGAGAAACTGCCGGAGGTTTCTTCAAGTTGCTGACGTGAGTCTAATTGTGACGAGGCATTGGCTACCTTAAGAGAGTCATAGTGACTTTTGCCAAATGCTCACCATAATAGACATATTTTAGATACTGTGGCCAGTCTGCCCGAAGCGATACGCCACTAGTTGTTTAATATAAGACAACCATCGTTACTCTTGCTAGGAGTTACTTGATGTTGGTGATTTAAATTTAATTGTGACGAGTCATTGGCTACCTTAAGCGAGTCATAGCGACTCTTGCCAAATGCTCACCATAATAGACATTTTTTAGATACTGTGGCCAGTCTGCCCGAAGCGATACGCCACTAGTTGTTTAATTTAAGACAACCATCGTTACTCTTGCTAGGAGTTACTTGATGTTGGTGATTTAATTTTAATTGTGACGAGGCATTGGCAACCTTACGAGAGTCATAGTGATTCCTGGCAGTTCCTCACCAAAATACGCATTTTTTAGATACTGTGGAAAGTCTCTCCAAAGCGGTAACCCACTAGCTGTTTATCTTCAGAGAAACTGCCATAGGTTTCTTCAAGTTGCTGATGTGAGTCTAATTGTGACGAGGCATTGGCTACCTTAAGAGAGTCATAGTTACTCTTGCCAAATGCTCACCATAATAGACATTTTTAGATACTGTGGCCAGTCTGCCTGAAGCATTACGCAATTAGTTGTTTAATTTAAGACAACCATTGTTACTATTGCTAGGAGTTACTTGATGTTGCTGATTTAATTTTAATTGTGTTGAGGTATTGGCAACTTTACGAGAGTCATAGTGATTCCTGGCAGTTCCTCACGAAAATACGCATTTTTTAGATACTGTGGAAAGTCTCTCCAAAGCGGTAATCCACTAGCTGTTTATCTTCAGAGAAACTGCCAGAGGTTTCTTCAAGTTGCTGACGTGAGTCTAATTGTGACGAGGCATTGGCTACCTTAAGCGAGTCATAGTGACTCTTGCCAAATGCTCACCATAATAGACATTTTTTAGATACTGTGGTCAGTCTGCCCGAAGCAATACGCCACTAGTTCTTTAATTTAAGACAACCATCGTTACTCTTGCTAGGATTTACTTGACGTTGCTGATTAAATTTTAATTGTGACGAGGCATTGGCAACTTTACGAGAGTCATAGTGATTCCTGGCAGTTCCTCACGAAAATACGCATTTTTTAGATACTGTGGAAAGTCTCTCCAAAGCGGTAATCCACTAGCTGTTTATCTTCATAGAAACTGCCAGAGGTTTCTTCAAGTTGCTGACGTGAGTCTAATTGTGACGTGGCATTATCTACCTTAAGAGAGTCATAGTGACTTTTGCCAAATGCTCACCATAATAGACATTTTTTAGATACTGTGGCCAGTCTGCCCGAAGCGATACGCCACTACTTGTTTAATTTAAGACAACCATCGTTACTCTTGCTAGGAGTTACTTGATGTTGGTGATTTAAATTTAATTGTGATGAGGCATTGGCAACCTTACGAGAGTCATAGTGATTCCTGGCAGTTCCTCACGAAAATACGCATTTTTTAGATACTGTGGAAAGTCTCTCCAAAGCGGTAATCCACTAGCTGTTTATCTTCAGAGAAACTGCCAGAGGTTTCTTCAAGTTGCTGACGTGAGTCTAATTGTAACGAGGCATTGGCTACCTTAAGAGAGTCATAGTGACTTTTGCCAAATGCTCACCATAATAGACATTTTTTAGATACTGTGGCCAGTCTGCCCGAAGCGATACGACACTAGTTGTTTAATTTAAGACAACCATCGTTACTCTTGCTAGGAGTTACTTGATACTGGTGATTTAATTTTAATTGTGACGAGGCATTGGCAACCTTACGAGAGTCATAGTGATTCCTGGCAGTTCCTCACCAAAATACGCATTTTTTAGATACTGTGGAAAGTCTCTCCAAAGCGGTAACCCTATAGCTGTTTATCTTCAGAGAAACTGCCGGAGGTTTCTTCAAGTTGCTGACGTGAGTCTAATTGTGATGAGGCATTGGCTACCTTAAGAGAGTCATAGTGACTTTTGCCAAATGCTCACCATAATAGACATATTTTAGATACTGTGGCCAGTCTGCCCGAAGCGATACGCCACTAGTTGTTTAATATAAGACAACCATCGTTACTCTTGCTAGGAGTTACTTGATGTTGGTGATTTAAATTTAATTGTGACGAGTCATTGGCTACCTTAAGCGAGTCATAGCGACTCTTGCCAAATGCTCACCATAATAGACATTTTTTAGATACTGTGGCCAGTCTGCCCGAAGCGATACGCCACTAGTTGTTTAATTTAAGACAACCATCGTTACTCTTGCTAGGAGTTACTTGATGTTGGTGATTTAATTTTATTTGTGACGAGGCATTGGCAACCTTACGAGAGTCATAGTGATTCCTGGCAGTTCCTCACCAAAATACGCATTTTTTAGATACTGTGGAAAGTCTCTCCAAAGCGGTAACCCACTAGCTGTTTATCTTCAGAGAAACTGCCATAGGTTTCTTCAAGTTGCTGATGTGAGTCTAATTGTGACGAGGCATTGGCTACCTTAAGCGAGTCATAGTGACTCTTGCCAAATGCTCACCATAATAGATATTTTTTAGATACTGTGGCCAGTCTGCCCGAAGCGATACGACACTAGTTGTTTAATTTAAGACAACCATCGTTACTCTTGCTAGGAGTTACTTGATGTTGGTGATTTAATTTTAATTGTGACGAGGCATTGGCAACCTTACGAGAGTCATAGTGATTCCTGGCAGTTCCTCACCAAAATACGCATTTTTTAGATACTGTGGAAAGTCTCTCCAAAGCGGTAACCCACTAGCTGTTTATCTTCAGAGAAACTGCCGGAGGTTTCTTCAAGTTGCTGACGTGAGTCTAATTGTGACGAGGCATTGGCTACCTTAAGAGAGTCATAGTGACTTTTGCCAAATGCTCACCATAATAGACATATTTTAGATACTGTGGCCAGTCTGCCCGAAGCGATACGCCACTAGTTGTTTAATATAAGACAACCATCGTTACTCTTGCCAGGAGTTACTTGATGTTGGTGATTTAAATTTAATTGTGACGAGTCATTGGCTACCTTAAGCGAGTCATAGCGACTCTTGCCAAATGCTCACCATAATAGACATTTTTTAGATACTGTGGCCAGTCTGCCCGAAGCGATACGCCACTAATTGTTTAATTTAAGACAACCATCGTTACTCTTGCTAGGAGTTACTTGATGTTGGTGATTTAATTTTAATTGTGACGAGGCATTGGCAACCTTACGAGAGTCATAGTGATTCCTGGCAGTTCCTCACCAAAATACGCATTTTTTAGATACTGTGGAAAGCCTCTCCAAAGCGGTAACCCACTAGCTGTTTATCTTCAGAGAAACTGCCATAGGTTTCTTCAAGTTGCTGATGTGAGTCTAATTGTGACGAGGCATTGGCTACCTTAAGAGAGTCATAGTTACTCTTGCCAAATGCTCACCATAATAGACATTTTTAGATACTGTGGCCAGTCTGCCTGAAGCATTACGCAATTAGTTGTTTAATTTAAGACAACCATTGTTACTATTGCTAGGAGTTACTTGATGTTGCTGATTTAATTTTAATTGTGTTGAGGTATTGGCAACTTTACGAGAGTCATAGTGATTCCTGGCAGTTCCTCACGAAAATACGCATTTTTTAGATACTGTGGAAAGTCTCTCCAAAGCGGTAATCCACTAGCTGTTTATCTTCAGAGAAACTGCCAGAGGTTTCTTCAAGTTGCTGACGTGAGTCTAATTGTGACGAGGCATTGGCTACCTTAAGCGAGTCATAGTGACTCTTGCCAAATGCTCACCATAATAGACATTCTTTAGATACTGTGGTCAGTCTGCCCGAAGCAATACGCCACTAGTTCTTTAATTTAAGACAACCATCGTTACTCTTGCTAGGATTTACTTGACGTAGCTGATTAAATTTTAATTGTGACGAGGCATTGGCAACTTTACGAGAGTCATAGTGATTCCTGGCAGTTCCTCACGAAAATACGCATTTTTTAGATACTGTGGAAAGTCTCTCCAAAGCGGTAATCCACTAGCTGTTTATCTTCATAGAAACTGCCAGAGGTTTCTTCAAGTTGCTGACGTGAGTCTAATTGTGACGTGGCATTATCTACCTTAAGAGAGTCATAGTGACTTTTGCCAAATGCTCACCATAATAGACATTTTTTAGATACTGTGGCCAGTCTGCCCGAAGCGATACGCCACTAGTTGTTTAATTTAAGACAACCATCGTTACTCTTGCTAGGAGTTACTTGATGTTGGTGATTTAAATTTAATTGTGATGAGGCATAGGCAACCTTACGAGAGTCATAGTGATTCCTGGCAGTTCCTCACGAAAATACGCATTTTTTAGATACTGTGGAAAGTCTCTCCAAAGCGGTAATCCACTAGCTGTTTATCTTCAGAGAAACTGCCAGAGGTTTCTTCAAGTTGCTGACGTGAGTCTAATTGTAACGAGGCATTGGCTACCTTAAGAGAGTCATAGTGACTTTTGCCAAATGCTCACCATAATAGACATTTTTTAGATACTGTGGCCAGTCTGCCCGAAGCGATACGACACTAGTTGTTTAATTTAAGACAACCATCGTTACTCTTGCTAGGAGTTACTTGATACTGGTGATTTAATTTTAATTGTGACGAGGCATTGGCAACCTTACGAGAGTCATAGTGATTCCTGGCAGTTCCTCACCAAAATACGCATTTTTTAGATACTGTGGAAAGTCTCTCCAAAGCGGTAACCCTATAGCTGTTTATCTTCAGAGAAACTGCCGGAGGTTTCTTCAAGTTGCTGACGTGAGTCTAATTGTGACGAGGCATTGGCTACCTTAAGAGAGTCATAGTGACTTTTGCCAAATGCTCACCATAATAGACATATTTTAGATACTGTGGCCAGTCTGCCCGAAGCGATACGCCACTAGTTGTTTAATATAAGACAACCATCGTTACTCTTGCTAGGAGTTACTTGATGTTGGTGATTTAAATTTAATTGTGACGAGTCATTGGCTACCTTAAGCGAGTCATAGCGACTCTTGCCAAATGCTCACCATAATAGACATTTTTTAGATACTGTGGCCAGTCTGCCCGAAGCGATACGCCACTAGTTGTTTAATTTAAGACAACCATCGTTACTCTTGCTAGGAGTTACTTGATGTTGGTGATTTAATTTTATTTGTGACGAGGCATTGGCAACCTTACGAGAGTCATAGTGATTCCTGGCAGTTCCTCACCAAAATACGCATTTTTTAGATACTGTGGAAAGTCTCTCCAAAGCGGTAACCCACTAGCTGTTTATCTTCAGAGAAACTGCCATAGGTTTCTTCAAGTTGCTGATGTGAGTCTAATTGTGACGAGGCATTGGCTACCTTAAGCGAGTCATAGTGACTCTTGCCAAATGCTCACCATAATAGATATTTTTTAGATACTGTGGCCAGTCTGCCCGAAGCGATACGACACTAGTTGTTTAATTTAAGACAACCATCGTTACTCTTGCTAGGAGTTACTTGATGTTGGTGATTTAATTTTAATTGTGACGAGGCATTGGCAACCTTACGAGAGTCATAGTGATTCCTGGCAGTTCCTCACCAAAATACGCATTTTTTAGATACTGTGGAAAGTCTCTCCAAAGCGGTAACCCACTAGCTGTTTATCTTCAGAGAAACTGCCGGAGGTTTCTTCAAGTTGCTGACGTGAGTCTAATTGTGACGAGGCATTGGCTACCTTAAGAGAGTCATAGTGACTTTTGCCAAATGCTCACCATAATAGACATATTTTAGATACTGTGGCCAGTCTGCCCGAAGCGATACGCCACTAGTTGTTTAATATAAGACAACCATCGTTACTCTTGCTAGGAGTTACTTGATGTTGGTGATTTAAATTTAATTGTGACGAGTCATTGGCTACCTTAAGCGAGTCATAGCGACTCTTGCCAAATGCTCACCATAATAGACATTTTTTAGATACTGTGGCCAGTCTGCCCGAAGCGATACGCCACTAGTTGTTTAATTTAAGACAACCATCGTTACTCTTGCTAGGAGTTACTTGATGTTGGTGATTTAATTTTAATTGTGACGAGGCATTGGCAACCTTACGAGAGTCATAGTGATTCCTGGCAGTTCCTCACCAAAATACGCATTTTTTAGATACTGTGGAAAGTCTCTCCAAAGCGGTAACCCACTAGCTGTTTATCTTCAGAGAAACTGCCATAGGTTTCTTCAAGTTGCTGATGTGAGTCTAATTGTGACGAGGCATTGGCTACCTTAAGAGAGTCATAGTTACTCTTGCCAAATGCTCACCATAATAGACATTTTTAGATACTGTGGCCAGTCTGCCTGAAGCATTACGCAATTAGTTGTTTAATTTAAGACAACCATTGTTACTATTGCTAGGAGTTACTTGATGTTGCTGATTTAATTTTAATTGTGTTGAGGTATTGGCAACTTTACGAGAGTCATAGTGATTCCTGGCAGTTCCTCACGAAAATACGCATTTTTTAGATACTGTGGAAAGTCTCTCCAAAGCGGTAATCCACTAGCTGTTTATCTTCATAGAAACTGCCAGAGGTTTCTTCAAGTTGCTGACGTGAGTCTAATTGTGACGTGGCATTATCTACCTTAAGAGAGTCATAGTGACTTTTGCCAAATGCTCACCATAATAGACATTTTTTAGATACTGTGGCCAGTCTGCCCGAAGCGATACGCCACTAGTTGTTTAATTTAAGACAACCATCGTTACTCTTGCTAGGAGTTACTTGATGTTGGTGATTTAAATTTAATTGTGATGAGGCATTGGCAACCTTACGAGAGTCATAGTGATTCCTGGCAGTTCCTCACGAAAATACGCATTTTTTAGATACTGTGGAAAGTCTCTCCAAAGCGGTAATCCACTAGCTGTTTATCTTCAGAGAAACTGCCAGAGGTTTCTTCAAGTTGCTGACGTGAGTCTAATTGTAACGAGGCATTGGCTACCTTAAGAGAGTCATAGTGACTTTTGCCAAATGCTCACCATAATAGACATTTTTTAGATACTGTGGCCAGTCTGCCCGAAGCGATACGACACTAGTTGTTTAATTTAAGACAACCATCGTTACTCTTGCTAGGAGTTACTTGATACTGGTGATTTAATTTTAATTGTGACGAGGCATTGGCAACCTTACGAGAGTCATAGTGATTCCTGGCAGTTCCTCACCAAAATACGCATTTTTTAGATACTGTGGAAAGTCTCTCCAAAGCGGTAACCCTATAGCTGTTTATCTTCAGAGAAACTGCCGGAGGTTTCTTCAAGTTGCTGACGTGAGTCTAATTGTGACGAGGCATTGGCTACCTTAAGAGAGTCATAGTGACTTTTGCCAAATGCTCACCATAATAGACATATTTTAGATACTGTGGCCAGTCTGCCCGAAGCGATACGCCACTAGTTGTTTAATATAAGACAACCATCGTTACTCTTGCTAGGAGTTACTTGATGTTGGTGATTTAAATTTAATTGTGACGAGTCATTGGCTACCTTAAGCGAGTCATAGCGACTCTTGCCAAATGCTCACCATAATAGACATTTTTTAGATACTGTGGCCAGTCTGCCCGAAGCGATACGCCACTAGTTGTTTAATTTAAGACAACCATCGTTACTCTTGCTAGGAGTTACTTGATGTTGGTGATTTAATTTTATTTGTGACGAGGCATTGGCAACCTTACGAGAGTCATAGTGATTCCTGGCAGTTCCTCACCAAAATACGCATTTTTTAGATACTGTGGAAAGTCTCTCCAAAGCGGTAACCCACTAGCTGTTTATCTTCAGAGAAACTGCCATAGGTTTCTTCAAGTTGCTGATGTGAGTCTAATTGTGACGAGGCATTGGCTACCTTAAGCGAGTCATAGTGACTCTTGCCAAATGCTCACCATAATAGACATTTTTTAGATACTGTGGTCAGTCTGCCCGAAGCAATACGCCACTAGTTCTTTAATTTAAGACAACCATCGTTACTCTTGCTAGGATTTACTTGACGTTGCTGATTAAATTTTAATTGTGACGAGGCATTGGCAATCTTACGAGATTCATAGTGATTCCTGGCAGTTCCTCACCAAAATACGCATTTCTTAGATACTGTGGAAAGTCTCTCCAAAGCGGTAATCCACTAGCTGTTTATCTTCAGAGAAACTGCCAGAGGTTTCTTGAAGTTGCTGATGTGAGTCTAATTATGACGAGGCATTGGCTACCTTAAGCGAGTCATATCGACTCTTGCCAAATGCTCACCATAATAGACATTTTTTAGATACTGTGGCCAGTCTGCCCGAAGCAATCCGCCACTAGTTCTTTAATTTAAGACAACCATCGTTACTCTTGCTAGGAGTTACTTGATGTTGCTGATTAAATTTTAATTGTGACGAGGCATTGGCAACTTTACGAGAGTCATAGTGATTCCTGGCAGTTCCTCACGAAAATACGCATTTTTTAGATACTGTGGAAAGTCTCTCCAAAGCGGTAATCCACTAGCTGTTTATCTTCATAGAAACTGCCAGAGGTTTCTTCAAGTTGCTGACGTGAGTCTAATTGTGACGTGGCATTATCTACCTTAAGAGAGTCATAGTGACTTTTGCCAAATGCTCACCATAATAGACATTTTTTAGATACTGTGGCCAGTCTGCCCGAAGCGAAACGCCACTAGTTGTTTAATTTAAGACAACCATCGTTACTCTTGCTAGGAGTTACTTGATGTTGGTGATTTAAATTTAATTGTGATGAGGCATTGGCAACCTTACGAGAGTCATAGTGATTCCTGGCAGTTCCTCACGAAAATACGCATTTTTTAGATACTGTGGAAAGTCTCTCCAAAGCGGTAATCCACTAGCTGTTTATCTTCAGAGAAACTGCCAGAGGTTACTTCAAGTTGCTGACGTGAGTCTAATTGTAACGAGGCATTGGCTACCTTAAGAGAGTCATAGTGACTTTTGCCAAATGCTCACGATAATGGACATTTTTTAGATACTGTGGCCAGTCTGCCCGAAGCGATACGCCACTAGTTGTTTAATTTAAGACAACCATCGTTACTCTTGCTAGGAGTTACTTGATGTTGGTGATTTAATTTTAATTGTGACGAGGCATTGGCAACCTTACGAGAGTCATAGTGATTCCTGGCAGTTCCTCACCAAAATACGCATTTTTTAGATACTGTGGAAAGTCTCTCCAAAGCGGTAACCCACTAGCTGTTTATCTTCAGAGAAACTGCCAGAGGTTTCTTCAAGTTGCTGATGTGAGTCTAATTGTGACGAGGCATTGGCTATCTTAAGAGAGTCATAGTTACTCTTGCCAAATGCTCACCATAATAGACATTTTTAGATACTGTGGCCAGTCTGCCTGAAGCATTACGCAATTAGTTGTTTAATTTAAGACAACCATTGTTACTATTGCTAGGAGTTACTTGATGTTGCTGATTTAATTTTAATTGTGTTGAGGTATTGGCAACTTTACGAGAGTCATAGTGATTCCTGGCAGTTCCTCACGAAAATACGCATTTTTTAGATACTGTGGAAAGTCTCTCCAAAGCGGTAATCCACTAGCTGTTTATCTTCAGAGAAACTGCCAGAGGTTTCTTCAAGTTGCTGACGTGAGTCTAATTGTGACGAGGCATTGGCTACCTTAAGCGTGTCATAGTGACTCTTGCCAAATGCTCACCATAATAGACATTTTTTAGATACTGTGGTCAGTCTGCCCGAAGCAATACGCCACTAGTTCTTTAATTTAAGACAACCATCGTTACTCTTGCTAGGATTTACTTGACGTTGCTGATTAAATTTTAATTGTGACAAGGCATTGGCAATCTTACAAGATTCATAGTGATTCCTGGCAGTTCCTCACCAAAATACGCATTTCTTAGATACTGTGGAAAGTCTCTCCAAAGCGGTAATCCACTAGCTGTTTATCTTCAGAGAAACTGCCAGAGGTTTCTTGAAGTTGCTGATGTGAGTCTAATTATGACGAGGCATTGGCTACCTTAAGCGAGTCATATCGACTCTTGCCAAATGCTCACCATAATAGACATTTTTTAGATACTGTGGCCAGTCTGCCCGAAGCAATCCGCCACTAGTTCTTTAATTTAAGACAACCATCGTTACTCTTGCTAGGAGTTACTTGATGTTGCTGATTAAATTTTAATTGTGACGAGGCATTGGCAACTTTACGAGAGTCATAGTGATTCCTGGCAGTTCCTCACGAAAATACGCATTTTTTAGATACTGTGGAAAGTCTCTCCAAAGCGGTAATCCACTAGCTGTTTATCTTCAGAGAAACTGCCAGAGGTATCTTGAAGTTGCTGATTTGAGTCTAATTGTGACGAGGCATTGGCTACCTTAAGCGAGTCATAGTGACTCTTGCCAAATGCTCACCATAATAGACATTTTTTAGATACTGTGGTCAGTCTGCCCGAAGCAATACGCCACTAGTTGTTTAATTTAAGACAACCATCGTTACTCTTGCTAGGAGTTACTTGATGTTGGTGATTTAATTTTAATTGTGATGAGGTATTGGCAACCTTACGAGAGTCATAGTGATTCCTGGCAGTTCCTCACCAAAATACGCAATTTTTAGATACTGTGGAAAGTCTCTCCAAAGCGGTAACCCACTAGCTGTTTATCTTCAGAGAAACTGCCATAGGTTTCTTCAAGTTGCTGATGTGAGTCTAATTGTGACGAGGCATTGGCTACCTTAAGAGAGTCATAGTTACTCTTGCCAAATGCTCACCATAATAGACATTTTTAGATACTGTGGCCAGTCTGCCTGAAGCATTACGCAATTAGTTGTTTAATTTAAGACAACCATTGTTACTATTGCTAGGAGTTACTTGATGTTGCTGATTTAATTTTAATTGTGTTGAGGTATTGGCAACTTTACGAGAGTCATAGTGATTCCTGGCAGTTCCTCACGAAAATACGCATTTTTTAGATACTGTGGAAAGTCTCTCCAAAGCGGTAATCCACTAGCTGTTTATCTTCAGAGAAACTGCCAGAGGTTTCTTCAAGTTGCTGACGTGAGTCTAATTGTGACGAGGCATTGGCTACCTTAAGCGAGTCATAGTGACTCTTGCCAAATGCTCACCATAATAGACATTTTTTAGATACTGTGGTCAGTCTGCCCGAAGCAATACGCCACTAGTTCTTTAATTTAAGACAACCATCGTTACTCTTGCTAGGATTTACTTGACGTTGCTGATTAAATTTTAATTGTGACGAGGCATTGGCAATCTTACGAGATTCATAGTGATTCCTGGCAGTTCCTCACCAAAATACGCAATTTTTAGATACTGTGGAAAGTCTCTCCAAAGCGGTAATCCACTAGCTGTTTATCTTCAGAGAAACTGCCAGAGGTATCTTGAAGTTGCTGATTTGAGTCTAATTGTGACGAGGCATTGGCTACCTTAAGCGAGTCATAGTGACTCTTGCCAAATGCTCACCATAATAGACATTTTTTAGATACTGTGGTCAGTCTGCCCGAAGCAATACGCCACTAGTTGTTTAATTTAAGACAACCATCGTTACTCTTGCTAGGAGTTACTTGATGTTGGTGATTTAATTTTAATTGTGATGAGGTATTGGCAACCTTACGAGAGTCATAGTGATTCCTGGCAGTTCCTCACCAAAATACGCATTTTTTAGATACTGTGGAAAGTCTCTCCAAAGCGGTAACCCACTAGCTGTTTATCTTCAGAGAAACTGCCATAGGTTTCTTCAAGTTGCTGATGTGAGTCTAATTGTGACGAGGCATTGGCTACCTTAAGAGAGTCATAGTTACTCTTGCCAAATGCTCACCATAATAGACATTTTTAGATACTGTGGCCAGTCTGCCTGAAGCATTACGCAATTAGTTGTTTAATTTAAGACAACCATTGTTACTATTGCTAGGAGTTACTTGATGTTGCTGATTTAATTTTAATTGTGTTGAGGTATTGGCAACTTTACGAGAGTCATAGTGATTCCTGGCAGTTCCTCACGAAAATACGCATTTTTTAGATACTGTGGAAAGTCTCTCCAAAGCGGTAATCCACTAGCTGTTTATCTTCAGAGAAACTGCCAGAGGTTTCTTCAAGTTGCTGACGTGAGTCTAATTGTGACGAGGCATTGGCTACCTTAAGCGAGTCATAGTGACTCTTGCCAAATGCTCACCATAATAGACATTTTTTAGATACTGTGGTCAGTCTGCCCGAAGCAATACGCCACTAGTTCTTTAATTTAAGACAACCATCGTTACTCTTGCTAGGATTTACTTGACGTTGCTGATTAAATTTTAATTGTGACGAGGCATTGGCAATCTTACGAGATTCATAGTGATTCCTGGCAGTTCCTCACCAAAATACGCATTTCTTAGATACTGTGGAAAGTCTCTCCAAAGCGGTAATCCACTAGCTGTTTATCTTCAGAGAAACTGCCAGAGGTTTCTTGAAGTTGCTGATGTGAGTCTAATTATGACGAGGCATTGGCTACCTTAAGCGAGTCATATCGACTCTTGCCAAATGCTCACCATAATAGACATTTTTTAGATACTGTGGCCAGTCTGCCCGAAGCAATCCGCCACTAGTTCTTTAATTTAAGACAACCATCGTTACTCTTGCTAGGAGTTACTTGATGTTGCTGATTAAATTTTAATTGTGACGAGGCATTGGCAACTTTACGAGAGTCATAGTGATTCCTGGCAGTTCCTCACGAAAATACGCATTTTTTAGATACTGTGGAAAGTCTCTCCAAAGCGGTAATCCACTAGCTGTTTATCTTCATAGAAACTGCCAGAGGTTTCTTCAAGTTGCTGACGTGAGTCTAATTGTGACGTGGCATTATCTACCTTAAGAGAGTCATAGTGACTTTTGCCAAATGCTCACCATAATAGACATTTTTTAGATACTGTGGCCAGTCTGCCCGAAGCGAAACGCCACTAGTTGTTTAATTTAAGACAACCATCGTTACTCTTGCTAGGAGTTACTTGATGTTGGTGATTTAAATTTAATTGTGATGAGGCATTGGCAACCTTACGAGAGTCATAGTGATTCCTGGCAGTTCCTCACGAAAATACGCATTTTTTAGATACTGTGGAAAGTCTCTCCAAAGCGGTAATCCACTAGCTGTTTATCTTCAGAGAAACTGCCAGAGGTTACTTCAAGTTGCTGACGTGAGTCTAATTGTAACGAGGCATTGGCTACCTTAAGAGAGTCATAGTGACTTTTGCCAAATGCTCACGATAATGGACATTTTTTAGATACTGTGGCCAGTCTGCCCGAAGCGATACGCCACTAGTTGTTTAATTTAAGACAACCATCGTTACTCTTGCTAGGAGTTACTTGATGTTGGTGATTTAATTTTAATTGTGACGAGGCATTGGCAACCTTACGAGAGTCATAGTGATTCCTGGCAGTTCCTCACCAAAATACGCATTTTTTAGATACTGTGGAAAGTCTCTCCAAAGCGGTAACCCACTAGCTGTTTATCTTCAGAGAAACTGCCAGAGGTTTCTTCAAGTTGCTGATGTGAGTCTAATTGTGACGAGGCATTGGCTACATTAAGAGAGTCATAGTTACTCTTGCCAAATGCTCACCATAATAGACATTTTTAGATACTGTGGCCAGTCTGCCTGAAGCATTACGCAATTAGTTGTTTAATTTAAGACAACCATTGTTACTATTGCTAGGAGTTACTTGATGTTGCTGATTTAATTTTAATTGTGTTGAGGTATTGGCAACTTTACGAGAGTCATAGTGATTCCTGGCAGTTCCTCACGAAAATACGCATTTTTTAGATACTGTGGAAAGTCTCTCCAAAGCGGTAATCCACTAGCTGTTTATCTTCAGAGGAACTGCCAGAGGTTTCTTCAAGTTGCTGACGTGAGTCTAATTGTGACGAGGCATTGGCTACCTTAAGCGAGTCATAGTGACTCTTGCCAAATGCTCACCATAATAGACATTTTTTAGATACTGTGGTCAGTCTGCCCGAAGCAATACGCCACTAGTTCTTTAATTTAAGACAACCATCGTTACTCTTGCTAGGATTTACTTGACGTTGCTGATTAAATTTTAATTGTGACGAGGCATTGGCAATCTTACGAGATTCATAGTGATTCCTGGCAGTTCCTCACCAAAATACGCATTTCTTAGATACTGTGGAAAGTCTCTCCAAAGCGGTAATCCACTAGCTGTTTATCTTCAGAGAAACTGCCAGAGGTTTCTTGAAGTTGCTGATGTGAGTCTAATTATGACGAGGCATTGGCTACCTTAAGCGAGTCATATCGACTCTTGCCAAATGCTCACCATAATAGACATTTTTTAGATACTGTGGCCAGTCTGCCCGAAGCAATCCGCCACTAGTTCTTTAATTTAAGACAACCATCGTTACTCTTGCTAGGAGTTACTTGATGTTGCTGATTAAATTTTAATTGTGACGAGGCATTGGCAACTTTACGAGAGTCATAGTGATTCCTGGCAGTTCCTCACGAAAATACGCATTTTTTAGATACTGTGGAAAGTCTCTCCAAAGCGGTAATCCACTAGCTGTTTATCTTCATAGAAACTGCCAGAGGTTTCTTCAAGTTGCTGACGTGAGTCTAATTGTGACGTGGCATTATCTACCTTAAGAGAGTCATAGTGACTTTTGCCAAATGCTCACCATAATAGACATTTTTTAGATACTGTGGCCAGTCTGCCCGAAGCGATACGCCACTAGTTGTTTAATTTAAGACAACCATCGTTACTCTTGCTAGGAGTTACTTGATGTTGGTGATTTAAATTTAATTGTGATGAGGCATTGGCAACCTTACGAGAGTCATAGTGATTCCTGGCAGTTCCTCACGAAAATACGCATTTTTTAGATACTGTGGAAAGTCTCTCCAAAGCGGTAATCCACTAGCTGTTTATCTTCAGAGAAACTGCCAGAGGTTTCTTCAAGTTGCTGACGTGAGTCTAATTGTAACGAGGCATTGGCTACCTTAAGAGAGTCATAGTGACTTTTGCCAAATGCTCACCATAATAGACATTTTTTAGATACTGTGGCCAGTCTGCCCGAAGCGATACGACACTAGTTGTTTAATTTAAGACAACCATCGTTACTCTTGCTAGGAGTTACTTGATGTTGGTGATTTAATTTTAATTGTGACGAGGCATTGGCAACCTTACGAGAGTCATAGTGATTCCTGGCAGTTCCTCACCAAAATACGCATTTTTTAGATACTGTGGAAAGTCTCTCCAAAGCGGTAACCCACTAGCTGTTTATCTTCAGAGAAACTGCCAGAGGTTTCTTCAAGTTGCTGATGTGAGTCTAATTGTGACGAGGCATTGGCTACATTAAGAGAGTCATAGTTACTCTTGCCAAATGCTCACCATAATAGACATTTTTAGATACTGTGGCCAGTCTGCCTGAAGCATTACGCAATTAGTTGTTTAATTTAAGACAACCATTGTTACTATTGCTAGGAGTTACTTGATGTTGCTGATTTAATTTTAATTGTGTTGAGGTATTGGCAACTTTACGAGAGTCATAGTGATTCCTGGCAGTTCCTCACGAAAATACGCATTTTTTAGATACTGTGGAAAGTCTCTCCAAAGCGGTAATCCACTAGCTGTTTATCTTCAGAGAAACTGCCAGAGGTTTCTTCAAGTTGCTGACGTGAGTCTAATTGTGACGAGGCATTGGCTACCTTAAGCGAGTCATAGTGACTCTTGCCAAATGCTCACCATAATAGACATTTTTTAGATACTGTGGTCAGTCTGCCCGAAGCAATACGCCACTAGTTCTTTAATTTAAGACAACCATCGTTACTCTTGCTAGGATTTACTTGACGTTGCTGATTAAATTTTAATTGTGACGAGGCATTGGCAATCTTACGAGATTCATAGTGATTCCTGGCAGTTCCTCACCAAAATACGCATTTCTTAGATACTGTGGAAAGTCTCTCCAAAGCGGTAATCCACTAGCTGTTTATCTTCAGAGAAACTGCCAGAGGTTTCTTGAAGTTGCTGATGTGAGTCTAATTATGACGAGGCATTGGCTACCTTAAGCGAGTCATATCGACTCTTGCCAAATGCTCACCATAATAGACATTTTTTAGATACTGTGGCCAGTCTGCCCGAAGCGATACGCCACTAGTTGTTTAATTTAAGACAACCATCGTTACTCTTGCTAGGAGTTACTTGATGTTGGTGATTTAAATTTAATTGTGATGAGGCATTGGCAACCTTACGAGAGTCATAGTGATTCCTGGCAGTTCCTCACGAAAATACGCATTTTTTAGATACTGTGGAAAGTCTCTCCAAAGCGGTAATCCACTAGCTGTTTATCTTCAGAGAAACTGCCAGAGGTTTCTTCAAGTTGCTGACGTGAGTCTAATTGTAACGAGGCATTGGCTACCTTAAGAGAGTCATAGTGACTTTTGCCAAATGCTCACCATAATAGACATTTTTTAGATACTGTGGCCAGTCTGCCCGAAGCGATACGACACTAGTTGTTTAATTTAAGACAACCATCGTTACTCTTGCTAGGAGTTACTTGATGTTGGTGATTTAATTTTAATTGTGACGAGGCATTGGCAACCTTACGAGAGTCATAGTGATTCCTGGCAGTTCCTCACCAAAATACGCATTTTTTAGATACTGTGGAAAGTCTCTCCAAAGCGGTAACCCACTAGCTGTTTATCTTCAGAGAAACTGCCAGAGGTTTCTTCAAGTTGCTGATGTGAGTCTAATTGTGACGAGGCATTGGCTACATTAAGAGAGTCATAGTTACTCTTGCCAAATGCTCACCATAATAGACATTTTTAGATACTGTGGCCAGTCTGCCTGAAGCATTACGCAATTAGTTGTTTAATTTAAGACAACCATTGTTACTATTGCTAGGAGTTACTTGATGTTGCTGATTTAATTTTAATTGTGTTGAGGTATTGGCAACTTTACGAGAGTCATAGTGATTCCTGGCAGTTCCTCACGAAAATACGCATTTTTTAGATACTGTGGAAAGTCTCTCCAAAGCGGTAATCCACTAGCTGTTTATCTTCAGAGAAACTGCCAGAGGTTTCTTCAAGTTGCTGACGTGAGTCTAATTGTGACGAGGCATTGGCTACCTTAAGCGAGTCATAGTGACTCTTGCCAAATGCTCACCATAATAGACATTTTTTAGATACTGTGGTCAGTCTGCCCGAAGCAATACGCCACTAGTTCTTTAATTTAAGACAACCATCGTTACTCTTGCTAGGATTTACTTGACGTTGCTGATTAAATTTTAATTGTGACGAGGCATTGGCAATCTTACGAGATTCATAGTGATTCCTGGCAGTTCCTCACCAAAATACGCATTTCTTAGATACTGTGGAAAGTCTCTCCAAAGCGGTAATCCACTAGCTGTTTATCTTCAGAGAAACTGCCAGAGGTTTCTTGAAGTTGCTGATGTGAGTCTAATTATGACGAGGCATTGGCTACCTTAAGCGAGTCATATCGACTCTTGCCAAATGCTCACCATAATAGACATTTTTTAGATACTGTGGCCAGTCTGCCCGAAGCAATCCGCCACTAGTTCTTTAATTTAAGACAACCATCGTTACTCTTGCTAGGAGTTACTTGATGTTGCTGATTAAATTTTAATTGTGACGAGGCATTGGCAACTTTACGAGAGTCATAGTGATTCCTGGCAGTTCCTCACGAAATTACGCATTTTTTAGATACTGTGGAAAGTCTCTCCAAAGCGGTAATCCACTAGCTGTTTATCTTCATAGAAACTGCCAGAGGTTTCTTCAAGTTGCTGACGTGAGTCTAATTGTGACGTGGCATTATCTACCTTAAGAGAGTCATAGTGACTTTTGCCAAATGCTCACCATAATAGACATTTTTTAGATACTGTGGCCAGTCTGCCCGAAGCGATACGCCACTAGTTGTTTAATTTAAGACAACCATCGTTACTCTTGCTAGGAGTTACTTGATGTTGGTGATTTAAATTTAATTGTGATGAGGCATTGGCAACCTTACGAGAGTCATAGTGATTCCTGGCAGTTCCTCACGAAAATACGCATTTTTTAGATACTGTGGAAAGTCTCTCCAAAGCGGTAATCCACTAGCTGTTTATCTTCAGAGAAACTGCCAGAGGTTTCTTCAAGTTGCTGACGTGAGTCTAATTGTAACGAGGCATTGGCTACCTTAAGAGAGTCATAGTGACTTTTTCCAAATGCTCACCATAATAGACATTTTTTAGATACTGTGGCCAGTCTGCCCGAAGCGATACGACACTAGTTGTTTAATTTAAGACAACCATCGTTACTCTTGCTAGGAGTTACTTGATGTTGGTGATTTAATTTTAATTGTGACGAGGCATTGGCAACCTTACGAGAGTCATAGTGATTCCTGGCAGTTCCTCACCAAAATACGCATTTTTTAGATACTGTGGAAAGTCTCTCCAAAGCGGTAACCCACTAGCTGTTTATCTTCAGAGAAACTGCCGGAGGTTTCTTCAAGTTGCTGACGTGAGTCTAATTGTGACGAGGCATTGGCTACCTTAAGAGAGTCATAGTTACTCTTGCCAAATGCTCACCATAATAGACATTTTTAGATACTGTGGCCAGTCTGCCTGAAGCATTACGCAATTAGTTGTTTAATTTAAGACAACCATTGTTACTATTGCTAGGAGTTACTTGATGTTGCTGATTTAATTTTAATTGTGTTGAGGCATTGGCAACTTTACGAGAGTCATAGTGATTCCTGGCAGTTCCTCACGAAAATACGCATTTTTTAGATACTGTGGAAAGTCTCTCCAAAGCGGTAATCCACTAGCTGTTTATCTTCAGAGAAACTGCCAGAGGTTTCTTCAAGTTGCTGACGTGAGTCTAATTGTGACGAGGCATTGGCTACCTTAAGCGAGTCATAGTGACTCTTGCCAAATGCTCACCATAATAGACATTTTTTAGATACTGTGGTCAGTCTGCCCGAAGCAATACGCCACTAGTTCTTTAATTTAAGACAACCATCGTTACTCTTGCTAGGATTTACTTGACGTTGCTGATTAAATTTTAATTGTGACGAGGCATTGGCAATCTTACGAGATTCATAGTGATTCCTGGCAGTTCCTCACCAAAATACGCATTTCTTAGATACTGTGGAAAGTCTCTCCAAAGCGGTAATCCACTAGCTGTTTATCTTCAGAGAAACTGCCAGAGGTTTCTTGAAGTTGCTGATGTGAGTCTAATTATGACGAGGCATTGGCTACCTTAAGCGAGTCATATCGACTCTTGCCAAATGCTCACCATAATAGACATTTTTTAGATACTGTGGCCAGTCTGCCCGAAGCAATCCGCCACTAGTTCTTTAATTTAAGACAACCATCGTTACTCTTGCTAGGAGTTACTTGATGTTGCTGATTAAATTTTAATTGTGACGAGGCATTGGCAACTTTACGAGAGTCATAGTGATTCCTGGCAGTTCCTCACGAAAATACGCATTTTTTAGATACTGTGGAAAGTCTCTCCAAAGCGGTAATCCACTAGCTGTTTATCTTCATAGAAACTGCCAGAGGTTTCTTCAAGTTGCTGACGTGAGTCTAATTGTGACGTGGCATTATCTACCTTAAGAGAGTCATAGTGACTTTTGCCAAATGCTCACCATAATAGACATTTTTTAGATACTGTGGCCAGTCTGCCCGAAGCGATACGCCACTAGTTGTTTAATTTAAGACAACCATCGTTACTCTTGCTAGGAGTTACTTGATGTTGGTGATTTAAATTTAATTGTGATGAGGCATTGGCAACCTTACGAGAGTCATAGTGATTCCTGGCAGTTCCTCACGAAAATACGCATTTTTTAGATACTGTGGAAAGTCTCTCCAAAGCGGTAATCCACTAGCTGTTTATCTTCAGAGAAACTGCCAGAGGTTTCTTCAAGTTGCTGACGTGAGTCTAATTGTAACGAGGCATTGGCTACCTTAAGAGAGTCATAGTGGCTTTTGCCAAATGCTCACCATAATAGACATTTTTTAGATACTGTGGCCAGTCTGCCCGAAGCGATACGACACTAGTTGTTTAATTTAAGACAACCATCGTTACTCTTGCTAGGAGTTACTTGATGTTGGTGATTTAATTTTAATTGTGACGAGGCATTGGCAACCTTACGAGAGTCATAGTGATTCCTGGCAGTTCCTCACCAAAATACGCATTTTTTAGATACTGTGGAAAGTCTCTCCAAAGCGGTAACCCACTAGCTGTTTATCTTCAGAGAAACTGCCGGAGGTTTCTTCAAGTTGCTGACGTGAGTCTAATTGTGACGAGGCATTGGCTACCTTAAGAGAGTCATAGTTACTCTTGCCAAATGCTCACCATAATAGACATTTTTAGATACTGTGGCCAGTCTGCCTGAAGCATTACGCAATTAGTTGTTTAATTTAAGACAACCATTGTTACTATTGCTAGGAGTTACTTGATGTTGCTGATTTAATTTTAATTGTGTTGAGGCATTGGCAACTTTACGAGAGTCATAGTGATTCCTGGCAGTTCCTCACGAAAATACGCATTTTTTAGATACTGTGGAAAGTCTCTCCAAAGCGGTAATCCACTAGCTGTTTATCTTCAGAGAAACTGCCAGAGGTTTCTTCAAGTTGCTGACGTGAGTCTAATTGTGACGAGGCATTGGCTACCTTAAGCGAGTCATAGTGACTCTTGCCAAATGCTCACCATAATAGACATTTTTTAGATACTGTGGTCAGTCTGCCCGAAGCAATACGCCACTAGTTCTTTAATTTAAGACAACCATCGTTACTCTTGCTAGGATTTACTTGACGTTGCTGATTAAATTTTAATTGTGACGAGGCATTGGCAACTTTACGAGAGTCATAGTGATTCCTGGCAGTTCCTCACGAAAATACGCATTTTTTAGATACTGTGGAAAGTCTCTCCAAAGCGGTAATCCACTAGCTGTTTATCTTCATAGAAACTGCCAGAGGTTTCTTCAAGTTGCTGACGTGAGTCTAATTGTGACGTGGCATTATCTACCTTAAGAGAGTCATAGTGACTTTTGCCAAATGCTCACCATAATAGACATTTTTTAGATACTGTGGCCAGTCTGCCCGAAGCGAAACGCCACTAGTTGTTTAATTTAAGACAACCATCGTTACTCTTGCTAGGAGTTACTTGATGTTGGTGATTTAAATTTAATTGTGATGAGGCATTGGCAACCTTACGAGAGTCATAGTGATTCCTGGCAGTTCCTCACGAAAGTACGCATTTTTTAGATACTGTGGAAAGTCTCTCCAAAGCGGTAATCCACTAGCTGTTTATCTTCAGAGAAACTGCCAGAGGTTACTTCAAGTTGCTGACGTGAGTCTAATTGTAACGAGGCATTGGCTACCTTAAGAGAGTCATAGTGACTTTTGCCAAATGCTCACGATAATGGACATTTTTTAGATACTGTGGCCAGTCTGCCCGAAGCGATACGCCACTAGTTGTTTAATTTAAGACAACCATCGTTACTCTTGCTAGGAGTTACTTGATGTTGGTGATTTAATTTTAATTGTGACGAGGCATTGGCAACCTTACGAGAGTCATAGTGATTCCTGGCAGTTCCTCACCAAAATACGCATTTTTTAGATACTGTGGAAAGTCTCTCCAAAGCGGTAACCCACTAGCTGTTTATCTTCAGAGAAACTGCCAGAGGTTTCTTCAAGTTGCTGATGTGAGTCTAATTGTGACGAGGCATTGGCTACCTTAAGAGAGTCATAGTTACTCTTGCCAAATGCTCACCATAATAGACATTTTTAGATACTGTGGCCAGTCTGCCTGAAGCATTACGCAATTAGTTGTTTAATTTAAGACAACCATTGTTACTATTGCTAGGAGTTACTTGATGTTGCTGATTTAATTTTAATTGTGTTGAGGTATTGGCAACTTTACGAGAGTCATAGTGATTCCTGGCAGTTCCTCACGAAAATACGCATTTTTTAGATACTGTGGAAAGTCTCTCCAAAGCGGTAATCCACTAGCTGTTTATCTTCAGAGAAACTGCCAGAGGTTTCTTCAAGTTGCTGACGTGAGTCTAATTGTGACGAGGCATTGGCTACCTTAAGCGTGTCATAGTGACTCTTGCCAAATGCTCACCATAATAGACATTTTTTAGATACTGTGGTCAGTCTGCCCGAAGCAATACGCCACTAGTTCTTTAATTTAAGACAACCATCGTTACTCTTGCTAGGATTTACTTGACGTTGCTGATTAAATTTTAATTGTGACGAGGCATTGGCAATCTTACGAGATTCATAGTGATTCCTGGCAGTTCCTCACCAAAATACGCATTTCTTAGATACTGTGGAAAGTCTCTCCAAAGCGGTAATCCACTAGCTGTTTATCTTCAGAGAAACTGCCAGAGGTTTCTTGAAGTTGCTGATGTGAGTCTAATTATGACGAGGCATTGGCTACCTTAAGCGAGTCATATCGACTCTTGCCAAATGCTCACCATAATAGACATTTTTTAGATACTGTGGCCAGTCTGCCCGAAGCAATCCGCCACTAGTTCTTTAATTTAAGACAACCATCGTTACTCTTGCTAGGAGTTACTTGATGTTGCTGATTAAATTTTAATTGTGACGAGGCATTGGCAACTTTACGAGAGTCATAGTGATTCCTGGCAGTTCCTCACGAAAATACGCATTTTTTAGATACTGTGGAAAGTCTCTCCAAAGCGGTAATCCACTAGCTGTTTATCTTCAGAGAAACTGCCAGAGGTATCTTGAAGTTGCTGATTTGAGTCTAATTGTGACGAGGCATTGGCTACCTTAAGCGAGTCATAGTGACTCTTGCCAAATGCTCACCATAATAGACATTTTTTAGATACTGTGGTCAGTCTGCCCGAAGCAATACGCCACTAGTTGTTTAATTTAAGACAACCATCGTTACTCTTGCTAGGAGTTACTTGATGTTGGTGATTTAATTTTAATTGTGATGAGGTATTGGCAACCTTACGAGAGTCATAGTGATTCCTGGCAGTTCCTCACGAAAATACGCATTTTTTAGATACTGTGGAAAGTCTCTCCAAAGCGGTAATCCACTAGCTGTTTATCTTCAGAGAAACTGCCAGAGGTTTCTTCAAGTTGCTGACGTGAGTCTAATTGTGACGAGGCATTGGCTACCTTAAGAGTGTCATAGTGACTTTTGCCAAATGCTCACCATAATAGACATATTTTAGATTCTGTGGCCAGTCTGCCCGAAGCGATACGCCACTAGTTGTTTAATATAAGACAACCATCGTTACTCTTGCTAGGAGTTACTTGATGTTGGTGATTTAAATTTAATTGTGACGAGTCATTGGCTACCTTAAGCGAGTCATAGCGACTCTTGCCAAATGCGCACCATAATAGACATTTTTTAGATACTGTGGCCAGTCTGCCCGAAGCGATACGCCACTAGTTGTTTAATTTAAGACAACCATCGTTACTCTTGCTAGGAGTTACTTGATGTTGGTGATTTAATTTTAATTGTGACGAGGCATTGGCAACCTTACGAGAGTCATAGTGATTCCTGGCAGTTCCTCACCAAAATACGCATTTTTTAGATACTGTGGAAAGTCTCTCCAAAGCGGTAACCCACTAGCTGTTTATCTTCAGAGAAACTGCCATAGGTTTCTTCAAGTTGCTGATGTGAGTCTAATTGTGACGAGGCATTGGCTACCTTAAGAGAGTCATAGTTACTCTTGCCAAATGCTCACCATAATAGACATTTTTAGATACTGTGGCCAGTCTGCCTGAAGCATTACGCAATTAGTTGTTTAATTTAAGACAACCATTGTTACTATTGCTAGGAGTTACTTGATGTTGCTGATTTAATTTTAATTGTGTTGAGGTATTGGCAACTTTACGAGAGTCATAGTGATTCCTGGCAGTTCCTCACGAAAATACGCATTTTTTAGATACTGTGGAAAGTCTCTCCAAAGCGGTAATCCACTAGCTGTTTATCTTCAGAGAAACTGCCAGAGGTTTCTTCAAGTTGCTGACGTGAGTCTAATTGTGACGAGGCATTGGCTACCTTAAGCGAGTCATAGTGACTCTTGCCAAATGCTCACCATAATAGACATTTTTTAGATACTGTGGTCAGTCTGCCCGAAGCAATACGCCACTAGTTCTTTAATTTAAGACAACCATCGTTACTCTTGCTAGGATTTACTTGACGTTGCTGATTAAATTTTAATTGTGACGAGGCATTGGCAATCTTACGAGATTCATAGTGATTCCTGGCAGTTCCTCACCAAAATACGCATTTCTTAGATACTGTGGAAAGTCTCTCCAAAGCGGTAATCCACTAGCTGTTTATCTTCAGAGAAACTGCCAGAGGTTTCTTGAAGTTGCTGATGTGAGTCTAATTATGACGAGGCATTGGCTACCTTAAGCGAGTCATATCGACTCTTGCCAAATGCTCACCATAATAGACATTTTTTAGATACTGTGGCCAGTCTGCCCGAAGCAATCCGCCACTAGTTCTTTAATTTAAGACAACCATCGTTACTCTTGCTAGGAGTTACTTGATGTTGCTGATTAAATTTTAATTGTGACGAGGCATTGGCAACTTTACGAGAGTCATAGTGATTCCTGGCAGTTCCTCACGAAAATACGCATTTTTTAGATACTGTGGAAAGTCTCTCCAAAGCGGTAATCCACTAGCTGTTTATCTTCATAGAAACTGCCAGAGGTTTCTTCAAGTTGCTGACGTGAGTCTAATTGTGACGTGGCATTATCTACCTTAAGAGAGTCATAGTGACTTTTGCCAAATGCTCACCATAATAGACATTTTTTAGATACTGTGGCCAGTCTGCCCGAAGCGAAACGCCACTAGTTGTTTAATTTAAGACAACCATCGTTACTCTTGCTAGGAGTTACTTGATGTTGGTGATTTAAATTTAATTGTGATGAGGCATTGGCAACCTTACGAGAGTCATAGTGATTCCTGGCAGTTCCTCACGAAAATACGCATTTTTTAGATACTGTGGAAAGTCTCTCCAAAGCGGTAATCCACTAGCTGTTTATCTTCAGAGAAACTGCCAGAGGTTACTTCAAGTTGCTGACGTGAGTCTAATTGTAACGAGGCATTGGCTACCTTAAGAGAGTCATAGTGACTTTTGCCAAATGCTCACGATAATGGACATTTTTTAGATACTGTGGCCAGTCTGCCCGAAGCGATACGCCACTAGTTGTTTAATTTAAGACAACCATCGTTACTCTTGCTAGGAGTTACTTGATGTTGGTGATTTAATTTTAATTGTGACGAGGCATTGGCAACCTTACGAGAGTCATAGTGATTCCTGGCAGTTCCTCACCAAAATACGCATTTTTTAGATACTGTGGAAAGTCTCTCCAAAGCGGTAACCCACTAGCTGTTTATCTTCAGAGAAACTGCCAGAGGTTTCTTCAAGTTGCTGATGTGAGTCTAATTGTGACGAGGCATTGGCTACCTTAAGAGAGTCATAGTTACTCTTGCCAAATGCTCACCATAATAGACATTTTTAGATACTGTGGCCAGTCTGCCTGAAGCATTACGCAATTAGTTGTTTAATTTAAGACAACCATTGTTACTATTGCTAGGAGTTACTTGATGTTGCTGATTTAATTTTAATTGTGTTGAGGTATTGGCAACTTTACGAGAGTCATAGTGATTCCTGGCAGTTCCTCACGAAAATACGCATTTTTTAGATACTGTGGAAAGTCTCTCCAAAGCGGTAATCCACTAGCTGTTTATCTTCAGAGAAACTGCCAGAGGTTTCTTCAAGTTGCTGACGTGAGTCTAATTGTGACGAGGCATTGGCTACCTTAAGCGAGTCATAGTGACCCTTGCCAAATGCTCACCATAATAGATATTTTTTAGATACTGTGGTCAGTCTGCCCGAAGCAATACGCCACTAGTTCTTTAATTTAAGACAACCATCGTTACTCTTGCTAGGATTTACTTGACGTTGCTGATTAAATTTTAATTGTGACGAGGCATTGGCAATCTTACGAGATTCATAGTGATTCCTGGCAGTTCCTCACCAAAATACGCATTTCTTAGATACTGTGGAAAGTCTCTCCAAAGCGGTAATCCACTAGCTGTTTATCTTCATACAAACTGCCAGAGGTTTCTTCAAGTTGCTGACGTGAGTCTAATTGTGACGTGGCATTATCTACCTTAAGAGAGTCATAGTGACTTTTGCCAAATGCTCACCATAATAGACATTTTTTAGATACTGTGGCCAGTCTGCCCGAAGCGATACGACACTAGTTGTTTAATTTAAGACAACCATCGTTACTCTTGCTAGGAGTTACTTGATGTTGGTGATTTAATTTTAATTGTGATGAGGCATTGGCAACCTTACGAGAGTCATAGTGATTCCTGGCAGTTCCTCACCAAAATACGCAATTTTTAGATACTGTGGAAAGTCTCTCCAAAGCGGTAATCCACTAGCTGTTTATCTTCAGAGAAACTGCCAGAGGTTTCTTCAAGTTGCTGACGTGAGTCTAATTGTGACGAGGCATTGGCTACCTTAAGAGAGTCATAGTGACTTTTGCCAAATGCTCACCATAATAGACATATTTTAGATACTGTGGCCAGTCTGCCCGAAGCGATACGCCACTAGTTGTTTAATTTAAGACAACCATCGTTACTCTTGCTAGGAGTTACTTGATGTTGGTGATTTAAATTTAATTGTGATGAGGCATTGGCAACCTTACGAGAGTCATAGTGATTCCTGGCAGTTCCTCACGAAAATACGCATTTTTTAGATACTGTGGAAAGTCTCTCCAAAGCGGTAATCCACTAGCTGTTTATCTTCAGAGAAACTGCCAGAGGTTTCTTTAAGTTGCTGACGTGAGTCTAATTGTAACGAGGCATTGGCTACCTTAAGAGAGTCATAGTGACTTTTGCCAAATGCTCACCATAATAGACATTTTTTAGATACTGTGGCCAGTCTGCCCGAAGCGATTCGACACTAGTTGTTTAATTTAAGACAACCATCGTTACTCTTGCTAGGAGTTACTTGATGTTGGTGATTTAATTTTAATTGTGACGAGGCATTGGCAACCTTACGAGAGTCATAGTGATTCCTGGCAGTTCCTCACCAAAATACGCATTTTTTAGATACTGTGGAAAGTCTCTCCAAAGCGGTAACCCACTAGCTGTTTATCTTCAGAGAAACTGCCAGAGGTTTCTTCAAGTTGCTGATGTGAGTCTAATTGTGACGAGGCATTGGCTACCTTAAGAGAGTCATAGTTACTCTTGCCAAATGCTCACCATAATAGACATTTTTAGATACTGTGGCCAGTCTGCCTGAAGCATTACGCAATTAGTTGTTTAATTTAAGACAACCATTGTTACTATTGCTAGGAGTTATTTGATGTTGCTGATTTACTTTTAATTGTGTTGAGGTATTGGCAACTTTACGAGAGTCATAGTGATTCCTGGCAGTTCCTCACGAAAATACGCATTTTTTAGATACTGTGGAAAGTCTCTCCAAAGCGGTAATCCACTAGCTGTTTATCTTCAGAGAAACTGCCAGAGGTTTCTTCAAGTTGCTGACGTGAGTCTAATTGTGACGAGGCATTGGCTACCTTAAGCGAGTCATAGTGACTCTTGCCAAATGCTCACCATAATAGACATTTTTTAGATACTGTGGTCAGTCTGCCCGAAGCAATACGCCACTAGTTCTTTAATTTAAGACAACCATCGTTACTCTTGCTAGGATTTACTTGACGTTGCTGATTAAATTTTAATTGTGACGAGGCATTGGCAATCTTACGAGATTCATAGTGATTCCTGGCAGTTCCTCACCAAAATACGCATTTCTTAGATACTGTGGAAAGTCTCTCCAAAGCGGTAATCCACTAGCTGTTTATCTTCAGAGAAACTGCCAGAGGTTTCTTGAAGTTGCTGATGTGAGTCTAATTATGACGAGGCATTGGCTACCTTAAGCGAGTCATATCGACTCTTGCCAAATGCTCACCATAATAGACATTTTTTAGATACTGTGGCCAGTCTGCCCGAAGCAATCCGCCACTAGTTCTTTAATTTAAGACAACCATCGTTACTCTTGCTAGGAGTTACTTGATGTTGCTGATTAAATTTTAACTGTGACGAGGCATTGGCAACTTTACGAGAGTCATAGTGATTCCTGGCAGTTCCTCACGAAAATACGCATTTTTTAGATACTGTGGAAAGTCTCTCCAAAGCGGTAATCCACTAGCTGTTTATCTTCAGAGAAACTGCCAGAGGTATCTTGAAGTTGCTGATTTGAGTCTAATTGTGACGAGGCATTGGCTACCTTAAGCGAGTCATAGTGACTCTTGCCAAATGCTCACCATAATAGACATTTTTTAGATACTGTGGTCATTCTGCCCGAAGCAATACGCCACTAGTTCTTTAATTTAAGACAACCATCGTTACTCTTGCTAGGATTTACTTGACGTTGCTGATTAAATTTTAATTGTGACGAGGCGTTGGCAACCTTACGAGATTCATAGTGATTCCTGGCAGTTCCTCACCAAAATACGCATTTCTTAGATACTGTGGAAAGTCTCTCCAAAGCGGTAATCCACTAGCTGTTTATCTTAAGAGAAATTGCCAGAGGTTTCTTGAAGTCGCTGATGTGAGTCTAATTGTGACGAGTCATTGGCTACCTTAAGCGAGTCATAGCGATTCTTGCCAAATGCTCACCATAATAAACATTTTTTAGTTACTGTGGCCAGTCTGCCCGAAGCAATACGCCACTAATTCTTTAATTTAAGACAACCATCGTTAATCTTGCTAGGAGTTACTTGATGTTGCTGATTAAATTTTAATTGTGACGAGGCATTGGCAACCTTACGAGAGTCATAGTGATTCCTGGCAGTTCCTCACCAAAATACGCATTTTTTAGATACTGTGGAAAGTCTCTCCAAAGCGGTAACCCACTAGCTGTTTATCTTCAGAGAAACTGCCAGAGGTTTCTTCAAGTTGCTGATGTGAGTCTAATTGTGACGAGGCATTGGCTACCTTAAGAGAGTCATAGTTACTCTTGCCAAATGCTCACCATAATAGACATTTTTAGATACTGTGGCCAGTCTGCCTGAAGCATTACGCAATTAGTTGTTTAATTTAAGACAACCATTGTTACTATTGCTAGGAGTTATTTGATGTTGCTGATTTACTTTTAATTGTGTTGAGGTATTGGCAACTTTACGAGAGTCATAGTGATTCCTGGCAGTTCCTCACGAAAATACGCATTTTTTAGATACTGTGGAAAGTCTCTCCAAAGCGGTAATCCACTAGCTGTTTATCTTCAGAGAAACTGCCAGAGGTTTCTTCAAGTTGCTGACGTGAGTCTAATTGTGACGAGGCATTGGCTACCTTAAGCGAGTCATAGTGACTCTTGCCAAATGCTCACCATAATAGACATTTTTTAGATACTGTGGTCAGTCTGCCCGAAGCAATACGCCACTAGTTCTTTAATTTAAGACAACCATCGTTACTCTTGCTAGGATTTACTTGACGTTGCTGATTAAATTTTAATTGTGACGAGGCATTGGCAATCTTACGAGATTCATAGTGATTCCTGGCAGTTCCTCACCAAAATACGCATTTCTTAGATACTGTGGAAAGTCTCTCCAAAGCGGTAATCCACTAGCTGTTTATCTTCAGAGAAACTGCCAGAGGTTTCTTGAAGTTGCTGATGTGAGTCTAATTATGACGAGGCATTGGCTACCTTAAGCGAGTCATATCGACTCTTGCCAAATGCTCACCATAATAGACATTTTTTAGATACTGTGGCCAGTCTGCCCGAAGCGATACGACACTAGTTGTTTAATTTAAGACAACCATCGTTACTCTTGCTAGGAGTTACTTGATGTTGGTGATTTAATTTTAATTGTGATGAGGCATTGGCAACCTTACGAGAGTCATAGTGATTCCTGGCAGTTCCTCACCAAAATACGCAATTTTTAGATACTGTGGAAAGTCTCTCCAAAGCGGTAATCCACTAGCTGTTTATCTTCAGAGAAACTGCCAGAGGTTTCTTCAAGTTGCTGACGTGAGTCTAATTGTGACGAGGCATTGGCTACCTTAAGAGAGTCATAGTGACTTTTGCCAAATGCTCACCATAATAGACATATTTTAGATACTGTGGCCAGTCTGCCCGAAGCGATACGCCACTAGTTGTTTAATTTAAGACAACCATCGTTACTCTTGCTAGGAGTTACTTGATGTTGGTGATTTAAATTTAATTGTGATGAGGCATTGGCAACCTTACGAGAGTCATAGTGATTCCTGGCAGTTCCTCACGAAAATACGCATTTTTTAGATACTGTGGAAAGTCTCTCCAAAGCGGTAATCCACTAGCTGTTTATCTTCAGAGAAACTGCCAGAGGTTTCTTCAAGTTGCTGACGTGAGTCTAATTGTAACGAGGCATTGGCTACCTTAAGAGAGTCATAGTGACTTTTGCCAAATGCTCACCATAATAGACATTTTTTAGATACTGTGGCCAGTCTGCCCGAAGCGATTCGACACTAGTTGTTTAATTTAAGACAACCATCGTTACTCTTGCTAGGAGTTACTTGATGTTGGTGATTTAATTTTAATTGTGACGAGGCATTGGCAACCTTACGAGAGTCATAGTGATTCCTGGCAGTTCCTCACCAATATACGCATTTTTTAGATACTGTGGAAAGTCTCTCCAAAGCGGTAACCCACTAGCTGTTTATCTTCAGAGAAACTGCCAGAGGTTTCTTCAAGTTGCTGATGTGAGTCTAATTGTGACGAGGCATTGGCTACCTTAAGAGAGTCATAGTTACTCTTGCCAAATGCTCACCATAATAGACATTTTTAGATACTGTGGCCAGTCTGCCTGAAGCATTACGCAATTAGTTGTTTAATTTAAGACAACCATTGTTACTATTGCTAGGAGTTATTTGATGTTGCTGATTTACTTTTAATTGTGTTGAGGTATTGGCAACTTTACGAGAGTCATAGTGATTCCTGGCAGTTCCTCACGAAAATACGCATTTTTTAGATACTGTGGAAAGTCTCTCCAAAGCGGTAATCCACTAGCTGTTTATCTTCAGAGAAACTGCCAGAGGTTTCTTCAAGTTGCTGACGTGAGTCTAATTGTGACGAGGCATTGGCTACCTTAAGCGAGTCATAGTGACTCTTGCCAAATGCTCACCATAATAGACATTTTTTAGATACTGTGGTCAGTCTGCCCGAAGCAATACGCCACTAGTTCTTTAATTTAAGACAACCATCGTTACTCTTGCTAGGATTTACTTGACGTTGCTGATTAAATTTTAATTGTGACGAGGCATTGGCAATCTTACGAGATTCATAGTGATTCCTGGCAGTTCCTCACCAAAATACGCATTTCTTAGATACTGTGGAAAGTCTCTCCAAAGCGGTAATCCACTAGCTGTTTATCTTCAGAGAAACTGCCAGAGGTTTCTTGAAGTTGCTGATGTGAGTCTAATTATGACGAGGCATTGGCTACCTTAAGCGAGTCATATCGACTCTTGCCAAATGCTCACCATAACAGACATTTTTTAGATACTGTGGCCAGTCTGCCCGAAGCAATCCGCCACTAGTTCTTTAATTTAAGACAACCATCGTTACTCTTGCTAGGAGTTACTTGATGTTGCTGATTAAATTTTAACTGTGACGAGGCATTGGCAACTTTACGAGAGTCATAGTGATTCCTGGCAGTTCCTCACGAAAATACGCATTTTTTAGATACTGTGGAAAGTCTCTCCAAAGCGGTAATCCACTAGCTGTTTATCTTCAGAGAAACTGCCAGAGGTATCTTGAAGTTGCTGATTTGAGTCTAATTGTGACGAGGCATTGGCTACCTTAAGCGAGTCATAGTGACTCTTGCCAAATGCTCACCATAATAGACATTTTTTAGATACTGTGGTCAGTCTGCCCGAAGCAATACGCCACTAGTTCTTTAATTTAAGACAACCATCGTTACTCTTGCTAGGATTTACTTGACGTTGCTGATTAAATTTTAATTGTGACGAGGCGTTGGCAACCTTACGAGATTCATAGTGATTCCTGGCAGTTCCTCACCAAAATACGCATTTCTTAGATACTGTGGAAAGTCTCTCCAAAGCGGTAATCCACTAGCTGTTTATCTTAAGAGAAATTGCCAGAGGTTTCTTGAAGTCGCTGATGTGAGTCTAATTGTGACGAGTCATTGGCTACCTTAAGCGAGTCATAGCGACTCTTGCCAAATGCTCACCATAATAAACATTTTTTAGTTACTGTGGCCAGTCTGCCCGAAGCGATTCGACACTAGTTGTTTAATTTAAGACAACCATCGTTACTCTTGCTAGGAGTTACTTGATGTTGGTGATTTAATTTTAATTGTGACGAGGCATTGGCAACCTTACGAGAGTCATAGTGATTCCTGGCAGTTCCTCACCAAAATACGCATTTTTTAGATACTGTGGAAAGTCTCTCCAAAGCGGTAACCCACTAGCTGTTTATCTTCAGAGAAACTGCCAGAGGTTTCTTCAAGTTGCTGATGTGAGTCTAATTGTGACGAGGCATTGGCTACCTTAAGAGAGTCATAGTTACTCTTGCCAAATGCTCACCATAATAGACATTTTTAGATACTGTGGCCAGTCTGCCTGAAGCATTACGCAATTAGTTGTTTAATTTAAGACAACCATTGTTACTATTGCTAGGAGTTATTTGATGTTGCTGATTTACTTTTAATTGTGTTGAGGTATTGGCAACTTTACGAGAGTCATAGTGATTCCTGGCAGTTCCTCACGAAAATACGCATTTTTTAGATACTGTGGAAAGTCTCTCCAAAGCGGTAATCCACTAGCTGTTTATCTTCAGAGAAACTGCCAGAGGTTTCTTCAAGTTGCTGACGTGAGTCTAATTGTGACGAGGCATTGGCTACCTTAAGCGAGTCATAGTGACTCTTGCCAAATGCTCACCATAATAGACATTTTTTAGATACTGTGGTCAGTCTGCCCGAAGCAATACGCCACTAGTTCTTTAATTTAAGACAACCATCGTTACTCTTGCTAGGATTTACTTGACGTTGCTGATTAAATTTTAATTGTGACGAGGCATTGGCAATCTTACGAGATTCATAGTGATTCCTGGCAGTTCCTCACCAAAATACGCATTTCTTAGATACTGTGGAAAGTCTCTCCAAAGCGGTAATCCACTAGCTGTTTATCTTCAGAGAAACTGCCAGAGGTTTCTTGAAGTTGCTGATGTGAGTCTAATTATGACGAGGCATTGGCTACCTTAAGCGAGTCATATCGACTCTTGCCAAATGCTCACCATAATAGACATTTTTTAGATACTGTGGCCAGTCTGCCCGAAGCAATCCGCCACTAGTTCTTTAATTTAAGACAACCATCGTTACTCTTGCTAGGAGTTACTTGATGTTGCTGATTAAATTTTAACTGTGACGAGGCATTGGCAACTTTACGAGAGTCATAGTGATTCCTGGCAGTTCCTCACGAAAATACGCATTTTTTAGATACTGTGGAAAGTCTCTCCAAAGCGGTAATCCACTAGCTGTTTATCTTCAGAGAAACTGCCAGAGGTATCTTGAAGTTGCTGATTTGAGTCTAATTGTGACGAGGCATTGGCTACCTTAAGCGAGTCATAGTGACTCTTGCCAAATGCTCACCATAATAGACATTTTTTAGATACTGTGGTCAGTCTGCCCGAAGCAATACGCCACTAGTTCTTTAATTTAAGACAACCATCGTTACTCTTGCTAGGATTTACTTGACGTTGCTGATTAAATTTTAATTGTGACGAGGCGTTGGCAACCTTACGAGATTCATAGTGATTCCTGGCAGTTCCTCACCAAAATACGCATTTCTTAGATACTGTGGAAAGTCTCTCCAAAGCGGTAATCCACTAGCTGTTTATCTTAAGAGAAATTGCCAGAGGTTTCTTGAAGTCGCTGATGTGAGTCTAATTGTGACGAGTCATTGGCTACCTTAAGCGAGTCATAGCGACTCTTGCCAAATGCTCACCATAATAAACATTTTTTAGTTACTGTGGCCAGTCTGCCCGAAGCAATACGCCACTAATTCTTTAATTTAAGACAACCATCGTTAATCTTGCTAGGAGTTACTTGATGTTGCTGATTAAATTTTAATTGTGACGAGGCATTGGCAACCTTACGAGAGTCATAGTGATTCCTGGCAGTTCCTCACCAAAATACGCATTTTTTAGATACTGTGGAAAGTCTCTCCAAAGCGGTAACCCACTAGCTGTTTATCTTCAGAGAAACTGCCAGAGGTTTCTTCAAGTTGCTGATGTGAGTCTAATTGTGACGAGGCATTGGCTACCTTAAGAGAGTCATAGTGACTTTTGCCAAATGCTCACCATAATAGACATTTTTTAGATACTGTGGCCAGTCTGCCCGAAGCGATTCGACACTAGTTGTTTAATTTAAGACAACCATCGTTACTCTTGCTAGGAGTTACTTGATGTTGGTGATTTAATTTTAATTGTGACGAGGCATTGGCAACCTTACGAGAGTCATAGTGATTCCTGGCAGTTCCTCACCAAAATACGCATCTTTTAGATACTGTGGAAAGTCTCTCCAAAGCGGTAACCCACTAGCTGTTTATCTTCAGAGAAACTGCCAGAGGTTTCTTCAAGTTGCTGATGTGAGTCTAATTGTGACGAGGCATTGGCTACCTTAAGAGAGTCATAGTTACTCTTGCCAAATGCTCACCATAATAGACATTTTTAGATACTGTGGCCAGTCTGCCTGAAGCATTACGCAATTAGTTGTTTAATTTAAGACAACCATTGTTACTATTGCTAGGAGTTATTTGATGTTGCTGATTTACTTTTAATTGTGTTGAGGTATTGGCAACTTTACGAGAGTCATAGTGATTCCTGGCAGTTCCTCACGAAAATACGCATTTTTTAGATACTGTGGAAAGTCTCTCCAAAGCGGTAATCCACTAGCTGTTTATCTTCAGAGAAACTGCCAGAGGTTTCTTCAAGTTGCTGACGTGAGTCTAATTGTGACGAGGCATTGGCTACCTTAAGCGAGTCATAGTGACTCTTGCCAAATGCTCACCATAATAGACATTTTTTAGATACTGTGGTCAGTCTGCCCGAAGCAATACGCCACTAGTTCTTTAATTTAAGACAACCATCGTTACTCTTGCTAGGATTTACTTGACGTTGCTGATTAAATTTTAATTGTGACGAGGCATTGGCAATCTTACGAGATTCATAGTGATTCCTGGCAGTTCCTCACCAAAATACGCATTTCTTAGATACTGTGGAAAGTCTCTCCAAAGCGGTAATCCACTAGCTGTTTATCTTCAGAGAAATTGCCAGAGGTTTCTTGAAGTCGCTGATGTGAGTCTAATTGTGACGAGTCATTGGCTACCTTAAGCGAGTCATAGCGACTCTTGCCAAATGCTCACCATAATAAACATTTTTTAGTTACTGTGGCCAGTCTGCCCGAAGCAATACGCCACTAATTCTTTAATTTAAGACAACTATCGTTAATCTTGCTAGGAGTTACTTGATGTTGCTGATTAAATTTTAATTGTGACGAGGCATTGGCAACCTTACGAGAGTCATAGTGATTCCTGGCAGTTCCCCACGAAAATACGCATTTTTTAGATACTGTGGAAAGTCTCTCCAAAGCGGTAATCCACTAGCTGTTTATCTTCATACAAACTGCCAGAGGTTTCTTCAAGTTGCTGACGTGAGTCTAATTGTGACGTGGCATTATCTACCTTAAGAGAGTCATAGTGACTTTTGCCAAATGCTCACCATAATAGACATTTTTAGATACTGTGGCCAGTCTGCCCGAAGCGATACGACACTAGTTGTTTAATTTAAGACAACCATCGTTACTCTTGCTAGGAGTTACTTGATGTTGGTGATTTAATTTTAATTGTGATGAGGCATTGGCAACCTTACGAGGGTCATAGTGATTCCTGGCAGTTCCTCACCAAAATACGCAATTTTTAGATACTGTGGAAAGTCTCTCCAAAGCGGTAATCCACTAGCTGTTTATCTTCAGAGAAACTGCCAGAGGTTTCTTCAAGTTGCTGACGTGAGTCTAATTGTGACGAGGCATTGGCTACCTTAAGAGAGTCATAGTGACTTTTGCCAAATGCTCACCATAATAGACATATTTTAGATACTGTGGCCAGTCTGCCCGAAGCGATACGCCACTAGTTGTTTAATTTAAGACAACCATCGTTACTCTTGCTAGGAGTTACTTGATGTTGGTGATTTAAATTTAATTGTGATGAGGCATTGGCAACCTTACGAGAGTCATAGTGATTCCTGGCAGTTCCTCACGAAAATACGCATTTTTTAGATACTGTGGAAAGTCTCTCCAAAGCGGTAATCCACTAGCTGTTTATCTTCAGAGAAACTGCCAGAGGTTTCTTCAAGTTGCTGACGTGAGTCTAATTGTGACGTGGCATTATCTACCTTAAGAGAGTCATAGTGACTTTTGCCAAATGCTCACCATAATAGACATTTTTAGATACTGTGGCCAGTCTGCCCGAAGCGATACGACACTAGTTGTTTAATTTAAGACAACCATCGTTACTCTTGCTAGGAGTTACTTGATGTTGGTGATTTAATTTTAATTGTGATGAGGCATTGGCAACCTTACGAGGGTCATAGTGATTCCTGGCAGTTCCTCACCAAAATACGCAATTTTTAGATACTGTGGAAAGTCTCTCCAAAGCGGTAATCCACTAGCTGTTTATCTTCAGAGAAACTGCCAGAGGTTTCTTCAAGTTGCTGACGTGAGTCTAATTGTGACGAGGCATTGGCTACCTTAAGAGAGTCATAGTGACTTTTGCCAAATGCTCACCATAATAGACATATTTTAGATACTGTGGCCAGTCTGCCCGAAGCGATACGCCACTAGTTGTTTAATTTAAGACAACCATCGTTACTCTTGCTAGGAGTTACTTGATGTTGGTGATTTAAATTTAATTGTGATGAGGCATTGGCAACCTTACGAGAGTCATAGTGATTCCTGGCAGTTCCTCACGAAAATACGCATTTTTTAGATACTGTGGAAAGTCTCTCCAAAGCGGTAATCCACTAGCTGTTTATCTTCAGAGAAACTGCCAGAGGTTTCTTCAAGTTGCTGACGTGAGTCTAATTGTAACGAGGCATTGGCTACCTTAAGAGAGTCATAGTGACTTTTGCCAAATGCTCACCATAATAGACATTTTTTAGATACTGTGGCCAGTCTGCCCGAAGCGATTCGACACTAGTTGTTTAATTTAAGACAACCATCGTTACTCTTGCTAGGAGTTACTTGATGTTGGTGATTTAATTTTAATTGTGACGAGGCATTGGCAACCTTACGAGAGTCATAGTGATTCCTGGCAGTTCCTCACCAAAATACGCATTTTTTAGATACTGTGGAAAGTCTCTCCAAAGCGGTAACCCACTAGCTGTTTATCTTCAGAGAAACTGCCAGAGGTTTCTTCAAGTTGCTGATGTGAGTCTAATTGTGACGAGGCATTGGCTACCTTAAGAGAGTCATAGTTACTCTTGCCAAATGCTCACCATAATAGACATTTTTAGATACTGTGGCCAGTCTGCCTGAAGCATTACGCAATTAGTTGTTTAATTTAAGACAACCATTGTTACTATTGCTAGGAGTTATTTGATGTTGCTGATTTACTTTTAATTGTGTTGAGGTATTGGCAACTTTACGAGAGTCATAGTGATTCCTGGCAGTTCCTCACGAAAATACGCATTTTTTAGATACTGTGGAAAGTCTCTCCAAAGCGGTAATCCACTAGCTGTTTATCTTCAGAGAAACTGCCAGAGGTTTCTTCAAGTTGCTGACGTGAGTCTAATTGTGACGAGCCATTGGCTACCTTAAGCGAGTCATAGTGACTCTTGCCAAATGCTCACCATAATAGACATTTTTTAGATACTGTGGTCAGTCTGCCCGAAGCAATACGCCACTAGTTCTTTAATTTAAGACAACCATCGTTACTCTTGCTAGGATTTACTTGACGTTGCTGATTAAATTTTAATTGTGACGAGGCATTGGCAATCTTACGAGATTCATAGTGATTCCTGGCAGTTCCTCACCAAAATACGCATTTCTTAGATACTGTGGAAAGTCTCTCCAAAGCGGTAATCCACTAGCTGTTTATCTTCAGAGAAACTGCCAGAGGTTTCTTGAAGTTGCTGATGTGAGTCTAATTATGACGAGGCATTGGCTACCTTAAGCGAGTCATATCGACTCTTGCCAAATGCTCACCATAATAGACATTTTTTAGATACTGTGGCCAGTCTGCCCGAAGCAATCCGCCACTAGTTCTTTAATTTAAGACAACCATCGTTACTCTTGCTAGGAGTTACTTGATGTTGCTGATTAAATTTTAATTGTGACGAGGCATTGGCAACTTTACGAGAGTCATAGTGATTCCTGGCAGTTCCTCACGAAAATACGCATTTTTTAGATACTGTGGAAAGTCTCTCCAAAGCGGTAATCCACTAGCTGTTTATCTTCAGAGAAACTGCCAGAGGTATCTTGAAGTTGCTGATTTGAGTCTAATTGTGACGAGGCATTGGCTACCTTAAGCGAGTCATAGTGACTCTTGCCAAATGCTCACCATAATAGACATTTTTTAGATACTGTGGTCAGTCTGCCCGAAGCAATACGCCACTAGTTCTTTAATTTAAGACAACCATCGTTACTCTTGCTAGGATTTACTTGACGTTGCTGATTAAATTTTAATTGTGACGAGGCGTTGGCAACCTTACGAGATTCATAGTGATTCCTGGCAGTTCCTCACCAAAATACGCATTTCTTAGATACTGTGGAAAGTCTCTCCAAAGCGGTAATCCACTAGCTGTTTATCTTAAGAGAAATTGCCAGAGGTTTCTTGAAGTCGCTGATGTGAGTCTAATTGTGACGAGTCATTGGCTACCTTAAGCGAGTCATAGCGACTCTTGCCAAATGCTCACCATAATAAACATTTTTTAGTTACTGTGGCCAGTCTGCCCGAAGCAATACGCCACTAATTCTTTAATTTAAGACAACCATCGTTAATCTTGCTAGGAGTTACTTGATGTTGCTGATTAAATTTTAATTGTGACGAGGCATTGGCAACCTTACGAGAGTCATAGTGATTCCTGGCAGTTCCCCACGAAAATACGCATTTTTTAGATACTGTGGAAAGTCTCTCCAAAGCGGTAATCCACTAGCTGTTTATCTTCATACAAACTGCCAGAGGTTTCTTCAAGTTGCTGACGTGAGTCTAATTGTGACGTGGCATTATCTACCTTAAGAGAGTCATAGTGACTTTTGCCAAATGCTCACCATAATAGACATTTTTTAGATACTGTGGCCAGTCTGCCCGAAGCGATACGACACTAGTTGTTTAATTTAAGACAACCATCGTTACTCTTGCTAGGAGTTACTTGATGTTGGTGATTTAATTTTAATTGTGATGAGGCATTGGCAACCTTACGAGAGTCATAGTGATTCCTGGCAGTTCCTCACCAAAATACGCAATTTTTAGATACTGTGGAAAGTCTCTCCAAAGCGGTAATCCACTAGCTGTTTATCTTCAGAGAAACTGCCAGAGGTTTCTTCAAGTTGCTGACGTGAGTCTAATTGTGACGAGGCATTGGCTACCTTAAGAGAGTCATAGTGACTTTTGCCAAATGCTCACCATAATAGACATATTTTAGATACTGTGGCCAGTCTGCCCGAAGCGATACGCCACTAGTTGTTTAATTTAAGACAACCATCGTTACTCTTGCTAGGAGTTACTTGATGTTGGTGATTTAAATTTAATTGTGATGAGGCATTGGCAACCTTACGAGAGTCATAGTGATTCCTGGCAGTTCCTCACGAAAATACGCATTTTTTAGATACTGTGGAAAGTCTCTCCAAAGCGGTAATCCACTAGCTGTTTATCTTCAGAGAAACTGCCAGAGGTTTCTTCAAGTTGCTGACGTGAGTCTAATTGTAACGAGGCATTGGCTACCTTAAGAGAGTCATAGTGACTTTTGCCAAATGCTCACCATAATAGACATTTTTTAGATACTGTGGCCAGTCTGCCCGAAGCGATTCGACACTAGTTGTTTAATTTAAGACAACCATCGTTACTCTTGCTAGGAGTTACTTGATGTTGGTGATTTAATTTTAATTGTGACGAGGCATTGGCAACCTTACGAGAGTCATAGTGATTCCTGGCAGTTCCTCACCAAAATACGCATTTTTTAGATACTGTGGAAAGTCTCTCCAAAGCGGTAACCCACTAGCTGTTTATCTTCAGAGAAACTGCCAGAGGTTTCTTCAAGTTGCTGATGTGAGTCTAATTGTGACGAGGCATTGGCTACCTTAAGAGAGTCATAGTTACTCTTGCCAAATGCTCACCATAATAGACATTTTTAGATACTGTGGCCAGTCTGCCTGAAGCATTACGCAATTAGTTGTTTAATTTAAGACAACCATTGTTACTATTGCTAGGAGTTACTTGATGTTGCTGATTTAATTTTAATTGTGTTGAGGCATTGGCAACTTTACGAGAGTCATAGTGATTCCTGGCAGTTCCTCACGAAAATACGCATTTTTTAGATACTGTGGAAAGTCTCTCCAAAGCGGTAATCCACTAGCTGTTTATCTTCAGAGAAACTGCCAGAGGTTTCTTGAAGTCGCTGATGTGTGTCTAATTGTGACGAGGCATTGGCTACCTTAAGCGAGTCATAGCGACTCTTGCCAAATGCTCACCATAATAGACATTTTTTAGATACTGTGGCCAGTCTGCCCGAAGCGATACGCCACTAGTTGTTTAATTTAAGACAACCATCGTTACTCTTGCTAGGAGTTACTTGATGTTGGTGATTTAATTTTAATTGTGATGAGGCATTGGCAACCTTACGAGAGTCATAGTGATTCCTGGCAGTTCCTCACCAAAATACGCAATTTTTAGATACTGTGGAAAGTCTCTCCAAAGCGGTAATCCACTAGCTGTTTATCTTCAGAAAAACTGCCAGAGGTTTCTTCAAGTTGCTGACGTGAGTCTAATTGTGACGAGGCATTGGCTACCTTAAGAGAGTCATAGTGACTTTTGCCAAATGCTCACGATAATGGACATTTTTTAGATACTGTGGCCAGTCTGCCCGAAGCGATACGACACTATTTGTTTAATTTAAGACAACCATCGTTACTCTTGCTAGGAGTTACTTGATGTTGGTGATTTAATTTTAATTGTGACGAGGCATTGGCAACCTTACGAGAGTCATAGTGATTCCTGGCAGTTCCTCACCAAAATACGCATTTTTTAGATACTGTGGAAAGTCTCTCCAAAGCGGTAACCCACTAGCTGTTTATCTTCAGAGAAACTGCCAGAGGTTTCTTCAAGTTGCTGATGTGAGTCTAATTGTGACGAGGCATTGGCTACCTTAAGAGAGTCATAGTTACTCTTGCCAAATGCTCACCATAATAGACATTTTTAGATACTGTGGCCAGTCTGCCTGAAGCATTACGCAATTAGTTGTTTAATTTAAGACAACCATTGTTACTATTGCTAGGAGTTACTTGATGTTGCTGATTTAATTTTAATTGTGTTGAGGTATTGGCAACTTTACGAGAGTCATAGTGATTCCTGGCAGTTCCTCACGAAAATACGCATTTTTTAGATACTGTGGAAAGTCTCTCCAAAGCGGTAATCCACTAGCTGTTTATCTTCAGAGAAACTGCCAGAGGTTTCTTCAAGTTGCTGACGTGAGTCTAATTGTGACGAGGCATTGGCTACCTTAAGCGAGTCATAGTGACTCTTGCCAAATGCTCACCATAATAGACATTTTTTAGATACTGTGGTCAGTCTGCCCGAAGCAATACGCCACTAGTTCTTTAATTTAAGACAACCATCGTTACTCTTGCTAGGATTTACTTGACGTTGCTGATTAAATTTTAATTGTGACGAGGCATTGGCAATCTTACGAGATTCATAGTGATTCCTGGCAGTTCCTCACCAAAATACGCATTTCTTAGATACTGTGGAAAGTCTCTCCAAAGCGGTAATCCACTAGCTGTTTATCTTCAGAGAAACTGCCAGAGATTTCTTGAAGTTGCTGATGTGAGTCTAATTATGACGAGGCATTGGCTACCTTAAGCGAGTCATATCGACTCTTGCCAAATGCTCACCATAATAGATATTTTTTAGATACTGTGGCCAGTCTGCCCGAAGCAATCCGCCACTAGTTCTTTAATTTAAGACAACCATCGTTACTCTTGCTAGGAGTTACTTGATGTTGCTGATTTAATTTTAATTGTGACGAGGCATTGGCAACTTTACGAGATTCATAGTGATTCCTGGCAGTTCCTCACCAAAATACGCATTTCTTAGATACTGTGGAAAGTCTCTCCAAAGCGGTAATCCACTAGCTGTTTATCTTCAGAGAAACTGCCAGAGGTTTCTTCAAGTTGCTGACGTGAGTCTAATTGTAACGAGGCATTGGCTACCTTAAGAGAGTCATAGTGACTTTTGCCAAATGCTCACCATAATAGACATTTTTTAGATACTGTGGCCAGTCTGCCCGAAGCGATTCGACACTAGTTGTTTAATTTAAGACAACCATCGTTACTCTTGCTAGGAGTTACTTGATGTTGGTGATTTAATTTTAATTGTGACGAGGCATTGGCAACCTTACGAGAGTCATAGTGATTCCTGGCAGTTCCTCACCAAAATACGCATTTTTTAGATACTGTGGAAAGTCTCTCCAAAGCGGTAACCCACTAGCTGTTTATCTTCAGAGAAACTGCCAGAGGTTTCTTCAAGTTGCTGATGTGAGTCTAATTGTGACGAGGCATTGGCTACCTTAAGAGAGTCATAGTTACTCTTGCCAAATGCTCACCATAATAGACATTTTTAGATACTGTGGCCAGTCTGCCTGAAGCATTACGCAATTAGTTGTTTAATTTAAGACAACCATTGTTACTATTGCTAGGAGTTACTTGATGTTGCTGATTTAATTTTAATTGTGTTGAGGCATTGGCAACTTTACGAGAGTCATAGTGATTCCTGGCAGTTCCTCACGAAAATACGCATTTTTTAGATACTGTGGAAAGTCTCTCCAAAGCGGTAATCCACTAGCTGTTTATCTTCAGAGAAACTGCCAGAGGTTTCTTGAAGTCGCTGATGTGTGTCTAATTGTGACGAGGCATTGGCTACCTTAAGCGAGTCATAGCGACTCTTGCCAAATGCTCACCATAATAGACATTTTTTAGATACTGTGGCCAGTCTGCCCGAAGCGATACGCCACTAGTTGTTTAATTTAAGACAACCATCGTTACTCTTGCTAGGAGTTACTTGATGTTGGTGATTTAATTTTAATTGTGATGAGGCATTGGCAACCTTATGAGAGTCATAGTGATTCCTGGCAGTTCCTCACCAAAATACGCAATTTTTAGATACTGTGGAAAGTCTCTCCAAAGCGGTAATCCACTAGCTGTTTATCTTCAGAGAAACTGCCAGAGGTTTCTTCAAGTTGCTGACGTGAGTCTAATTGTGACGAGGCATTGGCTACCTTAAGAGAGTCATAGTGACTTTTGCCAAATGCTCACGATAATGGACATTTTTTAGATACTGTGGCCAGTCTGCCCGAAGCGATACGACACTATTTGTTTAATTTAAGACAACCATCGTTACTCTTGCTAGGAGTTACTTGATGTTGGTGATTTAATTTTAATTGTGACGAGGCATTGGCAACCTTACGAGAGTCATAGTGATTCCTGGCAGTTCCTCACCAAAATACGCATTTTTTAGATACTGTGGAAAGTCTCTCCAAAGCGGTAACCCACTAGCTGTTTATCTTCAGAGAAACTGCCAGAGGTTTCTTCAAGTTGCTGATGTGAGTCTAATTGTGACGAGGCATTGGCTACCTTAAGAGAGTCATAGTTACTCTTGCCAAATGCTCACCATAATAGACATTTTTAGATACTGTGGCCAGTCTGCCTGAAGCATTACGCAATTAGTTGTTTAATTTAAGACAACCATTGTTACTATTGCTAGGAGTTACTTGATGTTGCTGATTTAATTTTAATTGTGTTGAGGTATTGGCAACTTTACGAGAGTCATAGTGATTCCTGGCAGTTCCTCACGAAAATACGCATTTTTTAGATACTGTGGAAAGTCTCTCCAAAGCGGTAATCCACTAGCTGTTTATCTTCAGAGAAACTGCCAGAGGTTTCTTCAAGTTGCTGACGTGAGTCTAATTGTGACGAGGCATTGGCTACCTTAAGCGAGTCATAGTGACTCTTGCCAAATGCTCACCATAATAGACATTTTTTAGATACTGTGGTCAGTCTGCCCGAAGCAATACGCCACTAGTTCTTTAATTTAAGACAACCATCGTTACTCTTGCTAGGATTTACTTGACGTTGCTGATTAAATTTTAATTGTGACGAGGCATTGGCAATCTTACGAGATTCATAGTGATTCCTGGCAGTTCCTCACCAAAATACGCATTTCTTAGATACTGTGGAAAGTCTCTCCAAAGCGGTAATCCACTAGCTGTTTATCTTCAGAGAAACTGCCAGAGATTTCTTGAAGTTGCTGATGTGAGTCTAATTATGACGAGGCATTGGCTACCTTAAGCGAGTCATATCGACTCTTGCCAAATGCTCACCATAATAGATATTTTTTAGATACTGTGGCCAGTCTGCCCGAAGCAATCCGCCACTAGTTCTTTAATTTAAGACAACCATCGTTACTCTTGCTAGGAGTTACTTGATGTTGCTGATTTAATTTTAATTGTGACGAGGCATTGGCAACTTTACGAGATTCATAGTGATTCCTGGCAGTTCCTCACCAAAATACGCATTTCTTAGATACTGTGGAAAGTCTCTCCAAAGCGGTAATCCACTAGCTGTTTATCTTCAGAGAAACTGCCAGAGGTTTCTTGAAGTTGCTGATGTGAGTCTAATTATGACGAGGCATTGGCTACCTTAAGCGAGTCATATCGACTCTTGCCAAATGCTCACCATAATAGACATTTTTTAGATACTGTGGCCAGTCTGCCCGAAGCAATCCGCCACTAGTTCTTTAATTTAAGACAACCATCGTTACTCTTGCTAGGAGTTACTTGATGTTGCTGATTAAATTTTAATTGTGACGAGGCATTGGCAACTTTACGAGAGTCATAGTGATTCCTGGCAGTTCCTCACGAAAATACGCATTTTTTAGATACTGTGGAAAGTCTCTCCAAAGCGGTAATCCACTAGCTGTTTATCTTCAGAGAAACTGCCAGAGGTATCTTGAAGTTGCTGATTTGAGTCTAATTGTGACGAGGCATTGGCTACCTTAAGCGAGTCATAGTGACTCTTGCCAAATGCTCACCATAATAGACATTTTTTAGATACTGTGGTCAGTCTGCCCGAAGCAATACGCCACTAGTTCTTTAATTTAAGACAACCATCGTTACTCTTGCTAGGATTTACTTGACGTTGCTGATTAAATTTTAATTGTGACGAGGCGTTGGCAACCTTACGAGATTCATAGTGATTCCTGGCAGTTCCTCACCAAAATACGCATTTCTTAGATACTGTGGAAAGTCTCTCCAAAGCGGTAATCCACTAGCTGTTTATCTTAAGAGAAATTGCCAGAGGTTTCTTGAAGTCGCTGATGTGAGTCTAATTGTGACGAGTCATTGGCTACCTTAAGCGAGTCATAGCGACTCTTGCCAAATGCTCACCATAATAAACATTTTTTAGTTACTGTGGCCAGTCTGCCCGAAGCAATACGCCACTAATTCTTTAATTTAAGACAACCATCGTTAATCTTGCTAGGAGTTACTTGATGTTGCTGATTAAATTTTAATTGTGACGAGGCATTGGCAACCTTACGAGAGTCATAGTGATTCCTGGCAGTTCCCCACGAAAATACGCATTTTTTAGATACTGTGGAAAGTCTCTCCAAAGCGGTAATCCACTAGCTGTTTATCTTCATACAAACTGCCAGAGGTTTCTTCAAGTTGCTGACGTGAGTCTAATTGTGACGTGGCATTATCTACCTTAAGAGAGTCATAGTGACTTTTGCCAAATGCTCACCATAATAGACATTCTTTAGATACTGTGGCCAGTCTGCCCGAAGCGATACGACACTAGTTGTTTAATTTAAGACAACCATCGTTACTCTTGCTAGGAGTTACTTGATGTTGGTGATTTAATTTTAATTGTGATGAGGCATTGGCAACCTTACGAGAGTCATAGTGATTCCTGGCAGTTCCTCACCAAAATACGCAATTTTTAGATACTGTGGAAAGTCTCTCCAAAGCGGTAATCCACTAGCTGTTTATCTTCAGAGAAACTGCCAGAGGTTTCTTCAAGTTGCTGACGTGAGTCTAATTGTGACGAGGCATTGGCTACCTTAAGAGAGTCATAGTGACTTTTGCCAAATGCTCACCATAATAGACATATTTTAGATACTGTGGCCAGTCTGCCCGAAGCGATACGCCACTAGTTGTTTAATTTAAGACAACCATCGTTACTCTTGCTAGGAGTTACTTGATGTTGGTGATTTAAATTTAATTGTGATGAGGCATTGGCAACCTTACGAGAGTCATAGTGATTCCTGGCAGTTCCTCACGAAAATACGCATTTTTTAGATACTGTGGAAAGTCTCTCCAAAGCGGTAATCCACTAGCTGTTTATCTTCAGAGAAACTGCCAGAGGTTTCTTCAAGTTGCTGACGTGAGTCTAATTGTAACGAGGCATTGGCTACCTTAAGAGAGTCATAGTGACTTTTGCCAAATGCTCACCATAATAGACATTTTTTAGATACTGTGGCCAGTCTGCCCGAAGCGATTCGACACTAGTTGTTTAATTTAAGACAACCATCGTTACTCTTGCTAGGAGTTACTTGATGTTGGTGATTTAATTTTAATTGTGACGAGGCATTGGCAACCTTACGAGAGTCATAGTGATTCCTGGCAGTTCCTCACCAAAATACGCATTTTTTAGATACTGTGGAAAGTCTCTCCAAAGCGGTAACCCACTAGCTGTTTATCTTCAGAGAAACTGCCAGAGGTTTCTTCAAGTTGCTGATGTGAGTCTAATTGTGACGAGGCATTGGCTACCTTAAGAGAGTCATAGTTACTCTTGCCAAATGCTCACCATAATAGACATTTTTAGATACTGTGGCCAGTCTGCCTGAAGCATTACGCAATTAGTTGTTTAATTTAAGACAACCATTGTTACTATTGCTAGGAGTTACTTGATGTTGCTGATTTAATTTTAATTGTGTTGAGGCATTGGCAACTTTACGAGAGTCATAGTGATTCCTGGCAGTTCCTCACGAAAATACGCATTTTTTAGATACTGTGGAAAGTCTCTCCAAAGCGGTAATCCACTAGCTGTTTATCTTCAGAGAAACTGCCAGAGGTTTCTTGAAGTCGCTGATGTGTGTCTAATTGTGACGAGGCATTGGCTACCTTAAGCGAGTCATAGCGACTCTTGCCAAATGCTCACCATAATAGACATTTTTTAGATACTGTGGCCAGTCTGCCCGAAGCGATACGCCACTAGTTGTTTAATTTAAGACAACCATCGTTACTCTTGCTAGGAGTTACTTGATGTTGGTGATTTAATTTTAATTGTGATGAGGCATTGGCAACCTTACGAGAGTCATTGTGATTCCTGGCAGTTCCTCACCAAAATACGCAATTTTTAGATACTGTGGAAAGTCTCTCCAAAGCGGTAATCCACTAGCTGTTTATCTTCAGAGAAACTGCCAGAGGTTTCTTCAAGTTGCTGACGTGAGTCTAATTGTGACGAGGCATTGGCTACCTTAAGAGAGTCATAGTGACTTTTGCCAAATGCTCACGATAATGGACATTTTTTAGATACTGTGGCCAGTCTGCCCGAAGCGATACGACACTATTTGTTTAATTTAAGACAACCATCGTTACTCTTGCTAGGAGTTACTTGATGTTGGTGATTTAATTTTAATTGTGACGAGGCATTGGCAACCTTACGAGAGTCATAGTGATTCCTGGCAGTTCCTCACCAAAATACGCATTTTTTAGATACTGTGGAAAGTCTCTCCAAAGCGGTAACCCACTAGCTGTTTATCTTCAGAGAAACTGCCAGAGGTTTCTTCAAGTTGCTGATGTGAGTCTAATTGTGACGAGGCATTGGCTACCTTAAGAGAGTCATAGTTACTCTTGCCAAATGCTCACCATAATAGACATTTTTAGATACTGTGGCCAGTCTGCCTGAAGCATTACGCAATTAGTTGTTTAATTTAAGACAACCATTGTTACTATTGCTAGGAGTTACTTGATGTTGCTGATTTAATTTTAATTGTGTTGAGGTATTGGCAACTTTACGAGAGTCATAGTGATTCCTGGCAGTTCCTCACGAAAATACGCATTTTTTAGATACTGTGGAAAGTCTCTCCAAAGCGGTAATCCACTAGCTGTTTATCTTCAGAGAAACTGCCAGAGGTTTCTTCAAGTTGCTGACGTGAGTCTAATTGTGACGAGGCATTGGCTACCTTAAGCGAGTCATAGTGACTCTTGCCAAATGCTCACCATAATAGACATTTTTTAGATACTGTGGTCAGTCTGCCCGAAGCAATACGCCACTAGTTCTTTAATTTAAGACAACCATCGTTACTCTTGCTAGGATTTACTTGACGTTGCTGATTAAATTTTAATTGTGACGAGGCATTGGCAATCTTACGAGATTCATAGTGATTCCTGGCAGTTCCTCACCAAAATACGCATTTCTTAGATACTGTGGAAAGTCTCTCCAAAGCGGTAATCCACTAGCTGTTTATCTTCAGAGAAACTGCCAGAGATTTCTTGAAGTTGCTGATGTGAGTCTAATTATGACGAGGCATTGGCTACCTTAAGCGAGTCATATCGACTCTTGCCAAATGCTCACCATAATAGATATTTTTTAGATACTGTGGCCAGTCTGCCCGAAGCAATCCGCCACTAGTTCTTTAATTTAAGACAACCATCGTTACTCTTGCTAGGAGTTACTTGATGTTGCTGATTTAATTTTAATTGTGACGAGGCATTGGCAACTTTAAGAGAGTCATAGTGATTCCTGGCAGTTCCTCAAGAAAATACGCATTTTTTAGATACTGTGGAAAGTCTCTCCAAGGCGGTAATCCACTAGCTGTTTATCTTCAGAGAAACTGCCAGAGGTATCTTGAAGTTGCTGATTTGAGTCTAATTGTGACGAGGCATTGGCTACCTTAAGCGAGTCATAGTGACTCTTGCCAAATGCTCACCATAATAGACATTTTTTAGATACTGTGGTCAGTCTGCCAGAAGCAATACGCCACTAGTTCTTTAATTTAAGACAACCATCGTTACTCTTGCTAGGATTTACTTGACGTTGCTGATTAAATTTTAATTGTGACGAGGCGTTGGCAACCTTACGAGATTCATAGTGATTCCTGGCAGTTCCTCACCAAAATACGCATTTCTTAGATACTGTGGAAAGTCTCTCCAAAGCGGTAATCCACTAGCTGTTTATCTTAAGAGAAATTGCCAGAGGTTTCTTGAAGTCGCTGATGTGAGTCTAATTGTGACGAGTCATTGGCTACCTTAAGCGAGTCATAGCGACTCTTGCCAAATGCTCACCATAATAAACATTTTTTAGTTACTGTGGCCAGTCTGCCCGAAGCAATACGCCACTAATTCTTTAATTTAAGACAACCATCGTTAATCTTGCTAGGAGTTACTTGATGTTGCTGATTAAATTTTAATTGTGACGAGGCATTGGCAACCTTACGAGAGTCATAGTGATTCCTGGCAGTTCCTCACGAAAATACGCATTTTTTAGATACTGTGGAAAGTCTCTCCAAAGCGGTAATCCACTAGCTGTTTATCTTCAGAGAAACTGCCAGAGGTTTCTTGAAGTCGCTGATGTGTGTCTAATTGTGACGAGGCATTGGCTACCTTAAGCGAGTCATAGCGACTCTTGCCAAATGCTCACCATAATAGACATTTTTTAGATACTGTGGCCAGTCTGCCCGAAGCGATACGCCACTAGTTGTTTAATTTAAGACAACCATCGTTACTCTTGCTAGGAGTTACTTGATGTTGGTGATTTAATTTTAATTGTGATGAGGCATTGGCAACCTTACGAGAGTCATAGTGATTCCTGGCAGTTCCTCACCAAAATACGCAATTTTTAGATACTGTGGAAAGTCTCTCCAAAGCGGTAACCCACTAGCTGTTTATCTTCAGAGAAACTGCCAGAGGTTTCTTCAAGTTGCTGATGTGAGTCTAATTGTGACGAGGCATTGGCTACCTTAAGAGAGTCATAGTTACTCTTGCCAAATGCTCACCATAATAGACATTTTTAGATACTGTGGCCAGTCTGCCTGAAGCATTACGCAATTAGTTGTTTAATTTAAGACAACCATTGTTACTATTGCTAGGAGTTACTTGATGTTGCTGATTTAATTTTAATTGTGTTGAGGTATTGGCAACTTTACGAGAGTCATAGTGATTCCTGGCAGTTCCTCACGAAAATACGCATTTTTTAGATACTGTGGAAAGTCTCTCCAAAGCGGTAATCCACTAGCTGTTTATCTTCAGAGAAACTGCCAGAGGTTTCTTCAAGTTGCTGACGTGAGTCTAATTGTGACGAGGCATTGGCTACCTTAAGCGAGTCATAGTGACTCTTGCCAAATGCTCACCATAATAGACATTTTTTAGATACTGTGGTCAGTCTGCCCGAAGCAATACGCCACTAGTTCTTTAATTTAAGACAACCATCGTTACTCTTGCTAGGATTTACTTGACGTTGCTGATTAAATTTTAATTGTGACGAGGCATTGGCAATCTTACGAGATTCATAGTGATTCCTGGCAGTTCCTCACCAAAATACGCATTTCTTAGATACTGTGGAAAGTCTCTCCAAAGCGGTAATCCACTAGCTGTTTATCTTCAGAGAAACTGCCAGAGATTTCTTGAAGTTGCTGATGTGAGTCTAATTATGACGAGGCATTGGCTACCTTAAGCGAGTCATATCGACTCTTGCCAAATGCTCACCATAATAGATATTTTTTAGATACTGTGGCCAGTCTGCCCGAAGCAATCCGCCACTAGTTCTTTAATTTAAGACAACCATCGTTACTCTTGCTAGGAGTTACTTGATGTTGCTGATTTAATTTTAATTGTGACGAGGCATTGGCAACTTTACGAGAGTCATAGTGATTCCTGGCAGTTCCTCAAGAAAATACGCATTTTTTAGATACTGTGGAAAGTCTCTCCAAGGCGGTAATCCACTAGCTGTTTATCTTCAGAGAAACTGCCAGAGGTATCTTGAAGTTGCTGATTTGAGTCTAATTGTGACGAGGCATTGGCTACCTTAAGCGAGTCATAGTGACTCTTGCCAAATGCTCACCATAATAGACATTTTTTAGATACTGTGGTCAGTCTGCCCGAAGCAATACGCCACTAGTTCTTTAATTTAAGACAACCATCGTTACTCTTGCTAGGATTTACTTGACGTTGCTGATTAAATTTTAATTGTGACGAGGCGTTGGCAACCTTACGAGATTCATAGTGATTCCTGGCAGTTCCTCACCAAAATACGCATTTCTTAGATACTGTGGAAAGTCTCTCCAAAGCGGTAATCCACTAGCTGTTTATCTTAAGAGAAATTGCCAGAGGTTTCTTGAAGTCGCTGATGTGAGTCTAATTGTGACGAGTCATTGGCTACCTTAAGCGAGTCATAGCGACTCTTGCCAAATGCTCACCATAATAAACATTTTTTAGTTACTGTGGCCAGTCTGCCCGAAGCAATACGCCACTAATTCTTTAATTTAAGACAACCATCGTTAATCTTGCTAGGAGTTACTTGATGTTGCTGATTAAATTTTAATTGTGACGAGGCATTGGCAACCTTACGAGAGTCATAGTGATTCCTGGCAGTTCCTCACGAAAATACGCATTTTTTAGATACTGTGGAAAGTCTCTCCAAAGCGGTAATCCACTAGCTGTTTATCTTCAGAGAAACTGCCAGAGGTTTCTTGAAGTCGCTGATGTGTGTCTAATTGTGACGAGGCATTGGCTACCTTAAGCGAGTCATAGCGACTCTTGCCAAATGCTCACCATAATAGACATTTTTTAGATACTGTGGCCAGTCTGCCCGAAGCGATACGCCACTAGTTGTTTAATTTAAGACAACCATCGTTACTCTTGCTAGGAGTTACTTGATGTTGGTGATTTAATTTTAATTGTGATGAGGCATTGGCAACCTTACGAGAGTCATAGTGATTCCTGGCAGTTCCTCACCAAAATACGCAATTTTTAGATACTGTGGAAAGTCTCTCCAAAGCGGTAATCCACTAGCTGTTTATCTTCAGAGAAACTGCCAGAGGTTTCTTCAAGTTGCTGACGTGAGTCTAATTGTGACGAGGCATTGGCTACCTTAAGAGAGTCATAGTGACTTTTGCCAAATGCTCACCATAATAGACATATTTAGGTACTGTGTCCAGTCTGCCCGAAGCGATACGCCACTAGTTGTTTAATTTAAGACAACCATCGTTACTCTTGCTAGGAGTTACTTGATGTTGGTGATTTAAATTTAATTGTGATGAGGCATTGGCAACCTTACGAGAGTCATAGTGATTCCTGGCAGTTCCTCACGAAAATACGCATTTTTTAGATACTGTGGAAAGTCTCTCCAAAGCGGTAATCCACTAGCTGTTTATCTTCAGAGAAACTGCCAGAGGTTTCTTCAATTTGCTGACGTGAGTCTAATTGTAACGAGGCATTGGCTACCTTAAGAGAGTCATAGTGACTTTTGCCAAATGCTCACGATAATGGACATTTTTTAGATACTGTGGCCAGTCTGCCCGAAGCGATACGACACTAGTTGTTTAATTTAAGACAACCATCGTTACTCTTGCTAGGAGTTACTTGATGTTGGTGATTTAATTTTAATTGTGACGAGGCATTGGCAACCTTACGAGAGTCATAGTGATTCCTGGCAGTTCCTCACCAAAATACGCATTTTTTAGATACTGTGGAAAGTCTCTCCAAAGCGGTAATCCACTAGCTGTTTATCTTCAGAGAAACTGCCAGAGGTTTCTTCAAGTTGCTGACGTGAGTCTAATTGTGACGAGGCATTGGCTACCTTAAGCGAGTCATAGTGACTCTTGCCAAATGCTCACCATAATAGACATTTTTTAGATACTGTGGTCAGTCTGCCCGAAGCAATACGCCACTAGTTCTTTAATTTAAGACAACCATCGTTACTCTTGCTAGGATTTACTTGACGTTGCTGATTAAATTTTAATTGTGACGAGGCATTGGCAATCTTACGAGATTCATAGTGATTCCTGGCAGTTCCTCACCAAAATACGCATTTCTTAGATACTGTGGAAAGTCTCTCCAAAGCGGTAATCCACTAGCTGTTTATCTTCAGAGAAACTGCCAGAGATTTCTTGAAGTTGCTGATGTGAGTCTAATTATGACGAGGCATTGGCTACCTTAAGCGAGTCATATCGACTCTTGCCAAATGCTCACCATAATAGATATTTTTTAGATACTGTGGCCAGTCTGCCCGAAGCAATCCGCCACTAGTTCTTTAATTTAAGACAACCATCGTTACTCTTGCTAGGAGTTACTTGATGTTGCTGATTTAATTTTAATTGTGACGAGGCATTGGCAACTTTACGAGAGTCATAGTGATTCCTGGCAGTTCCTCAAGAAAATACGCATTTTTTAGATACTGTGGAAAGTCTCTCCAAGGCGGTAATCCACTAGCTGTTTATCTTCAGAGAAACTGCCAGAGGTATCTTGAAGTTGCTGATTTGAGTCTAATTGTGACGAGGCATTGGCTACCTTAAGCGAGTCATAGTGACTCTTGCCAAATGCTCACCATAATAGACATTTTTTAGATACTGTGGTCAGTCTGCCCGAAGCAATACGCCACTAGTTCTTTAATTTAAGACAACCATCGTTACTCTTGCTAGGATTTACTTGACGTTGCTGATTAAATTTTAATTGTGACGAGGCGTTGGCAACCTTACGAGAGTCATAGTGATTCCTGGCAGTTCCTCACCAAAATACGCATTTCTTAGATACTGTGGAAAGTCTCTCCAAAGCGGTAATCCACTAGCTGTTTATCTTAAGAGAAATTGCCAGAGGTTTCTTGAAGTCGCTGATGTGAGTCTAATTGTGACGAGTCATTGGCTACCTTAAGCGAGTCATAGCGACTCTTGCCAAATGCTCACCATAATAAACATTTTTTAGTTACTGTGGCCAGTCTGCCCGAAGCAATACGCCACTAATTCTTTAATTTAAGACAACCATCGTTAATCTTGCTAGGAGTTACTTGATGTTGCTGATTAAATTTTAATTGTGACGAGGCATTGGCAACCTTACGAGAGTCATAGTGATTCCTGGCAGTTCCTCACGAAAATACGCATTTTTTAGATACTGTGGAAAGTCTCTCCAAAGCGGTAATCCACTAGCTGTTTATCTTCAGAGAAACTGCCAGAGGTTTCTTGAAGTCGCTGATGTGTGTCTAATTGTGACGAGGCATTGGCTACCTTAAGCGAGTCATAGCGACTCTTGCCAAATGCTCACCATAATAGACATTTTTTAGATACTGTGGCCAGTCTGCCCGAAGCGATACGCCACTAGTTGTTTAATTTAAGACAACCATCGTTACTCTTGCTAGGAGTTACTTGATGTTGGTGATTTAATTTTAATTGTGATGAGGCATTGGCAACCTTACGAGAGTCATAGTGATTCCTGGCAGTTCCTCACCAAAATACGCAATTTTTAGATACTGTGGAAAGTCTCTCCAAAGCGGTAATCCACTAGCTGTTTATCTTCAGAGAAACTGCCAGAGGTTTCTTCAAGTTGCTGACGTGAGTCTAATTGTGACGAGGCATTGGCTACCTTAAGAGAGTCATAGTGACTTTTGCCAAATGCTCACCATAATAGACATATTTAGGTACTGTGGCCAGTCTGCCCGAAGCGATACGCCACTAGTTGTTTAATTTAAGACAACCATCGTTACTCTTGCTAGGAGTTACTTGATGTTGGTGATTTAAATTTAATTGTGATGAGGCATTGGCAACCTTACGAGAGTCATAGTGATTCCTGGCAGTTCCTCACGAAAATACGCATTTTTTAGATACTGTGGAAAGTCTCTCCAAAGCGGTAATCCACTAGCTGTTTATCTTCAGAGAAACTGCCAGAGGTTTCTTCAATTTGCTGACGTGAGTCTAATTGTAACGAGGCATTGGCTACCTTAAGAGAGTCATAGTGACTTTTGCCAAATGCTCACGATAATGGACATTTTTTAGATACTGTGGCCAGTCTGCCCGAAGCGATACGACACTAGTTGTTTAATTTAAGACAACCATCGTTACTCTTGCTAGGAGTTACTTGATGTTGGTGATTTAATTTTAATTGTGACGAGGCATTGGCAACCTTACGAGAGTCATAGTGATTCCTGGCAGTTCCTCACCAAAATACGCATTTTTTAGATACTGTGGAAAGTCTCTCCAAAGCGGTAACCCACTAGCTGTTTATCTTCAGAGAAACTGCCAGAGGTTTCTTCAAGTTGCTGATGTGAGTCTAATTGTGACGAGGCATTGGCTACCTTAAGAGAGTCATAGTTACTCTTGCCAAATGCTCACCATAATAGACATTTTTAGATACTGTGGCCAGTCTGCCTGAAGCATTACGCAATTAGTTGTTTAATTTAAGACAACCATTGTTACTATTGCTAGGAGTTACTTGATGTTGCTGATTTAATTTTAATTGTGTTGAGGTATTGGCAACTTTACGAGAGTCATAGTGATTCCTGGCAGTTCCTCACGAAAATACGCATTTTTTAGATACTGTGGAAAGTCTCTCCAAAGCGGTAATCCACTAGCTGTTTATCTTCAGAGAAACTGCCAGAGGTTTCTTCAAGTTGCTGACGTGAGTCTAATTGTGACGAGGCATTGGCTACCTTAAGCGAGTCATAGTGACTCTTGCCAAATGCTCACCATAATAGACATTTTTTAGATACTGTGGTCAGTCTGCCCGAAGAAATACGCCACTAGTTCTTTAATTTAAGACAACCATCGTTACTCTTGCTAGGATTTACTTGACGTTGCTGATTAAATTTTAATTGTGACGAGGCATTGGCAATCTTACGAGATTCATAGTGATTCCTGGCAGTTCCTCACCAAAATACGCATTTCTTAGATACTGTGGAAAGTCTCTCCAAAGCGGTAATCCACTAGCTGTTTATCTTCAGAGAAACTGCCAGAGGTTTCTTGAAGTTGCTGATGTGAGTCTAATTATGACGAGGCATTGGCTACCTTAAGCGAGTCATATCGACTCTTGCCAAATGCTCACCATAATAGACATTTTTTAGATACTGTGGCCAGTCTGCCCGAAGCAATCCGCCACTAGTTCTTTAATTTAAGACAACCATCGTTACTCTTGCTAGGAGTTACTTGATGTTGCTGATTAAATTTTAATTGTGACGAGGCATTGGCAACTTTACGAGAGTCATAGTGATTCCTGGCAGTTCCTCACGAAAATACGCATTTTTTAGATACTGTGGAAAGTCTCTCCAAAGCGGTAATCCACTAGCTGTTTATCTTCAGAGAAACTGCCAGAGGTATCTTGAAGTTGCTGATTTTGGTCTAATTGTGACGAGGCATTGGCTACCTTAAGCGAGTCATAGTGACTCTTGCCAAATGCTCACCATAATAGACATTTTTTAGATACTGTGGTCAGTCTGCCCGAAGCAATACGCCTCTAGTTCTTTAATTTAAGACAACCATCGTTACTCTTGCTAGGATTTACTTGACGTTGCTGATTAAATTTTAATTGTGACGAGGCGTTGGCAACCTTACGAGATTCATAGTGATTCCTGGCAGTTCCTCACCAAAATACGCATTTCTTAGATACTGTGGAAAGTCTCTCCAAAGCGGTAATCCACTAGCTGTTTATCTTAAGAGAAATTGCCAGAGGTTTCTTGAAGTCGCTGATGTGAGACTAATTGTGACGAGTCATTGGCTACCTTAAGCGAGTCATAGCGACTCTTGCCAAATGCTCACCATAATAAACATTTTTTAGTTACTGTGGCCAGTCTGCCCGAAGCAATACGCCACTAATTCTTTAATTTAAGACAACCATCGTTAATCTTGCTAGGAGTTACTTGATGTTGCTGATTAAATTTTAATTGTGACGAGGCATTGGCAACCTTACGAGAGTCATAGTGATTCCTGGCAGTTCCTCTCGAAAATACGCATTTTTTAGATACTGTGGAAAGTCTCTCCAAAGCGGTAATCCACTAGCTGTTTATCTTCATAGAAACTGCCAGAGGTTTCTTCAAGTTGCTGACGTGAGTCTAATTGTGACGTGGCATTATCTACCTTAAGAGAGTCATAGTGACTTTTGCCAAATGCTCACCATAATAGACATTTTTTAGATACTGTGGCCAGTCTGCCCGAAGCGATACGCCACTAGTTGTTTAATTTAAGACAACCATCGTTACTCTTGCTAGGAGTTACTTGATGTTGGTGATTTAATTTTAATTGTGATGAGGCATTGGCAACCTTACGAGAGTCATAGTGATTCCTGGCAGTTCCTCACCAAAATACGCATTTTTTAGATACTGTGGAAAGTCTCTCCAAAGCGGTAACCCACTAGCTGTTTATCTTCAGAGAAACTGCCAGAGGTTTCTTCAAGTTGCTGACGTGAGTCTAATTGTGACGAGGCATTGGCTACCTTAAGAGAGTCATAGTTACTCTTGCCAAATGCTCACCATAATAGACATTTTTAGATACTGTGGCCAGTCTGCCTGAAGCATTACGCAATTAGTTGTTTAATTTAAGACAACCATTGTTACTATTGCTAGGAGTTACTTGATGTTGCTGATTTAATTTTAATTGTGTTGAGGCATTGGCAACTTTACGAGAGTCATAGTGATTCCTGGCAGTTCCTCACGAAAATACGCATTTTTTAGATACTGTGGAAAGTCTCTCCAAAGCGGTAATCCACTAGCTGTTTATCTTCAGAGAAACTGCCAGAGGTTTCTTGAAGTCGCTGATTTGTGTCTAATTGTGACGAGGCATTGGCTACCTTAAGCGAGTCATAGCGACTCTTGCCAAATGCTCACCATAATAGACATTTTTTAGATACTGTGGCCAGTCTGCCCGAAGCGATACGCCACTAGTTGTTTAATTTAAGACAACCATCGTTACTCTTGCTAGGAGTTACTTGATGTTGGTGATTTAATTTTAATTGTGATGAGGCATTGGCAACCTTACGAGAGTCATAGTGATTCCTGGCAGTTCCTCACCAAAATACGCAATTTTTAGATACTGTGGAAAGTGTCTCCAAAGCGGTAATCCACTAGCTGTTTATCTTCAGAGAAACTGCCAGAGGTTTCTTCAAGTTGCTGACGTGAGTCTAATTGTGACGAGTCATTGGCTACCTTAAGCGAGTCATAGCGACTCTTGCCAAATGCTCACCATAATAAACATTTTTTAGTTACTGTGGCCAGTCTGCCCGAAGCCATACGCCACTAATTCTTTACTTTAAGACAACCATCGTTAATCTTGCTAGGAGTTACTTGATGTTGCTGATTAAATTTTAATTGTGACGAGGCATTGGCAACCTTACGAGAGTCATAGTGATTCCTGGCAGTTCCTCACGAAAATACGCATTTTTTAGATACTGTGGAAAGTCTCTCCAAAGCGGTAATCCACTAGCTGTTTATCTTCAGAGAAACTGCCAGAGGTTTCTTCAAGTTGCTGACGTGAGTCTAATTGTAACGAGGCATTGGCTACCTTAAGAGAGTCATAGTGACTTTTGCCAAATGCTCACGATAATGGACATTTTTTAGATACTGTGGCCAGTCTGCCCGAAGCGATACGACACTAGTTGTTTAATTTAAGACAACCATCGTTACTCTTGCTAGGAGTTACTTGATGTTGGTGATTTAATTTTAATTGTGACGAGGCATTGGCAACCTTACGAGAGTCATAGTGATTCCTGGCAGTTCCTCACCAAAATACGCATTTTTTAGATACTGTGGAAAGTCTCTCCAAAGCGGTAATCCACTAGCTGTTTATCTTCAGAGAAACTGCCAGAGGTTTCTTGAAGTTGCTGATGTGAGTCTAATTATGACGAGGCATTGGCTACCTTAAGCGAGTCATATCGACTCTTGCCAAATGCTCACCATAATAGACATTTTTTAGATACTGTGGCCAGTCTGCCCGAAGCAATCCGCCACTAGTTCTTTAATTTAAGACAACCATCGTTACTCTTGCTAGGAGTTACTTGATGTTGCTGATTAAATTTTAATTGTGACGAGGCATTGGCAACTTTACGAGAGTCATAGTGATTCCTGGCAGTTCCTCACGAAAATACGCATTTTTTAGATACTGTGGAAAGTCTCTCCAAAGCGGTAATCCACTAGCTGTTTATCTTCAGAGAAACTGCCAGAGGTATCTTGAAGTTGCTGATTTGAGTCTAATTGTGACGAGGCATTGGCTACCTTAAGCGAGTCATAGTGACTCTTGCCAAATGCTCACCATAATAGACATTTTTTAGATACTGTGGTCAGTCTGCCCGAAGCAATACGCCACTAGTTCTTTAATTTAAGACAACCATCGTTACTCTTGCTAGGATTTACTTGACGTTGCTGATTAAATTTTAATTGTGACGAGGCGTTGGCAACCTTACGAGATTCATAGTGATTCCTGGCAGTTCCTCACCAAAATACGCATTTCTTAGATACTGTGGAAAGTCTCTCCAAAGCGGTAATCCACTAGCTGTTTATCTTAAGAGAAATTGCCAGAGGTTTCTTGAAGTCGCTGATGTGAGTCTAATTGTGACGAGTCATTGGCTACCTTAAGCGAGTCATAGCGACTCTTGCCAAATGCTCACCATAATAAACATTTTTTAGTTACTGTGGCCAGTCTGCCCGAAGCAATACGCCACTAATTCTTTACTTTAAGACAACCATCGTTAATCTTGCTAGGAGTTACTTGATGTTGCTGATTAAATTTTAATTGTGACGAGGCATTGGCAACCTTACGAGAGTCATAGTGATTCCTGGCAGTTCCTCACGAAAATACGCATTTTTTAGATACTGTGGAAAGTCTCTCCAAAGCGGTAATCGACTAGCTGTTTATCTTCATAGAAACTGCCAGAGATTTCTTCAAGTTGCTGACGTGAGTCTAATTGTGACGTGGCATTATCTACCTTAAGAGAGTCATAGTGACTTTTGCCAAATGCTCACCATAATAGACATTTTTTAGATACTGTGGCCAGTCTGCCCGAAGCAATACGCCACTAGTTGTTTAATTTAAGACAACCATCGTTACTCTTGCTAGGAGTTACTTGATGTTGGTGATTTAATTTTAATTGTGATGAGGCATTGGCAACCTTACGAGAGTCATAGTGAATCCTGGCAGTTCCTCACCAAAATACGCAATTTTTAGATACTGTGGAAAGTCTCTCCAAAGCGGTAATCCACTAGCTGTTTATCTTCAGAGAAACTGCCAGAGGTTTCTTCAAGTTGCTGACGTGAGTCTAATTGTGACGAGGCATTGGCTACCTTAAGAGAGTCATAGTGACTTTTGCCAAATGCTCACCATAATAGACATATTTTAGATACTGTGGCCAGTCTGCCCGAAGCGATACGCCACTAGTTGTTTAATTTAAGACAACCATCGTTACTCTTGCTAGGAGTTACTTGATGTTGGTGATTTAAATTTAATTGTGATGAGGCATTGGCAACCTTACGAGAGTCATAGTGATTCCTGGCAGTTCCTCACGAAAATACGCATTTTTTAGATACTGTGGAAAGTCTCTCCAAAGCGGTAATCCACTAGCTGTTTATCTTCAGAGAAACTGCCAGAGGTTTCTTCAAGTTGCTGACGTGAGTCTAATTGTAACGAGGCATTGGCTACCTTAAGAGAGTCATAGTTACTCTTGCCAAATGCTCACCATAATAGACATTTTTAGATACTGTGGCCAGTCTGCCTGAAGCATTACGCAATTAGTTGTTTAATTTAAGACAACCATTGTTACTATTGCTAGGAGTTACTTGATGTTGCTGATTTAATTTTAATTGTGTTGAGGTATTGGCAACTTTACGAGAGTCATAGTGATTCCTGGCAGTTCCTCACGAAAATACGCATTTTTTAGATACTGTGGAAAGTCTCTCCAAAGCGGTAATCCACTAGCTGTTTATCTTCAGAGAAACTGCCAGAGGTTTCTTCAAGTTGCTGACGTGAGTCTAATTGTGACGAGGCATTGGCTACCTTAAGCGAGTCATAGTGACTCTTGCCAAATGCTCACCATAATAGACATTTTTTAGATACTGTGGTCAGTCTGCCCGAAGCAATACGCCACTAGTTCTTTAATTTAAGACAACCATCGTTACTCTTGCTAGGATTTACTTGACGTTGCTGATTAAATTTTAATTGTGACGAGGCATTGGCAATCTTACGAGATTCATAGTGATTCCTGGCAGTTCCTCACCAAAATACGCATTTCTTAGATACTGTGGAAAGTCTCTCCAAAGCGGTAATCCACTAGCTCTTTATCTTCAGAGAAACTGCCAGAGGTTTCTTGAAGTTGCTGATGTGAGTCTAATTATGACGAGGCATTGGCTACCTTAAGCGAGTCATATCGACTCTTGCCAAATGCTCACCATAATAGACATTTTTTAGATACTGTGGCCAGTCTGCCCGAAGCAATCCGCCACTAGTTCTTTAATTTAAGACAACCATCGTTACTCTTGCTAGGAGTTACTTGATGTTGCTGATTAAATTTTAATTGTGACGAGGCATTGGCAACTTTACGAGAGTCATAGTGATTCCTGGCAGTTCCTCACGAAAATACGCATTTTTTAGATACTGTGAAAAGTCTCTCCAAAGCGGTAATCCACTAGCTGTTTATCTTCAGAGAAACTGCCAGAGGTTTCTTGAAGTTGCTGATTTGAGTCTAATTGTGACGAGGCATTGGCTACCTTAAGCGAGTCATAGTGACTCTTGCCAAATGCTCACCATAATAGACATTTTTTAGATACTGTGGTCAGTCTGCCCGAAGCAATACGCCACTAGTTCTTTAATTTAAGACAACCATCGTTACTCTTGCTAGGATTTACTTGACGTTGCTGATTAAATTTTAATTGTGACGAGGCGTTGGCAACCTTACGAGATTCATAGTGATTCCTGGCAGTTCCTCACCAAAATACGCATTTCTTAGATACTGTGGAAAGTCTCTCCAAAGCGGTAATCCACTAGCTGTTTATCTTAAGAGAAATTGCCAGAGGTTTCTTGAAGTCGCTGATGTGAGTCTAATTGTGACGAGTCATTGGCTACCTTAAGCGAGTCATAGCGACTCTTGCCAAATGCTCACCATAATAAACATTTTTTAGTTACTGTGGCCAGTCTGCCCGAAGCAATACGCCACTAATTCTTTACTTTAAGACAACCATCGTTAATCTTGCTAGGAGTTACTTGATGTTGCTGATTAAATTTTAATTGTGACGACTCATTGGCAACCTTACGAGAGTCATAGTGATTCCTGGCAGTTCCTCACGAAAATACGCATTTTTTAGATACTGTGGAAAGTCTCTCCAAAGCGGTAATCCACTAGCTGTTTATCTTCATAGAAACTGCCAGAGATTTCTTCAAGTTGCTGACGTGAGTCTAATTGTGACGTGGCATTATCTACCTTAAGAGAGTCATAGTGACTTTTGCCAAATGCTCACCATAATAGACATTTTTTAGATACTGTGGCCAGTCTGCCCGAAGCGATACGCCACTAGTTGTTTAATTTAAGACAACCATCGTTACTCTTGCTAGGAGTTACTTGATGTTGGTGATTTAATTTTAATTGTGATGAGGCATTGGCAACCTTACGAGAGTCATAGTGATTCCTGGCAGTTCCTCACCAAAATACGCAATTTTTAGATACTGTGGAAAGTCTCTCCAAAGCGGTAATCCACTAGCTGTTTATCTTCAGAGAAACTGCCAGAGGTTTCTTCAAGTTGCTGACGTGAGTCTAATTGTGACGAGGCATTGGCTACCTTAAGAGAGTCATAGTGACTTTTGCCAAATGCTCACCATAATAGACATATTTTAGATACTGTGGCCAGTCTGCCCGAAGCGATACGCCACTTGTTGTTTAATTTAAGACAACCATCGTTACTCTTGCTAGGAGTTACTTGATGTTGGTGATTTAAATTTAATTGTGATGAGGCATTGGCAACCTTACGAGAGTCATAGTGATTCCTGGCAGTTCCTCACGAAAATACGCAATTTTTAGATACTGTGGAAAGTCTCTCCAAAGCGGTAATCCACTAGCTGTTTATCTTCAGAGAAACTGCCAGAGGTTTCTTCAAGTTGCTGACGTGAGTCTAATTGTAACGAGGCATTGGCTACCTTAAGAGAGTCATAGTGACTTTTGCCAAATGCTCACGATAATGGACATTTTTTAGATACTGTGGCCAGTCTGCCCGAAGCGATACGACACTAGTTGTTTAATTTAAGACAACCATCGTTACTCTTGCTAGGAGTTACTTGATGTTGGTGATTTAATTTTAATTGTGACGAGGCATTGGCAACCTTACGAGAGTCATAGTGATTCCTGGCAGTTCCTCACCAAAATACGCATTTTTTAGATACTGTGGAAAGTCTCTCCAAAGCGGTAACCCACTAGCTGTTTATCTTCAGAGAAACTGCCAGAGGTTTCTTCAAGTTGCTGATGTGAGTCTAATTGTGACGAGGCATTGGCTACCTTAAGAGAGTCATAGTTACTCTTGCCAAATGCTCACCATAATAGACATTTTTAGATACTGTGGCCAGTCTGCCTGAAGCATTACGCAATTAGTTGTTTAATTTAAGACAACCATTGTTACTATTGCTAGGAGTTACTTGATGTTGCTGATTTAATTTTAATTGTGTTGAGGTATTGGCAACTTTACGAGAGTCATAGTGATTCCTGGCAGTTCCTCACGAAAATACGCATTTTTTAGATACTGTGGAAAGTCTCTCCAAAGCGGTAATCCACTAGCTGTTTATCTTCAGAGAAACTGCCAGAGGTTTCTTCAAGTTGCTGACGTGAGTCTAATTGTGACGAGGCATTGGCTACCTTAAGCGAGTCATAGTGACTCTTGCCAAATGCTCACCATAATAGACATTTTTTAGATACTGTGGTCAGTCTGCCCGAAGCAATACGCCACTAGTTCTTTAATTTAAGACAACCATCGTTACTCTTGCTAGGATTTACTTGACGTTGCTGATTAAATTTTAATTGTGACGAGGCATTGGCAATCTTACGAGATTCATAGTGATTCCTGGCAGTTCCTCACCAAAATACGCATTTCTTAGATACTGTGGAAAGTCTCTCCAAAGCGGTAATCCACTAGCTGTTTATCTTCAGAGAAACTGCCAGAGGTTTCTTGAAGTTGCTGATGTGAGTCTAATTATGACGAGGCATTGGCTACCTTAAGCGAGTCATATCGACTCTTGCCAAATGCTCACCATAATAGACATTTTTTAGATACTGTGGCCAGTCTGCCCGAAGCAATCCGCCACTAGTTCTTTAATTTAAGACAACCATCGTTACTCTTGCTAGGAGTTACTTGATGTTGCTGATTAAATTTTAATTGTGACGAGGCATTGGCAACTTTACGAGAGTCATAGTGATTCCTGGCAGTTCCTCACGAAAATACGCATTTTTTAGATACTGTGGAAAGTCTCTCCAAAGCGGTAATCCACTAGCTGTTTATCTTCAGAGAAACTGCCAGAGGTATCTTGAAGTTGCTGATTTGAGTCTAATTGTGACGAGGCATTGGCTACCTTAAGCGAGTCATAGTGACTCTTGCCAAATGCTCACCATAATAGACATTTTTTAGATACTGTGGTCAGTCTGCCCGAAGCAATACGCCACTAGTTCTTTAATTTAAGACAACCATCGTTACTCTTGCTAGGATTTACTTGACGTTGCTGATTAAATTTTAATTGTGACGAGGCGTTGGCAACCTTACGAGATTCATAGTGATTCCTGGCAGTTCCTCACCAAAATACGCATTTCTTAGATACTGTGGAAAGTCTCTCCAAAGCGGTAATCCACTAGCTGTTTATCTTAAGAGAAATTGCCAGAGGTTTCTTGAAGTCGCTGATGTGAGTCTAATTGTGACGAGTCATTGGCTACCTTAAGCGAGTCATAGCGACTCTTGCCAAATGCTCACCATAATAAACATTTTTTAGTTACTGTGGCCAGTCTGCCCGAAGCAATACGCCACTAATTCTTTACTTTAAGACAACCATCGTTAATCTTGCTAGGAGTTACTTGATGTTGCTGATTAAATTTTAATTGTGACGAGGCATTGGCAACCTTACGAGAGTCATAGTGATTCCTGGCAGTTCCTCACGAAAATACGCATTTTTTAGATACTGTGGAAAGTCTCTCCAAAGCGGTAATCCACTAGCTGTTTATCTTCATAGAAACTGCCAGAGATTTCTTCAAGTTGCTGACGTGAGTCTAATTGTGACGTGGCATTATCTACCTTAAGAGAGTCATAGTGACTTTTGCCAAATGCTCACCATAATAGACATTTTTAGATACTGTGGCCAGTCTGCCCGAAGCGATACGCCACTAGTTGTTTAATTTAAGACAACCATCGTTACTCTTGCTAGGAGTTACTTGATGTTGGTGATTTAATTTTAATTGTGATGAGGCATTGGCAACCTTACGAGAGTCATAGTGATTCCTGGCAGTTCCTCACCAAAATACGCAATTTTTAGATACTGTGGAAAGTCTCTCCAAAGCGGTAATCCACTAGCTGTTTATCTTCAGAGAAACTGCCAGAGGTTTCTTCAAGTTGCTGACGTGAGTCTAATTGTGACGAGGCATTGGCTACCTTAAGAGAGTCATAGTGACTTTTGCCAAATGCTCACCATAATAGACTTTTTTAGATACTGTGGCCAGTCTGCCCGAAGCGATACGCCACTAGTTGTTTAATTTAAGACAACCATCGTTACTCTTGCTAGGAGTTACTTGATGTTGGTGATTTAAATTTAATTGTGATGAGGCATTGGCAACCTTACGAGAGTCATAGTGATTCCTGGCAGTTCCTCACGAAAATACGCATTTTTTAGATACTGTGGAAAGTCTCTCCAAAGCGGTAATCCACTAGCTGTTTATCTTCAGAGAAACTGCCAGAGGTTTCTTCAAGTTGCTGACGTGAGTCTAATTGTAACGAGGCATTGGCTACCTTAAGAGAGTCATAGTGACTTTTGCCAAATGCTCACCATAATAGACATTTTTTAGATACTGTGGCCAGTCTGCCCGAAGCGATACGACCATAGTTGTTTAATTTAAGACAACCATCGTTACTCTTGCTAGGAGTTACTTGATGTTGGTGATTTAATTTTAATTGTGTTGAGGCATTGGCAACTTTACGAGAGTCATAGTGATTCCTGGCAGTTCCTCACGAAAATACGCATTTTTTAGATACTGTGGAAAGTCTCTCCAAAGCGGTAATCCACTAGCTGTTTATCTTCAGAGAAACTGCCAGAGGTTTCTTCAAGTTGCTGACGTGAGTCTAATTGTGACGAGGCATTGGCTACCTTAAGCGAGTCATAGTGACTCTTGCCAAATGCTCACCATAATAGACATTTTTTAGATACTGTGGTCAGTCTGCCCGAAGCAATACGCCACTAGTTCTTTAATTTAAGACAACCATCGTTACTCTTGCTAGGATTTACTTGACGTTGCTGATTAAATTTTAATTGTGACGAGGCATTGGCAATCTTACGAGATTCATAGTGATTCCTGGCAGTTCCTCACCAAAATACGCATTTCTTAGATACTGTGGAAAGTCTCTCCAAAGCGGTAATCCACTAGCTGTTTATCTTCAGAGAAACTGCCAGAGGTTTCTTGAAGTTGCTGATGTGAGTCTAATTATGACGAGGCATTGGCTACCTTAAGCGAGTCATATCGACTCTTGCCAAATGCTCACCATAATAGACATTTTTTAGAAACTGTGGCCAGTCTGCCCGAAGCAATCCGCCACTAGTTCTTTCATTTAAGACAACCATCGTTACTCTTGCTAGGAGTTACTTGATGTTGCTGATTAAATTTTAATTGTGACGAGGCATTGGCAACCTTACGAGAGTCATAGTGATTCCTGGCAGTTCCTCACGAAAATACGCATTTTTTAGATACTGTGGAAAGTCTCTCCAAAGCGGTAATCCACTAGCTGTTTATCTTCAGAGAAACTGCCAGAGGTTTCTTCAAGTTGCTGACGTGAGTCTAATTGTGACGAGGCATTGGCTACCTTAAGCGAGTCATAGTGACTCTTGCCAAATGCTCACCATAATAGACATTTTTTAGATACTGTGGTCAGTCTGCCCGAAGCAATACGCCACTAGTTCTTTAATTTAAGACAACCATCGTTACTCTTGCTAGGATTTACTTGACGTTGCTGATTAAATTTTAATTGTGACGAGGCATTGGCAATCTTACGAGATTCATAGTGATTCCTGGCAGTTCCTCACCAAAATACGCATTTCTTAGATACTGTGGAAAGTCTCTCCAAAGCGGTAATCCACTAGCTGTTTATCTTCAGAGAAACTGCCAGAGGTTTCTTGAAGTTGCTGATGTGAGTCTAATTATGACGAGGCATTGGCTACCTTAAGCGAGTCATATCGACTCTTGCCAAATGCTCACCATAATAGACATTTTTTAGAAACTGTGGCCAGTCTGCCCGAAGCAATCCGCCACTAGTTCTTTCATTTAAGACAACCATCGTTACTCTTGCTAGGAGTTACTTGATGTTGCTGATTAAATTTTAATTGTGACGAGGCATTGGCAACCTTACGAGAGTCATAGTGATTCCTGGCAGTTCCTCACGAAAATACGCATTTTTTAGATACTGTGGAAAGTCTCTCCAAAGCGGTAATCCACTAGCTGTTTATCTTCAGAGAAACTGCCAGAGGTTTCTTCAAGTTGCTGACGTGAGTCTAATTGTGACGAGGCATTGGCTACCTTAAGCGAGTCATAGTGACTCTTGCCAAATGCTCACTATAATAGACATTTTTTAGATACTGTGGTCAGTCTGCCCGAAGCAATACGCCACTAGTTCTTTAATTTAAGACAACCATCGTTACTCTTGCTAGGAGTTACTTGATGTTGCTGATTAAATTTTAATTGTGACGAGGCATTGGCAACCTTACGAGAGTCATAGTGATTCCTGGCAGTTCCTCACGAAAATACGCATTTTTTAGATACTGTGGAAAGTCTCTCCAAAGCGGTAATCCACTAGCTGTTTATCTTCATAAAACTGCCAGAGGTTTCTTCAAGTTGCTGACGTGAGTCTAATTGTGACGTGGCATTATCTACCTTAAGAGAGTCATAGTGACTTTTGCCAAATGCTCACCATAATAGACATTTTTTAGATACTGTGGCCAGTCTGCCCGAAGCGATACGCCACTAGTTGTTTAATTTAAGACAACCATCGTTACTCTTGCTAGGAGTTACTTGATGTTGGTGATTTAATTTTAATTGTGATGAGGCATTGGCAACCTTACGAGAGTCATAGTGATTCCTGGCAGTTCCTCACCAAAATACGCAATTTTTAGATACTGTGGAAAGTCTCTCCAAAGCGGTAATCCACTAGCTGTTTATCTTCAGAGAAACTGCCAGAGGTTTCTTCAAGTTGCTGACGTGAGTCTAATTGTGACGAGGCATTGGCTACCTTAAGAGAGTCATAGTGACTTTTGCCAAATGCTCACCATAATAGACATATTTTAGATACTGTGGCCAGTCTGCCCGAAGCGATACGCCACTAGTTGTTTAATTTAAGACAACCATCGTTACTCTTGCTAGGAGTTACTTGATGTTGGTGATTTAAATTTAATTGTGATGAGGCATTGGCAACCTTACGAGAGTCATAGTGATTCCTGGCAGTTCCTCACGAAAATACGCATTTTTTAGATACTGTGGAAAGTCTCTCCAAAGCGGTAATCCACTAGCTGTTTATCTTCAGAGAAACTGCCAGAGGTTTCTTCAAGTTGCTGACGTGAGTCTAATTGTAACGAGGCATTGGCTACCTTAAGAGAGTCATAGTGACTTTTGCCAAATGCTCACCATAATAGACATTTTTTAGATACTGTGGCCAGTCTGCCCGAAGCGATACGACACTAGTTGTTTAATTTAAGACAACCATCGTTACTCTTGCTAGGAGTTACTTGATGTTGGTGATTTAATTTTAATTGTGACGAGGCATTGGCAACCTTACGAGAGTCATAGTGATTCCTGGCAGTTCCTCACCAAAATACGCATTTTTTAGATACTGTGGAAAGTCTCTCCAAAGCGGTAACCCACTAGCTGTTTATCTTCAGAGAAACTGCCAGAGGTTTCTTGAAGTTGCTGACGTGAGTCTAATTGTGACGAGGCATTGGCTACCTTAAGAGAGTCATAGTTACTCTTGCCAAATGCTCACCATAATAGACATTTTTAGATACTGTGGCCAGTCTGCCTGAAGCATTACGCAATTAGTTGTTTAATTTAAGACAACCATCGTTACTCTTGCTAGGAGTTACTTGATGTTGCTGATTAAATTTTAATTGTGACGAGGCATTGGCAACTTTACGAGAGTCATAGTGATTCCTGGCAGTTCCTCACGAAAATACGCATTTTTTAGATACTGTGGAAAGTCTCTCCAAAGCGGTAATCCACTAGCTGTTTATCTTCAGAGAAACTGCCAGAGGTTTCTTCAAGTTGCTGACGTGAGTCTAATTGTGACGAGGCATTGGCTACCTTAAGCGAGTCATAGTGACTCTTGCCAAATGCTCACCATAATAGACATTTTTTAGATACTGTGGTCAGTCTGCCCGAAGCAATACGCCACTAGTTCTTTAATTTAAGACAACCATCGTTACTCTTGCTAGGATTTACTTGACGTTGCTGATTAAATTTTAATTGTGACGAGGCATTGGCAATCTTACGAGATTCATAGTGATTCCTGGCAGTTCCTCACCAAAATACGCATTTCTTAGATACTGTGGAAAGTCTCCCCGAAGCGGTAATCCACTAGCTGTTTATCTTCAGAGAAACTGCCAGAGGTTTCTTGAAGTTGCTGATGTGAGTCTAATTATGACGAGGCATTGGCTACCTTAAGCGAGTCATATCGACTCTTGCCAAATGCTCACCATAATAGACATTTTTTAGATACTGTGGCCAGTCTGCCCGAAGCAATCCGCCACTAGTTCTTTAATTTAAGACAACCATCGTTACTCTTGCTAGGAGTTACTTGATGTTGCTGATTAAATTTTAATTGTGACGAGGCATTGGCAACTTTACGAGAGTCATAGTGATTCCTGGCAGTTCCTCACGAAAATACGCATTTTTTAGATACTGTGGAAAGTCTCTCCAAAGCGGTAATCCACTAGCTGTTTATCTTCAGAGAAACTGCCAGAGGTTTCTTCAAGTTGCTGACGTGAGTCTAATTGTGACGAGGCATTGGCTACCTTAAGCGAGTCATAGTGACTCTTGCCAAATGCTCACCATAATAGACATTTTTTAGATACTGTGGTCAGTCTGCCCGAAGCAATACGCCACTAGTTCTTTAATTTAAGACAACCATCGTTACTCTTGCTAGGATTTACTTGACGTTGCTGATTAAATTTTAATTGTGACGAGGCATTGGCAATCTTACGAGATTCATAGTGATTCCTGGCAGTTCCTCACCAAAATACGCATTTCTTAGATACTGTGGAAAGTCTCTCCAAAGCGGTAATCCACTAGCTGTTTATCTTCAGAGAAACTGCCAGAGGTTTCTTGAAGTTGCTGATGTGAGTCTAATTATGACGAGGCATTGGCTACCTTAAGCGAGTCATATCGACTCTTGCCAAATGCTCACCATAATAGACATTTTTTAGATACTGTTTCCAGTCTGCCCGAAGCAATCCGCCACTAGTTCTTTAATTTAAGACAACCATCGTTACTCTTGCTAGGAGTTACTTGATGTTGCTGATTAAATTTTAATTGTGACGAGGCATTGGCAACTTTACGAGAGTCATAGTGATTCCTGGCAGTTCCTCACGAAAATACGCATTTTTTAGATACTGTGGAAAGTCTCTCCAAAGCGGTAATCCACTAGCTGTTTATCTTCAGAGAAACTGCCAGAGGTATCTTGAAGTTGCTGATTTGAGTCTAATTGTGACGAGGCATTGGCTACCTTAAGCGAGTCATAGTGACTCTTGCCAAATGCTCACCATAATAGACATTTTTTAGATACAGTGGTCAGTCTGCCCGAAGCAATACGCCACTAGTTCTTTAATTTAAGACAACCATCGTTACTCTTGCTAGGATTTACTTGACGTTGCTGATTAAATTTTAATTGTGACGAGGCATTGCAACCTTACGAGAGTCATAGTGATTCCTGGCAGTTCCTCACGAAAATACGCATTTTTTAGATACTGTGGAAAGTCTCTCCAAAGCGGTAATCCACTAGCTGTTTATCTTCATAGAAACTGCCAGAGGTTTCTTCAAGTTGCTGACGTGAGTCTAATTGTGACGTGGCATTATCTACCTTAAGAGAGTCATAGTGACTTTTGCCAAATGCTCACCATAATAGACATTTTTTAGATACTGTGGCCAGTCTGCCCGAAGCGATACGACACTAGTTGTTTAATTTAAGACAACCATCGTTACTCTTGCTAGGAGTTACTTGATGTTGGTGATTTAATTTTAATTGTGACGAGGCATTGGCAACCTTACGAGAGTCATAGTGATTCCTGGCAGTTCCTCACCAAAATACGCATTTTTTAGATACTGTGGAAAGTCTCTCCAAAGCGGTAACCCACTAGCTGTTTATCTTCAGAGAATCTGCCAGAGGTTTCTTCAAGTTGCTGACGTGAGTCTAATTGTGACGAGGTTATTGGCTACCTTAAGAGAGTCATAGTTACTCTTGCCAAATGCTCACCATAATAGACATTTTTAGATACTGTGGCCAGTCTGCCTGAAGCATTACGCAATTAGTTGTTTAATTTAAGACAACCATTGTTACTATTGCTAGGAGTTACTTGATGTTGCTGATTTAATTTTAATTGTGTTGAGGCATTGGCAACTTTACGAGAGTCATAGTGATTCCTGGCAGTTCCTCACGAAAATACGCATTTTTTAGATACTGTGGAAAGTCTCTCCAAAGCGGTAATCCACTAGCTGTTTATCTTCAGAGAAACTGCTAGAGGTTTCTTCAAGTTGCTGACGTGAGTCTAATTGTGACGAGGCATTGGCTACCTTAAGCGAGTCATAGTGACTCTTGCCAAATGCTCACCATAATAGACATATTTTAGATACTGTGGTCAGTCTGCCCGAAGCAATACGCCACTAGTTCTTTAATTTAAGACAACCATCGTTACTCTTGCTAGGATTTACTTGACGTTGCTGATTAAATTTTAATTGTGACGAGGCATTGGCAATCTTACGAGATTCATAGTGATTCCTGGCAGTTCCTCACCAAAATACGCATTTCATAGATACTGTGGAAAGTCTCTCCAAAGCGGTAATCCACTAGCTGTTTATCTTCAGAGAAACTGCCAGAGGTTTCTTGAAGTTGCTGATGTGAGTCTAATTATGACGAGGCATTGGCTACCTTAAGCGAGTCATATCGACTCTTGCCAAATGCTCACCATAATAGACATTTTTTAGATACTGTGGCCAGTCTGCCCGAAGCAATCCGCCACTAGTTCTTTAATTTAAGACAACCATCGTTACTCTTGCTAGGAGTTACTTGATGTTGCTGATTAAATTTTAATTGTGACGAGGCATTGGCAACTTTACGAGAGTCATAGTGATTCCTGGCAGTTCCTCACGAAAATACGCATTTTTTAGATACTGTGGAAAGTCTCTCCAAAGCGGTAATCCACTAGCTGTTTATCTTCAGAGAAACTGCCAGAGGTATCTTGAAGTTGCTGATTTGAGTCTAATTGTGACGAGGCATTGGCTACCTTAAGCGAGTCATAGTGACTCTTGCCAAATGCTCACCATAATAGACATTTTTTAGATATTGTGGTCAGTCTGCCGAAGCAATACGCCACTAGTTCTTTAATTTAAGACAACCATCGTTACTCTTGCTAGGATTTACTTGACGTTGCTGATTAAATTTTAATTGTGACGAGGCGTTGGCAACCTTACGAGATTCATAGTGATTCCTGGCAGTTCCTCACCAAAATACGCATTTCTTAGATACTGTGGAAAGTCTCTCCAAAGCGGTAATCCACTAGCTGTTTATCTTAAGAGAAATTGCCAGAGGTTTCTTGAAGTCGCTGATGTGAGTCTAATTGTGACGAGTCATTGGCTACCTTAAGCGAGTCATAGCGACTCTTGCCAAATGCTCACCATAATAAACATTTTTTAGTTACTGTGGCCAGTCTGCCCGAAGCAATACGCAACTAATTCTTTAATTTAAGACAACCATCGTTAATCTTGCTAGGAGTTACTTGATGTTGCTGATTAAATTTTAATTGTGACGAGGCATTGGCAACCTTACGAGAGTCATAGTGATTCCTGGCAGTTCCTCACGAAAATACGCATATTTTAGATACTGTGGAAAGTCTCTCCAAAGCGGTAATCCACTAGCTGTTTATCTTCATAGAAACTGCCAGAGGTTTCTTCAAGTTGCTGACGTGAGTCTAATTGTGACGTGGCATTATCTACCTTAAGAGAGTCATAGTGACTTTTGCCAAATGCTCACCATAATAGACATTTTTTAGATACTGTGGCCAGTCTGCCCGAAGCGATACGACACTAGTTGTTTAATTTAAGACAACCATCGTTACTCTTGCTAGGAGTTACTTGATGTTGCTGATTAAATTTTAATTGTGACGAGGCATTGGCAACCTTACGAGATTCATAGTGATTCCTGGCAGTTCCTCACCAAAATACGCATTTCTTAGATACTGTGGAAAGTCTCTCCAAAGCGGTAATCCACTAGCTGTTTATCTTAAGAGAAATTGCCAGAGGTTTCTTGAAGTCGCTGATGTGAGTCTAATTGTGACGAGGCATTGGCTACCTTAAGCGAGTCATAGCGACTCTTGCCAAATGCTCACCATAATAAACATTTTTTAGTTACTGTGGCCAGTCTGCCCGAAGCAATACGCCACTAGTTCTTTAATGTAAGACTACCATCGTTAATCTTGCTAGGAGTTACTTGATGTTGCTGATTAAATTTTAATTGTGACGAGGCATTGGCAACCTTACGAGAGTCATAGTGATTCCTGGCAGTTCCTCACGAAAATACGCATTTTTTAGATACTGTGGAAAGTCTCACCAAAGCGGTAATCCACTAGCTGTTTATCTTCAGAGAAACTGCCAGAGGTTTCTTCAAGTTGCTGACGTGAGTCTAATTGTAACGAGGCATTGGCTACCTTAAGAGAGTCATAGTGACTTTTGCCAAATGCTCACCATAATAGACATTTTTTAGATACTGTGGCCAGTCTGCCCGAAGCGATACGACACTAGTTGTTTAATTTAAGACAACCATCGTTACTCTTGCTAGGAGTTACTTGATGTTGGTGATTTAATTTTAATGGTGACGAGGCAGTGGCAACCTTACGAGAGTCATAGTGATTCCTGGCAGTTCCTCACCAAAATACGCATTTTTTAGATACTGTGGAAAGTCTCTCCAAAGCGGTAACCCACTAGCTGTTTATCTTCAGAGAAACTGCCAGAGGTTTCTTCAAGTTGCTGACGTGAGTCTAATTGTGACGAGGCATTGGCTACCTTAAGAGAGTCATAGTTACTCTTGCCAAATGCTCACCATAATAGACATTTTTAGATACTGTGGCCAGTCTGCCTGAAGCATTACGCAATTAGTTGTTTAATTTAAGACAACCATTGTTACTTTTGCTAGGAGTTACTTGATGTTGCTGATTTAATTTTAATTGTGTTGAGGCATTGGCAATCTTACGAGATTCATAGTGATTCCTGGCAGTTCCTCACGAAAATACGCATTTATTAGATACTGTGGAAAGTCTCTCCAAAGCGGAAATCCACTAGCTGTTTATCTTCAGAGAAACTGCCAGAGGTTTCTTCAAGTTGCTGACGTGAGTCTAATTGTGACGAGGCATTGGCTACCTTAAGCGAGTCATAGTGACTCTTGCCAAATGCTCACCATAATAGACATTTTTTAGATACTGTGGTCAGTCTGCCCGAAGCAATACGCCACTAGTTCTTTAATTTAAGACAACCATCGTTACTCTTGCTAGGATTTACTTGACGTTGCTGATTAAATTTTAATTGTGACGAGGCATTGGCAATCTTACGAGATTCATAGTGATTCCTGGCAGTTCCTCACCAAAATACGCATTTCTTAGATACTGTGGAAAGTCTCTCCAAAGCGGTAATCCACTAGCTGTTTATCTTCAGAGAAACTGCCAGAGGTATCTTGAAGTTGCTGATTTGAGTCTAATTGTGACGAGGCATTGGCTACCTTAAGCGAGTCATAGTGACTCTTGCCAAATGCTCACCATAATAGACATTTTTTAGATACTGTGGTCAGTCTGCCCGAAGCAATACGCCACTAGTTCTTTAATTTAAGACAACCATCGTTACTCTTGCTAGGATTTACTTGACGTTGCTGATTAAATTTTAATTGTGACGAGGCGTTGGCAACCTTACGAGAGTCATAGTGATTCCTGGCAGTTCCTCACCAAAATACGCATTTCTTAGATACTGTGGAAAGTCTCTCCAAAGCGGTAATCCACTAGCTGTTTATCTTAAGAGAAATTGCCAGAGGTTTCTTGAAGTCGCTGATGTGAGTCTAATTGTGACGAGTCATTGGCTACCTTAAGCGAGTCATAGCGACTCTTGCCAAATGCTCACCATAATAAACATTTTTTAGTTACTGTGGCCAGTGTGCACGAAGCAATACGCCACTAATTCTTTAATTTAAGACAACCATCGTTAATCTTGCTAGGAGTTACTTGATGTTGCTGATTAAATTTTAATTGTGACGAGGCATTGGCAACCTTACGAGAGTCATAGTGATTCCTGGCAGTTCCTCACGAAAATACGCATTTTTTAGATACTGTGGAAAGTCTCTCCAAAGCGGTAATCCACTAGCTGTTTATCTTCATAGAAACTGCCAGAGGTTTCTTCAAGTTGCTGACGTGAGTCTAATTGTGACGTGGCATTGGCTACTTTAAGCGAGTCATATCGACTCTTGCCAAATGCTCACCATAATAGACATTTTTTAGATACTGTGGCCAGTCTGCCCGAAGCAATCCGCCACTAGTTCTTTAATTTAAGACAACCATCGTTACTCTTGCTAGGAGTTACTTGATGTTGCTGATTAAATTTTAATTGTGACGAGGCATTGGCAACCTTACGAGAGTCATAGTGATTCCTGGCAGTTCCTCACGAAAATACGCATTTTTTAGATACTGTGGAAAGTCTCTCCAAAGCGGTAACCCACTAGCTGTTTATCTTCAGAGAAACTGCCAGAGGTTTCTTCAAGTTGCTGACGTGAGTCTAATTGTGACGAGGCATTGGCTACCTTAAGAGTGTCATAGTTACTCTTGCCAAATGCTCACCATAATAGACATTTTTAGATACTGTGGCCAGTCTGCCTGAAGCATTACGCAATTAGTTGTTTAATTTAAGACAACCATTGTTCCTATTGCTAGGAGTTACTTGATGTTGCTGATTTAATTTTAATTGTGTTGAGGCATTGGCAACTTTACGAGAGTCATAGTGATTCCTGGCAGTTCCTCACGAAAATACGCATTTTTTAGATACTGTGGAAAGTCTCTCCAAAGCGGTAATCCACTAGCTGTTTATCTTCAGAGAAACTGCCAGAGGTTTCTTCAAGTTGCTGACGTGAGTCTAACTGTGACGAGGCATTGGCTACCTTAAGCGAGTCATAGTGACTCTTGCCAAATGCTCACCATAATAGACATTTTTTAGATACTGTGGTCAGTCTGCCCGAAGCAATACGCCACTAGTTCTTTAATTTAAGGCAACCATCGTTACTCTTGCTAGGATTTACTTGACGTTGCTGATTAAATTTTAATTGTGACGAGGCATTGGCAATCTTACGAGATTCATAGTGATTCCTGGCAGTTCCTCACCAAAATACGCATTTCTTAGATACTGTGGAAAGTCTCTCCAAAGCGGTAATCCACTAGCTGTTTATCTTCAGAGAAACTGCCAGAGGTTTCTTGAAGTTGCTGATGTGAGTCTAATTATGACGAGGCATTGGCTACCTTAAGCGAGTCATATCGACTCTTGCCAAATGCTCACCATAATAGACATTTTTTAGATACTGTGGCCAGTCTGCCCGAAGCAATCCGCCACTAGTTCTTTAATTTAAGACAACCATCGTTACTCTTGCTAGGAGTTACTTGATGTTGCTGATTAAATTTTAATTGTGACGAGGCATTGGCAACTTTACGAGAGTCATAGTGATTCCTGGCAGTTCCTCACGAAAATACGCATTTTTTAGATACTGTGGAAAGTCTCTCCAAAGCAGTAATCCACTAGCTGTTTATCTTCATAGAAACTGCCAGAGGTTTCTTCAAGTTGCTGACGTGAGTCTAATTGTGACGTGGCATTATCTACCTTAAGAGAGTCATAGTGACTTTTGCCAAATGCTCACCATAATAGACATTTTTTAGATACTGTGGCCAGTCTGCCCGAAGCGATACGCCACTAGTTGTTTAATTTAAGACAACCATCGTTACTCTTGCTAGGAGTTACTTGATGTTGCTGATTAAATTTTAATTGTGACGAGGCATTGGCAACCTTACAAGATTCATAGTGATTCCTGGCAGTTCCTCACGAAAATACGCATTTTTTAGATACTGTGGAAAGTCTCTCCAAAGCGGTAATCCACTAGCTGTTTATCTTAAGAGAAATTGCCAGAGGTTTCTTGAAGTCGCTGATGTGAGTCTAATTGTGACGAGGCATTGGCTACCTTAAGCGAGTCATAGCGACTCTTGCCAAATGCTCACCATAATAAACATTTTTTAGTTACTGTGGCCAGTCTGCCCGAAGCAATACGCCACTAGTTCTTTAATTTAAGACTACCATCGTTAATCTTGCTAGGAGTTACTTGATGTTGCTGATTAAATTTTAATTGTGACGAGGCATTGGCAACCTTACGAGAGTCATAGTGATTCCTGGCAGTTCCTCACCAAAATACGCATTTTTTAGATACTGTGGAAAGTCTCTCCAAAGCGGTAATCCACTAGCTGTTTATCTTCAGAGAAACTGCCAGAGGTTTCTTCAAGTTGCTGACGTGAGTCTAATTGTAACGAGGCATTGGCTACCTTAAGAGAGTCATAGTGACTTTTGCCAAATGCTCACCATAATAGACATTTTTTAGATACTGTGGCCAGTCTGCCCGAAGCGATACGACACTAGTTGTTTAATTTAAGACAACCATCATTACTCTTGCTAGGAGTTACTTGATGTTGGTGATTTAATTTTAATTGTGACGAGGCAGTGGCAACCTTACGAGAGTCATAGTGATTCCTGGCAGTTCCTCACCAAAATACGCATTTTTTAGATACTGTGGAAAGTCTCTCCAAAGCGGTAACCCACTAGCTGTTTATCTTCAGAGAAACTGCCAGAGGTTTCTTCAAGTTGCTGACGTGAGTCTAATTGTGACGAGGCATTGGCTACCTTAAGAGAGTCATAGTTACTCTTGCCAAATGCTCACCATAATAGACATTTTTAGATACTGTGGCCAGTCTGCCTGAAGCATTACGCAATTAGTTGTTTAATTTAAGACAACCATTGTTACTATTGCTAGGAGTTACTTGATGTTGCTGATTTAATTTTAATTGTGTTGAGGCATTGGCAACTTTACGAGAGTCATAGTGATTCCTGGCAGTTCCTCACGAAAATACGCATTTTTTAGATACTGTGGAAAGTCTCTCCAAAGCGGTAATCCACTAGCTGTTTATCTTCAGAGAAACTGCCAGAGGTTTCTTCAAGTTGCTGACGTGAGTCTAATTGTGACGAGGCATTGGCTACCTTAAGCGAGTCATAGTGACTCTTGCCAAATGCTCACCATAATAGACATTTTTTAGATACTGTGGTCAGTCTGCCCGAAGCAATACGCCACTAGTTCTTTAATTTAAGACAACCATCGTTACTCTTGCTAGGATTTACTTGACGTTGCTGATAAAATTTTAATTGTGACGAGGCATTGGCAATCTTACGAGATTCATAGTGATTCCTGGCAGTTCCTCACCAAAATACGCATTTCTTAGATACTGTGGAAAGTCTCTCCAAAGCGGTAATCCACTAGCTGTTTATCTTCAGAGAAACTGCCAGAGGTTTCTTGAAGTTGCTGATGTGAGTCTAATTATGACGAGGCATTGGCTACCTTAAGCGAGTCATATCGACTCTTGCCACATGCTCACCATAATAGACATTTCTTAGATACTGTGGCCAGTCTGCCCGAAGCAATCCGCCACTAGTTCTTTAATTTAAGACAACCATCGTTACTCTTGCTAGGAGTTACTTGATGTTGCTGATTAAATTTTAATTGTGACGAGGCATTGGCAACTTTACGAGAGTCATAGTGATTCCTGGCAGTTCCTCACGAAAATACGCATTTTTTAGATACTGTGGAAAGTCTCTCCAAAGCGGTAATCCACTAGCTGTTTATCTTCAGAGAAACTGCCAGAGGTATCTTGAAGTTGCTGATTTGAGTCTAATTGTGACGAGGCATTGGCTACCCTAAGCGAGTCATAGTGACTCTTGCCAAATGCTCACCATAATAGACATTTTTTAGATACTGTGGTCAGTCTGCCGAAGCAATACGCCACTAGTTCTTTAATTTAAGACAACCATCGTTACTCTTGCTAGGATTTACTTGACGTTGCTGATTAAATTTTAATTGTGACGAGGCGTTGGCAACCTTACGAGAGTCATAGTGATTCCTGGCAGTTCCTCACCAAAATACGCATTTCTTAGATACTGTGGAAAGTCTCTCCAAAGCGGTAATCCACTTGCTGTTTATCTTAAGCGAAATTGCCAGAGGTTTCTTGAAGTCGCTGATGTGAGTCTAATTGTGACGAGTCATTGGCTACCTTAAGCGAGTCATAGCGACTCTTGCCAAATGCTCACCATAATAAACATTTTTTAGTTACTGTGGCCAGTCTGCCCGAAGCAATACGCCACTAATTCTTTAATTTAAGACAACCATCGTTAATCTTGCTAGGAGTTACTTGATGTTGCTGATTAAATTTTAATTGTGACGAGGCATTGGCAACCTTACGAGAGGCATAGTGATTCCTGGCAGTTCCTCACGAAAATACGCATTTTTTAGATACTGTGGAAAGTCTCTCCAAAGCGGTAATCCACTAGCTGTTTATCTTCATAGAAACTGCCAGATGTTTCTTCAAGTTGCTGACGTGAGTCTAATTGTGACGTGGCATTGGCTACTTTAAGCGAGTCATATCGACTCTTGCCAAATGCTCACCATAATAGACATTTTTTAGATACTGTGGCCAGTCTGCCCGAAGCAATCCGCCACTAGTTCTTTAATTTAAGACAACCATCGTTACTCTTGCTAGGAGTTACTTGATGTTGCTGATTAAATTTTAATTGTGACGAGGCATTGGCAACCTTACGAGAGTCATAGTGATTCCTGGCAGTTCCTCACGAAAATACGCATTTTTTAGATACTGTGGAAAGTCTCTCCAAAGCGGTAATCCACTAGCTGTTTATCTTCAGAGAAACTGCCAGAGGTATCTTGAAGTTGCTGATTTGAGTCTAATTGTGACGAGGCATTGGCTACCTTAAGCGAGTCATAGTGACTCTTGCCAAATGCTCACCATAATAGACATTTTTTAGATACTGTGGTCAGTCTGCCCGAAGCAATACGCCACTAGTTCTTTAATTTAAGACAACCATCGTTACTCTTGCTAGGATTTACTTGACGTTGCTGATTAAATTTTAATTGTGACGAGGCATTGGCAACCTTACGAGATTCATAGTGATTCCTGGCAGTTCCTCACCAAAATACGCATTTCTTAGATACTGTGGAAAGTTTCTCCAAAGCGGTAATCCACTAGCTGTTTATCTTAAGAGAAATTGCCAGAGGTTTCTTGAAGTCGCTGATGTGAGTCTAATTGTGACGAGGCATTGGCTACCTTAAGCGAGTCATAGCGACTCTTGCCAAATGCTCACCATAATAGACATTTTTTAGATACTGTGGCCAGTCTGCCCGAAGCGATACGACACTAGTTGTTTAATTTAAGACAACCATCATTACTCTTGCTAGGAGTTACTTGATGTTGGTGATTTAATTTTAATTGTGACGAGGCAGTGGCAACCTTACGAGAGTCATAGTGATTCCTGGCAGTTCCTCACCAAAATACGCATTTTTTAGATACTGTGGAAAGTCTCTCCAAAGCGGTAACCCACTAGCTGTTTATCTTCAGAGAAACTGCCAGAGGTTTCTTCAAGTTGCTGACGTGAGTCTAATTGTGACGAGGCATTGGCTACCTTAAGAGAGTCATAGTTACTCTTGCCAAATGCTCACCATAATAGACATTTTTAGATACTGTGGCCAGTCTGCCTGAAGCATTACGCAATTAGTTGTTTAATTTAAGACAACCATTGTTACTATTGCTAGGAGTTACTTGATGTTGCTGATTTAATTTTAATTGTGTTGAGGCATTGGCAACTTTACGAGAGTCATAGTGATTCCTGGCAGTTCCTCACGAAAATACGCATTTTTTAGATACTGTGGAAAGTCTCTCCAAAGCGGTAATCCACTAGCTGTTTATCTTCAGAGAAACTGCCAGAGGTTTCTTCAAGTTGCTGACGTGAGTCTAATTGTGACGAGGCATTGGCTACCTTAAGCGAGTCATAGTGACTCTTGCCAAATGCTCACCATAATAGACATTTTTTAGATACTGTGGTCAGTCTGCCCGAAGCAATACGCCACTAGTTCTTTAATTTAAGACAACCATCGTTACTCTTGCTAGGATTTACTTGACGTTGCTGATAAAATTTTAATTGTGACGAGGCATTGGCAATCTTACGAGATTCATAGTGATTCCTGGCAGTTCCTCACCAAAATACGCATTTCTTAGATACTGTGGAAAGTCTCTCCAAAGCGGTAATCCACTAGCTGTTTATCTTCAGAGAAACTGCCAGAGGTTTCTTGAAGTTGCTGATGTGAGTCTAATTATGACGAGGCATTGGCTACCTTAAGCGAGTCATATCGACTCTTGCCACATGCTCACCATAATAGACATTTCTTAGATACTGTGGCCAGTCTGCCCGAAGCAATCCGCCACTAGTTCTTTAATTTAAGACAACCATCGTTACTCTTGCTAGGAGTTACTTGATGTTGCTGATTAAATTTTAATTGTGACGAGGCATTGGCAACTTTACGAGAGTCATAGTGATTCCTGGCAGTTCCTCACGAAAATACGCATTTTTTAGATACTGTGGAAAGTCTCTCCAAAGCGGTAATCCACTAGCTGTTTATCTTCAGAGAAACTGCCAGAGGTATCTTGAAGTTGCTGATTTGAGTCTAATTGTGACGAGGCATTGGCTACCCTAAGCGAGTCATAGTGACTCTTGCCAAATGCTCACCATAATAGACATTTTTTAGATACTGTGGTCAGTCTGCCGAAGCAATACGCCACTAGTTCTTTAATTTAAGACAACCATCGTTACTCTTGCTAGGATTTACTTGACGTTGCTGATTAAATTTTAATTGTGACGAGGCGTTGGCAACCTTACGAGAGTCATAGTGATTCCTGGCAGTTCCTCACCAAAATACGCATTTCTTAGATACTGTGGAAAGTCTCTCCAAAGCGGTAATCCACTTGCTGTTTATCTTAAGCGAAATTGCCAGAGGTTTCTTGAAGTCGCTGATGTGAGTCTAATTGTGACGAGTCATTGGCTACCTTAAGCGAGTCATAGCGACTCTTGCCAAATGCTCACCATAATAAACATTTTTTAGTTACTGTGGCCAGTCTGCCCGAAGCAATACGCCACTAATTCTTTAATTTAAGACAACCATCGTTAATCTTGCTAGGAGTTACTTGATGTTGCTGATTAAATTTTAATTGTGACGAGGCATTGGCAACCTTACGAGAGGCATAGTGATTCCTGGCAGTTCCTCACGAAAATACGCATTTTTTAGATACTGTGGAAAGTCTCTCCAAAGCGGTAATCCACTAGCTGTTTATCTTCATAGAAACTGCCAGATGTTTCTTCAAGTTGCTGACGTGAGTCTAATTGTGACGTGGCATTGGCTACTTTAAGCGAGTCATATCGACTCTTGCCAAATGCTCACCATAATAGACATTTTTTAGATACTGTGGCCAGTCTGCCCGAAGCAATCCGCCACTAGTTCTTTAATTTAAGACAACCATCGTTACTCTTGCTAGGAGTTACTTGATGTTGCTGATTAAATTTTAATTGTGACGAGGCATTGGCAACCTTACGAGAGTCATAGTGATTCCTGGCAGTTCCTCACGAAAATACGCATTTTTTAGATACTGTGGAAAGTCTCTCCAAAGCGGTAATCCACTAGCTGTTTATCTTCAGAGAAACTGCCAGAGGTATCTTGAAGTTGCTGATTTGAGTCTAATTGTGACGAGGCATTGGCTACCTTAAGCGAGTCATAGTGACTCTTGCCAAATGCTCACCATAATAGACATTTTTTAGATACTGTGGTCAGTCTGCCCGAAGCAATACGCCACTAGTTCTTTAATTTAAGACAACCATCGTTACTCTTGCTAGGATTTACTTGACGTTGCTGATTAAATTTTAATTGTGACGAGGCATTGGCAACCTTACGAGATTCATAGTGATTCCTGGCAGTTCCTCACCAAAATACGCATTTCTTAGATACTGTGGAAAGTTTCTCCAAAGCGGTAATCCACTAGCTGTTTATCTTAAGAGAAATTGCCAGAGGTTTCTTGAAGTCGCTGATGTGAGTCTAATTGTGACGAGGCATTGGCTACCTTAAGCGAGTCATAGCGACTCTTGCCAAATGCTCACCATAATAAACATTTTTTAGTTACTGTGGCCAGTCTGCCCGAAGCAATACGCCACTAGTTCTTTAATTTAAGACTACCATCGTTAATCTTGCTAGGAGTTACTTGATGTTGCTGATTAAATTTTAATTGTGACGAGGCATTGGCAACCTTACGAGAGTCATAGTGATTCCTGGCAGTTCCTCACGAAAATACGCATTTTTTAGATACTGTGGAAAGTCTCTCCAAAGCGGTAATCCACTAGCTGTTTATCTTCAGAGAAACTGCCAGAGGTTTCTTCAAGTTGCTGACGTGAGTCTAATTGTAACGAGGCATTGGCTACCTTAAGAGAGTCATAGTGACTTTTGCCAAATGCTCACCATAATAGACATTTTTTAGATACTGTGGCCAGTCTGCCCGAAGCGATACGACACTAGTTGTTTAATTTAAGACAACCATCATTACTCTTGCTAGGAGTTACTTGATGTTGGTGATTTAATTTTAATTGTGACGAGGCAGTGGCAACCTTACGAGAGTCATAGTGATTCCTGGCAGTTCCTCACCAAAATACGCATTTTTTAGATACTGTGGAAAGTCTCTCCAAAGCGGTAACCCACTAGCTGTTTATCTTCAGAGAAACTGCCAGAGGTTTCTTCAAGTTGCTGATGTGAGTCTAATTGTGACGAGGCATTGGCTACCTTAAGAGAGTCATAGTTACTCTTGCCAAATGCTCACCATAATAGACATTTTTAGATACTGTGGCCAGTCTGCCTGAAGCATTACGCAATTAGTTGTTTAATTTAAGACAACCATTGTTACTATTGCTAGGAGTTACTTGATGTTGCTGATTTAATTTTAATTATGTTGAGGCATTGGCAACTTTACGAGAGTCATAGTGATTCCTGGCAGTTCCTCACGAAAATACGCATTTTTTAGATACTGTGGAAAGTCTCTCCAAAGCGGTAATCCACTAGCTGTTTATCTTCAGAGAAACTGCCAGAGGTTTCTTCAAGTTGCTGACGTGAGTCTAATTGTGACGAGGCATTGGCTACCCTAAGCGAGTCATAGTGACTCTTGCCAAATGCTCACCATAATAGACATTTTTTAGATACTGTGGTCAGTCTGCCCGAAGCAATACGCCACTAGTTCTTTAATTTAAGACAACCATCGTTACTCTTGCTAGGATTTACTTGACGTTGCTGATTAAATTTTAATTGTGACGAGGCATTGGCAACCTTACGAGATTCATAGTGATTCCTGGCAGTTCCTCACCAAAATACGCATTTCTTAGATACTGTGGAAAGTCTCTCCAAAGCGGTAATCCACTAGCTGTTTATCTTCAGAGAAACTGCCAGAGGTTTCTTGAAGTTGCTGATGTGAGTCTAATTATGACGAGGCATTGGCTACCTTAAGCGAGTCATATCGACTCTTGCCACATGCTCACCATAATAGACATTTCTTATATACTGTGGCCAGTCTGCCCGAAGCAATACGCCACTAGTTCTTTAATTTAAGACAACCATCGTTACTCTTGCTAGGATTTACTTGACGTTGCTGATAAAATTTTAATTGTGACGAGGCATTGGCAATCTTACGAGATTCATAGTGATTCCTGGCAGTTCCTCACCAAAATACGCATTTCTTAGATACTGTGGAAAGTCTCTCCAAAGCGGTAATCCACTAGCTGTTTATCTTCAGAGAAACTGCCAGAGGTTTCTTGAAGTTGCTGATGTGAGTCTAATTATGACGAGGCATTGGCTACCTTAAGCGAGTCATATCGACTCTTGCCACATGCTCACCATAATAGACATTTCTTAGATACTGTGGCCAGTCTGCCCGAAGCAATCCGCCACTAGTTCTTTAATTTAAGACAACCATCGTTACTCTTGCTAGGAGTTACTTGATGTTGCTGATTAAATTTTAATTGTGACGAGGCATTGGCAACTTTACGAGAGTCATAGTGATTCCTGGCAGTTCCTCACGAAAATACGCATTTTTTAGATACTGTGGAAAGTCTCTCCAAAGCGGTAATCCACTAGCTGTTTATCTTCAGAGAAACTGCCAGAGGTATCTTGAAGTTGCTGATTTGAGTCTAATTGTGACGAGGCATTGGCTACCTTAAGCGAGTCATAGTGACTCTTGCCAAATGCTCACCATAATAGACATTTTTTAGATACTGTGGTCAGTCTGCCCGAAGCAATACGCCACTAGTTCTTTAATTTAAGACAACCATCGTTACTCTTGCTAGGATTTACTTGACGTTGCTGATTAAATTTTAATTGTGACGAGGCGTTGGCAACCTTACGAGAGTCATAGTGATTCCTGGCAGTTCCTCACCAAAATACGCATTTCTTAGATACTGTGGAAAGTCTCTCCAAAGCGGTAATCCACTTGCTGTTTATCTTAAGAGAAATTGCCAGAGGTTTCTTGAAGTCGCTGATGTGAGTCTAATTGTGACGAGTCATTGGCTACCTTAAGCGAGTCATAGCGACTCTTGCCAAATGCTCACCACAATAAACATTTTTTAGTTACTGTGGCCAGTCTGCCCGAAGCAATACGCCACTAATTCTTTAATTTAAGACAACCATCGTTAATCTTGCTAGGAGTTACTTGATGTTGCTGATTAAATTTTAATTGTGACGAGGCATTGGCAACCTTACGAGAGTCATAGTGATTCCTGGCAGTTCCTCACGAAAATACGCATTTTTTAGATACTGTGGAAAGTCTCTCCAAAGCGGTAATCCACTAGCTGTTTATCTTCATAGAAACTGCCAGATGTTTCTTCAAGTTGCTGACGTGAGTCTAATTGTGACGTGGCATTGGCTACTTTAAGCGAGTCATATCGACTCTTGCCAAATGCTCACCATAATAGACATTTTTTAGATACTGTGGCCAGTCTGCCCGAAGCAATCCGCCACTAGTTCTTTAATTTAAGACAACCATCGTTACTCTTGCTAGGAGTTACTTGATGTTGCTTATTAAATTTTAATTGTGACGAGGCATTGGCAACCTTACGAGAGTCATAGTGATTCCTGGCAGTTCCTCACGAAAATACGCATTTTTTAGATACTGTGGAAAGTCTCTCCAAAGCGGTAATCCACTAGCTGTTTATCTTCAGAGAAACTGCCAGAGGTATCTTGAAGTTGCTGATTTGAGTCTAATTGTGACGAGGCATTGGCTACCTTAAGCGAGTCATAGTGACTCTTGCCAAATGCTCACCATAATAGACATTTTTTAGATACTGTGGTCAGTCTGCCCGAAGCAATACGCCACTAGTTCTTTAATTTAAGACAACCATCGTTACTCTTGCTAGGATTTACTTGACGTTGCTGATTAAATTTTAATTGTGACGAGGCATTGGCAACCTTACGAGATTCATAGTGATTCCTGGCAGTTCCTCACCAAAATACGCATTTCTTAGATACTGTGGAAAGTCTCTCCAAAGCGGTAATCCACTAGCTGTTTATCTTAAGAGAAATTGCCAGAGGTTTCTTGAAGTCGCTGATGTGAGTCTAATTGTGACGAGGCATTGGCTACCTTAAGCGAGTCATAGCGACTCTTGCCAAATGCTCACCATAATAAACATTTTTTAGTTACTGTGGCCAGTCTGCCCGAAGCAATACGCCACTAGTTCTTTAATTTAAGACTACCATCGTTAATCTTGCTAGGAGTTACTTGATGTTGCTGATTAAATTTTAATTGTGACGAGGCATTGGCAACCTTACGAGAGTCATAGTGATTCCTGGCAGTTCCTCACGAAAATACGCATTTTTTAGATACTGTGGAAAGTCTCTCCAAAGCGGTAATCCACTAGCTGTTTATCTTCAGAGAAACTGCCAGAGGTTTCTTCAAGTTGCTGACGTGAGTCTAATTGTGACGTGGCATTGGCTACCTTAAGAGAGTCATAGTGACTTTTGCCAAATGCTCACCATAATAGACATTTTTTAGATACTGTGGCCAGTCTGCCTGAAGCGATTCTTGACTAGTTGTTTAATTTAAGACAACCATCGTTACTCTTGCTAGGAGTTACTTGATGTTGCTGATTAAATTTTAATTGTGACGAGGCATTGGCAACCTTACGAGATTCATAGTGATTCCTGGCAGTTCCTCACCAAAATACGCATTTCTTAGATACTCTGGAAAGTCTCTCCAAAGCGGTAATCCACTAGCTGTTTATCTTAAGAGAAATTGCCAGAGGTTTCTTGAAGTCGCTGATGTGAGTCTAATTGTGACGAGGCATTGGCTACCTTAAGCGAGTCATAGCGACTCTTGCCAAATGCTCACCATAATAAACATTTTTTAGTTACTGTGGTCAGTCTGCCCGAAGCAATACGCCACTAGTTCTTTAATTTAAGACAACCATCGTTAATCTTGCTAGGAGTTACTTGATGTTGCTGAATAAATTTTAATTGTGACGAGGCATTGGCAACCTTACGAGAGTCATAGTGATTCCTGGCAGTTCCTCACGAAAATACGCATTTTTTAGATACTGTGGAAAGTCTCTCCAAAGCGGTAATCCACTAGCTGTTTATCTTCATAGAAACTGCCAGAGGTTTCTTCAAGTTGCTGACGTGAGTCTAATTGTGACAAGGCATTGGCTACCTTAAAAGAGTCATTGTGACTTTTGCCAAATGCTCACCATAATAGACATTTTTTAGATACTGTGGCCAGTCTGCCCGAATCATTACGCAATTAGTGGTTTAATTTAAGAGAACCATTGTTACTCTTGCTACTAGTTACTTGATGTTGGCGATTTAATTTTAATTGTGTTGAGGCATTAGCAACTTTACGAGAGTCATAGTGATTCCTGGCAGTTCCTCACGAAAATACGCATTTTTTAGATACTGTGGAAAGTCTCTCCAAAGCGGTAATCCACTAGCTGTTTATCTTCAGAGAAACTGCCAGAGGTTTATTCAAGTTGCTGACGTGAGTCTAATTGTGACGAGGCATTGGGTACCTTAAGCGAGTCATAGTGACTCTTGCCAAATGCTCACCATAATAGACATTTTTTAGATACTGTGGTCAGTCTGCCCGAAGCAATACGCCACTAGTTCTTTAATTTAAGACAACTGTCGTTACTCTTGCTAGGATTTACTTGACGTTGCTGATTAAATTTTAATTGTGACGAGGCATTGGCAACCTTACCAGATTCATAGTGATTCCTGGCAGTTCCTCACGAAAATACGCATTTCTTAGATACTGTGGAAAGTCTGTCCAAAGCGGTAATCCACTAGCTGTTTATCTTCAGAGAAACTGCCAGAGGTTTCTTGAAGTTGCTGATGTGAGTCTAATTATGACGAGTCATTGGCTACCTTAAGCGAGTCATAGTGACTCTTGCCAAATGCTCACCATAATAGACATTTTTTAGATACTGTGGTCAGTCTGCCCGAAGCAATACGCCACTAGTTCTTTAATTTAAGACAACCATCGTTACTCTTGCTAGGATTTACTTGACGTTGCTGATTAAATTTTAATTGTGACGAGGCATTGGCAACCTTACGAGATTCATAGTGATTCCTGGCAGTTCCTCACCAAAATACGCATTTCTTAGATACTGTGGGAAGTCTCTCCAAAGCGGTAATCCACTAGCTGTTTATCTTCAGAGAAACTGCCAGAGGTTTCTTCAAGTTGCTGACGTGAGTCTAATTGTAACGAGGCATTGGCTACCTTAAGAGAGTCGTAGTGACTCTTGCCAAATGCTCACCATAATAGACATTTTTAGATACTTTGGTCAGTCTGCCCAAAGCAATACGCCACTAGTTCTTTAATTTAAGACAACCATCGTTACTCTTGCTAGGATTTACTTGACGTTGCTGATTAAATTTTAATTGTGACGAGGCATTGGCAACCTTACGAGATTCTTAGTGATTCCTGGCAGTTCCTCACCAAAATACGCATTTCTTAGATACTGTGGAAAGTCTCTCCAAAGCGGTAATCCACTAGCTGTTTATCTTAAGAGAAATTGCCAGAGGTTTCTTGAAGTCGCTGATGTGAGTCTAAATGTGACGAGGCATTGGCTACCTTAAGGGAGTCATAGCGACTCTTGCCAAATGCTCACCATAATAGACATTTTTTAGATACTGTGGCCAGTCTGCCCGAAGCAATACGCCACTAGTTCTTTAATTTAAGACAACCATCGTTAATCTTGCTAGGAGTTACTTGATGTTGCTGATTAAATTTTAATTCTGACGAGGGATTGGCAACCTTACCAGAGTCATAGTGATTCCTGGCAGTTCCTCACCAAAATACGCATTTTTTAGATACTGTGGAAAGTCTCTCCAAAGCGGTAATCCACTAGCTGTTTATCTTCAGAGAAACTGCCAGAGGTTTCTTCAAGTTGCTGACGTGAATCTAATTGTGACGAGGCATTGGCTACCTTAAGCGAGTCATATCGACTCTTGCCACATGCTCACCATAATAGACATTTCTTAGATACTGTGGCCAGTCTGCCCGAAGCAATCCGCCACTAGTTCTTTAATTTAAGACAACCATCGTTACTCTTGCTAGGAGTTACTTGATGTTGCTGATTAAATTTTAATTGTGACGAGGCATTGGCAACTTTACGAGAGTCATAGTGATTCCTGGCAGTTCCTCACGAAAATACGCATTTTTTAGATACTGTGGAAAGTCTCTCCAAAGCGGTAATCCACTAGCTGTTTATCTTCAGAGAAACTGCCAGAGGTATCTTGAAGTTGCTGATTTGAGTCTAATTGTGACGAGGCATTGGCTACCTTAAGCGAGTCATAGTGACTCTTGCCAAATGCTCACCATAATAGACATTTTTTAGATACTGTGGTCAGTCTGCCCGAAGCAATACGCCACTAGTTCTTTAATTTAAGACAACCATCGTTACTCTTGCTAGGATTTACTTGACGTTGCTGATTAAATTTTAATTGTGACGAGGCGTTGGCAACCTTACGAGAGTCATAGTGATTCCTGGCAGTTCCTCACCAAAATACGCATTTCTTAGATACTGTGGAAAGTCTCTCCAAAGCGGTAATCCACTTGCTGTTTATCTTAAGAGAAATTGCCAGAGGTTTCTTGAAGTCGCTGATGTGAGTCTAATTGTGACGAGTCATTGGCTACCTTAAGCGAGTCATAGCGACTCTTGCCAAATGCTCACCACAATAAACATTTTTTAGTTACTGTGGCCAGTCTGCCCGAAGCAATACGCCACTAATTCTTTAATTTAAGACAACCATCGTTAATCTTGCTAGGAGTTACTTGATGTTGCTGATTAAATTTTAATTGTGACGAGGCATTGGCAACCTTACGAGAGTCATAGTGATTCCTGGCAGTTCCTCACGAAAATACGCATTTTTTAGATACTGTGGAAAGTCTCTCCAAAGCGGTAATCCACTAGCTGTTTATCTTCATAGAAACTGCCAGATGTTTCTTCAAGTTGCTGACGTGAGTCTAATTGTGACGTGGCATTGGCTACTTTAAGCGAGTCATATCGACTCTTGCCAAATGCTCACCATAATAGACATTTTTTAGATACTGTGGCCAGTCTGCCCGAAGCAATCCGCCACTAGTTCTTTAATTTAAGACAACCATCGTTACTCTTGCTAGGAGTTACTTGATGTTGCTGATTAAATTTTAATTGTGACGAGGCATTGGCAACCTTACGAGAGTCATAGTGATTCCTGGCAGTTCCTCACGAAAATACGCATTTTTTAGATACTGTGGAAAGTCTCTCCAAAGCGGTAATCCACTAGCTGTTTATCTTCAGAGAAACTGCCAGAGGTATCTTGAAGTTGCTGATTTGAGTCTAATTGTGACGAGGCATTGGCTACCTTAAGCGAGTCATAGTGACTCTTGCCAAATGCTCACCATAATAGACATTTTTTAGATACTGTGGTCAGTCTGCCCGAAGCAATACGCCACTAGTTCTTTAATTTAAGACAACCATCGTTACTCTTGCTAGGATTTACTTGACGTTGCTGATTAAATTTTAATTGTGACGAGGCATTGGCAACCTTACGAGATTCATAGTGATTCCTGGCAGTTCCTCACCAAAATACGCATTTCTTAGATACTGTGGAAAGTCTCTCCAAAGCGGTAATCCACTAGCTGTTTATCTTAAGAGAAATTGCCAGAGGTTTCTTGAAGTCGCTGATGTGAGTCTAATTGTGACGAGGCATTGGCTACCTTAAGCGAGTCATAGCGACTCTTGCCAAATGCTCACCATAATAAACATTTTTTAGTTACTGTGGCCAGTCTGCCCGAAGCAATACGCCACTAGTTCTTTAATTTAAGACTACCATCGTTAATCTTGCTAGGAGTTACTTGATGTTGCTGATTAAATTTTAATTGTGACGAGGCATTGGCAACCTTACGAGAGTCATAGTGATTCCTGGCAGTTCCTCACGAAAATACGCATTTTTTAGATACTGTGGAAAGTCTCTCCAAAGCGGTAATCCACTAGCTGTTTATCTTCAGAGAAACTGCCAGAGGTTTCTTCAAGTTGCTGACGTGAGTCTAATTGTGACGTGGCATTGGCTACCTTAAGAGAGTCATAGTGACTTTTGCCAAATGCTCACCATAATAGACATTTTTTAGATACTGTGGCCAGTCTGCCTGAAGCGATTCTTGACTAGTTGTTTAATTTAAGACAACCATCGTTACTCTTGCTAGGAGTTACTTGATGTTGCTGATTAAATTTTAATTGTGACGAGGCATTGGCAACCTTACGAGATTCATAGTGATTCCTGGCAGTTCCTCACCAAAATACGCATTTCTTAGATACTCTGGAAAGTCTCTCCAAAGCGGTAATCCACTAGCTGTTTATCTTAAGAGAAATTGCCAGAGGTTTCTTGAAGTCGCTGATGTGAGTCTAATTGTGACGAGGCATTGGCTACCTTAAGCGAGTCATAGCGACTCTTGCCAAATGCTCACCATAATAAACATTTTTTAGTTACTGTGGTCAGTCTGCCCGAAGCAATACGCCACTAGTTCTTTAATTTAAGACAACCATCGTTAATCTTGCTAGGAGTTACTTGATGTTGCTGAATAAATTTTAATTGTGACGAGGCATTGGCAACCTTACGAGAGTCATAGTGATTCCTGGCAGTTCCTCACGAAAATACGCATTTTTTAGATACTGTGGAAAGTCTCTCCAAAGCGGTAATCCACTAGCTGTTTATCTTCATAGAAACTGCCAGAGGTTTCTTCAAGTTGCTGACGTGAGTCTAATTGTGACAAGGCATTGGCTACCTTAAAAGAGTCATTGTGACTTTTGCCAAATGCTCACCATAATAGACATTTTTTAGATACTGTGGCCAGTCTGCCCGAATCATTACGCAATTAGTGGTTTAATTTAAGAGAACCATTGTTACTCTTGCTACTAGTTACTTGATGTTGGCGATTTAATTTTAATTGTGTTGAGGCATTAGCAACTTTACGAGAGTCATAGTGATTCCTGGCAGTTCCTCACGAAAATACGCATTTTTTAGATACTGTGGAAAGTCTCTCCAAAGCGGTAATCCACTAGCTGTTTATCTTCAGAGAAACTGCCAGAGGTTTATTCAAGTTGCTGACGTGAGTCTAATTGTGACGAGGCATTGGGTACCTTAAGCGAGTCATAGTGACTCTTGCCAAATGCTCACCATAATAGACATTTTTTAGATACTGTGGTCAGTCTGCCCGAAGCAATACGCCACTAGTTCTTTAATTTAAGACAACTGTCGTTACTCTTGCTAGGATTTACTTGACGTTGCTGATTAAATTTTAATTGTGACGAGGCATTGGCAACCTTACCAGATTCATAGTGATTCCTGGCAGTTCCTCACGAAAATACGCATTTCTTAGATACTGTGGAAAGTCTGTCCAAAGCGGTAATCCACTAGCTGTTTATCTTCAGAGAAACTGCCAGAGGTTTCTTGAAGTTGCTGATGTGAGTCTAATTATGACGAGTCATTGGCTACCTTAAGCGAGTCATAGTGACTCTTGCCAAATGCTCACCATAATAGACATTTTTTAGATACTGTGGTCAGTCTGCCCGAAGCAATACGCCACTAGTTCTTTAATTTAAGACAACCATCGTTACTCTTGCTAGGATTTACTTGACGTTGCTGATTAAATTTTAATTGTGACGAGGCATTGGCAACCTTACGAGATTCATAGTGATTCCTGGCAGTTCCTCACCAAAATACGCATTTCTTAGATACTGTGGGAAGTCTCTCCAAAGCGGTAATCCACTAGCTGTTTATCTTCAGAGAAACTGCCAGAGGTTTCTTCAAGTTGCTGACGTGAGTCTAATTGTAACGAGGCATTGGCTACCTTAAGAGAGTCGTAGTGACTCTTGCCAAATGCTCACCATAATAGACATTTTTAGATACTTTGGTCAGTCTGCCCAAAGCAATACGCCACTAGTTCTTTAATTTAAGACAACCATCGTTACTCTTGCTAGGATTTACTTGACGTTGCTGATTAAATTTTAATTGTGACGAGGCATTGGCAACCTTACGAGATTCTTAGTGATTCCTGGCAGTTCCTCACCAAAATACGCATTTCTTAGATACTGTGGAAAGTCTCTCCAAAGCGGTAATCCACTAGCTGTTTATCTTAAGAGAAATTGCCAGAGGTTTCTTGAAGTCGCTGATGTGAGTCTAAATGTGACGAGGCATTGGCTACCTTAAGGGAGTCATAGCGACTCTTGCCAAATGCTCACCATAATAGACATTTTTTAGATACTGTGGCCAGTCTGCCCGAAGCAATACGCCACTAGTTCTTTAATTTAAGACAACCATCGTTAATCTTGCTAGGAGTTACTTGATGTTGCTGATTAAATTTTAATTCTGACGAGGGATTGGCAACCTTACCAGAGTCATAGTGATTCCTGGCAGTTCCTCACCAAAATACGCATTTTTTAGATACTGTGGAAAGTCTCTCCAAAGCGGTAATCCACTAGCTGTTTATCTTCAGAGAAACTGCCAGAGGTTTCTTCAAGTTGCTGACGTGAATCTAATTGTGACGAGGCATTGGCTACCTTAAGAGAGTCATAGTGACTTTTGCCAAATGCTCACCATAATATACATTTTTTAGATACTGTGGCCAGTCTGCCCGAAGCGATACGCCACTAGTTGTTTAATTTAAGACAACCATCGTTACTCTTGCTAGGAGTTACTTGATGTTGGTGATTTAATTTTAATTGTGATGAGGCATTGGCAACCTTGCGAGAGTCGTAGTGATTCCTGGCAGTTCCTCACGAAAATACGCATTTTTTAGATACTGTGGAAAGTCTCTCCAAAGCGGTAATCCACTAGCTGTTTATCTTCAGAGAAACTGCGAGAGGTATCTTGAAGTTGCTGATGTGAGTCTAATTGTGACGAGGCATTGGCTACCTTAAGAGAGTCATAGTGACTCTTGCCAAATGCTCACCATAATAGACATTTTTTTAGATACTGTGGTCAGTCTGCCCGAAGCAATACGACACTAGTTCTTTAATTTAAGACAACCATCGTTAATCTTGCTAGGAATTACTTGATGTTGCTGATTAAATTTTAATTCTGACGAGGCATTGACCACCTTACCAGAGTCATAGTGATTCCTGGCAGTTCCTCACCAAAATACGCAATTTTTAGATACTGTGGAAACTCTCTCCAAAGCGGTAATCCACTAGCTGTTTATCTTCAGAGAAACTGCCAGAGGTATCTTGAAGTTGCTGATGTGAGTCTAATTGTGACGAGGCATTGGCTACCTTAAGAGAGTCATAGTGACTCTTGCCAAATGCTTACCATAATAGACATTTTTTAGATACTTTGGTTAGTCTGCCCAAAGCAATACGCCACTAGTTCTTTAATTTAATACAACCATCGTTAATCTTGCTAGGAATTACTTGACGTTGTTGATTAAATTTTAATTGTGACGAGGCATTGGCAACCTTACGAGATTCATAGTGATTCCTGGCAGTTCCTCACCAAAATACGCATTTCTTAGATACTATGGAAAGTCTCACCAAAGCGGTAATCCACTAGCTGTTTATCTTAAGAGAAATTGCCAGAGGTTTCTTGAAGTCGCTGATGTGAGTCTAATTGTGACGAGGCATTGGCTACCTTAAGCGAGTCATAGCGACTCTTGCCAAATGCTCACCATAATAGACATTTTTAGATACTGTGGCCAGTCTGCCCGAATCAGTACGCAATTAGTTGTTTAATTTAAGACAACCATTGTTACTCTTGCTAGGAGTTACTTGATGTTGGCGATTTAATTTTAATTGTGACGAGGCATTGGCAACTATACGAGAGTCATAGGGATTCCTGGCAGTTCCTCACGAAAATACGCATTTTTTAGATACTGTGGAAAGTCTCTCCAAAGCGGTAATCCACTAGCTGTTTATTTTCAGAGAAACTGCCAGAGGTTTCTTCAAGTTGCTGACGTGAGTCTAATTGTGACGAGGCATTGGGTACCTTAAGCGAGTCATAGTGACTCTTGCCAAATGCTCACCATAATAGACATTTTTTAGATACTGTGGCCAGTCTGCCCGAAGCGATACGCCACTAGTTGTTTAATTTAAGACAACCATCGTTACTCTTGCTAGGAGTTACTTGATGTTGGTGATTTAATTTTAATTGTGATGAGGCATTGGCAACCTTGCGAGAGTCGTAGTGATTCCTGGCAGTTCCTCACGAAAATACGCATTTTTTAGATACTGTGGAAAGTCTCTCCAAAGCGGTAATCCACTAGCTGTTTATCTTCAGAGAAACTGCCAGAGGTATCTTGAAGTTGCTGATGTGAGTCTAATTGTGACGAGGCATTGGCTACCTTAAGAGAGTCATAGTGACTCTTGCCAAATGCTCACCATAATAGACATTTTTTTAGATACTGTGGTCAGTCTGCCCGAAGCAATACGACACTAGTTCTTTAATTTAAGACAACCATCGTTAATCTTGCTAGGAATTACTTGATGTTGCTGATTAAATTTTAATTCTGACGAGGCATTGACCACCTTACGAGAGTCATAGTGATTCCTGGCAGTTCCTCACCAAAATACGCAATTTTTAGATACTGTGGAAAGTCTCTCCAAAGCGGTAATCCACTAGCTGTTTATCTTCAGAGAAACTGCCAGAGGTATCTTGAAGTTGCTGATGTGAGTGTAATTGTGACGAGGCATTGGCTACCTTAAGAGAGTGATAGTGACTCTTGCCAAATGCTTACCATAATAGACATTTTTTAGATACTTTGGTTAGTCTGCCCAAAGCAATACGCCACTAGTTCTTTAATTTAATATAACCATCGTTAATCTTGCTAGGAATTACTTGACGTTGTTGATTAAATTTTAATTGTGACGAGGCATTGGCAACCTTACGAGATTCATAGTGATTCCTGGCAGTTCCTCACCAAAATACGCATTTCTTAGATACTATGGAAAGTCTCACCAAAGCGGTAATCCACTAGCTGTTTATCTTAAGAGAAATTGCCAGAGGTTTCTTGAAGTCGCTGATGTGAGTCTAATTGTGACGAGGCATTGGCTACCTTAAGCGAGTCATAGCGACTCTTGCCAAATGCTCACCATAATAGACATTTTTTAGATACTGTGGCCAGTCTGCCTGAAGCAATACGCCACTAGTTCTTTAATTTAAGACAACCATCGTTAATCTTGCTAGGAGTTACTTGATGTTGCTGATTAAATTTTAATTCTGACGAGGCATTGGCAACCTTACCAGAGTCATAGTGATTCCTGGCAGTTCCTCACCAAAATACGCATTTTTTAGATACTGTGGAAAGTCTCTCCAAAGCGGTAATCCACTAGCTGTTTATCTTCAGAGATACTGCCAGAGGTTTCTTCAAGTTGCTGACGTGACTCTAATTGTGACGAGGCATTGGCTACCTTAAGAGAGTCATATATACTCTTGCCAAATGCTCACCATAATAGACATTTTTAAATACTGTGGCCAGTCTGCCCGAATCAGTACGCAATTAGTTGTTTAATTTAAGACAACCATTGTTACTCTTGCTAGGAGTGTCTTGATGTTGGCGATTTAATTTTAATTGTGACGAGGCATTGGCAACTATACGAGAGTCATAGTGATTCCTGGCAGTTCCTCACCAAAATACGCATTTTTTAGATACTGTGGAAAGTCTCTCCAAAGCGGTAATCCACTAGCTGTTTATCTTCAGAGAAACTGCCAGAGGTTTCTTCAAGTTGCTGACGTGAGTCTAATTGTGATGAGGCATTGGCAACCTTACGAGAGTCATAGTGATTCCTGGCAGTTCCTCACGAAAATACGAATTTTTTAGATACTGTGGAAAGTCTCTCCAAAGCGGTAATCCACTAGCTGTTTATCTTCAGAGAAACTGCCAGAGGTATCTTGAAGTTGCTGATGTGAGTCTAATTGTGACGAGGCATTGGCTACCTTAAGAGAGTCATAGTGACTCTTGCCAAATGCTCACCATAATAGACATTTTTTTAGATACTGTGGTCAGTCTGCCCGAAGCAATACGACACTAGTTCTTTAATTTAAGACAACCATCGTTAATCTTGCTAGGAATTACTTGATGTTGCTGATTAAATTTTAGTTCTGACGAGGCATTGGCAACCTTACCAGAGTCATAGTGATTCCTGGCAGTTCCTCACCAAAATACGCAATTTTTAGATACTGTGGAAAGTCTCTCCAAAGCGGTAATCCACTAGCTGTTTATCTTCAGAGAAACTGCCAGAGGTATCTTGAAGTTACTGATGTGAGTCTAATTGTGACGAGGCATTGGCTACCTTAAGAGAGTCATAGTGACTCTTGCCAAATGCTTACCATAATAGACATTTTTTAGATACTTTGGTCAGTCTGCCCAAAGCAATACGCCACTAGTTCTTTAATTTAATACAACCATCGTTAATCTTGCTAGGAATTACTTGACGTTGCTGATTAAATGTTAATTGTGACGAGGCATTGGCAACCTTACGAGATTCATAGTGATTCCTGGCAGTTCCTCACCAAAATACGCATTTCTTAGATACTGTGGAAAGTCTCTCCAAAGCGGTAATCCACTAGCTGTTTATCTTAAGAGAAATTGCCAGAGGTTTCTTGAAGTCGCTGATGTGAGTCTAATTGTGACGAGGCATTGGCTACCTTAAGCGAGTCATAGCGACTCTTGCCAAATGCTCACCATAATAGACATTTTTTAGATACTGTGGCCAGTCTGCCCGAAGCAATACGCCACTAGTTCTTTAATTTAAGACAACCATCGTTAATCTTGCTAGGAGTTACTTGATGTTGCTGATTAAATTTTAATTCTGACGAGGCATTGGCAACCTTACCAGAGTCATAGTGATTCCTGGCAGTTCCTCACCAAAATACGCATTTCTTAGATACTGTGGAAAGTCTCTCCAAAGCGGTAATCCACTAGCTGTTTATCTTCAGAGAAACTGCCAGAGGTTTCTTCAAGTTGCAGACGTGAGTCTAATTGTGACGAGGCATTGGCTACCTTAAGAGAGTCATAGTTACTCTTGCCAAATGCTCACCATAATAAACATTTTTTAGTTACTGTGGCCAGTCTGCCCGAAGCAATACGCCACTAATTCTTTAATTTAAGACAACCATCGTTAATCTTGCTAGGAGTTACTTGATGTTGCTGATTAAATTTTAATTGTGACGAGGCATTGGCAACCTTACGAGAGTCATAGTGATTCCTGGCAGTTCCTCACGAAAATACGCATTTTTTAGATACTGTGGAAAGTCTCTCCAAAGCGGTAATCCACTAGCTGTTTATTTTCAGAGAAACTGCCAGAGGTTTCTTCAAGTTGCTGACGTGAGTCTAATTGTGACGAGGCATTGGCTACCTTAAGAGAGTCATAGTGACTCTTGCCAAATGCTCACCATAATAGACATTTTTTTAGATACTGTGGCCAGTCTGCCCGAAGCAATACGCCACTAGTTGTTTAATTTAAGACAACCATCGTTACTCTTGCTAGGAGTTACTTGATGTTGGTGATTTAATTTTAATTGTGATGAGGCATTGGCAACCTTGCGAGAGTCGTAGTGATTCCTGGCAGTTCCTCACGAAAATACGCATTTTTTAGATACTGTGGAAAGTCTCTCCAAAGCGGTAATCCACTAGCTGTTTATCTTCAGAGAAACTGCCAGAGGTATCTTGAAGTTGCTGATGTGAGTCTAATTGTGACGAGGCATTGGCTACCTTAAGAGAGTCATAGTGACTCTTGCCAAATGCTCACCATAATAGACATTTTTTTAGATACTGTGGTCAGTCTGCCCGAAGCAATACGACACTAGTTCTTTAATTTAAGACAACCATCGTTAATCTTGCTAGGAATTACTTGATGTTGCTGATTAAATTTTAATTCTGACGAGGCATTGACCACCTTACGAGAGTCATAGTGATTCCTGGCAGTTCCTCACCAAAATACGCAATTTTTAGATACTGTGGAAAGTCTCTCCAAAGCGGTAATCCACTAGCTGTTTATCTTCAGAGAAACTGCCAGAGGTATCTTGAAGTTGCTGATGTGAGTGTAATTGTGACGAGGCATTGGCTACCTTAAGAGAGTCATAGTGACTCTTGCCAAATGCTCACCATAATAGACATTTTTTTAGATACTGTGGTCAGTCTGCCCGAAGCAATACGACACTAGTTCTTTAATTTAAGACAACCATCGTTAATCTTGCTAGGAATTACTTGATGTTGCTGATTAAATTTTAGTTCTGACGAGGCATTGGCAACCTTACCAGAGTCATAGTGATTCCTGGCAGTTCCTCACCAAAATACGCAATTTTTAGATACTGTGGAAAGTCTCTCCAAAGCGGTAATCCACTAGCTGTTTATCTTCAGAGAAACTGCCAGAGGTATCTTGAAGTTACTGATGTGAGTCTAATTGTGACGAGGCATTGGCTACCTTAAGAGAGTCATAGTGACTCTTGCCAAATGCTTACCATAATAGACATTTTTTAGATACTTTGGTCAGTCTGCCCAAAGCAATACGCCACTAGTTCTTTAATTTAATACAACCATCGTTAATCTTGCTAGGAATTACTTGACGTTGCTGATTAAATTTTAATTGTGACGAGGCATTGGCAACCTTACGAGATTCATAGTGATTCCTGGCAGTTCCTCACCAAAATACGCATTTCTTAGATACTGTGGAAAGTCTCTCCAAAGCGGTAATCCACTAGCTGTTTATCTTAAGAGAAATTGCCAGAGGTTTCTTGAAGTCGCTGATGTGAGTCTAATTGTGACGAGGCATTGGCTACCTTAAGCGAGTCATAGCGACTCTTGCCAAATGCTCACCATAATAGACATTTTTTAGATACTGTGGCCAGTCTGCCCGAAGCAATACGCCACTAGTTCTTTAATTTAAGACAACCATCGTTAATCTTGCTAGGAGTTACTTGATGTTGCTGATTAAATTTTAATTCTGACGAGGCATTGGCAACCTTACCAGAGTCATAGTGATTCCTGGCAGTTCCTCACCAAAATACGCATTTCTTAGATACTGTGGAAAGTCTCTCCAAAGCGGTAATCCACTAGCTGTTTATCTTCAGAGAAACTGCCAGAGGTTTCTTCAAGTTGCAGACGTGAGTCTAATTGTGACGAGGCATTGGCTACCTTAAGAGAGTCATAGTTACTCTTGCCAAATGCTCACCATAATAAACATTTTTTAGTTACTGTGGCCAGTCTGCCCGAAGCAATACGCCACTAATTCTTTAATTTAAGACAACCATCGTTAATCTTGCTAGGAGTTACTTGATGTTGCTGATTAAATTTTAATTGTGACGAGGCATTGGCAACCTTACGAGAGTCATAGTGATTCCTGGCAGTTCCTCACGAAAATACGCATTTTTTAGATACTGTGGAAAGTCTCTCCAAAGCGGTAATCCACTAGCTGTTTATTTTCAGAGAAACTGCCAGAGGTTTCTTCAAGTTGCTGACGTGAGTCTAATTGTGACGAGGCATTGGCTACCTTAAGAGAGTCATAGTGACTCTTGCCAAATGCTCACCATAATAGACATTTTTTTAGATACTGTGGCCAGTCTGCCCGAAGCAATACGCCACTAGTTGTTTAATTTAAGACAACCATCGTTACTCTTGCTAGGAGTTACTTGATGTTGGTGATTTAATTTTAATTGTGATGAGGCATTGGCAACCTTGCGAGAGTCGTAGTGATTCCTGGCAGTTCCTCACGAAAATACGCATTTTTTAGATACTGTGGAAAGTCTCTCCAAAGCGGTAATCCACTAGCTGTTTATCTTCAGAGAAACTGCCAGAGGTATCTTGAAGTTGCTGATGTGAGTCTAATTGTGACGAGGCATTGGCTACCTTAAGAGAGTCATAGTGACTCTTGCCAAATGCTCACCATAATAGACATTTTTTTAGATACTGTGGTCAGTCTGCCCGAAGCAATACGACACTAGTTCTTTAATTTAAGACAACCATCGTTAATCTTGCTAGGAATTACTTGATGTTGCTGATTAAATTTTAATTCTGACGAGGCATTGACCACCTTACGAGAGTCATAGTGATTCCTGGCAGTTCCTCACCAAAATACGCAATTTTTAGATACTGTGGAAAGTCTCTCCAAAGCGGTAATCCACTAGCTGTTTATCTTCAGAGAAACTGCCAGAGGTATCTTGAAGTTGCTGATGTGAGTGTAATTGTGACGAGGCATTGGCTACCTTAAGAGAGTGATAGTGACTCTTGCCAAATGCTTACCATAATAGACATTTTTTAGATTCTTTGGTTAGTCTGCCCAAAGCAATACGCCACTAGTTCTTTAATTTAATATAACCATCGTTAATCTTGCTAGGAATTACTTGACGTTGTTGATTAAATTTTAATTGTGACGAGGCATTGGCAACCTTACGAGATTCATAGTGATTCCTGGCAGTTCCTCACCAAAATACGCATTTCTTAGATACTATGGAAAGTCTCACCAAAGCGGTAATCCACTAGCTGTTTATCTTAAGAGAAATTGCCAGAGGTTTCTTGAAGTCGCTGATGTGAGTCTAATTGTGACGAGGCATTGGCTACCTTAAGCGAGTCATAGCGACTCTTGCCAAATGCTCACCATAATAGACATTTTTTAGATACTGTGGCCAGTCTGCCTGAAGCAATACGCCACTAGTTCTTTAATTTAAGACAACCATCGTTAATCTTGCTAGGAGTTACTTGATGTTGCTGATTAAATTTTAATTCTGACGAGGCATTGGCAACCTTACCAGAGTCATAGTGATTCCTGGCAGTTCCTCACCAAAATACGCATTTTTTAGATACTGTGGAAAGTCTCTCCAAAGCGGTAATCCACTAGCTGTTTATCTTCAGAGAAACTGCCAGAGGTTTCTTCAAGTTGCTGACGTGAGTCTAATTGTGACGAGGCATTGGCTACCTTAAGAGAGTCATATATACTCTTGCCAAATGCTCACCATAATAGACATTTTTAAATACTGTGGCCAGTCTGCCCGAATCAGTACGCAATTAGTTGTTTAATTTAAGACAACCATTGTTACTCTTGCTAGGAGTTACTTGATGTTGGCGATTTAATTTTAATTGTGACGAGGCATTGGCAACTATACGAGAGTCATAGTGATTCCTGGCAGTTCCTCACCAAAATACGCATTTTTTAGATACTGTGGAAAGTCTCTCCAAAGCGGTAATCCACTAGCTGTTTATCTTCAGAGAAACTGCCAGAGGTTTCTTCAAGTTGCTGACGTGAGTCTAATTGTGATGAGGCATTGGCAACCTTACGAGAGTCATAGTGATTCCTGGCAGTTCCTCACGAAAATTCGCATTTTTTAGATACTGTGGAAAGTCTCTCCAAAGCGGTAATCCACTAGCTGTTTATCTTCAGAGAAACTGCCAGAGGTATCTTGAAGTTGCTGATGTGAGTCTAATTGTGACGAGGCATTGGCTACCTTAAGAGAGTCATAGTGACTCTTGCCAAATGCTCACCATAATAGACATTTTTTTAGATACTGTGGTCAGTCTGCCCGAAGCAATACGACACTAGTTCTTTAATTTAAGACAACCATCGTTAATCTTGCTTGGAATTACTTGATGTTGCTGATTAAATTTTAATTCTGACGAGGCATTGGCAACCTTACCAGAGTCATAGTGATTCCTGGCAGTTCCTCACCAAAATACGCAATTTTTAGATACTGTGGAAAGTCTGTCCAAAGCGGTAATCCACTAGCTGTTTATCTTCAGAGAAACTGCCAGAGGTATCTTGAAGTTACTGATGTGAGTCTAATTGTGACGAGGCATTGGCTACCTTAAGAGAGTCATAGTGACTCTTGCCAAATGCTTACCATAATAGACATTTTTTAGATACTTTGGTCAGTCTGCCCAAAGCAATACGCCACTAGTTCTTTAATTTAATATAACCATCGTTAATCTTGCTAGGAATTACTTGACGTTGCTGATTAAATTTTAATTGTGACGAGGCATTGGCAACCTTACGAGATTCATAGTGATTCCTGGCAGTTCCTCACCAAAATACGCATTTCTTAGATACTGTGGAAAGTCTCTCCAAAGCGGTAATCCACTAGCTGTTTATCTTAAGAGAAATTGCCAGAGGTTTCTTGAAGTCGCTGATGTGAGTCTAATTGTGACGAGGCATTGGCTACCTTAAGCGAGTCATAGCGACTCTTGCCAAATGCTCACCATAATAGACATTTTTTAGATACTGTGGCCAGTCTGCCCGAAGCAATACGCCACTAGTTCTTTAATTTAAGACAACCATCGTTAATCTTGCTAGGAGTTACTTGATGTTGCTGATTAAATTTTAATTCTGACGAGGCATTGGCAACCTTACCAGAGTCATAGTGATTCCTGGCAGTTCCTCACCAAAATACGCATTTTTTAGATACTGTGGAAAGTCTCTCCAAAGCGGTAATCCACTAGCTGTTTATCTTCAGAGAAACTGCCAGAGGTTTCTTCAAGTTGCAGACGTGAGTCTAATTGTGACGAGGCATTGGCTACCTTAAGAGAGTCATAGTTACTCTTGCCAAATGCTCACCATAATAAACATTTTTTAGTTACTGTGGCCAGTCTGCCCGAAGCAATACGCCACTAATTCTTTAATTTAAGACAACCATCGTTAATCTTGCTAGGAGTTACTTGATGTTGCTGATTAAATTTTAATTGTGACGAGGCATTGGCAACCTTACGAGAGTCATAGTGATTCCTGGCAGTTCCTCACGAAAATACGCATTTTTTAGATACTGTGGAAAGTCTCTCCAAAGCGGTAATCCACTAGCTGTTTATTTTCAGAGAAACTGCCAGAGGTTTCTTCAAGTTGCTGACGTGAGTCTAATTGTGACGAGGCATTGGCTACCTTAAGAGAGTCATAGTGACTCTTGCCAAATGCTCACCATAATAGACATTTTTTTAGATACTGTGGTCAGTCTGCCCGAAGCAATACGACACTAGTTCTTTAATTTAAGACAACCATCGTTAATCTTGCTAGGAATTACTTGATGTTGCTGATTAAATTTTAATTCTGACGAGGCATTGACCACCTTACGAGAGTCATAGTGATTCCTGGCAGTTCCTCACCAAAATACGCAATTTTTAGATACTGTGGAAAGCCTCTCCAAAGCGGTAATCCACTAGCTGTTTATCTTCAGAGAAACTGCCAGAGGTATCTTGAAGTTGCTGATGTGAGTCTAATTGTGACGAGGCATTGGCTACCTTAAGAGAGTCATAGTGACTCTTGCCAAATGCTCAGCATAATAGACATTTTTTTAGATACTGTGGTCAGTCTGCCCGAAGCAATACGACACTAGTTCTTTAATTTAAGACAACCATCGTTAATCTTGCTAGGAATTACTTGATGTTGCTGATTAAATTTTAATTCTGACGAGGCATTGGCAACCTTACCAGAGTCATAGTGATTCCTGGCAGTTCCTCACCAAAATACGCAATTTTTAGATACTGTGGAAAGTCTCTCCAAAGCGGTAATCCACTAGCTGTTTATCTTCAGAGAAACTGCCAGAGGTATCTTGAAGTTACTGATGTGAGTCTAATTGTGACGAGGCATTGGCTACCTTAAGAGAGTCATAGTGACTCTTGCCAAATGCTTACCATAATAGACATTTTTTAGATACTTTGGTCAGTCTGCCCAAAGCAATACGCCACTAGTTCTTTAATTTAATACAACCATCGTTAATCTTGCTAGGAATTACTTGACGTTGCTGATTAAATTTTAATTGTGACGAGGCATTGGCAACCTTACGAGATTCATAGTGATTCCTATCAGTTCCTCACCAAAATACGCATTTCTTAGATACTGTGGAAAGTCTCTCCAAAGCGGTAATCCACTAGCTGTTTATCTTAAGAGAAACTGCCAGAGGTTTCTTGAAGTCGCTGATGTGAGTCTAATTGTGACGAGGCATTGGCTACCTTAAGCGAGTCATAGCGACTCTTGCCAAATGCTCACCATAACAGACATTTTTTAGATACTGTGGCCAGTCTGCCCGAAGCAATACGCCACTAGTTCTTTAATTTAAGACAACCATCGTTAATCTTGCTAGGAGTTACTTGATGTTGCTGATTAAATTTTAATTCTGACGAGGCATTGGCAACCTTACCAGAGTCATAGTGATTCCTGGCAGTTCCTCACCAAAATACGCATTTCTTAGATACTGTGGAAAGTCTCTCCAAAGCGGTAATCCACTAGCTGTTTATCTTCAGAGAAACTGCCAGAGGTTTCTTCAAGTTGCAGACGTGAGTCTAATTGTGACGAGGCATTGGCTACCTTAAGAGAGTCATAGTTACTCTTGCCAAATGCTCACCATAATAAACATTTTTTAGTTACTGTGGCCAGTCTGCCCGAAGCAATACGCCACTAATTCTTTAATTTAAGACAACCATCGTTAATCTTGCTAGGAGTTACTTGATGTTGCTGATTAAATTTTAATTGTGACGAGGCATTGGCAACCTTACGAGAGTCATAGTGATTCCTGGCAGTTCCTCACGAAAATACGCATTTTTTAGATACTGTGGAAAGTCTCTCCAAAGCGGTAATCCACTAGCTGTTTATTTTCAGAGAAACTGCCAGAGGTTTCTTCAAGTTGCTGACGTGAGTCTAATTGTGACGAGGCATTGGGTACCTTAAGCGAGTCATAGTGACTCTTGCCAAATGCTCACCATAATAGACATTTTTTAGATACTGTGGCCAGTCTGCCCGAAGCGATACGCAATTAGTTGTTTAATTTAAGACAACCATTGTTACTCTTGCTAGGAGTTACTTGATGTTGGTGATTTAATTTTAATTGTGATGAGGCATTGGCAACCTTGCGAGAGTCGTAGTGATTCCTGGCAGTTCCTCACCAAAATACGCATTTCTTAGATACTGTGGAAAGTCTCTCCAAAGCGGTAATCCACTAGCTGTTTATCTTAAGAGAAATTGCCAGAGGTTTCTTGAAGTCGCTGATGTGAGTCTAATTGTGACGAGGCATTGGCTACCTTAAGCGAGTCATAGCGACTCTTGCCAAATGCTCACCATAATAGACATTTTTTAGATACTGTGGCCAGTCTGCCCGAAGCAATACGCCACTAGTTCTTTAATTTAAGACAACCATCGTTAATCTTGCTAGGAGTTACTTGATGTTGCTGATTAAATTTTAATTCTGACGAGGCATTGGCAACCTTACGAGAGTCATAGTGATTCCTGGCAGTTCCTCACGAAAATACGCATTTTTTAGATACTGTGGAAAGTCTCTCCAAAGCGGTAATCCACTAGCTGTTTATCTTCAGAGAAACTGCCAGAGGTATCTTGAAGTTGCTGATGTGAGTCTAATTGTGACGAGGCATTGGCTACCTTAAGAGAGTCATAGTGACTCTTGCCAAATGCTCACCATAATAGACATTTTTTTAGATACTGTGGTCAGTCTGCCCGAAGCAATACGACACTAGTTCTTTAATTTAAGACAACCATCGTTAATCTTGCTAGGAATTACTTGATGTTGCTGATTAAATTTTAATTCTGACGAGGCATTGGCAACCTTACCAGAGTCATAGTGATTCCTGGCAGTTCCTCACCAAAATACGCAATTTTTAGATACTGTGGAAAGTCTCTCCAAAGCGGTAATCCACTAGCTGTTTATCTTCAGAGAAACTGCCAGAGGTATCTTGAAGTTACTGATGTGAGTCTAATTGTGACGAGGCATTGGCTACCTTAAGAGAGTCATAGTGACTCTTGCCAAATGCTTACCATAATAGACATTTTTTAGATACTTTGGTCAGTCTGCCCAAAGCAATACGCCACTAGTTCTTTAATTTAATACAACCATCGTTAATCTTGCTAGGAATTACTTGACGTTGCTGATTAAATTTTAATTGTGACGAGGCATTGGCAACCTTACGAGATTCATAGTGATTCCTGGCAGTTCCTCACCAAAATACGCATTTCTTAGATACTGTGGAAAGTCTCTCCAAAGCGGTAATCCACTAGCTGTTTATCTTAAGAGAAATTGCCAGAGGTTTCTTGAAGTCGCTGATGTGAGTCTAATTGTGACGAGGCATTGGCTACCTTAAGCGAGTCATAGCGACTCTTGCCAAATGCTCACCATAATAGACATTTTTTAGGTACTGTGGCCAGTCTGCCCGAAGCAATACGCCACTAGTTCTTTAATTTAAGACAACCATCGTTAATCTTGCTAGGAGTTACTTGATGTTGCTGATTAAATTTTAATTCTGACGAGGCATTGGCAACCTTACCAGAGTCATAGTGATTCCTGGCAGTTCCTCACCAAAATACGCATTTTTTAGATACTGTGGAAAGTCTCTCCAAAGCGGTAATCCACTAGCTGTTTATCTTCAGAGAAACCGCCAGAGGTTTCTTCAAGTTGCAGACGTGAGTCTAATTGTGACGAGGCATTGGCTACCTTAAGAGAGTCATAGTTACTCTTGCCAAATGCTCACCATAATAAACATTTTTTAGTTACTGTGGCCAGTCTGCCCGAAGCAATACGCCACTAATTCTTTAATTTAAGACCACCATCGTTAATCTTGCTAGGAGTTACTTGATGTTGATGATTAAATTTTAATTGTGACGAGGCATTGGCAACCTTACGAGAGTCATAGTGATTCCTGGCAGTTCCTCACGAAAATACGCATTTTTTAGATACTGTGGAAAGTCTCTCCAAAGCGGTAATCCACTAGCTGTTTATTTTCAGAGAAACTGCCAGAGGTTTCTTCAAGTTGCTGACGTGAGTCTAATTGTGACGAGGCATTGGGTACCTTAAGCGAGTCATAGTGACTCTTGCCAAATGCTCACCATAATAGACATTTTTTAGATACTGTGGCCAGTCTGCCCGAAGCGATACGCAATTAGTTGTTTAATTTAAGACAACCATTGTTACTCTTGCTAGGAGTTACTTGATGTTGGTGATTTAATTTTAATTGTGATGAGGCATTGGCAACCTTGCGAGAGTCGTAGTGATTCCTGGCAGTTCCTCACGAAAATACGCATTTTTTAGATACTGTGGAAAGTCTCTCCAAAGCGGTAATCCACTAGCTGTTTATCTTCAGAGAAACTGCCAGAGGTATCTTGAAGTTGCTGATGTGAGTCTAATTGTGACGAGGCATTGGCTACCTTAAGAGAGTCATAGTGACTCTTGCCAAATGCTCACCATAATAGACATTTTTTTAGATAGTGTGGTCAGTCTGCCCGAAGCAATACGACACTAGTTCTTTAATTTAAGACAACCATCGTTAATCTTGCTAGGAATTACTTGATGTTGCTGATTAAATTTTAATTCTGACGAGGCATTGACCACCTTACGAGAGTCATAGTGATTCCTGGCAGTTCCTCACCAAAATACGCAATTTTTAGATACTGTGGAAAGTCTCTCCAAAGCGGTAATCCACTAGCTGTTTATCTTTAGAGAAACTGCCAGAGGTATCTTGAAGTTGCTGATGTGAGTCTAATTGTGACGTGACATTGGCTACCTTAAGAGAGTCATAGTGACTCTTGCCAAATGCTTACCATAATAGACATTTTTTAGATACTTTGGTTAGTCTGCCCAAAGCAATACGCCACTAGTTCTTTAATTTAATATAACCATCGTTAATCTTGCTAGGAATTACTTGACGTTGTTGATTAAATTTTAATTGTGACGAGGCATTGGCAACCTTACGAGATTCATAGTGATTCCTGGCAGTTCCTCACCAAAATACGCATTTCTTAGATACTATGGAAAGTCTCACCAAAGCGGTAATCCACTAGCTGTTTATCTTAAGAGAAATTGCCAGAGGTTTCTTGAAGTCGCTGATGTGAGTCTAATTGTGACGAGGCATTGGCTACCTTAAGCGAGTCATAGTTACTCTTGCCAAATGCTCACCATAATAGACATTTTTTAGATACTGTGGCCAGTCTGCCCGAAGCAATACGCCACTAGTTCTTTAATTTAAAACAACCATCGTTAATCTTGCTAGGAGTTACTTGATGTTGCTGATTAAATTTTAATTCTGACGAGGCATTGGCAACCTTACCAGAGTCATAGTGATTCCTGGCAGTTCCTCACCAAAATACGCATTTTTTAGATACTGTGGAAAGTCTCTCCAAAGCGGTAATCCACTAGCTGTTTATCTTCAGAGAAACTGCCAGAGGTTTCTTCAAGTTGCTGACGTGAGTCTAATTGTGACGAGGCATTGGCTACCTTAAGAGAGTCATAGTTACTCTTGCCAAATGCTCACCATAATAGACATTTTTAGATACTGTGGCCAGTCTGCCCGAATCAGTACGCAATTAGTTGTTTAATTTAAGACAACCATTGTTACTCTTGCTAGGAGTTACTTGATGTTGGCGATTTAATCTTAATTGTGACGAGGCATTGGCAACTATACGAGAGTCATAGTGATTCCTGGCAGTTCCTCACGAAAATACGCATTTTTTAGATACTGTGGAAAGTCTCTCCAAAGCGGTAATCCACTAGCTGTTTATCTTCAGAGAAACTGCCAGAGGTTTCTTCAAGTTGCTGACGTGAGTCTAATTGTGACGAGGCATTGGGTACCTTAAGCGAGTCATAGTGACTCTTGCCAAATGCTCACCATAATAGACATTTTTTAGATACTGTGGCCAGTCTGCCCGAAGCGATACGCCACTAGTTGTTTAATTTAAGACAACCATCGTTACTCTTGCTAGGAGTTACTTGATGTTGGTGATTTAATTTTAATTGTGATGAGGCATTGGCAACCTTGCGAGAGTCGTAGTGATTCTTGGCAGTTCCTCACGAAAATACGCATTTTTTAGATACTGTGGAAAGTCTCTCCAAAGCGGTAATCCACTAGCTGTTTATCTTCAGAGAAACTGCCAGAGGTATCTTGAAGTTGCTGATGTGAGTCTAATTGTGACGAGGCATTGGCTACTTTAAGAGAGTCATAGTGACTCTTGCCAAATGCTCACCATAATAGACATTTTTTTAGATACTGTGGTCAGTCTGCCCGAAGCAATACGACAGTAGTTCTTTAATTTAAGACAACCATCGTTAATCTTGCTAGGAATTACTTGATGTTGCTGATTAAATTTTAATTCTGACGAGGCATTGACCACCTTACGAGAGTCATAGTGATTCCTGGCAGTTCCTCACCAAAATACGCAATTTTTAGATACTGTGGAAAGTCTCTCCAAAGCGGTAATCCACTAGCTGTTTATCTTCAGAGAAACTGCCAGAGGTATCTTGAAGTTGCTGATGTGAGTCTAATTGTGACGTGGCATTGGCTACCTTAAGAGAGTCATAGTGACTCTTGCCAAATGCTTACCATAATAGACATTTTTTAGATACTTTGGTTAGTCTGCCCAAAGCAATACGCCACTAGTTCTTTAATTTAATATAACCATCGTTAATCTTGCTAGGAATTACTTGACGTTGTTGATTAAATTTTAATTGTGACGAGGCATTGGCAACCTTACGAGATTCATAGTGATTCCTGGCAGTTCCTCACCAAAATACGCATTTCTTAGATACTATGGAAAGTCTCACCAAAGCGGTAATCCACTAGCTGTTTATCTTAAGAGAAATTGCCAGAGGTTTCTTGAAGTCGCTGATGTGAGTCTAATTGTGACGAGGCATTGGCTACCTTAAGCGAGTCATAGCGACTCTTGCCAAATGCTCACCATAATAGACATTTTTTAGATACTGTGGCCAGTCTGCCCGAAGCAATACGCCACTAGTTCTTTAATTTAAGACAACCATCGTTAATCTTGCTAGGAGTTACTTGATGTTGCTGAGTAAATTTTAATTCTGACGAGGCATTGGCAACCTTACCAGAGTCATAGTGATTCCTGGCAGTTCCTCACCAAAATACGCATTTTTTAGATACTGTGGAAAGTCTCTCCAAAGCGGTAATCCACTAGCTGTTTATCTTCAGAGAAACTGCCAGAGGTTTCTTCAAGTTGCTGACGTGAGTCTAATTGTGACGAGGCATTGGCTACCTTAAGAGAGTCATAGTTACTCTTGCCAAATGCTCACCATAATAGACATTTTTAGATACTGTGGCCAGTCTGCCCGAATCAGTACGCAATTAGTTGTTTAATTTAAGACAACCATTGTTACTCTTGCTAGGAGTTACTTGATGTTGGCGATTTAATTTTAATTGTGACGAGGCATTGGCAACTATACGAGAGTCATAGTGATTCCTGGCAGTTCCTCACGAAAATACGCATTTTTTAGATACTGTGGAAAGTCTCTCCAAAGCGGTAATCCACTAGCTGTTTATTTTCAGAGAAACTGCCAGAGGTTTCTTCAAGTTGCTGACGTGAGTCTAATTGTGACGAGGCATTGGGTACCTTAAGCGAGTCATAGTGACTCTTGCCAAATGCTCACCATAATAGACATTTTTTAGATACTGTGGCCAGTCTGCCCGAAGCGATACGCCACTAGTTGTTTAATTTAAGACAACCATCGTTACTCTTGCTAGGAGTTACTTGATGTTGGTGATTTAATTTTAATTGTGATGAGGCATTGGCAACCTTACGAGAGTCATAGTGATTCCTGGCAGTTCCTCACCAAAATACGCATTTTTTAGATACTGCGGAAAGTCTCTCCAAAGCGGTAATCCACTAGCTGTTTATCTTCAGAGAAACTGCCAGAGGTTTCTTCAAGTTGCTGATGTGAGTCTAATTGTGACGAGGCATTGGCTACCTTAAGAGAGTCATAGTGACTTTTGCCAAATGCTCACCATAATAGACATTTTTTAGATACTGTGGCCAGTCTGCCCGAAGCGATACGCCACTAGTTGTTTAATTTAAGACAACCATCGTTACTCTTGCTAGGAGTTACTTGATGTTGGTGATTTAATTTTAATTGTGATGAGGCATTGGCAACCTTACCAGAGTCATAGTGATTCCTGGCAGTTCCTCACCAAAATACGCAATTTTTAGATACTGTGGAAAGTCTCTCCAAAGCGGTAATCCACTAGCTGTTTATCTTCAGAGAAACTGCCAGAGGTATCTTGAAGTTACTGATGTGAGTCTAATTGTGACGAGGCATTGGCTACCTTAAGAGAGTCATAGTGACTCTTGCCAAATGCTTACCATAATAGACATTTTTTAGATACTTTGGTCAGTCTGCCCAAAGCAATACGCCACTAGTTCTTTAATTTAATACAACCATCGTTAATCTTGCTAGGAATTACTTGACGTTGCTGATTAAATTTTAATTGTGACGAGGCATTGGCAACCTTACGAGATTCATAGTGATTCCTGGCAGTTCCTCACCAAAATACGCATTTCTTAGATACTGTGGAAAGTCTCTCCAAAGCGGTAATCCACTAGCTGTTTATCTTAAGAGAAATTGCCAGAGGTTTCTTGAAGTCGCTGATGTGAGTCTAATTGTGACGAGGCATTGGCTACCTTAAGCGAGTCATAGCGACTCTTGCCAAATGCTCACCATAATAGACATTTTTTAGATACTGTGGCCAGTCTGCCCGAAGCAATACGCCACTAGTTCTTTAATTTAAGACAACCATCGTTAATCTTGCTAGGAGTTACTTGATGTTGCTGATTAAATTTTAATTCTGACGAGGCATTGGCAACCTTACCAGAGTCATAGTGATTCCTGGCAGTTCCTCACCAAAATACGCATTTTTTAGATACTGTGGAAAGTCTCTCCAAAGCGGTAATCCACTAGCTGTTTATCTTCAGAGAAACTGCCAGAGGTTTCTTCAAGTTGCAGACGTGAGTCTAATTGTGACGAGGCATTGGGTACCTTAAGCGAGTCATAGTGACTCTTGCCAAATGCTCACCATAATAAACATTTTTTAGTTACTGTGGCCAGTCTGCCCGAAGCAATACGCCACTAATTCTTTAATTTAAGACAACCATCGTTAATCTTGCTAGGAGTTACTTGATGTTGCTGATTAAATTTTAATTGTGACGAGGCATTGGCAACCTTACGAGAGTCATAGTGATTCCTGGCAGTTCCTCACGAAAATACGCATTTTTTAGATACTGTGGAAAGTCCCTCCAAAGCGGTAATCCACTAGCTGTTTATCTTCATAGAAACTGCCAGAGGTTTCTTCAAGTTGCTGACGTGAGTCTAATTGTGACGAGGCATTGGGTACCTTAAGCGAGTCATAGTGACTCTTGCCAAATGCTCACCATAATAGACATTTTTTAGATACTGTGGCCAGTCTGCCCGAAGCGATACGCCACTAGTTGTTTAATTTAAGACAACCATCGTTACTCTTGCTAGGAGTTACTTGATGTTGGTGATTTAATTTTAATTGTGATGAGGCATTGGCAACCTTACGAGAGTCATAGTGATTCCTGGCAGTTCCTCACCAAAATACGCATTTTTTAGATAGTGTGGAAAGTCTCTCCAAATCGGTAATCCACTAGCTGTTTATCTTCAGAGAAACTGCCAGAGGTTTCTTCAAGTTGCTGAAGTGAGTCTAATTGTGACGAGGCATTGGCTACCTTAAGAGAGTCATAGTTACTCTTGCCAAATGCTCACCATAATAGACATTTTTAGATACTGTGGCCAGTCTGCCCGAATCATTACGCAATTAGTTGTTTAATTTAAGACAACCATTGTTACTCTTGCTAGGAGTTACTTGATGTTGGTGATTTAATTTTAATTGTGATGAGGCATTGGCAACCTTACGAGAGTCATAGTGATTCCTGGCAGTTCCTCACCAAAATACGCATTTTTTAGATACTGTGGAAAGTCTCTCCAAATCGGTAATCCACTAGCTGTTTATCTTCAGAGAAACTGCCAGAGGTTTCTTCAAGTTGCTGACGTGAGTCTAATTGTGACGAGGCATTGGCTACCTTAAGAGAGTCATAGTTACTCTTGCCAAATGCTCACCATAATAGACATTTTTTAGATACTGGCCAGTCTGCCCGAAGCGATACGCCACTAGTTGTTTAATTTAAGACAACCATCGTTACTCTTGCTAGGAGTTACTTGATGTTGGTGATTTAATTTTAATTGTGATGAGGCATTGGCAACCTTACGAGAGTCATAGTGATTCCTGGCAGTTCCTCACGAAAATACGCATTTTTTAGATACTGTGGAAAGTCTCTCCAAAGCGGTAATCCACTAGCTGTTTATCTTCAGAGAAACTGCCAGAGGTATCTTGAAGTTGCTGATGTGAGTCTAATTGTGACGAGGCATTGGCTACCTTAAGAGAGTCATAGTGACTCTTGCCAAATGCTCACCATAATAGACATTTTTTTAGATACTGTGGTCAGTCTGCCCGAAGCAATACGACACTAGTTCTTTAATTTAAGACAACCATCGTTAATCTTGCTAGGAATTACTTGATGTTGCTGATTAAATTTTAATTCTGACGAGGCATTGGCAACCTTACCAGAGTCATAGTGATTCCTGGCAGTTCCTCACCAAAATACGCAATTTTTAGATACTGTGGAAAGTCTCTCCAAAGCGGTAATCCACTAGCTGTTTATCTTCAGAGAAACTGCCAGAGGTATCTTGAAGTTACTGATGTGAGTCTAATTGTGACGAGGCATTGGCTACCTTAAGAGAGTCATAGTGACTCTTGCCAAATGCTTACCATAATAGACATTTTTTAGATACTTTGGTCAGTCTGCCCAAAGCAATACGCCACTAGTTCTTTAATTTAATACAACCATCGTTAATCTTGCTAGGAATTACTTGACGTTGCTGATTAAATTTTAATTGTGACGAGGCATTGGCAACCTTACGAGATTCATAGTGATTCCTGGCAGTTCCTCACCAAAATACGCATTTCTTAGATACTGTGGAAAGTCTCTCCAAAGCGGTAATCCACTAGCTGTTTATCTTAAGAGAAATTGCCAGAGGTTTCTTGAAGTCGCTGATGTGAGTCTAATTGTGACGAGGCATTGGCTACCTTAAGCGAGTCATAGCGACTCTTGCCAAATGCTCACCATAATAGACATTTTTTAGATACTGTGGCCAGTCTGCCCGAAGCAATACGCCACTAGTTCTTTAATTTAAGACAACCATCGTTAATCTTGCTAGGAGTTACTTGATGTTGCTGATTAAATTTTAATTCTGACGAGGCATTGGCAACCTTACCAGAGTCATAGTGATTCCTGGCAGTTCCTCACCAAAATACGCATTTTTTAGATACTGTGGAAAGTCTCTCCAAAGCGGTAATCCACTAGCTGTTTATCTTCAGAGAAACTGCCAGAGGTTTCTTCAAGTTGCAGACGTGAGTCTAATTGTGACGAGGCATTGGCTACCTTAAGAGAGTCATAATTACTCTTGCCAAATGCTCACCATAATAAACATTTTTTAGTTACTGTGGCCAGTCTGCCCGAAGCAATACGCCACTAATTCTTTAATTTAAGACAACCATCGTTAATCTTGCTAGGAGTTACTTGATGTTGCTGATTAAATTTTAATTGTGACGAGGCATTGGCAACCTTACGAGAGTCATAGTGATTCCTGGCAGTTCCTCACGAAAATACGCATTTTTTAGATACTGTGGAAAGTCCCTCCAAAGCGGTAATCCACTAGCTGTTTATCTTCATAGAAACTGCCAGAGGTTTCTTCAAGTTGCTGACGTGAGTCTAATTGTGACGAGGCATTGGGTACCTTAAGCGAGTCATAGTGACTCTTGCCAAATGCTCACCATAATAGACATTTTTTAGATACTGTGGCCAGTCTGCCCGAAGCGATACGCCACTAGTTGTTTAATTTAAGACAACCATCGTTACTCTTGCTAGGAATTACTTGATGTTGGTGATTTAATTTTAATTGTGATGAGGCATTGGCAACCTTACGAGAGTCATAGTGATTCCTGGCAGTTCCTCACCAAAATACGCATTTTTTAGATACTGTGGAAAGTCTCTCCAAATCGGTAATCCACTAGCTGTTTATCTTCAGAGAAACTGCCAGAGGTTTCTTCAAGTTGCTGACGTGAGTCTAATTGTGACGAGGCATTGGCTACCTTAAGAGAGTCATAGTTACTCTTGCCAAATGCTCACCATAATAGACATTTTTAGATACTGTGGCCAGTCTGCCCGAATCATTACGCAATTAGTTGTTTAATTTAAGACAACCATTGTTACTCTTGCTAGGAGTTACTTGATGTTGGTGATTTAATTTTAATTGTGATGAGGCATTAGCAACCTTACGAGAGTCATAGTGATTCCTGGCAGTTCCTCACCAAAATACGCATTTTTTAGATACTGTGGAAAGTCTCTCCAAATCGGTAATCCACTAGCTGTTTATCTTCAGAGAAACTGCCAGAGGTTTCTTCAAGTTGCTGACGTGAGTCTAATTGTGACGAGGCATTGGCTACCTTAAGAGAGTCATAGTTACTCTTGCCAAATGCTCACCATAATAGACATTTTTAGATACTGTGGCCAGTCTGCCCGAATCATTATGCAATTAGTTGTTTAATTTAAGACAACCATTGTTACTCTTGCTAGGAGTTACTTGATGTTGGCGATTTAATTTTAATTGTGACGAGGCATTGGCAACTTTACGAGAGTCATAGTGATTCCTGGCAGTTCCTCACGAAAATACGCATTTCTTAGATACTGTGGAAAGTCTCTCCAAAGCGGTAATCCACTAGCTGTTTATCTTCAGAGAAACTGCCAGAGGTTTCTTCAAGTTGCTGACGTGAGTCTAATTGTGACGAGGCATTGGGTACCTTAAGCGAGTCATAGTGACTCTTGCCAAATGCTCACCATAATAGACATTTTTTAGATACTGTGGTCAGTCTGCCCGAAGCAATACGCCACTAGTTCTTTAATTTAAGACAACCATCGTTACTCTTGCTAGGAGTTACTTGATGTTGGTGATTTAATTTTAATTGTGATGAGGCATTGGCAACCTTACGAGAGTCATAGTGATTCCTGGCAGTTCCTCACGAAAATACGCATTTTTTAGATACTGTGGAAAGTCTCTCCAAAGCGGTAATCCACTAGCTGTTTATCTTCAGAGAAACTGCCAGAGGTATCTTGAAGTTGCTGATGTGAGTCTAATTGTGACGAGGCATTGGCTACCTTAAGAGAGTCATAGTGACTCTTGCCAAATGCTCACCATAATAGACATTTTTTTAGATACTGTGGTCAGTCTGCCCGAAGCAATACGACACTAGTTCTTTAATTTAAGACAACCATCGTTAATCTTGCTAGGAATTACTTGATGTTGCTGATTAAATTTTAATCCTGACGAGGCATTGGCAACCTTACCAGAGTCATAGTGATTCCTGGCAGTTCCTCACCAAAATACGCAATTTTTAGATACTGTGGAAAGTCTCTCCAAAGCGGTAATCCACTAGCTGTTTATCTTCAGAGAAACTGCCAGAGGTATCTTGAAGTTACTGATGTGAGTCTAATTGTGACGAGGCATTGGCTACCTTAAGAGAGTCATAGTGACTCTTGCCAAATGCTTACCATAATAGACATTTTTTAGATACTTTGGTCAGTCTGCCCAAAGCAATACGCCACTAGTTCTTTAATTTAATACAACCATCGTTAATCTTGCTAGGAATTACTTGACGTTGCTGATTAAATTTTAATTGTGACGAGGCATTGGCAACCTTACGAGATTCATAGTGATTCCTGGCAGTTCCTCACCAAAATACGCATTTCTTAGATACTGTGGAAAGTCTCTCCAAAGCGGTAATCCACTAGCTGTTTATCTTAAGAGAAATTGCCAGAGGTTTCTTGAAGTCGCTGATGTGAGTCTAATTGTGACGAGGCATTGGCTACCTTAAGCGAGTCATAGCGACTCTTGCCAAATGCTCACCATAATAGACATTTTTTAGATACTGTGGCCAGTCTGCCCGAAGCAATACGCCACTAGTTCTTTAATTTAAGACAACCATCGTTAATCTTGCTAGGAGTTACTTGATGTTGCTGATTAAATTTTAATTCTGACGAGGCATTGGCAACCTTACCAGAGTCATAGTGATTCCTGGCAGTTCCTCACCAAAATACGCATTTTTTAGATACTGTGGAAAGTCTCTCCAAAGCGGTAATCCACTAGCTGTTTATCTTCAGAGAAACTGCCAGAGGTTTCTTCAAGTTGCAGACGTGAGTCTAATTGTGACGAGGCATTGGCTACCTTAAGAGAGTCATAGTTACTCTTGCCAAATGCTCACCATAATAAACATTTTTTAGTTACTGTGGCCAGTCTGCCCGAAGCAATACGCCACTAATTCTTTAATTTAAGACAACCATCGTTAATCTTGCTAGGAGTTACTTGATGTTGCTGATTAAATTTTAATTGTGACAAGGCATTGGCAACCTTACGAGAGTCATAGTGATTCCTGGCAGTTCCTCACGAAAATACGCATTTTTTAGATACTGTGGAAAGTCTCTCCAAAGCGGTAATCCACTAGCTGTTTATCTTCATAGAAACTGCCAGAGGTTTCTTCAAGTTGCTGACGTGAGTCTAATTGTGACGAGGCATTGGGTACCTTAAGCGAGTCATAGTGACTCTTGCCAAATGCTCACCATAATAGACATTTTTTAGATACTGTGGCCAGTCTGCCCGAAGCGATACGCCACTAGTTGTTTAATTTAAGACAACCATCGTTACTCTTGCTAGGAGTTACTTGATGTTGGTGATTTAATTTTAATTGTGATGAGGCATTGGCAACCTTACGAGAGTCATAGTGATTCCTGGCAGTTCCTCACCAAAATACGCATTTTTTAGATACTGTGGAAAGTCTCTCCAAATCGGTAATCCACTAGCTGTTTATCTTCAGAGAAACTGCCAGAGGTTTCTTCAAGTTGCTGACGTGAGTCTAATTGTGACGAGGCATTGGCTACCTTAAGAGAGTCATAGTTACTCTTGCCAAATGCTCACCATAATAGACATTTTTAGATACTGTGGCCAGTCTGCCCGAATCATTACGCAATTAGTTGTTTAATTTAAGACAACCATTGTTACTCTTGCTAGGAGTTACTTGATGTTGGCGATTTAATTTTAATTGTGACGAGGCATTGGCAACTATACGAGAGTCATAGTGATTCCTGGCAGTTCCTCACGAAAATACGCATTTTTTAGATACTGTGGAAAGTCTCTCCAAAGCGGTAATCCACTAGCTGTTTATCTTCAGAGAAACTGCCAGAGGTTTCTTCATGTTGCTGACGTGAGTCTAATTGTGACGAGGCATTGGGTACCTTAAGCGAGTCATAGTGACTCTTGCCAAATGCTCACCATAATAGACATTTTTTAGATACTGTGGCCAGTCTGCCCGAAGCGATACGCCACTAGTTGTTTAATTTAAGACAACCATCGTTACTCTTGCTAGGAGTTACTTGATGTTGGTGATTTAATTTTAATTGTGATGAGGCATTGGCAACCTTACGAGAGTCATAGTGATTCCTGGCAGTTCCTCACCAAAATACGCATTTTTTAGATACTGTGGAAAGTCTCTCCAAATCGGTAATCCACTAGCTGTTTATCTTCAGAGAAACTGCCAGAGGTTTCTTCAAGTTGCTGATGTGAGTCTAATTGTGACGAGGCATTGGCTACCTTAAGAGAGTCATAGTTACTCTTGCCAAATGCTCACCATAATAGACATTTTTAGATACTGTGGCCAGTCTGCCCGAATCATTATGCAATTAGTTGTTTAATTTAAGACAACCATTGTTACTCTTGCTAGGAGTTACTTGATGTTGGCGATTTAATTTTAATTGTGACGAGGCATTGGCAACTTTACGAGAGTCATAGTGATTCCTGGCAGTTCCTCACGAAAATACGCATTTCTTAGATACTGTGGAAAGTCTCTCCAAAGCGGTAATCCACTAGCTGTTTATCTTCAGAGAAACTGCCAGAGGTTTCTTCAAGTTGCTGACGTGAGTCTAATTGTGACGAGGCATTGGGTACCTTAAGCGAGTCATAGTGACTCTTGCCAAATGCTCACCATAATAGACATTTTTTAGATACTGTGGTTAGTCTGCCCGAAGCAATACGCCACTAGTTCTTTAATTTAAGACAACCATCGTTACTATTGCTAGGATTTACTTGACGTTGCTGATTAAATTTCAATTGTGACGAGGCATTGGCAACCTTACCAGATTCATAGTGATTCCTGGCAGTTCCTCACCAAAATACGCATTTCTTAAATACTGTGGAAAGTCTCTCCAAAGCGGTAATCCACTAGCTGTTTATCTTCAGAGAAACTGCCAGAGGTTTCTTCAAGTTGCTGACGTGAGTCTAATTGTAACGAGGCATTGGCTACCTTAAGAGAGTCATAGTTACTCTTGCCAAATCCTCACCATAATAGACATTTTTTAGATACTGTGGCCAGTCTGCCCGAAGCGATACGCCACTAGTTGTTTAATTTAAGACAACCATCGTTACTCTTGCTAGGAGTTACTTGATGTTGCTGATTTAATTTTAATTGTGATGAGGCATTGGCAACCTTACGAGAGTCATAGTGACTCCTGGCAATTCCTCACCAAAATACGCATTTTTTAGACACTGTGGAAAGTCTCTCCAAAGCGGTAATCCACTAGCTGTTTATCTTCAGAGAAACTGCCCGAGGTTTCTTCAAGTTGCTGACGTGGGTCTAATTGTGACGAGGCATTGGCTACCTTAAGAGAGTCATAGTGACTTTTGCCAAATGCTCACCATAATAGACATTTTTTAGATACTGTGGCCAGTCTGCCCGAAGCGATACGCCACTAGTTGTTTAATTTAAGACAACCATCGTTACTCTTGCTAGGAGTTACTTGATGTTGGTGATTTAATTTTAATTGTGATGAGGCATTGGCAACCTTACGAGAGTCATAGTGATTCCTGGCAGTCCTCTCGAAAATACGCATTTTTTAGATACTGTGGAAAGTCTCTCCAAAGCGGTAATCCACTAGCTGTTAATCTTCAGAGAAACTGCCAGAGGTATCTTGAAGTTGCTGATGTGAGTCTAATTGTGACGAGGCATTGGCTACCTTAAGAGAGTCATAGTTACTCTTGCCAAATCCTTACCATAATAGACATTTTTTAGATACTGTGGCCAGTCTGCCCGAAGCGATACGCCACTAGTTGTTTAATTTAAGACAACCATCGTTACTCTTGCTAGGAGTTACTTGATGTTGCTGATTTAATTTTAATTGTGATGAGGCATTGGCAACCTTACGAGAGTCATAGTGACTCCTGGCAATTCCTCACCAAAATACGCATTTTTTAGACACTGTGGAAAGTCTCTCCAAAGCGGTAATCCACTAGCTGTTTATCTTCAGAGAAACTGCCCGAGGTTTCTTCAAGTTGCTGACGTGGGTCTAATTGTGACGAGGCATTGGCTACCTTAAGAGAGTCATAGTGACTTTTGCCAAATGCTCACCATAATAGACATTTTTTAGATACTGTGGCCAGTCTGCCCGAAGCGATACGCCACTAGTTGTTTAATTTAAGACAACCATCGTTACTCTTGCTAGGAGTTACTTGATGTTGGTGATTTAATTTTAATTGTGATGAGGCATTGGCAACCTTACGAGAGTCATAGTGATTCCTGGCAGTCCTCTCGAAAATACGCATTTTTTAGATACTGTGGAAAGTCTCTCCAAAGCGGTAATCCACTAGCTGTTAATCTTCAGAGAAACTGCCAGAGGTATCTTGAAGTTGCTGATGTGAGTCTAATTGTGACGAGGCATTGGCTACCTTAAGAGAGTCATAGTGACTCTTGCCAAATGCTCACCATAATAGACATTTTTTTAGATACTGTGGTCAGTCTGCCCGAAGCAATACGACACTAGTTCTTTAATTTAAGACAACCATCGTTAATCTTGCTAGGAATTACTTGATGTTGCTGATTAAATTTTAATTCTGACGAGGCATTGGCAACCTTACCAGAGTCATAGTGATTCCTGGCAGTTCCTCACCAAAATACGCAATTTTTAGATACTGTGGAAAGTCTCTCCAAAGCAGTAATCCACTAGCTGTTTATCTTCAGAGAAACTGCCAGAGGTATCTTGAAGTTGCTGATGTGAGTCTAATTGTGACGAGGCATTGGCTACCTTAAGAGAGTCATAGTGACTCTTGCCAAATGCTTACCATAATAGACATTTTTTAGATACTTTGGTCAGTCTGCCCAAAGCAATACGCCACTAGTTCTTTAATTTAATACAACCATCGTTAATCTTGCTAGGAATTACTTGACGTTGCTGATTAAATTTTAATTGTGACGAGGCATTGGCAACCTTACGAGATTCATAGTGATTCCTGGCAGTTCCTCACCAAAATACGCATTTCTTAGATACTGTGGAAAGTCTCTCCAAAGCGGTAATCCACTAGCTGTTTATCTTAAGAGAAATTGCCAGAGGTTTCTTGAAGTTGCTGATGTGAGTCTAATTGTGACGAGGCATTGGCTACCTTAAGCGAGTCATAGCGACTCTTGCCAAATGCTCACCATAATAGACATTTTTTAGATACTGTGGCCAGTCTGCCCGAAGCAATACGCCACTAGTTCTTTAATTTAAGACAACCATCGTTAATCTTGCTAGGAGTTACTTGATGTTGCTGATTAAATTTTAATTCTGACGAGGCATTGGCAACCTTACCAGATTCATAGTGATTCCTGGCAGTTCCTCACCAAAATACGCATTTTTTAGATACTGTGGAAAGTCTCTCCAAAGCGGTAATCCACTAGCTGTTTATCTTCAGAGAAACTGCCAGAGGTTTCTTCAAGTTGCAGACGTGAGTCTAATTGTGACGAGGCATTGGCTACCTTAAGAGAGTCATAGTTAGTCTTGCCAAATGCTCACCATAATAGACATTTTTAGATACTGTGGCCAGTCTGCCCGAATCATTACGCAATTAGTTGTTTAATTTAAGACAACCATTGTTACTCTTGCTAAGAGTTACTTGATGTTGGCGATTTAATTTTAATTGTGACGAGGCATTGGCAACTATACGAGAGTCAAAGTGATTCCTGGCAGTTCCTCACGAAAATACGCATTTTTTAGATACTGTGGAAAGTCTCTCCAAAGCGGTAATCCACTAGCTGTTTATCTTCAGAGAAACTGCCAGAGGTTTCTTCAAGTTGCTGACGTGAGTCTAATTGTGACGAGGCATTGGGTACCTTAAGCGAGTCATAGTGACTCTTGCCAAACGCTCACCATAATAGACATTTTTTAGATACTGTGGCCAGTCTGCCCGAAGCGACACGCCACTAGTTGTTTAATTTAAGACAACCATCGTTACTCTTGCTAGGAGTTACTTGATGTTGGTGATTTAATTTTAATTGTGATGAGGCTTTGGCAACCTTACGAGAGTCATAGTGATTCCTGGCAGTTCCTCACCAAAATACGCATTTTTTAGGTACTGTGGAAAGTCTCTCCAAATCGGTAATCCACTATCTGTTTATCTTCAGAGAAACTGCCAGAGGTTTCTTCAAGTTGCTGACGTGAGTCTAATTGTGACGAGGCATTGGCTACCTTAAGAGAGTCATAGTTACTCTTGCCAAATGCTCACCATAATAGACATTTTTAGATACTGTGGCCAGTCTGCCCGAATCATTACGCAATTAGTTGTTTAATTTAAGACAACCATTGTTACTCTTGCTAGGAGTTACTTGATGTTGGCGATTTAATTTTAATTGTGACGAGGCATTGGCAACTTTACGAGAGTCATAGTGATTCCTGGCAGTTCCTCACGAAAATACGCATTTTTTAGATACTGTGGAAAGTCTCTCCAAAGCGGTAATCCACTAGCTGTTTTATCTTCAGAGAAACTGCCAGAGGTTTCTTCAAGTTGCTGACGTGAGTCTAATTGTGACGAGGCATTGGGTACCTTAAGAGAGTCATAGTGACTCTTGCCAAATGCTTACCATAATAGACATTTTTTAGATACTTTGGTCAGTCTGCCCAAAGCAATACGCCACTAGTTCTTTAATTTAATACAACCATCGTTAATCTTGCTAGGAATTACTTGACGTTGCTGATTAAATTTTAATTGTGACGAGGCATTGGCAACCTTACGAGATTCATAGTGATTCCTGGCAGTTCCTCACCAAAATACGCATTTCTTAGATACTGTGGAAAGTCTCTCCAAAGCGGTAATCCACTAGCTGTTTATCTTAAGAGAAATTGCCAGAGGTTTCTTGAAGTTGCTGATGTGAGTCTAATTGTGACGAGGCATTGGCTACCTTAAGCGAGTCATAGCGACTCTTGCCAAATGCTCACCATAATAGACATTTTTTAGATACTGTGGCCAGTCTGCCCGAAGCAATACGCCACTAGTTCTTTAATTTAAGACAACCATCGTTAATCTTGCTAGGAGTTACTTGATGTTGCTGATTAAATTTTAATTCTGACGAGGCATTGGCAACCTTACCAGATTCATAGTGATTCCTGGCAGTTCCTCACCAAAATACGCATTTTTTAGATACTGTGGAAAGTCTCTCCAAAGCGGTAATCCACTAGCTGTTTATCTTCAGAGAAACTGCCAGAGGTTTCTTCAAGTTGCAGACGTGAGTCTAATTGTGACGAGGCATTGGCTACCTTAAGAGAGTCATAGTTACTCTTGCCAAATGCTCACCATAATAGACATTTTTAGATACTGTGGCCAGTCTGCCCGAATCATTACGCAATTAGTTGTTTAATTTAAGACAACCATTGTTACTCTTGCTAAGAGTTACTTGATGTTGGCGATTTAATTTTAATTGTGACGAGGCATTGGCAACTATACGAGAGTCAAAGTGATTCCTGGCAGTTCCTCACGAAAATACGCATTTTTTAGATACTGTGGAAAGTCTCTCCAAAGCGGTAATCCACTAGCTGTTTATCTTCAGAGAAACTGCCAGAGGTTTCTTCAAGTTGCTGACGTGAGTCTAATTGTGACGAGGCATTGGGTACCTTAAGCGAGTCATAGTGACTCTTGCCAAACGCTCACCATAATAGACATTTTTTAGATACTGTGGCCAGTCTGCCCGAAGCGACACGCCACTAGTTGTTTAATTTAAGACAACCATCGTTACTCTTGCTAGGAGTTACTTGATGTTGGTGATTTAATTTTAATTGTGATGAGGCTTTGGCAACCTTACGAGAGTCATAGTGATTCCTGGCAGTTCCTCACCAAAATACGCATTTTTTAGGTACTGTGGAAAGTCTCTCCAAATCGGTAATCCACTATCTGTTTATCTTCAGAGAAACTGCCAGAGGTTTCTTCAAGTTGCTGACGTGAGTCTAATTGTGACGAGGCATTGGCTACCTTAAGAGAGTCATAGTTACTCTTGCCAAATGCTCACCATAATAGACATTTTTAGATACTGTGGCCAGTCTGCCCGAATCATTACGCAATTAGTTGTTTAATTTAAGACAACCATTGTTACTCTTGCTAGGAGTTACTTGATGTTGGCGATTTAATTTTAATTGTGACGAGGCATTGGCAACTTTACGAGAGTCATAGTGATTCCTGGCAGTTCCTCACGAAAATACGCATTTTTTAGATACTGTTGAAAGTCTCTCCAAAGCGGTAATCCACTAGCTGTTTTATCTTCAGAGAAACTGCCAGAGGTTTCTTCAAGTTGCTGACGTGAGTCTAATTGTGACGAGGCATTGGGTACCTTAAGCGAGTCATAGTGACTCTTGCCAAATGCTCACCATAATAGACATTTTTTAGATACTGTGGCCAGTCTGCCCGAAGCGATACGCCACTAGTTGTTTAATTTAAGACAACCATCGTTACTCTTGCTAGGAGTTACTTGATGTTGGTGATTTAATTTTAATTGTGATGAGGCATTGGCAACCTTACGAGAGTCATAGTGATTCCTGGCAGTCCTCTCGAAAATACGCATTTTTTAGATACTGTGGAAAGTCTCTCCAAAGCGGTAATCCACTAGCTGTTAATCTTCAGAGAATCTGCCAGAGGTATCTTGAAGTTGCTGATGTGAGTCTAATTGTGACGAGGCATTGGCTACCTTAAGAGAGTCATAGTGACTCTTGCCAAATGCTCACCATAATAGACATTTTTTTAGATACTGTGGTCAGTCTGCCCGAAGCAATACGACACTAGTTCTTTAATTTAAGACAACCATCGTTAATCTTGCTAGGAATTACTTGACGTTGCTGATTAAATTTTAATTGTGACGAGGCATTGGCAACCTTACGAGATTCATAGTGATTCCTGGCAGTTCCTCACCAAAATACGCATTTCTTAGATACTGTGGAAAGTCTCTCCAAAGCGGTAATCCACTAGCTGTTTATCTTAAGAGAAATTGCCAGAGGTTTCTTGAAGTCGCTGATGTGAGTCTAATTGTGACGAGGCATTGGCTACCTTAAGCGAGTCATAGCGACTCTTGCCAAATGCTCACCATAATAGACATTTTTTAGATACTGTGGCCAGTCTGCCCGAAGCAATACGCCACTAGTTCTTTAATTTAAGACAACCATCGTTAATCTTGCTAGGAGTTACTTGATGTTGCTGATTAAATTTTAATTCTGACGAGGCATTGGCAACCTTACCAGAGTCATAGTGATTCCTGGCAGTTCCTCACCAAAATACGCATTTTTTAGATACTGTGGAAAGTCTCTCCAAAGCGGTAATCCACTAGCTGTTTATCTTCAGAGAAACTGCCAGAGGTTTCTTCAAGTTGCAGACGTGAGTCTAATTGTGACGAGGCATTGGCTACCTTAAGAGAGTCATAGTTACTCTTGCCAAATGCTCACCATAATAAACATTTTTTAGTTACTGTGGCCAGTCTGCCCGAAGCAATACGCCACTAATTCTTTAATTTAAGACAACCATCGTTAATCTTGCTAGGAGTTACTTGATGTTGCTGATTAAATTTTAATTGTGACAAGGCATTGGCAACCTTACGAGAGTCATAGTGATTCCTGGCAGTTCCTCACGAAAATACGCATTTTTTAGATACTGTGGAAAGTCTCTCCAAAGCGGTAATCCACTAGCTGTTTATCTTCATAGAAACTGCCAGAGGTTTCTTCAAGTTGCTGACGTGAGTCTAATTGTGACGAGGCATTGGGTACCTTAAGCGAGTCATAGTGACTCTTGCCAAATGCTCACCATAATAGACATTTTTTAGATACTGTGGCCAGTCTGCCCGAAGCGATACGCCACTAGTTGTTTAATTTAAGACAACCATCGTTACTCTTGCTAGGAGTTACTTGATGTTGGTGATTTAATTTTAATTGTGATGAGGCATTGGCAACCTTACGAGCGTCATAGTGATTCCTGGCAGTTCCTCACCAAAATACGCATTTTGTAGATACTGTGGAAAGTCTCTCCAAATCGGTAATCCACTAGCTGTTTATCTTCAGAGAAACTGCCAGAGGTTTCTTCAAGTTGCTGACGTGAGTCTAATTGTGACGAGGCATTGGCTACCTTAAGAGAGTCATAGTTACTCTTGCCAAATGCTCACCATAATAGACATTTTTAGATACTGTGGCCAGTCTGCCCGAATCATTACGCAATTAGTTGTTTAATTTAAGACAACCATTGTTACTCTTGCTAGGAGTTACTTGATGTTGGCGATTTAATTTTAATTGTGACGAGGCATTGGCAACTATACGAGAGTCATAGTGATTCCTGGCAGTTCCTCACGAAAATACGCATTTTTTAGATACTGTGGAAAGTCTCTCCAAAGCGGTAATCCACTAGCTGTTTATCTTCAGAGAAACTGCCAGAGGTTTCTTCATGTTGCTGACGTGAGTCTAATTGTGACGAGGCATTGGGTACCTTAAGCGAGTCATAGTGACTCTTGCCAAATGCTCACCATAATAGACATTTTTTAGATACTGTGGCCAGTCTGCCCGAAGCGATACGCCACTAGTTGTTTAATTTAAGACAACCATCGTTACTCTTGCTAGGAGTTACTTGATGTTGGTGATTTAATTTTAATTGTGATGAGGCATTGGCAACCTTACGAGAGTCATAGTGATTCCTGGCAGTTCCTCACCAAAATACGCATTTTTTAGATACTGTGGAAAGTCTCTCCAAGTCGGTAATCCACTAGCTGTTTATCTTCAGAGAAACTGCCAGAGGTTTCTTGAAGTTGCTGATGTGAGTCTAATTGTGACGAGGCATTGGCTACCTTAAGAGAGTCATAGTTACTCTTGCCAAATGCTCACCATAATAGACATTTTTAGATACTGTGGCCAGTCTGCCCGAATCATTATGCAATTAGTTGTTTAATTTAAGACAACCATTGTTACTCTTGCTAGGAGTTACTTGATGTTGGCGATTTAATTTTAATTGTGACGAGGCATTGGCAACTTTACGAGAGTCATAGTGATTCCTGGCAGTTCCTCACGAAAATACGCATTTCTTAGAATACTGTGGAAAGTCTCTCCAAAGCGGTAATCCACTAGCTGTTTATTTTCAGAGAAACTGCCAGAGGTTTCTTCAAGTTGCTGACGTGAGTCTAATTGTGACGAGGCATTGGGTACCTTAAGCGAGTCATAGTGACTCTTGCCAAATGCTCACCATAATAGACATTTTTTAGATACTGTGGTCAGTCTGCCCGAAGCAATACGCCACTAGTTCTTTAATTTAAGACAACCATCGTTACTCTTGCTAGGAGTTACTTGATGTTGGTGATTTAATTTTAATTGTGATGAGGCATTGGCAACCTTACGAGAGTCATAGTGATTCCTGGCAGTTCCTCACCAAAATACGCATTTTTTAGATACTGTGGAAAGTCTCTCCAAATCGGTAATCCACTAGCTGTTTATCTTCAGAGAAACTGCCAGAGGTTTCTTCAAGTTGCTGACGTGAGTCTAATTGTGACGAGGCATTGGCTACCTTAAGAGAGTCATTGTTACTCTTGCCAAATGCTCACCATAATAGACATTTTTAGATACTGTGGCCAGTCTGCCCGAATCATTATGCAATTAGTTGTTTAATTTAAGACAACCATTGTTACTCTTGCTAGGAGTTACTTGATGTTGGCAATTTAATTTTAATTGTGACGAGGCATTGGCAACTTTACGAGAGTCATAGTGATTCCTGGCAGTTCCTCACGAAAATACGCATTTCTTAGATACTGTGGAAAGTCTCTCCAAAGCGGTAATCCACTAGCTGTTTATCTTCAGAGAAACTGCCAGAGGTTTCTTCAAGTTGCTGACGTGAGTCTAATTGTGACGAGGCATTGGGTACCTTAAGCGAGTCATAGTGACTCTTGCCAAATGCTCACCATAATAGACATTTTTTAGATACTGTGGCCAGTCTGCCCGAAGCGATACGCCACTAGTTGTTTAATTTAAGACAACCATCGTTACTCTTGCTAGGAGTTACTTGATGTTGGTGATTTAATTTTAATTGTGATGAGGCATTGGCAACCTTACGAGAGTCATAGTGATTCCTGGCAGTCCTCTCGAAAATACGCATTTTTTAGATACTGTGGAAAGTCTCTCCAAAGCGGTAATCCACTAGCTGTTAATCTTCAGAGAAACTGCCAGAGGTATCTTGAAGTTGCTGATGTGAGTCTAATTGTGACGAGGCATTGGCTACCTTAAGAGAGTCATAGTGACTCTTGCCAAATGCTCACCATAATAGACATTTTTTTAGATACTGTGGTCAGTCTGCCCGAAGCAATACGACACTAGTTCTTTAATTTAAGACAACCATCGTTAATCTTGCTAGGAATTACTTGACGTTGCTGATTAAATTTTAATTGTGACGAGGCATTGGCAACCTTACGAGATTCATAGTGATTCCTGGCAGTTCCTCACCAAAATACGCATTTCTTAGATACTGTGGAAAGTCTCTCCAAAGCGGTAATCCACTAGCTGTTTATCTTAAGAGAAATTGCCAGAGGTTTCTTGAAGTCGCTGATGTGAGTCTAATTGTGACGAGGCATTGGCTACCTTAAGCGAGTCATAGCGACTCTTGCCAAATGCTCACCATAATAGACATTTTTTAGATACTGTGGCCAGTCTGCCCGAAGCAATACGCCACTAGTTCTTTAATTTAAGACAACCATCGTTAATCTTGCTAGGAGTTACTTGATGTTGCTGATTAAATTTTAATTCTGACGAGGCATTGGCAACCTTACCAGAGTCATAGTGATTCCTGGCAGTTCCTCACCAAAATACGCATTTTTTAGATACTGTGGAAAGTCTCTCCAAAGCGGTAATCCACTAGCTGTTTATCTTCAGAGAAACTGCCAGAGGTTTCTTCAAGTTGCAGACGTGAGTCTAATTGTGACGAGGCATTGGCTACCTTAAGAGAGTCATAGTTACTCTTGCCAAATGCTCACCATAATAAACATTTTTTAGTTACTGTGGCCAGTCTGCCCGAAGCAATACGCCACTAATTCTTTAATTTAAGACAACCATCGTTAATCTTGCTAGGAGTTACTTGATGTTGCTGATTAAATTTTAATTGTGACAAGGCATTGGCAACCTTACGAGAGTCATAGTGATTCCTGGCAGTTCCTCACGAAAATACGCATTTTTTAGATACTGTGGAAAGTCTCTCCAAAGCGGTAATCCACTAGCTGTTTATCTTCATAGAAACTGCCAGAGGTTTCTTCAAGTTGCTGACGTGAGTCTAATTGTGACGAGGCATTGGGTACCTTAAGCGAGTCATAGTGACTCTTGCCAAATGCTCACCATAATAGACATTTTTTAGATACTGTGGCCAGTCTGCCCGAAGCGATACGCCACTAGTTGTTTAATTTAAGACAACCATCGTTACTCTTGCTAGGAGTTACTTGATGTTGGTGATTTAATTTTAATTGTGATGAGGCATTGGCAACCTTACGAGCGTCATAGTGATTCCTGGCAGTTCCTCACCAAAATACGCATTTTGTAGATACTGTGGAAAGTCTCTCCAAATCGGTAATCCACTAGCTGTTTATCTTCAGAGAAACTGCCAGAGGTTTCTTCAAGTTGCTGACGTGAGTCTAATTGTGACGAGGCATTGGCTACCTTAAGAGAGTCATAGTTACTCTTGCCAAATGCTCACCATAATAGACATTTTTAGATACTGTGGCCAGTCTGCCCGAATCATTACGCAATTAGTTGTTTAATTTAAGACAACCATTGTTACTCTTGCTAGGAGTTACTTGATGTTGGCGATTTAATTTTAATTGTGACGAGGCATTGGCAACTATACGAGAGTCATAGTGATTCCTGGCAGTTCCTCACGAAAATACGCATTTTTTAGATACTGTGGAAAGTCTCTCCAAAGCGGTAATCCACTAGCTGTTTATCTTCAGAGAAACTGCCAGAGGTTTCTTCATGTTGCTGACGTGAGTCTAATTGTGACGAGGCATTGGGTACCTTAAGCGAGTCATAGTGACTCTTGCCAAATGCTCACCATAATAGACATTTTTTAGATACTGTGGCCAGTCTGCCCGAAGCGATACGCCACTAGTTGTTTAATTTAAGACAACCATCGTTACTCTTGCTAGGAGTTACTTGATGTTGGTGATTTAATTTTAATTGTGATGAGGCATTGGCAACCTTACGAGAGTCATAGTGATTCCTGGCAGTTCCTCACCAAAATACGCATTTTTTAGATACTGTGGAAAGTCTCTCCAAATCGGTAATCCACTAGCTGTTTATCTTCAGAGAAACTGCCAGAGGTTTCTTCAAGTTGCTGATGTGAGTCTAATTGTGACGAGGCATTGGCTACCTTAAGAGAGTCATAGTTACTCTTGCCAAATGCTCACCATAATAGACATTTTTAGATACTGTGGCCAGTCTGCCCGAATCATTATGCAATTAGTTGTTTAATTTAAGACAACCATTGTTACTCTTGCTAGGAGTTACTTGATGTTGGCGATTTAATTTTAATTGTGACGAGGCATTGGCAACTTTACGAGAGTCATAGTGATTCCTGGCAGTTCCTCACGAAAATACGCATTTCTTAGAATACTGTGGAAAGTCTCTCCAAAGCGGTAATCCACTAGCTGTTTATTTTCAGAGAAACTGCCAGAGGTTTCTTCAAGTTGCTGACGTGAGTCTAATTGTGACGAGGCATTGGGTACCTTAAGCGAGTCATAGTGACTCTTGCCAAATGCTCACCATAATAGACATTTTTTAGATACTGTGGTCAGTCTGCCCGAAGCAATACGCCACTAGTTCTTTAATTTAAGACAACCATCGTTACTTTTGCTAGGAGTTACTTGATGTTGGTGATTTAATTTTAATTGTGATGAGGCATTGGCAACCTTACGAGAGTCATAGTGATTCCTGGCAGTTCCTCACCAAAATACGCATTTTTTAGATACTGTGGAAAGTCTCTCCAAATCGGTAATCCACTAGCTGTTTATCTTCAGAGAAACTGCCAGAGGTTTCTTCAAGTTGCTGACGTGAGTCTAATTGTGACGAGGCATTGGCTACCTTAAGAGAGTCATTGTTACTCTTGCCAAATGCTCACCATAATAGACATTTTTAGATACTGTGGCCAGTCTGCCCGAATCATTATGCAATTAGTTGTTTAATTTAAGACAACCATTGTTACTCTTGCTAGGAGTTACTTGATGTTGGCGATTTAATTTTAATTGTGACGAGGCATTGGCAACTTTACGAGAGTCATAGTGATTCCTGGCAGTTCCTCACGAAAATACGCATTTCTTAGATACTGTGGAAAGTCTCTCCAAAGCGGTAATCCACTAGCTGTTTATCTTCAGAGAAACTGCCAGAGGTTTCTTCAAGTTGCTGACGTGAGTCTAATTGTGACGAGGCATTGGGTACCTTAAGCGAGTCATAGTGACTCTTGCCAAATGCTCACCATAATAGACATTTTTTAGATACTGTGGTTAGTCTGCCCGAAGCAATACGCCACTAGTTCTTTAATTTAAGACAACCATCGTTACTATTGCTAGGATTTACTTGACGTTGCTGATTAAATTTCAATTGTGACGAGGCATTGGCAACCTTACCAGATTCATAGTGATTCCTGGCAGTTCCTCACCAAAATACGCATTTCTTAAATACTGTGGAAAGTCTGTCCAAAGCGGTAATCCACTAGCTGTTTATCTTCAGAGAAACTGCCAGAGGTTTCTTCAAGTTGCTGACGTGAGTCTAATTGTAACGAGGCATTGGCTACCTTAAGAGAGTCATAGTTACTCTTGCCAAATCCTCACCATAATAGACATTTTTTAGATACTGTGGCCAGTCTGCCCGAAGCGATACGCCACTAGTTGTTTAATTTAAGACAACCATCGTTACTCTTGCTAGGAGTTACTTGATGTTGCTGATTTAATTTTAATTGTGATGAGGCATTGGCAACCTTACGAGAGTCATAGTGACTCCTGGCAATTCCTCACCAAAATACGCATTTTTTAGACACTGTGGAAAGTCTCTCCAAAGCGGTAATCCACTAGCTGTTTATCTTCAGAGAAACTGCCCGAGGTTTCTTCAAGTTGCTGACGTGGGTCTAATTGTGACGAGGCATTGGCTACCTTAAGAGAGTCATAGTGACTTTTGCCAAATGCTCACCATAATAGACATTTTTTAGATACTGTGGCCAGTCTGCCCGAAGCGATACGCCACTAGTTGTTTAATTTAAGACAACCATCGTTACTCTTGCTAGGAGTTACTTGATGTTGGTGATTTAATTTTAATTGTGATGAGGCATTGGCAACCTTACGAGAGTCATAGTGATTCCTGGCAGTCCTCTCGAAAATACGCATTTTTTAGATACTGTGGAAAGTCTCTCCAAAGCGGTAATCCACTAGCTGTTAATCTTCAGAGAAACTGCCAGAGGTATCTTGAAGTTGCTGATGTGAGTCTAATTGTGACGAGGCATTGGCTACCTTAAGAGAGTCATAGTGACTCTTGCCAAATGCTCACCATAATAGACATTTTTTTAGATACTGTGGTCAGTCTGCCCGAAGCAATACGACACTAGTTCTTTAATTTAAGACAACCATCGTTAATCTTGCTAGGAATTACTTGATGTTGCTGATTAAATTTTAATTCTGACGAGGCATTGGCAACCTTACCAGAGTCATAGTGATTCCTGGCAGTTCCTCACCAAAATACGCAATTTTTAGATACTGTGGAAAGTCTCTCCAAAGCAGTAATCCACTAGCTGTTTATCTTCAGAGAAACTGCCAGAGGTATCTTGAAGTTGCTGATGTGAGTCTAATTGTGACGAGGCATTGGCTACCTTAAGAGAGTCATAGTGACTCTTGCCAAATGCTTACCATAATAGACATTTTTTAGATACTTTGGTCAGTCTGCCCAAAGCAATACGCCACTAGTTCTTTAATTTAATACAACCATCGTTAATCTTGCTAGGAATTACTTGACGTTGCTGATTAAATTTTAATTGTGACGAGGCATTGGCAACCTTACGAGATTCATAGTGATTCCTGGCAGTTCCTCACCAAAATACGCATTTCTTAGATACTGTGGAAAGTCTCTCCAAAGCGGTAATCCACTAGCTGTTTATCTTAAGAGAAATTGCCAGAGGTTTCTTGAAGTTGCTGATGTGAGTCTAATTGTGACGAGGCATTGGCTACCTTAAGCGAGTCATAGCGACTCTTGCCAAATGCTCACCATAATAGACATTTTTTAGATACTGTGGCCAGTCTGAGCGAAGCAATACGCCACTAGTTCTTTAATTTAAGACAACCATCGTTAATCTTGCTAGGAGTTACTTGATGTTGCTGATTAAATTTTAATTCTGACGAGGCATTGGCAACCTTACCAGATTCATAGTGATTCCTGGCAGTTCCTCACCAAAATACGCATTTTTTAGATACTGTGGAAAGTCTCTCCAAAGCGGTAATCCACTAGCTGTTTATCTTCAGAGAAACTGCCAGAGGTTTCTTCAAGTTGCAGACGTGAGTCTAATTGTGACGAGGCATTGGCTACCTTAAGAGAGTCATAGTTACTCTTGCCAAATGCTCACCATAATAGACATTTTTAGATACTGTGGCCAGTCTGCCCGAATCATTACGCAATTAGTTGTTTAATTTAAGACAACCATTGTTACTCTTGCTAAGAGTTACTTGATGTTGGCGATTTAATTTTAATTGTGACGAGGCATTGGCAACTATACGAGAGTCAAAGTGATTCCTGGCAGTTCCTCACGAAAATACGCATTTTTTAGATACTGTGGAAAGTCTCTCCAAAGCGGTAATCCACTAGCTGTTTATCTTCAGAGAAACTGCCAGAGGTTTCTTCAAGTTGCTGACGTGAGTCTAATTGTGACGAGGCATTGGGTACCTTAAGCGAGTCATAGTGACTCTTGCCAAACGCTCACCATAATAGACATTTTTTAGATACTGTGGCCAGTCTGCCCGAAGCGACACGCCACTAGTTGTTTAATTTAAGACAACCATCGTTACTCTTGCTAGGAGTTACTTGATGTTGGTGATTTAATTTTAATTGTGATGAGGCTTTGGCAACCTTACGAGAGTCATAGTGATTCCTGGCAGTTCCTCACCAAAATACGCATTTTTTAGATACTGTGGAAAGTCTCTCCAAATCGGTAATCCACTATCTGTTTATCTTCAGAGAAACTGCCAGAGGTTTCTTCAAGTTGCTGACGTGAGTCTAATTGTGACGAGGCATTGGCTACCTTAAGAGAGTCATAGTTACTCTTGCCAAATGCTCACCATAATAGACATTTTTTAGATACTGTGGCCAGTCTGCCCGAAGCGACACGCCACTAGTTGTTTAATTTAAGACAACCATCGTTACTCTTGCTAGGAGTTACTTGATGTTGCTGATTTAATTTTAATTGTGATGAGGCATTGGCAACCTTACGAGAGTCATAGTGACTCCTGGCAATTCCTCACCAAAATACGCATTTTTTAGACACTGTGGAAAGTCTCTCCAAAGCGGTAATCCACTAGCTGTTTATCTTCAGAGAAACTGCCCGAGGTTTCTTCAAGTTGCTGACGTGGGTCTAATTGTGACGAGGCATTGGCTACCTTAAGAGAGTCATAGTGACTTTTGCCAAATGCTCACCATAATAGACATTTTTTAGATACTGTGGCCAGTCTGCCCGAAGCGATACGCCACTAGTTGTTTAATTTAAGACAACCATCGTTACTCTTGCTAGGAGTTACTTGATGTTGGTGATTTAATTTTAATTGTGATGAGGCATTGGCAACCTTACGAGAGTCATAGTGATTCCTGGCAGTCCTCTCGAAAATACGCATTTTTTAGATACTGTGGAAAGTCTCTCCAAAGCGGTAATCCACTAGCTGTTAATCTTCAGAGAAACTGCCAGAGGTATCTTGAAGTTGCTGATGTGAGTCTAATTGTGACGAGGCATTGGCTACCTTAAGAGAGTCATAGTGACTCTTGCCAAATGCTCACCATAATAGACATTTTTTTAGATACTGTGGTCAGTCTGCCCGAAGCAATACGACACTAGTTCTTTAATTTAAGACAACCATCGTTAATCTTGCTAGGAATTACTTGATGTTGCTGATTAAATTTTAATTCTGACGAGGCATTGGCAACCTTACCAGAGTCATAGTGATTCCTGGCAGTTCCTCACCAAAATACGCAATTTTTAGATACTGTGGAAAGTCTCTCCAAAGCAGTAATCCACTAGCTGTTTATCTTCAGAGAAACTGCCAGAGGTATCTTGAAGTTGCTGATGTGAGTCTAATTGTGACGAGGCATTGGCTACCTTAAGAGAGTCATAGTGACTCTTGCCAAATGCTTACCATAATAGACATTTTTTAGATACTTTGGTCAGTCTGCCCAAAGCAATACGCCACTAGTTCTTTAATTTAATACAACCATCGTTAATCTTGCTAGGAATTACTTGACGTTGCTGATTAAATTTTAATTGTGACGAGGCATTGGCAACCTTACGAGATTCATAGTGATTCCTGGCAGTTCCTCACCAAAATACGCATTTCTTAGATACTGTGGAAAGTCTCTCCAAAGCGGTAATCCACTAGCTGTTTATCTTAAGAGAAATTGCCAGAGGTTTCTTGAAGTTGCTGATGTGAGTCTAATTGTGACGAGGCATTGGCTACCTTAAGCGAGTCATAGCGACTCTTGCCAAATGCTCACCATAATAGACATTTTTTAGATACTGTGGCCAGTCTGAGCGAAGCAATACGCCACTAGTTCTTTAATTTAAGACAACCATCGTTAATCTTGCTAGGAGTTACTTGATGTTGCTGATTAAATTTTAATTCTGACGAGGCATTGGCAACCTTACCAGATTCATAGTGATTCCTGGCAGTTCCTCACCAAAATACGCATTTTTTAGATACTGTGGAAAGTCTCTCCAAAGCGGTAATCCACTAGCTGTTTATCTTCAGAGAAACTGCCAGAGGTTTCTTCAAGTTGCAGACGTGAGTCTAATTGTGACGAGGCATTGGCTACCTTAAGAGAGTCATAGTTACTCTTGCCAAATGCTCACCATAATAGACATTTTTAGATACTGTGGCCAGTCTGCCCGAATCATTACGCAATTAGTTGTTTAATTTAAGACAACCATTGTTACTCTTGCTAAGAGTTACTTGATGTTGGCGATTTAATTTTAATTGTGACGAGGCATTGGCAACTATACGAGAGTCAAAGTGATTCCTGGCAGTTCCTCACGAAAATACGCATTTTTTAGATACTGTGGAAAGTCTCTCCAAAGCGGTAATCCACTAGCTGTTTATCTTCAGAGAAACTGCCAGAGGTTTCTTCAAGTTGCTGACGTGAGTCTAATTGTGACGAGGCATTGGGTACCTTAAGCGAGTCATAGTGACTCTTGCCAAACGCTCACCATAATAGACATTTTTTAGATACTGTGGCCAGTCTGCCCGAAGCGACACGCCACTAGTTGTTTAATTTAAGACAACCATCGTTACTCTTGCTAGGAGTTACTTGATGTTGGTGATTTAATTTTAATTGTGATGAGGCTTTGGCAACCTTACGAGAGTCATAGTGATTCCTGGCAGTTCCTCACCAAAATACGCATTTTTTAGATACTGTGGAAAGTCTCTCCAAATCGGTAATCCACTATCTGTTTATCTTCAGAGAAACTGCCAGAGGTTTCTTCAAGTTGCTGACGTGAGTCTAATTGTGACGAGGCATTGGCTACCTTAAGAGAGTCATAGTTACTCTTGCCAAATGCTCACCATAATAGACATTTTTAGATACTGTGGCCAGTCTGCCCGAATCATTACGCAATTAGTTGTTTAATTTAAGACAACCATTGTTACTCTTGCTAGGAGTTACTTGATGTTGGCGATTTAATTTTAATTGTGACGAGGCATTGGCAACTTTACGAGAGTCATAGTGATTCCTGGCAGTTCCTCACGAAAATACGCATTTTTTAGATACTGTGGAAAGTCTCTCCAAAGCGGTAATCCACTAGCTGTTTTATCTTCAGAGAAACTGCCAGAGGTTTCTTCAAGTTGCTGACGTGAGTCTAATTGTGACGAGGCATTGGGTACCTTAAGCGAGTCATAGTGACTCTTGCCAAATGCTCACCATAATAGACATTTTTTAGATACTGTGGCCAGTCTGCCCGAAGCGATACGCCACTAGTTGTTTAATTTAAGACAACCATCGTTACTCTTGCTAGGAGTTACTTGATGTTGGTGATTCAATTTTAATTGTGATGAGGCTTTGGCAACCTTACGAGAGTCATAGTGATTCCTGGCAGTTCCTCACCAAAATACGCATTTTTTAGATACTGTGGAAAGTCTCTCCAAAGCGGTAATCCACTAGCTGTTTATCTTCAGAGAAACTGCCAGAGGTTTCTTCAAGTTGCTGACGTGAGTCTAATTATGACGAGGTATTGGCTACTTTAAGCGAGTCATAGCGACTCTTGCCAAATGCTCACCATAATAGACATTTTTTAGATACTGTGGCCAGTCTGCCCGAAGCGATACGCCACTAGTTGTTTAATTTAAGACAACCATCGTTACTCTTGCTAGGAGTTACTTGATGTTGGTGATTTAATTTTAATTGTGATGAGGCATTGGCAACCTTACGAGAGTCATAGTGATTCCTGGCAGTCCTCTCGAAAATACGCATTTTTTAGATACTGTGGAAAGTCTCTCCAAAGCGGTAATCCACTAGCTGTTAATCTTCAGAGAAACTGCCAGAGGTATCTTGAAGTTGCTGATGTGAGTCTAATTGTGACGAGGCATTGGCTACCTTAAGAGAGTCATAGTGACTCTTGCCAAATGCTCACCATAATAGACATTTTTTTAGATACTGTGGTCAGTCTGCCCGAAGCAATACGACACTAGTTCTTTAATTTAAGACAACCATCGTTAATCTTGCTAGGAATTACTTGATGTTGCTGATTAAATTTTAATTCTGACGAGGCATTGGCAACCTTACCAGAGTCATAGTGATTCCTGGCAGTTCCTCACCAAAATACGCAATTTTTAGATACTGTGGAAAGTCTCTCCAAAGCAGTAATCCACTAGCTGTTTATCTTCAGAGAAACTGCCAGAGGTATCTTGAAGTTGCTGATGTGAGTCTAATTGTGACGAGGCATTGGCTACCTTAAGAGAGTCATAGTGACTCTTGCCAAATGCTTACCATAATAGACATTTTTTAGATACTTTGGTCAGTCTGCCCAAAGCAATACGCCACTAGTTCTTTAATTTAATACAACCATCGTTAATCTTGCTAGGAATTACTTGACGTTGCTGATTAAATTTTAATTGTGACGAGGCATTGGCAACCTTACGAGATTCATAGTGATTCCTGGCAGTTCCTCACCAAAATACGCATTTCTTAGATACTGTGGAAAGTCTCTCCAAAGCGGTAATCCACTAGCTGTTTATCTTAAGAGAAATTGCCAGAGGTTTCTTGAAGTTGCTGATGTGAGTCTAATTGTGACGAGGCATTGGCTACCTTAAGCGAGTCATAGCGACTCTTGCCAAATGCTCACCATAATAGACATTTTTTAGATACTGTGGCCAGTCTGCCCGAAGCAATACGCCACTAGTTCTTTAATTTAAGACAACCATCGTTAATCTTGCTAGGAGTTACTTGATGTTGCTGATTAAATTTTAATTCTGACGAGGCATTGGCAACCTTACCAGATTCATAGTGATTCCTGGCAGTTCCTCACCAAAATACGCATTTTTTAGATACTGTGGAAAGTCTCTCCAAAGCGGTAATCCACTAGCTGTTTATCTTCAGAGAAACTGCCAGAGGTTTCTTCAAGTTGCTGACGTGAGTCTAATTGTGACGAGGCATTGGCTACCTTAAGAGAGTCATAGTTACTCTTGCCAAATGCTCACCATAATAGACATTTTTAGATACTGTGGCCAGTCTGCCCGAATCATTACGCAATTAGTTGTTTAATTTAAGACAACCATTGTTACTCTTGCTAAGAGTTACTTGATGTTGGCGATTTAATTTTAATTGTGACGAGGCATTGGCAACTATACGAGAGTCAAAGTGATTCCTGGCAGTTCCTCACGAAAATACGCATTTTTTAGATACTGTGGAAAGTCTCTCCAAAGCGGTAATCCACTAGCTGTTTATCTTCAGAGAAACTGCCAGAGGTTTCTTCAAGTTGCTGACGTGAGTCTAATTGTGACGAGGCATTGGGTACCTTAAGCGAGTCATAGTGACTCTTGCCAAACGCTCACCATAATAGACATTTTTTAGATACTGTGGCCAGTCTGCCCGAAGCGACACGCCACTAGTTGTTTAATTTAAGACAACCATCGTTACTCTTGCTAGGAGTTACTTGATGTTGGTGATTTAATTTTAATTGTGATGAGGCTTTGGCAACCTTACGAGAGTCATAGTGATTCCTGGCAGTTCCTCACCAAAATACGCATTTTTTAGATACTGTGGAAAGTCTCTCCAAATCGGTAATCCACTATCTGTTTATCTTCAGAGAAACTGCCAGAGGTTTCTTCAAGTTGCTGACGTGAGTCTAATTGTGACGAGGCATTGGCTACCTTAAGAGAGTCATAGTTACTCTTGCCAAATGCTCACCATAATAGACATTTTTAGATACTGTGGCCAGTCTGCCCGAATCATTACGCAATTAGTTGTTTAATTTAAGACAACCATTGTTACTCTTGCTAGGAGTTACTTGATGTTGGCGATTTAATTTTAATTGTGACGAGGCATTGGCAACTTTACGAGAGTCATAGTGATTCCTGGCAGTTCCTCACGAAAATACGCATTTTTTAGATACTGTGGAAAGTCTCTCCAAAGCGGTAATCCACTAGCTGTTTTATCTTCAGAGAAACTGCCAGAGGTTTCTTCAAGTTGCTGACGTGAGTCTAATTGTGACGAGGCATTGGGTACCTTAAGCGAGTCATAGTGACTCTTGCCAAATGCTCACCATAATAGACATTTTTTAGATACTGTGGTCAGTCTGCCCGAAGCAATACGCCACTAGTTCTTTAATTTAAGACAACCATCGTTACTCTTGCTAGGATTTACTTGACGTTGCTGATTAAATTTCAATTGTGACGAGGCATTGGCAACCTTACCAGATTCATAGTGATTCCTGGCAGTTCCTCGCCAAAGTACGCATTTTTTAGACACTGTGGAAAGTCTCTCCAAAGCGGTAATCCACTAGCTGTTTATCTTCAGAGAAACTGCCCGAGGTTTCTTCAAGTTGCTGACGTGGGTCTAATTGTGACGAGGCATTGGCTACCTTAAGAGAGTCATAGTGACTTTTGCCAAATGCTCACCATAATAGACATTTTTTAGATACTGTGGCCAGTCTGCCCGAAGCGATACGCCACTAGTTGTTTAATTTAAGACAACCATCGTTACTCTTGCTAGGAGTTACTTGATGTTGGTGATTTAATTTTAATTGTGATGAGGCATTGGCAACCTTACGAGAGTCATAGTGATTCCTGGCAGTCCTCTCGAAAATACGCATTTTTTAGATACTGTGGAAAGTCTCTCCAAAGCGGTAATCCACTAGCTGTTAATCTTCAGAGAAACTGCCAGAGGTATCTTGAAGTTGCTGATGTGAGTCTAATTGTGACGAGGCATTGGCTACCTTAAGAGAGTCATAGTGACTCTTGCCAAATGCTCACCATAATAGACATTTTTTTAGATACTGTGGTCAGTCTGCCCGAAGCAATACGACACTAGTTCTTTAATTTAAGACAACCATCGTTAATCTTGCTAGGAATTACTTGATGTTGCTGATTAAATTTTAATTCTGACGAGGCATTGGCAACCTTACCAGAGTCATAGTGATTCCTGGCAGTTCCTCACCAAAATACGCAATTTTTAGATACTGTGGAAAGTCTCTCCAAAGCAGTAATCCACTAGCTGTTTATCTTCAGAGAAACTGCCAGAGGTATCTTGAAGTTGCTGATGTGAGTCTAATTGTGACGAGGCATTGGCTACCTTAAGAGAGTCATAGTGACTCTTGCCAAATGCTTACCATAATAGACATTTTTTAGATACTTTGGTCAGTCTGCCCAAAGCAATACGCCACTAGTTCTTTAATTTAATACAACCATCGTTAATCTTGCTAGGAATTACTTGACGTTGCTGATTAAATTTTAATTGTGACGAGGCATTGGCAACCTTACGAGATTCATAGTGATTCCTGGCAGTTCCTCACCAAAATACGCATTTCTTAGATACTGTGGAAAGTCTCTCCAAAGCGGTAATCCACTAGCTGTTTATCTTAAGAGAAATTGCCAGAGGTTTCTTGAAGTTGCTGATGTGAGTCTAATTGTGACGAGGCATTGGCTACCTTAAGCGAGTCATAGCGACTCTTGCCAAATGCTCACCATAATAGACATTTTTTAGATACTGTGGCCAGTCTGAGCGAAGCAATACGCCACTAGTTCTTTAATTTAAGACAACCATCGTTAATCTTGCTAGGAGTTACTTGATGTTGCTGATTAAATTTTAATTCTGACGAGGCATTGGCAACCTTACCAGATTCATAGTGATTCCTGGCAGTTCCTCACCAAAATACGCATTTTTTAGATACTGTGGAAAGTCTCTCCAAAGCGGTAATCCACTAGCTGTTTATCTTCAGAGAAACTGCCAGAGGTTTCTTCAAGTTGCAGACGTGAGTCTAATTGTGACGAGGCATTGGCTACCTTAAGAGAGTCATAGTTACTCTTGCCAAATGCTCACCATAATAGACATTTTTAGATACTGTGGCCAGTCTGCCCGAATCATTACGCAATTAGTTGTTTAATTTAAGACAACCATTGTTACTCTTGCTAAGAGTTACTTGATGTTGGCGATTTAATTTTAATTGTGACGAGGCATTGGCAACTATACGAGAGTCAAAGTGATTCCTGGCAGTTCCTCACGAAAATACGCATTTTTTAGATACTGTGGAAAGTCTCTCCAAAGCGGTAATCCACTAGCTGTTTATCTTCAGAGAAACTGCCAGAGGTTTCTTCAAGTTGCTGACGTGAGTCTAATTGTGACGAGGCATTGGGTACCTTAAGCGAGTCATAGTGACTCTTGCCAAACGCTCACCATAATAGACATTTTTTAGATACTGTGGCCAGTCTGCCCGAAGCGACACGCCACTAGTTGTTTAATTTAAGACAACCATCGTTACTCTTGCTAGGAGTTACTTGATGTTGGTGATTTAATTTTAATTGTGATGAGGCTTTGGCAACCTTACGAGAGTCATAGTGATTCCTGGCAGTTCCTCACCAAAATACGCATTTTTTAGATACTGTGGAAAGTCTCTCCAAATCGGTAATCCACTATCTGTTTATCTTCAGAGAAACTGCCAGAGGTTTCTTCAAGTTGCTGACGTGAGTCTAATTGTGACGAGGCATTGGCTACCTTAAGAGAGTCATAGTTACTCTTGCCAAATGCTCACCATAATAGACATTTTTAGATACTGTGGCCAGTCTGCCCGAATCATTACGCAATTAGTTGTTTAATTTAAGACAACCATTGTTACTCTTGCTAGGAGTTACTTGATGTTGGCGATTTAATTTTAATTGTGACGAGGCATTGGCAACTTTACGAGAGTCATAGTGATTCCTGGCAGTTCCTCACGAAAATACGCATTTTTTAGATACTGTGGAAAGTCTCTCCAAAGCGGTAATCCACTAGCTGTTTTATCTTCAGAGAAACTGCCAGAGGTTTCTTCAAGTTGCTGACGTGAGTCTAATTGTGACGAGGCATTGGGTACCTTAAGCGAGTCATAGTGACTCTTGCCAAATGCTCACCATAATAGACATTTTTTAGATACTGTGGCCAGTCTGCCCGAAGCGATACGCCACTAGTTGTTTAATTTAAGACAACCATCGTTACTCTTGCTAGGAGTTACTTGATGTTGGTGATTCAATTTTAATTGTGATGAGGCTTTGGCAACCTTACGAGAGTCATAGTGATTCCTGGCAGTTCCTCACCAAAATACGCATTTTTTAGATACTGTGGAAAGTCTCTCCAAAGCGGTAATCCACTAGCTGTTTATCTTCAGAGAAACTGCCAGAGGTTTCTTCAAGTTGCTGACGTGAGTCTAATTATGACGAGGTATTGGCTACCTTAAGCGAGTCATGGCGACTCTTGCCAAATGCTCACCATAATAGACATTTTTTAGATACTGTGGCCAGTCTGCCCGAAGCGATACGCCACTAGTTGTTTAATTTAAGACAACCATCGTTACTCTTGCTAGGAGTTACTTGATGTTGGTGATTTAATTTTAATTGTGATGAGGCATTGGCAACCTTACGAGAGTCATAGTGATTCCTGGCAGTCCTCTCGAAAATACGCATTTTTTAGATACTGTGGAAAGTCTCTCCAAAGCGGTAATCCACTAGCTGTTAATCTTCAGAGAAACTGCCAGAGGTATCTTGAAGTTGCTGATGTGAGTCTAATTGTGACGAGGCATTGGCTACCTTAAGAGAGTCATAGTGACTCTTGCCAAATGCTCACCATAATAGACATTTTTTTAGATACTGTGGTCAGTCTGCCCGAAGCAATACGACACTAGTTCTTTAATTTAAGACAACCATCGTTAATCTTGCTAGGAATTACTTGATGTTGCTGATTAAATTTTAATTCTGACGAGGCATTGGCAACCTTACCAGAGTCATAGTGATTCCTGGCAGTTCCTCACCAAAATACGCAATTTTTAGATACTGTGGAAAGTCTCTCCAAAGCAGTAATCCACTAGCTGTTTATCTTCAGAGAAACTGCCAGAGGTATCTTGAAGTTGCTGATGTGAGTCTAATTGTGACGAGGCATTGGCTACCTTAAGAGAGTCATAGTGACTCTTACCAAATGCTTACCATAATAGACATTTTTTAGATACTTTGGTCAGTCTGCCCAAAGCAATACGCCACTAGTTCTTTAATTTAATACAACCATCGTTAATCTTGCTAGGAATTACTTGACGTTGCTGATTAAATTTTAATTGTGACGAGGCATTGGCAACCTTACGAGATTCATAGTGATTCCTGGCAGTTCCTCACCAAAATACGCATTTCTTAGATACTGTGGAAAGTCTCTCCAAAGCGGTAATCCACTAGCTGTTTATCTTAAGAGAAATTGCCAGAGGTTTCTTGAAGTTGCTGATGTGAGTCTAATTGTGACGAGGCATTGGCTACCTTAAGCGAGTCATAGCGACTCTTGCCAAATGCTCACCATAATAGACATTTTTTAGATACTGTGGCCAGTCTGCCCGAAGCAATACGCCACTAGTTCTTTAATTTAAGACAACCATCGTTAATCTTGCTAGGAGTTACTTGATGTTGCTGATTAAATTTTAATTCTGACGAGGCATTGGCAACCTTACCAGATTCATAGTGATTCCTGGCAGTTCCTCACCAAAATACGCATTTTTTAGATACTGTGGAAAGTCTCTCCAAAGCGGTAATCCACTAGCTGTTTATCTTCAGAGAAACTGCCAGAGGTTTCTTCAAGTTGCAGACGTGAGTCTAATTGTGACGAGGCATTGGCTACCTTAAGAGAGTCATAGTTACTCTTGCCAAATGCTCACCATAATAGACATTTTTAGATACTGTGGCCAGTCTGCCCGAATCATTACGCAATTAGTTGTTTAATTTAAGACAACCATTGTTACTCTTGCTAAGAGTTACTTGATGTTGGCGATTTAATTTTAATTGTGACGAGGCATTGGCAACTATACGAGAGTCAAAGTGATTCCTGGCAGTTCCTCACGAAAATACGCATTTTTTAGATACTGTGGAAAGTCTCTCCAAAGCGGTAATCCACTAGCTGTTTATCTTCAGAGAAACTGCCAGAGGTTTCTTCAAGTTGCTGACGTGAGTCTAATTGTGACGAGGCATTGGGTACCTTAAGCGAGTCATAGTGACTCTTGCCAAACGCTCACCATAATAGACATTTTTTAGATACTGTGGCCAGTCTGCCCGAAGCGACACGCCACTAGTTGTTTAATTTAAGACAACCATCGTTACTCTTGCTAGGAGTTACTTGATGTTGGTGATTTAATTTTAATTGTGATGAGGCTTTGGCAACCTTACGAGAGTCATAGTGATTCCTGGCAGTTCCTCACCAAAATACGCATTTTTTAGATACTGTGGAAAGTCTCTCCAAAGCGGTAATCCACTAGCTGTTTATCTTCAGAGAAACTGCCAGAGGTTTCTTCAAGTTGCTGACGTGAGTCTAATTGTGACGAGGCATTGGCTACCTTAAGAGAGTCATAGTTACTCTTGCCAAATGCTCACCATAATAGACATTTTTAGATACTGTGGCCAGTCTGCCCGAATCATTACGCAATTAGTTGTTTAATTTAAGACAACCATTGTTACTCTTGCTAGGAGTTACTTGATGTTGGCGATTTAATTTTAATTGTGACGAGGCATTGGCAACTTTACGAGAGTCATAGTGATTCCTGGCAGTTCCTCACGAAAATACGCATTTTTTAGATACTGTGGAAAGTCTCTCCAAAGCGGTAATCCACTAGCTGTTTTATCTTCAGAGAAACTGCCAGAGGTTTCTTCAAGTTGCTGACGTGAGTCTAATTGTGACGAGGCATTGGGTACCTTAAGCGAGTCATAGTGACTCTTGCCAAATGCTCACCATAATAGACATTTTTTAGATACTGTGGTCAGTCTGCCCGAAGCAATACGCCACTAGTTCTTTAATTTAAGACAACCATCGTTACTCTTGCTAGGATTTACTTGACGTTGCTGATTAAATTTCAATTGTGACGAGGCATTGGCAACCTTACCAGATTCATAGTGATTCCTGGCAGTTCCTCGCCAAAGTACGCATTTCTTAGATACTGTGGAAAGTCTCTCCAAAGCGGTAATCCACTAGCTGTTTATCTTCAGAGAAACTGCCAGAGGTTTCTTCAAGTTGCTGACGTGAGTCTAATTGTAACGAGGCATTGGCTACCTTAAGAGAGTCATAGTTACTCTTGCCAAATCCTCACCATAATAGACATTTTTTACATACTGTGGCCAGTCTGCCCGAAGCGATACGCCACTAGTTGTTTAATTTAAGACAACCATCGTTACTCTTGCTAGGAGTTACTTGATGTTGCTGATTTAATTTTAATTGTGACGAGGCATTGGCAACCTTACAAGAGTCATAGTGATTCCTGGCAGTTCCTCACCAAAATACGCATTTTTAGATACTGTGGAAAGTCTCTCCAAAGCGGTAATCAACCAGCTGCTTATCTTAAGTGAAACTGCCAGAGGTTTCATATAGTTGCTGATGTGAGTCTAATTGTGACGAGGCATTGGCTACCTTAAGAGAGTCATAGTTACTCTTGCAAAATGCTCACCATAATAGACATTTTTTAGATACTGTGGCCAGTCTGCCCGAAGCGATACGCCACTAGTTGTTTAATTTAAGACAACCATCGTAACTCTTGCTAGGAGTTACTTGGTGTTGGTGATTTAATTTTAATTGTGATGAGGCATTGGCAACCTTACGAGAGTCATAGTGATTCCTGGCAGTCCTCTCGAAAATACGCATTTTTTAGATACTGTGGAAAGTCTCTCCAAAGCGGTAATCCACTAGCTGTTTATCTTCAGAGAAACTGCCAGAGGTATCTTGAAGTTGCTGATGTGAGTCTAATTGTGACGAGGCATTGGCTACCTTAAGAGAGTCATAGTGACTCTTGCCAAATGCTCACCATAATAGACATTTTTTTAGATACTGTGGTCAGTCTGCCCGAAGCAATACGACACTAGTTCTTTAATTTAAGACAACCATCGTTAATCTTGCTAGGAATTACTTGATGTTGCTGATTAAATTTTAATTCTGACGAGGCATTGGCAACCTTACCAGAGTCATAGTGATTCCTGGCAGTTCCTCACCAAAATACGCAATTTTTAGATACTGTGGAAAGTCTCTCCAAAGCAGTAATCCACTAGCTGTTTATCTTCAGAGAAACTGCCAGAGGTATCTTGTAGTTGCTGATGTGAGTCTAATTGTGACGAGGCATTGGCTTCCTTAAGAGAGTCATAGTGACTCTTGCCAAATGCTCACCATAATAGACATTTTTTAGATACTGTGGCCAGTCTGCCCGAAGCAATACGCCACTAGTTCTTTAATTTAAGACAACCATCGTTAATCTTGCTAGGAGTTACTTGATGTTGCTGATTAAATTTTAATTCTGACGAGGCATTGGCAACCTTACCAGAGTCATAGTGATTCCTGGCAGTTCCTCACCAAAATACGCATTTTTTAGATACTGTGGAAAGTCTCTCCAAATCGGTAATCCACTATCTGTTTATCTTCAGAGAAACTGCCAGAGGTTTCTTCAAGTTGCTGACGTGAGTCTAATTGTGACGAGGCATTGGCTACCTTAAGAGAGTCATAGTTACTCTTGCCAAATGCTCACCATAATAGACATTTTTAGATACTGTGGCCAGTCTGCCCGAATCATTACGCAATTAGTTGTTTAATTTAAGACAACCATTGTTACTCTTGCTAGGAGTTACTTGATGTTGGCGATTTAATTTTAATTGTGACGAGGCATTGGCAACTTTACGAGAGTCATAGTGATTCCTGGCAGTTCCTCACCAAAATACGCATTTTTTAGATACTGTGGAAAGTCTCTCCAAAGCGGTAATCCACTAGCTGTTTATCTTCAGAGAAACAGCTAGAGGTTTCTTCAAGTTGCTGACGTGAGTCTAATTGTGACGAGGCATTGGGTACCTTAAGCGAGTCATAGTGACTCTTGCCAAATGCTCACCATAATAGACATTTTTTTAGATACTGTGGTCAGTCTGCCCGAAGCAATACGCCACTATTTCTTTAATTTAAGACAACCATCGTTACTCTTGCTAGGATTTACTTGACGTTGCTGATTAAATTTCAATTGTGACGAGGCATTGGCAACCTTACCAGATTCATAGTGATTCCTGGCAGTTCCTCGCCAAAATACGCATTTCTTAGATACTGTGGAAAGTCTCTCCAAAGCGGTAATCCACTAGCTGTTTATCTTCAGAGAAACTGCCAGAGGTTTCTTCAAGTGTCTGACGTGAGTCTAATTGTAACGAGGCATTGGCTACCTTAAGAGAGTCATAGTTACTCTTGCCAAATCCTCACCATAATAGACATTTTTTAGATACTGTGGTCAGTCTGCCCGAAGCAATACGACACTAGTTCTTTAATTTAAGACAACCATCGTTAATCTTGCTAGGAATTACTTGATGTTGCTGATTAAATTTTAATTCTGACGAGGCATTGGCAACCTTACCAGAGTCATAGTGATTCCTGGCAGTTCCTCACCAAAATACGCAATTTTTAGATACTGTGGAAAGTCTCTCCAAAGCAGTAATCCACTAGCTGTTTATCTTCAGAGAAACTGCCAGAGGTATCTTGAAGTTGCTGATGTGAGTCTAATTGTGACGAGGCATTGGCTACCTTAAGAGAGTCATAGTGACTCTTGCCAAATGCTTACCATAATAGACATTTTTTAGATACTTTGGTCAGTCTGCCCAAAGCAATACGCCACTAGTTCTTTAATTTAATACAACCATCGTTAATCTTGCTAGGAATTACTTGACGTTGCTGATTAAATTTTAATTGTGACGAGGCATTGGCAACCTTACGAGATTCATAGTGATTCCTGGCAGTTCCTCACCAAAATACGCATTTCTTAGATACTGTGGAAAGTCTCTCCAAAGCGGTAATCCACTAGCTGTTTATCTTAAGAGAAATTGCCAGAGGTTTCTTGAAGTCGCTGATGTGAGTCTAATTGTGACGAGGCATTGGCTACCTTAAGCGAGTCATAGCGACTCTTGCCAAATGCTCACCATAATAGACATTTTTTAGATACTGTGGCCAGTCTGCCCGAAGCAATACGCCACTAGTTCTTTAATTTAAGACAACCATCGTTAATCTTGCTAGGAGTTACTTGATGTTGCTGATTAAATTTTAATTCTGACGAGGCATTGGCAACCTTACCAGAGTCATAGTGATTCCTGGCAGTTCCTCACCAAAATACGCATTTTTTAGATACTGTGGAAAGTCTCTCCAAAGCGGTAATCCACTAGCTGTTTATCTTCAGAGAAACTGCCAGAGGTTTCTTCAAGTTGCAGACGTGAGTCTAATTGTGACGAGGCATTGGCTACCTTAAGAGAGTCATAGTTACTCTTGCCAAATGCTCACCATAATAAACATTTTTTAGTTACTGTGGCCAGTCTGCCCGAAGCAATACGCCACTAATTCTTTAATTTAAGACAACCATCGTTAATCTTGCTAGGAGTTACTTGATGTTGCTGATTAAATTTTAATTGTGACGAGGCATTGGCAACCTTACGAGAGTCATAGTGATTCCTGGCAGTTCCTCACGAAAATACGCATTTTTTAGATACTGTGGAAAGTCTCTCCAAAGCGGTAATCCACTAGCTGTTTATTTTCAGAGAAACTGCCAGAGGTTTCTTCAAGTTGCTGACGTGAGTCTAATTGTGACGAGGCATTGGGTACCTTAAGCGAGTCATAGTGACTCTTGCCAAATGCTCACCATAATAGACATTTTTTAGATACTGTGGCCAGTCTGCCCGAAGCGACACGCCACTAGTTGTTTAATTTAAGACAACCATCGTTACTCTTGCTAGGAGTTACTTGATGTTGGTGATTTAATTTTAATTGTGATGAGGCTTTCGCAACCTTACGAGAGTCATAGTGATTCCTGGCAGTTCCTCACCAAAATACGCATTTTTTAGATACTGTGGAAAGTCTCTCCAAATCGGTAATCCACTATCTGTTTATCTTCAGAGAAACTGCCAGAGGTTTCTTCAAGTTGCTGACGTGAGTCTAATTGTGACGAGGCATTGGCTACCTTAAGAGAGTCATAGTTACTCTTTCCAAATGCTCACCATAATAGACATTTTTAGATACTGTGGCCAGTCTGCACGAATCATTACGCAATTAGTTGTTTAATTTAAGACAACCATTGTTACTCTTGCTAGGAGTTACTTGATGTTGGCGATTTAATTTTAATTGTGACGAGGCATTGGCAACTTTACGAGAGTCATAGTGATTCCTGGCAGTTCCTCACCAAAATACGCATTTTTTAGATACTGTGGAAAGTCTCTCCAAAGCGGTAATCCACTAGCTGTTTATCTTCAGAGAAACTGCCAGAGGTTTCTTCAAGTTGCTGACGTGAGTCTAATTGTGACGAGGCATTGGGTACCTTAAGCGAGTCATAGTGACTCTTGCCAAATGCTCACCATAATAGACATTTTTTTAGATACTGTGGTCAGTCTGCCTGAAGCAATACGCCACTAGTTCTTTAATTTAAGACAACTATCGTTACTCTTGCTAGGATTTACTTGACGTTGCTGATTAAATTTTAATTGTGACGAGGCATTGGCAACCTTACCAGATTCATAGTGATTCCTGGCAGTTCCTCGCCAAAATACGCATTTCTTAGATACTGTGGAAAGTCTCTCCAAAGCGGTAATCCACTAGCTGTTTATCTTCAGAGAAACTGCCAGAGGTTTCTTCAAGTGTCTGACGTGAGTCTAATTGTAACGAGGCATTGGCTACCTTAAGAGAGTCATAGTTACTCTTGCCAAATCCTCACCATAATAGACATTTTTTAGATACTGTGGCCAGTCTGCCCGAAGCGATACGCCACAAGTTGTTTAATTTAAGACAACCATCGTTACTCTTGCTAGGAGTTACTTGATGTTGCTGATTTAATTTTAATTGTGACGAGGCATTGGCAACCTTACAAGAGTCATAGTGATTCCTGGCAGTTCCTCACCAAAATACGCATTTTTAGATACTGTGGAAAGTCTCTCCAAAGCGGTAATCAACCAGCTGCTTATCTTAAGTGAAACTGCCAGAGGTTTCATATAGTTGCTGATGTGAGTCTAATTGTGACGAGGCATTGGCTACCTTAAGAGAGTCATAGTTACTCTTGCAAAATGCTCACCATAATAGACATTTTTTAGATACTGTGGCCAGTCTTCCCGAAGCGATACGCCACTAGTTGTTTAATTTAAGACAACCATCGTTACTCTTGCTAGGAGTTACTTGATGTTGGTGATTTAATTTTAATTGTGATGAGGCATTGGCAACCTTACGAGAGTCATAGTGATTCCTGGCAGTTCCTCACCAAAATACGCATTTTTTAGATACTGTGGAAAGTCTCTCCAAAGCGGTAATCCACTAGCTGTTTATCTTCAGAGAAACTGCCAGAGGTATCTTGAAGTTGCTGATGTGAGTCTAATTGTGACGAGGCATTGGCTACCTTAAGAGAGTCATAGTGACTCTTGCCAAATGCTCACCATAATAGACATTTTTTAGATACTGTGGTCAGTCTGCCCGAAGCAATACGACACTAGTTCTTTAATTTAAGACAACCATCGTTAATCTTGCTAGGAATTACTTGATGTTGCTGATTAAATTTTAATTCTGACGAGGCATTGGCAACCTTACCAGAGTCATAGTGATTCCTGGCAGTTCCTCACCAAAATACGCATTTTTTAGATACTGTGGAAAGTCTCTCCAAAGCGGTAATCCACTAGCTGTTTATCTTCAGAGAAACTGCCAGAGGTATCTTGAAGTTGCTGATTTGAGTCTAATTGTGACGAGGCATTGGCTACCTTAAGCGAGTCATAGTGACTCTTGCCAAATGCTCACCATAATAGACATTTTTTAGATACTGTGGGCAGTCTGCCCGAAGCAATACGCCACTAGTTCTTTAATTTAAGACAACCATCGTTACTCTTGCTAGGATTTACTTGACGTTGCTGATTAAATTTTAATTGTGACGAGGCATTGGCAACCTTACGAGATTCATAGAGATTCCTGGCAGTTCCTCACCAAAATACGCATTTCTTAGATACTGTGGAAAGTCTCTCCAAAGCGGTAATCCACTAGCTGTTTATCTTAAGAGAAATTGCCAGAGGTTTCTTGAAGTCGCTGATGTGAGTCTAATTGTGACGAGGCATTGGCTACCTTAAGCGAGTCATAGCGACTCTTGCCAAATGCTCACCATAATAGACATTTTTTAGATACTGTGGCCAGTCTGCCCGAAGCAATACGCCACTAGTTCTTTAATTTAAGACAACCATCGTTACTCTTGCTAGGAGTTACTTGATGTTGCTGATTAAATTTTAATTCTGACGAGGCATTGGCAACCTTACCAGAGTCATAGTGATTCCTGGCAGTTCCTCACCAAAATACGCATTTTTTAGATACTGTGGAAAGTCTCTCCAAAGCGGTAATCCACTAGCTGTTTATCTTCAGAGAAACTGCCAGAGGTTTCTTCAAGTTGCAGACGTGAGTCTAATTGTGACGAGGCATTGGCTACCTTAAGAGAGTCATAGTTACTCTTGCCAAATGCTCACCATAATAGACATTTTTAGATACTGTGGCCAGTCTGCCCGAATCATTACGCAATTAGTTGTTTAATTTAAGACAACCATTGTTACTCTTGCTAAGAGTTACTTGATGTTGGCGATTTAATTTTAATTGTGACGAGGCATTGGCAACTATACGAGAGTCAAAGTGATTCCTGGCAGTTCCTCACGAAAATACGCATTTTTTAGATACTGTGGAAAGTCTCTCCAAAGCGGTAATCCACTAGCTGTTTATCTTCAGAGAAACTGCCAGAGGTTTCTTCAAGTTGCTGACGTGAGTCTAATTGTGACGAGGCATTGGGTACCTTAAGCGAGTCATAGTGACTCTTGCCAAATGCACACTATAATAGACATTTTTTAGATACTGTGGTCAGTCTGCCCGAAGCAATACGCCACTAGTTCTTTAATTTAAGACAACCATCGTTACTCTTGCTAGGATTTACTTGACGTTGCTGATTAAATTTCAATTGTGACGAGGCATTGGCAACCTTACCAGATTCATAGTGATTCCTGGCAGTTCCTCGCCAAAATACGCATTTCTTAGATACTGTGGAAAGTCTCTCCAAAGCGGTAATCCACTAGCTGTTTATCTTCAGAGAAACTGCCAGAGGTTTCTTCAAGTTGCTGACGTGAGTCTAATTGTAACGAGGCATTGGCTACCTTAAGAGAGTCATAGTTACTCTTGCCAAATCCTCACCATAATAGACATTTTTTAGATACTGTGGCCAGTCTGCCCGAAGCGATACGCCACTAGTTGTTTAATTTAAGACAACCATCGTTACTCTTGCTAGGAGTTACTTGATGTTGCTGATTTAATTTTAATTGTGATGAGGCATTGGCAACCTTACAAGAGTCATAGTGATTCCTGGCAATTCCTCACCAAAATACGCATTTTTAGATACTGTGGAAAGTCTCTCCAAAGCGGTAATCAACCAGCTGCTTATCTTAAGTGAAACTGCCAGAGGTTTCTTATAGTTGCTGATGTGAGTCTAATTGTGACGAGGCATTGGCTACCTTAAGAGAGTCATAGTTACTCTTGCCAAATGCTCACCATAATAGACATTTTTAGATACTGTGGCCAGTCTGCCCGAATCATTACGCAATTAGTTGTTTAATTTAAGACAACCATTGTTACTCTTGCTAAGAGTTACTTGATGTTGGCGATTTAATTTTAATTGTGACGAGGCATTGGCAACTATACGAGAGTCAAAGTGATTCCTGGCAGTTCCTCACGAAAATACGCATTTTTTAGATACTGTGGAAAGTCTCTCCAAAGCGGTAATCCACTAGCTGTTTATCTTCAGAGAAACTGCCAGAGGTTTCTTCAAGTTGCTGACGTGAGTCTAATTGTGACGAGGCATTGGGTACCTTAAGCGAGTCATAGTGACTCTTGCCAAATGCTCACCATAATAGACATTTTTTAGATACTGTGGTCAGTCTGCCCGAAGCAATACGCCACTAGTTCTTTAATTTAAGACAACAATCGTTACTCTTGCTAGGATTTACTTGACGTTGCTGATTAAATTTCAATTGTGACGAGGCATTGGCAACCTTACCAGATTCATAGTGATTCCTGGCAGTTCCTCGCCAAAATACGCATTTCTTAGATACTGTGGAAAGTCTCTCCAAAGCGGTAATCCACTAGCTGTTTATCTTCAGAGAAACTGCCAGAGGTTTCTTGAAGTTGCTGATGTGAGTCTAATTATGACGAGGCATTGGCTACCTTAAGCGAGTCATAGCGACTCTTGCCAAATGCTCACCATTATAGACATTTTTTGGATACTGTGGCCAGTCTGCCCGAAGCAATCCGCCACTAGTTGTTTAATTTAAGACAACCATCGTTACTCTTGCTAGGAGTTACTTGATGTTGCTGATTAAATTTTAATTGTGACGAGGCATTGGCAACCTTACGAGATTCATAGTGATTCCTGGCAGTTCCTCACGAAAATACGCATTTTTTAGATAGTGTGGAAAGTCTCTCCAAAGCGGTAATCCACTAGCTGTTTATCTTCAGAGAAACTGCCAGAGGTATCTTGAAGTTGCTGATTTGAGTCTAATTGTGACGAGGCATTGGCTACCTTAAGCGAGTCATAGTGACTCTTGCCAAATGCTCACCATAATAGACATTTTTTAGATACTGTGGGCAGTCTGCCCGAAGCAATACGCCACTAGTTCTTTAATTTAAGACAACCATCGTTACTCTTGCTAGGATTTACTTGACGTTGCTGATTAAATTTTAATTGTGACGAGGCATTGGCAACCTTACGAGATTCATAGTGATTCCTGGCAGTTCCTCACCAAAATACGCATTTCTTAGATACTGTGGAAAGTCTCTCCAAAGCGGTAATCCACTAGCTGTTTATCTTAAGAGAAATTGCCAGAGGTTTCTTGAAGTCGCTGATGTGAGTCTAATTGTGACGAGGCATTGGCTACCTTAAGCGAGTCATAGCGACTCTTGCCAAATGCTCACCATAATAGACATTTTTTAGATACTGTGGCCAGTCTGCCCGAAGCAATACGCCACTAGTTCTTTAATTTAAGACAACCATCGTTAATCTTGCTAGGAGTTACTTGATGTTGCTGATTAAATTTTAATTCTGACGAGGCATTGGCAACCTTACCAGAGTCATAGTGATTCCTGGCACTTCCTCACCAAAATACGCATTTTTTAGATACTGTGGAAAGTCTCTCCAAAGCGGTAATCCACTAGCTGTTTATCTTCAGAGAAACTGCCAGAGGTTTCTTCAAGTTGCAGACGTGAGTCTAATTGTGACGAGGCATTGGCTACCTTAAGAGAGTCATAGTTACTCTTGCCAAATGCTCACCATAATAGACATTTTTAGATACTGTGGCCAGTCTGCCTGAATCATTACGCAATTAGTTGTTTAATTTAAGACAACCATTGTTACTCTTGCTAAGAGTTACTTGATGTTGGCGAGTTAATTTTAATTGTGACGAGGCATTGGCAACTATACGAGAGTCAAAGTGATTCCTGGCAGTTCCTCATGAAAATACGCATTTTTTAGATACTGTGGAAAGTCTCTCCAAAGCGGTAATCCACTAGCTGTTTATCTTCAGAGAAACTGCCAGAGGTTTCTTCAAGTTGCTGATGTGAGTCTAATTGTGACGAGGCATTGGGTACCTTAAGCGAGTCATAGTGACTCTTGCCAAATGCACACCATAATAGACATTTTTTAGATACTGTGGTCAGTCTGCCCGAAGCAATACGCCACAAGTTCTTTAATTTAAGACAACCATCGTTACTCTTGCTAGGATTTACTTGACGTTACTGATTAAATTTCAATTGTGACGAGGCATTGGCAACCTTACCAGATTCATAGTGATTCCTGGCAGTTCCTCGCCAAAATACGCATTTCTTAGATACTGTGGAAAGTCTCTCCAAAGCGGTAATCCACTAGCTGTTTATCTTCAGAGAAACTGCCAGAGGTTTCTTCAAGTTGCTGACGTGAGTCTAATTGTAACGAGGCATTGGCTACCTTAAGAGAGTCATAGTTACTCTTGCCAAATCCTCACCATAATAGAAATTTTTTAGATACTGTGGCGTTTGCCCGAAGCGATACGCCACTAGTTGTTTAATTTAAGACAACCATCGTTACTCTTGCTAGGAGTTACTTGATGTTGCTGATTTAATTTTAATTGTGACGAGGCATTGGCAACCTTACAAGAGTCATAGTGATTCCTGACAATTCCTCACCAAAATACGCATTTTTAGATACTGTGGAAAGTCTCTCCAAAGCGGTAATCAACCAGCTGCTTATCTTAAGTGAAACTGCCAGAGGTTTCTTATAGTTGCTGATGTGAGTCTAATTGTGACGAGGCATTGGCTACCTTAAGAGAGTCATAGTTACTCTTGCCAAATGCTCACCACAATAGACATTTTTAGATACTGTGGCCAGTCTGCCCGAATCATTACGCAATTAGTTGTTTAATTTAAGACAACCATTGTTACTCTTGCTAAGAGTTACTTGATGTTGGCGATTTAATTTTAATTGTGACGAGGCATTGGCAACTATACGAGAGTCAAAGTGATTCCTGGCAGTTCCTCACGAAAATACGCATTTTTTAGATACTGTGGAAAGTCTCTCCAAAGCGGTAATCCACTAGCTGTTTATCTTCAGAGAAACTGCCAGAGGTTTCTTCAAGTTGCTGACGTGAGTCTAATTGTGACGAGGCATTGGGTACCTTAAGCGAGTCATAGTGACTCTTGCCAAATGCACACCATAATAGACATTTTTTAGATACTGTGGTCAGTCTGCCCGAAGCAATACGCCACTAGTTCTTTAATTTAAGACAACCATCGTTACTCTTGCTAGGATTTACTTGACGTTGCTGATTAAATTTCAATTGTGACGAGGCATTGGCAACCTTACCAGATTCATAGTGATTCCTGGCAGTTCCTCGCCAAAATACGCATTTCTTAGATACTGTGGAAAGTCTCTCCAAAGCGGTAATCCACTAGCTGTTTATCTTCAGAGAAACTGCCAGAGGTTTCTTCAAGTTGCTGACGTGAGTCTAATTGTAACGAGGCATTGGCTACCTTAAGAGAGTCATAGTTACTCTTGCCAAATCCTCACCATAATAGACATTTTTTAGATACTGTGGCCAGTCTGCCCGAAGCGATACGCCACTAGTTGTTTAATTTAAGACAACCATCGTTACTCTTGCTAGGAGTTACTTGATGTTGCTGATTTAATTTTAATTGTGATGAGGCATTGGCAACCTTACAAGAGTCATAGTGATTCCTGGCAATTCCTCACCAAAATACGCATTTTTAGATACTGTGGAAAGTCTCTCCAAAGCGGTAATCAACCAGCTGCTTATCTTAAGTGAAACTGCCAGAGGTTTCTTATAGTTGCTGATGTGAGTCTAATTGTGACGAGGCATTGGCTACCTTAAGAGAGTCATAGTTACTCTTGCCAAATGCTCACCATAATAGACATTTTTAGATACTGTGGCCAGTCTGCCCGAATCATTACGCAATTAGTTGTTTAATTTAAGACAACCATTGTTACTCTTGCTAAGAGTTACTTGATGTTGGCGATTTAATTTTAATTGTGACGAGGCATTGGCAACTATACGAGAGTCAAAGTGATTCCTGGCAGTTCCTCACGAAAATACGCATTTTTTAGATACTGTGGAAAGTCTCTCCAAAGCGGTAATCCACTAGCTGTTTATCTTCAGAGAAACTGCCAGAGGTTTCTTCAAGTTGCTGACGTGAGTCTAATTGTGACGAGGCATTGGGTACCTTAAGCGAGTCATAGTGACTCTTGCCAAATGCTCACCATAATAGACATTTTTTAGATACTGTGGTCAGTCTGCCCGAAGCAATACGCCACTAGTTCTTTAATTTAAGACAACAATCGTTACTCTTGCTAGGATTTACTTGACGTTGCTGATTAAATTTCAATTGTGACGAGGCATTGGCAACCTTACCAGATTCATAGTGATTCCTGGCAGTTCCTCGCCAAAATACGCATTTCTTAGATACTGTGGAAAGTCTCTCCAAAGCGGTAATCCACTAGCTGTTTATCTTCAGAGAAACTGCCAGAGGTTTCTTGAAGTTGCTGATGTGAGTCTAATTATGACGAGGCATTGGCTACCTTAAGCGAGTCATAGCGACTCTTGCCAAATGCTCACCATTATAGACATTTTTTGGATACTGTGGCCAGTCTGCCCGAAGCAATCCGCCACTAGTTCTTTAATTTAAGACAACCATCGTTACTCTTGCTAGGAGTTACTTGATGTTGCTGATTAAATTTTAATTGTGACGAGGCATTGGCAACCTTACGAGATTCATAGTGATTCCTGGCAGTTCCTCACGAAAATACGCATTTTTTAGATAGTGTGGAAAGTCTCTCCAAAGCGGTAATCCACTAGCTGTTTATCTTCAGAGAAACTGCCAGAGGTATCTTGAAGTTGCTGATTTGAGTCTAATTGTGACGAGGCATTGGCTACCTTAAGCGAGTCATAGTGACTCTTGCCAAATGCTCACCATAATAGACATTTTTTAGATACTGTGGGCAGTCTGCCCGAAGCAATACGCCACTAGTTCTTTAATTTAAGACAACCATCGTTACTCTTGCTAGGATTTACTTGACGTTGCTGATTAAATTTTAATTGTGACGAGGCATTGGCAACCTTATGAGATTCATAGTGATTCCTGGCAGTTCCTCACCAAAATACGCATTTCTTAGATACTGTGGAAAGTCTCTCCAAAGCGGTAATCCACTAGCTGTTTATCTTAAGAGAAATTGCCAGAGGTTTCTTGAAGTCGCTGATGTGAGTCTAATTGTGACGAGGCATTGGCTACCTTAAGCGAGTCATAGCGACTCTTGCCAAATGCTCACCATAATAGAAATTTTTTAGATACTGTGGCCAGTCTGCCCGAAGCAATACGCCACTAGTTCTTTAATTTAAGACAACCATCGTTAATCTTGCTAGGAGTTACTTGATGTTGCTGATTAAATTTTAATTCTGACGAGGCATTGGCAACCTTACCAGAGTCATAGTGATTCCTGGCAGTTCCTCACCAAAATACGCATTTTTTAGATACTGTGGAAAGTCTCTCCAAAGCGGTAATCCACTAGCTGTTTATCTTCAGAGAAACTGCCAGAGGTTTCTTCAAGTTGCAGACGTGAGTCTAATTGTGACGAGGCATTGGTTACCTTAAGAGAGTCATAGTTACTCTTGCCAAATGCTCACCATAATAGACATTTTTAGATACTGTGGCCAGTCTGCCTGAATCATTACGCAATTAGTTGTTTAATTTAAGACAACCATTGTTACTCTTGCTAAGAGTTACTTGATGTTGGCGATTTAATTTTAATTGTGACGAGGCATTGGCAACTATACGAGAGTCAAAGTGATTCCTGGCAGTTCCTCATGAAAATACGCATTTTTTAGATACTGTGGAAAGTCTCTCCAAAGCGGTAATCCACTAGCTGTTTATCTTCAGAGAAACTGCCAGAGGTTTCTTCAAGTTGCTGATGTGAGTCTAATTGTGACGAGGCATTGGGTACCTTAAGCGAGTCATAGTGACTCTTGCCAAATGCACACCATAATAGACATTTTTTAGATACTGTGGTCAGTCTGCCCGAAGCAATACGCCACAAGTTCTTTAATTTAAGACAACCATCGTTACTCTTGCTAGGATTTACTTGACGTTACTGATTAAATTTCAATTGTGACGAGGCATTGGCAACCTTACCAGATTCATAGTGATTCCTGGCAGTTCCTCGCCAAAATACGCATTTCTTAGATACTGTGGAAAGTCTCTCCAAAGCGGTAATCCACTAGCTGTTTATCTTCAGAGAAACTGCCAGAGGTTTCTTCAAGTTGCTGACGTGAGTCTAATTGTAACGAGGCATTGGCTACCTTAAGAGAGTCATAGTTACTCTTGCCAAATCCTCACCATAATAGACATTTTTTAGATACTGTGGCCAGTCTGCCCGAAGCGATACGCCACTAGTTGTTTAATTTAAGACAACCATCGTTACTCTTGCTAGGAGTTACTTGATGTTGCTGATTTAATTTTAATTGTGATGAGGCATTGGCAACCTTACAAGAGTCATAGTGATTCCTGGCAATTCCTCACCAAAATACGCATTTTTAGATACTGTGGAAAGTCTCTCCAAAGCGGTAATCAACCAGCTGCTTATCTTAAGTGAAACTGCCAGAGGTTTCTTATAGTTGCTGATGTGAGTCTAATTGTGACGAGGCATTGGCTACCTTAAGAGAGTCATAGTTACTCTTGCCAAATGCTCACCATAATAGACATTTTTAGATACTGTGGCCAGTCTGCCCGAATCATTACGCAATTAGTTGTTTAATTTAAGACAACCATTGTTACTCTTGCTAAGAGTTACTTGATGTTGGCGATTTAATTTTAATTGTGACGAGGCATTGGCAACTATACGAGAGTCAAAGTGATTCCTGGCAGTTCCTCACGAAAATACGCATTTTTTAGATACTGTGGAAAGTCTCTCCAAAGCGGTAATCCACTAGCTGTTTATCTTCAGAGAAACTGCCAGAGGTTTCTTCAAGTTGCTGACGTGAGTCTAATTGTGACGAGGCATTGGGTACCTTAAGCGAGTCATAGTGACTCTTGCCAAATGCTCACCATAATAGACATTTTTTAGATACTGTGGTCAGTCTGCCCGAAGCAATACGCCACTAGTTCTTTAATTTAAGACAACAATCGTTACTCTTGCTAGGATTTACTTGACGTTGCTGATTAAATTTCAATTGTGACGAGGCATTGGCAACCTTACCAGATTCATAGTGATTCCTGGCAGTTCCTCGCCAAAATACGCATTTCTTAGATACTGTGGAAAGTCTCTCCAAAGCGGTAATCCACTAGCTGTTTATCTTCAGAGAAACTGCCAGAGGTTTCTTGAAGTTGCTGATGTGAGTCTAATTATGACGAGGCATTGGCTACCTTAAGCGAGTCATAGCGACTCTTGCCAAATGCTCACCATTATAGACATTTTTTGGATACTGTGGCCAGTCTGCCCGAAGCAATCCGCCACTAGTTCTTTAATTTAAGACAACCATCGTTACTCTTGCTAGGAGTTACTTGATGTTGCTGATTAAATTTTAATTGTGACGAGGCATTGGCAACCTTACGAGATTCATAGTGATTCCTGGCAGTTCCTCACGAAAATACGCATTTTTTAGATAGTGTGGAAAGTCTCTCCAAAGCGGTAATCCACTAGCTGTTTATCTTCAGAGAAACTGCCAGAGGTATCTTGAAGTTGCTGATTTGAGTCTAATTGTGACGAGGCATTGGCTACCTTAAGCGAGTCATAGTGACTCTTGCCAAATGCTCACCATAGTAGACATTTTTTAGATACTGTGGGCAGTCTGCCCGAAGCAATACGCCACTAGTTCTTTAATTTAAGACAACCATCGTTACTCTTGCTAGGATTTACTTGACGTTGCTGATTAAATTTTAATTGTGACGAGGCATTGGCAACCTTACGAGATTCATAGTGATTCCTGGCAGTTCCTCACCAAAATACGCATTTCTTAGATACTGTGGAAAGTCTCTCCAAAGCGGTAATCCACTAGCTGTTTATCTTAAGAGAAATTGCCAGAGGTTTCTTGAAGTCGCTGATGTGAGTCTAATTGTGACGAGGCATTGGCTACCTTAAGCGAGTCATAGCGACTCTTGCCAAATGCTCACCATAATAGACATTTTTTAGATACTGTGGCCAGTCTGCCCGAAGCAATACGCCACTAGTTCTTTAATTTAAGACAACCATCGTTACTCTTGCTAGGAGTTACTTGATGTTGCTGATTAAATTTTAATTCTGACGAGGCATTGGCAACCTTACCAGAGTCATAGTGATTCCTGGCAGTTCCTCACCAAAATACGCATTTTTTAGATACTGTGGAAAGTCTCTCCAAAGCGGTAATCCACTAGCTGTTTATCTTCAGAGAAACTGCCAGAGGTTTCTTCAAGTTGCTGACGTGAGTCTAATTGTGACGAGGCATTGGCTACCTTAAGAGAGTCATAGTTACTCTTGCCAAATGCTCACCATAATAGACATTTTTAGATACTGTGGCCAGTCTGCCAGAATCATTACGCAATTAGTTGTTTAATTTAAGACAACCATTGTTACTCTTGCTAAGAGTTACTTGATGTTGGCGATTTAATTTTAATTGTGACGAGGCATTGGCAACTATACGAGAGTCAAAGTGATTCCTGGCAGTTCCTCATGAAAATACGCATTTTTTAGATACTGTGGAAAGTCTCTCCAAAGCGGTAATCCACTAGCTGTTTATCTTCAGAGAAACTGCCAGAGGTTTCTTCAAGTTGCTGATGTGAGTCTAATTGTGACGAGGCATTGGGTACCTTAAGCGAGTCATAGTGACTCTTGCCAAATGCACACCATAATAGACATTTTTTAGATACTGTGGTCAGTCTGCCCGAAGCAATACGCCACAAGTTCTTTAATTTAAGACAACCATCGTTACTCTTGCTAGGATTTACTTGACGTTACTGATTAAATTTCAATTGTGACGAGGCATTGGCAACCTTACCAGATTCATAGTGATTCCTGGCAGTTCCTCGCCAAAATACGCATTTCTTAGATACTGTGGAAAGTCTCTCCAAAGCGGTAATCCACTAGCTGTTTATCTTCAGAGAAACTGCCAGAGGTTTCTTCAAGTTGCTGACGTGAGTCTAATTGTAACGAGGCATTGGCTACCTTAAGAGAGTCATAGTTACTCTTGCCAAATCCTCACCATAATAGAAATTTTTTAGATACTGTGGCGTTTGCCCGAAGCGATACGCCACTAGTTGTTTAATTTAAGACAACCATCGTTACTCTTGCTAGGAGTTACTTGATGTTGCTGATTTAATTTTAATTGTGACGAGGCATTGGCAACCTTACAAGAGTCATAGTGATTCCTGACAATTCCTCACCAAAATACGCATTTTTAGATACTGTGGAAAGTCTCTCCAAAGCGGTAATCAACCAGCTGCTTATCTTAAGTGAAACTGCCAGAGGTTTCTTATAGTTGCTGATGTGAGTCTAATTGTGACGAGGCATTGGCTACCTTAAGAGAGTCATAGTTACTCTTGCCAAATGCTCACCACAATAGACATTTTTAGATACTGTGGCCAGTCTGCCCGAATCATTACGCAATTAGTTGTTTAATTTAAGACAACCATTGTTACTCTTGCTAAGAGTTACTTGATGTTGGCGATTTAATTTTAATTGTGACGAGGCATTGGCAACTATACGAGAGTCAAAGTGATTCCTGGCAGTTCCTCACGAAAATACGCATTTTTTAGATACTGTGGAAAGTCTCTCCAAAGCGGTAATCAACCAGCTGCTTATCTTAAGTGAAACTGCCAGAGGTTTCATATAGTTGCTGATGTGAGTCTAATTGTGACGAGGCATTGGCTACCTTAAGAGAGTCATAGTTACTCTTGCAAAATGCTCACCATAATAGACATTTTTTAGATACTGTGGCCAGTCTTCCCGAAGCGATACGCCACTAGTTGTTTAATTTAAGACAACCATCGTTACTCTTGCTAGGAGTTACTTGATGTTGGTGATTTAATTTTAATTGTGATGAGGCATTGGCAACCTTACGAGAGTCATAGTGATTCCTGGCAGTTCCTCACCAAAATACGCATTTTTTAGATACTGTGGAAAGTCTCTCCAAAGCGGTAATCCACTAGCTGTTTATCTTCAGAGAAACTGCCAGAGGTATCTTGAAGTTGCTGATGTGAGTCTAATTGTGACGAGGCATTGGCTACCTTAAGAGAGTCATAGTGACTCTTGCCAAATGCTCACCATAATAGACATTTTTTAGATACTGTGGTCAGTCTGCCCGAAGCAATACGACACTAGTTCTTTAATTTAAGACAACCATCGTTAATCTTGCTAGGAATTACTTGATGTTGCTGATTAAATTTTAATTCTGACGAGGCATTGGCAACCTTACCAGAGTCATAGTGATTCCTGGCAGTTCCTCACCAAAATACGCATTTTTTAGATACTGTGGAAAGTCTCTCCAAAGCGGTAATCCACTAGCTGTTTATCTTCAGAGAAACTGCCAGAGGTATCTTGAAGTTGCTGATTTGAGTCTAATTGTGACGAGGCATTGGCTACCTTAAGCGAGTCATAGTGACTCTTGCCAAATGCTCACCATAATAGACATTTTTTAGATACTGTGGGCAGTCTGCCCGAAGCAATACGCCACTAGTTCTTTAATTTAAGACAACCATCGTTACTCTTGCTAGGATTTACTTGACGTTGCTGATTAAATTTTAATTGTGACGAGGCATTGGCAACCTTACGAGATTCATAGAGATTCCTGGCAGTTCCTCACCAAAATACGCATTTCTTAGATACTGTGGAAAGTCTCTCCAAAGCGGTAATCCACTAGCTGTTTATCTTAAGAGAAATTGCCAGAGGTTTCTTGAAGTCGCTGATGTGAGTCTAATTGTGACGAGGCATTGGCTACCTTAAGCGAGTCATAGCGACTCTTGCCAAATGCTCACCATAATAGACATTTTTTAGATACTGTGGCCAGTCTGCCCGAAGCAATACGCCACTAGTTCTTTAATTTAAGACAACCATCGTTACTCTTGCTAGGAGTTACTTGATGTTGCTGATTAAATTTTAATTCTGACGAGGCATTGGCAACCTTACCAGAGTCATAGTGATTCCTGGCAGTTCCTCACCAAAATACGCATTTTTTAGATACTGTGGAAAGTCTCTCCAAAGCGGTAATCCACTAGCTGTTTATCTTCAGAGAAACTGCCAGAGGTTTCTTCAAGTTGCTGACGTGAGTCTAATTGTGACGAGGCATTGGGTACCTTAAGCGAGTCATAGTGACTCTTGCCAAATGCACACCATAATAGACATTTTTTAGATACTGTGGTCAGTCTGCCCGAAGCAATACGCCACTAGTTCTTTAATTTAAGACAACCATCGTTACTCTTGCTAGGATTTACTTGACGTTGCTGATTAAATTTCAATTGTGACGAGGCATTGGCAACCTTACCAGATTCATAGTGATTCCTGGCAGTTCCTCGCCAAAATACGCATTTCTTAGATACTGTGGAAAGTCTCTCCAAAGCGGTAATCCACTAGCTGTTTATCTTCAGAGAAACTGCCAGAGGTTTCTTCAAGTTGCTGACGTGAGTCTAATTGTAACGAGGCATTGGCTACCTTAAGAGAGTCATAGTTACTCTTGCCAAATCCTCACCATAATAGACATTTTTTAGATACTGTGGCCAGTCTGCCCGAAGCGATACGCCACTAGTTGTTTAATTTAAGACAACCATCATTACTCTTGCTAGGAGTTACTTGATGTTGCTGATTTAATTTTAATTGTGATGAGGCATTGGCAACCTTACCAGAGTCATAGTGATTCCTGGCAGTTCCTCACCAAAATACGCATTTTTTAGATACTGTGGAAAGTCTCTCCAAAGCGGTAATCGACTAGCTGTTTATCTTCAGAGAAACTGCCAGAGGTTTCTTCAAGTTGCAGACGTGAGTCTAATTGTGACGAGGCATTGGCTACCTTAAGAGAGTCATAGTTACTCTTGCCAAATGCTCACCATAATAGACATTTTTAGATACTGTGGCCAGTCTGCCAGAATCATTACGCAATTAGTTGTTTAATTTAAGACAACCATTGTTACTCTTGCTAAGAGTTACTTGATGTTGGCGATTTAATTTTAATTGTGACGAGGCATTGGCAACTATACGAGAGTCAAAGTGATTCCTGGCAGTTCCTCATGAAAATACGCATTTTTTAGATACTGTGGAAAGTCTCTCCAAAGCGGTAATCCACTAGCTGTTTATCTTCAGAGAAACTGCCAGAGGTTTCTTCAAGTTGCTGATGTGAGTCTAATTGTGACGAGGCATTGGGTACCTTAAGCGAGTCATAGTGACTCTTGCCAAATGCACACCATAATAGACATTTTTTAGATACTGTGGTCAGTCTGCCCGAAGCAATACGCCACAAGTTCTTTAATTTAAGACAACCATCGTTACTCTTGCTAGGATTTACTTGACGTTACTGATTAAATTTCAATTGTGACGAGGCATTGGCAACCTTACCAGATTCATAGTGATTCCTGGCAGTTCCTCGCCAAAATACGCATTTCTTAGATACTGTGGAAAGTCTCTCCAAAGCGGTAATCCACTAGCTGTTTATCTTCAGAGAAACTGCCAGAGGTTTCTTCAAGTTGCTGACGTGAGTCTAATTGTAACGAGGCATTGGCTACCTTAAGAGAGTCATAGTTACTCTTGCCAAATCCTCACCATAATAGAAATTTTTTAGATACTGTGGCGTTTGCCCGAAGCGATACGCCACTAGTTGTTTAATTTAAGACAACCATCGTTACTCTTGCTAGGAGTTACTTGATGTTGCTGATTTAATTTTAATTGTGACGAGGCATTGGCAACCTTACAAGAGTCATAGTGATTCCTCACAATTCCTCACCAAAATACGCATTTTTAGATACTGTGGAAAGTCTCTCCAAAGCGGTAATCAACCAGCTGCTTATCTTAAGTGAAACTGCCAGAGGTTTCTTATAGTTGCTGATGTGAGTCTAATTGTGACGAGGCATTGGCTACCTTAAGAGAGTCATAGTTACTCTTGCCAAATGCTCACCACAATAGACATTTTTAGATACTGTGGCCAGTCTGCCCGAATCATTACGCAATTAGTTGTTTAATTTAAGACAACCATTGTTACTCTTGCTAAGAGTTACTTGATGTTGGCGATTTAATTTTAATTGTGACGAGGCATTGGCAACTATACGAGAGTCAAAGTGATTCCTGGCAGTTCCTCACGAAAATACGCATTTTTTAGATACTGTGGAAAGTCTCTCCAAAGCGGTAATCAACCAGCTGCTTATCTTAAGTGAAACTGCCAGAGGTTTCATATAGTTGCTGATGTGAGTCTAATTGTGACGAGGCATTGGCTACCTTAAGAGAGTCATAGTTACTCTTGCAAAATGCTCACCATAATAGACATTTTTTAGATACTGTGGCCAGTCTTCCCGAAGCGATACGCCACTAGTTGTTTAATTTAAGACAACCATCGTTACTCTTGCTAGGAGTTACTTGATGTTGGTGATTTAATTTTAATTGTGATGAGGCATTGGCAACCTTACGAGAGTCATAGTGATTCCTGGCAGTTCCTCACCAAAATACGCATTTTTTAGATACTGTGGAAAGTCTCTCCAAAGCGGTAATCCACTAGCTGTTTATCTTCAGAGAAACTGCCAGAGGTATCTTGAAGTTGCTGATGTGAGTCTAATTGTGACGAGGCATTGGCTACCTTAAGAGAGTCATAGTGACTCTTGCCAAATGCTCACCATAATAGACATTTTTTAGATACTGTGGTCAGTCTGCCCGAAGCAATACGACACTAGTTCTTTAATTTAAGACAACCATCGTTAATCTTGCTAGGAATTACTTGATGTTGCTGATTAAATTTTAATTCTGACGAGGCATTGGCAACCTTACCAGAGTCATAGTGATTCCTGGCAGTTCCTCACCAAAATACGCATTTTTTAGATACTGTGGAAAGTCTCTCCAAAGCGGTAATCCACTAGCTGTTTATCTTCAGAGAAACTGCCAGAGGTATCTTGAAGTTGCTGATTTGAGTCTAATTGTGACGAGGCATTGGCTACCTTAAGCGAGTCATAGTGACTCTTGCCAAATGCTCACCATAATAGACATTTTTTAGATACTGTGGGCAGTCTGCCCGAAGCAATACGCCACTAGTTCTTTAATTTAAGACAACCATCGTTACTCTTGCTAGGATTTACTTGACGTTGCTGATTAAATTTTAATTGTGACGAGGCATTGGCAACCTTACGAGATTCATAGAGATTCCTGGCAGTTCCTCACCAAAATACGCATTTCTTAGATACTGTGGAAAGTCTCTCCAAAGCGGTAATCCACTAGCTGTTTATCTTAAGAGAAATTGCCAGAGGTTTCTTGAAGTCGCTGATGTGAGTCTAATTGTGACGAGGCATTGGCTACCTTAAGCGAGTCATAGCGACTCTTGCCAAATGCTCACCATAATAGACATTTTTTAGATACTGTGGCCAGTCTGCCCGAAGCAATACGCCACTAGTTCTTTAATTTAAGACAACCATCGTTACTCTTGCTAGGAGTTACTTGATGTTGCTGATTAAATTTTAATTCTGACGAGGCATTGGCAACCTTACCAGAGTCATAGTGATTCCTGGCAGTTCCTCACCAAAATACGCATTTTTTAGATACTGTGGAAAGTCTCTCCAAAGCGGTAATCCACTAGCTGTTTATCTTCAGAGAAACTGCCAGAGGTTTCTTCAAGTTGCTGACGTGAGTCTAATTGTGACGAGGCATTGGGTACCTTAAGCGAGTCATAGTGACTCTTGCCAAATGCACACCATAATAGACATTATTTAGATACTGTGGTCAGTCTGCCCGAAGCAATACGCCACTAGTTCTTTAATTTAAGACAACCATCGTTACTCTTGCTAGGATTTACTTGACGTTGCTGATTAAATTTCAATTGTGACGAGGCATTGGCAACCTTACCAGATTCATAGTGATTCCTGGCAGTTCCTCGCCAAAATACGCATTTCTTAGATACTGTGGAAAGTCTCTCCAAAGCGGTAATCCACTAGCTGTTTATCTTCAGAGAAACTGCCAGAGGTTTCTTCAAGTTGCTGACGTGAGTCTAATTGTAACGAGGCATTGGCTACCTTAAGAGAGTCATAGTTACTCTTGCCAAATCCTCACCATAATAGACATTTTTTAGATACTGTGGCCAGTCTGCCCGAAGCGATACGCCACTAGTTGTTTAATTTAAGACAACCATCGTTACTCTTGCTAGGAGTTACTTGATGTTGCTGATTTAATTTTAATTGTGATGAGGCATTGGCAACCTTACAAGAGTCATAGTGATTCCTGGCAATTCCTCACCAAAATACGCATTTTTAGATACTGTGGAAAGTCTCTCCAAAGCGGTAATCAACCAGCTGCTTATCTTAAGTGAAACTGCCAGAGGTTTCTTATAGTTGCTGATGTGAGTCTAATTGTGACGAGGCATTGGCTACCTTAAGAGAGTCATAGTTACTCTTGCCAAATGCTCACCATAATAGACATTTTTAGATACTGTGGCCAGTCTGCCCGAATCATTACGCAATTAGTTGTTTAATTTAAGACAACCATTGTTACTCTTGCTAAGAGTTACTTGATGTTGGCGATTTAATTTTAATTGTGACGAGGCATTGGCAACTATACGAGAGTCAAAGTGATTCCTGGCAGTTCCTCACGAAAATACGCATTTTTTAGATACTGTGGAAAGTCTCTCTAAAGCGGTAATCCACTAGCTGTTTATCTTCAGAGAAACTGCCAGAGGTTTCTTCAAGTTGCTGACGTGAGTCTAATTGTGACGAGGCATTGGGTACCTTAAGCGAGTCATAGTGACTCTTGCCAAATGCTCACCATAATAGACATTTTTTAGATACTGTGGTCAGTCTGCCCGAAGCAATACGCCACTAGTTCTTTAATTTAAGACAACAATCGTTACTCTTGCTAGGATTTACTTGACGTTGCTGATTAAATTTCAATTGTGACGAGGCATTGGCAACCTTACCAGATTCATAGTGATTCCTGGCAGTTCCTCGCCAAAATACGCATTTCTTAGATACTGTGGAAAGTCTCTCCAAAGCGGTAATCCACTAGCTGTTTATCTTCAGAGAAACTGCCAGAGGTTTCTTGAAGTTGCTGATGTGAGTCTAATTATGACGAGGCATTGGCTACCTTAAGCGAGTCATAGCGACTCTTGCCAAATGCTCACCATTATAGACATTTTTTGGATACTGTGGCCAGTCTGCCCGAAGCAATCCGCCACTAGTTCTTTAATTTAAGACAACCATCGTTACTCTTGCTAGGAGTTACTTGATGTTGCTGATTAAATTTTAATTGTGACGAGGCATTGGCAACCTTACGAGATTCATAGTGATTCCTGGCAGTTCCTCACGAAAATACGCATTTTTTAGATAGTGTGGAAAGTCTCTCCAAAGCGGTAATCCACTAGCTGTTTATCTTCAGAGAAACTGCCAGAGGTATCTTGAAGTTGCTGATTTGAGTCTAATTGTGACGAGGCATTGGCTACCTTAAGCGAGTCATAGTGACTCTTGCCAAATGCTCACCATAATAGACATTTTTTTTTAGATACTGTGGGCAGTCTGCCCGAAGCAATACGCCACTAGTTCTTTAATTTAAGACAACCATCGTTACTCTTGCTAGGATTTACTTGACGTTGCTGATTAAATTTTAATTGTGACGAGGCATTGGCAACCTTACGAGATTCATAGTGATTCCTGGCAGTTCCTCACCAAAATACGCATTTCTTAGATACTGTGGAAAGTCTCTCCAAAGCGGTAATCCACTAGCTGTTTATCTTAAGAGAAATTGCCAGAGGTTTCTTGAAGTCGCTGATGTGAGTCTAATTGTGACGAGGCATTGGCTACCTTAAGCGAGTCATAGCGACTCTTGCCAAATGCTCACCATAATAGACATTTTTTAGATACTGTGGCCAGTCTGCCCGAAGCAATACGCCACTAGTTCTTTAATTTAAGACAACCATCGTTAATCTTGCTAGGAGTTACTTGATGTTGCTGATTAAATTTTAATTCTGACGAGGCATTGGCAACCTTACCAGAGTCATAGTGATTCCTGGCAGTTCCTCACCAAAATACGCATTTTTTAGATACTGTGGAAAGTCTCTCCAAAGCGGTAATCCACTAGCTGTTTATCTTCAGAGAAACTGCCAGAGGTTTCTTCAAGTTGCAGACGTGAGTCTAATTGTGACGAGGCATTGGCTACCTTAAGAGAGTCATAGTTACTCTTGCCAAATGCTCACCATAATAGACATTTTTAGATACTGTGGCCAGTCTGCCTGAATCATTACGCAATTAGTTGTTTAATTTAAGACAACCATTGTTACTCTTGCTAAGAGTTACTTGATGTTGGCGATTTAATTTTAATTGTGACGAGGCATTGGCAACTATACGAGAGTCAAAGTGATTCCTGGCAGTTCCTCATGAAAATACGCATTTTTTAGATACTGTGGAAAGTCTCTCCAAAGCGGTAATCCACTAGCTGTTTATCTTCAGAGAAACTGCCAGAGGTTTCTTCAAGTTGCTGATGTGAGTCTAATTGTGACGAGGCATTGGGTACCTTAAGCGAGTCATAGTGACTGTTGCCAAATGCACACCATAATAGACATTTTTTAGATACTGTGGTCAGTCTGCCCGAAGCAATACGCCACAAGTTCTTTAATTTAAGACAACCATCGTTACTCTTGCTAGGATTTACTTGACGTTACTGATTAAATTTCAATTGTGACGAGGCATTGGCAACCTTACCAGATTCATAGTGATTCCTGGCAGTTCCTCGCCAAAATACGCATTTCTTAGATACTGTGGAAAGTCTCTCCAAAGCGGTAATCCACTAGCTGTTTATCTTCAGAGAAACTGCCAGAGGTTTCTTCAAGTTGCTGACGTGAGTCTAATTGTAACGAGGCATTGGCTACCTTAAGAGAGTCATAGTTACTCTTGCCAAATCCTCACCATAATAGAAATTTTTTAGATACTGTGGCGTTTGCCCGAAGCGATACGCCACTAGTTGTTTAATTTAAGACAACCATCGTTACTCTTGCTAGGAGTTACTTGATGTTGCTGATTTAATTTTAATTGTGACGAGGCATTGGCAACCTTACAAGAGTCATAGTGATTCCTGACAATTCCTCACCAAAATACGCATTTTTAGATACTGTGGAAAGTCTCTCCAAAGCGGTAATCAACCAGCTGCTTATCTTAAGTGAAACTGCCAGAGGTTTCTTATAGTTGCTGATGTGAGTCTAATTGTTACAAGGCATTGGCTACCTTAAGAGAGTCATAGTTACTCTTGCCAAATGCTCACCACAATAGACATTTTTAGATACTGTGGCCAGTCTGCCCGAATCATTACGCAATTAGTTGTTTAATTTAAGACAACCATTGTTACTCTTGCTAAGAGTTACTTGATGTTGGCGATTTAATTTTAATTGTGACGAGGCATTGGCAACTATACGAGAGTCAAAGTGATTCCTGGCAGTTCCTCACGAAAATACGCATTTTTTAGATACTGTGGAAAGTCTCTCCAAAGCGGTAATCCACTAGCTGTTTATCTTCAGAGAAACTGCCAGAGGTTTCTTCAAGTTGCTGACGTGAGTCTAATTGTGACGAGGCATTGGGTACCTTAAGCGAGTCATAGTGACTCTTGCCAAATGCTCACCATAATAGACATTTTTTAGATACTGTGGTCAGTCTGCCCGAAGCAATACGCCACTAGTTCTTTAATTTAAGACAACAATCGTTACTCTTGCTAGGATTTACTTGACGTTGCTGATTAAATTTCAATTGTGACGAGGCATTGGCAACCTTACCAGATTCATAGTGATTCCTGGCAGTTCCTCGCCAAAATACGCATTTCTTAGATACTGTGGAAAGTCTCTCCAAAGCGGTAATCCACTAGCTGTTTATCTTCAGAGAAACTGCCAGAGGTTTCTTCAAGTTGCTGACGTGAGTCTAATTGTAACGAGGCATTGGCTACCTTAAGAGAGTCATAGTTACTCTTGCCAAATCCTCACCATAATAGATATTTTTTAGATACTGTGGCCAGTCTGCCCGAAGCGATACGCCACTAGTTGTTTAATTTAAGACAACCATCGTTACTCTTGCTAGGAGTTACTTGATGTTGCTGATTTAATTTTAATTGTGACGAGGCATTGGCAACCTTACAAGAGTCATAGTGATTCCTGGCAGTTCCTCACCAAAATACGCATTTTTAGATACTGTGGAAAGTCTCTCCAAAGCGGTAATCAACCAGCTGCTTATCTTAAGTGAAACTGCCAGAGGTTTCTTATAGTTGCTGATGTGAGTCTAATTGTGACGAGGCATTGGCTACCTTAAGAGAGTCATAGTTACTCTTGCCAAATGCTCACCATAATAGACATTTTTAGATACTGTGGCCAGTCTGCCCGAATCATTACGCAATTAGTTGTTTAATTTAAGACAACCATTGTTACTCTTGCTAAGAGTTACTTGATGTTGGCGATTTAATTTTAATTGTGACGAGGCATTGGCAACTATACGAGAGTCAAAGTGATTCCTGGCAGTTCCTCACGAAAATACGCATTTTTTAGATACTGTGGAAAGTCTCTCCAAAGCGGTAATCCACTAGCTGTTTATCTTCAGAGAAACTGCCAGAGGTTTCTTCAAGTTGCTGACGTGAGTCTAATTGTGACGAGGCATTGGGTACCTTAAGCGAGTCATAGTGACACTTGCCAAATGCTCACCATAATAGACATTTTTTAGATACTGTGGTCAGTCTGCCCGAAGCAATACGCCACTAGTTCTTTAATTTAAGACAACAATCGTTACTCTTGCTAGGATTTACTTGACGTTGCTGATTAAATTTCAATTGTGACGAGGCATTGGCAACCTTACCAGATTCATAGTGATTCCTGGCAGTTCCTCGCCAAAATACGCATTTCTTAGATACTGTGGAAAGTCTCTCCAAAGCGGTAATCCACTAGCTGTTTATCTTCAGAGAAACTGCCAGAGGTTTCTTCAAGTTGCTGACGTGAGTCTAATTGTAACGAGGCATTGGCTACCTTAAGAGAGTCATAGTTACTCTTGCCAAATCCTCACCATAATAGACATTTTTTAGATACTGTGGCCAGTCTGCCCGAAGCGATACGCCACTAGTTGTTTAATTTAAGACAACCATCGTTACTCTTGCTAGGAGTTACTTGATGTTGCTGATTTAATTTTAATTGTGACGAGGCATTGGCAACCTTACAAGAGTCATAGTGATTCCTGGCAGTTCCTCACCAAAATACGCATTTTTAGATACTGTGGAAAGTCTCTCCAAAGCGGTAATCAACCAGCTGCTTATCTTAAGTGAAACTGCCAGAGGTTTCTTATAGTTGCTGATGTGAGTCTAATTGTGACGAGGCATTGGCTACCTTAAGAGAGTCATAGTTACTCTTGCAAAAAGCTCACCATAATAGACATTTTTAGATACTGTGGCCAGTCTGCCCGAATCATTACGCAATTAGTTGTTTAATTTAAGACAACCATTGTTACTCTTGCTAAGAGTTACTTGATGTTGGCGATTTAATTTTAGTTGTGACGAGGCATTGGCAACTATACGAGAGTCAAAGTGATTCCTGGCAGTTCCTCACGAAAATACGCATTTTTTAGATACTGTGGAAAGTCTCTCCAAAGCGGTAATCCACTAGCTGTTTATCTTCAGAGAAACTGCCAGAGGTTTCTTCAAGTTGCTGACGTGAGTCTAATTGTGACGAGGCATTGGGTACCTTAAGCGAGTCATAGTGACTCTTGCCAAATGCTCACCATAATAGACATTTTTTAGATACTGTGGTCAGTCTGCCCGAAGCAATACGCCACTAGTTCTTTAATTTAAGACCACAATCGTTACTCTTGCTAGGATTTACTTGACGTTGCTGATTAAATTTCAATTGTGACGAGGCATTGGCAACCTTACCAGATTCATAGTGATTCCTGGCAGTTCCTCGCCAAAATACGCATTTCTTAGATACTGTGGAAAGTCTCTCCAAAGCGGTAATCCACTAGCTGTTTATCTTCAGAGAAACTGCCAGAGGTTTCTTCAAGTTGCTGACGTGAGTCTAATTGTAACGAGGCATTGGCTACCTTAAGAGAGTCATAGTTACTCTTGCCAAATCCTCACCATAATAGATATTTTTTAGATACTGTGGCCAGTCTGCCCGAAGCGATACGCCACTAGTTGTTTAATTTAAGACAACCATCGTTACTCTTGCTAGGAGTTACTTGATGTTGCTGATTTAATTTTAATTGTGACGAGGCATTGGCAACCTTACAAGAGTCATAGTGATTCCTGGCAGTTCCTCACCAAAATACGCATTTTTAGATACTGTGGAAAGTCTCTCCAAAGCGGTAATCAACCAGCTGCTTATCTTAAGTGAAACTGCCAGAGGTTTCTTATAGTTGCTGATGTGAGTCTAATTGTGACGAGGCATTGGCTACCTTAAGAGAGTCATAGTTACTCTTGCCAAATGCTCACCATAATAGACATTTTTAGATACTGTGGCCAGTCTGCCCGAATCATTACGCAATTAGTTGTTTAATTTAAGACAACCATTGTTACTCTTGCTAAGAGTTACTTGATGTTGGCGATTTAATTTTAGTTGTGACGAGGCATTGGCAACTATACGAGAGTCAAAGTGATTCCTGGCAGTTCCTCACGAAAATACGCATTTTTTAGATACTGTGGAAAGTCTCTCCAAAGCGGTAATCCACTAGCTGTTTATCTTCAGAGAAACTGCCAGAGGTTTCTTCAAGTTGCTGACGTGAGTCTAATTGTGACGAGGCATTGGGTACCTTAAGCGAGTCATAGTGACTCTTGCCAAATGCTCACCATAATAGACATTTTTTAGATACTGTGGTCAGTCTGCCCGAAGCAATACGCCACTAGTTCTTTAATTTAAGACAACAATCGTTACTCTTGCTAGGATTTACTTGACGTTGCTGATTAAATTTCAATTGTGACGAGGCATTGGCAACCTTACCAGATTCATAGTGATTCCTGGCAGTTCCTCGCCAAAATACGCATTTCTTAGATACTGTGAAAAGTCTCTCCAAAGCGGTAATCCACTAGCTGTTTATCTTCAGAGAAACTGCCAGAGGTTTCTTCAAGTTGCTGACGTGAGTCTAATTGTAACGAGGCATTGGCTACCTTAAGAGAGTCATAGTTACTCTTGCCAAATCCTCACCATAATAGATATTTTTTAGATACTGTGGCCAGTCTGCCCGAAGCGATACGCCACTAGTTGTTTAATTTAAGACAACCATCGTTACTCTTGCTAGGAGTTACTTGATGTTGCTGATTTAATTTTAATTGTGACGAGGCATTGGCAACCTTACAAGAGTCATAGTGATTCCTGGCAGTTCCTCACCAAAATACGCATTTTTAGATACTGTGGAAAGTCTCTCCAAAGCGGTAATCAACCAGCTGCTTATCTTAAGTGAAACTGCCAGAGGTTTCTTATAGTTGCTGATGTGAGTCTAATTGTGACGAGGCATTGGCTACCTTAAGAGAGTCATAGTTACTCTTGCCAAATGCTCACCATAATAGACATTTTTAGATACTGTGGCCAGTCTGCCCGAATCATTACGCAATTAGTTGTTTAATTTAAGACAACCATTGTTACTCTTGCTAAGAGTTACTTGATGTTGGCGATTTAATTTTAATTGTGACGAGGCATTGGCAACTATACGAGAGTCAAAGTGATTCCTGGCAGTTCCTCACGAAAATACGCATTTTTTAGATACTGTGGAAAGTCTCTCCAAAGCGGTAATCCACTAGCTGTTTATCTTCAGAGAAACTGCCAGAGGTTTCTTCAAGTTGCTGACGTGAGTCTAATTGTGACGAGGCATTGGGTACCTTAAGCGAGTCATAGTGACACTTGCCAAATGCTCACCATAATAGACATTTTTTAGATACTGTGGTCAGTCTGCCCGAAGCAATACGCCACTAGTTCTTTAATTTAAGACAACAATCGTTACTCTTGCTAGGATTTACTTGACGTTGCTGATTAAATTTCAATTGTGACGAGGCATTGGCAACCTTACCAGATTCATAGTGATTCCTGGCAGTTCCTCGCCAAAATACGCATTTCTTAGATACTGTGGAAAGTCTCTCCAAAGCGGTAATCCACTAGCTGTTTATCTTCAGAGAAACTGCTAGAGGTTTCTTCAAGTTGCTGACGTGAGTCTAATTGTAACGAGGCATTGGCTACCTTAAGAGAGTCATAGTTACTCTTGCCAAATCCTCACCATAATAGACATTTTTTAGATACTGTGGCCAGTCTGCCCGAAGCGATACGCCACTAGTTGTTTAATTTAAGACAACCATCGTTACTCTTGCTAGGAGTTACTTGATGTTGCTGATTTAATTTTAATTGTGACGAGGCATTGGCAACCTTACAAGAGTCATAGTGATTCCTGGCAGTTCCTCACCAAAATACGCATTTTTAGATACTGTGGAAAGTCTCTCCAAAGCGGTAATCAACCAGCTGCTTATCTTAAGTGAAACTGCCAGAGGTTTCTTATAGTTGCTGATGTGAGTCTAATTGTGACGAGGCATTGGCTACCTTAAGAGAGTCATAGTTACTCTTGCAAAATGCTCACCATAATAGACATTTTTTAGATACTGTGGCCAGTCTGCCCGAAGTGATACGCCACTAGTTTTTTAATTTAAGACAACCATCGTTACTCTTGCTAGGAGTTACTTGATGTTGGTGATTTAATTTTAATTGTGATGAGGCATTGGCAACCTTACGAGAGTCATAGTGATTCCTGGCAGTTCCTCACCAAAATACGCATTTTTTAGATACTGTGGAAAGTCTCTCCAAAGCGGTAATCAACCAGCTGCTTATCTTAAGTGAAACTGCCAGAGGTTTCTTATAGTTGCTGATGTGAGTCTAATTGTGACGAGGCATTGGCTACCTTAAGAGAGTCATAGTTACTCTTGCCAAATGCTCACCATAATAGACATTTTTAGATACTGTGGCCAGTCTGCCCGAATCATTACGCAATTAGTTGTTTAATTTAAGACAACCATTGTTACTCTTGCTAAGAGTTACTTGATGTTGGCGATTTAATTTTAATTGTGACGAGGCATTGGCAACTATACGAGAGTCAAAGTGATTCCTGGCAGTTCCTCACGAAAATACGCATTTTTTAGATACTGTGGAAAGTCTCTCCAAAGCGGTAATCCACTAGCTGTTTATCTTCAGAGAAACTGCCAGAGGTTTCTTCAAGTTGCTGACGTGAGTCTAATTGTGACGAGGCATTGGGTACCTTAAGCGAGTCATAGTGACTCTTGCCAAATGCTCACCATAATAGACATTTTTTAGATACTGTGGTCAGTCTGCCCGAAGCAATACGCCACTAGTTCTTTAATTTAAGACAACAATCGTTACTCTTGCTAGGATTTACTTGACGTTGCTGATTAAATTTCAATTGTGACGAGGCATTGGCAACCTTACCAGATTCATAATGATTCCTGGCAGTTCCTCGCCAAAATACGCATTTCTTAGATACTGTGGAAAGTCTCTCCAAAGCGGTAATCCACTAGCTGTTTATCTTCAGAGAAACTGCCAGAGGTTTCTTGAAGTTGCTGATGTGAGTCTAATTATGACGAGGCATTGGCTACCTTAAGCGAGTCATAGCGACTCTTGCCAAATGCTCACCATTATAGACATTTTTTGGATACTGTGGCCAGTCTGCCCGAAGCAATCCGCCACTAGTTCTTTAATTTAAGACAACCATCGTTACTCTTGCTAGGAGTTACTTGATGTTGCTGATTAAATTTTAATTGTGACGAGGCATTGGCAACCTTACGAGATTCATAGTGATTCCTGGCAGTTCCTCACGAAAATACGCATTTTTTAGATAGTGTGGAAAGTCTCTCCAAAGCGGTAATCCACTAGCTGTTTATCTTCAGAGAAACTGCCAGAGGTATCTTGAAGTTGCTGATTTGAGTCTAATTGTGACGAGGCATTGGCTACCTTAAGCGAGTCATAGTGACTCTTGCCAAATGCTCACCATAATAGACATTTTTTAGATACTGTGGGCAGTCTGCCCGAAGCAATACGCCACTAGTTCTTTAATTTAAGACAACCATCGTTACTCTTGCTAGGATTTACTTGACGTTGCTGATTAAATTTTAATTGTGACGAGGCATTGGCAACCTTACGAGATTCATAGTGATTCCTGGCAGTTCCTCACCAAAATACGCATTTCTTAGATACTGTGGAAAGTCTCTCCAAAGCGGTAATCCACTAGCTGTTTATCTTCAGAGAAACTGCCAGAGGTTTCTTCAAGTTGCAGACGTGAGTCTAATTGTGACGAGGCATTGGCTACCTTAAGAGAGTCATAGTTACTCTTGCCAAATGCTCACCATAATAGACATTTTTAGATACTGTGGCCAGTCTGCCAGAATCATTACGCAATTAGTTGTTTAATTTAAGACAACCATTGTTACTCTTGCTAAGAGTTACTTGATGTTGGCGATTTAATTTTAATTGTGACGAGGCATTGGCAACTATACGAGAGTCAAAGTGATTCCTGGCAGTTCCTCACGAAAATACGCATTTTTTAGATACTGTGGAAAGTCTCTCCAAAGCGGTAATCCACTAGCTGTTTATCTTCAGAGAAACTGCCAGAGGTTTCTTCAAGTTGCTGACGTGAGTCTAATTGTGACGAGGCATTGGGTACCTTAAGCGAGTCATAGTGACTCTTGCCAAATGCACACCATAATAGACATTTTTTAGATACTGTGGTCAGTCTGCCCGAAGCAATACGCCACTAGTTCTTTAATTTAAGACAACCATCGTTACTCTTGCTAGGATTTACTTGACGTTACTGATTAAATTTCAATTGTGACGAGGCATTGGCAACCTTACCAGATTCATAGTGATTCCTGGCAGTTCCTCGCCAAAATACGCATTTCTTAGATACTGTGGAAAGTCTCTCCAAAGCGGTAATCCACTAGCTGTTTATCTTCAGAGAAACTGCCAGAGGTTTCTTCAAGTTGCTGACGTGAGTCTAATTGTAACGAGGCATTGGCTACCTTAAGAGAGTCATAGTTACTCTTGCCAAATCCTCACCATAATAGACATTTTTTAGATACTGTGGCCAGTCTGCCCGAAGCGATACGCCACTAGTTGTTTAATTTAAGACAACCATCGTTACTCTTGCTAGGAGTTACTTGATGTTGCTGATTAAATTTTAATTCTGACGAGGCATTGGCAACCTTACAAGAGTCATAGTGATTCCTGGCAATTCCTCACCAAAATACGCATTTTTAGATACTGTGGAAAGTCTCTCCAAAGCGGTAATCAACCAGCTGCTTATCTTAAGTGAAACTGCCAGAGGTTTCTTATAGTTGCTGATGTGAGTCTAATTGTGACGAGGCATTGGCTACCTTAAGAGAGTCATAGTTACTCTTGCCAAATGCTCACCATAATAGACATTTTTAGATACTGTGGCCAGTCTGCCCGAATCATTACGCAATTAGTTGTTTAATTTAAGACAACCATTGTTACTCTTGCTAAGAGTTACTTGATGTTGGCGATTTAATTTTAGTTGTGACGAGGCATTGGCAACTATACGAGAGTCAAAGTGATTCCTGGCAGTTCCTCACGAAAATACGCATTTTTTAGATACTGTGGAAAGTCTCTCCAAAGCGGTAATCCACTAGCTGTTTATCTTCAGAGAAACTGCCAGAGGTTTCTTCAAGTTGCTGACGTGAGTCTAATTGTGACGAGGCATTGGGTACCTTAAGCGAGTCATAGTGACTCTTGCCAAATGCTCACCATAATAGACATTTTTTAGATACTGTGGTCAGTCTGCCCGAAGCAATACGCCACTAGTTCTTTAATTTAAGACCACAATCGTTACTCTTGCTAGGATTTACTTGACGTTGCTGATTAAATTTCAATTGTGACGAGGCATTGGCAACCTTACCAGATTCATAGTGATTCCTGGCAGTTCCTCGCCAAAATACGCATTTCTTAGATACTGTGGAAAGTCTCTCCAAAGCGGTAATCCACTAGCTGTTTATCTTCAGAGAAACTGCCAGAGGTTTCTTCAAGTTGCTGACGTGAGTCTAATTGTAACGAGGCATTGGCTACCTTAAGAGAGTCATAGTTACTCTTGCCAAATCCTCACCATAATAGATATTTTTTAGATACTGTGGCCAGTCTGCCCGAAGCGATACGCCACTAGTTGTTTAATTTAAGACAACCATCGTTACTCTTGCTAGGAGTTACTTGATGTTGCTGATTTAATTTTAATTGTGACGAGGCATTGGCAACCTTACAAGAGTCATAGTGATTCCTGGCAGTTCCTCACCAAAATACGCATTTTTAGATACTGTGGAAAGTCTCTCCAAAGCGGTAATCAACCAGCTGCTTATCTTAAGTGAAACTGCCAGAGGTTTCTTATAGTTGCTGATGTGAGTCTAATTGTGACGAGGCATTGGCTACCTTAAGAGAGTCATAGTTACTCTTGCCAAATGCTCACCATAATAGACATTTTTAGATACTGTGGCCAGTCTGCCCGAATCATTACGCAATTAGTTGTTTAATTTAAGACAACCATTGTTACTCTTGCTAAGAGTTACTTGATGTTGGCGATTTAATTTTAATTGTGACGAGGCATTGGCAACTATACGAGAGTCAAAGTGATTCCTGGCAGTTCCTCACGAAAATACGCATTTTTTAGATACTGTGGAAAGTCTCTCCAAAGCGGTAATCCACTAGCTGTTTATCTTCAGAGAAACTGCCAGAGGTTTCTTCAAGTTGCTGACGTGAGTCTAATTGTGACGAGGCATTGGGTACCTTAAGCGAGTCATAGTGACACTTGCCAAATGCTCACCATAATAGACATTTTTTAGATACTGTGGTCAGTCTGCCCGAAGCAATACGCCACTAGTTCTTTAATTTAAGACAACAATCGTTACTCTTGCTAGGATTTACTTGACGTTGCTGATTAAATTTCAATTGTGACGAGGCATTGGCAACCTTACCAGATTCATAGTGATTCCTGGCAGTTCCTCGCCAAAATACGCATTTCTTAGATACTGTGGAAAGTCTCTCCAAAGCGGTAATCCACTAGCTGTTTATCTTCAGAGAAACTGCCAGAGGTTTCTTCAAGTGTCTGACGTGAGTCTAATTGTAACGAGGCATTGGCTACCTTAAGAGAGTCATAGTTACTCTTGCCAAATCCTCACCATAATAGACATTTTTTAGATACTGTGGCCAGTCTGCCCGAAGCGATACGCCACAAGTTGTTTAATTTAAGACAACCATCGTTACTCTTGCTAGGAGTTACTTGATGTTGCTGATTTAATTTTAATTGTGACGAAGCATTGGCAACCTTACAAGAGTCATAGTGATTCCTGGCAGTTCCTCACCAAAATACGCATTTTTAGATACTGTGGAAAGTCTCTCCAAAGCGGTAATCAACCAGCTGCTTATCTTAAGTGAAACTGCCAGAGGTTTCTTATAGTTGCTGATGTGAGTCTAAATGTGACGAGGCATTGGCTACCTTAAGAGAGTCATAGTTACTCTTGCAAAATGCTCACCATAATAGACATTTTTTAGATACTGTGGCCAGTCTGCCCGAAGTGATACGCCACTAGTTTTTTAATTTAAGACAACCATCGTTACTCTTGCTAGGAGTTACTTGATTTTGGTGATTTAATTTTAATTGTGATGAGGCATTGGCAACCTTACGAGATTCATAGTGATTCCTGGCAGTTCCTCACGAAAATACGCATTTTTTAGATACTGTGGAAAGTCTCTCCAAAGCGGTAATCCACTAGCTGTTTATCTTCTGAGAAACTGCCAGAGGTATCTTGAAGTTGCTGATGTGAGTCTAATTGTGACGAGGCATTGGCTACCTTAAGAGAGTCATAGTTACTCTTGCCAAATGCTCACCATAATAGACATTTTTTAGATACTGTGGCCAGTCTGCCCGAAGTGATACGCCACTAGTTTTTTAATTTAAGACAACCATCGTTACTCTTGCTAGGAGTTACTTGATGTTGGTGATTTAATTTTAATTGTGATGAGGCATTGGCAACCTTACGAGAGTCATAGTGATTCCTGGCAGTTCCTCACCAAAATACGCATTTTTTAGATACTGTGGAAAGTCTCTCCAAAGCGGTAATCAACCAGCTGCTTATCTTAAGTGAAACTGCCAGAGGTTTCTTATAGTTGCTGATGTGAGTCTAATTGTGACGAGGCATTGGCTACCTTAAGAGAGTCATAGTTACTCTTGCCAAATGCTCACCATAATAGACATTTTTAGATACTGTGGCCAGTCTGCCCGAATCATTACGCAATTAGTTGTTTAATTTAAGACAACCATTGTTACTCTTGCTAAGAGTTACTTGATGTTGGCGATTTAATTTTAATTGTGACGAGGCATTGGCAACTATACGAGAGTCAAAGTGATTCCTGGCAGTTCCTCACGAAAATACGCATTTTTTAGATACTGTGGAAAGTCTCTCCAAAGCGGTAATCCACTAGCTGTTTATCTTCAGAGAAACTGCCAGAGGTTTCTTCAAGTTGCTGACGTGAGTCTAATTGTGACGAGGCATTGGGTACCTTAAGCGAGTCATAGTGACTCTTGCCAAATGCTCACCATAATAGACATTTTTTAGATACTGTGGTCAGTCTGCCCGAAGCAATACGCCACTAGTTCTTTAATTTAAGACAACAATCGTTACTCTTGCTAGGATTTACTTGACGTTGCTGATTAAATTTCAATTGTGACGAGGCATTGGCAACCTTACCAGATTCATAATGATTCCTGGCAGTTCCTCGCCAAAATACGCATTTCTTAGATACTGTGGAAAGTCTCTCCAAAGCGGTAATCCACTAGCTGTTTATCTTCAGAGAAACTGCCAGAGGTTTCTTGAAGTTGCTGATGTGAGTCTAATTATGACGAGGCATTGGCTACCTTAAGCGAGTCATAGCGACTCTTGCCAAATGCTCACCATTATAGACATTTTTTGGATACTGTGGCCAGTCTGCCCGAAGCAATCCGCCACTAGTTCTTTAATTTAAGACAACCATCGTTACTCTTGCTAGGAGTTACTTGATGTTGCTGATTAAATTTTAATTGTGACGAGGCATTGGCAACCTTACGAGATTCATAGTGATTCCTGGCAGTTCCTCACGAAAATACGCATTTTTTAGATAGTGTGGAAAGTCTCTCCAAAGCGGTAATCCACTAGCTGTTTATCTTCAGAGAAACTGCCAGAGGTATCTTGAAGTTGCTGATTTGAGTCTAATTGTGACGAGGCATTGGCTACCTTAAGCGAGTCATAGTGACTCTTGCCAAATGCTCACCATAATAGACATTTTTTAGATACTGTGGGCAGTCTGCCCGAAGCAATACGCCACTAGTTCTTTAATTTAAGACAACCATCGTTACTCTTGCTAGGATTTACTTGACGTTGCTGATTAAATTTTAATTGTGACGAGGCATTGGCAACCTTACGAGATTCATAGTGATTCCTGGCAGTTCCTCACCAAAATACGCATTTCTTAGATACTGTGGAAAGTCTCTCCAAAGCGGTAATCCACTAGCTGTTTATCTTAAGAGAAATTGCCAGAGGTTTCTTGAAGTCGCTGATGTGAGTCTAATTGTGACGAGGCATTGGCTACCTTAAGCGAGTCATAGCGACTCTTGCCAAATGCTCACCATAATAGACATTTTTTAGATACTGTGGCCAGTCTGCCCGAAGCAATACGCCACTAGTTCTTTAATTTAAGACAACCATCGTTAATCTTGCTAGGAGTTACTTGATGTTGCTGATTAAATTTTAATTCTGACGAGGCATTGGCAACCTTACCAGAGTCATAGTGATTCCTGGCAGTTCCTCACCAAAATACGCATTTTTTAGATACTGTGGAAAGTCTCTCCAAAGCGGTAATCCACTAGCTGTTTATCTTCAGAGAAACTGCCAGAGGTTTCTTCAAGTTGCAGACGTGAGTCTAATTGTGACGAGGCATTGGCTACCTTAAGAGAGTCATAGTTACTCTTGCCAAATGCTCACCATAATAGACATTTTTAGATACTGTGGCCAGTCTGCCAGAATCATTACGCAATTAGTTGTTTAATTTAAGACAACCATTGTTACTCTTGCTAAGAGTTACTTGATGTTGGCGATTTAATTTTAATTGTGACGAGGCATTGGCAACTATACGAGAGTCAAAGTGATTCCTGGCAGTTCCTCACGAAAATACGCATTTTTTAGATACTGTGGAAAGTCTCTCCAAAGCGGTAATCCACTAGCTGTTTATCTTCAGAGAAACTGCCAGAGGTTTCTTCAAGTTGCTGACGTGAGTCTAATTGTGACGAGGCATTGGGTACCTTAAGCGAGTCATAGTGACTCTTGCCAAATGCACACCATAATAGACATTTTTTAGATACTGTGGTCAGTCTGCCCGAAGCAATACGCCACTAGTTCTTTAATTTAAGACAACCATCGTTACTCTTGCTAGGATTTACTTGACGTTACTGATTAAATTTCAATTGTGACGAGGCATTGGCAACCTTACCAGATTCATAGTGATTCCTGGCAGTTCCTCGCCAAAATACGCATTTCTTAGATACTGTGGAAAGTCTCTCCAAAGCGGTAATCCACTAGCTGTTTATCTTCAGAGAAACTGCCAGAGGTTTCTTCAAGTTGCTGACGTGAGTCTAATTGTAACGAGGCATTGGCTACCTTAAGAGAGTCATAGTTACTCTTGCCAAATCCTCACCATAATAGACATTTTTTAGATACTGTGGCCAGTCTGCCCGAAGCGATACGCCACTAGTTGTTTAATTTAAGACAACCATCGTTACTCTTGCTAGGAGTTACTTGATGTTGCTGATTAAATTTTAATTCTGACGAGGCATTGGCAACCTTACAAGAGTCATAGTGATTCCTGGCAATTCCTCACCAAAATACGCATTTTTAGATACTGTGGAAAGTCTCTCCAAAGCGGTAATCAACCAGCTGCTTATCTTAAGTGAAACTGCCAGAGGTTTCTTATAGTTGCTGATGTGAGTCTAATTGTGACGAGGCATTGGCTACCTTAAGAGAGTCATAGTTACTCTTGCCAAATGCTCACCATAATAGACATTTTTAGATACTGTGGCCAGTCTGCCCGAATCATTACGCAATTAGTTGTTTAATTTAAGACAACCATTGTTACTCTTGCTAAGAGTTACTTGATGTTGGCGATTTAATTTTAGTTGTGACGAGGCATTGGCAACTATACGAGAGTCAAAGTGATTCCTGGCAGTTCCTCACGAAAATACGCATTTTTTAGATACTGTGGAAAGTCTCTCCAAAGCGGTAATCCACTAGCTGTTTATCTTCAGAGAAACTGCCAGAGGTTTCTTCAAGTTGCTGACGTGAGTCTAATTGTGACGAGGCATTGGGTACCTTAAGCGAGTCATAGTGACACTTGCCAAATGCTCACCATAATAGACATTTTTTAGATACTGTGGTCAGTCTGCCCGAAGCAATACGCCACTAGTTCTTTAATTTAAGACAACAATCGTTACTCTTGCTAGGATTTACTTGACGTTGCTGATTAAATTTCAATTGTGACGAGGCATTGGCAACCTTACCAGATTCATAGTGATTCCTGGCAGTTCCTCGCCAAAATACGCATTTCTTAGATACTGTGGAAAGTCTCTCCAAAGCGGTAATCCACTAGCTGTTTATCTTCAGAGAAACTGCCAGAGGTTTCTTCAAGTGTCTGACGTGAGTCTAATTGTAACGAGGCATTGGCTACCTTAAGAGAGTCATAGTTACTCTTGCCAAATCCTCACCATAATAGACATTTTTTAGATACTGTGGCCAGTCTGCCCGAAGCGATACGCCACAAGTTGTTTAATTTAAGACAACCATCGTTACTCTTGCTAGGAGTTACTTGATGTTGCTGATTTAATTTTAATTGTGACGAAGCATTGGCAACCTTACAAGAGTCATAGTGATTCCTGGCAGTTCCTCACCAAAATACGCATTTTTAGATACTGTGGAAAGTCTCTCCAAAGCGGTAATCAACCAGCTGCTTATCTTAAGTGAAACTGCCAGAGGTTTCTTATAGTTGCTGATGTGAGTCTAAATGTGACGAGGCATTGGCTACCTTAAGAGAGTCATAGTTACTCTTGCAAAATGCTCACCATAATAGACATTTTTTAGATACTGTGGCCAGTCTGCCCGAAGTGATACGCCACTAGTTTTTTAATTTAAGACAACCATCGTTACTCTTGCTAGGAGTTACTTGATTTTGGTGATTTAATTTTAATTGTGATGAGGCATTGGCAACCTTACGAGATTCATAGTGATTCCTGGCAGTTCCTCACGAAAATACGCATTTTTTAGATACTGTGGAAAGTCTCTCCAAAGCGGTAATCCACTAGCTGTTTATCTTCTGAGAAACTGCCAGAGGTATCTTGAAGTTGCTGATGTGAGTCTAATTGTGACGAGGCATTGGCTACCTTAAGAGAGTCATAGTTACTCTTGCCAAATGCTCACCATAATAGACATTTTTTAGATACTGTGGTCAGTCTGCCCGAAGCAATACGACACTAGTTCTTTAATTTAAGACAACCTTCGTTAATCTTGCTAGGAATTACTTGATGTTGCTGATTAAATTTTAATTCTGACGAGGCATTGGCAACCTTACCAGAGTCATAGTGATTCCTGGCAGTTCCTCACCAAAATACGCATTTTTTAGATACTGTGGAAAGTCTCTCCAAAGCGGTAATCCACTAGCTGTTTATCTTCAGAGAAACTGCCAGAGGTTTCTTGAAGTTGCTGATGTGAGTCTAATTATGACGAGGCATTGGCTACCTTAAGCGAGTCATAGCGACTCTTGCCAAATGCTCACCATTATAGACATTTTTTGGATACTGTGGCCAGTCTGCCCGAAGCAATCCGCCACTAGTTCTTTAATTTAAGACAACCATCGTTACTCTTGCTAGGAGTTACTTGATGTTGCTGATTAAATTTTAATTGTGACGAGGCATTGGCAACCTTACGAGATTCATAGTGATTCCTGGCAGTTCCTCACGAAAATACGCATATTTTAGATACTGTGGAAAGTCTCTCCAAAGCGGTAATCCACTAGCTGTTTATCTTCAGAGAAACTGCCAGAGGTATCTTGAAGTTGCTGATTTGAGTCTAATTGTGACGAGGCATTGGCTACCTTAAGCGAGTCATAGTGACTCTTGCCAAATGCTCACCATAATAGACATTTTTTAGATACTGTAGTCAGTCTGCCCGAAGCAATACGCCACTAGTTCTTTAATTTAAGACAACCATCGTTACTCTTGCTAGGATTTACTTGACGATGCTGATTAAATTTTAATTGTGAAGAGGCATTGGCAACCTTACGAGATTCATAGTGATTCCTGGCAGTTCCTCACCAAAATACGCATTTCTTAGATACTGTGGAAAGTCTCTCCAAAGCGGTAATCCACTAGCTGTTTATCTTAAGAGAAATTGCCAGAGGTTTCTTGAAGTCGCTGATGTGAGTCTAATTGTGACGAGGCATTGGCTACCTTAAGCGAGTCATAGCGACTCTTGCCAAATGCTCACCATAATAGACATTTTTTAGATACTGTGGCCAGTCTGCCCGAAGCAATACGCCACTAGTTCTTTAATTTAAGACAACCATCGTTAATCTTGCTAGGAGTTACTTGATGTTGCTGATTAAATTTTAATTCTGACGAGGCATTGGCAACCTTACCAGAGTCATAGTGATTCCTGGCAGTTCCTCACCAAAATACGCATTTCTTAGATACTGTGGAAAGTCACTCCAAAGCGGTAATCCACTAGCTGTTTATCTTCAGAGAAACTGCCAGAGGTTTCTTCAAGTTGCAGACGTGAGTCTAATTGTGACGAGGCATTGGCTACCTTAAGAGAGTCATAGTTACTCTTGCCAAATGCTCACCATAATAGACATTTTTAGATACTGTGGCCAGTCTGCCCGAATCATTACGCAATTAGTTGTTTAATTTAAGACAACCATTGTTACTCTTGCTAAGAGTTACTTGATGTTGGCGATTTAATTTTAATTGTGACGAGGCATTGGCAACTATACGAGAGTCAAAGTGATTCCTGGCAGTTCCTCACGAAAATACGCATTTTTTAGATACTGTGGAAAGTCTCTCCAAAGCGGTAATCCACTAGCTGTTTATCTTCAGAGAAACTGCCAGAGGTTTCTTCAAGTTGCTGACGTGAGTCTAATAGTGATGAGGCATTGGGTACCTTAAGCGAGTCATAGTGACTCTTGCCAAATGCTCACCATAATAGACATTTTTTAGATACTGTGGCCAGTCTGCCCGAAGCGATACGCCACTAGTTGTTTAATTTAAGACAACCATCGTTACTCTTGCTAGGAGTTACTTGATGTTGGTGATTTAATTTTAATTGTGATGAGGCATTGGCAACCTTACGAGAGTCATAGTGATTCCTGGCAGTTCCTCACCAAAATACGCATTTTTTAGATACTGTGGAAAGTCTCTCCAAATCGGTAATCCACTAGCTGTTTATCTTCAGAGAAACTGCCAGAGGTTTCTTCAAGTTGCTGACGTGAGTCTAATTGTGACGAGGCATTGGCTACCTTAAGAGAGTCATAGTGACTCTTGCCAAATGCTCACCATAATAGACATTTTTAGATACTGTGGCCAGTCTGCCCGAATCATTACGCAATTAGTTGTTTAATTTAAGACAACCATTGTTACTCTTGCTAGGAGTTACTTGATGTTGGCGATTTAATTTTAATTTTGACGAGGCATTGGCAACTTTACGAGAGTCATAGTGATTCCTGGCAGTTCCTCACGAAAATACGCATTTTTTAGATACTGTGGAAAGTCTCTCCAAAGCGGTAATCCACTAGCTGTTTATCTTCAGAGAAACTGCCAGAGGTTTCTTCAAGTTGCTGACGTGAGTCTAATTGTGACGAGGCATTGGGTACCTTAAGCGAGTCATAGTGACTCTTGCCAAATGCTCACCATAATAGACATTTTTTAGATACTGTGGTCAGTCTGCCCGAAGCAATACGCCACTAGTTCTTTAATTTAAGACAACAATCGTTACTCTTGCTAGGATTTACTTGACGTTGCTGATTAAATTTCAATTGTGACGAGGCATTGGCAACCTTACCAGATTCATAGTGATTCCTGGCAGTTCCTCGCCAAAATACGCATTTCTTAGATACTGTGGAAAGTCTCTCCAAAGCGGTAATCCACTAGCTGTTTATCTTCAGAGAAACTGCCAGAGGTTTCTTCAAGTTGCTGACGTGAGTCTAATTGTAACGCGGCATTGGCTACCTTAAGAGAGTCATAGTTACTCTTGCCAAATCCTCACCATAATAGACATTTTTTAGATACTGTGGCCTGTCTGCCCGAAGCGATACGCCACTAGTTGTTTAATTTAAGACAACCATCGTTACTCTTGCTAGGAGTTACTTGATGTTGCTGATTTAATTTTAATTGTGACGAGGCATTGGCAACCTTACAAGAGTCATAGTGATTCCTGGCAGTTCCTCACCAAAATACGCATTTTTAGATACTGTGGAAAGTCTCTCCAAAGCGGTAATCAACCAGCTGCTTATCTTAAGTGAAACTGCCAGAGGTTTCTTATAGTTGCTGATGTGAGTCTAATTGTGACGAGGCATTGGCTACCTTAAGAGAGTCATAGTTACTCTTGCAAAATGCTCACCATAATAGACATTTTTTAGATACTGTGGCCAGTCTGCCCGAAGTGATACGCCACTAGTTTTTTAATTTAAGACAACCATCGTTACTCTTGCTAGGAGTTACTTGATGTTGGTGATTTAATTTTAATTGTGATGAGGCATTGGCAACCTTACGAGAGTCATAGTGATTCCTGGCAGTTCCTCACGAAAATACGCATTTTTTAGATACTGTGGAAAGTCTCTCCAAAGCGGTAATCCACTAGCTGTTTATCTTCTGAGAAACTGCCAGAGGTATCTTGAAGTTGCTGATGTGAGTCTAATTGTGACGAGGCATTGGCTACCTTAAGAGAGTCATAGTGACTCTTGCCAAATGCTCACCATAATAGACATTTTTTAGATACTGTGGTCAGTCTGCCCGAAGCAATACGACACTAGTTCTTTAATTTAAGACAACCATCGTTAATCTTGCTAGGAATTACTTGATGTTGCTGATTAAATTTTAATTCTGACGAGGCATTGGCAACCTTACCAGAGTCATAGTGATTCCTGGCAGTTCCTCACCAAAATACGCATTTTTTAGATACTGTGGAAAGTCTCTCCAAAGCGGTAATCCACTAGCTGTTTATCTTCAGAGAAACTGCCAGAGGTTTCTTGATGTTGCTGATGTGAGTCTAATTATGACGAGGCATTGGCTACCTTAAGCGAGTCATAGCGACTCTTGCCAAATGCTCACCATTATAGACATTTTTTGGATACTGTGGCCAGTCTGCCCAAAGCAATCCGCCACTAGTTCTTTAATTTAAGACAACCATCGTTACTCTTGCTAGGAGTTACTTGATGTTGCTGATTAAATTTTAATTGTGACGAGGCATTGGCAACCTTACGAGATTCATAGTGATTCCTGGCAGTTCCTCACGAAAATACGCATATTTTAGATACTGTGGAAAGTCTCTCCAAAGCGGTAATCCACTAGCTGTTTATCTTCAGAGAAACTGCCAGAGGTATCTTGAAGTTGCTGATTTGAGTCTAATTGTGACGAGGCATTGGCTACCTTAAGCGAGTCATAGTGACTCTTGCCAAATGCTCACCATAATAGACATTTTTTAGATACTGTAGTCAGTCTGCCCGAAGCAATACGCCACTAGTTCTTTAATTTAAGACAACCATCGTTACTCTTGCTAGGATTTACTTGACGTTGCTGATTAAATTTTAATTGTGAAGAGGCATTGGCAACCTTACGAGATTCATAGTGATTCCTGGCAGTTCCTCACCAAAATACGCATTTCTTAGATACTGTGGAAAGTCTCTCCAAAGCGGTAATCCACTAGCTGTTTATCTTAAGAGAAATTGCCAGAGGTTTCTTGAAGTTGCTGATGTGAGTCTAATTGTGACGAGGCATTGGCTACCTTAAGCGAGTCATAGCGACTCTTGCCAAATGCTCACCATAATAGACATTTTTTAGATACTGTGGCCAGTCTGCCCGAAGCAATACGCCACTAGTTCTTTAATTTAAGACAACCATCGTTAATCTTGCTAGGAGTTACTTGATGTTGCTGATTAAATTTTAATTCTGACGAGGCATTGGCAACCTTACCAGAGTCATAGTGATTCCTGGCAGTTCCTCACCAAAATACGCATTTCTTAGATACTGTGGAAAGTCTCTCCAAAGCGGTAATCCACTAGCTGTTTATCTTCAGAGAAACTGCCAGAGGTTTCTTCAAGTTGCAGACGTGAGTCTAATTGTGACGAGGCATTGGCTACCTTAAGAGAGTCATAGTTACTCTTGCCAAATGCTCACCATAATAGACATTTTTAGATACTGTGGCCAGTCTGCCCGAATCATTACGCAATTAGTTGTTTAATTTAAGACAACCATTGTTACTCTTGCTAAGAGTTACTTGATGTTGGCGATTTAATTTTAATTGTGACGAGGCATTGGCAACTATACGAGAGTCAAAGTGATTCCTGGCAGTTCCTCACGAAAATACGCATTTTTTAGATACTGTGGAAAGTCTCTCCAAAGCGGTAATCCACTAGCTGTTTATCTTCAGAGAAACTGCCAGAGGTTTCTTCAAGTTGCTGACGTGAGTCTAATAGTGACGAGGCATTGGGTACCTTAAGCGAGTCATAGTGACTCTTGCCAAATGCTCACCATAATAGACATTTTTTAGATACTGTGGCCAGTCTGCCCGAAGCGATACGCCACTAGTTGTTTAATTTAAGACAACCATCGTTACTCTTGCTAGGAGTTACTTGATGTTGGTGATTTAATTTTAATTGTGATGAGGCATTGGCAACCTTACGAGAGTCATAGTGATTCCTGGCAGTTCCTCACCAAAATACGCATTTTTTAGATACTGTGGAAAGTCTCTCCAAATCGGTAATCCACTAGCTGTTTATCTTCAGAGAAACTGCCAGAGGTTTCTTCAAGTTGCTGACGTGAGTCTAATTGTGACGAGGCATTGGCTACCTTAAGAGAGTCATAGTTACTCTTGCCAAATGCTCACCATAATAGACATTTTTAGATACTGTGGCCAGTCTGCCCGAATCATTACGCAATTAGTTGTTTAATTTAAGACAACCATTGTTACTCTTGCTAGGAGTTACTTGATGTTGGCGATTTAATTTTAATTGTGACGAGGCATTGGCAACTTTACGAGAGTCATAGTGATTCCTGGCAGTTCCTCACGAAAATACGCATTTTTTAGATACTGTGGAAAGTCTCTCCAAAGCGGTAATCCACTAGCTGTTTATCTTCAGAGAAACTGCCAGAGGTTTCTTCAAGTTGCTGACGTGAGTCTAATTGTGACGAGGCATTGGGTACCTTAAGCGAGTCATAGTGACTCTTGCCAAATGCTCACCATAATAGATATTTTTTAGATACTGTGGTCAGTCTGCCCGAAGCAATACGCCACTAGTTCTTTAATTTAAGACAACCATCGTTACTCTTGCTAGGATTTACTTGACGTTGCTGATTAAATTTCAATTGTGACGAGGCATTGGCAACCTTACCAGAATCATAGTGATTCCTGGCAGTTCCTCACCAAAATACGCATTTCTTAGATACTGTGGAAAGTCTCTCCAAAGCGGTAATCCACTAGCTGTTTATCTTCAGAGAAACTGCCAGAGGTTTCTTCAAGTTGCTGACGTGAGTCTAATTGTAACGAGGCATTGGCTACCTTAAGAGAGTCATAGTTACTCTTGCCAAATCCTCACCATAATAGACATTTTTTAGATACTGTGGCCAGTCTGCCCGAAGCGATACGCCACTAGTTGTTTAATTTAAGACAACCATCGTTACTCTTGCTAGGAGTTACTTGATGTTGGTGATTTAATTTTAATTGTGATGAGGCATTGGCAGCCTTACGAGAGTCATAGTGATTCCTGGCAGTTCCTCACGAAAATACGCATTTTTTAGATACTGTGGAAAGTCTCTCCAAAGCGGTAATCCACTAGCTGTTTATCTTCAGAGAAACTGCCAGAGGTTTCTTCAAGTTGCTGACGTGAGTCTAATTGTGACGAGGCATTGGGTACCTTAAGCGAGTCATAGTGACTCTTGCCAAATGCTCACCATAATAGACATTTTTTAGATACTGTGGTCAGTCTGCCCGAAGCAATACGCCACTAGTTCTTTAATTTAAGACAACAATCGTTACTCTTGCTAGGATTTACTTGACGTTGCTGATTAAATTTCAATTGTGACGAGGCATTGGCAACCTTACCAGATTCATAGTGATTCCTGGCAGTTCCTCGCCAAAATACGCATTTCTTAGATACTGTGGAAAGTCTCTCCAAAGCGGTAATCCACTAGCTGTTTATCTTCAGAGAAACTGCCAGAGGTTTCTTCAAGTTGCTGACGTGAGTCTAATTGTAACGCGGCATTGGCTACCTTAAGAGAGTCATAGTTACTCTTGCCAAATCCTCACCATAATAGACATTTTTTAGATACTGTGGCCTGTCTGCCCGAAGCGATACGCCACTAGTTGTTTAATTTAAGACAACCATCGTTACTCTTGCTAGGAGTTACTTGATGTTGCTGATTTAATTTTAATTGTGACGAGGCATTGGCAACCTTACAAGAGTCATAGTGATTCCTGGCAGTTCCTCACCAAAATACGCATTTTTAGATACTGTGGAAAGTCTCTCCAAAGCGGTAATCAACCAGCTGCTTATCTTAAGTGAAACTGCCAGAGGTTTCTTATAGTTGCTGATGTGAGTCTAATTGTGACGAGGCATTGGCTACCTTAAGAGAGTCATAGTTACTCTTGCAAAATGCTCACCATAATAGACATTTTTTAGATACTGTGGCCAGTCTGCCCGAAGTGATACGCCACTAGTTTTTTAATTTAAGACAACCATCGTTACTCTTGCTAGGAGTTACTTGATGTTGGTGATTTAATTTTAATTGTGATGAGGCATTGGCAACCTTACGAGAGTCATAGTGATTCCTGGCAGTTCCTCACGAAAATACGCATTTTTTAGATACTGTGGAAAGTCTCTCCAAAGCGGTAATCCACTAGCTGTTTATCTTCTGAGAAACTGCCAGAGGTATCTTGAAGTTGCTGATGTGAGTCTAATTGTGACGAGGCATTGGCTACCTTAAGAGAGTCATAGTGACTCTTGCCAAATGCTCACCATAATAGACATTTTTTAGATACTGTGGTCAGTCTGCCCGAAGCAATACGACACTAGTTCTTTAATTTAAGACAACCATCGTTAATCTTGCTAGGAATTACTTGATGTTGCTGATTAAATTTTAATTCTGACGAGGCATTGGCAACCTTACCAGAGTCATAGTGATTCCTGGCAGTTCCTCACCAAAATACGCATTTTTTAGATACTGTGGAAAGTCTCTCCAAAGCGGTAATCCACTAGCTGTTTATCTTCAGAGAAACTGCCAGAGGTTTCTTGATGTTGCTGATGTGAGTCTAATTATGACGAGGCATTGGCTACCTTAAGCGAGTCATAGCGACTCTTGCCAAATGCTCACCATTATAGACATTTTTTGGATACTGTGGCCAGTCTGCCCAAAGCAATCCGCCACTAGTTCTTTAATTTAAGACAACCATCGTTACTCTTGCTAGGAGTTACTTGATGTTGCTGATTAAATTTTAATTGTGACGAGGCATTGGCAACCTTACGAGATTCATAGTGATTCCTGGCAGTTCCTCACGAAAATACGCATATTTTAGATACTGTGGAAAGTCTCTCCAAAGCGGTAATCCACTAGCTGTTTATCTTCAGAGAAACTGCCAGAGGTATCTTGAAGTTGCTGATTTGAGTCTAATTGTGACGAGGCATTGGCTACCTTAAGCGAGTCATAGTGACTCTTGCCAAATGCTCACCATAATAGACATTTTTTAGATACTGTAGTCAGTCTGCCCGAAGCAATACGCCACTAGTTCTTTAATTTAAGACAACCATCGTTACTCTTGCTAGGATTTACTTGACGTTGCTGATTAAATTTTAATTGTGAAGAGGCATTGGCAACCTTACGAGATTCATAGTGATTCCTGGCAGTTCCTCACCAAAATACGCATTTCTTAGATACTGTGGAAAGTCTCTCCAAAGCGGTAATCCACTAGCTGTTTATCTTAAGAGAAATTGCCAGAGGTTTCTTGAAGTTGCTGATGTGAGTCTAATTGTGACGAGGCATTGGCTACCTTAAGCGAGTCATAGCGACTCTTGCCAAATGCTCACCATAATAGACATTTTTTAGATACTGTGGCCAGTCTGCCCGAAGCAATACGCCACTAGTTCTTTAATTTAAGACAACCATCGTTAATCTTGCTAGGAGTTACTTGATGTTGCTGATTAAATTTTAATTCTGACGAGGCATTGGCAACCTTACCAGAGTCATAGTGATTCCTGGCAGTTCCTCACCAAAATACGCATTTCTTAGATACTGTGGAAAGTCTCTCCAAAGCGGTAATCCACTAGCTGTTTATCTTCAGAGAAACTGCCAGAGGTTTCTTCAAGTTGCAGACGTGAGTCTAATTGTGACGAGGCATTGGCTACCTTAAGAGAGTCATAGTTACTCTTGCCAAATGCTCACCATAATAGACATTTTTAGATACTGTGGCCAGTCTGCCCGAATCATTACGCAATTAGTTGTTTAATTTAAGACAACCATTGTTACTCTTGCTAAGAGTTACTTGATGTTGGCGATTTAATTTTAATTGTGACGAGGCATTGGCAACTATACGAGAGTCAAAGTGATTCCTGGCAGTTCCTCACGAAAATACGCATTTTTTAGATACTGTGGAAAGTCTCTCCAAAGCGGTAATCCACTAGCTGTTTATCTTCAGAGAAACTGCCAGAGGTTTCTTCAAGTTGCTGACGTGAGTCTAATAGTGACGAGGCATTGGGTACCTTAAGCGAGTCATAGTGACTCTTGCCAAATGCTCACCATAATAGACATTTTTTAGATACTGTGGCCAGTCTGCCCGAAGCGATACGCCACTAGTTGTTTAATTTAAGACAACCATCGTTACTCTTGCTAGGAGTTACTTGATGTTGGTGATTTAATTTTAATTGTGATGAGGCATTGGCAACCTTACGAGAGTCATAGTGATTCCTGGCAGTTCCTCACCAAAATACGCATTTTTTAGATACTGTGGAAAGTCTCTCCAAATCGGTAATCCACTAGCTGTTTATCTTCAGAGAAACTGCCAGAGGTTTCTTCAAGTTGCTGACGTGAGTCTAATTGTGACGAGGCATTGGCTACCTTAAGAGAGTCATAGTTACTCTTGCCAAATGCTCACCATAATAGACATTTTTAGATACTGTGGCCAGTCTGCCCGAATCATTACGCAATTAGTTGTTTAATTTAAGACAACCATTGTTACTCTTGCTAGGAGTTACTTGATGTTGGCGATTTAATTTTAATTGTGACGAGGCATTGGCAACTTTACGAGAGTCATAGTGATTCCTGGCAGTTCCTCACGAAAATACGCATTTTTTAGATACTGTGGAAAGTCTCTCCAAAGCGGTAATCCACTAGCTGTTTATCTTCAGAGAAACTGCCAGAGGTTTCTTCAAGTTGCTGACGTGAGTCTAATTGTGACGAGGCATTGGGTACCTTAAGCGAGTCATAGTGACTCTTGCCAAATGCTCACCATAATAGATATTTTTTAGATACTGTGGTCAGTCTGCCCGAAGCAATACGCCACTAGTTCTTTAATTTAAGACAACCATCGTTACTCTTGCTAGGATTTACTTGACGTTGCTGATTAAATTTCAATTGTGACGAGGCATTGGCAACCTTACCAGAATCATAGTGATTCCTGGCAGTTCCTCACCAAAATACGCATTTCTTAGATACTGTGGAAAGTCTCTCCAAAGCGGTAATCCACTAGCTGTTTATCTTCAGAGAAACTGCCAGAGGTTTCTTCAAGTTGCTGACGTGAGTCTAATTGTAACGAGGCATTGGCTACCTTAAGAGAGTCATAGTTACTCTTGCCAAATCCTCACCATAATAGACATTTTTTAGATACTGTGGCCAGTCTGCCCGAAGCGATACGCCACTAGTTGTTTAATTTAAGACAACCATCGTTACTCTTGCTAGGAGTTACTTGATGTTGGTGATTTAATTTTAATTGTGATGAGGCATTGGCAGCCTTACGAGAGTCATAGTGATTCCTGGCAGTTCCTCACGAAAATACGCATTTTTTAGATACTGTGGAAAGTCTCTCCAAAGCGGTAATCCACTAGCTGTTTATCTTCGGAGAAACTGCCAGAGGTATCTTGAAGTTGCTGATGTGAGTCTAATTGTGACGAGGCATTGGCTACCTTAAGAGAGTCATAGTGACTCTTGCCAAATGCTCACCATAATAGACATTTTTTAGATACTGTGGTCAGTCTGCCCGACGCAATACGACACTAGTTCTTTAATTTAAGACAACCATCGTTAATCTTGCTAGGAATTACTTGATGTTGCTGATTAAATTTTAATTCTGACGAGGCATTGGCAACCTTACCAGAGTGATAGTGATTCCTGGCAGTTCCTCACCAAAATACGCATTTTTTAGATACTCTGGAAAGTCTCTCCAAAGCGGTAATCCACTAGCTGTTTATCTTCAGAGAAACTGCCAGAGGTTTCTTGAAGTTGCTGATGTGAGTCTAATTATGACGAGGCATTGGATACCTTAAGCGAGTCATTGCGACTCTTGCCAAATGCTCACCATTATAGACATTTTTTAGATACTGTGGCCAGTCTGCCCGAAGCAATCCGCCACTAGTCCTTTAATTTAAGACAACCATCGTTACTCTTGCTAGGAGTTACATGATGTTGCTGATTAAATTTTAATTGTGACGAGGCATTGGCAACCTTACGAGAGTCATAGTGATTCCTGGCAGTTCCTCACGAAAATACGCATTTTTTAGATACTGTGGAAAGTCTCTCCAAAGCGGTAATCCACTAGCTGTTTATCTTCAGAGAAACTGCCAGAGGTATCTTGAAGTTGCTGATTTGAGTCTAATTGTGACGAGGCATTGGCTACCTTAAGCGAGTCATAGTGACTCTTGCCAAATGCTCACCATAATAGACATTTTTTAGATACTGTGGCCAGTCTGCCCGAAGCGATACGCCACTAGTTGTTTAATTTAAGACAACCATCGTTACTCTTGCTAGGAGTTACTTGATGTTGCTGATTTAATTTTAATTGTGACGAGGCATTGGCAACCTTACAAGAGTCATAGTGATTCCTGGCAGTTCCTCACCAAAATACGCATTTTTAGATACTGTGGAAAGTCTCTCCAAAGCGGTAATCAACCAGCTGCTTATCTTAAGTGAAACTGCCAGAGGTTTCTTATAGTTGCTGATGTGAGTCTAATTGTGACGAGGCATTGGCTACCTTAAGAGAGTCATAGTTACTCTTGCCAAATGCTCACCATAATAGACATTTTTAGATACTGTGGCCAGTCTGCCCGAATCATTACGCAATTAGTTGTTTAATTTAAGACAACCATTGTTACTCTTGCTAAGAGTTACTTGATGTTGGCGATTTAATTTTAATTGTGACGAGGCATTGGCAACTATACGAGAGTCAAAGTGATTCCTGGCAGTTCCTCACGAAAATACGCATTTTTTAGATACTGTGGAAAGTCTCTCCAAAGCGGTAATCCACTAGCTGTTTATCTTCAGAGAAACTGCCAGAGGTTTCTTCAAGTTGCTGACGTGAGTCTAATTGTGACGAGGCATTGGGTACCTTAAGCGAGTCATAGTGACACTTGCCAAATGCTCACCATAATAGACATTTTTTAGATACTGTGGTCAGTCTGCCCGAAGCAATACGCCACTAGTTCTTTAATTTAAGACAACAATCGTTACTCTTGCTAGGATTTACTTGACGTTGCTGATTAAATTTCAATTGTGACGAGGCATTGGCAACCTTACCAGATTCATAGTGATTCCTGGCAGTTCCTCGCCAAAATACGCATTTCTTAGATACTGTGGAAAGTCTCTCCAAAGCGGTAATCCACTAGCTGTTTATCTTCAGAGAAACTGCCAGAGGTTTCTTCAAGTGTCTGACGTGAGTCTAATTGTAACGAGGCATTGGCTACCTTAAGAGAGTCATAGTTACTCTTGCCAAATCCTCACCATAATAGACATTTTTTAGATACTGTGGCCAGTCTGCCCGAAGCGATACGCCACAAGTTGTTTAATTTAAGACAACCATCGTTACTCTTGCTAGGAGTTACTTGATGTTGCTGATTTAATTTTAATTGTGACGAAGCATTGGCAACCTTACAAGAGTCATAGTGATTCCTGGCAGTTCCTCACCAAAATACGCATTTTTAGATACTGTGGAAAGTCTCTCCAAAGCGGTAATCAACCAGCTGCTTATCTTAAGTGAAACTGCCAGAGGTTTCTTATAGTTGCTGATGTGAGTCTAAATGTGACGAGGCATTGGCTACCTTAAGAGAGTCATAGTTACTCTTGCAAAATGCTCACCATAATAGACATTTTTTAGATACTGTGGCCAGTCTGCCCGAAGTGATACGCCACTAGTTTTTTAATTTAAGACAACCATCGTTACTCTTGCTAGGAGTTACTTGATTTTGGTGATTTAATTTTAATTGTGATGAGGCATTGGCAACCTTACGAGATTCATAGTGATTCCTGGCAGTTCCTCACGAAAATACGCATTTTTTAGATACTGTGGAAAGTCTCTCCAAAGCGGTAATCCACTAGCTGTTTATCTTCTGAGAAACTGCCAGAGGTATCTTGAAGTTGCTGATGTGAGTCTAATTGTGACGAGGCATTGGCTACCTTAAGAGAGTCATAGTTACTCTTGCCAAATGCTCACCATAATAGACATTTTTTAGATACTGTGGTCAGTCTGCCCGAAGCAATACGACACTAGTTCTTTAATTTAAGACAACCTTCGTTAATCTTGCTAGGAATTACTTGATGTTGCTGATTAAATTTTAATTCTGACGAGGCATTGGCAACCTTACCAGAGTCATAGTGATTCCTGGCAGTTCCTCACCAAAATACGCATTTTTTAGATACTGTGGAAAGTCTCTCCAAAGCGGTAATCCACTAGCTGTTTATCTTCAGAGAAACTGCCAGAGGTTTCTTGAAGTTGCTGATGTGAGTCTAATTATGACGAGGCATTGGCTACCTTAAGCGAGTCATAGCGACTCTTGCCAAATGCTCACCATTATAGACATTTTTTGGATACTGTGGCCAGTCTGCCCGAAGCAATCCGCCACTAGTTCTTTAATTTAAGACAACCATCGTTACTCTTGCTAGGAGTTACTTGATGTTGCTGATTAAATTTTAATTGTGACGAGGCATTGGCAACCTTACGAGATTCATAGTGATTCCTGGCAGTTCCTCACGAAAATACGCATATTTTAGATACTGTGGAAAGTCTCTCCAAAGCGGTAATCCACTAGCTGTTTATCTTCAGAGAAACTGCCAGAGGTATCTTGAAGTTGCTGATTTGAGTCTAATTGTGACGAGGCATTGGCTACCTTAAGCGAGTCATAGTGACTCTTGCCAAATGCTCACCATAATAGACATTTTTTAGATACTGTAGTCAGTCTGCCCGAAGCAATACGCCACTAGTTCTTTAATTTAAGACAACCATCGTTACTCTTGCTAGGATTTACTTGACGATGCTGATTAAATTTTAATTGTGAAGAGGCATTGGCAACCTTACGAGATTCATAGTGATTCCTGGCAGTTCCTCACCAAAATACGCATTTCTTAGATACTGTGGAAAGTCTCTCCAAAGCGGTAATCCACTAGCTGTTTATCTTAAGAGAAATTGCCAGAGGTTTCTTGAAGTCGCTGATGTGAGTCTAATTGTGACGAGGCATTGGCTACCTTAAGCGAGTCATAGCGACTCTTGCCAAATGCTCACCATAATAGACATTTTTTAGATACTGTGGCCAGTCTGCCCGAAGCAATACGCCACTAGTTCTTTAATTTAAGACAACCATCGTTAATCTTGCTAGGAGTTACTTGATGTTGCTGATTAAATTTTAATTCTGACGAGGCATTGGCAACCTTACCAGAGTCATAGTGATTCCTGGCAGTTCCTCACCAAAATACGCATTTCTTAGATACTGTGGAAAGTCACTCCAAAGCGGTAATCCACTAGCTGTTTATCTTCAGAGAAACTGCCAGAGGTTTCTTCAAGTTGCAGACGTGAGTCTAATTGTGACGAGGCATTGGCTACCTTAAGAGAGTCATAGTTACTCTTGCCAAATGCTCACCATAATAGACATTTTTAGATACTGTGGCCAGTCTGCCCGAATCATTACGCAATTAGTTGTTTAATTTAAGACAACCATTGTTACTCTTGCTAAGAGTTACTTGATGTTGGCGATTTAATTTTAATTGTGACGAGGCATTGGCAACTATACGAGAGTCAAAGTGATTCCTGGCAGTTCCTCACGAAAATACGCATTTTTTAGATACTGTGGAAAGTCTCTCCAAAGCGGTAATCCACTAGCTGTTTATCTTCAGAGAAACTGCCAGAGGTTTCTTCAAGTTGCTGACGTGAGTCTAATAGTGATGAGGCATTGGGTACCTTAAGCGAGTCATAGTGACTCTTGCCAAATCCTCACCATAATAGACATTTTTTAGATACTGTGGCCAGTCTGCCCGAAGCGATACGCCACTAGTTGTTTAATTTAAGACAACCATCGTTACTCTTGCTAGGAGTTACTTGATGTTGGTGATTTAATTTTAATTGTGATGAGGCATTGGCAGCCTTACGAGAGTCATAGTGATTCCTGGCAGTTCCTCACGAAAATACGCATTTTTTAGATACTGTGGAAAGTCTCTCCAAAGCGGTAATCCACTAGCTGTTTATCTTCGGAGAAACTGCCAGAGGTATCTTGAAGTTGCTGATGTGAGTCTAATTGTGACGAGGCATTGGCTACCTTAAGAGAGTCATAGTGACTCTTGCCAAATGCTCACCATAATAGACATTTTTTAGATACTGTGGTCAGTCTGCCCGACGCAATACGACACTAGTTCTTTAATTTAAGACAACCATCGTTAATCTTGCTAGGAATTACTTGATGTTGCTGATTAAATTTTAATTCTGACGAGGCATTGGCAACCTTACCAGAGTGATAGTGATTCCTGGCAGTTCCTCACCAAAATACGCATTTTTTAGATACTCTGGAAAGTCTCTCCAAAGCGGTAATCCACTAGCTGTTTATCTTCAGAGAAACTGCCAGAGGTTTCTTGAAGTTGCTGATGTGAGTCTAATTATGACGAGGCATTGGATACCTTAAGCGAGTCATTGCGACTCTTGCCAAATGCTCACCATTATAGACATTTTTTAGATACTGTGGCCAGTCTGCCCGAAGCAATCCGCCACTAGTCCTTTAATTTAAGACAACCATCGTTACTCTTGCTAGGAGTTACATGATGTTGCTGATTAAATTTTAATTGTGACGAGGCATTGGCAACCTTACGAGAGTCATAGTGATTCCTGGCAGTTCCTCACGAAAATACGCATTTTTTAGATACTGTGGAAAGTCTCTCCAAAGCGGTAATCCACTAGCTGTTTATCTTCAGAGAAACTGCCAGAGGTATCTTGAAGTTGCTGATTTGAGTCTAATTGTGACGAGGCATTGGCTACCTTAAGCGAGTCATAGTGACTCTTGCCAAATGCTCACCATAATAGACATTTTTTAGATACTGTGGCCAGTCTGCCCGAAGCGATACGCCACTAGTTGTTTAATTTAAGACAACCATCGTTACTCTTGCTAGGAGTTACTTGATGTTGCTGATTTAATTTTAATTGTGACGAGGCATTGGCAACCTTACAAGAGTCATAGTGATTCCTGGCAGTTCCTCACCAAAATACGCATTTTTAGATACTGTGGAAAGTCTCTCCAAAGCGGTAATCAACCAGCTGCTTATCTTAAGTGAAACTGCCAGAGGTTTCTTATAGTTGCTGATGTGAGTCTAATTGTGACGAGGCATTGGCTACCTTAAGAGAGTCATAGTTACTCTTGCCAAATGCTCACCATAATAGACATTTTTAGATACTGTGGCCAGTCTGCCCGAATCATTACGCAATTAGTTGTTTAATTTAAGACAACCATTGTTACTCTTGCTAAGAGTTACTTGATGTTGGCGATTTAATTTTAATTGTGACGAGGCATTGGCAACTATACGAGAGTCAAAGTGATTCCTGGCAGTTCCTCACGAAAATACGCATTTTTTAGATACTGTGGAAAGTCTCTCCAAAGCGGTAATCCACTAGCTGTTTATCTTCAGAGAAACTGCCAGAGGTTTCTTCAAGTTGCTGACGTGAGTCTAATTGTGACGAGGCATTGGGTACCTTAAGCGAGTCATAGTGACACTTGCCAAATGCTCACCATAATAGACATTTTTTAGATACTGTGGTCAGTCTGCCCGAAGCAATACGCCACTAGTTCTTTAATTTAAGACAACAATCGTTACTCTTGCTAGGATTTACTTGACGTTGCTGATTAAATTTCAATTGTGACGAGGCATTGGCAACCTTACCAGATTCATAGTGATTCCTGGCAGTTCCTCGCCAAAATACGCATTTCTTAGATACTGTGGAAAGTCTCTCCAAAGCGGTAATCCACTAGCTGTTTATCTTCAGAGAAACTGCCAGAGGTTTCTTCAAGTGTCTGACGTGAGTCTAATTGTAACGAGGCATTGGCTACCTTAAGAGAGTCATAGTTACTCTTGCCAAATCCTCACCATAATAGACATTTTTTAGATACTGTGGCCAGTCTGCCCGAAGCGATACGCCACAAGTTGTTTAATTTAAGACAACCATCGTTACTCTTGCTAGGAGTTACTTGATGTTGCTGATTTAATTTTAATTGTGACGAAGCATTGGCAACCTTACAAGAGTCATAGTGATTCCTGGCAGTTCCTCACCAAAATACGCATTTTTAGATACTGTGGAAAGTCTCTCCAAAGCGGTAATCAACCAGCTGCTTATCTTAAGTGAAACTGCCAGAGGTTTCTTATAGTTGCTGATGTGAGTCTAAATGTGACGAGGCATTGGCTACCTTAAGAGAGTCATAGTTACTCTTGCAAAATGCTCACCATAATAGACATTTTTTAGATACTGTGGCCAGTCTGCCCGAAGTGATACGCCACTAGTTTTTTAATTTAAGACAACCATCGTTACTCTTGCTAGGAGTTACTTGATTTTGGTGATTTAATTTTAATTGTGATGAGGCATTGGCAACCTTACGAGATTCATAGTGATTCCTGGCAGTTCCTCACGAAAATACGCATTTTTTAGATACTGTGGAAAGTCTCTCCAAAGCGGTAATCCACTAGCTGTTTATCTTCTGAGAAACTGCCAGAGGTATCTTGAAGTTGCTGATGTGAGTCTAATTGTGACGAGGCATTGGCTACCTTAAGAGAGTCATAGTTACTCTTGCCAAATGCTCACCATAATAGACATTTTTTAGATACTGTGGTCAGTCTGCCCGAAGCAATACGACACTAGTTCTTTAATTTAAGACAACCTTCGTTAATCTTGCTAGGAATTACTTGATGTTGCTGATTAAATTTTAATTCTGACGAGGCATTGGCAACCTTACCAGAGTCATAGTGATTCCTGGCAGTTCCTCACCAAAATACGCATTTTTTAGATACTGTGGAAAGTCTCTCCAAAGCGGTAATCCACTAGCTGTTTATCTTCAGAGAAACTGCCAGAGGTTTCTTGAAGTTGCTGATGTGAGTCTAATTATGACGAGGCATTGGCTACCTTAAGCGAGTCATAGCGACTCTTGCCAAATGCTCACCATTATAGACATTTTTTGGATACTGTGGCCAGTCTGCCCGAAGCAATCCGCCACTAGTTCTTTAATTTAAGACAACCATCGTTACTCTTGCTAGGAGTTACTTGATGTTGCTGATTAAATTTTAATTGTGACGAGGCATTGGCAACCTTACGAGATTCATAGTGATTCCTGGCAGTTCCTCACGAAAATACGCATATTTTAGATACTGTGGAAAGTCTCTCCAAAGCGGTAATCCACTAGCTGTTTATCTTCAGAGAAACTGCCAGAGGTATCTTGAAGTTGCTGATTTGAGTCTAATTGTGACGAGGCATTGGCTACCTTAAGCGAGTCATAGTGACTCTTGCCAAATGCTCACCATAATAGACATTTTTTAGATACTGTAGTCAGTCTGCCCGAAGCAATACGCCACTAGTTCTTTAATTTAAGACAACCATCGTTACTCTTGCTAGGATTTACTTGACGATGCTGATTAAATTTTAATTGTGAAGAGGCATTGGCAACCTTACGAGATTCATAGTGATTCCTGGCAGTTCCTCACCAAAATACGCATTTCTTAGATACTGTGGAAAGTCTCTCCAAAGCGGTAATCCACTAGCTGTTTATCTTAAGAGAAATTGCCAGAGGTTTCTTGAAGTCGCTGATGTGAGTCTAATTGTGACGAGGCATTGGCTACCTTAAGCGAGTCATAGCGACTCTTGCCAAATGCTCACCATAATAGACATTTTTTAGATACTGTGGCCAGTCTGCCCGAAGCAATACGCCACTAGTTCTTTAATTTAAGACAACCATCGTTAATCTTGCTAGGAGTTACTTGATGTTGCTGATTAAATTTTAATTCTGACGAGGCATTGGCAACCTTACCAGAGTCATAGTGATTCCTGGCAGTTCCTCACCAAAATACGCATTTCTTAGATACTGTGGAAAGTCACTCCAAAGCGGTAATCCACTAGCTGTTTATCTTCAGAGAAACTGCCAGAGGTTTCTTCAAGTTGCAGACGTGAGTCTAATTGTGACGAGGCATTGGCTACCTTAAGAGAGTCATAGTTACTCTTGCCAAATGCTCACCATAATAGACATTTTTAGATACTGTGGCCAGTCTGCCCGAATCATTACGCAATTAGTTGTTTAATTTAAGACAACCATTGTTACTCTTGCTAAGAGTTACTTGATGTTGGCGATTTAATTTTAATTGTGACGAGGCATTGGCAACTATACGAGAGTCAAAGTGATTCCTGGCAGTTCCTCACGAAAATACGCATTTTTTAGATACTGTGGAAAGTCTCTCCAAAGCGGTAATCCACTAGCTGTTTATCTTCAGAGAAACTGCCAGAGGTTTCTTCAAGTTGCTGACGTGAGTCTAATAGTGATGAGGCATTGGGTACCTTAAGCGAGTCATAGTGACTCTTGCCAAATGCTCACCATAATAGACATTTTTTAGATACTGTGGCCAGTCTGCCCGAAGCGATACGCCACTAGTTGTTTAATTTAAGACAACCATCGTTACTCTTGCTAGGAGTTACTTGATGTTGGTGATTTAATTTTAATTGTGATGAGGCATTGGCAACCTTACGAGAGTCATAGTGATTCCTGGCAGTTCCTCACCAAAATACGCATTTTTTAGATACTGTGGAAAGTCTCTCCAAATCGGTAATCCACTAGCTGTTTATCTTCAGAGAAACTGCCAGAGGTTTCTTCAAGTTGCTGACGTGAGTCTAATTGTGACGAGGCATTGGCTACCTTAAGAGAGTCATAGTGACTCTTGCCAAATGCTCACCATAATAGACATTTTTAGATACTGTGGCCAGTCTGCCCGAATCATTACGCAATTAGTTGTTTAATTTAAGACAACCATTGTTACTCTTGCTAGGAGTTACTTGATGTTGGCGATTTAATTTTAATTTTGACGAGGCATTGGCAACTTTACGAGAGTCATAGTGATTCCTGGCAGTTCCTCACGAAAATACGCATTTTTTAGATACTGTGGAAAGTCTCTCCAAAGCGGTAATCCACTAGCTGTTTATCTTCAGAGAAACTGCCAGAGGTTTCTTCAAGTTGCTGACGTGAGTCTAATTGTGACGAGGCATTGGGTACCTTAAGCGAGTCATAGTGACTCTTGCCAAATGCTCACCATAATAGACATTTTTTAGATACTGTGGTCAGTCTGCCCGAAGCAATACGCCACTAGTTCTTTAATTTAAGACAACAATCGTTACTCTTGCTAGGATTTACTTGACGTTGCTGATTAAATTTCAATTGTGACGAGGCATTGGCAACCTTACCAGATTCATAGTGATTCCTGGCAGTTCCTCGCCAAAATACGCATTTCTTAGATACTGTGGAAAGTCTCTCCAAAGCGGTAATCCACTAGCTGTTTATCTTCAGAGAAACTGCCAGAGGTTTCTTCAAGTTGCTGACGTGAGTCTAATTGTAACGCGGCATTGGCTACCTTAAGAGAGTCATAGTTACTCTTGCCAAATCCTCACCATAATAGACATTTTTTAGATACTGTGGCCTGTCTGCCCGAAGCGATACGCCACTAGTTGTTTAATTTAAGACAACCATCGTTACTCTTGCTAGGAGTTACTTGATGTTGCTGATTTAATTTTAATTGTGACGAGGCATTGGCAACCTTACAAGAGTCATAGTGATTCCTGGCAGTTCCTCACCAAAATACGCATTTTTAGATACTGTGGAAAGTCTCTCCAAAGCGGTAATCAACCAGCTGCTTATCTTAAGTGAAACTGCCAGAGGTTTCTTATAGTTGCTGATGTGAGTCTAATTGTGACGAGGCATTGGCTACCTTAAGAGAGTCATAGTTACTCTTGCAAAATGCTCACCATAATAGACATTTTTTAGATACTGTGGCCAGTCTGCCCGAAGTGATACGCCACTAGTTTTTTAATTTAAGACAACCATCGTTACTCTTGCTAGGAGTTACTTGATGTTGGTGATTTAATTTTAATTGTGATGAGGCATTGGCAACCTTACGAGAGTCATAGTGATTCCTGGCAGTTCCTCACGAAAATACGCATTTTTTAGATACTGTGGAAAGTCTCTCCAAAGCGGTAATCCACTAGCTGTTTATCTTCTGAGAAACTGCCAGAGGTATCTTGAAGTTGCTGATGTGAGTCTAATTGTGACGAGGCATTGGCTACCTTAAGAGAGTCATAGTGACTCTTGCCAAATGCTCACCATAATAGACATTTTTTAGATACTGTGGTCAGTCTGCCCGAAGCAATACGACACTAGTTCTTTAATTTAAGACAACCATCGTTAATCTTGCTAGGAATTACTTGATGTTGCTGATTAAATTTTAATTCTGACGAGGCATTGGCAACCTTACCAGAGTCATAGTGATTCCTGGCAGTTCCTCACCAAAATACGCATTTTTTAGATACTGTGGAAAGTCTCTCCAAAGCGGTAATCCACTAGCTGTTTATCTTCAGAGAAACTGCCAGAGGTTTCTTGATGTTGCTGATGTGAGTCTAATTATGACGAGGCATTGGCTACCTTAAGCGAGTCATAGCGACTCTTGCCAAATGCTCACCATTATAGACATTTTTTGGATACTGTGGCCAGTCTGCCCAAAGCAATCCGCCACTAGTTCTTTAATTTAAGACAACCATCGTTACTCTTGCTAGGAGTTACTTGATGTTGCTGATTAAATTTTAATTGTGACGAGGCATTGGCAACCTTACGAGATTCATAGTGATTCCTGGCAGTTCCTCACGAAAATACGCATATTTTAGATACTGTGGAAAGTCTCTCCAAAGCGGTAATCCACTAGCTGTTTATCTTCAGAGAAACTGCCAGAGGTATCTTGAAGTTGCTGATTTGAGTCTAATTGTGACGAGGCATTGGCTACCTTAAGCGAGTCATAGTGACTCTTGCCAAATGCTCACCATAATAGACATTTTTTAGATACTGTAGTCAGTCTGCCCGAAGCAATACGCCACTAGTTCTTTAATTTAAGACAACCATCGTTACTCTTGCTAGGATTTACTTGACGTTGCTGATTAAATTTTAATTGTGAAGAGGCATTGGCAACCTTACGAGATTCATAGTGATTCCTGGCAGTTCCTCACCAAAATACGCATTTCTTAGATACTGTGGAAAGTCTCTCCAAAGCGGTAATCCACTAGCTGTTTATCTTAAGAGAAATTGCCAGAGGTTTCTTGAAGTTGCTGATGTGAGTCTAATTGTGACGAGGCATTGGCTACCTTAAGCGAGTCATAGCGACTCTTGCCAAATGCTCACCATAATAGACATTTTTTAGATACTGTGGCCAGTCTGCCCGAAGCAATACGCCACTAGTTCTTTAATTTAAGACAACCATCGTTAATCTTGCTAGGAGTTACTTGATGTTGCTGATTAAATTTTAATTCTGACGAGGCATTGGCAACCTTACCAGAGTCATAGTGATTCCTGGCAGTTCCTCACCAAAATACGCATTTCTTAGATACTGTGGAAAGTCTCTCCAAAGCGGTAATCCACTAGCTGTTTATCTTCAGAGAAACTGCCAGAGGTTTCTTCAAGTTGCAGACGTGAGTCTAATTGTGACGAGGCATTGGCTACCTTAAGAGAGTCATAGTTACTCTTGCCAAATGCTCACCATAATAGACATTTTTAGATACTGTGGCCAGTCTGCCCGAATCATTACGCAATTAGTTGTTTAATTTAAGACAACCATTGTTACTCTTGCTAAGAGTTACTTGATGTTGGCGATTTAATTTTAATTGTGACGAGGCATTGGCAACTATACGAGAGTCAAAGTGATTCCTGGCAGTTCCTCACGAAAATACGCATTTTTTAGATACTGTGGAAAGTCTCTCCAAAGCGGTAATCCACTAGCTGTTTATCTTCAGAGAAACTGCCAGAGGTTTCTTCAAGTTGCTGACGTGAGCCTAATAGTGACGAGGCATTGGGTACCTTAAGCGAGTCATAGTGACTCTTGCCAAATGCTCACCATAATAGACATTTTTTAGATACTGTGGCCAGTCTGCCCGAAGCGATACGCCACTAGTTGTTTAATTTAAGACAACCATCGTTACTCTTGCTAGGAGTTACTTGATGTTGGTGATTTAATTTTAATTGTGATGAGGCATTGGCAACCTTACGAGAGTCATAGTGATTCCTGGCAGTTCCTCACCAAAATACGCATTTTTTAGATACTGTGGAAAGTCTCTCCAAATCGGTAATCCACTAGCTGTTTATCTTCAGAGAAACTGCCAGAGGTTTCTTCAAGTTGCTGACGTGAGTCTAATTGTGACGAGGCATTGGCTACCTTAAGAGAGTCATAGTTACTCTTGCCAAATGCTCACCATAATAGACATTTTTAGATACTGTGGCCAGTCTGCCCGAATCATTACGCAATTAGTTGTTTAATTTAAGACAACCATTGTTACTCTTGCTAGGAGTTACTTGATGTTGGCGATTTAATTTTAATTGTGACGAGGCATTGGCAACTTTACGAGAGTCATAGTGATTCCTGGCAGTTCCTCACGAAAATACGCATTTTTTAGATACTGTGGAAAGTCTCTCCAAAGCGGTAATCCACTAGCTGTTTATCTTCAGAGAAACTGCCAGAGGTTTCTTCAAGTTGCTGACGTGAGTCTAATTGTGACGAGGCATTGGGTACCTTAAGCGAGTCATAGTGACTCTTGCCAAATGCTCACCATAATAGACATTTTTTAGATACTGTGGTCAGTCTGCCCGAAGCAATACGCCACTAGTTCTTTAATTTAAGACAACCATCGTTACTCTTGCTAGGATTTACTTGACGTTGCTGATTAAATTTCAATTGTGACGAGGCATTGGCAACCTTACCAGAATCATAGTGATTCCTGGCAGTTCCTCACCAAAATACGCATTTCTTAGATACTGTGGAAAGTCTCTCCAAAGCGGTAATCCACTAGCTGTTTATCTTCAGAGAAACTGCCAGAGGTTTCTTCAAGTTGCTGACGTGAGTCTAATTGTAACGAGGCATTGGCTACCTTAAGAGAGTCATAGTTACTCTTGCCAAATCCTCACCATAATAGACATTTTTTAGATACTGTGGCCAGTCTGCCCGAAGCGATACGCCACTAGTTGTTTAATTTAAGACAACCATCGTTACTCTTGCTAGGAGTTACTTGATGTTGGTGATTTAATTTTAATTGTGATGAGGCATTGGCAGCCTTACGAGAGTCATAGTGATTCCTGGCAGTTCCTCACGAAAATACGCATTTTTTAGATACTGTGGAAAGTCTCTCCAAAGCGGTAATCCACTAGCTGTTTATCTTCGGAGAAACTGCCAGAGGTATCTTGAAGTTGCTGATGTGAGTCTAATTGTGACGAGGCATTGGCTACCTTAAGAGAGTCATAGTGACTCTTGCCAAATGCTCACCATAATAGACATTTTTTAGATACTGTGGTCAGTCTGCCCGACGCAATACGACACTAGTTCTTTAATTTAAGACAACCATCGTTAATCTTGCTAGGAATTACTTGATGTTGCTGATTAAATTTTAATTCTGACGAGGCATTGGCAACCTTACCAGAGTGATAGTGATTCCTGGCAGTTCCTCACCAAAATACGCATTTTTTAGATACTCTGGAAAGTCTCTCCAAAGCGGTAATCCACTAGCTGTTTATCTTCAGAGAAACTGCCAGAGGTTTCTTGAAGTTGCTGATGTGAGTCTAATTATGACGAGGCATTGGATACCTTAAGCGAGTCATTGCGACTCTTGCCAAATGCTCACCATTATAGACATTTTTTAGATACTGTGGCCAGTCTGCCCGAAGCAATCCGCCACTAGTCCTTTAATTTAAGACAACCATCGTTACTCTTGCTAGGAGTTACATGATGTTGCTGATTAAATTTTAATTGTGACGAGGCATTGGCAACCTTACGAGAGTCATAGTGATTCCTGGCAGTTCCTCACGAAAATACGCATTTTTTAGATACTGTGGAAAGTCTCTCCAAAGCGGTAATCCACTAGCTGTTTATCTTCAGAGAAACTGCCAGAGGTATCTTGAAGTTGCTGATTTGAGTCTAATTGTGACGAGGCATTGGCTACCTTAAGCGAGTCATAGTGACTCTTGCCAAATGCTCACCATAATAGACATTTTTTAGATACTGTGGTCAGTCTGCCCGAAGCAATACGCCACTAGTTCTTTAATTTAAGACAACCATCGTTACTCTTGCTAGGATTTACTTGACGTTGCTGATTAAATTTTAATTGTGACGAGGCATTGGCAACCTTACGAGATTCATAGTGATTCCTGGCAGTTCCTCACCAAAATACGCATTTCTTAGATACTGTGGAAAGTCTCTCCAAAGCGGTAATCCACTAGCTGTTTATCTTAAGAGAAATTGCCAGAGGTTTCTTGAAGTCGCTGATGTGAGTCTAATTGTGACGAGGCATTGGCTACCTTAAGCGAGTCATAGCGACTCTTGCCAAATGCTCACCATAATAGACATTTTTTAGATACTGTGGCCAGTCTGCCCGAAGCAATACGCCACTAGTTCTTTAATTTAAGACAACCATCGTTAATCTTGCTAGGAGTTACTTGATGTTGCTGATTAAATTTTAATTCTGACGAGGCATTGGCAACCTTACCAGAGTCATAGTGATTCCTGGCAGTTCCTCACCAAAATACGCATTTTTTAGATACTGTGGAAAGTCTCTCCAAAGCGGTAATCCTCTAGCTGTTTATCTTCAGAGAAACTGCCAGAGGTTTCTTCAAGTTGCAGACGTGAGTCTAATTGTGACGAGGCATTGGCTACCTTAAGAGAGTCATAGTTACTCTTGCCAAATGCTCACCATAATAGACATTTTTAGATACTGTGGCCAGTCTGCCCGAATCATTACGCAATTAGTTGTTTAATTTAAGACAACCATTGTTACTCTTGCTAAGAGTTACTTGATGTTGGCGATTTAATTTTAATTGTGACGAGGCATTGGCAACTATACGAGAGTCAAAGTGATTCCTGGCAGTTCCTCACGAAAATACGCATTTTTTAGATACTGTGGAAAGTCTCTCCAAAGCGGTAATCCACTAGCTGTTTATCTTCAGAGAAACTGCCAGAGGTTTCTTCAAGTTGCTGACGTGAGTCTAATAGTGACGAGGCATTGGGTACCTTAAGCGAGTCATAGTGACTCTTGCCAAATGCTCACCATAATAGACATTTTTTAGATACTGTGGCCAGTCTGCCCGAAGCGATACGCCACTAGTTGTTTAATTTAAGACAACCATCGTTACTCTTGCTAGGAGTTACTTGATGTTGGTGATTTAATTTTAATTGTGATGAGGCATTGGCAACCTTACGAGAGTCATAGTGATTCCTGGCAGTTCCTCACCAAAATACGCATTTTTTAGATACTGTGGAAAGTCTCTCCAAATCGGTAATCCACTAGCTGTTTATCTTCAGAGAAACTGCCAGAGGTTTCTTCAAGTTGCTGACGTGAGTCTAATTGTGACGAGGCATTGGCTACCTTAAGAGAGTCATAGTTACTCTTGCCAAATGCTCACCATAATAGACATTTTTAGATACTGTGGCCAGTCTGCCCGAATCATTACGCAATTAGTTGTTTAATTTAAGACAACCATTGTTACTCTTGCTAGGAGTTACTTGATGTTGGCGATTTAATTTTAATTGTGACGAGGCATTGGCAACTTTACGAGAGTCATAGTGATTCCTGGCAGTTCCTCACGAAAATACGCATTTTTTAGATACTGTGGAAAGTCTCTCCAAAGCGGTAATCCACTAGCTGTTTATCTTCAGAGAAACTGCCAGAGGTTTCTTCAAGTTGCTGACGTGAGTCTAATTGTGACGAGGCATTGGGTACCTTAAGCGAGTCATAGTGACTCTTGCCAAATGCTCACCATAATAGACATTTTTTAGATACTGTGGTCAGTCTGCCCGAAGCAATACGCCACTAGTTCTTTAATTTAAGACAACCATCGTTACTCTTGCTAGGATTTACTTGACGTTGCTGATTAAATTTCAGTTGTGACGAGGCATTGGCAACCTTACCAGATTCATAGTGATTCCTGGCAGTTCCTCACCAAAATACGCATTTCTTAGATACTGTGGAAAGTCTCTCCAAAGCGGTAATCCACTAGCTGTTTATCTTCAGAGAAACTGCCAGAGGTTTCTTCAAGTTGCTGACGTGAGTCTAATTGTAACGAGGCATTGGCTACCTTAAGAGAGTCATAGTTACTCTTGCCAAATCCTCACCATAATAGACATTTTTTAGATACTGTGGCCAGTCTGCCCGAAGCGATACGCCACTAGTTGTTTAATTTAAGACAACCATCGTTACTCTTGCTAGGAGTTACTTGATGTTGCTGATTTAATTTTAATTGTGACGAGGCATTTCAAACCTTACAAGAGTCATAGTGATTCCTGGCAGTTCCTCACCAAAATACGCATTTTTAGATACTGTGGAAAGTCTCTCCAAAGCGGTAATCAACCAGCTGCTTATCTTAAGTGAAACTGCCAGAGGTTTCTTAAAGTTGCTGATGTGAGTCTAATTGTGACGAGGCATTGGCTACCTTAAGAGAGTCATAGTTACTCTTGCAAAATGCTCACCATAATAGACATTTTTTAGATACTGTGGTCAGTCTGCCCGAAGCAATACGCCACTAGTTCTTTAATTTAAGACAACCATCGTTACTCTTGCTAGGATTTACTTGACGTTGCTGATTAAATTTCAATTGTGACGAGGCATTGGCAACCTTACCAGAATCATAGTGATTCCTGGCAGTTCCTCACCAAAATACGCATTTCTTAGATACTGTGGAAAGTCTCTCCAAAGCGGTAATCCACTAGCTGTTTATCTTCAGAGAAACTGCCAGAGGTTTCTTCAAGTTGCTGACGTGAGTCTAATTGTAACGAGGCATTGGCTACCTTAAGAGAGTCATAGTTACTCTTGCCAAATCCTCACCATAATAGACATTTTTTAGATACTGTGGCCAGTCTGCCCGAAGCGATACGCCACTAGTTGTTTAATTTAAGACAACCATCGTTACTCTTGCTAGGAGTTACTTGATGTTGCTGATTTAATTTTAATTGTGACGAGGCATTGGAAACCTTACAAGAGTCATAGTGATTCCTGGCAGTTCCTCACCAAAATACGCATTTTTAGATACTGTGGAAAGTCTCTCCAAAGCGGTAATCAACCAGCTGCTTATCTTAAGTGAAACTGCCAGAGGTTTCTTAAAGTTGCTGATGTGAGTCTAATTGTGACGAGGCATTGGCTACCTTAAGAGAGTCATAGTTACTCTTGCAAAATGCTCACCATAATAGACATTTTTTAGATACTGTGGCCAGTCTGCCCGAAGCGATACGCCACTAGTTGTTTAATTTAAGACAACCATCGTTACTCTTGCTAGGAGTTACTTGATGTTGGTGATTTAATTTTAATTGTGATGAGGCATTGGCAGCCTTACGAGAGTCATAGTGATTCCTGGCAGTTCCTCACGAAAATACGCATTTTTTAGATACTGTGGAAAGTCTCTCCAAAGCGGTAATCCACTAGCTGTTTATCTTCGGAGAAACTGCCAGAGGTATCTTGAAGTTGCTGATGTGAGTCTAATTGTGACGAGGCATTGGCTACCTTAAGAGAGTCATAGTGACTCTTGCCAAATGCTCACCATAATAGACATTTTTTAGATACTGTGGTCAGTCTGCCCGACGCAATACGACACTAGTTCTTTAATTTAAGACAACCATCGTTAATCTTGCTAGGAATTACTTGATGTTGCTGATTAAATTTTAATTCTGACGAGGCATTGGCAACCTTACCAGAGTGATAGTGATTCCTGGCAGTTCCTCACCAAAATACGCATTTTTTAGATACTCTGGAAAGTCTCTCCAAAGCGGTAATCCACTAGCTGTTTATCTTCAGAGAAACTGCCAGAGGTTTCTTGAAGTTGCTGATGTGAGTCTAATTATGACGAGGCATTGGATACCTTAAGCGAGTCATTGCGACTCTTGCCAAATGCTCACCATTATAGACATTTTTTAGATACTGTGGCCAGTCTGCCCGAAGCAATCCGCCACTAGTCCTTTAATTTAAGACAACCATCGTTACTCTTGCTAGGATTTACTTGACGTTGCTGATTAAATTTCAATTGTGACGAGGCATTGGCAACCTTACCAGAATCATAGTGATTCCTGGCAGTTCCTCACCAAAATACGCATTTCTTAGATACTGTGGAAAGTCTCTCCAAAGCGGTAATCCACTAGCTGTTTATCTTCAGAGAAACTGCCAGAGGTTTCTTCAAGTTGCTGACGTGAGTCTAATTGTAACGAGGCATTGGCTACCTTAAGAGAGTCATAGTTACTCTTGCCAAATCCTCACCATAATAGACATTTTTTAGATACTGTGGCCAGTCTGCCCGAAGCGATACGCCACTAGTTGTTTAATTTAAGACAACCATCGTTACTCTTGCTAGGAGTTACTTGATGTTGCTGATTTAATTTTAATTGTGACGAGGCATTGGAAACCTTACAAGAGTCATAGTGATTCCTGGCAGTTCCTCACCAAAATACGCATTTTTAGATACTGTGGAAAGTCTCTCCAAAGCGGTAATCAACCAGCTGCTTATCTTAAGTGAAACTGCCAGAGGTTTCTTAAAGTTGCTGATGTGAGTCTAATTGTGACGAGGCATTGGCTACCTTAAGAGAGTCATAGTTACTCTTGCAAAATGCTCACCATAATAGACATTTTTTAGATACTGTGGCCAGTCTGCCCGAAGCGATACGCCACTAGTTGTTTAATTTAAGACAACCATCGTTACTCTTGCTAGGAGTTACTTGATGTTGGTGATTTAATTTTAATTGTGATGAGGCATTGGCAGCCTTACGAGAGTCATAGTGATTCCTGGCAGTTCCTCACGAAAATACGCATTTTTTAGATACTGTGGAAAGTCTCTCCAAAGCGGTAATCCACTAGCTGTTTATCTTCGGAGAAACTGCCAGAGGTATCTTGAAGTTGCTGATGTGAGTCTAATTGTGACGAGGCATTGGCTACCTTAAGAGAGTCATAGTGACTCTTGCCAAATGCTCACCATAATAGACATTTTTTAGATACTGTGGTCAGTCTGCCCGACGCAATACGACACTAGTTCTTTAATTTAAGACAACCATCGTTAATCTTGCTAGGAATTACTTGATGTTGCTGATTAAATTTTAATTCTGACGAGGCATTGGCAACCTTACCAGAGTGATAGTGATTCCTGGCAGTTCCTCACCAAAATACGCATTTTTTAGATACTCTGGAAAGTCTCTCCAAAGCGGTAATCCACTAGCTGTTTATCTTCAGAGAAACTGCCAGAGGTTTCTTGAAGTTGCTGATGTGAGTCTAATTATGACGAGGCATTGGATACCTTAAGCGAGTCATTGCGACTCTTGCCAAATGCTCACCATTATAGACATTTTTTAGATACTGTGGCCAGTCTGCCCGAAGCAATCCGCCACTAGTCCTTTAATTTAAGACAACCATCGTTACTCTTGCTAGGAGTTACATGATGTTGCTGATTAAATTTTAATTGTGACGAGGCATTGGCAACCTTACGAGAGTCATAGTGATTCCTGGCAGTTCCTCACGAAAATACGCATTTTTTAGATACTGTGGAAAGTCTCTCCAAAGCGGTAATCCACTAGCTGTTTATCTTCAGAGAAACTGCCAGAGGTATCTTGAAGTTGCTGATTTGAGTCTAATTGTGACGAGGCATTGGCTACCTTAAGCGAGTCATAGTGACTCTTGCCAAATGCTCACCATAATAGACATTTTTTAGATACTGTGGTCAGTCTGCCCGAAGCAATACGCCACTAGTTCTTTAATTTAAGACAACCATCGTTACTCTTGCTAGGATTTACTTGACGTTGCTGATTAAATTTTAATTGTGACGAGGCATTGGCAACCTTACGAGATTCATAGTGATTCCTGGCAGTTCCTCACCAAAATACGCATTTCTTAGATACTGTGGAAAGTCTCTCCAAAGCGGTAATCCACTAGCTGTTTATCTTAAGAGAAATTGCCAGAGGTTTCTTGAAGTCGCTGATGTGAGTCTAATTGTGACGAGGCATTGGCTACCTTAAGCGAGTCATAGCGACTCTTGCCAAATGCTCACCATAATAGACATTTTTTAGATACTGTGGCCAGTCTGCCCGAAGCAATACGCCACTAGTTCTTTAATTTAAGACAACCATCGTTAATCTTGCTAGGAGTTACTTGATGTTGCTGATTAAATTTTAATTCTGACGAGGCATTGGCAACCTTACCAGAGTCATAGTGATTCCTGGCAGTTCCTCACCAAAATACGCATTTTTTAGATACTGTGGAAAGTCTCTCCAAATCGGTAATCCACTAGCTGTTTATCTTCAGAGAAACTGCCAGAGGTTTCTTCAAGTTGCTGACGTGAGTCTAATTGTGACGAGGCATTGGCTACCTTAAGAGAGTCATAGTTACTCTTGCCAAATGCTCACCATAATAGACATTTTTAGATACTGTGGCCAGTCTGCCCGAATCATTACGCAATTAGTTGTTTAATTTAAGACAACCATTGTTACTCTTGCTAGGAGTTACTTGATGTTGGCGATTTAATTTTAATTGTGACGAGGCATTGGCAACTTTACGAGAGTCATAGTGATTCCTGGCAGTTCCTCACGAAAATACGCATTTTTTAGATACTGTGGAAAGTCTCTCCAAAGCGGTAATCCACTAGCTGTTTATCTTCAGAGAAACTGCCAGAGGTTTCTTCAAGTTGCTGACGTGAGTCTAATTGTGACGAGGCATTGGGTACCTTAAGCGAGTCATAGTGACTCTTGCCAAATGCTCACCATAATAGACATTTTTTAGATACTGTGGTCAGTCTGCCCGAAGCAATACGCCACTAGTTCTTTAATTTAAGACAACCATCGTTACTCTTGCTAGGATTTACTTGACGTTGCTGATTAAATTTCAATTGTGACGAGGCATTGGCAACCTTACCAGAATCATAGTGATTCCTGGCAGTTCCTCACCAAAATACGCATTTCTTAGATACTGTGGAAAGTCTCTCCAAAGCGGTAATCCACTAGCTGTTTATCTTCAGAGAAACTGCCAGAGGTTTCTTCAAGTTGCTGACGTGAGTCTAATTGTAACGAGGCATTGGCTACCTTAAGAGAGTCATAGTTACTCTTGCCAAATCCTCACCATAATAGACATTTTTTAGATACTGTGGCCAGTCTGCCCGAAGCGATACGCCACTAGTTGTTTAATTTAAGACAACCATCGTTACTCTTGCTAGGAGTTACTTGATGTTGGTGATTTAATTTTAATTGTGATGAGGCATTGGCAGCCTTACGAGAGTCATAGTGATTCCTGGCAGTTCCTCACGAAAATACGCATTTTTTAGATACTGTGGAAAGTCTCTCCAAAGCGGTAATCCACTAGCTGTTTATCTTCGGAGAAACTGCCAGAGGTATCTTGAAGTTGCTGATGTGAGTCTAATTGTGACGAGGCATTGGCTACCTTAAGAGAGTCATAGTGACTCTTGCCAAATGCTCACCATAATAGACATTTTTTAGATACTGTGGTCAGTCTGCCCGACGCAATACGACACTAGTTCTTTAATTTAAGACAACCATCGTTAATCTTGCTAGGAATTACTTGATGTTGCTGATTAAATTTTAATTCTGACGAGGCATTGGCAACCTTACCAGAGTGATAGTGATTCCTGGCAGTTCCTCACCAAAATACGCATTTTTTAGATACTCTGGAAAGTCTCTCCAAAGCGGTAATCCACTAGCTGTTTATCTTCAGAGAAACTGCCAGAGGTTTCTTGAAGTTGCTGATGTGAGTCTAATTATGACGAGGCATTGGATACCTTAAGCGAGTCATTGCGACTCTTGCCAAATGCTCACCATTATAGACATTTTTTAGATACTGTGGCCAGTCTGCCCGAAGCAATCCGCCACTAGTCCTTTAATTTAAGACAACCATCGTTACTCTTGCTAGGAGTTACATGATGTTGCTGATTAAATTTTAATTGTGACGAGGCATTGGCAACCTTACGAGAGTCATAGTGATTCCTGGCAGTTCCTCACGAAAATACGCATTTTTTAGATACTGTGGAAAGTCTCTCCAAAGCGGTAATCCACTAGCTGTTTATCTTCAGAGAAACTGCCAGAGGTATCTTGAAGTTGCTGATTTGAGTCTAATTGTGACGAGGCATTGGCTACCTTAAGCGAGTCATAGTGACTCTTGCCAAATGCTCACCATAATAGACATTTTTTAGATACTGTGGTCAGTCTGCCCGAAGCAATACGCCACTAGTTCTTTAATTTAAGACAACCATCGTTACTCTTGCTAGGATTTACTTGACGTTGCTGATTAAATTTTAATTGTGACGAGGCATTGGCAACCTTACGAGATTCATAGTGATTCCTGGCAGTTCCTCACCAAAATACGCATTTCTTAGATACTGTGGAAAGTCTCTCCAAAGCGGTAATCCACTAGCTGTTTATCTTAAGAGAAATTGCCAGAGGTTTCTTGAAGTCGCTGATGTGAGTCTAATTGTGACGAGGCATTGGCTACCTTAAGCGAGTCATAGCGACTCTTGCCAAATGCTCACCATAATAGACATTTTTTAGATACTGTGGCCAGTCTGCCCGAAGCAATACGCCACTAGTTCTTTAATTTAAGACAACCATCGTTAATCTTGCTAGGAGTTACTTGATGTTGCTGATTAAATTTTAATTCTGACGAGGCATTGGCAACCTTACCAGAGTCATAGTGATTCCTGGCAGTTCCTCACCAAAATACGCATTTTTTAGATACTGTGGAAAGTCTCTCCAAAGCGGTAATCCACTAGCTGTTTATCTTCAGAGAAACTGCCAGAGGTTTCTTCAAGTTGCAGACGTGAGTCTAATTGTGACGAGGCATTGGCTACCTTAAGAGAGTCATAGTTACTCTTGCCAAATGCTCACCATAATAGACATTTTTAGATACTGTGGCCAGTCTGCCCGAATCATTACGCAATTAGTTGTTTAATTTAAGACAACCATTGTTACTCTTGCTAAGAGTTACTTGATGTTGGCGATTTAATTTTAATTGTGACGAGGCATTGGCAACTATACGAGAGTCAAAGTGATTCCTGGCAGTTCCTCACGAAAATACGCATTTTTTAGATACTGTGGAAAGTCTCTCCAAAGCGGTAATCCACTAGCTGTTTATCTTCAGAGAAACTGCCAGAGGTTTCTTCAAGTTGCTGACGTGAGTCTAATTGTGACGAGGCATTGGGTACCTTAAGCGAGTCATAGTGACTCTTGCCAAATGCTCACCATAATAGACATTTTTTAGATACTGTGGCCAGTCTGCCCGAAGCGATACGCCACTAGTTGTTTAATTTAAGACAACCATCGTTACTCTTGCTAGGAGTTACTTGATGTTGGTGATTTAATTTTAATTGTGATGAGGCATTGGCAACCTTACGAGAGTCATAGTGATTCCTGGCAGTTCCTCACCAAAATACGCATTTTTTAGATACTGTGGAAAGTCTCTCCAAATCGGTAATCCACTAGCTGTTTATCTTCAGAGAAACTGCCAGAGGTTTCTTCAAGTTGCTGACGTGAGTCTAATTGTGACGAGGCATTGGCTACCTTAAGAGAGTCATAGTTACTCTTGCCAAATGCTCACCATAATAGACATTTTTAGATACTGTGGCCAGTCTGCCCGAATCATTACGCAATTAGTTGTTTAATTTAAGACAACCATTGTTACTCTTGCTAGGAGTTACTTGATGTTGGCGATTTAATTTTAATTGTGACGAGGCATTGGCAACTTTACGAGAGTCATAGTGATTCCTGGCAGTTCCTCACGAAAATACGCATTTTTTAGATACTGTGGAAAGTCTCTCCAAAGCGGTAATCCACTAGCTGTTTATCTTCAGAGAAACTGCCAGAGGTTTCTTCAAGTTGCTGACGTGAGTCTAATTGTGACGAGGCATTGGGTACCTTAAGCGAGTCATAGTGACTCTTGCCAAATGCTCACCATAATAGACATTTTTTAGATACTGTGGTCAGTCTGCCCGAAGCAATACGCCACTAGTTCTTTAATTTAAGACAACCATCGTTACTCTTGCTAGGATTTACTTGACGTTGCTGATTAAATTTCAATTGTGACGAGGCATTGGCAACCTTACCAGATTCATAGTGATTCCTGGCAGTTCCTCACCAAAATACGCATTTCTTAGATACTGTGGAAAGTCTCTCCAAAGCGGTAATCCACTAGCTGTTTATCTTCAGAGAAACTGCCAGAGGTTTCTTCAAGTTGCTGACGTGAGTCTAATTGTAACGAGGCATTGGCTACCTTAAGAGAGTCATAGTTACTCTTGCCAAATCCTCACCATAATAGACATTTTTTAGATACTGTGGCCAGTCTGCCCGAAGCGATACGCCACTAGTTGTTTAATTTAAGACAACCATCGTTACTCTTGCTAGGAGTTACTTGATGTTGCTGATTTAATTTTAATTGTGACGAGGCATTTCAAACCTTACAAGAGTCATAGTGATTCCTGGCAGTTCCTCACCAAAATACGCATTTTTAGATACTGTGGAAAGTCTCTCCAAAGCGGTAATCAACCAGCTGCTTATCTTAAGTGAAACTGCCAGAGGTTTCTTAAAGTTGCTGATGTGAGTCTAATTGTGACGAGGCATTGGCTACCTTAAGAGAGTCATAGTTACTCTTGCAAAATGCTCACCATAATAGACATTTTTTAGATACTGTGGTCAGTCTGCCCGAAGCAATACGCCACTAGTTCTTTAATTTAAGACAACCATCGTTACTCTTGCTAGGATTTACTTGACGTTGCTGATTAAATTTCAATTGTGACGAGGCATTGGCAACCTTACCAGAATCATAGTGATTCCTGGCAGTTCCTCACCAAAATACGCATTTCTTAGATACTGTGGAAAGTCTCTCCAAAGCGGTAATCCACTAGCTGTTTATCTTCAGAGAAACTGCCAGAGGTTTCTTCAAGTTGCTGACGTGAGTCTAATTGTAACGAGGCATTGGCTACCTTAAGAGAGTCATAGTTACTCTTGCCAAATCCTCACCATAATAGACATTTTTTAGATACTGTGGCCAGTCTGCCCGAAGCGATACGCCACTAGTTGTTTAATTTAAGACAACCATCGTTACTCTTGCTAGGAGTTACTTGATGTTGCTGATTTAATTTTAATTGTGACGAGGCATTGGAAACCTTACAAGAGTCATAGTGATTCCTGGCAGTTCCTCACCAAAATACGCATTTTTAGATACTGTGGAAAGTCTCTCCAAAGCGGTAATCAACCAGCTGCTTATCTTAAGTGAAACTGCCAGAGGTTTCTTAAAGTTGCTGATGTGAGTCTAATTGTGACGAGGCATTGGCTACCTTAAGAGAGTCATAGTTACTCTTGCAAAATGCTCACCATAATAGACATTTTTTAGATACTGTGGCCAGTCTGCCCGAAGCGATACGCCACTAGTTGTTTAATTTAAGACAACCATCGTTACTCTTGCTAGGAGTTACTTGATGTTGGTGATTTAATTTTAATTGTGATGAGGCATTGGCAGCCTTACGAGAGTCATAGTGATTCCTGGCAGTTCCTCACGAAAATACGCATTTTTTAGATACTGTGGAAAGTCTCTCCAAAGCGGTAATCCACTAGCTGTTTATCTTCGGAGAAACTGCCAGAGGTATCTTGAAGTTGCTGATGTGAGTCTAATTGTGACGAGGCATTGGCTACCTTAAGAGAGTCATAGTGACTCTTGCCAAATGCTCACCATAATAGACATTTTTTAGATACTGTGGTCAGTCTGCCCGACGCAATACGACACTAGTTCTTTAATTTAAGACAACCATCGTTAATCTTGCTAGGAATTACTTGATGTTGCTGATTAAATTTTAATTCTGACGAGGCATTGGCAACCTTACCAGAGTGATAGTGATTCCTGGCAGTTCCTCACCAAAATACGCATTTTTTAGATACTCTGGAAAGTCTCTCCAAAGCGGTAATCCACTAGCTGTTTATCTTCAGAGAAACTGCCAGAGGTTTCTTGAAGTTGCTGATGTGAGTCTAATTATGACGAGGCATTGGATACCTTAAGCGAGTCATTGCGACTCTTGCCAAATGCTCACCATTATAGACATTTTTTAGATACTGTGGCCAGTCTGCCCGAAGCAATCCGCCACTAGTCCTTTAATTTAAGACAACCATCGTTACTCTTGCTAGGATTTACTTGACGTTGCTGATTAAATTTCAATTGTGACGAGGCATTGGCAACCTTACCAGAATCATAGTGATTCCTGGCAGTTCCTCACCAAAATACGCATTTCTTAGATACTGTGGAAAGTCTCTCCAAAGCGGTAATCCACTAGCTGTTTATCTTCAGAGAAACTGCCAGAGGTTTCTTCAAGTTGCTGACGTGAGTCTAATTGTAACGAGGCATTGGCTACCTTAAGAGAGTCATAGTTACTCTTGCCAAATCCTCACCATAATAGACATTTTTTAGATACTGTGGCCAGTCTGCCCGAAGCGATACGCCACTAGTTGTTTAATTTAAGACAACCATCGTTACTCTTGCTAGGAGTTACTTGATGTTGCTGATTTAATTTTAATTGTGACGAGGCATTGGAAACCTTACAAGAGTCATAGTGATTCCTGGCAGTTCCTCACCAAAATACGCATTTTTAGATACTGTGGAAAGTCTCTCCAAAGCGGTAATCAACCAGCTGCTTATCTTAAGTGAAACTGCCAGAGGTTTCTTAAAGTTGCTGATGTGAGTCTAATTGTGACGAGGCATTGGCTACCTTAAGAGAGTCATAGTTACTCTTGCAAAATGCTCACCATAATAGACATTTTTTAGATACTGTGGCCAGTCTGCCCGAAGCGATACGCCACTAGTTGTTTAATTTAAGACAACCATCGTTACTCTTGCTAGGAGTTACTTGATGTTGGTGATTTAATTTTAATTGTGATGAGGCATTGGCAGCCTTACGAGAGTCATAGTGATTCCTGGCAGTTCCTCACGAAAATACGCATTTTTTAGATACTGTGGAAAGTCTCTCCAAAGCGGTAATCCACTAGCTGTTTATCTTCGGAGAAACTGCCAGAGGTATCTTGAAGTTGCTGATGTGAGTCTAATTGTGACGAGGCATTGGCTACCTTAAGAGAGTCATAGTGACTCTTGCCAAATGCTCACCATAATAGACATTTTTTAGATACTGTGGTCAGTCTGCCCGACGCAATACGACACTAGTTCTTTAATTTAAGACAACCATCGTTAATCTTGCTAGGAATTACTTGATGTTGCTGATTAAATTTTAATTCTGACGAGGCATTGGCAACCTTACCAGAGTGATAGTGATTCCTGGCAGTTCCTCACCAAAATACGCATTTTTTAGATACTCTGGAAAGTCTCTCCAAAGCGGTAATCCACTAGCTGTTTATCTTCAGAGAAACTGCCAGAGGTTTCTTGAAGTTGCTGATGTGAGTCTAATTATGACGAGGCATTGGATACCTTAAGCGAGTCATTGCGACTCTTGCCAAATGCTCACCATTATAGACATTTTTTAGATACTGTGGCCAGTCTGCCCGAAGCAATCCGCCACTAGTCCTTTAATTTAAGACAACCATCGTTACTCTTGCTAGGAGTTACATGATGTTGCTGATTAAATTTTAATTGTGACGAGGCATTGGCAACCTTACGAGAGTCATAGTGATTCCTGGCAGTTCCTCACGAAAATACGCATTTTTTAGATACTGTGGAAAGTCTCTCCAAAGCGGTAATCCACTAGCTGTTTATCTTCAGAGAAACTGCCAGAGGTATCTTGAAGTTGCTGATTTGAGTCTAATTGTGACGAGGCATTGGCTACCTTAAGCGAGTCATAGTGACTCTTGCCAAATGCTCACCATAATAGACATTTTTTAGATACTGTGGTCAGTCTGCCCGAAGCAATACGCCACTAGTTCTTTAATTTAAGACAACCATCGTTACTCTTGCTAGGATTTACTTGACGTTGCTGATTAAATTTTAATTGTGACGAGGCATTGGCAACCTTACGAGATTCATAGTGATTCCTGGCAGTTCCTCACCAAAATACGCATTTCTTAGATACTGTGGAAAGTCTCTCCAAAGCGGTAATCCACTAGCTGTTTATCTTAAGAGAAATTGCCAGAGGTTTCTTGAAGTCGCTGATGTGAGTCTAATTGTGACGAGGCATTGGCTACCTTAAGCGAGTCATAGCGACTCTTGCCAAATGCTCACCATAATAGACATTTTTTAGATACTGTGGCCAGTCTGCCCGAAGCAATACGCCACTAGTTCTTTAATTTAAGACAACCATCGTTAATCTTGCTAGGAGTTACTTGATGTTGCTGATTAAATTTTAATTCTGACGAGGCATTGGCAACCTTACCAGAGTCATAGTGATTCCTGGCAGTTCCTCACCAAAATACGCATTTTTTAGATACTGTGGAAAGTCTCTCCAAAGCGGTAATCCACTAGCTGTTTATCTTCAGAGAAACTGCCAGAGGTTTCTTCAAGTTGCAGACGTGAGTCTAATTGTGACGAGGCATTGGCTACCTTAAGAGAGTCATAGTTACTCTTGCCAAATGCTCACCATAATAGACATTTTTAGATACTGTGGCCAGTCTGCCCGAATCATTACGCAATTAGTTGTTTAATTTAAGACAACCATTGTTACTCTTGCTAAGAGTTACTTGATGTTGGCGATTTAATTTTAATTGTGACGAGGCATTGGCAACTATACGAGAGTCAAAGTGATTCCTGGCAGTTCCTCACGAAAATACGCATTTTTTAGATACTGTGGAAAGTCTCTCCAAAGCGGTAATCCACTAGCTGTTTATCTTCAGAGAAACTGCCAGAGGTTTCTTCAAGTTGCTGACGTGAGTCTAATAGTGACGAGGCATTGGGTACCTTAAGCGAGTCATAGTGACTCTTGCCAAATGCTCACCATAATAGACATTTTTTAGATACTGTGGCCAGTCTGCCCGAAGCGATACGCCACTAGTTGTTTAATTTAAGACAACCATCGTTACTCTTGCTAGGAGTTACTTGATGTTGGTGATTTAATTTTAATTGTGATGAGGCATTGGCAACCTTACGAGAGTCATAGTGATTCCTGGCAGTTCCTCACCAAAATACGCATTTTTTAGATACTGTGGAAAGTCTCTCCAAATCGGTAATCCACTAGCTGTTTATCTTCAGAGAAACTGCCAGAGGTTTCTTCAAGTTGCTGACGTGAGTCTAATTGTGACGAGGCATTGGCTACCTTAAGAGAGTCATAGTTACTCTTGCCAAATGCTCACCATAATAGACATTTTTAGATACTGTGGCCAGTCTGCCCGAATCATTACGCAATTAGTTGTTTAATTTAAGACAACCATTGTTACTCTTGCTAGGAGTTACTTGATGTTGGCGATTTAATTTTAATTGTGACGAGGCATTGGCAACTTTACGAGAGTCATAGTGATTCCTGGCAGTTCCTCACGAAAATACGCATTTTTTAGATACTGTGGAAAGTCTCTCCAAAGCGGTAATCCACTAGCTGTTTATCTTCAGAGAAACTGCCAGAGGTTTCTTCAAGTTGCTGACGTGAGTCTAATTGTGACGAGGCATTGGGTACCTTAAGCGAGTCATAGTGACTCTTGCCAAATGCTCACCATAATAGACATTTTTTAGATACTGTGGTCAGTCTGCCCGAAGCAATACGCCACTAGTTCTTTAATTTAAGACAACCATCGTTACTCTTGCTAGGATTTACTTGACGTTGCTGATTAAATTTCAATTGTGACGAGGCATTGGCAACCTTACCAGATTCATAGTGATTCCTGGCAGTTCCTCACCAAAATACGCATTTCTTAGATACTGTGGAAAGTCTCTCCAAAGCGGTAATCCACTAGCTGTTTATCTTCAGAGAAACTGCCAGAGGTTTCTTCAAGTTGCTGACGTGAGTCTAATTGTAACGAGGCATTGGCTACCTTAAGAGAGTCATAGTTACTCTTGCCAAATCCTCACCATAATAGACATTTTTTAGATACTGTGGCCAGTCTGCCCGAAGCGATACGCCACTAGTTGTTTAATTTAAGACAACCATCGTTACTCTTGCTAGGAGTTACTTGATGTTGCTGATTTAATTTTAATTGTGACGAGGCATTGGAAACCTTACAAGAGTCATAGTGATTCCTGGCAGTTCCTCACCAAAATACGCATTTTTAGATACTGTGGAAAGTCTCTCCAAAGCGGTAATCAACCAGCTGCTTATCTTAAGTGAAACTGCCAGAGGTTTCTTAAAGTTGCTGATGTGAGTCTAATTGTGACGAGGCATTGGCTACCTTAAGAGAGTCATAGTTACTCTTGCAAAATGCTCACCATAATAGACATTTTTTAGATACTGTGGCCAGTCTGCCCGAAGCGATACGCCACTAGTTGTTTAATTTAAGACAACCATCGTTACTCTTGCTAGGAGTTACTTGATGTTGGTGATTTAATTTTAATTGTGATGAGGCATTGGCAGCCTTACGAGAGTCATAGTGATTCCTGGCAGTTCCTCACGAAAATACGCATCTTTTAGATACTGTGGAAAGTCTCTCCAAAGCGGTAATCCACTAGCTGTTTATCTTCGGAGAAACTGCCAGAGGTATCTTGAAGTTGCTGATGTGAGTCTAATTGTGACGAGGCATTGGCTACCTTAAGAGAGTCATAGTGACTCTTGCCAAATGCTCACCATAATAGACATTTTTTAGATACTGTGGTCAGTCTGCCCGACGCAATACGACACTAGTTCTTTAATTTAAGACAACCATCGTTAATCTTGCTAGGAATTACTTGATGTTGCTGATTAAATTTTAATTCTGACGAGGCATTGGCAACCTTACCAGAGTGATAGTGATTCCTGGCAGTTCCTCACCAAAATACGCATTTTTTAGATACTGTGGAAAGTCTCTCCAAAGCGGTAATCCACTAGCTGTTTATCTTCAGAGAAACTGCCAGAGGTTTCTTGAAGTTGCTGATGTGAGTCTAATTATGACGAGGCATTGGATACCTTAAGCGAGTCATTGCGACTCTTGCCAAATGCTCACCATTATAGACATTTTTTAGATACTGTGGCCAGTCTGCCCGAAGCAATCCGCCACTAGTCCTTTAATTTAAGACAACCATCGTTACTCTTGCTAGGAGTTACATGATGTTGCTGATTAAATTTTAATTGTGACGAGGCATTGGCAACCTTACGAGAGTCATAGTGATTCCTGGCAGTTCCTCACGAAAATACGCATTTTTTAGATACTGTGGAAAGTCTCTCCAAAGCGGTAATCCACTAGCTGTTTATCTTCAGAGAAACTGCCAGAGGTATCTTGAAGTTGCTGATTTGAGTCTAATTGTGACGAGGCATTGGCTACTTTAAGCGAGTCATAGTGACTCTTGCCAAATGCTCACCATAATAGACATTTTTTAGATACTGTGGTCAGTCTGCCCGAAGCAATACGCCACTAGTTCTTTAATTTAAGACAACCATCGTTACTCTTGCTAGGATTTACTTGACGTTGCTGATTAAATTTTAATTGTGACGAGGCATTGGCAACCTTACGAGATTCATAGTGATTCCTGGCAGTTCCTCACCAAAATACGCATTTCTTAGATACTGTGGAAAGTCTCTCCAAAGCGGTAATCCACTAGCTGTTTATCTTAAGAGAAATTGCCAGAGGTTTCTTGAAGTCGCTGATGTGAGTCTAATTGTGACGAGGCATTGGCTACCTTAAGCGAGTCATAGCGACTCTTGCCAAATGCTCACCATAATAGACATTTTTTAGATACTGTGGCCAGTCTGCCCGAAGCAATACGCCACTAGTTCTTTAATTTAAGACAACCATCGTTAATCTTGCTAGGAGTTACTTGATGTTGCTGATTAAATTTTAATTCTGACGAGGCATTGGCAACCTTACCAGAGTCATAGTGATTCCTGGCAGTTCCTCACCAAAATACGCATTTTTTAGATACTGTGGAAAGTCTCTCCAAAGCGGTAATCCACTAGCTGTTTATCTTCAGAGAAACTGCCAGAGGTTTCTTCAAGTTGCAGACGTGAGTCTAATTGTGACGAGGCATTGGCTACCTTAAGAGAGTCATAGTTACTCTTGCCAAATGCTCACCATAATAGACATTTTTAGATACTGTGGCCAGTCTGCCCGAATCATTACGCAATTAGTTGTTTAATTTAAGACAACCATTGTTACTCTTGCTAAGAGTTACTTGATGTTGGCGATTTAATTTTAATTGTGACGAGGCATTGGCAACTATACGAGAGTCAAAGTGATTCCTGGCAGTTCCTCACGAAAATACGCATTTTTTAGATACTGTGGAAAGTCTCTCCAAAGCGGTAATCCACTAGCTGTTTATCTTCAGAGAAACTGCCAGAGGTTTCTTCAAGTTGCTGACGTGAGTCTAATTGTGACGAGGCATTGGGTACCTTAAGCGAGTCATAGTGACTCTTGCCAAATGCTCACCATAATAGACATTTTTTAGATACTGTGGTCAGTCTGCCCGAAGCAATACGACACTAGTTCTTTAATTTAAGACAACCATCGTTAATCTTGCTAGGAATTACTTGATGTTGCTGATTAAATTTTAATTCTGATGAGGCATTGGCAACCTTACGAGAGTCATAGTGATTCCTGGCAGTTCCTCACGAAAATACGCATTTTTTAGATACTGTGGAAAGTCTCTCCAAATCGGTAATCCACTAGCTGTTTATCTTCAGAGAAACTGCCAGAGGTTTCTTGAAGTTGCTGATGTGAGTCTAATTATGACGAGGCATTGGCTACCTTAAGCGAGTCATAGCGACTCTTGCCAAATGCTCACCATTATAGACATTTTTTGGATACTGTGGCCAGTCTGCCCGAAGCAATCCGCCACTAGTTCTTTAATTTGAGACAACCATCGTTACTCTTGCTAGGAGTTACTTGATGTTGCTGATTAAATTTTAATTGTGACGAGGCATTGGCAACCTTACGAGATTCATAGTGATTCCTGGCAGTTCCTCACGAAAATACGCATATTTTAGATACTGTGGAAAGTCTCTCCAAAGCGGTAATCCACTAGCTGTTTATCTTCAGAGAAACTGCCAGAGGTATCTTGAAGTTGCTGATTTGAGTCTAATTGTGACGAGGCATTGGCTACCATAAGCGAGTCATAGTGACTCTTGCCAAATGCTCACCATAATAGACATTTTTTAGATACTGTAGTCAGTCTGCCCGAAGCAATACGCCACTAGTTCTTTAATTTAAGACAACCATCGTTACTCTTGCTAGGATTTACTTGACGTTGCTGATTAAATTTTAATTGTGAAGAGGCATTGGCAACCTTACGAGATTCATAGTGATTCCTGGCAGTTCCTCACCAAAATACGCATTTCTTAGATACTGTGGAAAGTCTCTCCAAAGCGGTAATCCACTAGCTGTTTATCTTAAGAGAAATTGCCAGAGGTTTCTTGAAGTCGCTGATGTGAGTCTAATTGTGACGAGGCATTGGCTACCTTAAGCGAGTCATAGCGACTCTTGCCAAATGCTCACCATAATAGACATTTTTTAGATACTGTGGCCAGTCTGCCCGAAGCAATACGCCACTAGTTCTTTAATTTAAGACAACCATCGTTAATCTTGCTAGGAGTTACTTGATGTTGCTGATTAAATTATAATTCTGACGAGGCATTGGCAACCTTACCAGAGTCATAGTGATTCCTGGCAGTTCCTCACCAAAATACGCATTTCTTAGATACTGTGGAAAGTCTCTCCAAAGCGGTAATCCACTAGCTGTTTATCTTCAGAGAAACTGCCAGAGGTTTCTTCAAGTTGCAGACGTGAGTCTAATTGTGACGAGGCATTGGCTACCTTAAGAGAGTCATAGTTACTCTTGCCAAATGCTCACCATAATAGACATTTTTAGATACTGTGGCCAGTCTGCCCGAATCATTACGCAATTAGTTGTTTAATTTAAGACAACCATTGTTACTCTTGCTAAGAGTTACTTGATGTTGGCGATTTAATTTTAATTGTGACGAGGCATTGGCAACTATACGAGAGTCAAAGTGATTCCTGGCAGTTCCTCACGAAAATACGCATTTTTTTAGATACTGTGGAAAGTCTCTCCAAAGCGGTAATCCACTAGCTGTTTATCTTCAGAGAAACTGCCAGAGGTTTCTTCAAGTTGCTGACGTGAGTCTAATAGTGACGAGGCATTGGGTACCTTAAGCGAGTCATAGTGACTCTTGCCAAATGCTAACCATAATAGACATTTTTTAGATACTGTGGCCAGTCTGCCCGAAGCGATACGCCACTAGTTGTTTAATTTAAGACAACCATCGTTACTCTTGCTAGGAGTTACTTGATGTTGGTGATTTAATTTTAATTGTGATGAGGCATTGGCAACCTTACGAGAGTCATAGTGATTCCTGGCAGTTCCTCACCAAAATACGCATTTTTTAGATACTGTGGAAAGTCTCTCCAAATCGGTAATCCACTAGCTGTTTATCTTCGGAGAAACTGCCAGAGGTTTCTTCAAGTTGCTGACGTGAGTCTAATTGTGACGAGGCATTGGCTACCTTAAGAGAGTCATAGTTACTCTTGCCAAATGCTCACCATAATAGACATTTTTAGATACTGTGGCCAGTCTGCCCGAATCATTACGCAATTAGTTGTTTAATTTAAGACAACCATTGTTACTCTTGCTAGGAGTTACTTGATGTTGGCGATTTAATTTTAATTGTGACGAGGCATTGGCAACTTTACGAGAGTCATAGTGATTCCTGGCAGTTCCTCACGAAAATACGCATTTTTTAGATACTGTGGAAAGTCTCTCCAAAGCGGTAATCCACTAGCTGTTTATCTTCAGAGAAACTGCCAGAGGTTTCTTCAAGTTGCTGACGTGAGTCTAATTGTGACGAGGCATTGGGTACCTTAAGCGAGTCATAGTGACTCTTGCCAAATGCTCACCATAATAGACATTTTTTAGATACTGTGGTAAGTCTGCCCGAAGCAATACGCCACTAGTTCTTTAATTTAAGACAACCATCGTTACTCTTGCTAGGATTTACTTGACGTTGCTGATTAAATTTCAATTGTGACGAGGCATTGGCAACCTTACCAGATTCATAGTGATTCCTGGCAGTTCCTCACCAAAATACGCATTTCTTAGATACTGTGGAAAGTCTCTCCAAAGCGGTAATCCACTAGCTGTTTATCTTCAGAGAAACTGCCAGAGGTTTCTTCAAGTTGCTGACGTGAGTCTAATTGTAACGAGGCATTGGCTACCTTAAGAGAGTCATAGTTACTCTTGCCAAATCCTCACCATAATAGACATTTTTTAGATACTGTGGCCAGTCTGCCCGAAGCGATACGCCACTAGTTGTTTAATTTAAGACAACCATCGTTGCTCTTGCTAGGAGTTACTTGATGTTGCTGATTTAATTTTAATTGTGACGAGGCATTGGAAACCTTACAAGAGTCATAGTGATTCCTGGCAGTTCCTCACCAAAATACGCATTTTTAGATACTGTGGAAAGTCTCTCCAAAGCGGTAATCAACCAGCTGCTTATCTTAAGTGAAACTGCCAGAGGTTTCTTAAAGTTGCTGATGTGAGTCTAATTGTGACGAGGCATTGGCTACCTTAAGAGAGTCATAGTTACTCTTGCAAAATGCTCACCATAATAGACATTTTTTAGATACTGTGTCCAGTCTGCCCGAAGCGATACGCCACTAGTTGTTTAATTTAAGACAACCATCGTTACTCTTGCTAGGAGTTACTTGATGTTGGTGATTTAATTTTAATTGTGATGAGGCATTGGCAACCTTACGAGAGTCATAGTGATTCCTGGCAGTTCCTCACGAAAATACGCATTTTTTAGATACTGTGGAAAGTCTCTCCAAAGCGGTAATCCACTAGCTGTTTATCTTCGGAGAAACTGCCAGAGGTATCTTGAAGTTGCTGATGTGAGTCTAATTGTGACGAGGCATTGGCTACCTTAAGAGAGTCATAGTGACTCTTGCCAAATGCTCACCATAATAGACATTTTTTAGATACTGTGGTCAGTCTGCCCGACGCAATACGACACTAGTTCTTTAATTTAAGACAACCATCGTTAATCTTGCTAGGAATTACTTGATGTTGCTGATTAAATTTTAATTGTGACGAGGCATTGGCAACCTTACCAGAGTGATAGTGATTCCTGGCAGTTCCTCACCAAAATACGCATTTTTTAGATACTGTGGAAAGTCTCTCCAAAGCGGTAATCCACTAGCTGTTTATCTTCAGAGAAACTGCCAGAGGTTTCTTGAAGTTGCTGATGTGAGTCTATTTATGACGAGGCATTGGATACCTTAAGCGAGTCATAGCGACTCTTGCCAAATGCTCACCATTATAGACATTTTTTAGATACTGTGGCCAGTCTGCCCGAAGCAATCCGCCACTAGTCCTTTAATTTAAGACAACCATCGTTACTCTTGCTAGGAGTTACATGATGTTGCTGATTAAATTTTAATTGTGACGAGGCATTGGCAACCTTACGAGAGTCATAGTGATTCCTGGCAGTTCCTCACGAAAATACGCATTTTTTAGATACTGTGGAAAGTCTCTCCAAAGCGGTAATCCACTAGCTGTTTATCTTCAGAGAAACTGCCAGAGGTATCTTGAAGTTGCTGATTTGAGTCTAATTGTGACGAGGCATTGGCTACCTTAAGCGAGTCATAGTGACTCTTGCCAAATGCTCACCATAATAGACATTTTTTAGATACTGTGGTCAGTCTGCCCGAAGCAATACGCCACTAGTTCTTTAATTTAAGACAACCATCGTTACTCTTGCTAGGATTTACTTGACGTTGCTGATTAAATTTTAATTGTGACGAGGCATTGGCAACCTTACGAGATTCATAGTGATTCCTGGCAGTTCCTCACCAAAATACGCATTTCTTAGATACTGTGGAAAGTCTCTCCAAAGCGGTAATCCACTAGCTGTTTATCTTAAGAGAAATTGCCAGAGGTTTCTTGAAGTCGCTGATGTGAGTCTAATTGTGACGAGGCATTGGCTACCTTAAGCGAGTCATAGCGACTCTTGCCAAATGCTCACCATAATAGACATTTTTTAGATACTGTGGCCAGTCTGCCCGAAGCAATACGCCACTAGTTCTTTAATTTAAGACAACCATCGTTAATCTTGCTAGGAGTTACTTGATGTTGCTGATTAAATTTTAATTCTGACGAGGCATTGGCAACCTTACCAGAGTCATAGTGATTCCTGGCAGTTCCTCACCAAAATACGCATTTTTTAGATACTGTGGAAAGTCTCTCCAAAGCGGTAATCCACTAGCTGTTTATCTTCAGAGAAACTGCCAGAGGTTTCTTCAAGTTGCAGACGTGAGTCTAATTGTGACGAGGCATTGGCTACCTTAAGAGAGTCATAGTTACTCTTGCCAAATGCTCACCATAATAGACATTTTTAGATACTGTGGCCAGTCTGCCCGAATCATTACGCAATTAGTTGTTTAATTTAAGACAACCATTGTTACTCTTGCTAAGAGTTACTTGATGTTGGCGATTTAATTTTAATTGTGACGAGGCATTGGCAACTATACGAGAGTCAAAGTGATTCCTGGCAGTTCCTCACGAAAATACGCATTTTTTAGATACTGTGGAAAGTCTCTCCAAAGCGGTAATCCACTAGCTGTTTATCTTCAGAGAAACTGCCAGAGGTTTCTTCAAGTTGCTGACGTGAGTCTAATTGTGACGAGGCATTGGGTACCTTAAGCGAGTCATAGTGACTCTTGCCAAATGCTCACCATAATAGACATTTTTTAGATACTGTGGTCAGTCTGCCCGAAGCAATACGACACTAGTTCTTTAATTTAAGACAACCATCGTTAATCTTGCTAGGAATTACTTGATGTTGCTGATTAAATTTTAATTCTGATGAGGCATTGGCAACCTTACGAGAGTCATAGTGATTCCTGGCAGTTCCTCACGAAAATACGCATTTTTTAGATACTGTGGAAAGTCTCTCCAAATCGGTAATCCACTAGCTGTTTATCTTCAGAGAAACTGCCAGAGGTTTCTTGAAGTTGCTGATGTGAGTCTAATTATGACGAGGCATTGGCTACCTTAAGCGAGTCATAGCGACTCTTGCCAAATGCTCACCATTATAGATATTTTTTGGATACTGTGGCCAGTCTGCCCGAAGCAATCCGCCACTAGTTCTTTAATTTAAGACAACCATCGTTACTCTTGCTAGGAGTTACTTGATGTTGCTGATTAAATTTTAATTGTGACGAGGCATTGGCAACCTTACGAGATTCATAGTGATTCCTGGCAGTTCCTCACGATAATACGCATTTTTTAGATACTGTGGAAAGTCTCTCCAAAGCGGTAATCCACTAGCTGTTTATCTTCAGAGAAACTGCCAGAGGTATCTTGAAGTTGCTGATTTGAGTCTAATTGTGACGAGGCATTGGCTACCATAAGCGAGTCATAGTGACTCTTGCCAAATGCTCACCATAATAGACATTTTTTAGATACTGTAGTCAGTCTGCCCGAAGCAATACGCCACTAGTTCTTTAATTTAAGACAACCATCGTTACTCTTGCTAGGATTTACTTGACGTTGCTGATTAAATTTTAATTGTGAAGAGGCATTGGCAACCTTACGAGATTCATAGTGATTCCTGGCAGTTCCTCACCAAAATACGCATTTCTTAGATACTGTGGAAAGTCTCTCCAAAGCGGTAATCCACTAGCTGTTTATCTTAAGAGAAATTGCCAGAGGTTTCTTGAAGTCGCTGATGTGAGTCTAATTGTGACGAGGCATTGGCTACCTTAAGCGAGTCATAGCGACTCTTGCCAAATGCTCACCATAATAGACATTTTTTAGATACTGTGGCCAGTCTGCCCGAAGCAATACGCCACTAGTTCTTTAATTTAAGACAACCATCGTTAATCTTGCTAGGAGTTACTTGATGTTGCTGATTAAATTTTAATTCTGACGAGGCATTGGCAACCTTACCAGAGTCATAGTGATTCCTGGCAGTTCCTCACCAAAATACGCATTTCTTAGATACTGTGGAAAGTCTCTCCAAAGCGGTAATCCACTAGCTGTTTATCTTCAGAGAAACTGCCAGAGGTTTCTTCACGTTGCAGACGTGAGTCTAATTGTGACGAGGCATTGGCTACCTTAAGAGAGTCATAGTTACTCTTGCCAAATGCTCACCATAATAGACATTTTTAGATACTGTGGCCAGTCTGCCCGAATCATTACGCAATTAGTTGTTTAATTTAAGACAACCATTGTTACTCTTGCTAAGAGTTACTTGATGTTGGCGATTTAATTTTAATTGTGACGAGGCATTGGCAACTATACGAGAGTCAAAGTGATTCCTGGCAGTTCCTCACGAAAATACGCATTTTTTAGATACTGTGGAAAGTCTCTCCAAAGCGGTAATCCACTAGCTGTTTATCTTCAGAGAAACTGCCAGAGGTTTCTTCAAGTTGCTGACGTGAGTCTAATAGTGACGAGGCATTGGGTACCTTAAGCGAGTCATAGTGACTCTTGCCAAATGCTAACCATAATAGACATTTTTTAGATACTGTGGCCAGTCTGCCCGAAGCGATACGCCACTAGTTGTTTAATTTAAGACAACCATCGTTACTCTTGCTAGGAGTTACTTGATGTTGGTGATTTAATTTTAATTGTGATGAGGCATTGGCAACCTTACGAGAGTCATAGTGATTCCTGGCAGTTCCTCACCAAAATACGCATTTTTTAGATACTGTGGAAAGTCTCTCCAAATCGGTAATCCACTAGGTGTTTATCTTCAGAGAAACTGCCAGAGGTTTCTTCAAGTTGCTGACGTGAGTCTAATTGTGACGAGGCATTGGGTACCTTAAGCGAGTCATAGTGACTCTTGCCAAATGCTCACCATAATAGACATTTTTAGATACTGTGGCCAGTCTGCCCGAATCATTACGCAATTAGTTGTTTAATTTAAGACAACCATTGTTACTCTTGCTAGGAGTTACTTGATGTTGGCGATTTAATTTTAATTGTGACGAGGCATTGGCAACTTTACGAGAGTCATAGTGATTCCTGGCAGTTCCTCACGAAAATACGCATTTTTTAGATACTGTGGAAAGCCTCTCCAAAGCGGTAATCCACTAGCTGTTTATCTTCAGAGAAACTGCCAGAGGTTTCTTCAAGTTGCTGACGTGAGTCTAATTGTGACGAGGCATTGGGTACCTTAAGCGAGTCATAGTGACTCTTGCCAAATGCTCACCATAATAGACATTTTTTAGATACTGTGGTCAGTCTGCCCGAAGCAATACGCCACTAGTTCTTTAATTTAAGACAACCATCGTTACTCTTGCTAGGATTTACTTGACGTTGCTGATTAAATTTCAATTGTGACGAGGCATTGGCAACCTTACCAGATTCATAGTGATTCCTGGCAGTTCCTCACCAAAATACGCATTTCTTAGATACTGTGGAAAGTCTCTCCAAAGCGGTAATCCACTAGCTGTTTATCTTCAGAGAAACTGCCAGAGGTTTCTTCAAGTTGCTGACGTGAGTCTAATTGTAACGAGGCATTGGCTACCTTAAGAGAGTCATAGTTACTCTTGCCAAATCCTCACCATAATAGACATTTTTTAGATACTGTGGCCAGTCTGCCCGAAGCGATACGCCACTAGTTGTTTAATTTAAGACAACCATCGTTACTCTTGCTAGGAGTTACTTGATGTTGCTGATTTAATTTTAATTGTGACGAGGCATTGGAAACCTTACAAGAGTCATAGTGATTCCTGGCAGTTCCTCACCAAAATACGCATTTTTAGATACTGTGGAAAGTCTCTCAAAAGCGGTAATCAACCAGCTGCTTATCTTAAGTGAAACTGCCAGAGGTTTCTTAAAGTTGCTGATGTGAGTCTAATTGTGACGAGGCATTGGCTACCTTAAGAGAGTCATAGTTACTCTTGCAAAATGCTCACCATAATAGACATTTTTTAGATACTGTGGCCAGTCTGCCCGAAGCAATCCGCCACTAGTTCTTTAATTTAAGACAACCATCGTTACTCTTGCTAGGAGTTACTTGATGTTGCTGATTAAATTTTAATTGTGACGAGGCATTGGCAATCTTACGAGATTCATAGTGATTCCTGGCAGTTCCTCACGAAAATACGCATATTTTAGATACTGTGGAAAGTCTCTCCAAAGCGGTAATCCACTAGCTGTTTATCTTCAGAGAAACTGCCAGAGGTATCTTGAAGTTGCTGATTTGAGTCTAATTGTGACGAGGCATTGGCTACCATAAGCGAGTCATAGTGACTCTTGCCAAATGCTCACCATAATAGACATTTTTTAGATACTGTAGTCAGTCTGCCCGAAGCAATACGCCACTAGTTCTTTAATTTAAGACAACCATCGTTACTCTTGCTAGGATTTACTTGACGTTGCTGATTAAATTTTAATTGTGAAGAGGCATTGGCAACCTTACGAGATTCATAGTGATTCCTGGCAGTTCCTCACCAAAATACGCATTTCTTAGATACTGTGGAAAGTCTCTCCAAAGCGGTAATCCACTAGCTGTTTATCTTAAGAGAAATTGCCAGAGGTTTCTTGAAGTCGCTGATGTGAGTCTAATTGTGACGAGGCATTGGCTACCTTAAGCGAGTCATAGCGACTCTTGCCAAATGCTCACCATAATAGACATTTTTTAGATACTGTGGCCAGTCTGCCCGAAGCAATACGCCACTAGTTCTTTAATTTAAGACAACCATCGTTAATCTTGCTAGGAGTTACTTGATGTTGCTGATTAAATTTTAATTCTGACGAGGCATTGGCAACCTTACCAGAGTCATAGTGATTCCTGGCAGTTCCTCACCAAAATACGCATTTCTTAGATACTGTGGAAAGTCTCTCCAAAGCGGTAATCCACTAGCTGTTTATCTTCAGAGAAACTGCCAGAGGTTTCTTCAAGTTGCAGACGTGAGTCTAATTGTGACGAGGCATTGGCTACCTTAAGAGAGTCATAGTTACTCTTGCCAAATGCTCACCATAATAGACATTTTTAGATACTGTGGCCAGTCTGCCCGAATCATTACGCAATTAGTTGTTTAATTTAAGACAACCATTGTTACTCTTGCTAAGAGTTACTTGATGTTGGCGATTTAATTTTAATTGTGACGAGGCATTGGCAACTATACGAGAGTCAAAGTGATTCCTGGCAGTTCCTCACGAAAATACGCATTTTTTAGATACTGTGGAAAGTCTCTCCAAAGCGGTAATCCACTAGCTGTTTATCTTCAGAGAAACTGCCAGAGGTTTCTTCAAGTTGCTGACGTGAGTCTAATAGTGACGAGGCATTGGGTACCTTAAGCGAGTCATAGTGACTCTTGCCAAATGCTAACCATAATAGACATTTTTTAGATACTGTGGCCAGTCTGCCCGAAGCGATACGCCACTAGTTGTTTAATTTAAGACAACCATCGTTACTCTTGCTAGGGGTTACTTGATGTTGGTGATTTAATTTTAATTGTGATGAGGCATTGGCAACCTTACGAGAGTCATAGTGATTCCTGGCAGTTCCTCACCAAAATACGCATTTTTTAGATACTGTGGAAAGTCTCTCCAAATCGGTAATCCACTAGCTGTTTATCTTCAGAGAAACTGCCAGAGGTTTCTTCAAGTTGCTGACGTGAGTCTAATTGTGACGAGGCATTGGCTACCTTAAGAGAGTCATAGTTACTCTTGCCAAATGCTCACCATAATAGACATTTTTAGATACTGTGGCCAGTCTGCCCGAAGCAATACGCCACTAGTTCTTTAATTTAAGACAACCATCGTTAATCTTGCTAGGAGTTACTTGATGTTGCTGATTAAATTTTAATTCTGACGAGGCATTGGCAACCTTACCAGAGTCATAGTGATTCCTGGCAGTTCCTCACCAAAATACGCATTTCTTAGATACTGTGGAAAGTCTCTCCAAAGCGGTAATCCACTAGCTGTTTATCTTCAGAGAAACTGCCAGAGGTTTCTTCAAGTTGCAGACGTGAGTCTAATTGTGACGAGGCATTGGCTACCTTAAGAGAGTCATAGTTACTCTTGCCAAATGCTCACCATAATAGACATTTTTAGATACTGTGGCCAGTCTGCCCGAATCATTACGCAATTAGTTGTTTAATTTAAGACAACCATTGTTACTCTTGCTAAGAGTTACTTGATGTTGGCGATTTAATTTTAATTGTGACGAGGCATTGGCAACTATACGAGAGTCAAAGTGATTCCTGGCAGTTCCTCACGAAAATACGCATTTTTTAGATACTGTGGAAAGTCTCTCCAAAGCGGTAATCCACTAGCTGTTTATCTTCAGAGAAACTGCCAGAGGTTTCTTCAAGTTGCTGACGTGAGTCTAATAGTGACGAGGCATTGGGTACCTTAAGCGAGTCATAGTGACTCTTGCCAAATGCTAACCATAATAGACATTTTTTAGATACTGTGGCCAGTCTGCCCGAAGCGATACGCCACTAGTTGTTTAATTTAAGACAACCATCGTTACTCTTGCTAGGGGTTACTTGATGTTGGTGATTTAATTTTAATTGTGATGAGGCATTGGCAACCTTACGAGAGTCATAGTGATTCCTGGCAGTTCCTCACCAAAATACGCATTTTTTAGATACTGTGGAAAGTCTCTCCAAATCGGTAATCCACTAGCTGTTTATCTTCAGAGAAACTGCCAGAGGTTTCTTCAAGTTGCTGACGTGAGTCTAATTGTGACGAGGCATTGGCTACCTTAAGAGAGTCATAGTTACTCTTGCCAAATGCTCACCATAATAGACATTTTTAGATACTGTGGCCAGTCTGCCCGAATCATTACGCAATTAGTTGTTTAATTTAAGACAACCATTGTTACTCTTGCTAGGAGTTACTTGATGTTGGCGATTTAATTTTAATTGTGACGAGGCATTGGCAACTTTACGAGAGTCATAGTGATTCCTGGCAGTTCCTCACGAAAATACGCATTTTTTAGATACTGTGGAAAGCCTCTCCAAAGCGGTAATCCACTAGCTGTTTATCTTCAGAGAAACTGCCAGAGGTTTCTTCAAGTTGCTGACGTGAGTCTAATTGTGACGAGGCATTGGGTACCTTAAGCGAGTCATAGTGACTCTTGCCAAATGCTCACCATAATAGACATTTTTTAGATACTGTGGTCAGTCTGCCCGAAGCAATACGCCACTAGTTCTTTAATTTAAGACAACCATCGTTACTCTTGCTAGGATTTACTTGACGTTGCTGATTAAATTTCAATTGTGACGAGGCATTGGCAACCTTACCAGATTCATAGTGATTCCTGGCAGTTCCTCACCAAAATACGCATTTCTTAGATACTGTGGAAAGTCTCTCCAAAGCGGTAATCCACTAGCTGTTTATCTTCAGAGAAACTGCCAGAGGTTTCTTCAAGTTGCTGACGTGAGTCTAATTGTAACGAGGCATTGGCTACCTTAAGAGAGTCATAGTTACTCTTGCCAAATCCTCACCATAATAGACATTTTTTAGATACTGTGGCCAGTCTGCCCGAAGCGATACGCCACTAGTTGTTTAATTTAAGACAACCATCGTTACTCTTGCTAGGAGTTACTTGATGTTGCTGATTTAATTTTAATTGTGACGAGGCATTGGAAACCTTACAAGAGTCATAGTGATTCCTGGCAGTTCCTCACCAAAATACGCATTTTTAGATACTGTGGAAAGTCTCTCCAAAGCGGTAATCAACCAGCTGCTTATCTTAAGTGAAACTGCCAGAGGTTTCTTAAAGTTGCTGATGTGAGTCTAATTGTGACGAGGCATTGGCTACCTTAAGAGAGTCATAGTTACTCTTGCAAAATGCTCACCATAATAGACATTTTTTAGATACTGTGGCCAGTCTGCCCGAAGCAATCCGCCACTAGTTCTTTAATTTAAGACAACCATCGTTACTCTTGCTAGGAGTTACTTGATGTTGCTGATTAAATTTTAATTGTGACGAGGCATTGGCAACCTTACGAGATTCATAGTGATTCCTGGCAGTTCCTCACGAAAATACGCATATTTTAGATACTGTGGAAAGTCTCTCCAAAGCGGTAATCCACTAGCTGTTTATCTTCAGAGAAACTGCCAGAGGTATCTTGAAGTTGCTGATTTGAGTCTAATTGTGACGAGGCATTGGCTACCATAAGCGAGTCATAGTGACTCTTGCCAAATGCTCACCATAATAGACATTTTTTAGATACTGTAGTCAGTCTGCCCGAAGCAATACGCCACTAGTTCTTTAATTTAAGACAACCATCGTTACTCTTGCTAGGATTTACTTGACGTTGCTGATTAAATTTTAATTGTGAAGAGGCATTGGCAACCTTACGAGATTCATAGTGATTCCTGGCAGTTCCTCACCAAAATACGCATTTCTTAGATACTGTGGAAAGTCTCTCCAAAGCGGTAATCCACTAGCTGTTTATCTTAAGAGAAATTGCCAGAGGTTTCTTGAAGTCGCTGATGTGAGTCTAATTGTGACGAGGCATTGGCTACCTTAAGCGAGTCATAGCGACTCTTGCCAAATGCTCACCATAATAGACATTTTTTAGATACTGTGGCCAGTCTGCCCGAAGCAATACGCCACTAGTTCTTTAATTTAAGACAACCATCGTTAATCTTGCTAGGAGTTACTTGATGTTGCTGATTAAATTTTAATTCTGACGAGGCATTGGCAACCTTACCAGAGTCATAGTGATTCCTGGCAGTTCCTCACCAAAATACGCATTTCTTAGATACTGTGGAAAGTCTCTCCAAAGCGGTAATCCACTAGCTGTTTATCTTCAGAGAAACTGCCAGAGGTTTCTTCAAGTTGCAGACGTGAGTCTAATTGTGACGAGGCATTGGCTACCTTAAGAGAGTCATAGTTACTCTTGCCAAATGCTCACCATAATAGACATTTTTAGATACTGTGGCCAGTCTGCCCGAATCATTACGCAATTAGTTGTTTAATTTAAGACAACCATTGTTACTCTTGCTAAGAGTTACTTGATGTTGGCGATTTAATTTTAATTGTGACGAGGCATTGGCAACTATACGAGAGTCAAAGTGATTCCTGGCAGTTCCTCACGAAAATACGCATTTTTTAGATACTGTGGAAAGTCTCTCCAAAGCGGTAATCCACTAGCTGTTTATCTTCAGAGAAACTGCCAGAGGTTTCTTCAAGTTGCTGACGTGAGTCTAATAGTGACGAGGCATTGGGTACCTTAAGCGAGTCATAGTGACTCTTGCCAAATGCTAACCATAATAGACATTTTTTAGATACTGTGGCCAGTCTGCCCGAAGCGATACGCCACTAGTTGTTTAATTTAAGACAACCATCGTTACTCTTGCTAGGAGTTACTTGATGTTGGTGATTTAATTTTAATTGTGATGAGGCATTGGCAACCTTACGAGAGTCATAGTGATTCCTGGCAGTTCCTCACCAAAATACGCATTTTTTAGATACTGTGGAAAGTCTCTCCAAATCGGTAATCCACTAGCTGTTTATCTCCAGAGAAACTGCCAGAGGTTTCTTCAAGTTGCTGACGTGAGTCTAATTGTGACGAGGCATTGGCTACCTTAAGAGAGTCATAGTTACTCTTGCCAAATGCTCACCATAATAGACATTTTTAGATACTGTGGCCAGTCTGCCCGAATCATTACGCAATTAGTTGTTTAATTTAAGACAACCATTGTTACTCTTGCTAAGAGTTACTTGATGTTGGCGATTTACTTTTAATTGTGACGAGGCATTGGCAACTTTACGAGAGTCATAGTGATTCCTGGCAGTTCCTCACGAAAATACGCATTTTTTAGATACTGTGGAAAGCCTCTCCAAAGCGGTAATCCACTAGCTGTTTATCTTCAGAGAAACTGCCAGAGGTTTCTTCAAGTTGCTGACGTGAGTCTAATTGTGACGAGGCATTGGGTACCTTAAGCGAGTCATAGTGACTCTTGCCAAATGCTCACCATAATAGACATTTTTTAGATACTGTGGTCAGTCTGCCCGAAGCAATACGCCACTAGTTGTTTAATTTAAGACAACCATCGTTACTCTTGCTAGGAGTTACTTGATGTTGCTGATTTAATTTTAATTGTGACGAGGCATTGGAAACCTTACAAGAGTCATAGTGATTCCTGGCAGTTCCTCACCAAAATACGCATTTTTAGATACTGTGGAAAGTCTCTCCAAAGCGGTAATCAACCAGCTGCTTATCTTAAGTGAAACTGCCAGAGGTTTCTTAAAGTTGCTGATGTGAGTCTAATTGTGACGAGGCATTGGCTACCTTAAGAGAGTCATAGTTACTCTTGCAAAATGCTCACCATAATAGACATTTTTTAGATACTGTGGCCAGTCTGCCCGAAGCGATACGCCACTAGTTGTTTAATTTAAGACAACCATCGTTACTCTTGCTAGGAGTTACTTGATATTGGTGATTTAATTTTAATTGTGATGAGGCATTGGCAACCTTACGAGAGTCATAGTGATTCCTGGCAGTTCCTCACGAAAATACGCATTTTTTAGATACTGTGGAAAGTCTCTCCAAAGCGGTAATCCACTAGCTGTTTATCTTCGGAGAAACTGCCAGAGGTATCTTGAAGTTGCTGATGTGAGTCTAATTGTGACGAGGCATTGGCTACCTTAAGAGAGTCATAGTGACTCTTGCCAAATGCTCTCCATAATAGACATTTTTTAGATACTGTGGTCAGTCTGCCCGAAGCAATACGACACTAGTTCTTTAATTTAAGACAACCATCGTTAATCTTGCTAGGAATTACTTGATGTTGCTGATTAAATTTTAATTCTGACGAGGCATTGGCAACCATACCAGAGTGATAGTGATTCCTGGCAGTTCCTCACCAAAATACGCATTTTTTAGATACTGTGGAAAGTCTCTCCAAAGCGATAATCCACTAGCTGTTTATCTTCAGAGAAACTGCCAGAGGTTTCTTGAAGTTGCTGATGTGAGTCTAATTATGACGAGGCATTGGATACCTTAAGCGAGTCATAGCGACTCTTGCCAAATGCTCACCATTATAGACATTTTTTAGATACTGTGGCCAGTCTGCCCGAAGCAATCCGCCACTAGTCCTTTAATTTAAGACAACCATCGTTACTCTTGCTAGGAGTTACATGATGTTGCTGATTAAATTTTAATTGTGACGAGGCATTGGCAACCTTACGAGAGTCATAGTGATTCCTGGCAGTTCCTCACGAAAATACGCATTTTTTAGATACTGTGGAAAGTCTCTCCAAAGCGGTAATCCACTAGCTGTTTATCTTCAGAGAAACTGCCAGAGGTATCTTGAAGTTGCTGATTTGAGTCTAATTGTGACGAGGCATTGGCTACCTTAAGCGAGTCATAGTGACTCTTGCCAAATGCTCACCATAATAGACATTTTTTAGATACTGTGGTCAGTCTGCCCGAAGCAATACGCCACTAGCTCTTTAATTTAAGACAACCATCGTTACTCTTGCTAGGATTTACTTGACGTTGCTGATTAAATTTTAATTGTGACGAGGCATTGGCAACCTTACGAGATTCATAGTGATTCCTGGCAGTTCCTCACCAAAATACGCATTTCTTAGATACTGTGGAAAGTCTCTCCAAAGCGATAATCCACTAGCTGTTTATCTTAAGAGAAATTGCCAGAGGTTTCTTGAAGTCGCTGATGTGAGTCTAATTGTGACGAGGCATTGGCTACCTTAAGCGAGTCATAGCGACTCTTGCCAAATGCTCACCATAATAGACATTTTTTAGATACTGTGGCCAGTCTGCCCGAAGCAATACGCCACTAGTTCTTTAATTTAAGACAACCATCGTTAATCTTGCTAGGAGTTACTTGATGTTGCTGATTAAATTTTAATTCTGACGAGGCATTGGCAACCTTACCAGAGTCATAGTGATTCCTGGCAGTTCCTCACCAAAATACGCATTTTTTAGATACTGTGGAAAGTCTCTCCAAATCGGTAATCCACTAGCTGTTTATCTTCAGAGAAACTGCCAGAGGTTTCTTCAAGTTGCTGACGTGAGTCTAATTGTGACGAGGCATTGGCTACCTTAAGAGAGTCAGAGTTACTCTTGCCAAATGCTCACCATAATAGACATTTTTAGATACTGTGGCCAGTCTGCCCGAATCATTACGCAATTAGTTGTTTAATTTAAGACAACCATTGTTACTCTTGCTAGGAGTTACTTGATGTTGGCGATTTAATTTTAATTGTGACGAGGCATTGGCAACTTTACGAGAGTCATAGTGATTCCTATCAGTTCCTCACGAAAATACGCATTTTTTAGATAGTGTGGAAAGTCTCTCCAAAGCGGTAATCCACTAGCTGTTTATCTTCAGAGAAACTGCCAGAGGTTTCTTCAAGTTGCTGACGTGAGTCTAATTGTGACGAGGCATTGGGTACCTTAAGCGAGTCATAGTGACTCTTGCCAAATGCTCACCATAATAGACATTTTTTAGATACTGTGGTCAGTCTGCCCGAAGCAATACGCCACTAGTTCTTTAATTTAAGACAACCATCGTTACTCTTGCTAGGATTTACTTGACGTTGCTGATTAAATTTCAATTGTGACGAGGCATTGGCAACCTTACCAGATTCATAGTGATTCCTGGCAGTTCCTCACCAAAATACGCATTTCTTAGATACTGTGGAAAGTCTCTCCAAAGCGGTAATCCACTAGCTGTTTATCTTCAGAGAAACTGCCAGAGGTTTCTTCAAGTTGCTGACGTGAGTCTAATTGTAACGAGGCATTGGCTACCTTAAGAGAGTCATAGTTACTCTTGCCAAATCCTCACCATAATAGACATTTTTTAGATACTGTGGCCAGTCTGCCCGAAGCGATACGCCACTAGTTGTTTAATTTAAGACAACCATCGTTACTCTTGCTAGGAGTTACTTGATGTTGCTGATTTAATTTTAATTGTGACGAGGCATTGGCAACCTTACAAGAGTCATAGTGATTCCTGGCAGTTCCTCACCAAAATACGCATTTTAGATACTGTGGAAAGTCTCTCCAAAGCGGTAATCAACCAGCTGCTTATCTTAAGTGAAACTGCCAGAGGTTTCTTAAAGTTGCTGATGTGAGTCTAATTGTGACGAGGCATTGGCTACCTTAAGAGAGTCATAGTTACTCTTGCAAAATGCTCACCATAATAGACATTTTTTAGATACTGTGGCCAGTCTGCCCGAAGCGATACGCCACTAGTTGTTTAATTTAAGACAACCATCGTTACTCTTGCTAGGAGTTACTTGATGTTGGTGATTTAATTTTAATTGTGATGAGGCATTGGCAACCTTACGAGAGTCATAGTGATTCCTGGCAGTTCCTCACGAAAATACGCATTTTTTAGATACTGTGGAAAGTCCCTCCAAAGCGGTAATCCACTAGCTGTTTATCTTCGGAGAAACTGCCAGAGGTATCTTGAAGTTGCTGATGTGAGTCTAATTGTGACGAGGCATTGGCTACCTTAAGAGAGTCATAGTGACTCTTGCCAAATGCTCACCATAATAGACATTTTTTAGATACTGTGGTCAGTCTGCCCGAAGCAATACGACACTAGTTCTTTAATTTAAGACAACCATCGTTAATCTTGCTAGGAATTACTTGATGTTGCTGATTAAATTTTAATTCTGACGAGGCATTGGCAACCTTACCAGAGTGATAGTGATTCCTGGCAGTTCCTCACCAAAATACGCATTTTTTAGATACTGTGGAAAGTCTCTCCAAAGCGGTAATCCACTAGCTGTTTATCTTCAGAGAAACTGCCAGAGGTTTCTTGAAGTTGCTGATGTGAGTCTAATTATGACGAGGCATTGGCTACCTTAAGCGAGTCATAGCGACTCTTGCCAAATGCTCACCATTATAGACATTTTTTAGATACTGTGGCCAGTCTGCCCGAAGCAATCCGCCACTAGTCCTTTAATTTAAGACAACCATCGTTACTCTTGCTAGGAGTTACATGATGTTGCTGATTAAATTTTAATTGTGACGAGGCATTGGCAACCTTACGAGAGTCATAGTGATTCCTGGCAGTTCCTCACGAAAATACGCATTTTTTAGATACTGTGGAAAGTCTCTCCAAAGCGGTAATCCACTAGCTGTTTATCTTCAGAGAAACTGCCAGAGGTATCTTGAAGTTGCTGATTTGAGTCTAATTGTGACGATGCATTGGCTACCTTAAGCGAGTCATAGTGACTCTTGCCAAATGCTCACCATAATAGACATTTTTTAGATACTGTGGTCAGTCTGCCCGAAGCAATACGCCACTAGTTCTTTAATTTAAGACAACCATCGTTACTCTTGCTAGGATTTACTTGACGTTGCTGATTAAATTTTAATTGTGACGAGGCATTGGCAACCTTACGAGATTCATAGTGATTCCTGGCAGTTCCTCACCAAAATACGCATTTCTTAGATACTGTGGAAAGTCTCTCCAAAGCGGTAATCCACTAGCTGTTTATCTTAAGAGAAATTGCCAGAGGTTTCTTGAAGTCGCTGATGTGAGTCTAATTGTGACGAGGCATTGGCTACCTTAAGCGAGTCATAGCGACTCTTGCCAAATGCTCACCATAATAGACATTTTTTAGATACTGTGGCCAGTCTGCCCGAAGCAATACGCCACTAGTTCTTTAATTTAAGACAACCATCGTTAATCTTGCTAGGAGTTACTTGATGTTGCTGATTAAATTTTAATTGTGACGAGGCATTGGCAACCTTACCAGAGTCATAGTGATTCCTGGCAGTTCCTCACCAAAATACGCATTTTAAAGATACTGTGGAAAGTCTCTCCAAAGCGGTAATCCACTAGCTGTTTATCTTCAGAGAAACTGCCAGAGGTTTCTTCAAGTTGCAGACGTGAGTCTAATTGTGACGAGGCATTGGCTACCTTAAGAGAGTCATAGTTACTCTTGCCAAATGCTCACCATAATAGACATTTTTAGATACTGTGGCCAGTCTGCCCGAATCATTACGCAATTAGTTGTTTAATTTAAGACAACCATTGTTACTCTTGCTAAGAGTTACTTGATGTTGGCGATTTAATTTTAATTGTGACGAGGCATTGGCAACTATACGAGAGTCAAAGTGATTCCTGGCAGTTCCTCACGAAATTACGCATTTTTTAGATACTGTGGAAAGTCTCTCCAAAGCGGTAATCCACTAGCTGTTTATCTTCAGAGAAACTGCCAGAGGTTTCTTCAAGTTGCTGACGTGAGTCTAATTGTGACGAGGCATTGGGTACCTTAAGCGAGTCATAGTGACTCTTGCCAAATGCTCACCATAATAGACATTTTTTAGATACTGTGGCCAGTCTGCCCGAAGCGATACGCCACTAGTTGTTTAATTTAAGACAACCATCGTTACTCTTGCTAGGAGTTACTTGATGTTGCTGATTTAATTTTAATTGTGACGAGGCATTGGCAACCTTACAAGAGTCATAGTGATTCCTGGCAGTTCCTCACCAAAATACGCATTTTAGATACTGTGGAAAGTCTCTCCAAAGCGGTAATCAACCAGCTGCTTATCTTAAGTGAAACTGCCAGAGGTTTCTTAAAGTTGCTGATGTGAGTCTAATTGTGACGAGGCATTGGCTACCTTAAGAGAGTCATAGTTACTCTTGCAAAATGCTCACCATAATAGACATTTTTTAGATACTGTGGCCAGTCTGCCCGAAGCGATACGCCACTAGTTGTTTAATTTAAGACAACCATCGTTACTCTTGCTAGGAGTTACTTGATGTTGGTGATTTAATTTTAATTGTGATGAGGCATTGGCAACCTTACGAGAGTCATAGTGATTCCTGGCAGTTCCTCACGAAAATACGCATTTTTTAGATACTGTGGAAAGTCCCTCCATAGCGGTAATCCACTAGCTGTTTATCTTCGGAGAAACTGCCAGAGGTATCTTGAAGTTGCTGATGTGAGTCTAATTGTGACGAGGCATTGGCTACCTTAAGAGAGTCATAGTGACTCTTGCCAAATGCTCACCATAATAGACATTTTTTAGATACTGTGGTCAGTCTGCCCGAAGCAATACGACACTAGTTCTTTAATTTAAGACAACCATCGTTAATCTTGCTAGGAATTACTTGATGTTGCTGATTAAATTTTAATTCTGACGAGGCATTGGCAACCTTACCAGAGTGATAGTGATTCCTGGCAGTTCCTCACCAAAATACGCATTTTTTAGATACTGTGGAAAGTCTCTCCAAAGCGGTAATCCACTAGCTGTTTATCTTCAGAGAAACTGCCAGAGGTTTCTTGAAGTTGCTGATGTGAGTCTAATTATGACGAGGCATTGGCTACCTTAAGCGAGTCATAGCGACTCTTGCCAAATGCTCACCATTATAGACATTTTTTAGATACTGTGGCCAGTCTGCCCGAAGCAATCCGCCACTAGTCCTTTAATTTAAGACAACCATCGTTACTCTAGCTAGGAGTTACATGATGTTGCTGATTAAATTTTAATTGTGACGAGGCATTGGCAACCTTACGAGAGTCATAGTGATTCCTGGCAGTTCCTCACGAAAATACGCATTTTTTAGATACTGTGGAAAGTCTCTCCAAAGCGGTAATCCACTAGCTGTTTATCTTCAGAGAAACTGCCAGAGGTATCTTGAAGTTGCTGATTTGAGTCTAATTGTGACGAGTCATTGGCTACCTTAAGCGAGTCATAGTGACTCTTGCCAAATGCTCACCATAATAGACATTTTTTAGATACTGTGGTCAGTCTGCCCGAAGCAATACGCCACTAGTTCTTTAATTTAAGACAACCATCGTTACTCTTGCTAGGATTTACTTGACGTTGCTGATTAATCTTTAATTGTGACGAGGCATTGGCAACCTTACGAGATTCATAGTGATTCCTGGCAGTTCCTCACGAAAATACGCATTTCTTAGATACTGTGGAAAGAGTCTCCAAAGCGGTAATCCACTAGCTGTTTATCTTAAGAGAAATTGCCAGAGGTTTCTTGAAGTCGCTGATGTGAGTCTAATTGTGACGAGGCATTGGCTACCTTAAGCGAGTCATAGCGACTCTTGCCAAATGCTCACCATAATAGACATTTTTTAGATACTGTGGCCAGTCTGCCCGAAGCAATACGCCACTAGTTCTTTAATTTAAGACAACCATCGTTAATCTTGCTAGGAGTTACTTGATGTTGCTGATTAAATTTTAATTCTGACGAGGCATTGGCAACCTTACGAGAGTCATAGTGATTCCTGGCAGTTCCTCACGAAAATACGCATTTTTTAGATACTGTGGAAAGTCTCTCCAAAGCGGTAATCCACTAGCTGTTTATCTTCGGAGAAACTGCCAGAGGTATCTTGAAGTTGCTGATGTGAGTCTAATTGTGACGAGGCATTGGCTACCTTAAGAGAGTCATAGTGACTCTTGCCAAATGCTCACCATAATAGACATTTTTTAGATACTGTGGTCAGTCTGCCCGAAGCAATACGACACTAGTTCTTTAATTTAAGACAACCATCGTTAATCTTGCTAGGAATTACTTGATGTTGCTGATTAAATTTTAATTCTGACGAGGCATTGGCAACCTTACCAGAGTGATAGTGATTCCTGGCAGTTCCTCACCAAAATACGCATTTTTTAGATACTGTGGAAAGTCTCTCCAAAGCGGTAATCCACTAGCTGTTTATCTTCAGAGAAACTGCCAGAGGTTTCTTGAAGTTGCTGATGTGAGTCTAATTATGACGAGGCATTGGCTACCTTAAGCGAGTCATAGCGACTCTTGCCAAATGCTCACCATTATAGACATTTTTTAGATACTGTGGCCAGTCTGCCCGAAGCAATCCGCCACTAGTCCTTTAATTTAAGACAACCATCGTTACTCTTGCTAGGAGTTACATGATGTTGCTGATTAAATTTTAATTGTGACGAGGCATTGGCAACCTTACGAGAGTCATAGTGATTCCTGGCAGTTCCTCACGAAAATACGCATTTTTTAGATACTGTGGAAAGTCTCTCCAAAGCGGTAATCCACTAGCTGTTTATCTTCGGAGAAACTGCCAGAGGTATCTTGAAGTTGCTGATGTGAGTCTAATTGTGACGAGGCATTGGCTACCTTAAGAGAGTCATAGTGACTCTTGCCAAATGCTCACCATAATAGACATTTTTTAGATACTGTGGTCAGTCTGCCCGAAGCAATACGACACTAGTTCTTTAATTTAAGACAACCATCGTTAATCTTGCTAGGAATTACTTGATGTTGCTGATTAAATTTTAATTCTGACGAGGCATTGGCAACCTTACCAGAGTGATAGTGATTCCTGGCAGTTCCTCACCAAAATACGCATTTTTTAGATACTGTGGAAAGTCTCTCCAAAGCGGTAATCCACTAGCTGTTTATCTTCAGAGAAACTGCCAGAGGTTTCTTGAAGTTGCTGATGTGAGTCTAATTATGACGAGGCATTGGCTACCTTAAGCGAGTCATAGCGACTCTTGCCAAATGCTCACCATTATAGACATTTTTTAGATACTGTCTCCAGTCTGCCCGAAGCAATCCGCCACTAGTCCTTTAATTTAAGACAACCATCGTTACTCTTGCTAGGAGTTACATGATGTTGCTGATTAAATTTTAATTGTGACGAGGCATTGGCAACCTTACGAGAGTCATAGTGATTCCTGGCAGTTCCTCACGAAAATACGCATTTTTTAGATACTGTGGAAAGTCTCTCCAAAGCGGTAATCCACTAGCTGTTTATCTTCAGAGAAACTGCCAGAGGTTTCTTCAAGTTGCAGACGTGAGTCTAATTGTGACGAGGCATTGGCTACCTTAAGAGAGTCATAGTTACTCTTGCCAAATGCTCACCATAATAGACATTTTTTAGATACTGTGGTCAGTCTGCCCGAAGCAATACGACACTAGTTCTTTAATTTAAGACAACCATCGTTAATCTTGCTAGGAATTACTTGATGTTGCTGATTAAATTTTAATTCTGACGAGGCATTGGCAACCTTACCAGAGTGATAGTGATTCCTGGCAGTTCCTCACCAAAATACGCATTTTTTAGATACTGTGGAAAGTCTCTCCAAAGCGGTAATCCACTAGCTGTTTATCTTCAGAGAAACTGCCAGAGGTTTCTTGAAGTTGCTGATGTGAGTCTAATTATGACGAGGCATTGGCTACCTTAAGCGAGTCATAGCGACTCTTGCCAAATGCTCACCATTATAGACATTTTTTAGATACTGTGGCCAGTCTGCCCGAAGCAATCCGCCACTAGTCCTTTAATTTAAGACAACCATCGTTACTCTTGCTAGGAGTTACATGATGTTGCTGATTAAATTTTAATTGTGACGAGGCATTGGCAACCTTACGAGAGTCATAGTGATTCCTGGCAGTTCCTCACGAAAATACGCATTTTTTAGATACTGTGGAAAGTCTCTCCAAAGCGGTAATCCACTAGCTGTTTATCTTCAGAGAAACTGCCAGAGGTATCTTGAAGTTGCTGATTTGAGTCTAATTGTGACGAGTCATTGGCTACCTTAAGCGAGTCATAGTGACTCTTGCCAAATGCTCACCATAATAGACATTTTTTAGATACTGTGGTCAGTCTGCCCGAAGCAATACGCCACTAGTTCTTTAATTTAAGACAACCATCGTTACTCTTGCTAGGATTTACTTGACGTTGCTGATTAAATTTTAATTGTGACGAGGCATTGGCAACCTTACGAGATTCATAGTGATTCCTGGCAGTTCCTCACCAAAATACGCATTTCTTAGATACTGTGGAAAGTCTCTCCAAAGCGGTAATCCACTAGCTGTTTATCTTAAGAGAAATTGCCAGAGGTTTCTTGAAGTCGCTGATGTGAGTCTAATTGTGACGAGGCATTGGCTACCTTAAGCGAGTCATAGCGACTCTTGCCAAATGCTCACCATAATAGACATTTTTTAGATACTGTGGCCAGTCTGCCCGAAGCAATACGCCACTAGTTCTTTAATTTAAGACAACCATCGTTAATCTTGCTAGGAGTTACTTGATGTTGCTGATTAAATTTTAATTCTGACGAGGCATTGGCAACCTTACGAGAGTCATAGTGATTCCTGGCAGTTCCTCACGAAAATACGCATTTTTTAGATACTGTGGAAAGTCTCTCCAAAGCGGTAATCCACTAGCTGTTTATCTTCGGAGAAACTGCCAGAGGTATCTTGAAGTTGCTGATGTGAGTCTAATTGTGACGAGGCATTGGCTACCTTAAGAGAGTCATAGTGACTCTTGCCAAATGCTCACCATAATAGACATTTTTTAGATACTGTGGTCAGTCTGCCCGAAGCAATACGACACTAGTTCTTTAATTTAAGACAACCATCGTTAATCTTGCTAGGAATTACTTGATGTTGCTGATTAAATTTTAATTCTGACGAGGCATTGGCAACCTTACCAGAGTGATAGTGATTCCTGGCAGTTCCTCACCAAAATACGCATTTTTTAGATACTGTGGAAAGTCTCTCCAAAGCGGTAATCCACTAGCTGTTTATCTTCAGAGAAACTGCCAGAGGTTTCTTGAAGTTGCTGATGTGAGTCTAATTATGACGAGGCATTGGCTACCTTAAGCGAGTCATAGCGACTCTTGCCAAATGCTCACCATTATAGACATTTTTTAGATACTGTGGCCAGTCTGCCCGAAGCAATCCGCCACTAGTCCTTTAATTTAAGACAACCATCGTTACTCTTGCTAGGAGTTACATGATGTTGCTGATTAAATTTTAATTGTGACGAGGCATTGGCAACCTTACGAGAGTCATAGTGATTCCTGGCAGTTCCTCACGAAAATACGCATTTTTTAGATACTGTGGAAAGTCTCTCCAAAGCGGTAATCCACTAGCTGTTTATCTTCGGAGAAACTGCCAGAGGTATCTTGAAGTTGCTGATGTGAGTCTAATTGTGACGAGGCATTGGCTACCTTAAGAGAGTCATAGTGACTCTTGCCAAATGCTCACCATAATAGACATTTTTTAGATACTGTGGTCAGTCTGCCCGAAGCAATACGACACTAGTTCTTTAATTTAAGACAACCATCGTTAATCTTGCTAGGAATTACTTGATGTTGCTGATTAAATTTTAATTCTGACGAGGCATTGGCAACCTTACCAGAGTGATAGTGATTCCTGGCAGTTCCTCACCAAAATACGCATTTTTTAGATACTGTGGAAAGTCTCTCCAAAGCGGTAATCCACTAGCTGTTTATCTTCAGAGAAACTGCCAGAGGTTTCTTGAAGTTGCTGATGTGAGTCTAATTATGACGAGGCATTGGCTACCTTAAGCGAGTCATAGCGACTCTTGCCAAATGCTCACCATTATAGACATTTTTTAGATACTGTGGCCAGTCTGCCCGAAGCAATCCGCCACTAGTCCTTTAATTTAAGACAACCATCGTTACTCTTGCTAGGAGTTACATGATGTTGCTGATTAAATTTTAATTGTGACGAGGCATTGGCAACCTTACGAGAGTCATAGTGATTCCTGGCAGTTCCTCACGAAAATACGCATTTTTTAGATACTGTGGAAAGTCTCTCCAAAGCGGTAATCCACTAGCTGTTTATCTTCAGAGAAACTGCCAGAGGTTTCTTCAAGTTGCAGACGTGAGTCTAATTGTGACGAGGCATTGGCTACCTTAAGAGAGTCATAGTTACTCTTGCCAAATGCTCACCATAATAGACATTTTTAGATACTGTGGCCAGTCTGCCCGAATCATTACGCAATTAGTTGTTTAATTTAAGACAACCATTGTTACTCTTGCTAAGAGTTACTTGATGTTGGCGATTTAATTTAAATTGTGACGAGGCATTGGCAACTATACGAGAGTCAAAGTGATTCCTGGCAGTTCCTCACGAAAATACGCATTTTTTAGATACTGTGGAAAGTCTCTCCAAAGCGGTAATCCACTAGCTGTTTATCTTCAGAGAAACTGCCAGAGGTTTCTTCAAGTTGCTGACGTGAGTCTAATTGTGACGAGGCATTGGGTACCTTAAGCGAGTCATAGTGACTCTTGCCAAATGCTCACCATAATAGACATTTTTTAGATACTGTGGCCAGTCTGCCCGAAGCGATACGCCACTAGTTGTTTAATTTAAGACAACCATCGTTACTCTTGCTAGGAGTTACTTGATGTTGGTGATTTAATTTTAATTGTGATGAGGCATTGGCAACCTTACGAGAGTCATAGTGATTCCTGGCAGTTCCTCACGAAAATACGCATTTTTTAGATACTGTGGAAAGTCTCTCCAAATCGGTAATCCACTAGCTGTTTATCTTCAGAGAAACTGCCAGAGGTTTCTTCAAGTTGCTGACGTGAGTCTAATTGTGACGAGGCATTGGCTACCTTAAGAGAGTCATAGTTACTCTTGCCAAATGCTCACCATAATAGACATTTTTAGATACTGTGGCCAGTCTGCCCGAATCATTACGCAATTAGTTGTTTAATTTAAGACAACCATTGTTACTCTTGCTAGGAGTTACTTGATGTTGGCGATTTAATTTTAATTGTGACGAGGCATTGGCAACTTTACGAGAGTCATAGTGATTCCTGGCAGTTCCTCACGAAAATACGCATTTTTTAGATACTGTGGAAAGTCTCTCCAAAGTGGTAATCCACTAGCTGTTTATCTTCAGAGAAACTGCCAGAGGTTTCTTCAAGTTGCTGACGTGAGTCTAATTGTGACGAGGCATTGGGTACCTTAAGCGAGTCATAGTGACCCTTGCCAAATGCTCACCATAATAGACATTTTTTAGATACTGTGGTCAGTCTGCCCGAAGCAATACGCCACTAGTTCTTTAATTTAAGACAACCATCGTTACTCTTGCTAGGATTTACTTGACGTTGCTGATTAAATTTCAATTGTGACGAGGCATTGGCAACCTTACCAGATTCATAGTGATTCCTGGCAGTTCCTCACCAAAATACGCATTTCTTAGATACTGTGGAAAGTCTCTCCAAAGCGGTAATCCACTAGCTGTTTATCTTCAGAGAAACTGCCAGAGGTTTCTTCAAGTTGCTGACGTGAGTCTAATTGTAACGAGGCATTGGCTACCTTAAGAGAGTCATAGTTACTCTTGCCAAATCCTCACCATAATAGACATTTTTTAGATACTGTGGCCAGTCTGCCCGAAGCGATACGCCACTAGTTGTTTAATTTAAGACAACCATCGTTACTCTTGCTAGGAGTTACTTGATGTTGCTGATTTAATTTTAATTGTGACGAGGCATTGGCAACCTTACAAGAGTCATAGTGATTCCTGGCAGTTCCTCACCAAAATACGCATTTTAGATACTGTGGAAAGTCTCTCCAAAGCGGTAATCAACCAGCTGCTTATCTTAAGTGAAACTGCCAGAGGTTTCTTAAAGTTGCTGATGTGAGTCTAATTGTGACGAGGCATTGGCTACCTTAAGAGAGTCATAGTTACTCTTGCAAAATGCTCACCATAATAGACATTTTTTAGATACTGTGGCCAGTCTGCCCGAAGCGATACGCCACTAGTTGTTTAATTTAAGACAACCATCGTTACTTTTGCTAGGAGTTACTTGATGTTGGTGATTTAATTTTAATTGTGATGAGGCATTGGCAACCTTACGAGAGTCATAGTGATTCCTGGCAGTTCCTCACGAAAATACGCATTTTTTAGATACTGTGGAAAGTCTCTCCAAAGCGGTAATCCACTAGCTGTTTATCTTCGGAGAAACTGCCAGAGGTATCTTGAAGTTGCTGATGTGAGTCTAATTGTGACGAGGCATTGGCTACCTTAAGAGAGTCATAGTGACTCTTGCCAAATGCTCACCATAATAGACATTTTTTAGATACTGTGGCCAGTCTGCCCGAATCATTACGCAATTAGTTGTTTAATTTAAGACAACCATTGTTACTCTTGCTAAGAGTTACTTGATGTTGGCGATTTAATTTAAATTGTGACGAGGCATTGGCAACTATACGAGAGTCAAAGTGATTCCTGGCAGTTCCTCCCGAAAATACGCATTTTTTAGATACTGTGGAAAGTCTCTCCAAAGCGGTAATCCACTAGCTGTTTATCTTCAGAGAAACTGCCAGAGGTTTCTTCAAGTTGCTGACGTGAGTCTAATTATGACGAGGCATTGGCTACCTTAAGCGAGTCATAGCGACTCTTGCCAAATGCTCACCATTATAGACATTTTTTAGATACTGTGGTCAGTCTGCCCGAAGCAATACGCCACTAGTTCTTTAATTTAAGACAACCATCGTTACTCTTGCTAGGATTTACTTGACGTTGCTGATTAAATTTTAATTCTGACGAGGCATTGGCAACCTTACGAGATTCATAGTGATTCCTGGCAGTTCCTCACCAAAATACGCATTTCTTAGATACTGTGGAAAGTCTCTCCAAAGCGGTAATCCACTAGCTGTTTATCTTAAGAGAAATTGCCAGAGGTTTCTTGAAGTCGCTGATGTGAGTCTAATTGTGACGAGGCATTGGCTACCTTAAGCGAGTCATAGCGACTCTTGCCAAATGCTCACCATAATAGACATTTTTTAGATACTGTGGCCAGTCTGCCCGAAGCAATACGCCACTAGTTCTTTAATTTAAGACAACCATCGTTAATCTTGCTAGGAGTTACTTGATGTTGCTGATTAAATTTTAATTCTGACGAGGCATTGGCAACCTTACGAGAGTCATAGTGATTCCTGGCAGTTCCTCACGAAAATACGCATTTTTTAGATACTGTGGAAAGTCTCTCCAAAGCGGTAATCCACTAGCTGTTTATCTTCGGAGAAACTGCCAGAGGTATCTTGAAGTTGCTGATGTGAGTCTAATTGTGACGAGGCATTGGCTACCTTAAGAGAGTCATAGTGACTCTTGCCAAATGCTCACCATAATAGACATTTTTTAGATACTGTGGTCAGTCTGCCCGAAGCAATACGACACTAGTTCTTTAATTTAAGACAACCATCGTTAATCTTGCTAGGAATTACTTGATGTTGCTGATTAAATTTTAATTCTGACGAGGCATTGGCAACCTTACCAGAGTGATAGTGATTCCTGGCAGTTCCTCACCAAAATACGCATTTTTTAGATACTGTGGAAAGTCTCTCCAAAGCGGTAATCCACTAGCTGTTTATCTTCAGAGAAACTGCCAGAGGTTTCTTGAAGTTGCTGATGTGAGTCTAATTATGACGAGGCATTGGCTACCTTAAGCGAGTCATAGCGACTCTTGCCAAATGCTCACCATTATAGACATTTTTTAGATACTGTGGCCAGTCTGCCCGAAGCAATCCGCCACTAGTCCTTTAATTTAAGACAACCATCGTTACTCTTGCTAGGAGTTACATGATGTTGCTGATTAAATTTTAATTGTGACGAGGCATTGGCAACCTTACGAGAGTCATAGTGATTCCTGGCAGTTCCTCACGAAAATACGCATTTTTTAGATACTGTGGAAAGTCTCTCCAAAGCGGTAATCCACTAGCTGTTTATCTTCGGAGAAACTGCCAGAGGTATCTTGAAGTTGCTGATGTGAGTCTAATTGTGACGAGGCATTGGCTACCTTAAGAGAGTCATAGTGACTCTTGCCAAATGCTCACCATAATAGACATTTTTTAGATACTGTGGTCAGTCTGCCCGAAGCAATACGACACTAGTTCTTTAATTTAAGACAACCATCGTTAATCTTGCTAGGAATTACTTGATGTTGCTGATTAAATTTTAATTCTGACGAGGCATTGGCAACCTTACCAGAGTGATAGTGATTCCTGGCAGTTCCTCACCAAAATACGCATTTTTTAGATACTGTGGAAAGTCTCTCCAAAGCGGTAATCCACTAGCTGTTTATCTTCAGAGAAACTGCCAGAGGTTTCTTGAAGTTGCTGATGTGAGTCTAATTATGACGAGGCATTGGCTACCTTAAGCGAGTCATAGCGACTCTTGCCAAATGCTCACCATTATAGACATTTTTTAGATACTGTGGCCAGTCTGCCCGAAGCAATCCGCCACTAGTCCTTTAATTTAAGACAACCATCGTTACTCTTGCTAGGAGTTACATGATGTTGCTGATTAAATTTTAATTGTGACGAGGCATTGGCAACCTTACGAGAGTCATAGTGATTCCTGGCAGTTCCTCACGAAAATACGCATTTTTTAGATACTGTGGAAAGTCTCTCCAAAGCGGTAATCCACTAGCTGTTTATCTTCAGAGAAACTGCCAGAGGTTTCTTCAAGTTGCAGACGTGAGTCTAATTGTGACGAGGCATTGGCTACCTTAAGAGAGTCATAGTTACTCTTGCCAAATGCTCACCATAATAGACATTTTTAGATACTGTGGCCAGTCTGCCCGAATCATTACGCAATTAGTTGTTTAATTTAAGACAACCATTGTTACTCTTGCTAAGAGTTACTTGATGTTGGCGATTTAATTTAAATTGTGACGAGGCATTGGCAACTATACGAGAGTCAAAGTGATTCCTGGCAGTTCCTCACGAAAATACGCATTTTTTAGATACTGTGGAAAGTCTCTCCAAAGCGGTAATCCACTAGCTGTTTATCTTCAGAGAAACTGCCAGAGGTTTCTTCAAGTTGCTGACGTGAGTCTAATTGTGACGAGGCATTGGGTACCTTAAGCGAGTCATAGTGACTCTTGCCAAATGCTCACCATAATAGACATTTTTTAGATACTGTGGCCAGTCTGCCCGAAGCGATACGCCACTAGTTGTTTAATTTAAGACAACCATCGTTACTCTTGCTAGGAGTTACTTGATGTTGGTGATTTAATTTTAATTGTGATGAGGCATTGGCAACCTTACGAGAGTCATAGTGATTCCTGGCAGTTCCTCACGAAAATACGCATTTTTTAGATACTGTGGAAAGTCTCTCCAAATCGGTAATCCACTAGCTGTTTATCTTCAGAGAAACTGCCAGAGGTTTCTTCAAGTTGCTGACGTGAGTCTAATTGTGACGAGGCATTGGCTACCTTAAGAGAGTCATAGTTACTCTTGCCAAATGCTCACCATAATAGACATTTTTAGATACTGTGGCCAGTCTGCCCGAATCATTACGCAATTAGTTGTTTAATTTAAGACAACCATTGTTACTCTTGCTAGGAGTTACTTGATGTTGGCGATTTAATTTTAATTGTGACGAGGCATTGGCAACTTTACGAGAGTCATAGTGATTCCTGGCAGTTCCTCACGAAAATACGCATTTTTTAGATACTGTGGAAAGTCTCTCCAAAGTGGTAATCCACTAGCTGTTTATCTTCAGAGAAACTGCCAGAGGTTTCTTCAAGTTGCTGACGTGAGTCTAATTGTGACGAGGCATTGGGTACCTTAAGCGAGTCATAGTGACCCTTGCCAAATGCTCACCATAATAGACATTTTTTAGATACTGTGGTCAGTCTGCCCGAAGCAATACGCCACTAGTTCTTTAATTTAAGACAACCATCGTTACTCTTGCTAGGATTTACTTGACGTTGCTGATTAAATTTCAATTGTGACGAGGCATTGGCAACCTTACCAGATTCATAGTGATTCCTGGCAGTTCCTCACCAAAATACGCATTTCTTAGATACTGTGGAAAGTCTCTCCAAAGCGGTAATCCACTAGCTGTTTATCTTCAGAGAAACTGCCAGAGGTTTCTTCAAGTTGCTGACGTGAGTCTAATTGTAACGAGGCATTGGCTACCTTAAGAGAGTCATAGTTACTCTTGCCAAATCCTCACCATAATAGACATTTTTTAGATACTGTGGCCAGTCTGCCCGAAGCGATACGCCACTAGTTGTTTAATTTAAGACAACCATCGTTACTCTTGCTAGGAGTTACTTGATGTTGCTGATTTAATTTTAATTGTGACGAGGCATTGGCAACCTTACAAGAGTCATAGTGATTCCTGGCAGTTCCTCACCAAAATACGCATTTTAGATACTGTGGAAAGTCTCTCCAAAGCGGTAATCAACCAGCTGCTTATCTTAAGTGAAACTGCCAGAGGTTTCTTAAAGTTGCTGATGTGAGTCTAATTGTGACGAGGCATTGGCTACCTTAAGAGAGTCATAGTTACTCTTGCAAAATGCTCACCATAATAGACATTTTTTAGATACTGTGGCCAGTCTGCCCGAAGCGATACGCCACTAGTTGTTTAATTTAAGACAACCATCGTTACTTTTGCTAGGAGTTACTTGATGTTGGTGATTTAATTTTAATTGTGATGAGGCATTGGCAACCTTACGAGAGTCATAGTGATTCCTGGCAGTTCCTCACGAAAATACGCATTTTTTAGATACTGTGGAAAGTCTCTCCAAAGCGGTAATCCACTAGCTGTTTATCTTCGGAGAAACTGCCAGAGGTATCTTGAAGTTGCTGATGTGAGTCTAATTGTGACGAGGCATTGGCTACCTTAAGAGAGTCATAGTGACTCTTGCCAAATGCTCACCATAATAGACATTTTTTAGATACTGTGGCCAGTCTGCCCGAATCATTACGCAATTAGTTGTTTAATTTAAGACAACCATTGTTACTCTTGCTAAGAGTTACTTGATGTTGGCGATTTAATTTAAATTGTGACGAGGCATTGGCAACTATACGAGAGTCAAAGTGATTCCTGGCAGTTCCTCCCGAAAATACGCATTTTTTAGATACTGTGGAAAGTCTCTCCAAAGCGGTAATCCACTAGCTGTTTATCTTCAGAGAAACTGCCAGAGGTTTCTTCAAGTTGCTGACGTGAGTCTAATTGTGACGAGGCATTGGGTACCTTAAGCGAGTCATAGTGACTCTTGCCAAATGCTCACCATAATAGACATTTTTTAGATACTGTGGCCAGTCTGCCCGAAGCGATACGCCACTAGTTGTTTAATTTAAGACAACCATCGTTACTCTTGCTAGGAGTTACTTGATGTTGGTGATTTAATTTTAATTGTGATGAGGCATTGGCAACCTTACGAGAGTCATAGTGATTCCTGGCAGTTCCTCACGAAAATACGCATTTTTTAGATACTGTGGAAAGTCTCTCCAAATCGGTAATCCACTAGCTGTTTATCTTCAGAGAAACTGCCAGAGGTTTCTTCAAGTTGCTGACGTGAGTCTAATTGTGACGAGGCATTGGCTACCTTAAGAGAGTCATAGTTACTCTTGCCAAATGCTCACCATAATAGACATTTTTAGATACTGTGGCCAGTCTGCCCGAATCATTACGCAATTAGTTGTTTAATTTAAGACAACCATTGTTACTCTTGCTAGGAGTTACTTGATGTTGGCGATTTAATTTTAATTGTGACGAGGCATTGGCAACTTTACGAGAGTCATAGTGATTCCTGGCAGTTCCTCACGAAAATACGCATTTTTTAGATACTGTGGAAAGTCTCTCCAAAGTGGTAATCCACTAGCTGTTTATCTTCAGAGAAACTGCCAGAGGTTTCTTCAAGTTGCTGACGTGAGTCTAATTGTGACGAGGCATTGGGTACCTTAAGCGAGTCATAGTGACCCTTGCCAAATGCTCACCATAATAGACATTTTTTAGATACTGTGGTCAGTCTGCCCGAAGCAATACGCCACTAGTTCTTTAATTTAAGACAACCATCGTTACTCTTGCTAGGATTTACTTGACGTTGCTGATTAAATTTCAATTGTGACGAGGCATTGGCAACCTTACCAGATTCATAGTGATTCCTGGCAGTTCCTCACCAAAATACGCATTTCTTAGATACTGTGGAAAGTCTCTCCAAAGCGGTAATCCACTAGCTGTTTATCTTCAGAGAAACTGCCAGAGGTTTCTTCAAGTTGCTGACGTGAGTCTAATTGTAACGAGGCATTGGCTACCTTAAGAGAGTCATAGTTACTCTTGCCAAATCCTCACCATAATAGACATTTTTTAGATACTGTGGCCAGTCTGCCCGAAGCGATACGCCACTAGTTGTTTAATTTAAGACAACCATCGTTACTCTTGCTAGGAGTTACTTGATGTTGCTGATTTAATTTTAATTGTGACGAGGCATTGGCAACCTTACAAGAGTCATAGTGATTCCTGGCAGTTCCTCACCAAAATACGCATTTTAGATACTGTGGAAAGTCTCTCCAAAGCGGTAATCAACCAGCTGCTTATCTTAAGTGAAACTGCCAGAGGTTTCTTAAAGTTGCTGATGTGAGTCTAATTGTGACGAGGCATTGGCTACCTTAAGAGAGTCATAGTTACTCTTGCAAAATGCTCACCATAATAGACATTTTTTAGATACTGTGGCCAGTCTGCCCGAAGCGATACGCCACTAGTTGTTTAATTTAAGACAACCATCGTTACTTTTGCTAGGAGTTACTTGATGTTGGTGATTTAATTTTAATTGTGATGAGGCATTGGCAACCTTACGAGAGTCATAGTGATTCCTGGCAGTTCCTCACGAAAATACGCATTTTTTAGATACTGTGGAAAGTCTCTCCAAAGCGGTAATCCACTAGCTGTTTATCTTCGGAGAAACTGCCAGAGGTATCTTGAAGTTGCTGATGTGAGTCTAATTGTGACGAGGCATTGGCTACCTTAAGAGAGTCATAGTGACTCTTGCCAAATGCTCACCATAATAGACATTTTTTAGATACTGTGGTCAGTCTGCCCGAAGCAATACGACACTAGTTCTTTAATTTAAGACAACCATCGTTAATCTTGCTAGGAATTACTTGATGTTGCTGATTAAATTTTAATTCTGACGAGGCATTGGCAACCTTACCAGAGTGATAGTGATTCCTGGCAGTTCCTCACCAAAATACGCATTTTTTAGATACTGTGGAAAGTCTCTCCAAAGCGGTAATCCACTAGCTGTTTATCTTCAGAGAAACTGCCAGAGGTTTCTTGAAGTTGCTGATGTGAGTCTAATTATGACGAGGCATTGGCTACCTTAAGCGAGTCATAGCGACTCTTGCCAAATGCTCACCATTATAGACATTTTTTAGATACTGTGGCCAGTCTGCCCGAAGCAATCCGCCACTAGTCCTTTAATTTAAGACAACCATCGTTACTCTTGCTAGGAGTTACATGATGTTGCTGATTAAATTTTAATTGTGACGAGGCATTGGCAACCTTACGAGAGTCATAGTGATTCCTGGCAGTTCCTCACGAACATACGCATTTTTTAGATACTGTGGAAAGTCTCTCCAAAGCGGTAATCCACTAGCTGTTTATCTTCAGAGAAACTGCCAGAGGTATCTTGAAGTTGCTGATTTGAGTCTAATTGTGACGAGGCATTGGCTACCTTAAGCGAGTCATAGTGACTCTTGCCAAATGCTCACCATAATAGACATTTTTTAGATACTGTGGTCAGTCTGCCCGAAGCAATACGCCACTAGTTCTTTAATTTAAGACAACCATCGTTACTCTTGCTAGGATTTACTTGACGTTGCTGATTAAATTTTAATTGTGACGAGGCATTGGCAACCTTACGAGATTCATAGTGATTCCTGGCAGTTCCTCACCAAAATACGCATTTCTTAGATACTGTGGAAAGTCTCTCCAAAGCGGTAATCCACTAGCTGTTTATCTTAAGAGAAATTGCCAGAGGTTTCTTGAAGTCGCTGATGTGAGTCTAATTGTGACGAGGCATTGGCTACCTTAAGCGAGTCATAGCGACTCTTGCCAAATGCTCACCATAATAGACATTTTTTAGATACTGTGGCCAGTCTGCCCGAAGCAATACGCCACTAGTTCTTTAATTTAAGACAACCATCGTTAATCTTGCTAGGAGTTACTTGATGTTGCTGATTAAATTTTAATTCTGACGAGGCATTGGCAACCTTACCAGAGTCATAGTGATTCCTGGCAGTTCCTCACCAAAATACGCATTTTTTAGATACTGTGGAAAGTCTCTCCAAAGCGGTAATCCACTAGCTGTTTATCTTCAGAGAAACTGCCAGAGGTTTCTTCAAGTTGCAGACGTGAGTCTAATTGTGACGAGGCATTGGCTACCTTAAGAGAGTCATAGTTACTCTTGCCAAATGCTCACCATAATAGACATTTTTAGATACTGTGGCCAGTCTGCCCGAATCATTACGCAATTAGTTGTTTAATTTAAGACAACCATTGTTACTCTTGCTAAGAGTTACTTGATGTTGGCGATTTAATTTTAATTGTGACGAGGCATTGGCAACTATACGAGAGTCAAAGTGATTCCTGGCAGTTCCTCACGAAAATACGCATTTTTTAGATACTGTGGAAAGTCTCTCCAAAGCGGTAATCCACTAGCTGTTTATCTTCAGAGAAACTGCCAGAGGTTTCTTCAAGTTGCTGACGTGAGTCTAATTGTGACGAGGCATTGGGTACCTTAAGCGAGTCATAGTGACTCTTGCCAAATGCTCACCATAATAGACATTTTTTAGATACTGTGGCCAGTCTGCCCGAAGCGATACGCCACTAGTTGTTTAATTTAAGACAACCATCGTTACTCTTGCTAGGAGTTACTTGATGTTGGCGATTTAATTTTAATTGTGACGAGGCATTGGCAACTTTACGAGAGTCATAGTGATTCCTGGCAGTTCCTCACGAAAATACGCATTTTTTAGTTACTGTGGAAAGTCTCTCCAAAGGGGTAATCCACTAGCTGTTTATCTTCAGAGAAACTGCCAGAGGTTTCTTCAAGTTGCTGACGTGAGTCTAATTGTGACGAGGCATTGGGTACCTTAAGCGAGTCATAGTGACTCTTGCCAAATGCTCACCGTAATAGACATTTTTTAGATACTGTGGTCAGTCTGCCCGAAGCAATACGCCACTAGTTCTTTAATTTAAGACAACCATCGTTACTCTTGCTAGGATTTACTTGACGTTGCTGATTAAATTTCAATTGTGACGAGGCATTGGCAACCTTACCAGATTCATAGTGATTCCTGGCAGTTCCTCACCAAAATACGCATTTCTTAGATACTGTGGAAAGTCTCTCCAAAGCGGTAATCCACTAGCTGTTTATCTTCAGAGAAACTGCCAGAGGTTTCTTCAAGTTGCTGACGTGAGTCTAATTGTAACGAGGCATTGGCTACCTTAAGAGAGTCATAGTTACTCTTGCCAAATCCTCACCATAATAGACATTTTTTAGATACTGTGGCCAGTCTGCCCGAAGCGATACGCCACTAGTTGTTTAATTTAAGACAACCATCGATACTCTTGCTAGGAGTTACTTGATGTTGCTGATTTAATTTTAATTGTGACGAGGCATTGGCAACCTTACCAGAGTCATAGTGATTCCTGGCAGTTTCTCACCAAAATACGCATTTTTTAGATACTGTGGAAAGTCTCTCCAAAGCGGTAATCCACTAGCTGTTTATCTTCAGAGAAACTGCCAGAGGTTTCTTCAAGTTGCAGACGTGAGTCTAATTGTGACGAGGCATTGGCTACCTTAAGAGAGTCATAGTTACTCTTGCCAAATGCTCACCATAATAGACATTTTTAGATACTGTGGCCAGTCTGCCCGAATCATTACGCAATTAGTTGTTTAATTTAAGACAACCATTGTTACTCTTGCTAAGAGTTACTTGATGTTGGCGATTTAATTTTAATTGTGACGAGGCATTGGCAACTATACGAGAGTCAAAGTGATTCCTGGCAGTTCCTCACGAAAATACGCATTTTTTAGATACTGTGGAAAGTCTCTCCAAAGCGGTAATCCACTAGCTGTTTATCTTCAGAGAAACTGCCAGAGGTTTCTTCAAGTTGCTGACGTGAGTCTAATTGTGACGAGGCATTGGCTACCTTAAGAGAGTCATAGTTACTCTTGCCAAATGCTCACCATAATAGACATTTTTAGATACTGTGGTCAGTCTGCCCGAAGCAATACGCCACTAGTTCTTTAATTTAAGACAACCATCGTTACTCTTGCTAGGATTTACTTGACGTTGCTGATTAAATTTCAGTTGTGACGAGGCATTGGCAACCTTACCAGATTCATAGTGATTCCTGGCAGTTCCTCACCAAAATACGCATTTCTTAGATACTGTGGAAAGTCTCTCCAAAGCGGTAATCCACTAGCTGTTTATCTTCAGAGAAACTGCCAGAGGTTTCTTCAAGTTGCTGACGTGAGTCTAATTGTAACGAGGCATTGGCTACCTTAAGAGAGTCATAGTTACTCTTGCCAAATCCTCACCATAATAGACATTTTTTAGATACTGTGGCCAGTCTGCCCGAAGCGATACGCCACTAGTTGTTTAATTTAAGACAACCATCGTTACTCTTGCTAGGAGTTACTTGATGTTGCTGATTTAATTTTAATTGTGACGAGGCATTGGCAACCTTACAAGAGTCATAGTGATTCCTGGCAGTTCCTCACCAAAATACGCATTTTAGATACTGTGGAAAGTCTCTCCAAAGCGGTAATCAACCAGCTGCTTATCTTAAGTGAAACTGCCAGAGGTTTCTTAAAGTTGCTGATGTGAGTCTAATTGTGACGAGGCATTGGCTACCTTAAGAGAGTCATAGTTACTCTTGCAAAATGCTCACCATAATAGACATTTTTTAGATACTGTGGCCAGTCTGCCCGAAGCGATACGCCACTAGTTGTTTAATTTAAGACAACCATCGTTACTTTTGCTAGGAGTTACTTGATGTTGGTGATTTAATTTTAATTGTGATGAGGCATTGGCAACCTTACGAGAGTCATAGTGATTCCTGGCAGTTCCTCACGAAAATACGCATTTTTTAGATACTGTGGAAAGTCTCTCCAAAGCGGTAATCCACTAGCTGTTTATCTTCGGAGAAACTGCCAGAGGTATCTTGAAGTTGCTGATGTGAGTCTAATTGTGACGAGGCATTGGCTACCTTAAGAGAGTCATAGTGACTCTTGCCAAATGCTCACCATAATAGACATTTTTTAGATACTGTGGTCAGTCTGCCCGAAGCAATACGACACTAGTTCTTTAATTTAAGACAACCATCGTTAATCTTGCTAGGAATTACTTGATGTTGCTGATTAAATTTTAATTCTGACGAGGCATTGGCAACCTTACCAGAGTGATAGTGATTCCTGGCAGTTCCTCACCAAAATACGCATTTTTTAGATACTGTGGAAAGTCTCTCCAAAGCGGTAATCCACTAGCTGTTTATCTTCAGAGAAACTGCCAGAGGTTTCTTGAAGTTGCTGATGTGAGTCTAATTATGACGAGGCATTGGCTACCTTAAGCGAGTCATAGCGACTCTTGCCAAATGCTCACCATTATAGACATTTTTTAGATACTGTGGCCAGTCTGCCCGAAGCAATCCGCCACTAGTCCTTTAATTTAAGACAACCATCGTTACCCTTGCTAGGAGTTACATGATGTTGCTGATTAAATTTTAATTGTGACGAGGCATTGGCAACCTTACGAGAGTCATAGTGATTCCTGGCAGTTCCTCACGAACATACGCATTTTTTAGATACTGTGGAAAGTCTCTCCAAAGCGGTAATCCACTAGCTGTTTATCTTCAGAGAAACTGCCAGAGGTATCTTGAAGTTGCTGATTTGAGTCTAATTGTGACGAGGCATTGGCTACCTTAAGCGAGTCATAGTGACTCTTGCCAAATGCTCACCATAATAGACATTTTTTAGATACTGTGGTCAGTCTGCCCGAAGCAATACGCCACTAGTTCTTTAATTTAAGACAACCATCGTTACTCTTGCTAGGATTTACTTGACGTTGCTGATTAAATTTTAATTGTGACGAGGCATTGGCAACCTTACGAGATTCATAGTGATTCCTGGCAGTTCCTCACCAAAATACGCATTTCTTAGATACTGTGGAAAGTCTCTCCAAAGCGGTAATCCACTAGCTGTTTATCTTAAGAGAAATTGCCAGAGGTTTCTTGAAGTCGCTGATGTGAGTCTAATTGTGACGAGGCATTGGCTACCTTAAGCGAGTCATAGCGACTCTTGCCAAATGCTCACCATAATAGACATTTTTTAGATACTGTGGCCAGTCTGCCCGAAGCAATACGCCACTAGTTCTTTAATTTAAGACAACCATCGTTAATCTTGCTAGGAGTTACTTGATGTTGCTGATTAAATTTTAATTCTGACGAGGCATTGGCAACCTTACCAGAGTCATAGTGATTCCTGGCAGTTCCTCACCAAAATACGCATTTTTTAGATACTGTGGAAAGTCTCTCCAAAGCGGTAATCCACTAGCTGTTTATCTTCAGAGAAACTGCCAGAGGTTTCTTCAAGTTGCAGACGTGAGTCTAATTGTGACGAGGCATTGGCTACCTTAAGAGAGTCATAGTTACTCTTGCCAAATGCTCACCATAATAGACATTTTTAGATACTGTGGCCAGTCTGCCCGAATCATTACGCAATTAGTTGTTTAATTTAAGACAACCATTGTTACTCTTGCTAAGAGTTACTTGATGTTGGCGATTTAATTTTAATTGTGACGAGGCATTGGCAACTATACGAGAGTCAAAGTGATTCCTGGCAGTTCCTCACGAAAATACGCATTTTTTAGATACTGTGGAAAGTCTCTCCAAAGCGGTAATCCACTAGCTGTTTATCTTCAGAGAAACTGCCAGAGGTTTCTTCAAGTTGCTGACGTGAGTCTAATTGTGACGAGGCATTGGGTACCTTAAGCGAGTCATAGTGACTCTTGCCAAATGCTCACCATAATAGACATTTTTTAGATACTGTGGCCAGTCTGCCCGAAGCGATACGCCACTAGTTGTTTAATTTAAGACAACCATCGTTACTCTTGCTAGGAGTTACTTGATGTTGGCGATTTAATTTTAATTGTGACGAGGCATTGGCAACTTTACGAGAGTCATAGTGATTCCTGGCAGTTCCTCACGAAAATACGCATTTTTTAGATACTGTGGAAAGTCTCTCCAAAGGGGTAATCCACTAGCTGTTTATCTTCAGAGAAACTGCCAGAGGTTTCTTCAAGTTGCTGACGTGAGTCTAATTGTGACGAGGCATTGGGTACCTTAAGCGAGTCATAGTGACTCTTGCCAAATGCTCACCGTAATAGACATTTTTTAGATACTGTGGTCAGTCTGCCCGAAGCAATACGCCACTATTTCTTTAATTTAAGACAACCATCGTTACTCTTGCTAGGATTTACTTGACGTTGCTGATTAAATTTCAATTGTGACGAGGCATTGGCAACCTTACCAGATTCATAGTGATTCCTGGCAGTTCCTCACCAAAATACGCATTTCTTAGATACTGTGGAAAGTCTCTCCAAAGCGGTAATCCACTAGCTGTTTATCTTCAGAGAAACTGCCAGAGGTTTCTTCAAGTTGCTGACGTGAGTCTAATTGTAACGAGGCATTGGCTACCTTAAGAGAGTCATAGTTACTCTTGCCAAATCCTCACCATAATAGACATTTTTTAGATACTGTGGCCAGTCTGCCCGAAGCGATACGCCACTAGTTGTTTAATTTAAGACAACCATCGTTACTCTTGCTAGGAGTTACTTGATGTTGCTGATTTAATTTTAATTGTGACGAGGCATTGGCAACCTTACCAGAGTCATAGTGATTCCTGGCAGTTTCTCACCAAAATACGCATTTTTTAGATACTGTGGAAAGTCTCTCCAAAGCGGTAATCCACTAGCTGTTTATCTTCAGAGAAACTGCCAGAGGTTTCTTCAAGTTGCAGACGTGAGTCTAATTGTGACGAGGCATTGGCTACCTTAAGAGAGTCATAGTTACTCTTGCCAAATGCTCACCATAATAGACATTTTTAGATACTGTGGCCAGTCTGCCCGAATCATTACGCAATTAGTTGTTTAATTTAAGACAACCATTGTTACTCTTGCTAAGAGTTACTTGATGTTGGCGATTTAATTTTAATTGTGACGAGGCATTGGCAACTATACGAGAGTCAAAGTGATTCCTGGCAGTTCCTCACGAAAATACGCATTTTTTAGATACTGTGGAAAGTCTCTCCAAAGCGGTAATCCACTAGCTGTTTATCTTCAGAGAAACTGCCAGAGGTTTCTTCAAGTTGCTGACGTGAGTCTAATTGTGACGAGGCATTGGCTACCTTAAGAGAGTCATAGTTACTCTTGCCAAATGCTCACCATAATAGACATTTTTAGATACTGTGGTCAGTCTGCCCGAAGCAATACGCCACTAGTTCTTTAATTTAAGACAACCATCGTTACTCTTGCTAGGATTTACTTGACGTTGCTGATTAAATTTCAGTTGTGACGAGGCATTGGCAACCTTACCAGATTCATAGTGATTCCTGGCAGTTCCTCACCAAAATACGCATTTCTTAGATACTGTGGAAAGTCTCTCCAAAGCGGTAATCCACTAGCTGTTTATCTTCAGAGAAACTGCCAGAGGTTTCTTCAAGTTGCTGACGTGAGTCTAATTGTAACGAGGCATTGGCTACCTTAAGAGAGTCATAGTTACTCTTGCCAAATCCTCACCATAATAGACATTTTTTAGATACTGTGGCCAGTCTGCCCGAAGCGATACGCCACTAGTTGTTTAATTTAAGACAACCATCGTTACTCTTGCTAGGAGTTACTTGATGTTGCTGATTTAATTTTAATTGTGACGAGGCATTGGCAACCTTACAAGAGTCATAGTGATTCCTGGCAGTTCCTCACCAAAATACGCATTTTAGATACTGTGGAAAGTCTCTCCAAAGCGGTAATCAACCAGCTGCTTATCTTAAGTGAAACTGCCAGAGGTTTCTTAAAGTTGCTGATGTGAGTCTAATTGTGACGAGGCATTGGCTACCTTAAGAGAGTCATAGTTACTCTTGCAAAATGCTCACCATAATAGACATTTTTTAGATACTGTGGCCAGTCTGCCCGAAGCGATACGCCACTAGTTGTTTAATTTAAGACAACCATCGTTACTCTTGCTAGGAGTTACTTGATGTTGGTGATTTAATTTTAATTGTGATGAGGCATTGGCAACCTTACGAGAGTCATAGTGATTCCTGGCAGTTCCTCACGAAAATACGCATTTTTTAGATACTGTGGAAAGTCTCTCCAAAGCGGTAATCCACTAGCTGTTTATCTTCGGAGAAACTGCCAGAGGTATCTTGAAGTTGCTGATGTGAGTCTAATTGTGACGAGGCATTGGCTACCTTAAGAGAGTCATAGTGACTCTTGCCAAATGCTCACCATAATAGACATTTTTTAGATACTGTGGTCAGTCTGCCCGAAGCAATACGACACTAGTTCTTTAATTTAAGACAACCATCGTTAATCTTGCTAGGAATTACTTGATGTTGCTGATTAAATTTTAATTCTGACGAGGCATTGGCAACCTTACCAGAGTGATAGTGATTCCTGGCAGTTCCTCACCAAAATACGCATTTTTTAGATACTGTGGAAAGTCTCTCCAAAGCGGTAATCCACTAGCTGTTTATCTTCAGAGAAACTGCCAGAGGTTTCTTGATGTTGCTGATGTGAGTCTAATTATGACGAGGCATTGGCTACCTTAAGCGAGTCATAGCGACTCTTGCCAAATGCTCACCATTATAGACATTTTTTAGATACTGTGGTCAGTCTGCCCGAAGCAATACGCCACTAGTTCTTTAATTTAAGACAACCATCGTTACTCTTGCTAGGATTTACTTGACGTTGCTGATTAAATTTTAATTGTGACGAGGCATTGGCAACCTTACGAGATTCATAGTGATTCCTGGCAGTTCCTCACCAAAATACGCATTTCTTAGATACTGTGGAAAGTCTCTCCAAAGCGGTAATCCACTAGCTGTTTATCTTAAGAGAAATTGCCAGAGGTTTCTTGAAGTCGCTGATGTGAGTCTAATTGTGACGAGGCATTGGCTACCTTAAGCGAGTCATAGCGACTCTTGCCAAATGCTCACCATAATAGACATTTTTTAGATACTGTGGCCAGTCTGCCCGAAGCAATACGCCACTAGTTCTTTAATTTAAGACAACCATCGTTAATCTTGCTAGGAGTTACTTGATGCTGCTGATTAAATTTTAATTCTGACAAGGCATTGGCAACCTTACCAGAGTCATAGTGATTCCTGGCAGTTCCTCACCAAAATACGCATTTTTTAGATACTGTGGAAAGTCTCTCCAAAGCGGTAATCCACTAGCTGTTTATCTTCAGAGAAACTGCCAGAGGTTTCTTCAAGTTGCAGACGTGAGTCTAATTGTGACGAGGCATTGGCTACCTTAAGAGAGTCATAGTTACTCTTGCCAAATGCTCACCATAATAGACATTTTTAGATACTGTGGCCAGTCTGCCCGAATCATTACGCAATTAGTTGTTTAATTTAAGACAACCATTGTTACTCTTGCTAGGAGTTACTTGATGTTGGTGATTTAATTTTAATTGTGATGAGGCATTGGCAACCTTACGAGAGTCATAGTGATTCCTGGCAGTTCCTCACGAAAATACGCATTTTTTAGATACTGTGGAAAGTCTCTCCAAAGCGGTAATCCACTAGCTGTTTATCTTCGGAGAAACTGCCAGAGGTATCTTGAAGTTGCTGATGTGAGTCTAATTGTGACGAGGCATTGGCTACCTTAAGAGAGTCATAGTGACTCTTGCCAAATGCTCACCATAATAGACATTTTTTAGATACTGTGGTCAGTCTGCCTGAAGCAATACGACACTAGTTCTTTAATTTAAGACAACCATCGTTAATCTTGCTAGGAATTACTTGATGTTGCTGATTAAATTTTAATTCTGACGAGGCATTGGCAACCTTACCAGAGTGATAGTGATTCCTGGCAGTTCCTCACCAAAATACGCATTTTTTAGATACTGTGGAAAGTCTCTCCAAAGCGGTAATCCACTAGCTGTTTATCTTCAGAGAAACTGCCAGAGGTTTCTTGATGTTGCTGATGTGAGTCTAATTATGACGAGGCATTGGCTACCTTAAGCGAGTCATAGCGACTCTTGCCAAATGCTCACCATTATAGACATTTTTTAGATACTGTGGTCAGTCTGCCCGAAGCAATACGCCACTAGTTCTTTAATTTAAGACAACCATCGTTACTCTTGCTAGGATTTACTTGACGTTGCTGATTAAATTTTAATTGTGACGAGGCATTGGCAACCTTACGAGATTCATAGTGATTCCTGGCAGTTCCTCACCAAAATACGCATTTCTTAGATACTGTGGAAAGTCTCTCCAAAGCGGTAATCCACTAGCTGTTTATCTTAAGAGAAATTGCCAGAGGTTTCTTGAAGTCGCTGATGTGAGTCTAATTGTGACGAGGCATTGGCTACCTTAAGCGAGTCATAGCGACTCTTGCCAAATGCTCACCATAATAGACATTTTTTAGATACTGTGGCCAGTCTGCCCGAAGCAATACGCCACTAGTTGTTTAATTTAAGACAACCATCGTTACTCTTGCTAGGAGTTACTTGATGTTGGTGATTTAATTTTAATTGTGATGAGGCATTGGCAACCTTACGAGAGTCATAGTGATTCCTGGCAGTTCCTCACGAAAATACGCATTTTTTAGATACTGTGGAAAGTCTCTCCAAAGCGGTAATCCACTAGCTGTTTATCTTCAGAGAAACTGCCAGAGGTATCTTGAAGTTGCTGATGTGAGTCTAATTGTGACGAGGCATTGGCTACCTTAAGCGAGTCATAGTGACTCTTGCCAAATGCTCACCATAATAGACATTTTTAGATACTGTGGCCAGTCTGCCCGAATCATTACGCAATTAGTTGTTTAATTTAAGACAACCATTGTTACTCTTGCTAAGAGTTACTTGATGTTGGCGATTTAATTTTAATTGTGACGAGGCATTGGCAACTATACGAGAGTCAAAGTGATTCCTGGCAGTTCCTCACGAAAATACGCATTTTTTAGATACTGTGGAAAGTCTCTCCAAAGCGGTAATCCACTAGCTGTTTATCTTCAGGAAACTGCCAGAGGTTTCTTCAAGTTGCTGACGTGAGTCTAATTGTGACGAGGCATTGGGTACCTTAAGCGAGTCATAGTGACTCTTGCCAAATGCTCACCATAATAGACATTTTTTAGATACTGTGGTCAGTCTGCCCGAAGCAATACGACACTAGTTCTTTAATTTAAGACAACCATCGTTAATCTTGCTAGGAATTACTTGATGATGCTGATTAAATTTTAATTCTGACGAGGCATTGGCAACCTTACCAGAGTGATAGTGATTCCTGGCAGTTCCTCACCAAAATACGCATTTTTTAGATACTGTGGAAAGTCTCTCCAAAGCGGTAATCCACTAGCTGTTTATCTTCAGAGAAACTGCCAGAGGTTTCTTGAAGTTGCTGATGTGAGTCTAATTATGACGAGGCATTGGCTACCTTAAGCGAGTCATAGCGACTCTTGCCAAATGCTCACCATTATAGACATATTTTAGATACTGTGGCCAGTCTGCCCGAAGCAATCCGCCACTAGTCCTTTAATTTAAGACAACCATCGTTACTCTTGCTAGGAGTTACATGATGTTGCTGATTAAATTTTAATTGTGACGAGGCATTGGCAACCTTACGAGCGTCATAGTGATTCCTGGCAGTTCCTCACGAAAATACGCATTTTTTAGATACTGTGGAAAGTCTCTCCAAAGCGGTAATCCACTAGCTGTTTATCTTCAGAGAAACTGCCAGAGGTATCTTGAAGTTGCTGATTTGAGTCTAATTGTGACGAGGCATTGGCTACCTTAAGCGAGTCATAGTGACTCTTGGAAAATGATCACCATAATAGACATTTTTTAGATACTGTGGTCAGTCTGCCCGAAGCAATACGCCACTAGTTCTTTAATTTAAGACAACCATCGTTACTCTTGCTAGGATTTACTTGACGTTGCTGATTAAATTTTAATTGTGACGAGGCATTGGCAACCTTACAAGATTCATAGTGATTCCTGGCAGTTCCTCACCAAAATACGCATTTCTTAGATACTGTGGAAAGTCTCTCCAAAGCGGTAATCCACTAGCTGTTTATCTTAAGAGAAATTGCCAGAGGTTTCTTGAAGTCGCTGATGTGAGTCTAATTGTGACGAGGCATTGGCTACCTTAAGCGAGTCATAGCGACTCTTGCCAAATGCTCACCATAATAGACATTTTTTTGATACTGTGGCCAGTCTGCCCGAAGCAATACGCCACTAGTTCTTTAATTTAAGACAACCATCGTTAATCTTGCTAGGAGTTACTTGATGTTGCTGATTTAATTTTAATTGTGACGAGGCATTGGCAACCTTACAAGAGTCATAGTGATTCCTGGCAGTTCCTCACCAAAATACGCATTTTAGATACTGTGGAAAGTCTCTCCAAAGCGGTAATCAACCAGCTGCTTATCTTAAGTGAAACTGCCAGAGGTTTCTTAAAGTTGCTGATGTGAGTCTAATTGTGACGAGGCATTGGCTACCTTAAGAGAGTCATAGTTACTCTTGCAAAATGCTCACCATAATAGACATTTTTTAGATACTGTGGCCAGTCTGCCCGAAGCGATACGCCACTAGTTGTTTAATTTAAGACAACCATCGTTACTCTTGCTAGGAGTTACTTGATGTTGGTGATTTAATTTTAATTGTGATGAGGCATTGGCAACCTTACGAGAGTCATAGTGATTCCTGGCAGTTCCTCACGAAAATACGCATTTTTTAGATACTGTGGAAAGTCTCTCCAAAGCGGTAATCCACTAGCTGTTTATCTTCGGAGAAACTGCCAGAGGTATCTTGAAGTTGCTGATGTGAGTCTAATTGTGACGAGGCATTGGCTACCTTAAGAGAGTCATAGTTACTCTTGCAAAATGCTCACCATAATAGACATTTTTTAGATACTGTGGTCAGTCTGCCCGAAGCAATACGACACTAGTTCTTTAATTTAAGACAACCATCGTTAATCTTGCTAGGAATTACTTGATGTTGCTGATTAAATTTTAATTCTGACGAGGCATTGGCAACCATACCAGAGTGATAATGATTCCTGGCAGTTCCTCACCAAAATACGCATTTTTTAGATACTGTGGAAAGTCTCTCCAAAGTGGTAATCCACTAGCTGTTTATCTTCAGAGAAACTGCCAGAGGTTTCTTGATGTTGCTGATGTGAGTCTAATTATGACGAGGCATTGGCTACCTTAAGCGAGTCATAGTGACTCTTGCCAAATGCTCACCATAATAGACATTTTTTAGATACTGTGGTCAGTCTGCCCGAAGCAATACGCCACTAGTTCTTTAATTTAAGACAACCATCGTTACTCTTGCTAGGAGTTACTTGATGTTGCTGATTAAATTTTAATTCTGACAAGGCATTGGCAACCTTACCAGAGTCATAGTGATTCCTGGCAGTTCCTCACCAAAATACGCATTTTTTAGATACTGTGGAAAGTCTCTCCAAAGCGGTAATCCACTAGCTGTTTATCTTCAGAGAAACTGCCAGAGGTTTCTTCAAGTTGCAGACGTGAGTCTAATTGTGACGAGGCATTGGCTACCTTAAGAGAGTCATAGTTACTCTTGCCAAATGCTCACCATAATAGACATTTTTAGATACTGTGGCCAGTCTGCCCGAATCATTACGCAATTAGTTGTTTAATTTAAGACAACCATTGTTACTCTTGCTAAGAGTTACTTGATGTTGGCGATTTAATTTTAATTGTGACGAGGCATTGGCAACTATACGAGAGTCAAAGTGATTCCTGGCAGTTCCTCACGAAAATACGCATTTTTTAGATACTGTGGAAAGTCTCTCCAAAGCGGTAATCCACTAGCTGTTTATCTTCAGGAAACTGCCAGAGGTTTCTTCAAGTTGCTGACGTGAGTCTAATTGTGACGAGGCATTGGGTACCTTAAGCGAGTCATAGTGACTCTTGCCAAATGCTCACCATAATAGACATTTTTTAGATACTGTGGTCAGTCTGCCCGAAGCAATACGACACTAGTTCTTTAATTTAAGACAACCATCGTTAATCTTGCTAGGAATTACTTGATGATGCTGATTAAATTTTAATTCTGACGAGGCATTGGCAACCTTACCAGAGTGATAGTGATTCCTGGCAGTTCCTCACCAAAATACGCATTTTTTAGATACTGTGGAAAGTCTCTCCAAAGCGGTAATCCACTAGCTGTTTATCTTCAGAGAAACTGCCAGAGGTTTCTTGAAGTTGCTGATGTGAGTCTAATTATGACGAGGCATTGGCTACCTTAAGCGAGTCATAGCGACTCTTGCCAAATGCTCACCATTATAGACATTTTTTAGATACTGTGGCCAGTCTGCCCGAAGCAATCCGCCACTAGTCCTTTAATTTAAGACAACCATCGTTACTCTTGCTAGGAGTTACATGATGTTGCTGATTAAATTTTAATTGTGACGAGGCATTGGCAACCTTACGAGCGTCATAGTGATTCCTGGCAGTTCCTCACGAAAATACGCATTTTTTAGATACTGTGGAAAGTCTCTCCAAAGCGGTAATCCACTAGCTGTTTATCTTCAGAGAAACTGCCAGAGGTATCTTGAAGTTGCTGATTTGAGTCTAATTGTGACGAGGCATTGGCTACCTTAAGCGAGTCATAGTGACTCTTGCCAAATGCTCACCATAATAGACATTTTTTAGATACTGTGGTCAGTCTGCCCGAAGCAATACGCCACTAGTTCTTTAATTTAAGACAACCATCGTTACTCTTGCTAGGATTTACTTGACGTTGCTGATTAAATTTTAATTGTGACGAGGCATTGGCAACCTTACGAGATTCATAGTGATTCCTGGCAGTTCCTCACCAAAATACGCATTTCTTAGATACTGTGGATAGTCTCTCCAAAGCGGTAATCCACTAGCTGTTTATCTTAAGAGAAATTGCCAGAGGTTTCTTGAAGTCGCTGATGTGAGTCTAATTGTGACGAGGCATTGGCTACCTTAAGCGAGTCATAGCGGCTCTTGCCAAATGTTCACCATAATAGACATTTTTTAGATACTGTGGCCAGTCTGCCCGAAGCAATACGCCACTAGTTCTTTAATTTAAGACAACCATCGTTAATCTTGCTAGGAGTTACTTGATGTTGCTGATTAAATTTTAATTCTGACGAGGCATTGGCAACCTTACCAGAGTCATAGTGATTCCTGGCAGTTCCTCACCAAAATACGCATTTTTTAGATACTGTGGAAAGTCTCTCCAAAGCGGTAATCCACTAGCTGTTTATCTTCAGAGAAACTGCCAGAGGTTTCTTCAATTGCAGACGTGAGTCTAATTGTGACGAGGCATTGGCTACCTTAAGAGAGTCATAGTTACTCTTGCCAAATGCTCACCATAATAGACATTTTTAGATACTGTGGCCAGTCTGCCCGAATCATTACGCAATTAGTTGTTTAATTTAAGACAACCATTGTTACTCTTGCTAAGAGTTACTTGATGTTGGCGATTTAATTTTAATTGTGACGAGGCATTGGCAACTATACGAGAGTCAAAGTGATTCCTGGCAGTTCCTCACGAAAATACGCATTTTTTAGATACTGTGGAAAGTCTCTCCAAAGCGGTAATCCACTAGCTGTTTATCTTCAGAGAAACTGCCAGAGGTATCTTGAAGTTGCTGATGTGAGTCTAATTGTGACGAGGCATTGGCTACCTTAAGCGAGTCATAGTGACTCTTGCCAAATGCTCACCATAATAGACATTTTTAGATACTGTGGCCAGTCTGCCCGAATCATTACGCAATTAGTTGTTTAATTTAAGACAACCATTGTTACTCTTGCTAAGAGTTACTTGATGTTGGCGATTTAATTTTAATTGTGACGAGGCATTGGCAACTATACGAGAGTCAAAGTGATTCCTGGCAGTTCCTCACGAAAATACGCATTTTTTAGATACTGTGGAAAGTCTCTCCAAAGCGGTAATCCACTAGCTGTTTATCTTCAGGAAACTGCCAGAGGTTTCTTCAAGTTGCTGACGTGAGTCTAATTGTGACGAGGCATTGGGTACCTTAAGCGAGTCATAGTGACTCTTGCCAAATGCTCACCATAATAGACATTTTTTAGATACTGTGGTCAGTCTGCCCGAAGCAATACGACACTAGTTCTTTAATTTAAGACAACCATCGTTAATCTTGCTAGGAATTACTTGATGATGCTGATTAAATTTTAATTCTGACGAGGCATTGGCAACCTTACCAGAGTGATAGTGATTCCTGGCAGTTCCTCACCAAAATACGCATTTTTTAGATACTGTGGAAAGTCTCTCCAAAGCGGTAATCCACTAGCTGTTTATCTTCAGAGAAACTGCCAGAGGTTTCTTGAAGTTGCTGATGTGAGTCTAATTATGACGAGGCATTGGCTACCTTAAGCGAGTCATAGCGACTCTTGCCAAATGCTCACCATTATAGACATATTTTAGATACTGTGGCCAGTCTGCCCGAAGCAATCCGCCACTAGTCCTTTAATTTAAGACAACCATCGTTACTCTTGCTAGGAGTTACATGATGTTGCTGATTAAATTTTAATTGTGACGAGGCATTGGCAACCTTACGAGCGTCATAGTGATTCCTGGCAGTTCCTCACGAAAATACGCATTTTTTAGATACTGTGGAAAGTCTCTCCAAAGCGGTAATCCACTAGCTGTTTATCTTCAGAGAAACTGCCAGAGGTATCTTGAAGTTGCTGATTTGAGTCTAATTGTGACGAGGCATTGGCTACCTTAAGCGAGTCATAGTGACTCTTGGAAAATGATCACCATAATAGACATTTTTTAGATACTGTGGTCAGTCTGCCCGAAGCAATACGCCACTAGTTCTTTAATTTAAGACAACCATCGTTACTCTTGCTAGGATTTACTTGACGTTGCTGATTAAATTTTAATTGTGACGAGGCATTGGCAACCTTACAAGATTCATAGTGATTCCTGGCAGTTCCTCACCAAAATACGCATTTCTTAGATACTGTGGAAAGTCTCTCCAAAGCGGTAATCCACTAGCTGTTTATCTTAAGAGAAATTGCCAGAGGTTTCTTGAAGTCGCTGATGTGAGTCTAATTGTGACGAGGCATTGGCTACCTTAAGCGAGTCATAGCGACTCTTGCCAAATGCTCACCATAATAGACATTTTTTTGATACTGTGGCCAGTCTGCCCGAAGCAATACGCCACTAGTTCTTTAATTTAAGACAACCATCGTTAATCTTGCTAGGAGTTACTTGATGTTGCTGATTTAATTTTAATTGTGACGAGGCATTGGCAACCTTACAAGAGTCATAGTGATTCCTGGCAGTTCCTCACCAAAATACGCATTTTAGATACTGTGGAAAGTCTCTCCAAAGCGGTAATCAACCAGCTGCTTATCTTAAGTGAAACTGCCAGAGGTTTCTTAAAGTTGCTGATGTGAGTCTAATTGTGACGAGGCATTGGCTACCTTAAGAGAGTCATAGTTACTCTTGCAAAATGCTCACCATAATAGACATTTTTTAGATACTGTGGCCAGTCTGCCCGAAGCGATACGCCACTAGTTGTTTAATTTAAGACAACCATCGTTACTCTTGCTAGGAGTTACTTGATGTTGGTGATTTAATTTTAATTGTGATGAGGCATTGGCAACCTTACGAGAGTCATAGTGATTCCTGGCAGTTCCTCACGAAAATACGCATTTTTTAGATACTGTGGAAAGTCTCTCCAAAGCGGTAATCCACTAGCTGTTTATCTTCGGAGAAACTGCCAGAGGTATCTTGAAGTTGCTGATGTGAGTCTAATTGTGACGAGGCATTGGCTACCTTAAGAGAGTCATAGTTACTCTTGCAAAATGCTCACCATAATAGACATTTTTTAGATACTGTGGTCAGTCTGCCCGAAGCAATACGACACTAGTTCTTTAATTTAAGACAACCATCGTTAATCTTGCTAGGAATTACTTGATGTTGCTGATTAAATTTTAATTCTGACGAGGCATTGGCAACCATACCAGAGTGATAATGATTCCTGGCAGTTCCTCACCAAAATACGCATTTTTTAGATACTGTGGAAAGTCTCTCCAAAGTGGTAATCCACTAGCTGTTTATCTTCAGAGAAACTGCCAGAGGTTTCTTGATGTTGCTGATGTGAGTCTAATTATGACGAGGCATTGGCTACCTTAAGCGAGTCATAGTGACTCTTGCCAAATGCTCACCATAATAGACATTTTTTAGATACTGTGGTCAGTCTGCCCGAAGCAATACGCCACTAGTTCTTTAATTTAAGACAACCATCGTTACTCTTGCTAGGAGTTACTTGATGTTGCTGATTAAATTTTAATTCTGACAAGGCATTGGCAACCTTACCAGAGTCATAGTGATTCCTGGCAGTTCCTCACCAAAATACGCATTTTTTAGATACTGTGGAAAGTCTCTCCAAAGCGGTAATCCACTAGCTGTTTATCTTCAGAGAAACTGCCAGAGGTTTCTTCAAGTTGCAGACGTGAGTCTAATTGTGACGAGGCATTGGCTACCTTAAGAGAGTCATAGTTACTCTTGCCAAATGCTCACCATAATAGACATTTTTAGATACTGTGGCCAGTCTGCCCGAATCATTACGCAATTAGTTGTTTAATTTAAGACAACCATTGTTACTCTTGCTAAGAGTTACTTGATGTTGGCGATTTAATTTTAATTGTGACGAGGCATTGGCAACTATACGAGAGTCAAAGTGATTCCTGGCAGTTCCTCACGAAAATACGCATTTTTTAGATACTGTGGAAAGTCTCTCCAAAGCGGTAATCCACTAGCTGTTTATCTTCAGGAAACTGCCAGAGGTTTCTTCAAGTTGCTGACGTGAGTCTAATTGTGACGAGGCATTGGGTACCTTAAGCGAGTCATAGTGACTCTTGCCAAATGCTCACCATAATAGACATTTTTTAGATACTGTGGTCAGTCTGCCCGAAGCAATACGACACTAGTTCTTTAATTTAAGACAACCATCGTTAATCTTGCTAGGAATTACTTGATGATGCTGATTAAATTTTAATTCTGACGAGGCATTGGCAACCTTACCAGAGTGATAGTGATTCCTGGCAGTTCCTCACCAAAATACGCATTTTTTAGATACTGTGGAAAGTCTCTCCAAAGCGGTAATCCACTAGCTGTTTATCTTCAGAGAAACTGCCAGAGGTTTCTTGAAGTTGCTGATGTGAGTCTAATTATGACGAGGCATTGGCTACCTTAAGCGAGTCATAGCGACTCTTGCCAAATGCTCACCATTATAGACATTTTTTAGATACTGTGGCCAGTCTGCCCGAAGCAATCCGCCACTAGTCCTTTAATTTAAGACAACCATCGTTACTCTTGCTAGGAGTTACATGATGTTGCTGATTAAATTTTAATTGTGACGAGGCATTGGCAACCTTACGAGCGTCATAGTGATTCCTGGCAGTTCCTCACGAAAATACGCATTTTTTAGATACTGTGGAAAGTCTCTCCAAAGCGGTAATCCACTAGCTGTTTATCTTCAGAGAAACTGCCAGAGGTATCTTGAAGTTGCTGATTTGAGTCTAATTGTGACGAGGCATTGGCTACCTTAAGCGAGTCATAGTGACTCTTGCCAAATGCTCACCATAATAGACATTTTTTAGATACTGTGGTCAGTCTGCCCGAAGCAATACGCCACTAGTTCTTTAATTTAAGACAACCATCGTTACTCTTGCTAGGATTTACTTGACGTTGCTGATTAAATTTTAATTGTGACGAGGCATTGGCAACCTTACGAGATTCATAGTGATTCCTGGCAGTTCCTCACCAAAATACGCATTTCTTAGATACTGTGGATAGTCTCTCCAAAGCGGTAATCCACTAGCTGTTTATCTTAAGAGAAATTGCCAGAGGTTTCTTGAAGTCGCTGATGTGAGTCTAATTGTGACGAGGCATTGGCTACCTTAAGCGAGTCATAGCGGCTCTTGCCAAATGTTCACCATAATAGACATTTTTTAGATACTGTGGCCAGTCTGCCCGAAGCAATACGCCACTAGTTCTTTAATTTAAGACAACCATCGTTAATCTTGCTAGGAGTTACTTGATGTTGCTGATTAAATTTTAATTCTGACGAGGCATTGGCAACCTTACCAGAGTCATAGTGATTCCTGGCAGTTCCTCACCAAAATACGCATTTTTTAGATACTGTGGAAAGTCTCTCCAAAGCGGTAATCCACTAGCTGTTTATCTTCAGAGAAACTGCCAGAGGTTTCTTCAATTGCAGACGTGAGTCTAATTGTGACGAGGCATTGGCTACCTTAAGAGAGTCATAGTTACTCTTGCCAAATGCTCACCATAATAGACATTTTTAGATACTGTGGCCAGTCTGCCCGAATCATTACGCAATTAGTTGTTTAATTTAAGACAACCATTGTTACTCTTGCTAAGAGTTACTTGATGTTGGCGATTTAATTTTAATTGTGACGAGGCATTGGCAACTATACGAGAGTCAAAGTGATTCCTGGCAGTTCCTCACGAAAATACGCATTTTTTAGATACTGTGGAAAGTCTCTCCAAAGCGGTAATCCACTAGCTGTTTATCTTCAGAGAAACTGCCAGAGGTTTCTTCAAGTTGCTGACGTGAGTCTAATTGTGACGAGGCATTGGGTACCTTAAGCGAGTCATAGTGACTCTTGCCAAATGCTCACCATAATAGACATTTTTTAGATACTGTGGCCAGTCTGCCCGAAGCGATACGCCACTAGTTGTTTAATTTAAGACAACCATCGTTACTCTTGCTAGGAGTTACTTGATGTTGGTGATTTAATTTTAATTGTGATGAGGCATTGGCAACCTTACGAGAGTCATAGTGATTCCTGGCAGTTCCTCACCAAAATACGCATTTTTAGATACTGTGGAAAGTCTCTCCAAATCGGTAATCCACTAGCTGTTTATCTTCGGAGAAACTGCCAGAGGTATCTTGAAGTTGCTGATGTGAGTCTAATTGTGACGAGGCATTGGCTACCTTAAGAGAGTCATAGTTACTCTTGCAAAATGCTCACCATAATAGACATTTTTTAGATACTGTGGTCAGTCTGCCCGAAGCAATACGACACTAGTTCTTTAATTTAAGACAACCATCGTTAATCTTGCTAGGAATTACTTGATGTTGCTGATTAAATTTTAATTCTGACGAGGCATTGGCAACCATACCAGAGTGATAATGATTCCTGGCAGTTCCTCACCAAAATACGCATTTTTTAGATACTGTGGAAAGTCTCTCCAAAGTGGTAATCCACTAGCTGTTTATCTTCAGAGAAACTGCCAGAGGTTTCTTGATGTTGCTGATGTGAGTCTAATTATGACGAGGCATTGGCTACCTTAAGCGAGTCATAGTGACTCTTGCCAAATGCTCACCATAATAGACATTTTTTAGATACTGTGGTCAGTCTGCCCGAAGCAATACGCCACTAGTTCTTTAATTTAAGACAACCATCGTTACTCTTGCTAGGAGTTACTTGATGTTGCTGATTAAATTTTAATTCTGACAAGGCATTGGCAACCTTACCAGAGTCATAGTGATTCCTGGCAGTTCCTCACCAAAATACGCATTTTTTAGATACTGTGGAAAGTCTCTCCAAAGCGGTAATCCACTAGCTGTTTATCTTCAGAGAAACTGCCAGAGGTTTCTTCAAGTTGCAGACGTGAGTCTAATTGTGACGAGGCATTGGCTACCTTAAGAGAGTCATAGTTACTCTTGCCAAATGCTCACCATAATAGACATTTTTAGATACTGTGGCCAGTCTGCCCGAATCATTACGCAATTAGTTGTTTAATTTAAGACAACCATTGTTACTCTTGCTAAGAGTTACTTGATGTTGGCGATTTAATTTTAATTGTGACGAGGCATTGGCAACTATACGAGAGTCAAAGTGATTCCTGGCAGTTCCTCACGAAAATACGCATTTTTTAGATACTGTGGAAAGTCTCTCCAAAGCGGTAATCCACTAGCTGTTTATCTTCAGGAAACTGCCAGAGGTTTCTTCAAGTTGCTGACGTGAGTCTAATTGTGACGAGGCATTGGGTACCTTAAGCGAGTCATAGTGACTCTTGCCAAATGCTCACCATAATAGACATTTTTTAGATACTGTGGTCAGTCTGCCCGAAGCAATACGACACTAGTTCTTTAATTTAAGACAACCATCGTTAATCTTGCTAGGAATTACTTGATGATGCTGATTAAATTTTAATTCTGACGAGGCATTGGCAACCTTACCAGAGTGATAGTGATTCCTGGCAGTTCCTCACCAAAATACGCATTTTTTAGATACTGTGGAAAGTCTCTCCAAAGCGGTAATCCACTAGCTGTTTATCTTCAGAGAAACTGCCAGAGGTTTCTTGAAGTTGCTGATGTGAGTCTAATTATGACGAGGCATTGGCTACCTTAAGCGAGTCATAGCGACTCTTGCCAAATGCTCACCATTATAGACATTTTTTAGATACTGTGGCCAGTCTGCCCGAAGCAATCCGCCACTAGTCCTTTAATTTAAGACAACCATCGTTACTCTTGCTAGGAGTTACATGATGTTGCTGATTAAATTTTAATTGTGACGAGGCATTGGCAACCTTACGAGCGTCATAGTGATTCCTGGCAGTTCCTCACGAAAATACGCATTTTTTAGATACTGTGGAAAGTCTCTCCAAAGCGGTAATCCACTAGCTGTTTATCTTCAGAGAAACTGCCAGAGGTATCTTGAAGTTGCTGATTTGAGTCTAATTGTGACGAGGCATTGGCTACCTTAAGCGAGTCATAGTGACTCTTGCCAAATGCTCACCATAATAGACATTTTTTAGATACTGTGGTCAGTCTGCCCGAAGCAATACGCCACTAGTTCTTTAATTTAAGACAACCATCGTTACTCTTGCTAGGATTTACTTGACGTTGCTGATTAAATTTTAATTGTGACGAGGCATTGGCAACCTTACGAGATTCATAGTGATTCCTGGCAGTTCCTCACCAAAATACGCATTTCTTAGATACTGTGGAAAGTCTCTCCAAAGCGGTAATCCACTAGCTGTTTATCTTAAGAGAAATTGCCAGAGGTTTCTTGAAGTCGCTGATGTGAGTCTAATTGTGACGAGGCATTGGCTACCTTAAGCGACTCATAGCGGCTCTTGCCAAATGCTCACCATAATAGACATTTTTTAGATACTGTGGCCAGTCTGCCCGAAGCAATACGCCACTAGTTCTTTAATTTAAGACAACCATCGTTAATCTTGCTAGGAGTTACTTGATGTTGCTGATTAAATTTTAATTCTGACGAGGCATTGGCAACCTTACCAGAGTCATAGTGATTCCTGGCAGTTCCTCACCAAAATACGCATTTTTTAGATACTGTGGAAAGTCTCTCCAAAGCGGTAATCCACTAGCTGTTTATCTTCAGAGAAACTGCCAGAGGTTTCTTCAATTGCAGACGTGAGTCTAATTGTGACGAGGCATTGGCTACCTTAAGAGAGTCATAGTTACTCTTGCCAAATGCTCACCATAATAGACATTTTTAGATACTGTGGCCAGTCTGCCCGAATCATTACGCAATTAGTTGTTTAATTTAAGACAACCATTGTTACTCTTGCTAAGAGTTACTTGATGTTGGCGATTTAATTTTAATTGTGACGAGGCATTGGCAACTATACGAGAGTCAAAGTGATTCCTGGCAGTTCCTCACGAAAATACGCATTTTTTAGATACTGTGGAAAGTCTCTCCAAAGCGGTAATCCACTAGCTGTTTATCTTCAGAGAAACTGCCAGAGGTTTCTTCAAGTTGCTGACGTGAGTCTAATTGTGACGAGGCATTGGGTACCTTAAGCGAGTCATAGTGACTCTTGCCAAATGCTCACCATAATAGACATTTTTTAGATACTGTGGCCAGTCTGCCCGAAGCGATACGCCACTAGTTGTTTAATTTAAGACAACCATCGTTACTCTTGCTAGGAGTTACTTGATGTTGGTGATTTAATTTTAATTGTGATGAGGCATTGGCAACCTTACGAGAGTCATAGTGATTCCTGGCAGTTCCTCACCAAAATACGCATTTTTAGATACTGTGGAAAGTCTCTCCAAATCGGTAATCCACTAGCTGTTTATCTTCAGAGAAACTGCCAGAGGTTTCTTCAAGTTGCTGACGTGAGTCTAATTGTGACGAGGCATTGGCTACCTTAAGAGAGTCATAGTTACTCTTGCCAAATGCTCACCATAATAGACATTTTTAGATACTGTGGCCAGTCTGCCCGAATCATTACGCAAATAGTTGTTTAATTTAAGACAACCATTGTTACTCTTGCTAGGAGTTACTTGATGTTGGCGATTTAATTTTAATTGTGACGAGGCATTGGCAACTTTACGAGAGTCATAGTGATTCCTGGCAGTTCCTCACCAAAATACGCATTTTTTAGATACTGTGGAAAGTCTCTCCAAAGCGGTAATCCACTAGCTGTTTATCTTCAGAGAAACTGCCAGAGGTTTCTTGATGTTGCTGATGTGAGTCTAATTATGACGAGGCATTGGCTACCTTAAGCGAGTCATAGCGACTCTTGCCAAATGCTCACCATTATAGACATTTTTTAGATACTGTGGCCAGTCTGCCCGAAGCAATCCGCCACTAGTCCTTTATTTTAAGACAACCATCGTTACTCTTGCTAGGAGTTACATGATGTTGCTGATTAAATTTTAATTGTGACGAGGCATTGGCAACCTTACGAGCGTCATAGTGATTCCTGGCAGTTCCTCACGAAAATACCCATTTTTTAGATACTGTGGAAAGTCTCTCCAAAGCGGTAATCCACTAGCTGTTTATCTTCAGAGAAACTGCCAGAGGTATCTTGAAGTTGCTGATTTGAGTCTAATTGTGACGAGGCATTGGCTACCTTAAGCGAGTCATAGCGACTCTTGCCAAATGCTCACCATAATAGACATTTTTTAGATACTGTGGCCAGTCTGCCCGAAGCAATACGCCACTAGTTCTTTAATTTAAGACAACCATCGTTAATCTTGCTAGGAGTTACTTGATGTTGCTGATTAAATTTTAATTCTGACGAGGCATTGGCAACCTTACCAGAGTCATAGTGATTCCTGGCAGTTCCTCACCAAAATACGCATTTTTTAGATACTGTGGAAAGTCTCTCCAAAGCGGTAATCCACTAGCTGTTTATCTTAAGAGAAATTGCCGGAGGTTTCTTGAAGTCGCTGATGTGAGTCTAATTGTGACGAGGCATTGGCTACCTTAAGCGAGTCATAGCGACTCTTGCCAAATGCTCAGCATAATAGACATTTTTTAGATACTGTGGCCAGTCTGCCCGAAGCAATACGCCACTAGTTCTTTAATTTAAGACAACCATCGTTAATCTTGCTAGGAGTTACTTGATGTTGCTGATTAAATTTTAATTCTGACGAGGCATTGGCAACCTTACCAGAGTCATAGTGATTCCTGGCAGTTCCTCACCAAAATACGCATTTTTTAGATACTGTGGAAAGTCTCTCCAAAGCGGTAATCCACTAGCTGTTTATCTTCAGAGAAACTGCCAGAGGTTTCTTCAAGTTGCAGACGTGAGTCTAATTGTGACGAGGCATTGGCTACCTTAAGAGAGTCATAGTTACTCTTGCCAAATGCTCACCATAATAGACATTTTTAGATACTGTGGCCAGTCTGCCCCAATCATTACGCAATTAGTTGTTTAATTTAAGACAACCATTGTTACTCTTGCTAAGAGTTACTTGATGTTGGCGATTTAATTTTAATTGTAACGAGGCATTGGCAACTATACGAGAGTCAAAGTGATTCCTGGCAGTTCCTCACGAAAATACGCATTTTTTAGATACTGTGGAAAGTCTCTCCAAAGCGGTAATCCACTAGCTGTTTATCTTCAGAGAAACTGCCAGAGGTTTCTTCAAGTTGCTGACGTGAGTCTAATTGTGACGAGGCATTGGGTACCTTAAGCGAGTCATAGTGACTCTTGCCAAATGCTCACCATAATAGACATTTTTTAGATACTGTGGCCAGTCTGCCCGAAGCGATACGCCACTAGTTGTTTAATTTAAGACAACCATCGTTACTCTTGCTAGGAGTTACTTGATGTTGGTGATTTAATTTTAATTGTGATGAGGCATTGGCAACCTTACGAGAGTCATAGTGATTCCTGGCAGTTCCTCACGAAAATACGCATTTTTTAGATACTGTGGAAAGTCTCTCCAAATCGGTAATCCACTAGCTGTTTATCTTCAGAGAAACTGCCAGAGGTTTCTTCAAGATGCTGACGTGAGTCTAATTGTGACGAGGCATTGGCTACCTTAAGAGAGTCATAGTTACTCTTGCCAAATGCTCACCATAATAGACATTTTTAGATACTGTGGCCAGTCTGCCCGAATCATTACGCAATTAGTTGTTTAATTTAAGACAACCATTGTTACTCTTGCTAGGAGTTACTTGATGTTGGCGATTTAATTTTAATTGTGACGAGGCATTGGCAACTTTACGAGAGTCATAGTGATTCCTGGCAGTTCCTCACCAAAATACGCATTTTTTAGATACTGTGGAAAGTCTCTCCAAAGCGGTAATCCACTAGCTGTTTATCTTCAGAGAAACTGCCAGAGGTTTCTTCAAGTTGCAGACGTGAGTCTAATTGTGACGAGGCATTGGCTACCTTAAGAGAGTCATAGTTACTCTTGCCAAATGCTCACCATAATAGACATTTTTAGATACTGTGGCCAGTCTGCCCGAATCATTACGCAATTAGTTGTTTAATTTAAGACAACCATTGTTACTCTTGCTAGGAGTTACTTGATGTTGCTGATTTAATTTTAATTGTGACGAGGCATTGGCAACCTTACAAGAGTCATAGTGATTCCTGGCAGTTCCTCACCAAAATACGCATTTTAGATACTGTGGAAAGTCTCTCCAAAGCGGTAATCAACCAGCTGTTTATCTTCAGAGAAACTGCCAGAGGTTTCTTCAAGTTGCTGACGTGAGTCTAATTGTGACGAGGCATTGGGTACCTTAAGCGAGTCATAGTGACTCTTGCCAAATGCTCACCATAATAGACATTTTTTAGATACTGTGGCCAGTCTGCCCGAAGCGATACGCCACTAGTTGTTTAATTTAAGACAACCATCGTTACTCTTGCTAGGAGTTACTTGATGTTGGTGATTTAATTTTAATTGTGATGAGGCATTGGCAACCTTACGAGAGTCATAGTGATTCCTGGCAGTTCCTAACGAAAATACGCATTTTTTAGATACTGTGGAAAGTCTCTCCAAAGCGGTAATCCACTAGCTGTTTATCTTCGGAGAAACTGCCAGAGGTATCTTGAAGTTGCTGATGTGAATCTAATTGTGACGAGGCATTGGCTACCTTAAGAGAGTCATAGTGACTCTTGCCAAATGCTCACCATAATAGACATTTTTTAGATACTGTGGTCAGTCTGCCCGAAGCAATACGACACTAGTTCTTTAATTTAAGACAACCATCGTTAATCTTGCTAGGAATTACTTGATGTTGCTGACTAAATTTTAATTCTGACGAGGCATTGGCAACCTTACCAGAGTGATAGTGATTCCTGGCAGTTCCTCACCAAAATACGCATTTTTTAGATACTGTGGAAAGTCTCTCCAAAGCGGTAATCCACTAGCTGTTTATCTTCAGAGAAACTGCCAGAGGTTTCTTGAAGTTGCTGATGTGAGTCTAATTATGACGAGGCATTGGCTACCTTAAGCGAGTCATAGCAACTCTTGCCAAATGCTCACCATTATAGACATTTTTTAGATACTGTGGCCAGTCTGCCCGAAGCAATCCGCCACTAGTCCTTTAATTTAAGACAACCATCGTTACTCTTGCTAGGAGTTACATGATGTTGCTGATTAAATTTTAATTGTGACGAGGCATTGGCAACCTTACGAGCGTCATAGTGATTCCTGGCAGTTCCTCACGAAAATACGCATTTTTTAGATACTGTGGAAAGTCTCTCCAAAGCGGTAATCCACTAGCTGTTTATCTTCAGAGAAACTGCCAGAGGTATCTTGAAGTTGCTGATTTGAGTCTAATTGTGACGAGGCATTGGCTACCTTAAGCGAGTCATAGTGACTCTTGCCAAATGCTCACCATAATAGACATTTTTTAGATACTGTGGTCAGTCTGCCCGAAGCAATACGCCACTAGTTCTTTAATTTAAGACAACCATCGTTACTCTTGCTAGGATTTACTTGACGTTGCTGATTAAATTTTAATTGTGACGAGGCATTGGCAACCTTACGAGATTCATAGTGATTCCTGGCAGTTCCTCACCAAAATACGCATTTCTTAGATACTGTGGAAAGTCTCTCCAAAGCGGTAATCCACTAGCTGTTTATCTTAAGAGAAATTGCCAGAGGTTTCTTGAAGTCGCTGATGTGAGTCTAATTGTGACGAGGCATTGTCTACCTTAAGCGAGTCATAGCGACTCTTGCCAAATGCTCACCATAATAGACATTTTTTAGATACTGTGGCCAGTCTGCCCGAAGCAATACGCCACTAGTTCTTTAATTTAAGACAACCATTGTTAATCTTGCTAGGAGTTACTTGATGTTGCTGATTAAATTTTAATTCTGACGAGGCATTGGCAACCTTACCAGAGTCATAGTGATTCCTGGCAGTTCCTCACGAAAATACGCATTTTTTAGATACTGTGGAAAGTCTCTCCAAAGCGGTAATCCACTAGCTGTTTATCTTCAGAGAAACTGCCAGAGGTTTCTTCAAGTTGCAGACGTGAGTCTAATTGTGACGAGGCATTGGCTACCTTAAGAGAGTCATAGTTACTCTTGCCAAATGCTCACCATAATAGACATTTTTAGATACTGTGGCCAGTCTGCCCGAATCATTACGCAATTAGTTGTTTAATTTAAGACAACCATTGTTACTCTTGCTAGGAGTTACTTGATGTTGGTGATTTAATTTTAATTGTGATGAGGCATTGGCAACCTTACGAGAGTCATAGTGATTCCTGGCAGTTCCTCACCAAAATACGCATTTTTTAGATACTGTGGAAAGTCTCTCCAAATCGGTAATCCACTAGCTGTTTATCTTCAGAGAAACTGCCAGATGTTTCTTCAAGTTGCTGACGTGAGTCTAATTGTGACGAGGCATTGGCTACCTTAAGAGAGTCATAGTTACTCTTGCCAAATGCTCACCATAATAGACATTTTTAGATACTGTGGCCAGTCTGCCCGAATCATTACGCAATTAGTTGTTTAATTTAAGACAACCATTGTTACTCTTGCTAGGAGTTACTTGATGTTGGCGATTTAATTTTAATTGTGACGAGGCATTGGCAACTTTACGAGAGTCATAGTGATTCCTGGCAGTTCCTCACGAAAATACGCATTTTTTAGATACTGTGGAAAGTCTCTCCAAAGCGGTAATCCACTAGCTGTTTATCTTCAGAGAAACTGCCAGAGGTTTCTTCAAGTTGCTGACGTGAGTCTAATTGTGACGAGGCATTGGGTACCTTAAGCGAGTCATAGTGACTCTTGCCAAATGCTCACCATAATAGACATTTTTTAGATACTGTGGTCAGTCTGCCCGAAGCAATACGCCACTAGTTCTTTAATTTAAGACAACCATCGTTACTCTTGCTAGGATTTACTTGACGTTGCTGATTAAATTTCAATTGTGACGAGGCATTGGCAACCTTACCAGATTCATAGTGATTCCTGGCAGTTCCTCACCAAAATACGCATTTCTTAGATACTGTGGAAAGTCTCTCCAAAGCTTTAATCCACTAGCTGTTTATCTTCAGAGAAACTGCCAGAGGTTTCTTCAAGTTGCTGACGTGAGTCTAATTGTAACGAGGCATTGGCTACCTTAAGAGAGTCATAGTTACTCTTGCCAAATCCTCACCATAATAGACATTTTTTAGATACTGTGGCCAGTCTGCCCGAAGCGATACGCCACTAGTTGTTTAATTTAAGACAACCATCGTTACTCTTGCTAGGAGTTACTTGATGTTGGTGATTTAATTTTAATTGTGATGAGGCATTGGCAACCTTACGAGAGTCATAGTGATTCCTGGCAGTTCCTCACGAAAATACGCATTTTTTAGATACTGTGGAAAGTCTCTCCAAATCGGTAATCCACTAGCTGTTTATCTTCAGAGAAACTGCCAGAGGTTTCTTCAAGTTGCTGACGTGATTCTAATTGTGACGAGGCATTGGCTACCTTAAGAGAGTCATAGTTACTCTTGCCAAATGCTCACCATAATAGACATTTTTAGATACTGTGGCCAGTCTGCCCGAATCATTACGCAATTAGTTGTTTAATTTAAGACAACCATTGTTACTCTTGCTAGGAGTTACTTGATGTTGGCGATTTAATTTTAATTGTGACGAGGCATTGGCAACTTTACGAGAGTCATAGTGATTCCTGGCAGTTCCTCACGAAAATACGCATTTTTTAGATACTGTGGAAAGTCTCTCCAAAGCGGTAATCCACTAGCTGTTTATCTTCAGAGAAACTGCCAGAGGTTTCTTCAAGTTGCTGACGTGAGTCTAATTGTGACGAGCCATTGGGTACCTTAAGCGAGTCATAGTGACTCTTGCCAAATGCTCACCATAATAGACATTTTTTAGATACTGTGGTCAGTCTGCCCGAAGCAATACGCCACTAGTTCTTTACTTTAAGACAACCATCGTTACTCTTGCTAGGATTTACTTGACGTTGCTGATTAAATTTCAATTGTGACGAGGCATTGGCAACCTTACCAGATTCATAGTGATTCCTGGCAGTTCCTCACCAAAATACGCATTTCTTAGATACTGTGGAAAGTCTCTCCAAAGCGGTAATCCACTAGCTGTTTATCTTCAGAGAAACTGCCAGAGGTTTCTTCAAGTTGCTGACGTGAGTCTAATTGTAACGAGGCATTGGCTACCTTAAGAGAGTCATAGTTACTCTTGCCAAATCCTCACCATAATAGACATTTTTTAGATACTGTGGCCAGTCTGCCCGAAGCGATACGCCACTAGTTGTTTAATTTAAGACAACCATCGTTACTCTTGCTAGGAGTTACTTGATGTTGCTGATTTAATTTTAATTGTGACGAGGCATTGGCAACCTTACAAGAGTCATAGTGATTCCTGGCAGTTCCTCACCAAAATACGCATTTTTAGATACTGTGGAAAGTCTCTCCAAAGTGGTAATCAACCAGCTGCTTATCTTAAGTGAAACTGCCAGAGGTTTCTTCAAGTTGCAGACGTGAGCCTAATTGTGACGAGGCATTGGCTACCTTAAGAGAGTCATAGTTACTCTTGCCAAATGCTCACCATAATAGACATTTTTAGATACTGTGGCCAGGCTGCCCGAATCATTACGCAATTAGTTGTTTAATTTAAGACAACCATTGTTACTCTTGCTAAGAGTTACTTGATGTTGGCGATTTAATTTTAATTGTGACGAGGCATTGGCAACTATACGAGAGTCAAAGTGATTCCTGGCAGTTCCTCACGAAAATACGCATTTTTTAGATACTGTGGAAAGTCTCTCCAAAGCGGTAATCCACTAGCTGTTTATCTTCAGAGAAACTGCCAGAGGTTTCTTCAAGTTGCTGACGTGAGTCTAATTGTGACGAGGCATTGGGTACCTTAAGCGAGTCATAGTGACTCTTGCCAAATGCTCACCATAATAGACATTTTTTAGATACTGTGGCCAGTCTGCCCGAAGCGATACGCCACTAGTTGTTTAATTTAAGACAACCATCGTTACTCTTGCTAGGAGTTACTTGATGTTGGTGATTTAATTTTAATTGTGATGAGGCATTGGCAACCTTACCAGAGTCATAGTGATTCCTGGCAGTTCCTCACGAAAATACGCATTTTTTAGATACTGTGGAAAGTCTCTCCAAATCGGTAATCCACTAGCTGTTTATCTTCAGAGAAACTGCCAGAGGTTTCTTCAAGTTGCTGACGTGAGTCTAATTGTGACGAGGCATTGGCTACCTTAAGAGAGTCATAGTTACTCTTGCCAAATGCTCACCATAATAGACATTTTTAGATACTGTGGCCAGTCTGCTCGAATCATTACGCAATTAGTTGTTTAATTTAAGACAACCATTGTTACTCTTGCTAGGAGTTACTTGATGTTGGCGATTTAATTTTAATTGTGACGAGGCATTGGCAACTTTACGAGAGTCATAGTGATTCCTGGCAGTTCCTCACGAAAATACGCATTTTTTAGATACTGTGGAAAGTCTCTCCAAAGCGGTAATCCACTAGCTGTTTATCTTCAGAGAAACTGCCAGAGGTTTCTTCAAGTTGCTGACGTGAGTCTAATTGTGACGAGCCATTGGGTACCTTAAGCGAGTCATAGTGACTCTTGCCAAATGCTCACCATAATAGACATTTTTTAGATACTGTGGTCAGTCTGCCCGAAGCAATACGCCACTAGTTCTTTACTTTAAGACAACCATCGTTACTCTTGCTAGGATTTACTTGACGTTGCTGATTAAATTTCAATTGTGACGAGGCATTGGCAACCTTACCAGATTCATAGTGATTCCTGGCAGTTCCTCACCAAAATACGCATTTCTTAGATACTGTGGAAAGTCTCTCCAAAGCGGTAATCCACTAGCTGTTTATCTTCAGAGAAACTGCCAGAGGTTTCTTCAAGTTGCTGACGTGAGTCTAATTGTAACGAGGCATTGGCTACCTTAAGAGAGTCATAGTTACTCTTGCCAAATCCTCACCATAATAGACATTTTTTAGATACTGTGGCCAGTCTGCCCGAAGCGATACGCCACTAGTTGTTTAATTTAAGACAACCATCGTTACTCTTGCTAGGAGTTACTTGATGTTGCTGATTTAATTTTAATTGTGACGAGGCATTGGCAACCTTACAAGAGTCATAGTGATTCCTGGCAGTTCCTCACCAAAATACGCATTTTTAGATACTGTGGAAAGTCTCTCCAAAGTGGTAATCAACCAGCTGCTTATCTTAAGTGAAACTGCCAGAGGTTTCTTCAAGTTGCAGACGTGAGCCTAATTGTGACGAGGCATTGGCTACCTTAAGAGAGTCATAGTTACTCTTGCCAAATGCTCACCATAATAGACATTTTTAGATACTGTGGCCAGGCTGCCCGAATCATTACGCAATTAGTTGTTTAATTTAAGACAACCATTGTTACTCTTGCTAAGAGTTACTTGATGTTGGCGATTTAATTTTAATTGTGACGAGGCATTGGCAACTTTACGAGAGTCATAGTGATTCCTGGCAGTTCCTCACCAAAATACGCATTTTTTAGATACTGTGGAAAGTCTCTCCAAAGCGGTAATCCACTAGCTGTTTATCTTCAGAGAAACTGCCAGAGGTTTCTTCAAGTTGCAGACGTGAGTCTAATTGTGACGAGGCATTGGCTACCTTAAGAGAGTCATAGTTACTCTTGCCAAATGCTCACCATAATAGACATTTTTAGATACTGTGGCCAGTCTGCCCGAATCATTACGCAATTAGTTGTTTAATTTAAGACAACCATTGTTACTCTTGCTAGGAGTTACTTGATGTTGCTGATTTAATTTTAATTGTGACGAGGCATTGGCAACCTTACAAGAGTCATAGTGATTCCTGGCAGTTCCTCACCAAAATACGCATTTTAGATACTGTGGAAAGTCTCTCCAAAGCGGTAATCAACCAGCTGTTTATCTTCAGAGAAACTGCCAGAGGTTTCTTCAAGTTGCTGACGTGAGTCTAATTGTGACGAGGCATTGGGTACCTTAAGCGAGTCATAGTGACTCTTGCCAAATGCTCACCATAATAGACATTTTTTAGATACTGTGGCCAGTCTGCCCGAAGCGATACGCCACTAGTTGTTTAATTTAAGACAACCATCGTTACTCTTGCTAGGAGTTACTTGATGTTGGTGATTTAATTTTAATTGTGATGAGGCATTGGCAACCTTACGAGAGTCATAGTGATTCCTGGCAGTTCCTAACGAAAATACGCATTTTTTAGATACTGTGGAAAGTCTCTCCAAAGCGGTAATCCACTAGCTGTTTATCTTCGGAGAAACTGCCAGAGGTATCTTGAAGTTGCTGATGTGAATCTAATTGTGACGAGGCATTGGCTACCTTAAGAGAGTCATAGTGACTCTTGCCAAATGCTCACCATAATAGACATTTTTTAGATACTGTGGTCAGTCTGCCCGAAGCAATACGACACTAGTTCTTTAATTTAAGACAACCATCGTTAATCTTGCTAGGAATTACTTGATGTTGCTGACTAAATTTTAATTCTGACGAGGCATTGGCAACCTTACCAGAGTGATAGTGATTCCTGGCAGTTCCTCACCAAAATACGCATTTTTTAGATACTGTGGAAAGTCTCTCCAAAGCGGTAATCCACTAGCTGTTTATCTTCAGAGAAACTGCCAGAGGTTTCTTGAAGTTGCTGATGTGAGTCTAATTATGACGAGGCATTGGCTACCTTAAGCGAGTCATAGCAACTCTTGCCAAATGCTCACCATTATAGACATTTTTTAGATACTGTGGCCAGTCTGCCCGAAGCAATCCGCCACTAGTCCTTTAATTTAAGACAACCATCGTTACTCTTGCTAGGAGTTACATGATGTTGCTGATTAAATTTTAATTGTGACGAGGCATTGGCAACCTTACGAGCGTCATAGTGATTCCTGGCAGTTCCTCACGAAAATACGCATTTTTTAGATACTGTGGAAAGTCTCTCCAAAGCGGTAATCCACTAGCTGTTTATCTTCAGAGAAACTGCCAGAGGTATCTTGAAGTTGCTGATTTGAGTCTAATTGTGACGAGGCATTGGCTACCTTAAGCGAGTCATAGTGACTCTTGCCAAATGCTCACCATAATAGACATTTTTTAGATACTGTGGTCAGTCTGCCCGAAGCAATACGCCACTAGTTCTTTAATTTAAGACAACCATCGTTACTCTTGCTAGGATTTACTTGACGTTGCTGATTAAATTTTAATTGTGACGAGGCATTGGCAACCTTACGAGATTCATAGTGATTCCTGGCAGTTCCTCACCAAAATACGCATTTCTTAGATACTGTGGAAAGTCTCTCCAAAGCGGTAATCCACTAGCTGTTTATCTTAAGAGAAATTGCCAGAGGTTTCTTGAAGTCGCTGATGTGAGTCTAATTGTGACGAGGCATTGTCTACCTTAAGCGAGTCATAGCGACTCTTGCCAAATGCTCACCATAATAGACATTTTTTAGATACTGTGGCCAGTCTGCCCGAAGCAATACGCCACTAGTTCTTTAATTTAAGACAACCATTGTTAATCTTGCTAGGAGTTACTTGATGTTGCTGATTAAATTTTAATTCTGACGAGGCATTGGCAACCTTACCAGAGTCATAGTGATTCCTGGCAGTTCCTCACGAAAATACGCATTTTTTAGATACTGTGGAAAGTCTCTCCAAAGCGGTAATCCACTAGCTGTTTATCTTCAGAGAAACTGCCAGAGGTTTCTTCAAGTTGCAGACGTGAGTCTAATTGTGACGAGGCATTGGCTACCTTAAGAGAGTCATAGTTACTCTTGCCAAATGCTCACCATAATAGACATTTTTAGATACTGTGGCCAGTCTGCCCGAATCATTACGCAATTAGTTGTTTAATTTAAGACAACCATTGTTACTCTTGCTAGGAGTTACTTGATGTTGGTGATTTAATTTTAATTGTGATGAGGCATTGGCAACCTTACGAGAGTCATAGTGATTCCTGGCAGTTCCTCACCAAAATACGCATTTTTTAGATACTGTGGAAAGTCTCTCCAAATCGGTAATCCACTAGCTGTTTATCTTCAGAGAAACTGCCAGATGTTTCTTCAAGTTGCTGACGTGAGTCTAATTGTGACGAGGCATTGGCTACCTTAAGAGAGTCATAGTTACTCTTGCCAAATGCTCACCATAATAGACATTTTTAGATACTGTGGCCAGTCTGCCCGAATCATTACGCAATTAGTTGTTTAATTTAAGACAACCATCGTTACTCTTGCTAGGAGTTACTTGATGTTGGCGATTTAATTTTAATTGTGACGAGGCATTGGCAACTTTACGAGAGTCATAGTGATTCCTGGCAGTTCCTCACGAAAATACGCATTTTTTAGATACTGTGGAAAGTCTCTCCAAAGCGGTAATCCACTAGCTGTTTATCTTCAGAGAAACTGCCAGAGGTTTCTTCAAGTTGCTGACGTGAGTCTAATTGTGACGAGGCATTGGGTACCTTAAGCGAGTCATAGTGACTCTTGCCAAATGCTCACCATAATAGACATTTTTTAGATACTGTGGTCAGTCTGCCCGAAGCAATACGCCACTAGTTCTTTAATTTAAGACAACCATCGTTACTCTTGCTAGGATTTACTTGACGTTGCTGATTAAATTTCAATTGTGACGAGGCATTGGCAACCTTACCAGATTCATAGTGATTCCTGGCAGTTCCTCACCAAAATACGCATTTCTTAGATACTGTGGAAAGTCTCTCCAAAGCTTTAATCCACTAGCTGTTTATCTTCAGAGAAACTGCCAGAGGTTTCTTCAAGTTGCTGACGTGAGTCTAATTGTAACGAGGCATTGGCTACCTTAAGAGAGTCATAGTTACTCTTGCCAAATCCTCACCATAATAGACATTTTTTAGATACTGTGGCCAGTCTGCCCGAAGCGATACGCCACTAGTTGTTTAATTTAAGACAACCATCGTTACTCTTGCTAGGAGTTACTTGATGTTGGTGATTTAATTTTAATTGTGATGAGGCATTGGCAACCTTACGAGAGTCATAGTGATTCCTGGCAGTTCCTCACGAAAATACGCATTTTTTAGATACTGTGGAAAGTCTCTCCAAATCGGTAATCCACTAGCTGTTTATCTTCAGAGAAACTGCCAGAGGTTTCTTCAAGTTGCTGACGTGATTCTAATTGTGACGAGGCATTGGCTACCTTAAGAGAGTCATAGTTACTCTTGCCAAATGCTCACCATAATAGACATTTTTAGATACTGTGGCCAGTCTGCCCGAATCATTACGCAATTAGTTGTTTAATTTAAGACAACCATTGTTACTCTTGCTAGGAGTTACTTGATGTTGGCGATTTAATTTTAATTGTGACGAGGCATTGGCAACTTTACGAGAGTCATAGTGATTCCTGGCAGTTCCTCACGAAAATACGCATTTTTTAGATACTGTGGAAAGTCTCTCCAAAGCGGTAATCCACTAGCTGTTTATCTTCAGAGAAACTGCCAGAGGTTTCTTCAAGTTGCTGACGTGAGTCTAATTGTGACGAGCCATTGGGTACCTTAAGCGAGTCATAGTGACTCTTGCCAAATGCTCACCATAATAGACATTTTTTAGATACTGTGGTCAGTCTGCCCGAAGCAATACGCCACTAGTTCTTTACTTTAAGACAACCATCGTTACTCTTGCTAGGATTTACTTGACGTTGCTGATTAAATTTCAATTGTGACGAGGCATTGGCAACCTTACCAGATTCATAGTGATTCCTGGCAGTTCCTCACCAAAATACGCATTTCTTAGATACTGTGGAAAGTCTCTCCAAAGCGGTAATCCACTAGCTGTTTATCTTCAGAGAAACTGCCAGAGGTTTCTTCAAGTTGCTGACGTGAGTCTAATTGTAACGAGGCATTGGCTACCTTAAGAGAGTCATAGTTACTCTTGCCAAATCCTCACCATAATAGACATTTTTTAGATACTGTGGCCAGTCTGCCCGAAGCGATACGCCACTAGTTGTTTAATTTAAGACAACCATCGTTACTCTTGCTAGGAGTTACTTGATGTTGCTGATTTAATTTTAATTGTGACGAGGCATTGGCAACCTTACAAGAGTCATAGTGATTCCTGGCAGTTCCTCACCAAAATACGCATTTTTAGATACTGTGGAAAGTCTCTCCAAAGTGGTAATCAACCAGCTGCTTATCTTAAGTGAAACTGCCAGAGGTTTCTTCAAGTTGCAGACGTGAGCCTAATTGTGACGAGGCATTGGCTACCTTAAGAGAGTCATAGTTACTCTTGCCAAATGCTCACCATAATAGACATTTTTAGATACTGTGGCCAGGCTGCCCGAATCATTACGCAATTAGTTGTTTAATTTAAGACAACCATTGTTACTCTTGCTAAGAGTTACTTGATGTTGGCGATTTAATTTTAATTGTGACGAGGCATTGGCAACTATACGAGAGTCAAAGTGATTCCTGGCAGTTCCTCACGAAAATACGCATTTTTTAGATACTGTGGAAAGTCTCTCCAAAGCGGTAATCCACTAGCTGTTTATCTTCAGAGAAACTGCCAGAGGTTTCTTCAAGTTGCTGACGTGAGTCTAATTGTGACGAGGCATTGGGTACCTTAAGCGAGTCATAGTGACTCTTGCCAAATGCTCACCATAATAGACATTTTTTAGATACTGTGGCCAGTCTGCCCGAAGCGATACGCCACTAGTTGTTTAATTTAAGACAACCATCGTTACTCTTGCTAGGAGTTACTTGATGTTGGTGATTTAATTTTAATTGTGATGAGGCATTGGCAACCTTACCAGAGTCATAGTGATTCCTGGCAGTTCCTCACGAAAATACGCATTTTTTAGATACTGTGGAAAGTCTCTCCAAATCGGTAATCCACTAGCTGTTTATCTTCAGAGAAACTGCCAGAGGTTTCTTCAAGTTGCTGACGTGAGTCTAATTGTGACGAGGCATTGGCTACCTTAAGAGAGTCATAGTTACTCTTGCCAAATGCTCACCATAATAGACATTTTTAGATACTGTGGCCAGTCTGCTCGAATCATTACGCAATTAGTTGTTTAATTTAAGACAACCATTGTTACTCTTGCTAGGAGTTACTTGATGTTGGCGATTTAATTTTAATTGTGACGAGGCATTGGCAACTTTACGAGAGTCATAGTGATTCCTGGCAGTTCCTCACGAAAATACGCATTTTTTAGATACTGTGGAAAGTCTCTCCAAAGCGGTAATCCACTAGCTGTTTATCTTCAGAGAAACTGCCAGAGGTTTCTTCAAGTTGCTGACGTGAGTCTAATTGTGACGAGCCATTGGGTACCTTAAGCGAGTCATAGTGACTCTTGCCAAATGCTCACCATAATAGACATTTTTTAGATACTGTGGTCAGTCTGCCCGAAGCAATACGCCACTAGTTCTTTACTTTAAGACAACCATCGTTACTCTTGCTAGGATTTACTTGACGTTGCTGATTAAATTTCAATTGTGACGAGGCATTGGCAACCTTACCAGATTCATAGTGATTCCTGGCAGTTCCTCACCAAAATACGCATTTCTTAGATACTGTGGAAAGTCTCTCCAAAGCGGTAATCCACTAGCTGTTTATCTTCAGAGAAACTGCCAGAGGTTTCTTCAAGTTGCTGACGTGAGTCTAATTGTAACGAGGCATTGGCTACCTTAAGAGAGTCATAGTTACTCTTGCCAAATCCTCACCATAATAGACATTTTTTAGATACTGTGGCCAGTCTGCCCGAAGCGATACGCCACTAGTTGTTTAATTTAAGACAACCATCGTTACTCTTGCTAGGAGTTACTTGATGTTGCTGATTTAATTTTAATTGTGACGAGGCATTGGCAACCTTACAAGAGTCATAGTGATTCCTGGCAGTTCCTCACCAAAATACGCATTTTTAGATACTGTGGAAAGTCTCTCCAAAGTGGTAATCAACCAGCTGCTTATCTTAAGTGAAACTGCCAGAGGTTTCTTCAAGTTGCAGACGTGAGCCTAATTGTGACGAGGCATTGGCTACCTTAAGAGAGTCATAGTTACTCTTGCCAAATGCTCACCATAATAGACATTTTTAGATACTGTGGCCAGGCTGCCCGAATCATTACGCAATTAGTTGTTTAATTTAAGACAACCATTGTTACTCTTGCTAAGAGTTACTTGATGTTGGCGATTTAATTTTAATTGTGACGAGGCATTGGCAACTATACGAGAGTCAAAGTGATTCCTGGCAGTTCCTCACGAAAATACGCATTTTTTAGATACTGTGGAAAGTCTCTCCAAAGCGGTAATCCACTAGCTGTTTATCTTCAGAGAAACTGCCAGAGGTTTCTTCAAGTTGCTGACGTGAGTCTAATTGTGACGAGGCATTGGGTACCTTAAGCGAGTCATAGTGACTCTTGCCAAATGCTCACCATAATAGACATTTTTTAGATACTGTGGCCAGTCTGCCCGAAGCGATACGCCACTAGTTGTTTAATTTAAGACAACCATCGTTACTCTTGCTAGGAGTTACTTGATGTTGGTGATTTAATTTTAATTGTGATGAGGCATTGGCAACCTTACGAGAGTCATAGTGATTCCTGGCAGTTCCTCACGAAAATACGCATTTTTTAGATACTGTGGAAAGTCTCTCCAAATCGGTAATCCACTAGCTGTTTATCTTCAGAGAAACTGCCAGAGGTTTCTTCAAGTTGCTGACGTGAGTCTAATTGTGACGAGGCATTGGCTACCTTAAGAGAGTCATAGTTACTCTTGCCAAATGCTCACCATAATAGACATTTTTAGATACTGTGGCCAGTCTGCCCGAATCATTACGCAATTAGTTGTTTAATTTAAGACTACCATTGTTACTCTTGCTAGGAGTTACTTGATGTTGGCGATTTAATTTTAATTGTGACGAGGCATTGGCAACTTTACGAGAGTCATAGTGATTCCTGGCAGTTCCTCACGAAAATACGCATTTTTTAGATACTGTGGAAAGTCTCTCCAAAGCGGTAATCCACTAGCTGTTTATCTTCAGAGAAACTGCCAGAGGTTTCTTCAAGTTGCTGACGTGAGTCTAATTGTGACGAGGCATTGGGTACCTTAAGCGAGTCATAGTGACTCTTGCCAAATGCTCACCATAATAGACATTTTTTAGATACTGTGGTCAGTCTGCCCGAAGCAATACGCCACTAGTTCTTTACTTTAAGACAACCATCGTTACTCTTGCTAGGATTTACTTGACGTTGCTGATTAAATTTCAATTGTGACGAGGCATTGGCAACCTTACCAGATTCATAGTGATTCCTGGCAGTTCCTCACCAAAATACGCATTTCTTAGATACTGTGGAAAGTCTCTCCAAAGCGGTAATCCACTAGCTGTTTATCTTCAGAGAAACTGCCAGAGGTTTCTTCAAGTTGCTGACGTGAGTCTAATTGTAACGAGGCATTGGCTACCTTAAGAGAGTCATAGTTACTCTTGCCAAATCCTCACCATAATAGACATTTTTTAGATACTGTGGCCAGTCTGCCCGAAGCGATACGCCACTAGTTGTTTAATTTAAGACAACCATCGTTACTCTTGCTAGGAGTTACTTGATGTTGCTGATTTAATTTTAATTGTGACGAGGCATTGGCAACCTTACAAGAGTCATAGTGATTCCTGGCAGTTCCTCACCAAAATACGCATTTTTAGATACTGTGGAAAGTCTCTCCAAAGTGGTAATCAACCAGCTGCTTATCTTAAGTGAAACTGCCAGAGGTTTCTTCAAGTTGCAGACGTGAGCCTAATTGTGACGAGGCATTGGCTACCTTAAGAGAGTCATAGTTACTCTTGCCAAATGCTCACCATAATAGACATTTTTAGATACTGTGGCCAGGATGCCCGAATCATTACGCAATTAGTTGTTTAATTTAAGACAACCATTGTTACTCTTGCTAAGAGTTACTTGATGTTGGCGATTTAATTTTAATTGTGACGAGGCATTGGCAACTATACGAGAGTCAAAGTGATTCCTGGCAGTTCCTCACGAAAATACGCATTTTTTAGATACTGTGGAAAGTCTCTCCAAAGCGGTAATCCACTAGCTGTTTATCTTCAGAGAAACTGCCAGAGGTTTCTTCAAGTTGCTGACGTGAGTCTAATTGTGACGAGGCATTGGGTACCTTAAGCGAGTCATAGTGACTCTTGCCAAATGCTCACCATAATAGACATTTTTTAGATACTGTGGCCAGTCTGCCCGAAGCGATACGCCACTAGTTGTTTAATTTAAGACAACCATCGTTACTCTTGCTAGGAGTTACTTGATGTTGGTGATTTAATTTTAATTGTGATGAGGCATTGGCAACCTTACGAGTGTCATAGTGATTCCTGGCAGTTCCTCACGAAAATACGCATTTTTTAGATACTGTGGAAAGTCTCTCCAAATCGGTAATCCACTAGCTGTTTATCTTCAGAGAAACTGCCAGAGGTTTCTTCAAGTTGCTGACGTGAGTCTAATTGTGACGAGGCATTGGCTACCTTAAGAGAGTCATAGTTACTCTTGCCAAATGCTCACCATAATAGACATTTTTAGATACTGTGGCCAGTCTGCCCGAATCATTACGCAATTAGTTGTTTAATTTAAGACAACCATTGTTACTCTTGCTAGGAGTTACTTCATGTTGGCGATTTAATTTTAATTGTGACGAGGCATTGGCAACTTTACGAGAGTCATAGTGATTCCTGGCAGTTCCTCACGAAAATACGCATTTTTTAGATACTGTGGAAAGTCTCTCCAAAGCGGTAATCCACTAGCTGTTTATCTTCAGAGAAACTGCCAGAGGTATCTTGAAGTTGCTGATGTGAGTCTAATTGTGACGAGGCATTGGCTACCTTAAGAGAGTCATAGTTACTCTTGCAAAATGCTCACCATAATAGACATTTGTTAGATACTGTGGCCAGTCTGCCCGAAGCGATACGCCACTAGTTGTTTAATTTAAGACAACCATCGTTACTCTTGCTAGGAGTTACTTGATGTTGCTGATTTAATTTTAATTGTGACGAGGCATTGGCAACCTTACAAGAGTCATAGTGATTCCTGGCAGTTCCTCACCAAAATACGCATTTTTAGATACTGTGGAAAGTCTCTCCAAAGTGGTAATCAACCAGCTGCTTATCTTAAGTGAAACTGCCAGAGGTTTCTTCAAGTTGCAGACGTGAGCCTAATTGTGACGAGGCATTGGCTACCTTAAGAGAGTCATAGTTACTCTTGCCAAATGCTCACCATAATAGACATTTTTAGATACTGTGGCCAGGATGCCCGAATCATTACGCAATTAGTTGTTTAATTTAAGACAACCATTGTTACTCTTGCTAAGAGTTACTTGATGTTGGCGATTTAATTTTAATTGTGACGAGGCATTGGCAACTATACGAGAGTCAAAGTGATTCCTGGCAGTTCCTCACGAAAATACGCATTTTTTAGATACTGTGGAAAGTCTCTCCAAAGCGGTAATCCACTAGCTGTTTATCTTCAGAGAAACTGCCAGAGGTTTCTTCAAGTTGCTGACGTGAGTCTAATTGTGACGAGGCATTGGGTACCTTAAGCGAGTCATAGTGACTCTTGCCAAATGCTCACCATAATAGACATTTTTTAGATACTGTGGCCAGTCTGCCCGAAGCGATACGCCACTAGTTGTTTAATTTAAGACAACCATCGTTACTCTTGCTAGGAGTTACTTGATGTTGGTGATTTAATTTTAATTGTGATGAGGCATTGGCAACCTTACGAGTGTCATAGTGATTCCTGGCAGTTCCTCACGAAAATACGCATTTTTTAGATACTGTGGAAAGTCTCTCCAAATCGGTAATCCACTAGCTGTTTATCTTCAGAGAAACTGCCAGAGGTTTCTTCAAGTTGCTGACGTGAGTCTAATTGTGACGAGGCATTGGCTACCTTAAGAGAGTCATAGTTACTCTTGCCAAATGCTCACCATAATAGACATTTTTAGATACTGTGGCCAGTCTGCCCGAATCATTACGCAATTAGTTGTTTAATTTAAGACAACCATTGTTACTCTTGCTAGGAGTTACTTCATGTTGGCGATTTAATTTTAATTGTGACGAGGCATTGGCAACTTTACGAGAGTCATAGTGATTCCTGGCAGTTCCTCACGAAAATACGCATTTTTTAGATACTGTGGAAAGTCTCTCCAAAGCGGTAATCCACTAGCTGTTTATCTTCAGAGAAACTGCCAGAGGTTTCTTCAAGTTGCTGACGTGAGTCTAATTGTGACGAGGCATTGGGTACCTTAAGCGAGTCATAGTGACTCTTGCCAAATGCTCACCATAATAGACATTTTTTAGATACTGTGGTCAGTCTGCCCGAAGCAATACGCCACTAGTTCTTTACTTTAAGACAACCATCGTTACTCTTGCTAGGATTTACTTGACGTTGCTGATTAAATTTCAATTGTGACGAGGCATTGGCAACCTTACCAGATTCATAGTGATTCCTGGCAGTTCCTCACCAAAATACGCATTTTAGATACTGTGGAAAGTCTCTCCAAAGCGGTAATCAACCAGCTGCTTATCTTAAGTGAAACTGCCAGAGGTTTCTTAAAGTTGCTGATGTGAGTCTAATTGTGACGAGGCATTGGCTACCTTAAGAGAGTCATAGTTACTCTTGCCAAATGCTCACCATAATAGACATTTTTTAGATACTGTGGTCAGTCTGCCCGAAGCGATACGCCACTAGTTGTTTAATTTAAGACAACCATCGTTACTCTTGCTAGGAGTTACTTGATGTTGCTGATTTAATTTTAATTGTGACGAGGCATTGGCAACCTTACAAGAGTCATAGTGATTCCTGGCAGTTCCTCACCAAAATACGCATTTTTAGATACTGTGGAAAGTCTCTCCAAAGCGGTAATCAACCAGCTGCTTATCTTAAGTGAAACTGCCAGAGGTTTCTTAAAGTTGCTGATGTGAGTCTAATTGTGACGAGGCATTGGCTACCTTAAGAGAGTCATAGTTACTCTTGCAAAATGCTCACCATAATAGACATTTGTTAGATACTGTGGCCAGTCTGCCCGAAGCGATACGCCACTAGTTGTTTAATTTAAGACAACCATCGTTACTCTTGCTAGGAGTTACTTGATGTTGGTGATTTAATTTTAATTGTGATGAGGCATTGGCAACCTCACGAGAGTCATAGTGATTCCTGGCAGTTCCTCACGAAAATACGCATTTTTTAGATACTGTGGAAAGTCTCTCCAAAGCGGTAATCCACTAGCTGTTTATCTTCAGAGAAACTGCCAGAGGTATCTTGAAGTTGCTGATGTGAGTCTAATTGTGACGAGGCATTGGCTACCTTAAGAGAGTCATAGTTACTCTTGCAAAATGCTCACCATAATAGACATTTGTTAGATACTGTGGCCAGTCTGCCCGAAGCGATACGCCACTAGTTGTTTAATTTAAGACAACCATCGTTACTCTTGCTAGGAGTTACTTGATGTTGCTGATTTAATTTTAATTGTGACGAGGCATTGGCAACCTTACAAGAGTCATAGTGATTCCTGGCAGTTCCTCACCAAAATACGCATTTTTAGATACTGTGGAACGTCTCTCCAAAGCGGTAATCAACCAGCTGCTTATCTTAAGTGAAACTGCCAGAGGTTTCTTAAAGTTGCTGATGTGAGTCTAATTGTGACGAGGCATTGGCTACCTTAAGAGAGTCATAGTTACTCTTGCAAAATGCTCACCATAATAGACATTTGTTAGATACTGTGGCCAGTCTGCCCGAAGCGATACGCCACTAGTTGTTTAATTTAAGACAACCATCGTTACTCTTGCTAGGAGTTACTTGATGTTGGTGATTTAATTTTAATTGTGATGAGGCATTGGCAACCTTACGAGAGTCATAGTGATTCCTGGCAGTTCCTCACGAAAATACGCATTTTTTAGATACTGTGGAAAGTCTCTCCAAAGCGGTAATCCACTAGCTGTTTATCTTCAGAGAAACTGCCAGAGGTATCTTGAAGTTGCTGATGTGAGTCTAATTGTGACGAGGCATTGGCTACCTTAAGCGAGTCATAGTGACTCTTGCCAAATGCTCACCATAATAGACATTTTTTAGATACTGTGGTCAGTCTGCCCGAAGCAATACGCCAATAGTTCTGTAATTTAAGACAACCATCGTTACTCTTGCTAGGATTTACTTGACGTTGCTGATTAAATTTTAATTGTGACGAGGCATTGACAACCTTACCAGATTCATAGCGATTCCTGGCAGTTCCTCACCAAAATACGCATTTCTTAGATACTGTGGAAAGTCTCTCCAAAGCGGTAATCCACTAGCTGTTTATCTTCAGAGAAACTGCCAGAGGTTTCTTCAAGTTGCTGACGTGAGTCTAATTGTAACGAGGCATTGGCTACCTTAAGAGAGTCATAGTTACTCTAGCCAAATGCTCACCATAATAGACACTTTTTAGATACTGTGGCCAGTCTGCCCGAAGCGATACGCCACTAGTTGTTTAATTTAAGACAACCATCGTTACTCTTGCTAGGAGTTACTTGATGTTGCTGATTTAATTTTAATTGTGACGAGGCATTGGCAACCTTACAAGAGTCATAGTGATTCCTGGCAGTTCCTCACCAAAATACGCATTTTTAGATACTGTGGAAAGTCTCTCCAAAGCGGTAATCAACCAGCTGCTTATCTTAAGTGAAACTGCCAGAGGTTTCTTAAAGTTGCTGATGTGAGTCTAATTGTGACGAGGCATTGGCTACCTTAAGAGAGTCATAGTTACTCTTGCAAAATGCTCACCATAATAGACATTTGTTAGATACTGTGGCCAGTCTGCCCGAAGCGATACGCCACTAGTTGTTTAATTTAAGACAACCATCGTTACTCTTGCTAGGAGTTACTTGATGTTGGTGATTTAATTTTAATTGTGATGAGGCATTGGCAACCTTACGAGAGTCATAGTGATTCCTGGCAGTTCCTCACGAAAATACGCATTTTTTAGATACTGTGGAAAGTCTCTCCAAAGCGGTAATCCACTAGCTGTTTATCTTCAGAGAAACTGCCAGAGGTATCTTGAAGTTGCTGATGTGAGTCTAATTGTGACGAGGCATTGGCTACCTTAAGCGAGTCATAGTGACTCTTGCCAAATGCTCACCATAATAGACATTTTTTAGATACTGTGGTCAGTCTGCCCGAAGCAATACGCCAATAGTTCTGTAATTTAAGACAACCATCGTTACTCTTGCTAGGATTTACTTGACGTTGCTGATTAAATTTTAATTGTGACGAGGCATTGACAACCTTACCAGATTCATAGCGATTCCTGGCAGTTCCTCACCAAAATACGCATTTCTTAGATACTGTGGAAAGTCTCTCCAAAGCGGTAATCCACTAGCTGTTTATCTTCAGAGAAACTGCCAGAGGTTTCTTCAAGTTGCTGACGTGAGTCTAATTGTAACGAGGCATTGGCTACCTTAAGAGAGTCATAGTTACTCTAGCCAAATGCTCACCATAATAGACACTTTTTAGATACTGTGGCCAGTCTGCCCGAAGCGATACGCCACTAGTTGTTTAATTTAAGACAACCATCGTTACTCTTGCTAGGAGTTACTTGATGTTGCTGATTTAATTTTAATTGTGACGAGGCATTGGCAACCTTACAAGAGTCATAGTGATTCCTGGCAGTTCCTCACCAAAATACGCATTTTTAGATACTGTGGAAAGTCTCTCCAAAGCGGTAATCAACCAGCTGCTTATCTTAAGTGAAACTGCCAGAGGTTTCTTAAAGTTGCTGATGTGAGTCTAATTGTGACGAGGCATTGGCTACCTTAAGAGAGTCATAGTTACTCTTGCAAAATGCTCACCATAATAGACATTTGTTAGATACTGTGGCCAGTCTGCCCGAAGCGATACGCCACTAGTTGTTTAATTTAAGACAACCATCGTTACTCTTGCTAGGAGTTACTTGATGTTGGTGATTTAATTTTAATTGTGATGAGGCATTGGCAACCTTACGAGAGTCATAGTGATTCCTGGCAGTTCCTCACGAAAATACGCATTTTTTAGATACTGTGGAAAGTCTCTCCAAAGCGGTAATCCACTAGCTGTTTATCTTCAGAGAAACTGCCAGAGGTATCTTGAAGTTGCTGATGTGAGTCTAATTGTGACGAGGCATTGGCTACCTTAAGAGAGTCATAGTTACTCTTGCAAAATGCTCACCATAATAGACATTTGTTAGATACTGTGGCCAGTCTGCCCGAAGCGATACGCCACTAGTTGTTTAATTTAAGACAACCATCGTTACTCTTGCTAGGAGTTACTTGATGTTGGTGATTTAATTTTAATTGTGATGAGGCATTGGCAACCTTACGAGAGTCATAGTGATTCCTGGCAGTTCCTCACGAAAATACGCATTTTTTAGATACTGTGGAAAGTCTCTCCAAAGCGGTAATCCACTAGCTGTTTATCTTCAGAGAAACTGCCAGAGGTATCTTGAAGTTGCTGATGTGAGTCTAATTGTGACGAGGCATTGGCTACCTTAAGCGAGTCATAGTGACTCTTGCCAAATGCTCACCATAATAGACATTTTTTAGATACTGTGGTCAGTCTGCCCGAAGCAATACGCCAATAGTTCTGTAATTTAAGACAACCATCGTTACTCTTGCTAGGATTTACTTGACGTTGCTGATTAAATTTTAATTGTGACGAGGCATTGACAACCTTACCAGATTCATAGCGATTCCTGGCAGTTCCTCACCAAAATACGCATTTCTTAGATACTGTGGAAAGTCTCTCCAAAGCGGTAATCCACTAGCTGTTTATCTTCAGAGAAACTGCCAGAGGTTTCTTCAAGTTGCTGACGTGAGTCTAATTGTAACGAGGCATTGGCTACCTTAAGAGAGTCATAGTTACTCTAGCCAAATGCTCACCATAATAGACACTTTTTAGATACTGTGGCCAGTCTGCCCGAAGCGATACGCCACTAGTTGTTTAATTTAAGACAACCATCGTTACTCTTGCTAGGAGTTACTTGATGTTGCTGATTTAATTTTAATTGTGACGAGGCATTGGCAACCTTACAAGAGTCATAGTGATTCCTGGCAGTTCCTCACCAAAATACGCATTTTTAGATACTGTGGAAAGTCTCTCCAAAGCGGTAATCAACCAGCTGCTTATCTTAAGTGAAACTGCCAGAGGTTTCTTAAAGTTGCTGATGTGAGTCTAATTGTGACGAGGCATTGGCTACCTTAAGAGAGTCATAGTTACTCTTGCAAAATGCTCACCATAATAGACATTTGTTAGATACTGTGGCCAGTCTGCCCGAAGCGATACGCCACTAGTTGTTTAATTTAAGACAACCATCGTTACTCTTGCTAGGAGTTACTTGATGTTGGTGATTTAATTTTAATTGTGATGAGGCATTGGCAACCTTACGAGAGTCATAGTGATTCCTGGCAGTTCCTCACGAAAATACGCATTTTTTAGATACTGTGGAAAGTCTCTCCAAAGCGGTAATCCACTAGCTGTTTATCTTCAGAGAAACTGCCAGAGGTATCTTGAAGTTGCTGATGTGAGTCTAATTGTGACGAGGCATTGGCTACCTTAAGAGAGTCATAGTTACTCTTGCAAAATGCTCACCATAATAGACATTTGTTAGATACTGTGGCCAGTCTGCCCGAAGCGATACGCCACTAGTTGTTTAATTTAAGACAACCATCGTTACTCTTGCTAGGAGTTACTTGATGTTGGTGATTTAATTTTAATTGTGATGAGGCATTGGCAACCTTACGAGAGTCATAGTGATTCCTGGCAGTTCCTCACGAAAATACGCATTTTTTAGATACTGTGGAAAGTCTCTCCAAATCGGTAATCCACTAGCTGTTTATCTTCAGAGAAACTGCCAGAGGTTTCTTCAAGTTGCTGACGTGAGTCTAATTGTGACGAGGCATTGGCTACCTTAAGAGAGTCATAGTTACTCTTGCCAAATGCTCACCATAATAGACATTTTTAGATACTGTGGCCAGTCTGCCCGAATCATTACGCAATTAGTTGTTTAATTTAAGACAACCATTGTTACTCTTGCTAGGAGTTACTTCATGTTGGCGATTTAATTTTAATTGTGACGAGGCATTGGCAACTTTACGAGAGTCATAGTGATTCCTGGCAGTTCCTCACGAAAATACGCATTTTTTAGATACTGTGGAAAGTCTCTCCAAAGCGGTAATCCACTAGCTGTTTATCTTCAGAGAAACTGCCAGAGGTTTCTTCAAGTTGCTGACGTGAGTCTAATTGTGACGAGGCATTGGGTACCTTAAGCGAGTCATAGTGACTCTTGCCAAATGCTCACCATAATAGACATTTTTTAGATACTGTGGTCAGTCTGCCCGAAGCAATACGCCACTAGTTCTTTACTTTAAGACAACCATCGTTACTCTTGCTAGGATTTACTTGACGTTGCTGATTAAATTTCAATTGTGACGAGGCATTGGCAACCTTACCAGATTCATAGTGATTCCTGGCAGTTCCTCACCAAAATACGCATTTCTTAGATACTGTGGAAAGTCTCTCCAAAGCGGTAATCCACTAGCTGTTTATCTTCAGAGAAACTGCCAGAGGTTTCTTCAAGTTGCTGACGTGAGTCTAATTGTAACGAGGCATTGGCTACCTTAAGAGAGTCATAGTTACTCTTGCCAAATGCTCACTATAATAGACATTTTTTAGATACTGTGGTCAGTCTGCCCGAAGCGATACGCCACTAGTTGTTTAATTTAAGACAACCATCGTTACTCTTGCTAGGAGTTACTTGATGTTGCTGATTTAATTTTAATTGTGACGAGGCATTGGCAACCTTACAAGAGTCATAGTGATTCCTGGCAGTTCCTCACCAAAATACGCATTTTTAGATACTGTGGAAAGTCTCTCCAAAGCGGTAATCAACCAGCTGCTTATCTTAAGTGAAACTGCCAGAGGTTTCTTAAAGTTGCTGATGTGAGTCTAATTGTGACGAGGCATTGGCTACCTTAAGAGAGTCATAGTTACTCTTGCAAAATGCTCACCATAATAGACATTTGTTAGATACTGTGGCCAGTCTGCCCGAAGCGATACGCCACTAGTTGTTTAATTTAAGACAACCATCGTTACTCTTGCTAGGAGTTACTTGATGTTGGTGATTTAATTTTAATTGTGATGAGGCATTGGCAACCTTACGAGAGTCATAGTGATTCCTGGCAGTTCCTCACGAAAATACGCATTTTTTAGATACTGTGGAAAGTCTCTCCAAAGCGGTAATCCACTAGCTGTTTATCTTCAGAGAAACTGCCAGAGGTATCTTGAAGTTGCTGATGTGAGTCTAATTGTGACGAGGCATTGGCTACCTTAAGAGAGTCATAGTTACTCTTGCAAAATGCTCACCATAATAGACATTTGTTAGATACTGTGGCCAGTCTGCCCGAAGCGATACGCCACTAGTTGTTTAATTTAAGACAACCATCGTTACTCTTGCTAGGAGTTACTTGATGTTGCTGATTTAATTTTAATTGTGACGAGGCATTGGCAACCTTACAAGAGTCATAGTGATTCCTGGCAGTTCCTCACCAAAATACGCATTTTTAGATACTGTGGAACGTCTCTCCAAAGCGGTAATCAACCAGCTGCTTATCTTAAGTGAAACTGCCAGAGGTTTCTTAAAGTTGCTGATGTGAGTCTAATTGTGACGAGGCATTGGCTACCTTAAGAGAGTCATAGTTACTCTTGCAAAATGCTCACCATAATAGACATTTGTTAGATACTGTGGCCAGTCTGCCCGAAGCGATACGCCACTAGTTGTTTAATTTAAGACAACCATCGTTACTCTTGCTAGGAGTTACTTGATGTTGGTGATTTAATTTTAATTGTGATGAGGCATTGGCAACCTTACGAGAGTCATAGTGATTCCTGGCAGTTCCTCACGAAAATACGCATTTTTTAGATACTGTGGAAAGTCTCTCCAAAGCGGTAATCCACTAGCTGTTTATCTTCAGAGAAACTGCCAGAGGTATCTTGAAGTTGCTGATGTGAGTCTAATTGTGACGAGGCATTGGCTACCTTAAGCGAGTCATAGTGACTCTTGCCAAATGCTCACCATAATAGACATTTTTTAGATACTGTGGTCAGTCTGCCCGAAGCAATACGCCAATAGTTCTGTAATTTAAGACAACCATCGTTACTCTTGCTAGGATTTACTTGAAGTTGCTGATTAAATTTTAATTGTGACGAGGCATTGACAACCTTACCAGATTCATAGCGATTCCTGGCAGTTCCTCACCAAAATACGCATTTCTTAGATACTGTGGAAAGTCTCTCCAAAGCGGTAATCCACTAGCTGTTTATCTTCAGAGAAACTGCCAGAGGTTTCTTCAAGTTGCTGACGTGAGTCTAATTGTAACGAGGCATTGGCTACCTTAAGAGAGTCATAGTTACTCTAGCCAAATGCTCACCATAATAGACACTTTTTAGATACTGTGGCCAGTCTGCCCGAAGCGATACGCCACTAGTTGTTTAATTTAAGACAACCATCGTTACTCTTGCTAGGAGTTACTTGATGTTGCTGATTTAATTTTAATTGTGACGAGGCATTGGCAACCTTACAAGAGTCATAGTGATTCCTGGCAGTTCCTCACCAAAATACGCATTTTTAGATACTGTGGAAAGTCTCTCCAAAGCGGTAATCAACCAGCTGCTTATCTTAAGTGAAACTGCCAGAGGTTTCTTAAAGTTGCTGATGTGAGTCTAATTGTGACGAGGCATTGGCTACCTTAAGAGAGTCATAGTTACTCTTGCAAAATGCTCACCATAATAGACATTTGTTAGATACTGTGGCCAGTCTGCCCGAAGCGATACGCCACTAGTTGTTTAATTTAAGACAACCATCGTTACTCTTGCTAGGAGTTACTTGATGTTGGTGATTTAATTTTAATTGTGATGAGGCATTGGCAACCTTACGAGAGTCATAGTGATTCCTGGCAGTTCCTCACGAAAATACGCATTTTTTAGATACTGTGGAAAGTCTCTCCAAAGCGGTAATCCACTAGCTGTTTATCTTCAGAGAAACTGCCAGAGGTATCTTGAAGTTGCTGATGTGAGTCTAATTGTGACGAGGCATTGGCTACCTTAAGAGAGTCATAGTTACTCTTGCAAAATGCTCACCATAATAGACATTTGTTAGATACTGTGGCCAGTCTGCCCGAAGCGATACGCCACTAGTTGTTTAATTTAAGACAACCATCGTTACTCTTGCTAGGAGTTACTTGATGTTGCTGATTTAATTTTAATTGTGACGAGGCATTGGCAACTTTACGAGAGTCATAGTGATTCCTGGCAGTTCCTCACGAAAATACGCATTTTTTAGATACTGTGGAAAGTCTCTCCAAAGCGGTAATCCACTAGCTGTTTATCTTCAGAGAAACTGCCAGAGGTTTCTTCAAGTTGCTGACGTGAGTCTAATTGTGACGAGGCATTGGGTACCTTAAGCGAGTCATAGTGACTCTTGCCAAATGCTCACCATAATAGACATTTTTTAGATACTGTGGTCAGTCTGCCCGAAGCAATACGCCACTAGTTCTTTACTTTAAGACAACCATCGTTACTCTTGCTAGGATTTACTTGACGTTGCTGATTAAATTTCAATTGTGACGAGGCATTGGCAACCTTACCAGATTCATAGTGATTCCTGGCAGTTCCTCACCAAAATACGCATTTCTTAGATACTGTGGAAAGTCTCTCCAAAGCGGTAATCCACTAGCTGTTTATCTTCAGAGAAACTGCCAGAGGTTTCTTCAAGTTGCTGACGTGAGTCTAATTGTAACGAGGCATTGGCTACCTTAAGAGAGTCATAGTTACTCTTGCCAAATGCTCACTATAATAGACATTTTTTAGATACTGTGGTCAGTCTGCCCGAAGCGATACGCCACTAGTTGTTTAATTTAAGACAACCATCGTTACTCTTGCTAGGAGTTACTTGATGTTGCTGATTTAATTTTAATTGTGACGAGGCATTGGCAACCTTACAAGAGTCATAGTGATTCCTGGCAGTTCCTCACCAAAATACGCATTTTTAGATACTGTGGAAAGTCTCTCCAAAGCGGTAATCAACCAGCTGCTTATCTTAAGTGAAACTGCCAGAGGTTTCTTAAAGTTGCTGATGTGAGTCTAATTGTGACGAGGCATTGGCTACCTTAAGAGAGTCATAGTTACTCTTGCAAAATGCTCACCATAATAGACATTTGTTAGATACTGTGGCCAGTCTGCCCGAAGCGATACGCCACTAGTTGTTTAATTTAAGACAACCATCGTTACTCTTGCTAGGAGTTACTTGATGTTGGTGATTTAATTTTAATTGTGATGAGGCATTGGCAACCTTACGAGAGTCATAGTGATTCCTGGCAGTTCCTCACGAAAATACGCATTTTTTAGATACTGTGGAAAGTCTCTCCAAAGCGGTAATCCACTAGCTGTTTATCTTCAGAGAAACTGCCAGAGGTATCTTGAAGTTGCTGATGTGAGTCTAATTGTGACGAGGCATTGGCTACCTTAAGAGAGTCATAGTTACTCTTGCAAAATGCTCACCATAATAGACATTTGTTAGATACTGTGGCCAGTCTGCCCGAAGCGATACGCCACTAGTTGTTTAATTTAAGACAACCATCGTTACTCTTGCTAGGAGTTACTTGATGTTGCTGATTTAATTTTAATTGTGACGAGGCATTGGCAACCTTACAAGAGTCATAGTGATTCCTGGCAGTTCCTCACCAAAATACGCATTTTTAGATACTGTGGAACGTCTCTCCAAAGCGGTAATCAACCAGCTGCTTATCTTAAGTGAAACTGCCAGAGGTTTCTTAAAGTTGCTGATGTGAGTCTAATTGTGACGAGGCATTGGCTACCTTAAGAGAGTCATAGTTACTCTTGCAAAATGCTCACCATAATAGACATTTGTTAGATACTGTGGCCAGTCTGCCCGAAGCGATACGCCACTAGTTGTTTAATTTAAGACAACCATCGTTACTCTTGCTAGGAGTTACTTGATGTTGGTGATTTAATTTTAATTGTGATGAGGCATTGGCAACCTTACGAGAGTCATAGTGATTCCTGGCAGTTCCTCACGAAAATACGCATTTTTTAGATACTGTGGAAAGTCTCTCCAAAGCGGTAATCCACTAGCTGTTTATCTTCAGAGAAACTGCCAGAGGTATCTTGAAGTTGCTGATGTGAGTCTAATTGTGACGAGGCATTGGCTACCTTAAGCGAGTCATAGTGACTCTTGCCAAATGCTCACCATAATAGACATTTTTTAGATACTGTGGTCAGTCTGCCCGAAGCAATACGCCAATAGTTCTGTAATTTAAGACAACCATCGTTACTCTTGCTAGGATTTACTTGAAGTTGCTGATTAAATTTTAATTGTGACGAGGCATTGACAACCTTACCAGATTCATAGCGATTCCTGGCAGCTCCTCACCAAAATACGCATTTCTTAGATACTGTGGAAAGTCTCTCCAAAGCGGTAATCCACTAGCTGTTTATCTTCAGAGAAACTGCCAGAGGTTTCTTCAAGTTGCTGACGTGAGTCTAATTGTAACGAGGCATTGGCTACCTTAAGAGAGTCATAGTTACTCTAGCCAAATGCTCACCATAATAGACACTTTTTAGATACTGTGGCCAGTCTGCCCGAAGCGATACGCCACTAGTTGTTTAATTTAAGACAACCATCGTTACTCTTGCTAGGAGTTACTTGATGTTGCTGATTTAATTTTAATTGTGACGAGGCATTGGCAACCTTACAAGAGTCATAGTGATTCCTGGCAGTTCCTCACCAAAATACGCATTTTTAGATACTGTGGAAAGTCTCTCCAAAGCGGTAATCAACCAGCTGCTTATCTTAAGTGAAACTGCCAGAGGTTTCTTAAAGTTGCTGATGTGAGTCTAATTGTGACGAGGCATTGGCTACCTTAAGAGAGTCATAGTTACTCTTGCAAAATGCTCACCATAATAGACATTTGTTAGATACTGTGGCCAGTCTGCCCGAAGCGATACGCCACTAGTTGTTTAATTTAAGACAACCATCGTTACTCTTGCTAGGAGTTACTTGATGTTGGTGATTTAATTTTAATTGTGATGAGGCATTGGCAACCTTACGAGAGTCATAGTGATTCCTGGCAGTTCCTCACGAAAATACGCATTTTTTAGATACTGTGGAAAGTCTCTCCAAAGCGGTAATCCACTAGCTGTTTATCTTCAGAGAAACTGCCAGAGGTATCTTGAAGTTGCTGATGTGAGTCTAATTGTGACGAGGCATTGGCTACCTTAAGAGAGTCATAGTTACTCTTGCAAAATGCTCACCATAATAGACATTTGTTAGATACTGTGGCCAGTCTGCCCGAAGCGATACGCCACTAGTTGTTTAATTTAAGACAACCATCGTTACTCTTGCTAGGAGTTACTTGATGTTGCTGATTTAATTTTAATTGTGACGAGGCATTGGCAACTTTACGAGAGTCATAGTGATTCCTGGCAGTTCCTCACGAAAATACGCATTTTTTAGATACTGTGGAAAGTCTCTCCAAAGCGGTAATCCACTAGCTGTTTATCTTCAGAGAAACTGCCAGAGGTTTCTTCAAGTTGCTGACGTGAGTCTAATTGTGACGAGGCATTGGGTACCTTAAGCGAGTCATAGTGACTCTTGCCAAATGCTCACCATAATAGACATTTTTTAGATACTGTGGTCAGTCTGCCCGAAGCAATACGCCACTAGTTCTTTACTTTAAGACAACCATCGTTACTCTTGCTAGGATTTACTTGACGTTGCTGATTAAATTTCAATTGTGACGAGGCATTGGCAACCTTACCAGATTCATAGTGATTCCTGGCAGTTCCTCACCAAAATACGCATTTCTTAGATACTGTGGAAAGTCTCTCCAAAGCGGTAATCCACTAGCTGTTTATCTTCAGAGAAACTGCCAGAGGTTTCTTCAAGTTGCTGACGTGAGTCTAATTGTAACGAGGCATTGGCTACCTTAAGAGAGTCATAGTTACTCTTGCCAAATGCTCACTATAATAGACATTTTTTAGATACTGTGGTCAGTCTGCCCGAAGCGATACGCCACTAGTTGTTTAATTTAAGACAACCATCGTTACTCTTGCTAGGAGTTACTTGATGTTGCTGATTTAATTTTAATTGTGACGAGGCATTGGCAACCTTACAAGAGTCATAGTGATTCCTGGCAGTTCCTCACCAAAATACGCATTTTTAGATACTGTGGAAAGTCTCTCCAAAGCGGTAATCAACCAGCTGCTTATCTTAAGTGAAACTGCCAGAGGTTTCTTAAAGTTGCTGATGTGAGTCTAATTGTGACGAGGCATTGGCTACCTTAAGAGAGTCATAGTTACTCTTGCAAAATGCTCACCATAATAGACATTTGTTAGATACTGTGGCCAGTCTGCCCGAAGCGATACGCCACTAGTTGTTTAATTTAAGACAACCATCGTTACTCTTGCTAGGAGTTACTTGATGTTGGTGATTTAATTTTAATTGTGATGAGGCATTGGCAACCTTACGAGAGTCATAGTGATTCCTGGCAGTTCCTCACGAAAATACGCATTTTTTAGATACTGTGGAAAGTCTCTCCAAAGCGGTAATCCACTAGCTGTTTATCTTCAGAGAAACTGCCAGAGGTATCTTGAAGTTGCTGATGTGAGTCTAATTGTGACGAGGCATTGGCTACCTTAAGAGAGTCATAGTTACTCTTGCAAAATGCTCACCATAATAGACATTTGTTAGATACTGTGGCCAGTCTGCCCGAAGCGATACGCCACTAGTTGTTTAATTTAAGACAACCATCGTTACTCTTGCTAGGAGTTACTTGATGTTGCTGATTTAATTTTAATTGTGACGAGGCATTGGCAACCTTACAAGAGTCATAGTGATTCCTGGCAGTTCCTCACCAAAATACGCATTTTTAGATACTGTGGAACGTCTCTCCAAAGCGGTAATCAACCAGCTGCTTATCTTAAGTGAAACTGCCAGAGGTTTCTTAAAGTTGCTGATGTGAGTCTAATTGTGACGAGGCATTGGCTACCTTAAGAGAGTCATAGTTACTCTTGCAAAATGCTCACCATAATAGACATTTGTTAGATACTGTGGCCAGTCTGCCCGAAGCGATACGCCACTAGTTGTTTAATTTAAGACAACCATCGTTACTCTTGCTAGGAGTTACTTGATGTTGGTGATTTAATTTTAATTGTGATGAGGCATTGGCAACCTTACGAGAGTCATAGTGATTCCTGGCAGTTCCTCACGAAAATACGCATTTTTTAGATACTGTGGAAAGTCTCTCCAAAGCGGTAATCCACTAGCTGTTTATCTTCAGAGAAACTGCCAGAGGTATCTTGAAGTTGCTGATGTGAGTCTAATTGTGACGAGGCATTGGCTACCTTAAGCGAGTCATAGTGACTCTTGCCAAATGCTCACCATAATAGACATTTTTTAGATACTGTGGTCAGTCTGCCCGAAGCAATACGCCAATAGTTCTGTAATTTAAGACAACCATCGTTACTCTTGCTAGGATTTACTTGACGTTGCTGATTAAATTTTAATTGTGACGAGGCATTGACAACCTTACCAGATTCATAGCGATTCCTGGCAGTTCCTCACCAAAATACGCATTTCTTAGATACTGTGGAAAGTCTCTCCAAAGCGGTAATCCACTAGCTGTTTATCTTCAGAGAAACTGCCAGAGGTTTCTTCAAGTTGCTGACGTGAGTCTAATTGTAACGAGGCATTGGCTACCTTAAGAGAGTCATAGTTACTCTAGCCAAATGCTCACCATAATAGACACTTTTTAGATACTGTGGCCAGTCTGCCCGAAGCGATACGCCACTAGTTGTTTAATTTAAGACAACCATCGTTACTCTTGCTAGGAGTTACTTGATGTTGCTGATTTAATTTTAATTGTGACGAGGCATTGGCAACCTTACAAGAGTCATAGTGATTCCTGGCAGTTCCTCACCAAAATACGCATTTTTAGATACTGTGGAAAGTCTCTCCAAAGCGGTAATCAACCAGCTGCTTATCTTAAGTGAAACTGCCAGAGGTTTCTTAAAGTTGCTGATGTGAGTCTAATTGTGACGAGGCATTGGCTACCTTAAGAGAGTCATAGTTACTCTTGCAAAATGCTCACCATAATAGACATTTGTTAGATACTGTGGCCAGTCTGCCCGAAGCGATACGCCACTAGTTGTTTAATTTAAGACAACCATCGTTACTCTTGCTAGGAGTTACTTGATGTTGGTGATTTAATTTTAATTGTGATGAGGCATTGGCAACCTTACGAGAGTCATAGTGATTCCTGGCAGTTCCTCACGAAAATACGCATTTTTTAGATACTGTGGAAAGTCTCTCCAAAGCGGTAATCCACTAGCTGTTTATCTTCAGAGAAACTGCCAGAGGTATCTTGAAGTTGCTGATGTGAGTCTAATTGTGACGAGGCATTGGCTACCTTAAGCGAGTCATAGTTACTCTTGCAAAATGCTCACCATAATAGACATTTTTTAGATACTGTGGTCAGTCTGCCCGAAGCAATACGCCAATAGTTCTGTAATTTAAGACAACCATCGTTACTCTTGCTAGGATTTGCTTGACGTTGCTGATTAAATTTTAATTGTGACGAGGCATTGACAACCTTACCAGATTCATAGCGATTCCTGGCAGTTCCTCACCAAAATACGCATTTCTTAGATACTGTGGAAAGTCTCTCCAAAGCGGTAATCCACTAGCTGTTTATCTTCAGAGAAACTGCCAGAGGTTTCTTCAAGTTGCTGACGTGAGTCTAATTGTAACGAGGCATTGGCTACCTTAAGAGAGTCATAGTTACTCTAGCCAAATGCTCACCATAATAGACACTTTTTAGATACTGTGGCCAGTCTGCCCGAAGCGATACGCCACTAGTTGTTTAATTTAAGACAACCATCGTTACTCTTGCTAGGAGTTACTTGATGTTGCTGATTTAATTTTAATTGTGACGAGGCATTGGCAACCTTACAAGAGTCATAGTGATTCCTGGCAGTTCCTCACCAAAATACGCATTTTTAGATACTGTGGAAAGTCTCTCCAAAGCGGTAATCAACCAGCTGCTTATCTTAAGTGAAACTGCCAGAGGTTTCTTAAAGTTGCTGATGTGAGTCTAATTGTGACGAGGCATTGGCTACCTTAAGAGAGTCATAGTTACTCTTGCAAAATGCTCACCATAATAGACATTTGTTAGATACTGTGGCCAGTCTGCCCGAAGCGATACGCCACTAGTTGTTTAATTTAAGACAACCATCGTTACTCTTGCTAGGAGTTACTTGATGTTGGTGATTTAATTTTAATTGTGATGAGGCATTGGCAACCTTACGAGAGTCATAGTGATTCCTGGCAGTTCCTCACGAAAATACGCATTTTTTAGATACTGTGGAAAGTCTCTCCAAAGCGGTAATCCACTAGCTGTTTATCTTCAGAGAAACTGCCAGAGGTATCTTGAAGTTGCTGATGTGAGTCTAATTGTGACGAGGCATTGGCTACCTTAAGAGAGTCATAGTTACTCTTGCAAAATGCTCACCATAATAGACATTTGTTAGATACTGTGGCCAGTCTGCCCGAAGCGATACGCCACTAGTTGTTTAATTTAAGACAACCATCGTTACTCTTGCTAGGAGTTACTTGATGTTGGTGATTTAATTTTAATTGTGATGAGGCATTGGCAACCTTACGAGAGTCATAGTGATTCCTGGCAGTTCCTCACGAAAATACGCATTTTTTAGATACTGTGGAAAGTCTCTCCAAATCGGTAATCCACTAGCTGTTTATCTTCAGAGAAACTGCCAGAGGTTTCTTCAAGTTGCTGACGTGAGTCTAATTGTGACGAGGCATTGGCTACCTTAAGAGAGTCATAGTTACTCTTGCCAAATGCTCACCATAATAGACATTTTTAGATACTGTGGCCAGTCTGCCCGAATCATTACGCAATTAGTTGTTTAATTTAAGACAACCATTGTTACTCTTGCTAGGAGTTACTTCATGTTGGCGATTTAATTTTAATTGTGACGAGGCATTGGCAACTTTACGAGAGTCATAGTGATTCCTGGCAGTTCCTCACGAAAATACGCATTTTTTAGATACTGTGGAAAGTCTCTCCAAAGCGGTAATCCACTAGCTGTTTATCTTCAGAGAAACTGCCAGAGGTTTCTTCAAGTTGCTGACGTGAGTCTAATTGTGACGAGGCATTGGGTACCTTAAGCGAGTCATAGTGACTCTTGCCAAATGCTCACCATAATAGACATTTTTTAGATACTGTGGTCAGTCTGCCCGAAGCAATACGCCACTAGTTCTTTACTTTAAGACAACCATCGTTACTCTTGCTAGGATTTACTTGACGTTGCTGATTAAATTTCAATTGTGACGAGGCATTGGCAACCTTACCAGATTCATAGTGATTCCTGGCAGTTCCTCACCAAAATACGCATTTCTTAGATACTGTGGAAAGTCTCTCCAAAGCGGTAATCCACTAGCTGTTTATCTTCAGAGAAACTGCCAGAGGTTTCTTCAAGTTGCTGACGTGAGTCTAATTGTAACGAGGCATTGGCTACCTTAAGAGAGTCATAGTTACTCTTGCCAAATGCTCACTATAATAGACATTTTTTAGATACTGTGGTCAGTCTGCCCGAAGCGATACGCCACTAGTTGTTTAATTTAAGACAACCATCGTTACTCTTGCTAGGAGTTACTTGATGTTGCTGATTTAATTTTAATTGTGACGAGGCATTGGCAACCTTACAAGAGTCATAGTGATTCCTGGCAGTTCCTCACCAAAATACGCATTTTTAGATACTGTGGAAAGTCTCTCCAAAGCGGTAATCAACCAGCTGCTTATCTTAAGTGAAACTGCCAGAGGTTTCTTAAAGTTGCTGATGTGAGTCTAATTGTGACGAGGCATTGGCTACCTTAAGAGAGTCATAGTTACTCTTGCAAAATGCTCACCATAATAGACATTTGTTAGATACTGTGGCCAGTCTGCCCGAAGCGATACGCCACTAGTTGTTTAATTTAAGACAACCATCGTTACTCTTGCTAGGAGTTACTTGATGTTGGTGATTTAATTTTAATTGTGATGAGGCATTGGCAACCTTACGAGAGTCATAGTGATTCCTGGCAGTTCCTCACGAAAATACGCATTTTTTAGATACTGTGGAAAGTCTCTCCAAAGCGGTAATCCACTAGCTGTTTATCTTCAGAGAAACTGCCAGAGGTATCTTGAAGTTGCTGATGTGAGTCTAATTGTGACGAGGCATTGGCTACCTTAAGAGAGTCATAGTTACTCTTGCAAAATGCTCACCATAATAGACATTTGTTAGATACTGTGGCCAGTCTGCCCGAAGCGATACGCCACTAGTTGTTTAATTTAAGACAACCATCGTTACTCTTGCTAGGAGTTACTTGATGTTGCTGATTTAATTTTAATTGTGACGAGGCATTGGCAACCTTACAAGAGTCATAGTGATTCCTGGCAGTTCCTCACCAAAATACGCATTTTTAGATACTGTGGAAAGTCTCTCCAAAGCGGTAATCAACCAGCTGCTTATCTTAAGTGAAACTGCCAGAGGTTTCTTAAAGTTGCTGATGTGAGTCTAATTGTGACGAGGCATTGGCTACCTTAAGAGAGTCATAGTTACTCTTGCAAAATGCTCACCATAATAGACATTTGTTAGATACTGTGGCCAGTCTGCCCGAAGCGATACGCCACTAGTTGTTTAATTTAAGACAACCATCGTTACTCTTGCTAGGAGTTACTTGATGTTGGTGATTTAATTTTAATTGTGATGAGGCATTGGCAACCTTACGAGAGTCATAGTGATTCCTGGCAGTTCCTCACGAAAATACGCATTTTTTAGATACTGTGGAAAGTCTCTCCAAAGCGGTAATCCACTAGCTGTTTATCTTCAGAGAAACTGCCAGAGGTATCTTGAAGTTGCTGATGTGAGTCTAATTGTGACGAGGCATTGGCTACCTTAAGAGAGTCATAGTTACTCTTGCAAAATGCTCACCATAATAGACATTTGTTAGATACTGTGGCCAGTCTGCCCGAAGCGATACGCCACTAGTTGTTTAATTTAAGACAACCATCGTTACTCTTGCTAGGAGTTACTTGATGTTGGTGATTTAATTTTAATTGTGATGAGGCATTGGCAACCTTACGAGAGTCATAGTGATTCCTGGCAGTTCCTCACGAAAATACGCATTTTTTAGATACTGTGGAAAGTCTCTCCAAATCGGTAATCCACTAGCTGTTTATCTTCAGAGAAACTGCCAGAGGTTTCTTCAAGTTGCTGACGTGAGTCTAATTGTGACGAGGCATTGGCTACCTTAAGAGAGTCATAGTTACTCTTGCCAAATGCTCACCATAATAGACATTTTTAGATACTGTGGCCAGTCTGCCCGAATCATTACGCAATTAGTTGTTTAATTTAAGACAACCATTGTTACTCTTGCTAGGAGTTACTTCATGTTGGCGATTTAATTTTAATTGTGACGAGGCATTGGCAACTTTACGAGAGTCATAGTGATTCCTGGCAGTTCCTCACGAAAATACGCATTTTTTAGATACTGTGGAAAGTCTCTCCAAAGCGGTAATCCACTAGCTGTTTATCTTCAGAGAAACTGCCAGAGGTTTCTTCAAGTTGCTGACGTGAGTCTAATTGTGACGAGGCATTGGGTACCTTAAGCGAGTCATAGTGACTCTTGCCAAATGCTCACCATAATAGACATTTTTTAGATACTGTGGTCAGTCTGCCCGAAGCAATACGCCACTAGTTCTTTACTTTAAGACAACCATCGTTACTCTTGCTAGGATTTACTTGACGTTGCTGATTAAATTTCAATTGTGACGAGGCATTGGCAACCTTACCAGATTCATAGTGATTCCTGGCAGTTCCTCACCAAAATACGCATTTCTTAGATACTGTGGAAAGTCTCTCCAAAGCGGTAATCCACTAGCTGTTTATCTTCAGAGAAACTGCCAGAGGTTTCTTCAAGTTGCTGACGTGAGTCTAATTGTAACGAGGCATTGGCTACCTTAAGAGAGTCATAGTTACTCTTGCCAAATGCTCACTATAATAGACATTTTTTAGATACTGTGGTCAGTCTGCCCGAAGCGATACGCCACTAGTTGTTTAATTTAAGACAACCATCGTTACTCTTGCTAGGAGTTACTTGATGTTGCTGATTTAATTTTAATTGTGACGAGGCATTGGCAACCTTACAAGAGTCATAGTGATTCCTGGCAGTTCCTCACCAAAATACGCATTTTTAGATACTGTGGAAAGTCTCTCCAAAGCGGTAATCAACCAGCTGCTTATCTTAAGTGAAACTGCCAGAGGTTTCTTAAAGTTGCTGATGTGAGTCTAATTGTGACGAGGCATTGGCTACCTTAAGAGAGTCATAGTTACTCTTGCAAAATGCTCACCATAATAGACATTTGTTAGATACTGTGGCCAGTCTGCCCGAAGCGATACGCCACTAGTTGTTTAATTTAAGACAACCATCGTTACTCTTGCTAGGAGTTACTTGATGTTGGTGATTTAATTTTAATTGTGATGAGGCATTGGCAACCTTACGAGAGTCATAGTGATTCCTGGCAGTTCCTCACGAAAATACGCATTTTTTAGATACTGTGGAAAGTCTCTCCAAAGCGGTAATCCACTAGCTGTTTATCTTCAGAGAAACTGCCAGAGGTATCTTGAAGTTGCTGATGTGAGTCTAATTGTGACGAGGCATTGGCTACCTTAAGAGAGTCATAGTTACTCTTGCAAAATGCTCACCATAATAGACATTTGTTAGATACTGTGGCCAGTCTGCCCGAAGCGATACGCCACTAGTTGTTTAATTTAAGACAACCATCGTTACTCTTGCTAGGAGTTACTTGATGTTGCTGATTTAATTTTAATTGTGACGAGGCATTGGCAACCTTACAAGAGTCATAGTGATTCCTGGCAGTTCCTCACCAAAATACGCATTTTTAGATACTGTGGAAAGTCTCTCCAAAGCGGTAATCAACCAGCTGCTTATCTTAAGTGAAACTGCCAGAGGTTTCTTAAAGTTGCTGATGTGAGTCTAATTGTGACGAGGCATTGGCTACCTTAAGAGAGTCATAGTTACTCTTGCAAAATGCTCACCATAATAGACATTTGTTAGATACTGTGGCCAGTCTGCCCGAAGCGATACGCCACTAGTTGTTTAATTTAAGACAACCATCGTTACTCTTGCTAGGAGTTACTTGATGTTGGTGATTTAATTTTAATTGTGATGAGGCATTGGCAACCTTACGAGAGTCATAGTGATTCCTGGCAGTTCCTCACGAAAATACGCATTTTTTAGATACTGTGGAAAGTCTCTCCAAAGCGGTAATCCACTAGCTGTTTATCTTCAGAGAAACTGCCAGAGGTATCTTGAAGTTGCTGATGTGAGTCTAATTGTGACGAGGCATTGGCTACCTTAAGAGAGTCATAGTTACTCTTGCAAAATGCTCACCATAATAGACATTTGTTAGATACTGTGGCCAGTCTGCCCGAAGCGATACGCCACTAGTTGTTTAATTTAAGACAACCATCGTTACTCTTGCTAGGAGTTACTTGATGTTGCTGATTTAATTTTAATTGTGACGAGGCATTGGCAACCTTACAAGAGTCATAGTGATTCCTGGCAGTTCCTCACCAAAATACGCATTTTTAGATACTGTGGAAATTCTCTCCAAAGCGGTAATCAACCAGCTGCTTATCTTAAGTGAAACTGCCAGAGGTTTCTTAAAGTTGCTGATGTGAGTCTAATTGTGACGAGGCATTGGCTACCTTAAGAGAGTCATAGTTACTCTTGCAAAATGCTCACCATAATAGACATTTGTTAGATACTGTGGCCAGTCTGCCCGAAGCGATACGCCACTAGTTGTTTAATTTAAGACAACCATCGTTACTCTTGCTAGGAGTTACTTGATGTTGGTGATTTAATTTTAATTGTGATGAGGCATTGGCAACCTTACGAGAGTCATAGTGATTCCTGGCAGTTCCTCACGAAAATACGCATTTTTTAGATACTGTGGAAAGTCTCTCCAAAGCGGTAATCCACTAGCTGTTTATCTTCAGAGAAACTGCCAGAGGTATCTTGAAGTTGCTGATGTGAGTCTAATTGTGACGAGGCATTGGCTACCTTAAGCGAGTCATAGTGACTCTTGCCAAATGCTCACCATAATAGACATTTTTTAGATACTGTGGTCAGTCTGCCCAAAGCAATACGCCAATAGTTCTGTAATTTAAGACAACCATCGTTACTCTTGCTAGGATTTACTTGACGTTGCTGATTAAATTTTAATTGTGACGAGGCATTGACAACCTTACCAGATTCATAGCGATTCCTGGCAGTTCCTCACCAAAATACGCATTTCTTAGATACTGTGGAAAGTCTCTCCAAAGCGGTAATCCACTAGCTGTTTATCTTCAGAGAAACTGCCAGAGGTTTCTTCAAGTTGCTGACGTGAGTCTAATTGTAACGAGGCATTGGCTACCTTAAGAGAGTCATAGTTACTCTAGCCAAATGCTCACCATAATAGACACTTTTTAGATACTGTGGCCAGTCTGCCCGAAGCGATACGCCACTAGTTGTTTAATTTAAGACAACCATCGTTACTCTTGCTAGGAGTTACTTGATGTTGCTGATTTAATTTTAATTGTGACGAGGCATTGGCAACCTTACAAGAGTCATAGTGATTCCTGGCAGTTCCTCACCAAAATACGCATTTTTAGATACTGTGGAAAGTCTCTCCAAAGCGGTAATCAACCAGCTGCTTATCTTAAGTGAAACTGCCAGAGGTTTCTTAAAGTTGCTGATGTGAGTCTAATTGTGACGAGGCATTGGCTACCTTAAGAGAGTCATAGTTACTCTTGCAAAATGCTCACCATAATAGACATTTGTTAGATACTGTGGCCAGTCTGCCCGAAGCGATACGCCACTAGTTGTTTAATTTAAGACAACCATCGTTACTCTTGCTAGGAGTTACTTGATGTTGGTGATTTAATTTTAATTGTGATGAGGCATTGGCAACCTTACGAGAGTCATAGTGATTCCTGGCAGTTCCTCACGAAAATACGCATTTTTTAGATACTGTGGAAAGTCTCTCCAAAGCGGTAATCCACTAGCTGTTTATCTTCAGAGAAACTGCCAGAGGTATCTTGAAGTTGCTGATGTGAGTCTAATTGTGACGAGGCATTGGCTACCTTAAGAGAGTCATAGTTACTCTTGCAAAATGCTCACCATAATAGACATTTGTTAGATACTGTGGCCAGTCTGCCCGAAGCGATACGCCACTAGTTGTTTAATTTAAGACAACCATCGTTACTCTTGCTAGGAGTTACTTGATGTTGCTGATTTAATTTTAATTGTGACGAGGCATTGGCAACCTTACAAGAGTCATAGTGATTCCTGGCAGTTCCTCACCAAAATACGCATTTTTAGATACTGTGGAACGTCTCTCCAAAGCGGTAATCAACCAGCTGCTTATCTTAAGTGAAACTGCCAGAGGTTTCTTAAAGTTGCTGATGTGAGTCTAATTGTGACGAGGCATTGGCTACCTTAAGAGAGTCATAGTTACTCTTGCAAAATGCTCACCATTATAGACATTTGTTAGATACTGTGGCCAGTCTGCCCGAAGCGATACGCCACTAGTTGTTTAATTTAAGACAACCATCGTTACTCTTGCTAGGAGTTACTTGATGTTGGTGATTTAATTTTAATTGTGATGAGGCATTGGCAACCTTACGAGAGTCATAGTGATTCCTGGCAGTTCCTCACGAAAATACGCATTTTTTAGATACTGTGGAAAGTCTCTCCAAAGCGGTAATCCACTAGCTGTTTATCTTCAGAGAAACTGCCAGAGGTATCTTGAAGTTGCTGATGTGAGTCTAATTGTGACGAGGCATTGGCTACCTTAAGCGAGTCATAGTGACTCTTGCCAAATGCTCACCATAATAGACATTTTTTAGATACTGTGGTCAGTCTGCCCGAAGCAATACGCCACTAGTTCTGTAATTTAAGACAACCATCGTTACTCTTGCTAGGATTTACTTGACGTTGCTGATTAAATTTTAATTGTGACGAGGCATTGACAACCTTACCAGATTCATAGCGATTCCTGGCAGTTCCTCACCAAAATACGCATTTCTTAGATACTGTGGAAAGTCTCTCCAAAGCGGTAATCCACTAGCTGTTTATCTTCAGAGAAACTGCCAGAGGTTTCTTCAAGTTGCTGACGTGAGTCTAATTGTAACGAGGCATTGGCTACCTTAAGAGAGTCATAGTTACTCTAGCCAAATGCTCACCATAATAGACACTTTTTAGATACTGTGGCCAGTCTGCCCGAAGCGATACGCCACTAGTTGTTTAATTTAAGACAACCATCGTTACTCTTGCTAGGAGTTACTTGATGTTGCTGATTTAATTTTAATTGTGACGAGGCATTGGCAACCTTACAAAAGTCATAGTGATTCCTGGCAGTTCCTCACGAAAATACGCATTTTTAGATACTGTGGAAAGTCTCTCCAAAGCGGTAATCAACCAGCTGCTTATCTTAAGTGAAACTGCCAGAGGTTTCTTAAAGTTGCTGATGTGAGTCTAATTGTGACGAGGCATTGGCTACCTTAAGAGAGTCATAGTTACTCTTGCAAAATGCTCACCATAATAGACATTTGTTAGATACTGTGGCCAGTCTGCCCGAAGCGATACGCCACTAGTTGTTTAATTTAAGACAACCATCGTTACTCTTGCTAGGAGTTACTTGATGTTGGTGATTTAATTTTAATTGTGATGAGGCATTGGCAACCTTACGAGAGTCATAGTGATTCCTGGCAGTTCCTCACGAAAATACGCATTTTTTAGATACTGTGGAAAGTCTCTCCAAAGCGGTAATCCACTAGCTGTTTATCTTCAGAGAAACTGCCAGAGGTATCTTGAAGTTGCTGATGTGAGTCTAATTGTGACGAGGCATTGGCTACCTTAAGAGAGTCATAGTTACTCTTGCAAAATGCTCACCATAATAGACATTTGTTAGATACTGTGGCCAGTCTGCCCGAAGCGATACGCCACTAGTTGTTTAATTTAAGACAACCATCGTTACTCTTGCTAGGAGTTACTTGATGTTGCTGATTTAATTTTAATTGTGACGAGGCATTGGCAACCTTACAAGAGTCATAGTGATTCCTGGCAGTTCCTCACCAAAATACGCATTTTTAGATACTGTGGAAATTCTCTCCAAAGCGGTAATCAACCAGCTGCTTATCTTAAGTGAAACTGCCAGAGGTTTCTTAAAGTTGCTGATGTGAGTCTAATTGTGACGAGGCATTGGCTACCTTAAGAGAGTCATAGTTACTCTTGCAAAATGCTCACCATAATAGACATTTGTTAGATACTGTGGCCAGTCTGCCCGAAGCGATACGCCACTAGTTGTTTAATTTAAGACAACCATCGTTACTCTTGCTAGGAGTTACTTGATGTTGGTGATTTAATTTTAATTGTGATGAGGCATTGGCAACCTTACGAGAGTCATAGTGATTCCTGGCAGTTCCTCACGAAAATACGCATTTTTTAGATACTGTGGAAAGTCTCTCCAAAGCGGTAATCCACTAGCTGTTTATCTTCAGAGAAACTGCCAGAGGTATCTTGAAGTTGCTGATGTGAGTCTAATTGTGACGAGGCATTGGCTACCTTAAGCGAGTCATAGTGACTCTTGCCAAATGCTCACCATAATAGACATTTTTTAGATACTGTGGTCAGTCTGCCCAAAGCAATACGCCAATAGTTCTGTAATTTAAGACAACCATCGTTACTCTTGCTAGGATTTACTTGACGTTGCTGATTAAATTTTAATTGTGACGAGGCATTGACAACCTTACCAGATTCATAGCGATTCCTGGCAGTTCCTCACCAAAATACGCATTTCTTAGATACTGTGGAAAGTCTCTCCAAAGCGGTAATCCACTAGCTGTTTATCTTCAGAGAAACTGCCAGAGGTTTCTTCAAGTTGCTGATGTGAGTCTAATTGTGACGAGGCATTGGCTACCTTAAGAGAGTCATAGTTACTCTTGCAAAATGCTCACCATAATAGACATTTGTTAGATACTGTGGCCAGTCTGCCCGAAGCGATACGCCACTAGTTGTTTAATTTAAGACAACCATCGTTACTCTTGCTAGGAGTTACTTGATGTTGGTGATTTAATTTTAATTGTGATGAGGCATTGGCAACCTTACGAGAGTCATAGTGATTCCTGGCAGTTCCTCACGAAAATACGCATTTTTTAGATACTGTGGAAAGTCTCTCCAAAGCGGTAATCCACTAGCTGTTTATCTTCAGAGAAACTGCCAGAGGTATCTTGAAGTTGCTGATGTGAGTCTAATTGTGACGAGGCATTGGCTACCTTAAGAGAGTCATAGTTACTCTTGCAAAATGCTCACCATAATAGACATTTGTTAGATACTGTGGCCAGTCTGCCCGAAGCGATACGCCACTAGTTGTTTAATTTAAGACAACCATCGTTACTCTTGCTAGGAGTTACTTGATGTTGCTGATTTAATTTTAATTGTGACGAGGCATTGGCAACCTTACAAGAGTCATAGTGATTCCTGGCAGTTCCTCACCAAAATACGCATTTTTAGATACTGTGGAAATTCTCTCCAAAGCGGTAATCAACCAGCTGCTTATCTTAAGTGAAACTGCCAGAGGTTTCTTAAAGTTGCTGATGTGAGTCTAATTGTGACGAGGCATTGGCTACCTTAAGAGAGTCATAGTTACTCTTGCAAAATGCTCACCATAATAGACATTTGTTAGATACTGTGGCCAGTCTGCCCGAAGCGATACGCCACTAGTTGTTTAATTTAAGACAACCATCGTTACTCTTGCTAGGAGTTACTTGATGTTGGTGATTTAATTTTAATTGTGATGAGGCATTGGCAACCTTACGAGAGTCATAGTGATTCCTGGCAGTTCCTCACGAAAATACGCATTTTTTAGATACTGTGGAAAGTCTCTCCAAAGCGGTAATCCACTAGCTGTTTATCTTCAGAGAAACTGCCAGAGGTATCTTGAAGTTGCTGATGTGAGTCTAATTGTGACGAGGCATTGGCTACCTTAAGCGAGTCATAGTGACTCTTGCCAAATGCTCACCATAATAGACATTTTTTAGATACTGTGGTCAGTCTGCCCAAAGCAATACGCCAATAGTTCTGTAATTTAAGACAACCATCGTTACTCTTGCTAGGATTTACTTGACGTTGCTGATTAAATTTTAATTGTGACGAGGCATTGACAACCTTACCAGATTCATAGCGATTCCTGGCAGTTCCTCACCAAAATACGCATTTCTTAGATACTGTGGAAAGTCTCTCCAAAGCGGTAATCCACTAGCTGTTTATCTTCAGAGAAACTGCCAGAGGTTTCTTCAAGTTGCTGACGTGAGTCTAATTGTAACGAGGCATTGGCTACCTTAAGAGAGTCATAGTTACTCTAGCCAAATGCTCACCATAATAGACACTTTTTAGATACTGTGGCCAGTCTGCCCGAAGCGATACGCCACTAGTTGTTTAATTTAAGACAACCATCGTTACTCTTGCTAGGAGTTACTTGATGTTGCTGATTTAATTTTAATTGTGACGAGGCATTGGCAACCTTACAAGAGTCATAGTGATTCCTGGCAGTTCCTCACCAAAATACGCATTTTTAGATACTGTGGAAAGTCTCTCCAAAGCGGTAATCAACCAGCTGCTTATCTTAAGTGAAACTGCCAGAGGTTTCTTAAAGTTGCTGATGTGAGTCTAATTGTGACGAGGCATTGGCTACCTTAAGAGAGTCATAGTTACTCTTGCAAAATGCTCACCATAATAGACATTTGTTAGATACTGTGGCCAGTCTGCCCGAAGCGATACGCCACTAGTTGTTTAATTTAAGACAACCATCGTTACTCTTGCTAGGAGTTACTTGATGTTGGTGATTTAATTTTAATTGTGATGAGGCATTGGCAACCTTACGAGAGTCATAGTGATTCCTGGCAGTTCCTCACGAAAATACGCATTTTTTAGATACTGTGGAAAGTCTCTCCAAAGCGGTAATCCACTAGCTGTTTATCTTCAGAGAAACTGCCAGAGGTATCTTGAAGTTGCTGATGTGAGTCTAATTGTGACGAGGCATTGGCTACCTTAAGAGAGTCATAGTTACTCTTGCAAAATGCTCACCATAATAGACATTTGTTAGATACTGTGGCCAGTCTGCCCGAAGCGATACGCCACTAGTTGTTTAATTTAAGACAACCATCGTTACTCTTGCTAGGAGTTACTTGATGTTGCTGATTTAATTTTAATTGTGACGAGGCATTGGCAACCTTACAAGAGTCATAGTGATTCCTGGCAGTTCCTCACCAAAATACGCATTTTTAGATACTGTGGAACGTCTCTCCAAAGCGGTAATCAACCAGCTGCTTATCTTAAGTGAAACTGCCAGAGGTTTCTTAAAGTTGCTGATGTGAGTCTAATTGTGACGAGGCATTGGCTACCTTAAGAGAGTCATAGTTACTCTTGCAAAATGCTCACCATTATAGACATTTGTTAGATACTGTGGCCAGTCTGCCCGAAGCGATACGCCACTAGTTGTTTAATTTAAGACAACCATCGTTACTCTTGCTAGGAGTTACTTGATGTTGGTGATTTAATTTTAATTGTGATGAGGCATTGGCAACCTTACGAGAGTCATAGTGATTCCTGGCAGTTCCTCACGAAAATACGCATTTTTTAGATACTGTGGAAAGTCTCTCCAAAGCGGTAATCCACTAGCTGTTTATCTTCAGAGAAACTGCCAGAGGTATCTTGAAGTTGCTGATGTGAGTCTAATTGTGACGAGGCATTGGCTACCTTAAGCGAGTCATAGTGACTCTTGCCAAATGCTCACCATAATAGACATTTTTTAGATACTGTGGTCAGTCTGCCCGAAGCAATACGCCACTAGTTCTGTAATTTAAGACAACCATCGTTACTCTTGCTAGGATTTACTTGACGTTGCTGATTAAATTTTAATTGTGACGAGGCATTGACAACCTTACCAGATTCATAGCGATTCCTGGCAGTTCCTCACCAAAATACGCATTTCTTAGATACTGTGGAAAGTCTCTCCAAAGCGGTAATCCACTAGCTGTTTATCTTCAGAGAAACTGCCAGAGGTTTCTTCAAGTTGCTGACGTGAGTCTAATTGTAACGAGGCATTGGCTACCTTAAGAGAGTCATAGTTACTCTAGCCAAATGCTCACCATAATAGACACTTTTTAGATACTGTGGCCAGTCTGCCCGAAGCGATACGCCACTAGTTGTTTAATTTAAGACAACCATCGTTACTCTTGCTAGGAGTTACTTGATGTTGCTGATTTAATTTTAATTGTGACGAGGCATTGGCAACCTTACAAGAGTCATAGTGATTCCTGGCAGTTCCTCACCAAAATACGCATTTTTAGATACTGTGGAAAGTCTCTCCAAAGCGGTAATCAACCAGCTGCTTATCTTAAGTGAAACTGCCAGAGGTTTCTTAAAGTTGCTGATGTGAGTCTAATTGTGACGAGGCATTGGCTACCTTAAGAGAGTCATAGTTACTCTTGCAAAATGCTCACCATAATAGACATTTGTTAGATACTGTGGCCAGTCTGCCCGAAGCGATACGCCACTAGTTGTTTAATTTAAGACAACCATCGTTACTCTTGCTAGGAGTTACTTGATGTTGGTGATTTAATTTTAATTGTGATGAGGCATTGGCAACCTTACGAGAGTCATAGTGATTCCTGGCAGTTCCTTACGAAAATACGCATTTTTTAGATACTGTGGAAAGTCTCTCCAAAGCGGTAATCCACTAGCTGTTTATCTTCAGAGAAACTGCCAGAGGTATCTTGAAGTTGCTGATGTGAGTCTAATTGTGACGAGGCATTGGCTACCTTAAGCGAGTCATAGTGACTCTTGCCAAATGCTCACCATAATAGACATTTTTAGATACTGTGGTCAGTCTGCCCGAAGCGATACGCCACTAGTTGTTTAATTTAAGCAACCATTGTTACTCTTGCTAGGAGTTACTTGATGTTGCTGATTTAATTTTAATTGTGATGAGGCATTGGCAACCTTACGAGAGTCATAGTGATTCCTGGCAGTTCCTCACGAAAATACGCATTTTTAGATACTGTGGAAAGTCTCTCCAAAGCGGTAATCCACTAGCTGTTTATCTTCAGAGAAACTGCCAGAGGTTTCTTCAAGTTGCTGACGTGAGTCTAATTGTAACGAGGCATTGGCTACCTTAAGAGAGTCATAGTTACTCTTGCCAAATGCTCACCATAATAGACATTTTTTAGATACTGTGGCCAGTCTGCCCGAAGCGATACGCCACTAGTTGTTTAATTTAAGACAACCATCGTTACTCTTGCTAGGAGTTACTTGATGTTGGTGATTTAATTTTAATTGTGATGAGGCATTGGCAACCTTACGAGAGTCATAGTGATTCCTGGCAGTTCCTCACGAAAATACGCATTTTTTAGATACTGTGGAAAGTCTCTCCAAAGCGGTAATCCACTAGCTGTTTATCTTCAGAGAAACTGCCAGAGGTATCTTGAAGTTGCTGATGTGAGTCTAATTATGACGAGGCATTGGCTACCTTAAGAGAGTCATAGTTACTCTTGCAAAATGCTCACCATAATAGACATTTTTTAGATACTGTGGCCAGTCTGCCCGAAGCGATACGCCACTAGTTGTTTAATTTAAGACAACCATCGTTACTCTTGCTAGGAGTTACTTGATGTTGGTGATTTAATTTTAATTGTGATGAGGCATTGGCAACCTTACGAGAGTCATAGTGATTCCTGGCAGTTCCTCACGAAAATACGCATTTTTTAGATACTGTGGAAAGTCTCTCCAAAGCGGTAATCCACTAGCTGTTTATCTTCAGAGAAACTGCCAGAGGTATCTTGAAGTTGCTGATGTGAGTCTAATTGTGACGAGGCATTGGCTACCTTAAGCGAGTCATAGTGACTCTTGCCAAATGCTCACCATAATAGACATTTTTTAGATACTGTGGTCAGTCTGCCCGAAGCAATACGCCACTAGTTCTGTAATTTAAGACAACCATCGTTACTCTTGCTAGGATTTACTTGACGTTGCTGATTAAATTTTAATTGTGACGAGGCATTGACAACCTTACCAGATTCATAGCGATTCCTTTCAGTTCCTCACCAAAATACGCATTTCTTAGATACTGTGGAAAGTCTCTCCAAAGCGGTAATCCACTAGCTGTTTATCTTCAGAGAAACTGCCAGAGGTTTCTTCAAGTTGCTGACGTGAGTCTAATTGTAACGAGGCATTGGCTACCTTAAGAGAGTCATAGTTACTCTTGCCAAATGCTCACCATAATAGACACTTTTTAGATACTGTGGCCAGTCTGCCCGAAGCGATACGCCACTAGTTGTTTAATTTAAGACAACCATCGTTACTCTTGCTAGGAGTTACTTGATGTTGCTGATTTAATTTTAATTGTGACGAGGCATTGGCAACCTTACAAGAGTCATAGTGATTCCTGGCAGTTCCTCACCAAAATACGCATTTTTAGATACTGTGGAAAGTCTCTCCAAAGCGGTAATCAACCAGCTGCTTATCTTAAGTGAAACTGCCAGAGGTTTCTTAAAGTTGCTGATGTGAGTCTAATTGTGACGAGGCATTGGCTACCTTAAGAGAGTCATAGTTACTCTTGCAAAATGCTCACCATAATAGACATTTGTTAGATACTGTGGCCAGTCTGCCCGAAGCGATACGCCACTAGTTGTTTAATTTAAGACAACCATCGTTACTCTTGCTAGGAGTTACTTGATGTTGGTGATTTAATTTTAATTGTGATGAGGCATTGGCAACCTTACGAGAGTCATAGTGATTCCTGGCAGTTCCTTACGAAAATACGCATTTTTTAGATACTGTGGAAAGTCTCTCCAAAGCGGTAATCCACTAGCTGTTTATCTTCAGAGAAACTGCCAGAGGTATCTTGAAGTTGCTGATGTGAGTCTAATTGTGACGAGGCATTGGCTACCTTAAGCGAGTCATAGTGACTCTTGCCAAATGCTCACCATAATAGACATTTTTAGATACTGTGGTCAGTCTGCCCGAAGCGATACGCCACTAGTTGTTTAATTTAAGCAACCATTGTTACTCTTGCTAGGAGTTACTTGATGTTGCTGATTTAATTTTAATTGTGATGAGGCATTGCCAACCTTACGAGAGTCATAGTGATTCCTGGCAGTTCCTCACGAAAATACGCATTTTTAGATACTGTGGAAAGTCTCTCCAAAGCGGTAATCCACTAGCTGTTTATCTTCAGAGAAACTGCCAGAGGTTTCTTCAAGTTGCTGACGTGAGTCTAATTGTAACGAGGCATTGGCTACCTTAAGAGAGTCATAGTTACTCTTGCCAAATGCTCACCATAATAGACATTTTTTAGATACTGTGGCCAGTCTGCCCGAAGCAATACGCCACTAGTTCTTTAAATTAAGACACCCATCGTTACTCTTGCTAGGATTTACTTGATGTTGCTGATTTAATTTCAATTGTGACGAGGCATTGGCAACCTTACCAGATTCATAGCGATTCCTGGCAGTTCCTCACCAAAATACGCATTTCTTAGATACTGTGGAAAGTCTCTCCAAAGCGGTAATCCACTAGCTGTTTATCTTCAGAGAAACTGCCAGAGGTTTCTTCAAGTTGCTGATGTGAGTCTAATTGTGACGAGGCATTGGCTACCTTAAGAGAGTCATAGTTACTCTTGCCAAATGCTCACCATAATAGACACTTTTTAGATACTGTGGCCAGTCTGCCCGAAGCGATACGCCACTAGTTGTTTAATTTAAGACAACCATCGTTACTCTTGCTAGGAGTTACTTGATGTTGGTGATTTAATTTTAATTGTGATGAGGCATTGGCAACCTTACGAGAGTCATAGTGATTCCTGGCAGTTCCTCACGAAAATACGCATTTTTTAGATACTGTGGAAAGTCTCTCCAAAGCGGTAATCCACTAGCTGTTTATCTTCAGAGAAACTGCCAGAGGTATCTTGAAGTTGCTGATGTGAGTCTAATTATGACGAGGCATTGGCTACCTTAAGAGAGTCATAGTTACTCTTGCAAAATGCTCACCATAATAGACATTTTTTAGATACTGTGGCCAGTCTGCCCGAAGCGATACGCCACTAGTTGTTTAATTTAAGACAACCATCGTTACTCTTGCTAGGAGTTACTTGATGTTGGTGATTTAATTTTAATTGTGATGAGGCATTGGCAACCTTACGAGAGTCATAGTGATTCCTGGCAGTTCCTCACGAAAATACGCATTTTTTAGATACTGTGGAAAGTCTCTCCAAAGCGGTAATCCACTAGCTGTTTATCTTCAGAGAAACTGCCAGAGGTTTCTTAAAGTTGCTGATGTGAGTCTAATTGTGACGAGGCATTGGCTACCTTAAGAGAGTCATAGTTACTCTTGCAAAATGCTCACCATAATAGACATTTGTTAGATACTGTGGCCAGTCTGCCCGAAGCGATACGCCACTAGTTGTTTAATTTAAGACAACCATCGTTACTCTTGCTAGGAGTTACTTGATGTTGGTGATTTAATTTTAATTGTGATGAGGCATTGGCAACCTTACGAGAGTCATAGTGATTCCTGGCAGTTCCTTACGAAAATACGCATTTTTTAGATACTGTGGAAAGTCTCTCCAAAGCGGTAATCCACTAGCTGTTTATCTTCAGAGAAACTGCCAGAGGTATCTTGAAGTTGCTGATGTGAGTCTAATTGTGACGAGGCATTGGCTACCTTAAGCGAGTCATAGTGACTCTTGCCAAATGCTCACCATAATAGACATTTTTAGATACTGTGGTCAGTCTGCCCGAAGCGATACGCCACTAGTTGTTTAATTTAAGCAACCATTGTTACTCTTGCTAGGAGTTACTTGATGTTGCTGATTTAATTTTAATTGTGATGAGGCATTGGCAACCTTACGAGAGTCATAGTGATTCCTGGCAGTTCCTCACGAAAATACGCATTTTTAGATACTGTGGAAAGTCTCTCCAAAGCGGTAATCCACTAGCTGTTTATCTTCAGAGAAACTGCCAGAGGTTTCTTCAAGTTGCTGACGTGAGTCTAATTGTAACGAGGCATTGGCTACCTTAAGAGAGTCATAGTTACTCTTGCCAAATGCTCACCATAATAGACATTTTTTAGATACTGTGGCCAGTCTGCCCGAAGCAATACGCCACTAGTTCTTTAAATTAAGACACCCATCGTTACTCTTGCTAGGATTTACTTGATGTTGCTGATTTAATTTCAATTGTGACGAGGCATTGGCAACCTTACCAGATTCATAGCGATTCCTGGCAGTTCCTCACCAAAATACGCATTTCTTAGATACTGTGGAAAGTCTCTCCAAAGCGGTAATCCACTAGCTGTTTATCTTCAGAGAAACTGCCAGAGGTTTCTTCAAGTTGCTGATGTGAGTCTAATTGTGACGAGGCATTGGCTACCTTAAGAGAGTCATAGTTACTCTTGCCAAATGCTCACCATAATAGACACTTTTTAGATACTGTGGCCAGTCTGCCCGAAGCGATACGCCACTAGTTGTTTAATTTAAGACAACCATCGTTACTCTTGCTAGGAGTTACTTGATGTTGGTGATTTAATTTTAATTGTGATGAGGCATTGGCAACCTTACGAGAGTCATAGTGATTCCTGGCAGTTCCTCACGAAAATACGCATTTTTTAGATACTGTGGAAAGTCTCTCCAAAGCGGTAATCCACTAGCTGTTTATCTTCAGAGAAACTGCCAGAGGTATCTTGAAGTTGCTGATGTGAGTCTAATTATGACGAGGCATTGGCTACCTTAAGAGAGTCATAGTTACTCTTGCCAAATGCTCACCATAATAGACATTTTTTAGATACTGTGGCCAGTCTGCCCGAAGCGATACGCCACTAGTTGTTTAATTTAAGACAACCATCGTTACTCTTGCTAGGAGTTACTTGATGTTGGTGATTTAATTTTAATTGTGATGAGGCATTGGCAACCTTACGAGAGTCATAGTGATTCCTGGCAGTTCCTCACGAAAATACGCATTTTTTAGATACTGTGGAAAGTCTCTCCAAAGCGGTAATCCACTAGCTGTTTATCTTCAGAGAAACTGCCAGAGGTATCTTGAAGTTGCTGATGTGAGTCTAATTATGACGAGGCATTGGCTACCTTAAGAGAGTCATAGTTACTCTTGCAAAATGCTCACCATAATAGACATTTTTTAGATACTGTGGCCAGTCTGCCCGAAGCGATACGCCACTAGTTGTTTAATTTAAGACAACCATCGTTACTCTTGCTAGGAGTTACTTGATGTTGGTGATTTAATTTTAATTGTGATGAGGCATTGGCAACCTTACGAGAGTCATAGTGATTCCTGGCAGTTCCTCACGAAAATACGCATTTTTTAGATACTGTGGAAAGTCTCTCCAAAGCGGTAATCCACTAGCTGTTTATCTTCAGAGAAACTGCCAGAGGTATCTTGAAGTTGCTGATGTGAGTCTAATTGTGACGAGGCATTGGCTACCTTAAGCGAGTCATAGTGACTCTTGCCAAATGCTCACCATAATAGACATTTTTTAGATACTGTGGTCAGTCTGCCCGAAGCAATACGCCACTAGTTCTGTAATTTAAGACAACCATCGTTACTCTTGCTAGGATTTACTTGACGTTGCTGATTAAATTTTAATTGTGACGAGGCATTGACAACCTTACCAGATTCATAGCGATTCCTTTCAGTTCCTCACCAAAATACGCATTTCTTAGATACTGTGGAAAGTCTCTCCAAAGCGGTAATCCACTAGCTGTTTATCTTCAGAGAAACTGCCAGAGGTTTCTTCAAGTTGCTGACGTGAGTCTAATTGTAACGAGGCATTGGCTACCTTAAGAGAGTCATAGTTACTCTTGCCAAATGCTCACCATAATAGACACTTTTTAGATACTGTGGCCAGTCTGCCCGAAGCGATACGCCACTAGTTGTTTAATTTAAGACAACCATCGTTACTCTTGCTAGGAGTTACTTGATGTTGCTGATTTAATTTTAATTGTGACGAGGCATTGGCAACCTTACAAGAGTCATAGTGATTCCTGGCAGTTCCTCACCAAAATACGCATTTTTAGATACTGTGGAAAGTCTCTCCAAAGCGGTAATCAACCAGCTGCTTATCTTAAGTGAAACTGCCAGAGGTTTCTTAAAGTTGCTGATGTGAGTCTAATTGTGACGAGGCATTGGCTACCTTAAGAGAGTCATAGTTACTCTTGCAAAATGCTCACCATAATAGACATTTGTTAGATACTGTGGCCAGTCTGCCCGAAGCGATACGCCACTAGTTGTTTAATTTAAGACAACCATCGTTACTCTTGCTAGGAGTTACTTGATGTTGGTGATTTAATTTTAATTGTGATGAGGCATTGGCAACCTTACGAGAGTCATAGTGATTCCTGGCAGTTCCTTACGAAAATACGCATTTTTTAGATACTGTGGAAAGTCTCTCCAAAGCGGTAATCCACTAGCTGTTTATCTTCAGAGAAACTGCCAGAGGTATCTTGAAGTTGCTGATGTGAGTCTAATTGTGACGAGGCATTGGCTACCTTAAGCGAGTCATAGTGACTCTTGCCAAATGCTCACCATAATAGACATTTTTAGATACTGTGGTCAGTCTGCCCGAAGCGATACGCCACTAGTTGTTTAATTTAAGCAACCATTGTTACTCTTGCTAGGAGTTACTTGATGTTGCTGATTTAATTTTAATTGTGATGAGGCATTGGCAACCTTACGAGAGTCATAGTGATTCCTGGCAGTTCCTCACGAAAATACGCATTTTTAGATACTGTGGAAAGTCTCTCCAAAGCGGTAATCCACTAGCTGTTTATCTTCAGAGAAACTGCCAGAGGTTTCTTCAAGTTGCTGACGTGAGTCTAATTGTAACGAGGCATTGGCTACCTTAAGAGAGTCATAGTTACTCTTGCCAAATGCTCACCATAATAGACATTTTTTAGATACTGTGGCCAGTCTGCCCGAAGCAATACGCCACTAGTTCTTTAAATTAAGACACCCATCGTTACTCTTGCTAGGATTTACTTGATGTTGCTGATTTAATTTCAATTGTGACGAGGCATTGGCAACCTTACCAGATTCATAGCGATTCCTGGCAGTTCCTCACCAAAATACGCATTTCTTAGATACTGTGGAAAGTCTCTCCAAAGCGGTAATCCACTAGCTGTTTATCTTCAGAGAAACTGCCAGAGGTTTCTTCAAGTTGCTGATGTGAGTCTAATTGTGACGAGGCATTGGCTACCTTAAGAGAGTCATAGTTACTCTTGCCAAATGCTCACCATAATAGACACTTTTTAGATACTGTGGCCAGTCTGCCCGAAGCGATACGCCACTAGTTGTTTAATTTAAGACAACCATCGTTACTCTTGCTAGGAGTTACTTGATGTTGGTGATTTAATTTTAATTGTGATGAGGCATTGGCAACCTTACGAGAGTCATAGTGATTCCTGGCAGTTCCTCACGAAAATACGCATTTTTTAGATACTGTGGAAAGTCTCTCCAAAGCGGTAATCCACTAGCTGTTTATCTTCAGAGAAACTGCCAGAGGTATCTTGAAGTTGCTGATGTGAGTCTAATTATGACGAGGCATTGGCTACCTTAAGAGAGTCATAGTTACTCTTGCAAAATGCTCACCATAATAGACATTTTTTAGATACTGTGGCCAGTCTGCCCGAAGCGATACGCCACTAGTTGTTTAATTTAAGACAACCATCGTTACTCTTGCTAGGAGTTACTTGATGTTGGTGATTTAATTTTAATTGTGATGAGGCATTGGCAACCTTACGAGAGTCATAGTGATTCCTGGCAGTTCCTCACGAAAATACGCATTTTTTAGATACTGTGGAAAGTCTCTCCAAAGCGGTAATCCACTAGCTGTTTATCTTCAGAGAAACTGCCAGAGGTATCTTGAAGTTGCTGATGTGAGTCTAATTGTGACGAGGCATTGGCTACCTTAAGCGAGTCATAGTGACTCTTGCCAAATGCTCACCATAATAGACATTTTTTAGATACTGTGGTCAGTCTGCCCGAAGCAATACGCCACTAGTTCTGTAATTTAAGACAACCATCGTTACTCTTGCTAGGATTTACTTGACGTTGCTGATTAAATTTTAATTGTGACGAGGCATTGACAACCTTACCAGATTCATAGCGATTCCTTTCAGTTCCTCACCAAAATACGCATTTCTTAGATACTGTGGAAAGTCTCTCCAAAGCGGTAATCCACTAGCTGTTTATCTTCAGAGAAACTGCCAGAGGTTTCTTCAAGTTGCTGACGTGAGTCTAATTGTAACGAGGCATTGGCTACCTTAAGAGAGTCATAGTTACTCTTGCCAAATGCTCACCATAATAGACACTTTTTAGATACTGTGGCCAGTCTGCCCGAAGCGATACGCCACTAGTTGTTTAATTTAAGACAACCATCGTTACTCTTGCTAGGAGTTACTTGATGTTGCTGATTTAATTTTAATTGTGACGAGGCATTGGCAACCTTACAAGAGTCATAGTGATTCCTGGCAGTTCCTCACCAAAATACGCATTTTTAGATACTGTGGAAAGTCTCTCCAAAGCGGTAATCAACCAGCTGCTTATCTTAAGTGAAACTGCCAGAGGTTTCTTAAAGTTGCTGATGTGAGTCTAATTGTGACGAGGCATTGGCTACCTTAAGAGAGTCATAGTTACTCTTGCAAAATGCTCACCATAATAGACATTTGTTAGATACTGTGGCCAGTCTGCCCGAAGCGATACGCCACTAGTTGTTTAATTTAAGACAACCATCGTTACTCTTGCTAGGAGTTACTTGATGTTGGTGATTTAATTTTAATTGTGATGAGGCATTGGCAACCTTACGAGAGTCATAGTGATTCCTGGCAGTTCCTTACGAAAATACGCATTTTTTAGATACTGTGGAAAGTCTCTCCAAAGCGGTAATCCACTAGCTGTTTATCTTCAGAGAAACTGCCAGAGGTATCTTGAAGTTGCTGATGTGAGTCTAATTGTGACGAGGCATTGGCTACCTTAAGCGAGTCATAGTGACTCTTGCCAAATGCTCACCATAATAGACATTTTTAGATACTGTGGTCAGTCTGCCCGAAGCGATACGCCACTAGTTGTTTAATTTAAGCAACCATTGTTACTCTTGCTAGGAGTTACTTGATGTTGCTGATTTAATTTTAATTGTGATGAGGCATTGGCAACCTTACGAGAGTCATAGTGATTCCTGGCAGTTCCTCACGAAAATACGCATTTTTAGATACTGTGGAAAGTCTCTCCAAAGCGGTAATCCACTAGCTGTTTATCTTCAGAGAAACTGCCAGAGGTTTCTTCAAGTTGCTGACGTGAGTCTAATTGTAACGAGGCATTGGCTACCTTAAGAGAGTCATAGTTACTCTTGCCAAATGCTCACCATAATAGACATTTTTTAGATACTGTGGCCAGTCTGCCCGAAGCAATACGCCACTAGTTCTTTAAATTAAGACACCCATCGTTACTCTTGCTAGGATTTACTTGATGTTGCTGATTTAATTTCAATTGTGACGAGGCATTGGCAACCTTACCAGATTCATAGCGATTCCTGGCAGTTCCTCACCAAAATACGCATTTCTTAGATACTGTGGAAAGTCTCTCCAAAGCGGTAATCCACTAGCTGTTTATCTTCAGAGAAACTGCCAGAGGTTTCTTCAAGTTGCTGATGTGAGTCTAATTGTGACGAGGCATTGGCTACCTTAAGAGAGTCATAGTTACTCTTGCCAAATGCTCACCATAATAGACACTTTTTAGATACTGTGGCCAGTCTGCCCGAAGCGATACGCCACTAGTTGTTTAATTTAAGACAACCATCGTTACTCTTGCTAGGAGTTACTTGATGTTGGTGATTTAATTTTAATTGTGATGAGGCATTGGCAACCTTACGAGAGTCATAGTGATTCCTGGCAGTTCCTCACGAAAATACGCATTTTTTAGATACTGTGGAAAGTCTCTCCAAAGCGGTAATCCACTAGCTGTTTATCTTCAGAGAAACTGCCAGAGGTATCTTGAAGTTGCTGATGTGAGTCTAATTATGACGAGGCATTGGCTACCTTAAGAGAGTCATAGTTACTCTTGCAAAATGCTCACCATAATAGACATTTTTTAGATACTGTGGCCAGTCTGCCCGAAGCGATACGCCACTAGTTGTTTAATTTAAGACAACCATCGTTACTCTTGCTAGGAGTTACTTGATGTTGGTGATTTAATTTTAATTGTGATGAGGCATTGGCAACCTTACGAGAGTCATAGTGATTCCTGGCAGTTCCTCACGAAAATACGCATTTTTTAGATACTGTGGAAAGTCTCTCCAAAGCGGTAATCCACTAGCTGTTTATCTTCAGAGAAACTGCCAGAGGTTTCTTAAAGTTGCTGATGTGAGTCTAATTGTGACGAGGCATTGGCTACCTTAAGAGAGTCATAGTTACTCTTGCAAAATGCTCACCATAATAGACATTTGTTAGATACTGTGGCCAGTCTGCCCGAAGCGATACGCCACTAGTTGTTTAATTTAAGACAACCATCGTTACTCTTGCTAGGAGTTACTTGATGTTGGTGATTTAATTTTAATTGTGATGAGGCATTGGCAACCTTACGAGAGTCATAGTGATTCCTGGCAGTTCCTTACGAAAATACGCATTTTTTAGATACTGTGGAAAGTCTCTCCAAAGCGGTAATCCACTAGCTGTTTATCTTCAGAGAAACTGCCAGAGGTATCTTGAAGTTGCTGATGTGAGTCTAATTGTGACGAGGCATTGGCTACCTTAAGCGAGTCATAGTGACTCTTGCCAAATGCTCACCATAATAGACATTTTTAGATACTGTGGTCAGTCTGCCCGAAGCGATACGCCACTAGTTGTTTAATTTAAGCAACCATTGTTACTCTTGCTAGGAGTTACTTGATGTTGCTGATTTAATTTTAATTGTGATGAGGCATTGGCAACCTTACGAGAGTCATAGTGATTCCTGGCAGTTCCTCACGAAAATACGCATTTTTAGATACTGTGGAAAGTCTCTCCAAAGCGGTAATCCACTAGCTGTTTATCTTCAGAGAAACTGCCAGAGGTTTCTTCAAGTTGCTGACGTGAGTCTAATTGTAACGAGGCATTGGCTACCTTAAGAGAGTCATAGTTACTCTTGCCAAATGCTCACCATAATAGACATTTTTTAGATACTGTGGCCAGTCTGCCCGAAGCAATACGCCACTAGTTCTTTAAATTAAGACACCCATCGTTACTCTTGCTAGGATTTACTTGATGTTGCTGATTTAATTTCAATTGTGACGAGGCATTGGCAACCTTACCAGATTCATAGCGATTCCTGGCAGTTCCTCACCAAAATACGCATTTCTTAGATACTGTGGAAAGTCTCTCCAAAGCGGTAATCCACTAGCTGTTTATCTTCAGAGAAACTGCCAGAGGTTTCTTCAAGTTGCTGATGTGAGTCTAATTGTGACGAGGCATTGGCTACCTTAAGAGAGTCATAGTTACTCTTGCCAAATGCTCACCATAATAGACACTTTTTAGATACTGTGGCCAGTCTGCCCGAAGCGATACGCCACTAGTTGTTTAATTTAAGACAACCATCGTTACTCTTGCTAGGAGTTACTTGATGTTGGTGATTTAATTTTAATTGTGATGAGGCATTGGCAACCTTACGAGAGTCATAGTGATTCCTGGCAGTTCCTCACGAAAATACGCATTTTTTAGATACTGTGGAAAGTCTCTCCAAAGCGGTAATCCACTAGCTGTTTATCTTCAGAGAAACTGCCAGAGGTATCTTGAAGTTGCTGATGTGAGTCTAATTATGACGAGGCATTGGCTACCTTAAGAGAGTCATAGTTACTCTTGCAAAATGCTCACCATAATAGACATTTTTTAGATACTGTGGCCAGTCTGCCCGAAGCGATACGCCACTAGTTGTTTAATTTAAGACAACCATCGTTACTCTTGCTAGGAGTTACTTGATGTTGGTGATTTAATTTTAATTGTGATGAGGCATTGGCAACCTTACGAGAGTCATAGTGATTCCTGGCAGTTCCTCACGAAAATACGCATTTTTTAGATACTGTGGAAAGTCTCTCCAAAGCGGTAATCCACTAGCTGTTTATCTTCAGAGAAACTGCCAGAGGTATCTTGAAGTTGCTGATGTGAGTCTAATTGTGACGAGGCATTGGCTACCTTAAGCGAGTCATAGTGACTCTTGCCAAATGCTCACAATAATAGACATTTTTTAGATACTGTGGTCAGTCTGCCCGAAGCAATACGCCACTAGTTCTGTAATTTAAGACAACCATCGTTACTCTTGCTAGGATTTACTTGACGTTGCTGATTAAATTTTAATTGTGACGAGGCATTGACAACCTTACCAGATTCATAGCGATTCCTTTCAGTTCCTCACCAAAATACGCATTTCTTAGATACTGTGGAAAGTCTCTCCAAAGCGGTAATCCACTAGCTGTTTATCTTCAGAGAAACTGCCAGAGGTTTCTTCAAGTTGCTGACGTGAGTCTAATTGTAACGAGGCATTGGCTACCTTAAGAGAGTCATAGTTACTCTTGCCAAATGCTCACCATAATAGACACTTTTTAGATACTGTGGCCAGTCTGCCCGAAGCGATACGCCACTAGTTGTTTAATTTAAGACAACCATCGTTACTCTTGCTAGGAGTTACTTGATGTTGCTGATTTAATTTTAATTGTGACGAGGCATTGGCAACCTTACAAGAGTCATAGTGATTCCTGGCAGTTCCTCACCAAAATACGCATTTTTAGATACTGTGGAAAGTCTCTCCAAAGCGGTAATCAACCAGCTGCTTATCTTAAGTGAAACTGCCAGAGGTTTCTTAAAGTTGCTGATGTGAGTCTAATTGTGACGAGGCATTGGCTACCTTAAGAGAGTCATAGTTACTCTTGCAAAATGCTCACCATAATAGACATTTGTTAGATACTGTGGCCAGTCTGCCCGAAGCGATACGCCACTAGTTGTTTAATTTAAGACAACCATCGTTACTCTTGCTAGGAGTTACTTGATGTTGGTGATTTAATTTTAATTGTGATGAGGCATTGGCAACCTTACGAGAGTCATAGTGATTCCTGGCAGTTCCTTACGAAAATACGCATTTTTTAGATACTGTGGAAAGTCTCTCCAAAGCGGTAATCCACTAGCTGTTTATCTTCAGAGAAACTGCCAGAGGTATCTTGAAGTTGCTGATGTGAGTCTAATTGTGACGAGGCATTGGCTACCTTAAGCGAGTCATAGTGACTCTTGCCAAATGCTCACCATAATAGACATTTTTTAGATACTGTGGTCAGTCTGCCCGAAGCGATACGCCACTAGTTGTTTAATTTAAGCAACCATTGTTACTCTTGCTAGGAGTTACTTGATGTTGCTGATTTAATTTTAATTGTGATGAGGCATTGGCAACCTTACGAGAGTCATAGTGATTCCTGGCAGTTCCTCACGAAAATACGCATTTTTTAGATACTGTGGAAAGTCTCTCCAAAGCGGTAATCCACTAGCTGTTTATCTTCAGAGAAACTGCCAGAGGTTTCTTCAAGTTGCTGACGTGAGTCTAATTGTAACGAGGCATTGGCTACCTTAAGAGAGTCATAGTTACTCTTGCCAAATGCTCACCATAATAGACATTTTTTAGATACTGTGGCCAGTCTGCCCGAAGCAATACGCCACTAGTTCTTTAAATTAAGACACCCATCGTTACTCTTGCTAGGATTTACTTGATGTTGCTGATTTAATTTCAATTGTGACGAGGCATTGGCAACCTTACCAGATTCATAGCGATTCCTGGCAGTTCCTCACCAAAATACGCATTTCTTAGATACTGTGGAAAGTCTCTCCAAAGCGGTAATCCACTAGCTGTTTATCTTCAGAGAAACTGCCAGAGGTTTCTTCAAGTTGCTGACGTGAGTCTAATTGTAACGAGGCATTGGCTACCTTAAGAGAGTCATAGTTACTCTTGCCAAATGCTCACCATAATAGACACTTTTTAGATACTGTGGCCAGTCTGCCCGAAGCGATACGCCACTAGTTGTTTAATTTAAGACAACCATCGTTACTCTTGCTAGGAGTTACTTGATGTTGCTGATTTAATTTTAATTGTGACGAGGCATTGGCAACCTTACAAGAGTCATAGTGATTCCTGGCAGTTCCTCACCAAAATACGCATTTTTAGATACTGTGGAAAGTCTCTCCAAAGCGGTAATCAACCAGCTACTTATCTTAAGTGAAACTGCCAGAGGTTTCTTAAAGTTGCTGATGTGAGTCTAATTGTGACGAGGCATTGGCTACCTTAAGAGAGTCATAGTTACTCTTGCCAAATGCTCACCATAATAGACACTTTTTAGATACTGTGGCCAGTCTGCCCGAAGCGATACGCCACTAGTTGTTTAATTTAAGACAACCATCGTTACTCTTGCTAGGAGTTACTTGATGTTGGTGATTTAATTTTAATTGTGATGAGGCATTGGCAACCTTACGAGAGTCATAGTGATTCCTGGCAGTTCCTCACGAAAATACGCATTTTTTAGATACTGTGGAAAGTCTCTCCAAAGCGGTAATCCACTAGCTGTTTATCTTCAGAGAAACTGCCAGAGGTATCTTGAAGTTGCTGATGTGAGTCTAATTGTGACGAGGCATTGGCTACCTTAAGAGAGTCATAGTTACTCTTGCAAAATGCTCACCATAATAGACATTTGTTAGATACTGTGGCCAGTCTGCCCGAAGCGATACGCCACTAGTTGTTTAATTTAAGACAACCATCGTTACTCTTGCTAGGAGTTACTTGATGTTGGTGATTTAATTTTAATTGTGATGAGGCATTGGCAACCTTACGAGAGTCATAGTGATTCCTGGCAGTTCCTCACGAAAATACGCATTTTTTAGATACTGTGGAAAGTCTCTCCAAAGCGGTAATCCACTAGCTGTTTATCTTCAGAGAAACTGCCAGAGGTATCTTGAAGTTGCTGATGTGAGTCTAATTGTGACGAGGCATTGGCTACCTTAAGCGAGTCATAGTGACTCTTGCCAAATGCTCACCATAATAGACATTTTTTAGATACTGTGGTCAGTCTGCCCGAAGCAATACGCCACTAGTTCTGTAATTTAAGACAACCATCGTTACTCTTGCTAGGATTTACTTGACGTTGCTGATTAAATTTTAATTGTGACGAGGCATTGACAACCTTACCAGATTCATAGCGATTCCTGGCAGTTCCTCACCAAAATACGCATTTCTTAGATACTGTGGAAAGTCTCTCCAAAGCGGTAATCCACTAGCTGTTTATCTTCAGAGAAACTGCCAGAGGTTTCTTCAAGTTGCTGACGTGAGTCTAATTGTAACGAGGCATTGGCTACCTTAAGAGAGTCATAGTTACTCTTGCCAAATGCTCACCATAATAGACACTTTTTAGATACTGTGGCCAGTCTGCCCGAAGCGATACGCCACTAGTTGTTTAATTTAAGACAACCATCGTTACTCTTGCTAGGAGTTACTTGATGTTGGTGATTTAATTTTAATTGTGATGAGGCATTGGCAACCTTACGAGAGTCATAGTGATTCCTGGCAGTTCCTTACGAAAATACGCATTTTTTAGATACTGTGGAAAGTCTCTCCAAAGCGGTAATCCACTAGCTGTTTATCTTCAGAGAAACTGCCAGAGGTATCTTGAAGTTGCTGATGTGAGTCTAATTGTGACGAGGCATTGGCTACCTTAAGCGAGTCATAGTGACTCTTGCCAAATGCTCACCATAATAGACATTTTTTAGATACTGTGGTCAGTCTGCCCGAAGCGATACGCCACTAGTTGTTTAATTTAAGCAACCATTGTTACTCTTGCTAGGAGTTACTTGATGTTGCTGATTTAATTTTAATTGTGATGAGGCATTGGCAACCTTACGAGAGTCATAGTGATTCCTGGCAGTTCCTCACGAAAATACGCATTTTTTAGATACTGTGGAAAGTCTCTCCAAAGCGGTAATCCACTAGCTGTTTATCTTCAGAGAAACTGCCAGAGGTTTCTTCAAGTTGCTGACGTGAGTCTAATTGTAACGAGGCATTGGCTACCTTAAGAGAGTCATAGTTACTCTTGCCAAATGCTCACCATAATAGACATTTTTTAGATACTGTGGCCAGTCTGCCCGAAGCAATACGCCACTAGTTCTTTAAATTAAGACACCCATCGTTACTCTTGCTAGGATTTACTTGATGTTGCTGATTTAATTTCAATTGTGACGAGGCATTGGCAACCTTACCAGATTCATAGCGATTCCTGGCAGTTCCTCACCAAAATACGCATTTCTTAGATACTGTGGAAAGTCTCTCCAAAGCGGTAATCCACTAGCTGTTTATCTTCAGAGAAACTGCCAGAGGTTTCTTCAAGTTGCTGACGTGAGTCTAATTGTAACGAGGCATTGGCTACCTTAAGAGAGTCATAGTTACTCTTGCCAAATGCTCACCATAATAGACACTTTTTAGATACTGTGGCCAGTCTGCCCGAAGCGATACGCCACTAGTTGTTTAATTTAAGACAACCATCGTTACTCTTGCTAGGAGTTACTTGATGTTGCTGATTTAATTTTAATTGTGACGAGGCATTGGCAACCTTACAAGAGTCATAGTGATTCCTGGCAGTTCCTCACCAAAATACGCATTTTTAGATACTGTGGAAAGTCTCTCCAAAGCGGTAATCAACCAGCTACTTATCTTAAGTGAAACTGCCAGAGGTTTCTTAAAGTTGCTGATGTGAGTCTAATTGTGACGAGGCATTGGCTACCTTAAGAGAGTCATAGTTACTCTTGCCAAATGCTCACCATAATAGACACTTTTTAGATACTGTGGCCAGTCTGCCCGAAGCGATACGCCACTAGTTGTTTAATTTAAGACAACCATCGTTACTCTTGCTAGGAGTTACTTGATGTTGGTGATTTAATTTTAATTGTGATGAGGCATTGGCAACCTTACGAGAGTCATAGTGATTCCTGGCAGTTCCTCACGAAAATACGCATTTTTTAGATACTGTGGAAAGTCTCTCCAAAGCGGTAATCCACTAGCTGTTTATCTTCAGAGAAACTGCCAGAGGTATCTTGAAGTTGCTGATGTGAGTCTAATTGTGACGAGGCATTGGCTACCTTAAGAGAGTCATAGTTACTCTTGCAAAATGCTCACCATAATAGACATTTGTTAGATACTGTGGCCAGTCTGCCCGAAGCGATACGCCACTAGTTGTTTAATTTAAGACAACCATCGTTACTCTTGCTAGGAGTTACTTGATGTTGGTGATTTAATTTTAATTGTGATGAGGCATTGGCAACCTTACGAGAGTCATAGTGATTCCTGGCAGTTCCTCACGAAAATACGCATTTTTTAGATACTGTGGAAAGTCTCTCCAAAGCGGTAATCCACTAGCTGTTTATCTTCAGAGAAACTGCCAGAGGTATCTTGAAGTTGCTGATGTGAGTCTAATTGTGACGAGGCATTGGCTACCTTAAGCGAGTCATAGTGACTCTTGCCAAATGCTCACCATAATAGACATTTTTTAGATACTGTGGTCAGTCTGCCCGAAGCAATACGCCACTAGTTCTGTAATTTAAGACAACCATCGTTACTCTTGCTAGGATTTACTTGACGTTGCTGATTAAATTTTAATTGTGACGAGGCATTGACAACCTTACCAGATTCATAGCGATTCCTGGCAGTTCCTCACCAAAATACGCATTTCTTAGATACTGTGGAAAGTCTCTCCAAAGCGGTAATCCACTAGCTGTTTATCTTCAGAGAAACTGCCAGAGGTTTCTTCAAGTTGCTGACGTGAGTCTAATTGTAACGAGGCATTGGCTACCTTAAGAGAGTCATAGTTACTCTTGCCAAATGCTCACCATAATAGACACTTTTTAGATACTGTGGCCAGTCTGCCCGAAGCGATACGCCACTAGTTGTTTAATTTAAGACAACCATCGTTACTCTTGCTAGGAGTTACTTGATGTTGGTGATTTAATTTTAATTGTGATGAGGCATTGGCAACCTTACGAGAGTCATAGTGATTCCTGGCAGTTCCTTACGAAAATACGCATTTTTTAGATACTGTGGAAAGTCTCTCCAAAGCGGTAATCCACTAGCTGTTTATCTTCAGAGAAACTGCCAGAGGTATCTTGAAGTTGCTGATGTGAGTCTAATTGTGACGAGGCATTGGCTACCTTAAGCGAGTCATAGTGACTCTTGCCAAATGCTCACCATAATAGACATTTTTTAGATACTGTGGTCAGTCTGCCCGAAGCGATACGCCACTAGTTGTTTAATTTAAGCAACCATTGTTACTCTTGCTAGGAGTTACTTGATGTTGCTGATTTAATTTTAATTGTGATGAGGCATTGGCAACCTTACGAGAGTCATAGTGATTCCTGGCAGTTCCTCACGAAAATACGCATTTTTTAGATACTGTGGAAAGTCTCTCCAAAGCGGTAATCCACTAGCTGTTTATCTTCAGAGAAACTGCCAGAGGTTTCTTCAAGTTGCTGACGTGAGTCTAATTGTAACGAGGCATTGGCTACCTTAAGAGAGTCATAGTTACTCTTGCCAAATGCTCACCATAATAGACATTTTTTAGATACTGTGGCCAGTCTGCCCGAAGCAATACGCCACTAGTTCTTTAAATTAAGACACCCATCGTTACTCTTGCTAGGATTTACTTGATGTTGCTGATTTAATTTCAATTGTGACGAGGCATTGGCAACCTTACCAGATTCATAGCGATTCCTGGCAGTTCCTCACCAAAATACGCATTTCTTAGATACTGTGGAAAGTCTCTCCAAAGCGGTAATCCACTAGCTGTTTATCTTCAGAGAAACTGCCAGAGGTTTCTTCAAGTTGCTGACGTGAGTCTAATTGTAACGAGGCATTGGCTACCTTAAGAGAGTCATAGTTACTCTTGCCAAATGCTCACCATAATAGACACTTTTTAGATACTGTGGCCAGTCTGCCCGAAGCGATACGCCACTAGTTGTTTAATTTAAGACAACCATCGTTACTCTTGCTAGGAGTTACTTGATGTTGCTGATTTAATTTTAATTGTGACGAGGCATTGGCAACCTTACAAGAGTCATAGTGATTCCTGGCAGTTCCTCACCAAAATACGCATTTTTAGATACTGTGGAAAGTCTCTCCAAAGCGGTAATCAACCAGCTACTTATCTTAAGTGAAACTGCCAGAGGTTTCTTAAAGTTGCTGATGTGAGTCTAATTGTGACGAGGCATTGGCTACCTTAAGAGAGTCATAGTTACTCTTGCCAAATGCTCACCATAATAGACACTTTTTAGATACTGTGGCCAGTCTGCCCGAAGCGATACGCCACTAGTTGTTTAATTTAAGACAACCATCGTTACTCTTGCTAGGAGTTACTTGATGTTGGTGATTTAATTTTAATTGTGATGAGGCATTGGCAACCTTACGAGAGTCATAGTGATTCCTGGCAGTTCCTCACGAAAATACGCATTTTTTAGATACTGTGGAAAGTCTCTCCAAAGCGGTAATCCACTAGCTGTTTATCTTCAGAGAAACTGCCAGAGGTATCTTGAAGTTGCTGATGTGAGTCTAATTGTGACGAGGCATTGGCTACCTTAAGAGAGTCATAGTTACTCTTGCAAAATGCTCACCATAATAGACATTTGTTAGATACTGTGGCCAGTCTGCCCGAAGCGATACGCCACTAGTTGTTTAATTTAAGACAACCATCGTTACTCTTGCTAGGAGTTACTTGATGTTGGTGATTTAATTTTAATTGTGATGAGGCATTGGCAACCTTACGAGAGTCATAGTGATTCCTGGCAGTTCCTCACGAAAATACGCATTTTTTAGATACTGTGGAAAGTCTCTCCAAAGCGGTAATCCACTAGCTGTTTATCTTCAGAGAAACTGCCAGAGGTATCTTGAAGTTGCTGATGTGAGTCTAATTGTGACGAGGCATTGGCTACCTTAAGCGAGTCATAGTGACTCTTGCCAAATGCTCACCATAATAGACATTTTTTAGATACTGTGGTCAGTCTGCCCGAAGCGATACGCCACTAGTTGTTTAATTTAAGCAACCATTGTTACTCTTGCTAGGAGTTACTTGATGTTGCTGATTTAATTTTAATTGTGATGAGGCATTGGCAACCTTACGAGAGTCATAGTGATTCCTGGCAGTTCCTCACGAAAATACGCATTTTTTAGATACTGTGGAAAGTCTCTCCAAAGCGGTAATCCACTAGCTGTTTATCTTCAGAGAAACTGCCAGAGGTTTCTTCAAGTTGCTGACGTGAGTCTAATTGTAACGAGGCATTGGCTACCTTAAGAGAGTCATAGTTACTCTTGCCAAATGCTCACCATAATAGACATTTTTTAGATACTGTGGCCAGTCTGCCCGAAGCAATACGCCACTAGTTCTTTAAATTAAGACACCCATCGTTACTCTTGCTAGGATTTACTTGATGTTGCTGATTTAATTTCAATTGTGACGAGGCATTGGCAACCTTACCAGATTCATAGCGATTCCTGGCAGTTCCTCACCAAAATACGCATTTCTTAGATACTGTGGAAAGTCTCTCCAAAGCGGTAATCCACTAGCTGTTTATCTTCAGAGAAACTGCCAGAGGTTTCTTCAAGTTGCTGACGTGAGTCTAATTGTAACGAGGCATTGGCTACCTTAAGAGAGTCATAGTTACTCTTGCCAAATGCTCACCATAATAGACACTTTTTAGATACTGTGGCCAGTCTGCCCGAAGCGATACGCCACTAGTTGTTTAATTTAAGACAACCATCGTTACTCTTGCTAGGAGTTACTTGATGTTGCTGATTTAATTTTAATTGTGACGAGGCATTGGCAACCTTACAAGAGTCATAGTGATTCCTGGCAGTTCCTCACCAAAATACGCATTTTTAGATACTGTGGAAAGTCTCTCCAAAGCGGTAATCAACCAGCTACTTATCTTAAGTGAAACTGCCAGAGGTTTCTTAAAGTTGCTGATGTGAGTCTAATTGTGACGAGGCATTGGCTACCTTAAGAGAGTCATAGTTACTCTTGCCAAATGCTCACCATAATAGACACTTTTTAGATACTGTGGCCAGTCTGCCCGAAGCGATACGCCACTAGTTGTTTAATTTAAGACAACCATCGTTACTCTTGCTAGGAGTTACTTGATGTTGGTGATTTAATTTTAATTGTGATGAGGCATTGGCAACCTTACGAGAGTCATAGTGATTCCTGGCAGTTCCTCACGAAAATACGCATTTTTTAGATACTGTGGAAAGTCTCTCCAAAGCGGTAATCCACTAGCTGTTTATCTTCAGAGAAACTGCCAGAGGTATCTTGAAGTTGCTGATGTGAGTCTAATTGTGACGAGGCATTGGCTACCTTAAGAGAGTCATAGTTACTCTTGCAAAATGCTCACCATAATAGACATTTGTTAGATACTGTGGCCAGTCTGCCCGAAGCGATACGCCACTAGTTGTTTAATTTAAGACAACCATCGTTACTCTTGCTAGGAGTTACTTGATGTTGGTGATTTAATTTTAATTGTGATGAGGCATTGGCAACCTTACGAGAGTCATAGTGATTCCTGGCAGTTCCTCACGAAAATACGCATTTTTTAGATACTGTGGAAAGTCTCTCCAAAGCGGTAATCCACTAGCTGTTTATCTTCAGAGAAACTGCCAGAGGTATCTTGAAGTTGCTGATGTGAGTCTAATTGTGACGAGGCATTGGCTACCTTAAGCGAGTCATAGTGACTCTTGCCAAATGCTCACCATAATAGACATTTTTTAGATACTGTGGTCAGTCTGCCCGAAGCAATACGCCACTAGTTCTGTAATTTAAGACAACCATCGTTACTCTTGCTAGGATTTACTTGACGTTGCTGATTAAATTTTAATTGTGACGAGGCATTGACAACCTTACCAGATTCATAGCGATTCCTGGCAGTTCCTCACCAAAATACGCATTTCTTAGATACTGTGGAAAGTCTCTCCAAAGCGGTAATCCACTAGCTGTTTATCTTCAGAGAAACTGCCAGAGGTTTCTTCAAGTTGCTGACGTGAGTCTAATTGTAACGAGGCATTGGCTACCTTAAGAGAGTCATAGTTACTCTTGCCAAATGCTCACCATAATAGACACTTTTTAGATACTGTGGCCAGTCTGCCCGAAGCGATACGCCACTAGTTGTTTAATTTAAGACAACCATCGTTACTCTTGCTAGGAGTTACTTGATGTTGGTGATTTAATTTTAATTGTGATGAGGCATTGGCAACCTTACGAGAGTCATAGTGATTCCTGGCAGTTCCTTACGAAAATACGCATTTTTTAGATACTGTGGAAAGTCTCTCCAAAGCGGTAATCCACTAGCTGTTTATCTTCAGAGAAACTGCCAGAGGTATCTTGAAGTTGCTGATGTGAGTCTAATTGTGACGAGGCATTGGCTACCTTAAGCGAGTCATAGTGACTCTTGCCAAATGCTCACCATAATAGACATTTTTTAGATACTGTGGTCAGTCTGCCCGAAGCGATACGCCACTAGTTGTTTAATTTAAGCAACCATTGTTACTCTTGCTAGGAGTTACTTGATGTTGCTGATTTAATTTTAATTGTGATGAGGCATTGGCAACCTTACGAGAGTCATAGTGATTCCTGGCAGTTCCTCACGAAAATACGCATTTTTTAGATACTGTGGAAAGTCTCTCCAAAGCGGTAATCCACTAGCTGTTTATCTTCAGAGAAACTGCCAGAGGTTTCTTCAAGTTGCTGACGTGAGTCTAATTGTAACGAGGCATTGGCTACCTTAAGAGAGTCATAGTTACTCTTGCCAAATGCTCACCATAATAGACATTTTTTAGATACTGTGGCCAGTCTGCCCGAAGCAATACGCCACTAGTTCTTTAAATTAAGACACCCATCGTTACTCTTGCTAGGATTTACTTGATGTTGCTGATTTAATTTCAATTGTGACGAGGCATTGGCAACCTTACCAGATTCATAGCGATTCCTGGCAGTTCCTCACCAAAATACGCATTTCTTAGATACTGTGGAAAGTCTCTCCAAGCGGTAATCCACTAGCTGTTTATCTTCAGAGAAACTGCCAGAGGTTTCTTCAAGTTGCTGACGTGAGTCTAATTGTAACGAGGCATTGGCTACCTTAAGAGAGTCATAGTTACTCTTGCCAAATGCTCACCATAATAGACACTTTTTAGATACTGTGGCCAGTCTGCCCGAAGCGATACGCCACTAGTTGTTTAATTTAAGACAACCATCGTTACTCTTGCTAGGAGTTACTTGATGTTGCTGATTTAATTTTAATTGTGACGAGGCATTGGCAACCTTACAAGAGTCATAGTGATTCCTGGCAGTTCCTCACCAAAATACGCATTTTTAGATACTGTGGAAAGTCTCTCCAAAGCGGTAATCAACCAGCTACTTATCTTAAGTGAAACTGCCAGAGGTTTCTTAAAGTTGCTGATGTGAGTCTAATTGTGACGAGGCATTGGCTACCTTAAGAGAGTCATAGTTACTCTTGCCAAATGCTCACCATAATAGACACTTTTTAGATACTGTGGCCAGTCTGCCCGAAGCGATACGCCACTAGTTGTTTAATTTAAGACAACCATCGTTACTCTTGCTAGGAGTTACTTGATGTTGGTGATTTAATTTTAATTGTGATGAGGCATTGGCAACCTTACGAGAGTCATAGTGATTCCTGGCAGTTCCTCACGAAAATACGCATTTTTTAGATACTGTGGAAAGTCTCTCCAAAGCGGTAATCCACTAGCTGTTTATCTTCAGAGAAACTGCCAGAGGTATCTTGAAGTTGCTGATGTGAGTCTAATTGTGACGAGGCATTGGCTACCTTAAGAGAGTCATAGTTACTCTTGCAAAATGCTCACCATAATAGACATTTGTTAGATACTGTGGCCAGTCTGCCCGAAGCGATACGCCACTAGTTGTTTAATTTAAGACAACCATCGTTACTCTTGCTAGGAGTTACTTGATGTTGGTGATTTAATTTTAATTGTGATGAGGCATTGGCAACCTTACGAGAGTCATAGTGATTCCTGGCAGTTCCTCACGAAAATACGCATTTTTTAGATACTGTGGAAAGTCTCTCCAAAGCGGTAATCCACTAGCTGTTTATCTTCAGAGAAACTGCCAGAGGTATCTTGAAGTTGCTGATGTGAGTCTAATTGTGACGAGGCATTGGCTACCTTAAGCGAGTCATAGTGACTCTTGCCAAATGCTCACCATAATAGACATTTTTTAGATACTGTGGTCAGTCTGCCCGAAGCAATACGCCACTAGTTCTGTAATTTAAGACAACCATCGTTACTCTTGCTAGGATTTACTTGACGTTGCTGATTAAATTTTAATTGTGACGAGGCATTGACAACCTTACCAGATTCATAGCGATTCCTGGCAGTTCCTCACCAAAATACGCATTTCTTAGATACTGTGGAAAGTCTCTCCAAAGCGGTAATCCACTAGCTGTTTATCTTCAGAGAAACTGCCAGAGGTTTCTTCAAGTTGCTGACGTGAGTCTAATTGTAACGAGGCATTGGCTACCTTAAGAGAGTCATAGTTACTCTTGCCAAATGCTCACCATAATAGACACTTTTTAGATACTGTGGCCAGTCTGCCCGAAGCGATACGCCACTAGTTGTTTAATTTAAGACAACCATCGTTACTCTTGCTAGGAGTTACTTGATGTTGCTGATTTAATTTTAATTGTGACGAGGCATTGGCAACCTTACAAGAGTCATAGTGATTCCTGGCAGTTCCTCACCAAAATACGCATTTTTAGATACTGTGGAAAGTCTCTCCAAAGCGGTAATCAACCAGCTGCTTATCTTAAGTGAAACTGCCAGAGGTTTCTTAAAGTTGCTGATGTGAGTCTAATTGTGACGAGGCATTGGCTACCTTAAGAGAGTCATAGTTACTCTTGCAAATGCTCACCATAATAGACATTTGTTAGATACTGTGGCCAGTCTGCCCGAAGCGATACGCCACTAGTTGTTTAATTTAAGACAACCATCGTTACTCTTGCTAGGAGTTACTTGATGTTGGTGATTTAATTTTAATTGTGATGAGGCATTGGCAACCTTACGAGAGTCATAGTGATTCCTGGCAGTTCCTCACGAAAATACGCATTTTTTAGATACTGTGGAAAGTCTCTCCAAAGCGGTAATCCACTAGCTGTTTATCTTCAGAGAAACTGCCAGAGGTATCTTGAAGTTGCTGATGTGAGTCTAATTGTGACGAGGCATTGGCTACCTTAAGCGAGTCATAGTGACTCTTGCCAAATGCTCACCATAATAGACATTTTTTAGATACTGTGGTCAGTCTGCCCGAAGCAATACGCCACTAGTTCTGTAATTTAAGACAACCATCGTTACTCTTGCTAGGATTTACTTGACGTTGCTGATTAAATTTTAATTGTGACGAGGCATTGACAACCTTACCAGATTCATAGCGATTCCTGGCAGTTCCTCACCAAAATACGCATTTCTTAGATACTGTGGAAAGTCTCTCCAAAGCGGTAATCCACTAGCTGTTTATCTTCAGAGAAACTGCCAGAGGTTTCTTCAAGTTGCTGACGTGAGTCTAATTGTAACGAGGCATTGGCTACCTTAAGAGAGTCATAGTTACTCTTGCCAAATGCTCACCATAATAGACACTTTTTAGATACTGTGGCCAGTCTGCCCGAAGCGATACGCCACTAGTTGTTTAATTTAAGACAACCATCGTTACTCTTGCTAGGAGTTACTTGATGTTGGTGATTTAATTTTAATTGTGATGAGGCATTGGCAACCTTACGAGAGTCATAGTGATTCCTGGCAGTTCCTTACGAAAATACGCATTTTTTAGATACTGTGGAAAGTCTCTCCAAAGCGGTAATCCACTAGCTGTTTATCTTCAGAGAAACTGCCAGAGGTATCTTGAAGTTGCTGATGTGAGTCTAATTGTGACGAGGCCATTGGCTACCTTAAGCGAGTCATAGTGACTCTTGCCAAATGCTCACCATAATAGACATTTTTTAGATACTGTGGTCAGTCTGCCCGAAGCGATACGCCACTAGTTGTTTAATTTAAGCAACCATTGTTACTCTTGCTAGGAGTTACTTGATGTTGCTGATTTAATTTTAATTGTGATGAGGCATTGGCAACCTTACGAGAGTCATAGTGATTCCTGGCAGTTCCTCACGAAAATACGCATTTTTTTGATACTGTGGAAAGTCTCTCCAAAGCGGTAATCCACTAGCTGTTATCTTCAGAGAAACTGCCAGAGGTTTCTTCAAGTTGCTGACGTGAGTCTAATTGTAACGAGGCATTGGCTACCTTAAGAGAGTCATAGTTACTCTTGCCAAATGCTCACCATAATAGACATTTTTTAGATACTGTGGCCAGTCTGCCCGAAGCAATACGCCACTAGTTCTTTAAATTAAGACACCCATCGTTACTCTTGCTAGGATTTACTTGATGTTGCTGATTTAATTTCAATTGTGACGAGGCATTGGCAACCTTACCAGATTCATAGCGATTCCTGGCAGTTCCTCACCAAAATACGCATTTCTTAGATACTGTGGAAAGTCTCTCCAAAGCGGTAATCCACTAGCTGTTTATCTTCAGAGAAACTGCCAGAGGTTTCTTCAAGTTGCTGACGTGAGTCTAATTGTAACGAGGCATTGGCTACCTTAAGAGAGTCATAGTTACTCTTGCCAAATGCTCACCATAATAGACACTTTTTAGATACTGTGGCCAGTCTGCCCGAAGCGATACGCCACTAGTTGTTTAATTTAAGACAACCATCGTTACTCTTGCTAGGAGTTACTTGATGTTGCTGATTTAATTTTAATTGTGACGAGGCATTGGCAACCTTACAAGAGTCATAGTGATTCCTGGCAGTTCCTCACCAAAATACGCATTTTAGATACTGTGGAAAGTCTCTCCAAAGCGGTAATCAACCAGCTACTTATCTTAAGTGAAACTGCCAGAGGTTTCTTAAAGTTGCTGATGTGAGTCTAATTGTGACGAGGCATTGGCTACCTTAAGAGAGTCATAGTTACTCTTGCCAAATGCTCACCATAATAGACACTTTTTAGATACTGTGGCCAGTCTGCCCGAAGCGATACGCCACTAGTTGTTTAATTTAAGACAACCATCGTTACTCTTGCTAGGAGTTACTTGATGTTGGTGATTTAATTTTAATTGTGATGAGGCATTGGCAACCTTACGAGAGTCATAGTGATTCCTGGCAGTTCCTCACGAAAATACGCATTTTTTAGATACTGTGGAAAGTCTCTCCAAAGCGGTAATCCACTAGCTGTTTATCTTCAGAGAAACTGCCAGAGGTATCTTGAAGTTGCTGATGTGAGTCTAATTGTGACGAGGCATTGGCTACCTTAAGAGAGTCATAGTTACTCTTGCAAAATGCTCACCATAATAGACATTTGTTAGATACTGTGGCCAGTCTGCCCGAAGCGATACGCCACTAGTTGTTTAATTTAAGACAACCATCGTTACTCTTGCTAGGAGTTACTTGATGTTGGTGATTTAATTTTAATTGTGATGAGGCATTGGCAACCTTACGAGAGTCATAGTGATTCCTGGCAGTTCCTCACGAAAATACGCATTTTTTAGATACTGTGGAAAGTCCTCTCCAAAGCGGTAATCCACTAGCTGTTTATCTTCAGAGAAACTGCCAGAGGTATCTTGAAGTTGCTGATGTGAGTCTAATTGTGACGAGGCATTGGCTACCTTAAGCGAGTCATAGTGACTCTTGCCAAATGCTCACCATAATAGACATTTTTTAGATACTGTGGTCAGTCTGCCCGAAGCAATACGCCACTAGTTCTGTAATTTAAGACAACCATCGTTACTCTTGCTAGGATTTACTTGACGTTGCTGATTAAATTTTAATTGTGACGAGGCATTGACAACCTTACCAGATTCATAGCGATTCCTGGCAGTTCCTCACCAAAATACGCATTTCTTAGATACTGTGGAAAGTCTCTCCAAAGCGGTAATCCACTAGCTGTTTATCTTCAGAGAAACTGCCAGAGGTTTCTTCAAGTTGCTGACGTGAGTCTAATTGTAACGAGGCATTGGCTACCTTAAGAGAGTCATAGTTACTCTTGCCAAATGCTCACCATAATAGACACTTTTTAGATACTGTGGCCAGTCTGCCCGAAGCGATACGCCACTAGTTGTTTAATTTAAGACAACCATCGTTACTCTTGCTAGGAGTTACTTGATGTTGCTGATTTAATTTTAATTGTGACGAGGCATTGGCAACCTTACAAGAGTCATAGTGATTCCTGGCAGTTCCTCACCAAAATACGCATTTTTAGATACTGTGGAAAGTCTCTCCAAAGCGGTAATCAACCAGCTACTTATCTTAAGTGAAACTGCCAGAGGTTTCTTAAAGTTGCTGATGTGAGTCTAATTGTGACGAGGCATTGGCTACCTTAAGAGAGTCATAGTTACTCTTGCCAAATGCTCACCATAATAGACACTTTTTAGATACTGTGGCCAGTCTGCCCGAAGCGATACGCCACTAGTTGTTTAATTTAAGACAACCATCGTTACTCTTGCTAGGAGTTACTTGATGTTGGTGATTTAATTTTAATTGTGATGAGGCATTGGCAACCTTACGAGAGTCATAGTGATTCCTGGCAGTTCCTCACGAAAATACGCATTTTTTAGATACTGTGGAAAGTCTCTCCAAAGCGGTAATCCACTAGCTGTTTATCTTCAGAGAAACTGCCAGAGGTATCTTGAAGTTGCTGATGTGAGTCTAATTGTGACGAGGCATTGGCTACCTTAAGCGAGTCATAGTGACTCTTGCCAAATGCTCACCATAATAGACATTTTTTAGATACTGTGGTCAGTCTGCCCGAAGCAATACGCCACTAGTTCTGTAATTTAAGACAACCATCGTTACTCTTGCTAGGATTTACTTGACGTTGCTGATTAAATTTTAATTGTGACGAGGCATTGACAACCTTACCAGATTCATAGCGATTCCTGGCAGTTCCTCACCAAAATACGCATTTCTTAGATACTGTGGAAAGTCTCTCCAAAGCGGTAATCCACTAGCTGTTTATCTTCAGAGAAACTGCCAGAGGTTTCTTCAAGTTGCTGACGTGAGTCTAATTGTAACGAGGCATTGGCTACCTTAAGAGAGTCATAGTTACTCTTGCCAAATGCTCACCATAATAGACACTTTTTAGATACTGTGGCCAGTCTGCCCGAAGCGATACGCCACTAGTTGTTTAATTTAAGACAACCATCGTTACTCTTGCTAGGAGTTACTTGATGTTGGTGATTTAATTTTAATTGTGATGAGGCATTGGCAACCTTACGAGAGTCATAGTGATTCCTGGCAGTTCCTTACGAAAATACGCATTTTTTAGATACTGTGGAAAGTCTCTCCAAAGCGGTAATCCACTAGCTGTTTATCTTCAGAGAAACTGCCAGAGGTATCTTGAAGTTGCTGATGTGAGTCTAATTGTGACGAGGCATTGGCTACCTTAAGCGAGTCATAGTGACTCTTGCCAAATGCTCACCATAATAGACATTTTTTAGATACTGTGGTCAGTCTGCCCGAAGCGATACGCCACTAGTTGTTTAATTTAAGCAACCATTGTTACTCTTGCTAGGAGTTACTTGATGTTGCTGATTTAATTTTAATTGTGATGAGGCATTGGCAACCTTACGAGAGTCATAGTGATTCCTGGCAGTTCCTCACGAAAATACGCATTTTTTTGATACTGTGGAAAGTCTCTCCAAAGCGGTAATCCACTAGCTGTTTATCTTCAGAGAAACTGCCAGAGGTTTCTTCAAGTTGCTGACGTGAGTCTAATTGTAACGAGGCATTGGCTACCTTAAGAGAGTCATAGTTACTCTTGCCAAATGCTCACCATAATAGACATTTTTTAGATACTGTGGCCAGTCTGCCCGAAGCAATACGCCACTAGTTCTTTAAATTAAGACACCCATCGTTACTCTTGCTAGGATTTACTTGATGTTGCTGATTTAATTTCAATTGTGACGAGGCATTGGCAACCTTACCAGATTCATAGCGATTCCTGGCAGTTCCTCACCAAAATACGCATTTCTTAGATACTGTGGAAAGTCTCTCCAAAGCGGTAATCCACTAGCTGTTTATCTTCAGAGAAACTGCCAGAGGTTTCTTCAACACGCGATCTAGTGT